>NW_024386883.1:1334166-2668333 GCF_900408965.1 Simochromis diagramma
GCAGACCTGTCCGTCCCCACACTGAGTGCCATCTGCCCAGGGAAAGTGCCGAGTCATACACACTAAATGTCCGCTGGACTTTCCAGTGCACCACAAACGACTGCATGGCGGCTGCATGAAGGGACAAGGCTTAGAGCCTTCACCGAAGGCGAGCTCACACTGGCGTTCGAGCTTGTAGGATGATCCTGGCAGCGTGTCAGGTAGGACTAGCGGTTTCTGAGGCTGGTCGAGCAAACAATCACCTAAGAAGAGGGAGATTCAATAAGCCACACAACGACGCAGTATGACCTTCTTCTTCTGTGGAGACTTTATGACACACAGGTATAAAAGATGCAACCAAAATACACAAATGCACAAAAAACACAATGAAAAACAATGTGTTTATGCGTATTCTCAAATATTTATATGGTCCTCTTCATTAAATGTGTGCTTTTTCGGCATGTTGTGTTGTGGTGGGTGGGATTGTGGGTGGGCACAGGAAGCAGTCATTGGCCTTGTGATTTGGCCTTTGATGCAGTATATGCAATGTATGCCACACACACAGAAACATGCATGAGCACACCACACACAGTCATCCCCACCCCAGTCCCTTCCTCAAACTCCCCCTAAAAACCCACAAGCCTCTCCTCTTATTTTCCATCCCAGCCTTGTTGCATGACTTGCAGTTAGACTAGAATATTGATTAAAAGGATATGAAGCTAGATAGTGCTGCAAAAGTCAAAGGCATCAAAAGCTACAAATACATACCTTTCTGGGAACAGACTAATATTAGGAAGAGTTTGGCAAGTAGGTGCAAAATGGAATCACGAAAGGCCAACATGAGTGGATGAAAAAGGTTTCCAGGAGAAGTTTTTTTTATCCCTCAGAAACATGCAGAACTTCGCACTCTTATGGGGAATTTTCACATACAAACACATTAATCTGCGCTTGGAAAAACTGGGTTCCCCCACTTGAACTGTTTAGTATGCCATTCATGTTGTGGTGAATTCGCAGCACATTATAAGCGAACTGCAGTGCGGTGGTAACAGTCCCACAGATGTAGCAGAAAAACACACTGATTATCAGATAAGGCAATGCTGTACAAACAAATCACTCTACGCCAAATAAGCTCAACCTCATCTCTTCCTTCCTAGTCTCTCTCCATAGAGCAATCATGGAAACAATAGCTGGTGGTGTGTGTGTGTGTGTTTAAACAGGTTACAAATAGGTCTGGACACAGCGCTGAATGAAAATTACCACAAGCATGTGGCAACATGCTTTTTCCACCCCACTGCTTTTTGAAGTTTAGATTTATGACAGATGGCCAGGAGAAACCAGGTTACGATGCTGTCACAGAAATCACTCCCTGATATTCCTCTAAACTAGTACTTTTGTCCACAGATTATTTCCAAAATGAATAGAGAGAAGCAACAAACAAAAAATGTCTATTTGGAGTAAACCTGCATGGGAAACATTGTGCAGATACACTTAGTGGTCCAAACCGCTGTGGTGACTCTCCCCAGACAAAAAGGCCTGTAATTTGGGACAGATGTGGGGGCAGTTTTAAAATAAAAGTTTAGAATTGCTCCAAGGCCAAGTGCTGTGGTCTGTCCTGTTTGGCAAACAATCTGCATCCAAATGAATGAATTTCTTCTTGGCTATTGCAAGCCTGTTTTTTTAAGAGAGGTTTGGCAGATGTGAGAAATCAAGCATAGGTGGATATTGAAATGAATCCATTCTCTCGCTTGCATTTATCCAAAAAATGATTTCAGTAATGTTTGGAATCAGGGCTTGCTCTTCAAAAACAAAAGCATGGTTGTCATTTGAACAAAACACAGCTGTGAACAGACAGCACCGTGTGACCAACACAGTGAGGACAATGCCTTGCTATATGTTTGTAAGTCATTACTGCTTCAAGATTGTTTACAACTATCTATCCAACTCTGGCTTTCGACCTTTTCAAGCATGCTATGAGGCTGCTTTCAGGCTGGAAACACTGAGGTCAGAGGTCAAGAGTACTCACCATGCCCACCGTCCAGAAATTCAGTGATGATTGCGGCACTGCAGGGGGACCAGGGGCTGGTACGGTTGATCTGAATAAGTGTGGGTGACATCATGTGGTTCTCCTGCATTTTTCCGAACAGGTTCTCACAGGATCTCACATTGTCATGTGGCATGTTGAACACATGCCCTGTGGAGAGGGAGTGAGATCTCAGATGTCTTTCATGAGTGCACAGACTGTGATTATGCATATACACTTTCAGGGACACTGAGATATTAATGTGGACTGAGTGAAGGATGACGTCGACGGAGCATACCGAGCTCATGAGCAGTGGTGAAAGCTGAAGGAAGGCCGTCGTCTTCGATTACAGAGCAGCTCCTCTTGGGGTCGCACATGGTGCCAACATCTGCCATGCCAAGTGTGTCACAGGTGGAGGCGCCGCAGAGGTCCTGGATGAAAAAAGACATTAGCATGATTACATCTGAAACAATGACAGCTAAAGGCAAAGTCAAACATGGGCTTGTATCCATCCTTCCTCTTAACCAAAGTCTGAATCACAATGGTGCTCAAGGCTAGCCAAGCTAAGTTTGTCTCTCTATGACACAGAGACACAAAGAGAGTTACAATATTTGTCTTCATTTATCGTTTTAGTCACTTCTGGGTAGTGGGTACTATTTATAAATTTACCGCTGACATATTAACACCCTTTTCATTGAGTTAAAAACTCATTAACATACTTTAGCTGCCTATTTTACAAAACAAGGAGTAAGTGTTGTTTAAGGTCAACATATTTGTGTTTTTAGCTGCTTTTTTGGCAACTTTGTTCGGTACACTAGAAAAAAACATGATGCCCAAAATGCTGACCTTAACTAATTGAATTACATGTAGTTTTTCCATGTGATTTTGCTACATAAGTAAAATGTAAAACATTTAATTTAATGGACTCTGATCAAATGGAAGCACATTTTTCGTAATGATTAATTATTTCAATAGGTAAACTTTTTATTTTATATATTTCAGTTTCATTTTATTCAAAATTATTGCTTCATGATTGTAATTGTGTCACTTGTTATTGGTCTTTGATGTGTGATACTGAGAAACAAAATGGGCTGCAGCGGATTAACGGTAAATCAAAGTGGTAACAACTGTGTGCCAAACATTTAAACAGCACAGCGGCCTAAGACTCTCCACTTTGTTTTGATAATGGCATTTGATGTATTTTTAATAATAATGGATTGGATTTATATAGCGCTTTTCAAGGCACCCAAAGCGCTTTACAAGATAACATAAAATCCAGTTGTAGCTAAATTAGACAATGATTTCTGTCGATGATCACAGAATGGCTCCCACTGAGTTATTTGCAGTGTTATGGGAAAGTGTGACAAAGCTAAATAAAGGTTATTCACACAAGATGGCTCAAGAGTTGGCAGTTTGTCTTGTAATCGGAAGGTTGCCGGTTTGAGTCCCGGCTCCAATAGCCTTGGTCGTTGTGTCCTTGGGCAAGACACTTCACCTGTTGCCTACTGGTGGTGGTCAGAGGAGAGGGTCTGGTGGTGCCAGTGTCCGGCAGCCTCGCCTCTGTCAGTGCGCCCCAGGGCAGCTGTGGCTACAATGTAGCTTGCCATCACCAGTGTGTGAATGGGTGAATGACTGAAAGTAGTGTAAAGCGCTTTGGGGTCCATAGGGACTAAGTAAAGCGCTATACAAATACAGGCCATTTACCAAGACATTTATTTTCAAGTGATCAGCGTGACCTCAGACAGTTTGGGTTATGAATCTGTTATTGGTCTGCATTTTTCTTTCTCAGAGATTGGAGTTTGTTTGAAACTGGACTGCAGCTTATCCTCATTCTTGCCCTGTCTGGCTTTTTTGTGGTGATGTCACCTTGTTCCCAGACGTCGACAATTAATTTGTCTGAGTGCGATGCTATTAGGCCGGTTGAAATCATGTCCAGTTTATGAAAGTACAATTATTAAATTATCCTTTATGTTGTCTTGATGTCATCGCAGCAAGATCTTCGTTTAAGAAATTGGGAAATTATTCAGTCGTGTCAAGCACTGCTTTCCACCACCCAGTCTTTAAATCTTTTTAGTGGGAAACAGTGTTTAGAGCACACCTTCTCCTATGAGGTAATTTAAATAACCCCAACCATAACATTTCCATGCCAGAGCAGAGTTTCCAGATGACCTATTTCTCTACCACAGGTTTTAAAATCCAGTCTTAGCGAGTATGCATTTGGAGCTGAACCTCCTAATCACAGGACAACTTCGGCAGTAACCGCTGCAAAGAACCACCCATCTGCCTGTTCCCTAAACAGCACTGTCCCTACATACCCCAAAACACAGAAAACCAGTGGTGGTCAGCTATTACAGATAAAACACCAGCTGAGTCTCCTGCAGCCCCTGCAATCCTCAGCCGTGCTTAATGTAACCATTAAACACGGGGCCAAGTGAAGACCTCGAGTGCTATGACAAATCATTCCTAGAATAAACCACAAAACCACAATTGTACACCAGTGCAAATTTAATCCAGATGTCCTCATGTGCTTGGAGGACATCTGAAAGTTTGGGCCATTTCAGTAAAAAAAAATAGAAGAACTGCAAGATGAACAGGGGAGAAGAAACACCCAAGTCAATGAGTTTGTTGTTTGCTATGACCTACTTCCCACATCTGTCATCTGTCTTTGCAATTTTGGTGTTCCTGCGAATTAACAAAAAAGAATAGAAAAACAATACTTACCTCAGCGGACTAAAATTCCCATTTTGTTTTGTGTACAGATTTTATTGCTTTTAAATCCTGTCCAGCCTGTTACCTGTTTGTGCTTTGGAAACAATATTCAAAAAGCTTTGAAAAAGGTGCATCTCAGAGTTTTATAGGTCTGATGCAGTATCCTGGATCGAGTTTATGACATCTGGACATTCTTTGGTGAGCTCTTTTCTTTCTCAGCCCATTATCTATCATGTAAGAAAAGGCTGTGAGCTAAAGTACAGTCACCTCCTCTCTCCCCGGGGGAACTTGCATTCTAGCAGATTTATGGTCAGATTTTATCTTTTGGCTGCTCTCCTACAATAAACATTCTGTGCAACTTAGCGCACTTTGCGGCATTCTTTGCACAAAAATCACGCTGACTATACTGTTTCGGGACAACCGCAGTTGCCTCCGGACAACACAGAGTTGGTCTTCATAAAACCTACAAAATTACACAATGGGCTGGTGTTAAGTGGAGAATGAATGGGCTTTGAAATATCTGTTAAAAACTGTAGTAAACAAAAGAAAATACAACTCACTAATTGGACAGATTTAAAGTCATTGTGTCATGATGTAGCAGAATTGTTAGCAGACATGTCAGCAGAATCCTTGAGTTTAAGAGGGGAGACGGTTTAGGCCTAAACTGAGAAGAAAATAAAAAAGGAAAAAATATATGTCAATCTAATTGCAGTGAACAAAGCCTGACAGGTTTAACTGCAATCTCATGATCAGTAAAGGCCTCTCATGCAGTACACCGGACCTTGAAATATTTAGAGCTTGTTAGGCACATGTTTGCAAACCCCACTATTTTATTTATTGCTTCAGGAAACAGTGATTGTGCTAATAGATTCAATATGAAACTGACTGTAAAAGGTCAGTGAAGGCCTGTATCCTCTAGATTCCTGGTGTTGAGCATGAGTTTGATTGGGTGGTACTGTAAAGAAAGTTTTATGCACCACAAGCCACTGTTTAGACTTTTCATTTGTACACTATGTTAGCATTCGCTCATAAACTCCATGTTTTGTTTTGTGTACACTTTATATGTGATATTACACCAGGAATCTGTTGTTCAACACACAATGGTTAGAGGTGAGATTTCTTTGTTCAACCTGCTGTGTTAAAAGGAGGCTTTTTTCTGAATCCCTGCACTTGTTACACCTCACTAAACCTTTGATTGCTTGATGCCTGTCTTTTTGCTTTATATAGTAAATTACATCCTTGTGACTCTCCAAGCTGACTTGGGTCGTGTCAAGTGGCTGCAGAGTTTATAACATCAGCTTTAAACTGATGTTTAAAGCTGAATGTTACATTCTTGTAACATTCTTGTTTTTGGAACACTTTTATGGAAAATGCTGAACATCTTAAGCCGTCGATATCTATTCAGCTAGGACATACTGTAAAAACTTGTGCAGAACCACCGTGGCAAAAGAAATGGAGGAGGAAGCATGTGACAGACTTAAGAATTGCCAGGGAAAGATGCAGTCCAGCTGCTGATGTGGAGGAGTTTGTTTCAACATAAAGCGAACAGGTGAGTCAAAAACATGCAGGCATGTAACTCTGACATCCACAAAGGACCCCACCGCCACCACCCTCAGTCCCTCCATCCCATCCCTTCAGGGGCCTGTTTAATGAGGAGCAGGCAGCTGCAGCAGAATGGGAACAGCTGAGAAAAATAACACATCCACACAGTACATCCCCAAGGGCACTGACGCTCATTATATTCAGTAAATTTGCAGGTATAACAAGCAATAGTTCACTTATCATTATGTGCTACTAAGGCTGACAGAATAGTACTATGTTACCATTGGCTCTTTTAACTCTGATAGCACAGGTTTTAAGACGACTTTGTGACTGCAAGCTAAAAACTTTCACTGTAACTAAATCAGTCGGGCTGACTTGTCAGCTTTATTGCAAGTTTTCACAGTGGTAATGGAAGCGCATACATCACACTGACCAATGAATGTGAGCAATGACTTCATCTCTGACCTTGTGTCATCTTGCAAATATTTGGGAGTGCAGGGAGAAGTCAGAGGTGGTTTGCAAGTCTATAAAACTGCCCTCTAAGGATCTATGACGAGCAATCAAGTCTGGTGCTCTGTTCAGCTCTGTGTGACCCAGCCTTGGTGTCAAAGCTGTGATGCTATTGGTGGACTGCCTGCATGCTCCCTGAGTTCACGAGAGGCGGAGAGTGTTTTCAGAGCAAATCAAAAACGCGTCAACTGGAGTTTTACTTATCACAAAGTTATAAGAGTACATTGCACATTTTCCTTCTCAAGATCAGAGGTTGCTTTACAGTATGTCACTCATTAAGGTGACACAATGCATGTGCGAAAAACAAACATTTACGTTTTCTGTGCGTAATTGCGCTTACAGTACATATCCCGCTCTGGTTTTACCCCAAACATGTGTAACATGAACGATACTAAAAGTTTTCTTTACCTGTCTGGTGAAAAGAATAGCTGTGTCCCAGTACTCGGGATGCTTGTCGTTGTTTTTGTTCATCTTTTTTTGCCAAGTGCAAAAGTTCCGCAGCGTCATGGCTGCGTTCCCGGACACCTTGGGTCCTTTGTCCTCCTCGGATATAATCATGATCTTCACAACTGTAATGCTGATGGAGTTGAGGATGCTGGGATGCTTGTACAGCTTCGCTGCCACTGCCATCAGTGTCAAGAGGTAGTGCTTTAAGTCATCTCCGTGGAATTTCGCCATGGACTCGTCCGCCACAACAAGCGTCTCCACGTATCTGGGGATTGAGGCGAACCTTTTGGCTCTCCCCATCCTCTTCAGCATCGTTTCTGTCACATTGCTGTGGTCCGCCAGTCGCTTGTATTTCTCCAAGGACTGCGCAGCCTGGAGGCTTATGTCGCTGTCCACTGCGCACCTGGAGGTAGAGCTGGGCTTCAGGTTGTTGCTGGCTCTGCGCCGGACGATGTGAGCGCTCTCTGCGCTTCTGGTGTCATTTTGTACCGGGCTGATAAAATATTCCCAGCCGTGGAAGCCAAATGCACCTTGCACACCTTTGCAGAGACTGAGAGCGGCATAAGAATACTGATCAGCGTTCACATATCCAGAATAAAAACACCGGGTCAGGTCAGTGGTGACATCGGTATCGGAGAGCCACAGTGCGCCCTGGTTAGAGATGGAAGGGGCAATGAAATTAGAGTCTCGCTGTAAATCGATCACTAATTCCTGCTTGAAAGCTTTAATCTTTAGGACATATTTTCTATTAAGGAAATCCACGTCGTTATCAGAATCCGTCCTTTCATCACTATTCATTCTAATCGGGAAGCAAAGTTCACTCTCCATGCAACGAGCGAGCTTTAAGAGTGAGACCACAAAGTAAAGGAGAAAAGTTGATCTGATAAACATGACGATGTTTGCATTAATCAAAGATTGCAATGACCAACGGGGGGGGAAAAGAAAGAAAATCAGAATGATGAAGAATCTACAAGCTCAGTGGCGGCGGCGAGAGGATCGGGATGAAGAGCATAATCCAAAGCGCTAAAACAGTGCAGGTCGTACAAGTCCACTCAGAGAAAACTCCTCCTGGTCATTCTCCACGTGTGTACTCAGTCGACTGCTGCCTTGTGTGGAGCTTATGCATTTGGTCATGTGTAAAAATATGGAAACACAACCTTTCTTTGCTGGGGGGAAGTCTTTCGAGGCGCTCATTGGATGAGCTTCAGCCTTTTCTTCTTCTTCTTCTTCTTCTTCTTCTTTCTTTTCTTTGCCGCCTCTTAAAACTCATCAAACAAGCCAATCAATAAGTCACAACGTACAAAATATGATGAATTAGCAGATCTTGCACTTTACACTCAGACTACTGCACATAATCCACTACTCCATCAAATCTTTAGCTTTTGGTCACATGGAGTGAATAAGAATCTTTAATGCCACATGCATATTCAGCAGAAATCCCTGCACTTCATTTGTAGTTCATAACGCGAATAAGAGCTACAAGTACTGCATGTTTAACGGAACACCGGACAACGGGCAGCAGGAAAATAACAGGCATGATTAAATAAGGGGTGACACAAGCCACTATCATACTGCAGCTGAAGTTCCTCGGAGGAAGATTATAAGTTGTAAGGATTCAGCATCACTTTTTCTCCATGTTGTGATTAGGTCCGTTTCTGAGAGAATCACATACGACATCTTGTGGACAGAATAATAATAATTCTATAGCAGGGGTCCGAGGGTATTCTTTTAAGACTGCCAGAAAATGTTAGAAAGTAACTACTCTAATTATTTTTACTCAGCTACAGCCTAATTTGATCTAATTTTACTTCTATACAGGTGGATGGGGCTGTTGCTAAATGATACTTCTTTATTATTTCTTTACGGATTAAAATCTTATTTGCAAAAAGCATCAGCATTTGAATTAAAGTTGTTATGTGAGACATATTTTGTACTATTATACATTTTAAATGCATTATACATACCTTACGGAGCTCTAATATTAACAGTGCAGCTAAAGTTAATGTAATTCAGTTTTGTTAGTCAAACATAGATAAAAGAAATAAAGCTGAAATTAAAACACATATTTAACAGCTTAAATATCATTAATAGTTTTGTGTGTTGTCGTGTAAAAGTCTGTGGAAATCTTCATCTCATCCGTCTGTAGTAGTAAATATGATGATTGTGACTTTATGTGGTCTACTACTAGCTTTGCATCCACAGACAGACTTGGGCCACTTCCCTCAACCATAAGGATTTTTTAATATATTTATAATAATTTGTGGTATAAAATTTCTAATATGGCCCCAACGGGGTGAAAAATAGTAGTAATGTTCTAGGGAAGTTGACTCTGGGAGTTATATCATTTTATTTAACGTTTAGCTTTGTTTGCGACGTGGTTGCTATGAACGCAGCTGCCGTTGCTAGACTGAGGACCCCTGCTTTTAAGTTGTCCACACAGAAGCCGGTCTTGATTTTGGCATTCTATCGTTAAAAACAGTTGAAAACCACGTTTGCTGTCAAAATAAGCGGAAAAAAGTCGCATATTTGAATACTGAGTGTATGCAAACGACTTATCGCACTTTGTTATATGTTCTGCGTCACTTTTTTGAATTGGCAGCTAAACTGGCAAGCGTCTGTGCTATTCGTTGACACCCTGCACACCGAAAAAAATAACACTACTGAAGAGTAACCTCTGCTACCCGTCATAAGTTGTGAGTTTTAAAGTTAAAAAGTAAAACATTTTACATCCAAGCGTCTATTGTAACAAGAGCAATAATTTACCAATGGTCACAGTTTGAAAGTTACGGGGATTTTTTGGCTCTAACGGAACCAGCTGCCGCCGAAATGAACTCGTATCACGTTTTGTCGCTGGTGGGAGAGGGCTCATTTGGACGGGTTTACAAGGGAAGGAGAAAGGGTAGTGGCATGGTAAGCATCTACAGCAGCACAGTTTAGTTTCCTGTTTGTTTAACGACACTGCTTCACATCGTCTCTTCATCTTTGTCCCATGAGGTGGTGGCTCTTAAATTCATGCCAAAGCTGGGTCGCTCGGAAAACCAGCTACAAAGTCTCAAAAGGGAAATTGAAATTATGAGGGACCTTCGGCATCCCAATATTGTCCAGCTCTTTGACAGTTTTGAGACTGAAACTGAGGTATTCTCCCATTTTCTCAAAACTCTCAAATAAGTTGCTGTCAACTAATTATCTTTACATAATCCCATGATCATTATAACCCCCTATATATGTTAATGACAGGTTGTGATTGTCACTGAGTACGCAGAGGGCCAGCTGTTCCAGATCCTTGAGGATGATGGGAACTTACCAGAGAGCCAGGTTTTCACTGTTTTTACACAATTGAACCAGATGTGAAGCTTTATTTAATGTTACGTTATTAAACTAGTCTTCCCTTCTTTCAAGGTCCGTGCGATTGCCTGCCAGCTGGTCTCTGCTCTGTACTATTTACATTCCCATCGCATTCTTCACCGTGACATGAAACCCCAAAACATCCTGCTAGAAAAAAGCGGTGTGGTGAAGCTCTGCGACTTTGGGTATGTTGATAGTTGTAAAGAAAAACGTTTCAATCGTTTCTAAAAGAATAAATGACATGATGCAATCTTGCTGTAGGTTTGCCAGAGCAATGAGCGTCTCCACCTTAGTGCTGACTTCTATCAAGGGAACGCCGCTGTACATGTCCCCTGAGCTGGTGGAGGAGAAACCATATGACCACACTGCTGATCTGTGGTCTTTGGGATGCATCCTTTATGAACTCCACACGGGGGCGCCTCCGTTCTACACCAACTCCATCTTCAAGCTAGTGCAGCTCATTGTGAAAGACCAAGTGAAATGGCCAGACACCATGAGCAGCACTTGCACGGTACAGTAAAGCTACACTTTACTCACCTTGTGTTACATTTATGTTGAAGCCAACATCTTCAATATATTCTAACAATGCTAGCTTGAAAATTTTAAGCCTGTAAAAGATTATGTTGCAATTATAAGTCCCTTGAAGGGTTTATTGGAGACAAATCTTACACAAATTGTTTCCTAATGCAAAGTCTTCTATATTATTACTATCCAATGATTTCTTTGCAGAGCTTCCTGAAAGGCTTGTTGACCAAAGACCCCCAGAAACGGTTGTCATGGCCAGACCTCTTGTACCATCCCTTTGTTGCTGATGGTGTTCTAGGTGATTCTTAAAACTCCTGATTTTAGTAGAAAGCTTTCAAATGTTAATGACACATTCTCATGTCTGACATTCATGATTTTATTCCCATGTGATGTGTTTGCAGTTTTGCCAGCCACAAATGTGTCCAGGCCCTTGACAGTCACACCCAGCCCTGACATGCTGGCGTTGAAACTCCAGCAAGTGGCAGAGAAGACTGTACCAGCTTCTGCAGAAAGCAGATTGTTGCGAAAGGTCAGGGAACAAACAGAAAACTGTAGTAAGAGGAAACCACCAGGAAAGGACAGTGCCAAAGTAAGTAATCAGTAATTATGATTATTTTATTATTTGTAA
Organism: Simochromis diagramma; assembly: GCF_900408965.1. NCBI lineage: Eukaryota > Metazoa > Chordata > Actinopteri > Cichliformes > Cichlidae > Simochromis > Simochromis diagramma. The sequence continues at coordinate 1,345,872 of NW_024386883.1, forward strand.
ACGTTTGTATGGTGAGATCAGCGGAGGGCCCTAAACCTGTTTTGTGTGCACTGACAGAAAAATAAGGATGAAAGGGAAAATGGTGCGATGGCAGCAGCAATGTCCCCTAGAGTGTGCAACCCCATGCCCTCTTGTGGCGATGTTTCTGTTACCTCAGGTCAGCTGGATATGATGGGTGCTAATCAAAGCCTCGGACCGAAGATTCAAGCTAGCTCAACATCAAAGCACAGGTGTTAATGAAGGTTCAAAGTAACGATGAGTTATGCTATCATAAACAAATGTGTTTATAGTTCCTTTCTCTACAGGGGTCAGATAAGCATAGACTACGAACGGGAATTTCCCTGTATAGATATCGGGCCGCGACTTGTGCGGAGATGCAGGGAGGAAAGCCACACCTCACAGCGATTGCAGGTCAGAGACAGCTGCCTTTTCCACTCATTAGAAATTATTTACATATTATCTGTCAGTAGAGGATCTGCTTTGATAACACGCACAAAAAAAACTTGCTTTCTTAAATTAATATATTAATATATACCTGACACTGAGTCATTTCTTGTTCTTTCAGAATGTAAACAACAAAGAATACTGGGAGAATCTGGCCCAGCTGTCCGATCCAAGCAGACAAACGAGAGAGATATTAGATTACAGCATAATTATATCTCAAATTAAATCAAAGATCCAGGCATTTAAAGCTCAGGTAATGTTTCAGCATTTCACTCGGCGTGAATTTTTTCTTCTTCAAAAGAGTTTTGCATCTACTCCTTTTTTTCTTTGTTTGGGCAGCTAAAAGGGGGCGTGGTAAAAGAAGTTCAGCAGATTCAGCAACCAATGAGGGTTCTACATAATCTGCTTGTGATTGCTGAGGTTGAGAAGTTGAACGACGTCGGTCGTGAACTTGGGCTACCCCGTGTCCTCTTTGGCCTGATCCATGAAGCTGTAGAAAGCTCAGATTTCATTAAGGTTGCTACCCTGGATTGAAACAGTGTTTCACAATGAACTGATCCTGCAACAATGTTTCTCACTTCTACTTTGGTACTTTGTCAGCATCAGCAGAGTATCCCCGTCCTTCAAGAAATGATCACAGTGGTCCTGGTCTACTGGGAGAAGAACTGTGCCTGGGTGGAACAGGAACAAAGGTTTGATGAGTCTTTTTTTCCCTCGCTGAAACTGACTTTGTTCATTTGTGAAATACTCAGTGCATACACACGAGATTCCAACTACAGCAGCTCACCATCTGCTTCTCACGCTTTAGCCTGGAAGAGTTCACAGAGTCCTTCAAAACAATTCTTAGTCAACCAAATCTCAGTCGTCTGGTCGTGAGTACCCACTGACATATTTCAACAGCATCAACCATGTTCAGCATGGTTTACATATAATATCCTGTGTCTGTACCTTTTTGATATGCATTCAGCTGGTCTGTTGTGTGAAACGCTCGATTATCTGTCTTTTAGCCTCTGGCTGCTTGTGTTTTGTCTCTCTTCACACAACACAATGTTGATGTCAAAGTTGATGTGGAGCATCTAGCATCCTTGCTGAAAACTCTGGTCTTGGACCCATGTGAGGTACTGAGCTCATGTAAACCTGGCAGTAATATGAAAGCTTGAAGGGATCTGAAAATGTGTGAACCATTTATTTTTCTACATTATCAGCCCCACATTTCTCCACCCTCCGGTTGGGGACTCTGTGATGGCCTGCTGTCTTTGTTCCTAGATGCACTTAATGAGGTCAGACTGCAGATGAAGTTTGGTTAAACATGTATTAGTACAGATATTAGCAACGTATCTGTACTAAATGTCTGTGCTTTCTTGTTTAAACAGCATGAGAATGGCCCTTTGCCCTCGGGTTTAAATGAAGTTTTCTTTCTGAATCTGTGGAAAAAGATCGGTGCTTCCCTAAGAAGTGCAACATCAGACTCTGACTTCTGTTCAGCAAATGGTAATTGTACTCATCCTGTGAAACCCACGATGTCTGAAAACACTTCTAATGAAAAAGCAAACCTTGCTTCTTTGTGTGTGTCTGTTACAGGACTGTATTTCTTTCTCTCTGCTTTACTGTTTGCCTTCTGCAAGGATGCATATTCGTGCATTCCTCTGTTTTGTGATGTTGGATCAGAATGTGTGTACGCTCTTGGCCGCCTGCTGGGCACCGAGTGGTTAGTGTTGAGATGTCTTAATTAAACGAAATAATTTGTATTACAAGTCAGCTACAATGCCTGGAGCTAACAATAGCATCTTTTATACCCTACAGTCTTCATTTGTTTGCCAAGGGCAATCCTGGGAGGCCCAGGGTGGATCTGAGTCACAACACTTTATCCACACTGAGCTGCCACTTGTTATGTTTTCCATTCGCCCTGGACCTGCCTCCACGCACCATGTCCACAGTTCTCCAGTTGTACGACAGCTGTGGTATTGTTACAAGCCTCCTGCAGGTTAGGGCCTTATTTTGCTCCAATAAAGACCTCGCCGACAAACATAATTCTCTGATGCAACACAGGATAACTCTTGCACTAGTTTTGTGTCTGGCATGCAGTACTGTACACCTGGATGTGTCTGTACTTTTTTAAGAGCACTGTGTTGTTGTTTGTTGTTGCCTGTTTGATGTATGACGAGTTGTCTGTGTGATTTTATTTTTTATTATTTTTTTTTTTGTGCTTTGGCAGGTAATTCAAACCCTTCCTCTTCATCTACTGGAGCTGCCTCTCTCCCTTCTGAGCCGCTTGCTCCTGTGTGATCCCCCCCACTCAATTGACCACCTCACAAAAGCAGCTTCTTGCTTTTTCTTGCCATCCTGGGACGATCAGCTCCCTGCCTCCAGCCGTCAGAGTCCTCCAACCAGAACTGCCTGCTCTCTGCTCCCCGAACTCCTGCAGCTGGAAATTCTGTGGGAAGCTGCTGTGGAGCTCCTCACTCTATTGTCTGGGATAGCCCGTTGTCCCTCCTGCCCACTGCAACTTTATGTAGAAACCTCAGTGCTGCAGCATGCACTGGCTCACTCGTATGAGCAGATCAGGGCTGCCACGTGTAGATTTTTAGGAAATTTGGATCCATTCAGGCCTCTCACACAACACACCCTAAAACCTGACATTTTCAAAGCCATGATAAACTGCCTTAATGATTCCTGCATGCCTGTCCGGCAGGTTGCTTGCCGGTCAGTTGGGAACTGGTTGGGCTATATTGCAGCTGGGCTGCATATGGACAGACCCAGTGAAAAGGGGATACGGTGCATAGAAAAGCAACAAAATAAACAGACGCACTCAGATATTGAGGCAGCAAGTGATTTGGAAACATTAAGAGAGCAGAGAATGGAGGAGGAAGAAAGAAGGTGGACACATGAAGCCAGGAGGACAGTGGCCATGCTGGTAACTCTAATCTATGATCCTGATGCCCTCACACGTCGTCACTGCTGCGCCGCCCTGGGAAACCTGCTAAATGTTGATGGAGCCATATCCTTGTTGCTGGAGGAAAATGTGCCCGGCTTACTTCTAAGAACTGCATGCACAGATTACCACAGTGCAGTGAGAGAAGCTGCCATAGGATCTTTATACCTGTACAGCCAGCAGGATGCCATGCGTCAGGTAACGAGCAGGTCACAGCATCGCACATGCTCACATTACAATAAAACAATCTCTGTTTGGAGAATTTGGTGCTTTTGAAATAGTTAATTTTTACTTTTTAATTAGAAAAGCAGAAAACAGTTCACACCTCCTGGTATTGAATATAAAGCTGTGCTCTTACGCCCAGAGCTTGTTCTGTCCTTTAGATAAATTTTGTTCACTGTTTAATCTCTCACAAGTCAGTAACACACTTTGAAACACACATTTATTGATTTATTTAGATTATTGCTCTTCTTTTGCATTCATTCAAAGGTCCTGATGTCTCTTGATGCCAGTAAGAAGCTTGTTCGGGCTTCACAACATGCTCCTCCACAGTGTGACTATCAGCGGCTCATTGGACAGCTGACTGCACCAGAAAAGTCAACAGCTTAAAAACCTGCTCCCTGTTTAACTTTACAGCAACATATTTGTCTGAAGCCATGTGTTAGTGAACGACCGAGTCCCCGTTTATGAATCAAAATAAAACTGTTTTACTGTTTAACGTCTCAGTTTGTGACAGCAAGCTGTTCTAATTTCACGAGAAAAAGGAAACGATGTAACTTCGTAAAAATCACGGTAGGTTTTCTTTTTCATCGATAAAATTGTCATAACAATAATTCAGTCTGTATAAAAGTGGCGAATGAGGAGTTTCATTCATTTCTGAGTTATGAGTATTTGTGCTGGCACCGCAGCGTGCTGTCGATTTTTGGAAAGCTTTTGTTTAGGTGTAGCGAATATTATTGATGGATTTTAAAGGCGACATTTTTCCATATGCAGATCAACATGTGAATTTAGAGGCATTCGCATTTCAAAGCCCTTCGAGGTCTTCTAGAAGTCTGTGAATTTGGGCTAAATAAAGTAGAAAACAACGAAGCCGAATTTCCGAGGATTGGACGTCGAAAGCGTTTTAATGTGGTTTTATGTTAAATGTTGTATCGACTAAACCAGAAGAGATCGATACCCATGAAAGTTTTCAGTCCTCTCTGTATAACCGTCTGTCAGCTGTCTGCTCAGCGGGGCAGGGTGAGAAAAGCGCTTGTCAGTGTCTGTCGGGCCCTGACCGGGCTTTACTTTGATTTCCCTTTAAAAAATAAAAATAAAATGAAAACCCCGCAGATTTATTAAATCCAAAAACCAAGGACTTATTTTCACGCTCAGGCCGCAGATTGTACTTCGGATAACGCAGACAAAAAATAAAAATAAATCCCAGTAAAAGCACCAAAAAGAAAAAGCACAGCGGGCCAAGTTGATGATACACTTTATTTTTTTTAAAAGCAAAAAGATTGACATCAGACGAAGTTAATTTGTATCTATGATAAAATTACGTTAAAAACACAACGCGCTAAATGTGCTGTTAGTACACACTTTTGGTTTAACCATCGGGATTGATAGTGCACCGCAGGGGGCTAAAAAAAAAAAAAGAAGCACCAATTAAACCCCATAAATAATTACGATAGTTTCGCTGTTATATTCAAGATTGTCTTAAAATAAATATGCATAGAAAAAAAAACTATCCTTGGTATAAGCATGGAGCAAATGACAGTAACAATGATTATTTGCTTATATGAAAAAAAGAATTGAGACCTCTTACACCAAAGCTAAAGCTGCGAAAGCTTTAAGAAACAACAAAATTAGGATTTTTTCCCCCAATAATTTTATAGAAAGAAAAGGTTAACACACTCCACTCCCTGAACATACAAAAGTTGTTACAAATTAGTGCAGATCAGCCAGAGGCCTATAAAACTTATTGCTTTAACAAGCAGTTTAGAGAGAGAATTATTTCTGAAACCCTAAATTTTCTATTCCAGAGAGTACATTTATGCAAAGGCATGCAGAGGAAGGCTGTTAGAATGATACTAGTTACAATATTTGTACACATTGGGAAATAAAGAAAAAAACAACAGTTTTATATGAGGAAAACCTGCAAGCTTCAAGTCTGTAATCTCCTCCCATGATTATCTACTGATGTTTGTAGAACTGGCGGATTAACGTGTATCCTGAGCTGCAAAACAGATTGTACATTTTGCAAAATGCGAGGGAAGAATATCTTACTGCCACCACATGATAAAATGTTACACATTTAAAAATAATATGAAAAAAAAAACGTTTTGGTCACAGAATGCATAATGCAGACATTATTTGAAGCCATTGCTAAAAGAAAGATAGCAAAGGTTATATTTGTTACATTTAAAGGGATGAAAATTAAACAAATGTAAATACAGAAGACAAAGTAATGTTTCCAACAAAGCTGGCTAAAATACTCTAAACATACAAATAAAATAATTCTGTTATTGACTGAAATAAACTGGAAGCAAATCAAATGTTTTACAGAAAAACAAACAACAAAATACACAATAAAGTTTCACGACTCTTTTGTACGTTAGCCGCTCTTTCTGCAATTGTAAAAGTCAAAGGATATTCAAGGTCAGTTCTAATAATTTTAGTATTAATGCCAATTACAGTTTTTGCTGTTGCATAAACGCAGTTGATTTGAAATATTTGTCCACACTGAAATGTCAACACCCAATAACGTGATCCAGCGACTGAGCATGAAAATAATTAAAAAAGAAAGAAAAAAAACCCTCAAACAAACATGAGTTTCTATTGCTGACATCAATTTTAATGTAAGGCTATTACAAATATAAAACCTGCATAATGAGTTACATTACTTCTGAAATTACCTTATTTCAATAGTAGATTCACGAAGTGCGAGAGCTATTGAAAATGATTGTCATCTTAAAGCATTGCTATGCCACAGTGCTGGCTCAAGTGATTCGAGTACGAAAGCGATGGAAGAATTGGATAGTGTTGATTTAAAATGTAAAAAATATTTCATATTAGCAAAGCATGCTTTTAACCCCTCGCTACAGAAAAAAAAAGAAAAAAATTAACATTTGATTCAGGACAAACTTAAAGACAGAAAGAGCTGCTGATTCTCCCTGTTACGCTCTCTCTAAGTGTACTCGCAGAAGCTTGGTGTTACGCTGTTGTGTCCTGCTTAAGCCTTTGGCTACGGGCCTTGTAAACTTCAATCAGCAGGTCTTTAACGTACTGGATTTCACGTTCTACGGACTCTGCTTTGTCCCGGAGCTCCCGGTTCCTCCCTTCAAGGCAGTGCAGTTGTTCCTCCAAAGAATCGAGCTCCGCCCTTTTTCGCTGGCGATACCTGCATCGACCAAAAACGAAGACTCTGTGAAAATGTAAACTCGTAAAATTTTGATAACATTGACATTTCATCGAGAAGAATCTCACCTGTGAGCGGCAGTTTTGTTCTGATCTCTTTTCTTTTGTTTGCGCTCCCCGCCTTCGCCTGGAATGATGTCCACTTCGTATTTCATTGCACAGTGGTCTTCCTTCAGCCGACATGCTTGTCTGTGCCCCGAAGATTCCAGGTTCAAACTATCCCTAGCCATTAAAAGACACTCTGGGCCCTGATCCTCAAGGAAATTACAGTGTAGATCATGCTGAGCTATCTGTAGACTCTCTGATTTCACCTGCTCGTTGATGTTGCCCAAGAAGCTATGGTAGGCCTCAGACTGTGCTGTTGTTGGAAGATAACAACCTTCACTGCTCTCGGCTTTCCAAGAAACGGTGGCTTTTGTCACCTCCACACTTGTTTTGATACTGTTCAGCACATCGCTGTTACCAGCACCTCCGCTGACTTCCCTCATGCTATACATCAACAGATCCTCTTTCTTATGGGGGACCTCCAGTGATCCACCAAAGCCAAATCCACCACCAACAATCTTCCCACCACCTATCACATCTTGAGTGAAACAGCAATTTTTCTCTTCTTTTGGTATAACGGCACATCGTCTGAGCTCAACCGCACTACCCAAGCAGTAGCTTTTCCCTACCACCTGGTCGTCCTCTACACAGCCATAATTACCTGTAAGGGTCACAGCTGAGTTACCTGAGTTACTTCCTTTGGAACTCAACAAACTGCTGTCATAGCCTTCGCTGAACCTCGAACCATCAGGAACTCTTTTCCTACCACACCCACTGGGTCGACTGCAGCTATATGGGGCGTGTCTTGGAATTTTGGAGCGCCCAATGGGCCCGCCACAGATGCTGAGCAGGTCCAGTTCTCCGGTTGCCAAGGTAACAAGAAGTGGGCTGGATTCCGATTGGTTGGATGTAGCGTATGATGCGTATGGCAGCTGAGTGAATGGCGGAGGACCCGCAGGCAGTGGACCCCTGTCGCATTTTCCCAGCCTCGGCCCTTTCTCGGGCAGTGGCTCAGACAGGAAGTAGTCCTCTAGTTGGGCGAGTTCCTCTTGCAGCAGAGAGGTCATGACCTCCAAGTCAGAGGGCACCTGGATATCATTCTGAAGGGGTGAAGGGGGAAGGGAGGCATTAGTAGAGGAGGGAGGGGAAGGAGGGTTTGGGAGGTACGAGGAGAAATCCACTTCTTCCGTCATCCAGTCAGTGTTACCATCACCTATTGAGGAGGGGGGAAAAATTGCATCGGTTACAAGATGTTTGTCGGAAGGAAATAATGCTGCTAAAAAAAATAAAATAAAAAAATAACGTTCATGCAAAAAAAAAAAAATCCATCAGTGCACGAAGCAGTTTCCCAAAATAACAATCAGATTTATAATAATAATAATAAAGGCAAATCAGATTTGGGGGGTTTTGCCAATAAAGTTGCAGCGTTTTAATATAACAGACGTAGCTAGTTTATTACTTACTGCTCAAGAAGGACGAATGTGCTGCAGTGCCGAGCCCACCTGAAATGAGGAAAAATATAAAAAAGCGTACACGCTGCAACTCACCAATTAAGTGCTGACTCTCCTCTGACACCTCCCCCCTGCACCCCTGTGATTGGCTGTGGTTAGCCTGTGGGTGAGAGAGAGCGAGGGGGTCTGCCGGGCAGACACGAAGAGTCTTCCAAACAGGCGCTGATGTTGCCATCATTTTGTCTGTTGGTGCTTTGATTCAGTCCAAGTCCAAGCATATGCTGAGAGCAAGCAGGGTCTGAGAGATGGGCCACAGTGAGCAGGTCTGGGTGAGCATAATGAAACCTAGAGGGTAAGCAGAAAGAAAAAAAGGGGGATCAGATATATCTGAGAAAGATACGGCGTACTCAGTCGACTAATGGGGATCATCAGATGGGAGTCTGTCTGTGCTGCCCTCTGCAAGTTTCTCTGTATGGTTTTAATGAGAGGCAACAAAGAAAAAATCACTTTCTGGTCCTCACTTAACTCATTTTCACACAAATACACTTTTTCATCTTTTAAACAGAAAGGCTTTACAGTAAATACCAAATACTGAAAAGCAGAAAAGTACATTATTCCCAAAACCAAGCCTCAGATGTGACACAGTGGGTGATAGAAAAGTGGGAGCAGTGTCCTGTGGGCTTTAATCTGGCTCAAAGCAAAATTAACCTGACGTCCTCAAAACACGTGGGACCCAGTGACGCTGTCAAGGGCCCAACTGTTGACAAGAAGCACCACAAGAGCTACCTCTACTCTGTAGGTGAGCTGCCCTGCTGGTCAAAGAGGATTAATGCTGATGAGCTGCTTCCAATCGCATGTTCCTTTTAAAATTAATTACCAATTCTTTTTTTAATCACTTAAACAGATTGGACTCGATTACAGCAATGAGAGCTAAATTAAACATTGAAAGATTAAACGCTGGAAGTGACAGACGTGATGTATCTCCAGTTAGTGCACAGACTGAAGGCAATACATTTAGAGTAGAGGAAAAATCAATAAAAATCAAACTAAAACTGACCACAAAGCAACCACAATCAGTCAAACTCCATGAGTGATCGTAGTTTAAAAAAAAAATAAAAAAGAAGAAAAAAGATGTTTGAATTTGTCAAAAAGGTTCATTTAAAGCGACGAAACCAAACAAGATGTAGCCACTTTACACCAAAATGATAACAACAACAGCAACAACAAAACAGCTCTATGTACAGCCAGTAGAGAGACTTTCACTTACTCCATTCTTGCAGAAAAAATTGTAGAGCACTTGGGGGTGCGTTGCTAAAGCAAAGCACGACGACTTTTCGGGTCCAACAACTTAGCAAAAGATTAAAGAGCCATATTTCAGCTCGGAATATCCTAGACAAGGCAAACAGAGAGAGGTGCTGCTTTGTTGTGGTCGACCTGTAAACTGAGGAGCCGCTTAATTGTGACAAAGCATCACTTCATTCACACCTAGCAACCGACTGCGTCACCGGGGTAAACCAGGCTCCTCCGCGCGTGCAGATCCCTCCGCCCCCTCCCTCCGCGGCTCACCCAAGGACGTCCCACACTCTCGCTGCCCACACTTTTATAAAAGTATTGAGCTACTTTTTTGTTGTTGTTTCTGTAAAAGTAACACAGCTGCTCATTCAGGTGAGTAATACTATTATTTATAGTAATAAATATATAGATAATAAATATACTAATAAAAAAGAAAATACTAAATTCAAACTGTGCAATTCAAGATACAAGTAACAACTGGTTTAGGGAATCTGAAAAGTAGCCTTTTAGCTAGACATTGTGCTAATTTTTAAGCTCTAAAGGGTATAACCTCGTCTTTAAATTAAATAACGAAGTGAGAGGATTTGGTTTACGCGAACGCGATCTTTCGAGAAAACTACAGCTCAGACACTGTACTTTACAATAAGGCGTGCCGCTGTTTTGTTTAAAGCGCTATATGGCTCATAACACACTTTGTTGTTTAGAAGAAGTCTGTTGCATCTCCGTTGCATCAGTGGTCCACGAACAGTACCATTGGCTGCACGGGCTCAGACTGTCGTTCTGTGATTGGCTCAAAACGGCTACTTCTGAAATATGATTGGTCGGTGGTAGGCAAGGCAAAGCACCACCGTGTTGTCATCTTTCTCTCTCCCTCTGTCTGCAGTGCAGACTGTGCACATGTTTCATGTCAACAAACCGGGCGTGGAGGTCGGTGCTGCAGTTTTTGAAAGCAGAGAATATCGTTGACACTTTGTGATACAGTTTAAACAAACTCAGACACTGATACAGCATTCAGCTTGTAATGACTGAATCTGGCCGATTATGTCGCGATAACTAATGAACATGCAGCATATATCATTTATTACATAATTTAAATTAGAAAGTACTTAGAATTACATAATTGCTAATCACCGTTGTGGATGTAATGTCTCTGTTTTATTCGTTTATTTTAATTTAGCTTGCAACTACTCTATTGTGATTATGTCTCATTTCACTTTTATTTTGTTGACTTGTTCATTTGTCTACCCAAAGCTTCCCAGGTGCAAAATTACACTAAGTCAGTGAATAATGGAAGATAAATTATTCATCCCTTGTGGTTGGCTGTCAGCCTAATGAACTTTGCGAATCCTTATTTTTGTGACTAATTTGGTGAGACACAGCTGGTGGAACTAAATGAAGTTACTGGTAATGACTGTCAATTACATTTATGTTAGGAATAAAGCTTTGTTTTCCTCCTTTCAGCAAATCCCGAAGCTGAGCAAGTGTGCTGTTCTCCTGTTGCTATAGTAATAGCGGACACTGCCCCCTATTTTAGACTTGTTGTCTGGTTGCTGTTGCCATGGGATTTGCATCTCTCTCTTTTTCCCTTTCTCTCTCTCTCTCTCTCCCCCTACTGTTTTCCTTTTACCTCACATTTGTTTTGGCACTCCTAACAACCCAGCCATTCTCCATCCTATTTGCTGAGTTGCATTTCTGTTACTCTATCATTTTACCAAAACCAACAGGTTTATTTCCAGCTTTGCTGAATTAATAAATTGATTTGGCACTATGATTTAGCCTCTAATAGATTTGTCCACAGAGAAGCATGTCTGTGCATTGAGTGAACATCTGAAAGTCGAATCGATCGCACAGAATCACATTATCCAGGATGGCTCCAGGGGAAGTTGTTTTCACACCAAGTTAAACATGTTCTTTGAAAAAGACCAGATGAAATTGAATTTGAGTGAAATGTCCCAAGTCTAATATACGCTGTCCGTCTGTGTCGATCTGATGCCTTTAAAAGGATGGCCCTGTTACAGCGGTGCTATTCAGCAAAACGCCCACCATGTGGTTGTTACCATAGGAGTGGAGCTCTGAGAGATTTGTAGAAAGGCAGCCTGATGCAATCGAGATAAATGTGGTCGTAATGGAGACCAGATTGAGATACTAGTAGCTGGTGAAGTTGGCAGGTCTCCCGGGAAAATCGCTGACTGCTCTCTCTGTCTGTATTAATTGGTCCACTGAGGGATTCCTGTTTGCGCATCATGAGAGAAATCTAAGGTGCTCCTTATGACAGCATGGCTGGATTTCCCTGCAGTCTCCACTATTAAGTACAGTTTCCTCTGTCACTATTTAGGAAGACATGTAAAATGTGTTATTTGCGCAGCAAAACACCTTCATGTCTCCCCCTCCTTCCTCTGGAAAATCTTAACAAGCTCAGTATCCATTTGCAAAAACTGGAATAGATAAACTTTCCGACTTGTTAAAACAACACAGGAAAACGAGCCAAAGTAAACAACTCTGGATCAAACTAGACTTCAGATACTCTTGAAATATTTATTGTCGGTTTTTCTATAGCGGGAGTTGGAAGTCCATCACTCGATACCCAAATTCATTGTCTGAATATTGTGGATGAGCAGAGAAGTCAGAAAAGTCAATGCTGCATGCCAAGTGCATGTATGGCATGTTAGTAAGGGTTACACCATCATTTCATCATCATCTCTCTCAGAATTTATTGTCCTCAACTTTTGCCCCTCTTTGAACATACGAAGAAAACATGGAATTCAGTTACGACTTGTGAATGGAAGCCTCTCAGAGGGGATTTGTGGACGTTTCTGTGTGTGTTCAGCCTGCTGATCACTTGAATTTGTTTTTCGGTTTGCCGTGAAAACATGTAATCAAGTCTCAGGAAAGTGACAAGCATAATATAATTTTTCATTCACGGATGTTTAAAGCAACTTCATTTGCATTCAGCTGTGACAGATAGGAACCAGTCAGTCATAGGGTTCTGTTTATTTGCTATTCCTCAAGGACTTCGTGGTATATTAGAGGTGTTTGATGTAAAGAACTCACTACAGCATCTGCTTTGTCTTCCTGTGGGATCTCACAGCTTTTAGTAGATCACTCATACCTAACTCCAACTCCTGAAAGTATGTTGAATGAAGCCATGCGTGGCATACAGTGTAAGGTCTGTAAAAGAAAACAGTGCTACAATAACAGCAGGACAACAAAGAAAGTAAACGAATTGTTGCATATCACAGCTTTTTATTCATACTTATTGTCCGTGCATCACTTGTGTTCTCCAGAATTTCAGCTCTTTAAGCAAATGGGTCCCAAGTGGTTCCTCTGTGTCATTTACAGCACTCAGGCTGTGTGATGCTGCGCTGCAGAAACATTCAAACCCCCTGAGGCTCAGCGTCTGTCACCTATGAGTTTTACACAGCCGATAACCATCCAGGCCATATGCTTCGTGCTCATGAAAAAACTTAAACTGTTCACTCATCAGAGCTTAAGTTAACTCGTGCTGAACTTTGAATTCTAATTGTTAGTTTGGTAAGGCATGTTAACACTAGTTTACAATGTTATCTTCCATTGTTTGACTGTTTGTCATGGGGTCTCTGCTTTCTGCGAAGTCACTTTATTTAACAGTATATTTGCAAGCAAACAGTCCTTTACTTTGATGTGGAGCATAAGACTAAGTGTTAAGTGTTAAGCAACATAAAGACAAAAGAAATGCATCCACTCACTGACCACTTTATTAGATGTACTTTACTAGTTGGAACCCCCATTTTTTAAAATTCTTTGTTTCGATTCAACAAGGTGCTGCAAACATATTGACATGACAGCATCACACAGTTTAGCAGTTTTAAGGCTGCACAACCACGATGTTATTCTTCACGTCCCAAAGACGCTCTACTGAACTGAGATCTGGTGGCTGTGAAGGCCATTTGCGTACAGTGAACTCATTTTCATGTCCAAGAAACCAGTTTGAGGTTATTTGAGATTTTTCATGGTGTTTTTTCCCATTCAAAGCATCCATCAGAAGATGCGTATGCTGTGGTCCCAAAAGAATGGCTATGGTCAGCAGCAATACTCTAGTAAGCTGTCGAGTTTAACTCATGCTTACTTGGTACTAAGTTGTCCAAAGTGTGCTTTTACCTCATTGCAACACTACAGGTAGCCTAAACTGTTGAAACAGGACATAATGGATCCATGCTAACACATTGTCTACACCAAATTATGACCCTACCCTCTAAATGTGGCAGCAGAAATGTCTGATTTTGTCAAAATCCAAATTGTAGCTTCAGTTTTCTGACTGACATCTGCTGCGGTCCCATTTGCTTCAAGGTTTGGCATGTTCATTCAGAGATATTCCTCTGCACATCTCAGTTGTAACAAGTGGTTATTTGAGTGATTCTTGTCTTTCTATTAGCTTGAAGCAGTCAGATTGTGCTCCTCTGCCTTCTTGCTTCAACCAGCCATTTTTACCCAGAGAACTGAGGCTCACTGCATGTTTTCTCATTTTCAGATGATTCTCTGTAAACCCTAGAGATGGTTAGAGAGATGTTGGAAAATTCCAGTAAATCAGCAGTTTCTGAAATGCTGATACCAGCCCATCAGGCATCAATAATCATACCACGGTCAAAGTCACCTAAATCACATTTTTTCCTCATTGTGATAGTCAGCTGGAACTTCAGCAGGTCGTCTCGGTCATGTCGACATGCCTAAATGCACTGATTTGCATGTAATTGGCTGGTTAAATATGTGGGTTAACATTTAGTTGAGCAAATGAACCTTTAAAGAAAAACAAGTGACCAGCGAGTTTAATTCTGCATCTAAAAATCGGAGCAGCAGCATATTTAATTTATGTCATGTTCCAGGTATGTGCTGATATTTTCCTGTTGATGAAGAGTGATGTAATAGCTTGACTTTCTAAAAAGAATTTTTTTCATACCTGCAATAGCACTAAAGAGCCTGTTTTAAGGTAGTGAAAATACTACTAGAGGTGCAGAACATTTCAAATTAAATTAAATTATTCTTGAAACACCGCTACATTGTATCCAACTTAAACCTGTCAGCTGACCTTAATACAGGAAGTTATGTCACGCAAAGTTTAACTTATTCAGTTTTTCTTACTCACTGCTTAATGGTCATTTTCATCAGTAATATTTCTAAACATTGTTAAAAGTGGTTAAGATGCTGATATTTTTTGGCATAATTTAACCGTAACTGTTACAACATGACCAGTTTTTATGGTTTCTTCATTCTGTTTCTACAGTTTCTTCAGTTTTTTCTATTTTTTTTCTGCTTTTCTTCATACGATTCTTTCACATCATTATATATCACTTCTTTCTCTTTTTTTTTTTTTTTACCTTATGCATGTCTTTATTCCTTTATTGTACTTTGTCACATTTGGCTTGTAACTCCTGATTTTTCCTCAGCATTTCTTGAAGTGCACGCTTTTTATGTGTTTCCATCATCACTTCTCTTTATGCATGTCACCATTTCTCAGAACCTAAACTGTATATCGGTCCATATTTTCTCCAGGTGTTCCTTCTCCTCCTCTGTTTCAGTGTTTTTGTCTTTTGCTTTGTTATAAAATACTCACAGTTCTGTATTTTTCCTCTCGTAGTCTTGGAGAATACTCTGCATTTCTCTCTGTGTTTCTTCCTGTTGTTCCCTCTCTTTCTTTTTTCTGCATTTCAGTGTTACTTTGTAGTGCTTCATCAAACATTACTTGCAACCCTTCTTCTTTTTTTCCCCATGTCTTGGAGCTTACACTGCAGTATTCGGTGTATTTCCTCCTGTTGTTCCTTCTCTTTGTGCATTTCTGTATTCTTTGCAGTGCATTTTTTCAAGCTCCCTCTCTCACCCGCTCCCTTTTTACTGTCTGAGTGTGTCGATTCACTTTTCCCGTTGAGCTTGGCTGGCACACCTGCTTTCAATCAGCAGTTACCTGTGCATAAAAGAACCAGCTCTTCATCAACTCATCACCAGCTTGTTACAGCCTTCAGTACAATAGCTAGTCTAGCTCTAGGAAGTCTTGTTGACTATTTTCTCCATCTGCTTTGGATCCCCTCTGGTATTCTCGTCTGCATTCCCTTGTTCAAGGGAACAAACAGTCTCTGTGAAAAGAAAACCTGTCTGCAAGAAAACTCATTTGTGGACACTCGCCTACCTGCCCACTCAAACCTCTTATGTAATAAAACTAGTGAGGCTGGTACCTCTCTGAATGCTTGCTTATGGGTCCAAAAACCTTACCAGTTATGACAGTTATGATAAACGGAACCAAAATCTATGTGTCCGTTATGGTGGGAGACGTGTAATGTCTGTTAAATAGGGAAATTCTGATTGAAAGTTGTGGCCACTGTTTTAAAGGAGGGAATGTGGATGAGACTAGATGACCTTCAGCAAATATTTCCTTTAGGGCCTCTGTGGTGTCTCCGAAGTGCAGACACATGACTCATCAGACTAAGCAAGTTTTTTTTGGTTTTTTTTTTACTTCTGTTGTCCAATTTTGATGAGCCTGTGTGAACTATAGCTTCACTTTCCAGTTCTTAGCTGACAGAAGTGGCACATAGCGTGGTCTTCTGCTGCTAAAACCCATCTGCCTAATTAGTGGTTATTTAAGATACCGTTGCCTAGGGCTGTTCGATATAACGATATATATCGGATGACGATATAAAGACATCTATTGTTTCATTTTACGCTATCGTTTGTTTCGTGGTGTCGCAAAATAAACTGTTTACGGCAATATTTTTTCATCATTCTGATGGTCACTGTAGTGGCTATATTAATTTCTTAAAGTTCTCTCTTTCTCTTATATTTAATATAACCACACTACGGACGGACAAGTGCCTGTTTTTATGCGTTGTCGTTAGCAACAAGACGGTAACACCATCGCGTGTCCGCTTGTTTATGTTCCACACAAACCTTTCACAATAAAGCTCAAGATCCTGTTGAGACTTTTCAAAATAACTTGAATCACGTGAAACAGCAGATTATTTACGGATGAGAAGTAAAAAAAGAGCCGCCAGATGCTAAAAAATAAACCTTAGACTTAAACGTTAGAACAGGCTTTTCCCCGCAGCACGCCGTGTAATAAATACTCACTCAATACTCAATACTCAAAATGTGTAGTTTCATGCATCTGTTAAAACACTCGACTCCAGCTACATGACGCGCAGCTGGAAACACTTCACGCAAGTCGAGCTGCCCGAGATTCACAGAATTTACAGAAAATGTTACATTTTTGTGATTTATATCGTTATCGGGACGATGGAATTCTTATAACGGGATATGAGATTTTGGTCATATCGCACAGCCCTACCGTTGCCTTCCTTTCAGATTGAAGCAACCTGGCTATTTTCCTCTGACATCACCTTTCTTCCTCATTCTGATGCTCACTTTAAACTTAAAGCTCTCATGACCATGTCTAAAAGTTTTAATGGATTTAGATGTTGCCATGTGATTGGTTCATCAGATATGTGGGTTAGCAAGCAATTGAAAAGGGTTACCTATGGGTGTATATACAGTTTCTTTTATATCTCAGATTATCAAAAAATCAATGCACATGTAAAGTGTGATTTTATTTAGTTATCAGAACACAAAGAATTATTACCCCACAGTGGGGGTGCCGTTGTAGTGTGTCTCTGTTTTTGTTGTCCTCATTAGGTCAACATTGGCGCGTTTCCCCTCTGGATATTTTTTACACATTGTGCTGTGTGTGCTGTGAAATCTGGAGAGAGAGAAAAAAACAACAACAATGTAATCGAATGCTTTGTATCTATTGTGTAGCCTGTTTTTGAATTAATAACTGTCGGTTTACATCCCCTTCAAAGAAAGCGAAGATGATTTGTTCAAAGCAGTAAACACTGTGAGTGCAACTTTCGCCAGTGTATCAGATGCATTTAGTGAAGGATGCTTTCATGTGTGATGTCTGAGCCTGCGTGTGTGCAGAGGGGGGAGTGTGTTAGGGGTTGGGCAGGAGATTTTTCACTTTAATCTCCTAAATTAATCCGAACTCACATGTGGATATGAAAACTTATAAATTACAAATGCCTGCGCTGAAGTGTTGTGAAGGATGTGAGAGTGGAGATCTTTGACAGGAGATGCTAAAAAACCTTCCCCCTGAGCTGACAGATGTTTTCATTTCGTCAGATATTTTCGGTTGTCTTGAGACGAGGCTAATATCTCCTATTAATATTGACAAAATCGTGTAAGACCTTTGCTAATTCACAGCGTCGACGCTCTCATTTGTGTGATAAAGGCCTTGGGAAAAAGACCAGTGTGAGCGGGAGAGTGTGGGGAAATCACCCCCTGGTTCATTAATATTTCACCAACAATAAGGCTGGGTGTCACTCTTGCTCGTCACCACGGTAATGAGCGAGCGCTGCCCTCTTAAAGATCTGTTTATTATTCAGCTGGGCACAGCAGAGACTCAGAAGTACTGAATGGCACGATGTGTGAAAATCTCTCCCAAGGTCAGCCAAATGCAAATGGTGTGAATGATATTAGTGAAGCAGCAGCAGTTATTAGTAGGAATCATTGGCTGCATTAAACTGAGGGTGCTCATTTCAGTCGACATCGCTGCACACAACATGTTTTTCACTTCAGACCAAGAAATTAAGAATTAACATTTCAAGTGCTGAATCGAATCAGTACCTGTCAGCAGCAAGGTGTGTTTCCCTGATTACCTGCACATCTGCTGGTCCCTGGAGTCAATTAATCATACCGCCCTGTCACAGGTTAATAGTAATCTGCACTTGCACCTTTAGAAAATTTGAACACGAGAAGATCCGCTGTGTGGATGTGAGGAATTTTTACTCTTAAGCGCCCACTTTGTGGGAACTTCATGAACATGGTTTTACAGTACGTGATTTGAAATTTCTTAATATTGAATCATGCATGTAAAGTCGCATGTAATTTCCCTTCATGTTTTTTTTCCTTTTTTCATTTCCATGTCTCCCACCTAGTGCAAAGTGAGCGATATAATTAATTACGCTGCCCCAAAAATACAAACACAAAAAATACGGCTTCAGTGTTTCTTTTGTACTTGATCAGAGTTAACGAGCCAATTTAACTCATTAAACCACCTGATTGTTCTCATGTAAATAGACCCGTTGTAACGTTTTAAAAATGAACACCTTTGTGAATGTAAGCAACAAATTGGGGCGTGCGGGTTTTATTTATAGAAAGCTGGTAATTAACTTGTGTGGGAGACACGCTAATTAAGGAAGAAGTGCTAACTGAATGCATCCAGTTTAGGCAATTTGTCAGCAGCGTAGTGCTTTATGAGGCAGAAAGCAACAAAAGATACATCATATAGTTTTGTTTATTACACGTAGTTTTACAATCCTGTTATATAATTTATGATTCTTATTAAAATCATATTATTAGAATTTAACTTGACATAGGGTATTTATGTAAAATACAGACATATTAAAGCTGTGTTATTAGCCTAAATGAGAAGCTCCTGGAACAATACATAAAGTGGTATTAACACTTGTGTAACAAAAAAAGAACAAATCTTGCACAGCATTACAAGTATTTGGCACCAGATAATATGCGTCTCAATAATATATTTCAGAGTAGCTGCTTGTAAGTTGTTTTTACTGTATAGTTGTTGTTTTTTAATACTGAGAGGCTATTTTGTAATATGAGAAAAGTTAACAAAGGGAAAAAGTACAAATGTATCAAAAAGGTTAGAGTGATAAAACTGCATGCATAGATCGGCTTCAAAGGTGTAAACAGGTTGAGCTTATATAAAGTAAGAATAAAGTATCGTATTGTAAATATTAACAGTACATTTGGTACTCGAATGTGATTGATGTTGCTGAGAAGTCCCTCGTGAATCTACTGGCAGGCTACTCAAAGTGTTTTTTTTCTTCTACTCACACAGCTAGGTGAAAGATAAATACAACTCTCATAATCACTGAAATGCACCCTTGTCATGAGTGAGCCCTCATCTGCTCAAAGGCATCTGGCCCAAGGTTATTCATCCCTTTAAAAGTCCATCCGTTACACGCTGTCAAGCTGTTTGATTCCAGTCCCGGCTGCGGCAGGGAGCAGCTCAGGTTGGCTCGCAGGTGTCTGGGTGCTCGCTCGGTTTCCGACATCAACCAGATCGCTCACCCAGTGGTCCCTCAGCTCATGAACTGCGTATAGCCCTCTGCACCCGTTACTATGACATCCATCCAGATCCTCATGGCCTCAGGGGACGGGGCCACCATATAGTAAAGCCGGTCGTGAGTTTTCACGCAGAAGGTCAAAGATGGAGTGGGGCTCTGTGAAATCAAAGAGGAGGGGGTTTTTATCGAGCAAAAACTGAAAGCTGCACCTGTTGCTTTTTCCAGACGTTTTTCAGAACAACAAAAAATATAAAAGTGAGTTAAAACAATTAAACCAAACTCTGGCTGTAGTCTGTTTCAAACAAAAAGTAAACTAAAAGAAAAACAACCTGAGCATGGTGAACTTTTTGTGGGAGAAGTTGAAATAATGACAGAATGACAAAAATATTCCAGTCTTATCTGAACCTTTAGATCCCCTGAAATTTTTAAAAGGCAGATATTTGTTATATCTGCCTTTTGAAAAGTAAGTTATACAGAAATGTTGCTTTATACTAAAGTTGCAGTCTCTTTTTTAAAGGCAGTATTGCTTGTTAAAATAATGTAACATAATGTAAAGTAATGTATCTAATTTAAAATCTGTACTTAAAAATGATGGCTGCGATTTTAAAAAACACGCCATATAAAGCGTTGTTCTGGAGTTTAGCGCATCACACACAAATCCACCTTTCATGAATTTATACTTGATTATCATGCATGCAAAATATTATAGAGTAGTCAATGAAATTCTGAATTGTAAGTAATGGACAAAGGAGTGTTTACCTTAGTGGCGCTGCGTAGGTGATCGTAATAAACCTCTTCAATCGCCTGAAAGTAAATGAGCCCTTTCAGCTTGGTCTCATGCTTGTCTGAGAGAGAGAAAAGGAAAATAAATATATTAAAAGACATTACATTACATCTTGTACTGATGCAAGACCTCTGCCAGCCCAAGCGCCTTACGGCAGAATCAGCCAAGGATACATCGGTGATAATATGAATGGACCGATTGCGTTTATTCTCACCTGAAGACGAGGGCAGACATTCAGTGACAAAATACATTTCACATTTTAATATGTGGTCTATTTTTCATGTTTTAGCCATTCAATCCTAATATAGGAAAGACTAAATATAAATAAAATGAATAAGTGGGGTGAGTGTGAGTCCCAGCAGAAACACGGATGGCTGAAGGATCAAGGAGCATAAAAGCTAAATGATATAGCAACTCATTCAAGCTAAGACTGAACTGTAAAAAAAAAAAAAACTACACTAGTGTGACTTTAAGACTGTCTTCGCTCTAAAACGCAGATATTAATCTGTTGGTAATTTATATTTAAGTTTAACATAGTTTCAGAATGGAGCCCGAAACTGAGAGTTTGTAGCTGTTGCTGATTTTATAAAATTACATAAAACCATAATACACCATAAATACAAAAGTATGGGAAATTCACAGTGTAGATGTACATGTTGATTCCTTGAGTCCTTGGGTTTTATGTGCATGTTTCTCCTTTTTGTTATTATGACGTTTTTGGTACATTTTTCCATCTTTCTTTTTAACAATCACTTGACTTAATAGAACTTAATTCAAAGGCTCAAAGCAATTTATTAGTAAAAGCCAGATATTTTTTAAAGTGTGGGGTTTGTTTGTTGCATTGGATCACCTTACACAGAAATGATGCCCTTTTCTCTTATCTTAGATCATCTCTACTTAGCTAATAACTTAAATCTAGATGGAGAAACCAGGCAAAAATGAGGAAAAAGGTGTTTAATTTTTTTTTCCCAGCAACACATAATCCATGAATAGGTATGAGCAGCGCCGTATCAGAGTAAAAGTTAATTAAAAGTGGGAGTCTGTTTCAAGCTATGCCTGAAGTCTTTACCATCCTATTAATTTGACTTGTTTTCTTCAGTTGTACTTTCTGGATTGTCTCTGTGTTTTCCTTTTTTTTCCCCTCCTGGCGAGGTTAAGAATTTTTATAAATCTTAAAAGGAAAGTCTCTTTTGAATACTACATTCGATCCTTCTGTTCAACATTTCCCTTGAAGCAGGTCAGACCTTCTGTCCAGTCCTTTGGATTTGTGTTCTGTACCCACAGGATGGCTTTAAGCGTTTTAAAATCACTAAGTGAAACCTGCATATGAAGCTCATCAGATACAGTCGGCACGTTGATGGTTTTTTCTAGTTTGGGGCTAAACTATTCGCCGTTGAGTGTGAAGGAGTTCTTCAAATAAAATCTGCTAAAAGAGTTTCTGGATTCCAGTCTTGTTCAAATAAACAGTGGTCTATTTCATTCAGTCTCTTTCATGCAAACTGGAGTGCCCAACTGAGAACCAAACATCCACCAACAATTAAAAGCAGTCTTTTGAAATGCGTCCGGCACTTCTTCTTGCTTTTCCTTTTCCATAAAGTCAAATCTGCTTAGTAATGAGATAAATGTTTTTGAAATGTGAGTTTCGTTTTATTAGTCACGAACAAGCCAGGAGCTAGCCTCCTCCCCAAGAAAAACACATCCAGAGAAAGTATTGCATCTTATTTCATCACCGTCATCACCATCATCTTCGTCAGGAGTGAGGGGGTGAAAAGGCTAGGCAAGTGAGTGGGGAGAGCGAGAGGAGCAAAGAGAACGGGGGTAATGAAAACACACTCGGGTTCTATTTTGAACTTGACTGTAAAATAATGGCTCAAAAACGCTTGTGAATTATTCAGAAAACGAACTGTTCTCAATTCGAATTCAGAGGGCAGTCTGATAGACGCCAATTACAAACTGGCTTCAGTTTCAACGCACAGGAACGAGGCGAAGAACTCCACTTAGGAGCGGCTTTAATTAGCAGTCGCTTGCAGGTGAATCAACACAGAAGTGTTTGGGACACTTTTACACTCATGTGTGCTTCTCAGAGGAGCCTCTGCACTGCTGTGGGGTGAATTGGATAAATCAGGTCAGGGTCTGGTGTACAGTAAGGAACCTTTCTACCAAATAAGGAACAGAGGGGTAGTTTGATCACTTAATGCTGAAAGTTTTTTCCGTGAATGAGGCTAGAGGCTAACTTGACACAATGTGATCCTTCTGCAGAGACATAGAGTCATCCTGTTAGTCCTTCATGCTGTGAAGTTTTGTTGGTGATGAAAGCACTGAGTAGTGTTTAACGGAGCTCAGCGGGAGCAAGAAGAAAGGGTGGATGAAAGTTTTTCACTTTAGTTGCTCTTGAAGTGCCATGTGAAGATACTGAAGTGGACTTTGAAAGACAAAGTGCGATTTGATTGGACAGATCCTACAAGCACGCTGTGTCTGCAATTTTAAAAGAAACTGAAAAACTGGAGTCAACAAAAATGTTTTTTAAAAAACAAAGTGATGAATAATGGTGCTGTGATCCACTCAGGAGTGACTCCATGCCGTTTTCAAACCTCTAAAACATCTTTTAAAACATCCTGCCAGTTGTAAAAAGAAGCTTAAAAAAGTCATGAATAAACATGTTAATTGTAACAGTGCATATCAGTGAGGACTGCCTCACGTGTCTCTGTTTCTGTTTTCCATCTTATATGGACAGCAAGACAACTGGAAGACAGTATGAGTGAACAAAAAATCTACCATTGCATGACCAGAAATCATCTTTAAGGGCAGGAATTTAATCAGAAAGTATAAAGCTTAAGAGGGTACGCAGTGACTAGACTGTATCATTGTACCATTATCATGCCAGTACAGCCATTATATATTTTTTAATGGTTTCATGAGTTTGATGGCATACTGAAAGCTGTGTTTTCTATCTCTGTCAGTCACTTTTTTATGTGATGCAATGTCTTGGTGTGTCCCTTTTTATTTCTGCTCTAATGAAGAGCTTGTAAGTTTTAAAATAGTCTTTAACTATACCTCCCCTTTGTGCACTTTTTTCAGTGTTTTTTTTTCTCTGAGCAGTTTTTTATCTTTAAAAGTACCTCGAGGGCGCCTGCGTTCACTGCGTGTGTGAAACTGAACGAGCGCACTTGAAGAAAAGCTTCATTATAAATTGGATAGCTGAATTCACACTTAATGGGGCACTAGATCACAGGACAGATGAGCTTCAAAAGTCCACTTTGCCAACTCTGAGCTGGAAATACCGGTGTACTTTAATGCTATAATATACTGCAACACAAAGAGATATTAGTTTTCAAACATTTCTGTGATTTTTAAAATCATATCTAGAGAGTGATGATGGTTTCGTCTGACTCTTTATCTTGAATACATGTGCTCTGTTCGCAGACCTCTCGTGCAAAAGACTTAAATAACTGAGGCTCGGCTTTCTTGTGATGTTATTCAATAATTAAATAAAATAAAATTAACCATTGTTTGAGGGAAAACCTCTCCTCGTTCAGTCCTCACCCACGTAATAACAGAAGTTCCTCTTGAGACGGTCAAAAACGAACCAGCGTTTCTTCCAGGATTTGATTTTGCCGCCCATCTTCACCAAGTGGCCCTTGCACATTTTTTCAGTGAGGATGACAAAGGGGCAGGTGTCTATGTTGTGGCCGCATGACTCCACATGGGCACGCAGGTCAAACTCCTCCTTGCGGTTCGGCAGGTAGCGCGTCATTGGACGGGCCTGTAAAGAAAACCCAGACACTGCGTCAGTGCTGCTTTTTAAAATTCTGGAAATAATCAGCAGAATTGCTTTCTGTGACCCAAGACTTCATGAGATAACTGGAAGATTTTCTTTCAAAGCTGTGAGGAAACAAGATCCTACTTTTTGAATACACGTGCTTACTGGTAATTTGCTTACTAATCAATATTTTAGTAACTTATTTTTACTCAATGATCACCTCTCATATGGACTATTGTTTGACGTCCTGGTCACTTGCTTGTCCAACAACACTTAAAACTATTGAAAACATTTATAAAAGAAGTTTAAAACTACTTGACAAAAAACCGACTTCCCACCACCACTGTCATGTGTTAAAAAAACATAAATTACTGAACTTCAATAACTTAGTGAAACTTAAAAGAGTGAGTTTAATATATAAAGTCTTACACTCCCTTGCTCCACCACCACTAAAGCAGTTCATTAGGCATAAAGAAAGCTCAGACAGGACCACTCGAGCTTCAATCCGAGGAGACTTGTTTATACCCCACAGACGGACAGCATTTGGGCAGAACGTCCTCTCTGTCAAGGGAGGCCATCTGTGGAACAGTCTTCCTCAACCCATTAGAGAATGCTCTACACTCAATTTGTTTAAGGCAAAGGTTAAAAACTGGTTATGGACAAATCAAGTGTGTGATCATGTATGAGTTGTATAGTTTTAATGCTTTATTTGGGAACAGAATGGTGTGTATGTGTAAGTTTGGTGATGGAGTTTTTATTATGAATGAATAATGACTTTTTATGAATTATTATGTCTATTTTTTATGCTTAAGGACAACAGCTGGAAATTAGTCCTTGGCTATAATCTGGTATGTTTACATTCATGTAATTTTTTTTTACATTTATGTTCATTAACATGCACTGTCTTAAATAAATAAATAAACTAGTAATATTAAGAGTGAAGCTATACTACATTTTTGTTGTTCCTGAATTCAGATCAAACTAAACGTCATTGTGAATTAAACCTGCAGCTTATCTGATTTTTATAACCACAATCCTAAAACAATACAGTGTGATATTAAATACTGTTATCATTAAAGGTCTTTTGGAAGGGAACTTGTTTAATTCCAAGTGAAGATTTGTGTGTGGAAATTTGTGATATTGGGTTTTATAAATAAATCAAACTTAAATGTGTTCAGACACATAGTTGGCTCTTTGCACATCCAGAAGACTCAAGGCAACATTAGCATTCATTTGGCACCATGATCGTCCGCCTGGCAAATCCACTACTTACTTTTTTTTTTTAGCTGTCTACCAACTCCTAAAGAAATATCTGGCTGCTTAGCTGCTAAATCGCCCACTGGATGGATGCTACCATTGTCTGACAGTAACATTTTGCACTGAGGAAGAAGTGTACAGTCTGAAACAGCTGTTTCATGCATGCAAATTTGATGCTGATAGGCAGGCTGGGTGATAACTGTTTGTAGTTTGGCTTTTAATCGGTTTTTCTTTTAAAAATAGTCATTACAGGAGCTAGATCAAAGCCTGCAGCTCACAACAGCCTGATCTTGATGTGTTTCTCATCGAGTCTGCTGTGACGGACGCCGATAAACACTGATAATCAGCCGGGATTAAAGCTTGAATTATGTGTATATCATTCTCACACCACCTCCAATAATAACTTTCCCTCTGTTCTTCCACTCTCTCTCTCTCCACCCTCCCCTCCATTGTTTCCCCTGTCTCTCCCTTCCTTGACAATCTTTGATCTTCATATATACCCAGCCTCTCTTTAGTGTCTCGTCTCTCATCCTTTCCCCCAAGTCTCCTAACCCCTCCTCTCCTCCCCTCTCGTCTCCTCTCCTCTCTTTTCTTCCCGCCGCCCGTCTCCTCCTTCTGTTCCACTGACCTGGGAGAACTGCTTCTCTCTCATCTTCACCTCCTCCTCCACCAGCCTCTGCCTGTGGGCCGTCTCGTCCTGAAGCCTCCTCTCGGCCTCCTCTCGCCTCCTCCGCTCCTCCTCTAACATCTGCCGCCGAGCCTGCACCTCCCTCTCCTGGGAGCGTCGGGGCAGGAGAAAGAGACGCAGATGGAGAGAAGAGAAGAAAAAATAATGGGGAAAAGGGAGACGGGGAGAATATGTTAATGGTAGGCAAATATTGCAATACAAAGAAAATGACTGTCAGAAGATGCTCGTGAGAATTCAAGTCCCAATCCAGGGTTTTGTAAAATATATCCCTTAAGTCTGTGTATGGAAAAGTAAGCTTTGCTGATGTAAAATGATCCTTTGCAGTTTTCAGAAACTTATATATGGGTCTACTTTGTTTCCACATGAGGAAATAATACAAAGGTAAACACAATAATTACAACTTCATTTCACCACATCTGAAGTTCACCGATCACTTTGATCACTTTGTACAGGCAGGTTTTTATCTGCTGAGCGAGAGCCACACGAGAGGTTTTGCAATAGCTCAAAGTTGGAATGTGTTGACTCTCAGTGGAACTGGAATATTTGGCGATTGCAGTCATTTATTTATTTTACAAAATCTGTGATCAGTGATATCATAAGAACTGTACTTTTTTTTTTTAAACTATTTTAATTTAGTGTAAGATGCGATTCTTTTTTTGATAAAATGTGTCAGA
Organism: Simochromis diagramma; assembly: GCF_900408965.1. Taxonomy (NCBI): domain Eukaryota; kingdom Metazoa; phylum Chordata; class Actinopteri; order Cichliformes; family Cichlidae; genus Simochromis; species Simochromis diagramma. The sequence continues at coordinate 1,372,708 of NW_024386883.1, forward strand.
GCTGACTGTGTAATTATTTTGCATCAACGTCGTTTTGATTATTCAGGATTATATTGTGATATTCAGAATTTTGGTATGGCTTTAATGACTGATCGCAAAGGCTGCAGTTTACTATCCGCCTCCTCCAGCCTGCAGCTGGTAGGAAGTGACTCCAGAGAAAAATTTCTCCTGATATATTGTGTTTGTGTGTAATAGGCAAAGGGAACATGGCTTGTAGTGTAAACAGCATTAGAAAAATCTTCATATAAATGTAGTCATTTTATCCATACAGCACTGGACTGACTCCAGCTATAACCAGGAATTATTATGTTTCCCTGGCTGCAAAGTCATGTTTCAATAGTTGTCACAAACACTAATTACTGTTACTTTCATACTGCAGATAGATTACATGCTCATAGCTAAAAATAGCATAAATACACTTCACTTGTGCAGTGTTTATTATGCCAGAGAGGAGGTGATTGCTTCAGGTCTGTCAGCTGAAACAAGGGCTGCAAATACTGATACTGTTGTCATTAATTTCATCAGCTGCAAATTATTTTCTTATCAATTAATCATTTTGTTTACGCAGTAATTGAACATAATAACATTTTTTTTTAAACTGATGTAATTTCCAGCAGCTAAGAAGACAGACACTGATTTTTTTGTTTTTGTTTTTGAGCAACAGTGTAAGCAAGATTATTGGAGCTATAAAGACAACTAAACTAAAAAAAAACTGGGTGTATGGGAAAACTAACAATCTTGTTTAATAAAAAAAAAAAAACTAGACCGTTAGACAGTAAAAACAGTACAACTGAATTGAAAAAAAATTATCTGGAAACAAAAAATATATAAACAATATAAAAATGTAAAAACTATAATAACTCCCGCATATGTGATTTAAGGATTTTTAGTTTTAAAAAATGGCAAAAACAGCTGATTATTTAAACCAATATTACCTACGATTAATGGATGTGACTGTTTGTTCCAGCTTTTGAAATAAAGAGGATTCCGATGTTCAGCCATGTTAAAAATGGAGCCTTTTTTTTTATGTCAGAACTAAAAGTTGGGAACTCACTCTGTTCTCAATCAGTCTGGCTTTCTCCTGCTGCGCTTCCTTCAGCATCTTTTCCATCTCTTCTATCCTCTGGGCCTCTAAGCCACAGGCGCTACAAGACACAGAATAAAGGAGCATTTGATGACAAAAAGCAAAAAGCAAACAGACATGCGTGGAAACAAACACTGGAAACAGCAGGAGAGCCAGACACAGTCATTAACATCAGTAAACTTCACAAAATAACTGGAAACTAGAGCTGGCTGGTATAGCAACAGTCAGTGTACCTAGGAGACACGTGAGCAGGCGTGTAAGAAAACATGTTGTCACGGGAACAAAGCAGCAGTGACCCTTCTCCTGAGAGACAGGGCAGACTTGAGTGTTCCCATGGAAACAGAGCCAGCCTCTCACCTTTCTGGGGTACAGGCGGAGTTGCCGGTGGAGACGCTGGTCTCCATGCTGTCTGAGCTTTCCAGACTCAGGGTGTCATACGCCTGGTTGCCACTGGGTGGCAGCTGGTGATGCAAGATGGCGTGATGGACTGTGGGAGATGTATCTGTACAGGCAGAGAGGACACAGAGTAAAGTGTGACAGACTTACACCACCCTCTACTGCTGGTGACAGGTCATTGCTACTTTTAGATGAAAATCGCATCCAGACAGCAAGGACACAGAAAAACACAGCCCCACCATAAACTGTAGTCAAAGATGGACATAGCAACTGTGACATCACCTACTGGTTTGTGAAGAGCTGTTCTGAAGCAATTTAAACGTTATGGCCTTCATCAGTTTTCTCTAATTGTTTGTTTTATTTAGAGAAAAATCAAAATGCCTGTATGAGAAGGTGTAATTCTAGGTTATCAGTTAGCACATTAAGGCGCGTACAAACAATTTATGGGCGCCCGCAAAACAATAAGGGAGTTTTTACACCTTCATGGTTAATTGCTTTGCAACCTTTGGATGTACCTTGCTGCATCCCGGAATACAGCAAACGTGGCTACGGGATGTTTTGTAGCTCAGAATTGCAGTGCACACCTTGTAGTCTTTATCATGCCAGTGGACACACAAGCTGAGACTATGCATGGACTGATGGACTCTGTTACCTATGCTCGGCAAAGCCAACTGCCTCCTGGAGTCCATCTCCAGTGGGTTTGACATCTCTCTCAGCGCTAAGTGCAACCCCTAAGAAACACATAAAAAGGATCAGGTGGAGTAGACTTTACAGTTTACTGATTACAGTTCAGCTGTGTGAAACTGACCTTTGTGGAAGCATTTTTCTCCTGTGTAGCACCACTGGAGTGTGGCAACAACGTGGTGCTTCTGTTTGATGAAACCTGTCCAACTTCACCTTCTGATTTGGACTTTGACAGCTGAGAAAGGAAAAACCGCTTACTCGATAAGTTCATAAATATAGAATGCTTTGATTTCAGTTTAGCATTTTGTGACCTGCAGTTGAACAAGATGTTGATTTTCATGGTGTACTTTGTGTTTTGTGTTGTGACTCATTAAATTAAATATATAAATGTTTTGTTCTGTCCCATCCTAATTTAGCTCATATGTTGTCTGAAAGCATTGATTGTTACCTTAACCCTTTTCCCCACTAGAGGGCTTTCTAGTCTTAAATATATGAACAGTGGCGTAACTAATGACATCTGTATTGCTTTAGTGCCCTTTAGCAAGACTCTAAAAGGTGCCCGGAGAGCTTAAGTGAATTTACCTGCCCGTGTCTGCGTGTGGCAAAAGACTTTGCAGGCAGTGGTGGAGGGCATGGCTGAGGCTCTCCAGCTGCCATGATTTCCTGGTACCAGCGCTCAAGATTAAGAGGAGGCAATGCATTCCTGCTCAGCTCAGGTTGGCTCTGCGGTGATGTAAAGCGTTCAGGCAAAGGAAAAAGGGAGCAGCAGAGCAACAGCATCATTAACAGAAGCATCAGGCAGGTAGAAAAGACTACCGGCTAGTCCTTGTGATAATATCAAGCTAGGACAGAAACGAAGATCACAGCAATTCGGTGGATGGCTGCAAATGAACAAACCTGTGCAGAGAGAAAGGAGGAAGGACCACGTGCAGTTGTGTGGCATGAGAAGGTGGATTCAGAGGAGGCGAGTTGGAATGCTGGCATAGAGGAGGAGGAAGAGGAGGGATCGACTCGCTGCATCCCAAAGATCTGACTTAACTGACTGACTGTGATGTACTCCTTTACACAGACATAGAAGCATGACATAGACACAAAACAAATCGGAACATGAGCAGAGAGCAGAAGGTGAGGAAAGACATCTGGAGGTAATGTTAGTATACTTTGCTTGGTTTTAGTACTATGACATATCAGAGAAACATATCAGAGTGTTGCAAAGAGCAGAAAAGAGATCTACCTCAGTTGGCAAAGCTGGAGTTACAGTGAGGGAGAGGCAGTGGAGAGCAGCAGGAGAGGAAGAGTGAGGCTGCAGAGAAGCATTTCCATACATCCTATAGACATCAGACATCCTGAGGTACTCCTGCATCGACAGCCACAGCAGAAGAAGGCTGAAGGAGCGGCACTCGCTTAATTCAAAAGACTCACAAAGCAAACCCGACGATGTTTCAACACACTCCACTACCCCACTGTCTGTGAAATGAATGTCTAACATTCATACAGTTTAACCACCAAAGCTCGTCTTGCAAGCCTCAAACAATCACAGGGCAGATGTAGAGAAAGGCAGAAAGTTGACCTACTGACAAACACACTGCAAGCTCGCTGCTGTTTGTCAGTAAACGCTACCACACACCGTCATGCCCATTTTTTTAAATTGCAGAAACACAAGAGTTAGGATCTGTTAGGCTCTCTCGAGATTTACCTCTTGTAGCCTGACAGGATATAGCTCGGGGGAGGGGATGTGAGAGGATGAGGAGGAGAAGGAGGCAGAGGAGGGACAGGGACTATGAGGAGAACCATCCACATAAATAAGGTCGGGCTCGCTGATGTGAAGCAATTCCTGTTTAAAAAGTTGACCTGAGTAAAAAGAAGTTCCACTTTGCAGTAATTTTCCTCCAGCTCAGACACCACTGGTGGTTGTGACGTGATGCTTCGCATGTACCTGCTCACCTCTTTCATGCTGCCACCGGGCTTTGGAAAGTTTCTCCCTCCTGTCAGCGTGTGGTATTTCTTCTCCAGGGCGCACAGCATGTCTTGTTCCTGAAAGCCAGAACCAACATGGATATTCAGGTGTTGCGTAGCAAGTTATAATTGCATGTTTGAATCACCATATGATGTGTACGCAATGCACTTTAGAGTAGGTTATTGAACAGTGACAGGCTAACCTTTTGTAACAGATGCAAAGTCACTGTCCTGTCCTTTGCCAACCTTTCACAGTCTTGAGATGCCTGTAACCCCAGCTGCTTTACCTGAGCTTCCAGAGCAGCCATCTTTTCCTGCAAATCAACACAACTAGTTTCTTCTTCTGGAGGTCAGCTTCTACACAAAAACTGTGCATGTTTTCTGCCATGTATCCCCACCTTTCTCTTGGCCACGCTGCAGTGATACTCGGCTCGCTCTTGGAGCAGTTGTGAGCTCTGAGCTTCCTTCTTCTCCTCTAGACGGCTCTCCTCTTCCAGCTGGCAGAACTCCAGCTCCTCAAACTGCTTGGTCCCAGACTCCAGAGCTTCAGCTTTCTGTGCACAAACAGAGAACTTATTGAAATCTGTGAAATGCTATTAAAGGGTGAGGCTGGTCATATCCTATGTAGTTTTTTTGTTAATAAAATGACAATGAAAAGACCAAAAAAAAACAATAACTATGTATTCACAACTTGGCACATGTTACTCCCTTGAGTGACACATTTCTTTTTATTTTCAACATGTTTGTTTATTTGCCAATGCATTATCTGGCAGCAATCCAGTGCATGTAAAAGATGAATGTAGCTTCTGGTCTAAACCTGCAATATTTCCAAAAACCAGCAGGAGGTGACTTCTCTAACTGCAAAAACAAACAAACTTCATGTAAAGTATATCTATCGGAAACTACCCTTCTGCTCACATGATCCATAACCTCAGTAAACACTTCACTTAAGTATTTATGGTCTCAATCACCAGGTAAATACAAAATATAACAACACAGCCCCAATTAGATTAAGAAAGGACAATGTATGCTTTAGGTGAGCTGCTTTGTGGTAAACAATTCTCTAATGTATCAGCATGCAGTGTGTTTTTGTTTCACAGCGAGCTACCTCCTTTACGCCTGCTTTCAAAAATCTAAGATAGGACCACCTAAAACTCCTAAGCAGAGGTTTCAGAAACAGGAATTTATAAAGGAATCAGTGTTACCTGTAGATTAGGTGCATCTGTTAAATACAGTTTAAGGAATAAACTGCCGCAAATCAATCAGCAGCTGAAAATATTCACTGACCACCACTTGCTAAAGAAACATAGCACAGAAACGGTCTTTGCCCCTTTAACCTTTTCTATTTGCTTATTTAATACTGTACTTAATAAGGCCTACTTTTGTGTAAGTAATGGTTCTTTCTGTCGATGTTCCTGGAAAGTCATTTTCTAGTTGACCATACAGGAGAAAACATGTAGCATAGTTTTTATGGACATGGACTATTAAACCACATTCTTCAAAAACCTGACTGTATTTTAAATCCTGCTGATACTTCCACACATAACTTTGCACATACCCACACACAATGCCATATTGGTTAGCTAAATTAAGGCTAAAGTTAGCAATGTTAGTACTAGCAGCCTTCTTTTCTTGCAGGATAGCAACTAAACATTGTTGCTGTCCAATAGAAGGGGCTGCTGGCTCACTAAAGGTTGCCTGGGCTACTGAGGGCTCCCAGCATAACGTCTCAGATGTAAGTGAACAGTTTAAACAACTTACAACTCGTTAGCTGACTAGCATGTGTAGCAAGGTTGGGGAGTTTTCTTTGAGTATAACAACCTGCTTTTTTTTTAGTCTTTTCATTGAATTCAAAGTGGCACAGGCAAGGCGACACACTGGAGTTGAAATTGGGTTTGAGTGAAAATTACTCAAGGTTTTCGAACTCATTTTCTACTAGAAGGCAAGCACATTTTAGAGCAAAGCTGTTAATAATATTAATATTTATTACTAATTGAGACTGACATTGTCAAGCATCCAGAATGAGGGAATGGCAGCGAATAAGCAGCAGACTAAAACCTGCTGAATGAGATTCCTTTTGTGCACTGACGATTACAGGTAACATTAACATGATAAACCTGGTGTATTTGATGAAGCACAAGAGAAAATGAGGAAATGCACAGACTTATGAGTAGTTCTGAGTGCTTCAAGACAGAGTCAGTGTCGCTTCTGTGCAGTATTGCAGTATTCTGTATATTATAACTCACTATTGCCAGCCTGTGGGCTGCGTGAGAACACTGACCCTGCTGAGCTGCTCCTGTAACTGTTCCCTTAGAGACAAGGGGCACTTATCAAACTGCCTCTTCAGCTCATTGTACTCATTCCTCTGCTTTTCCAGGGCCTTCCGCTCAGCCGACACATTAGCCCTCCCCTAAAAACACACAGAAATACACACACACACACATACGTGCACACAGTTATGCCCACATTCAGACACACGTACAACACCAAGGAGAAAAATAAAATCACGGGTAACTCAAATTCATGCAGTCAGGCTTGGAGGCTAACTGGTAATCAAGGCAAGTTAGAGAAGATTTAGAGGAACCAGAGGTTAGGCCAAGCAGAGGTGTTATGCATTTAAGATGTTTAGAGCATTTGGTAAAATGTAATTATTAAATATAATTAAAAGAGCTTCTGCATATCTCATAAGCACTTTTGATCACATTCGGCAAGACTTCAAGTTGTTCTTTTACTCTGTGTTTTTTAAACAGATGTGTGCATGTGTCTCTTGTGTTTTCGACATAAGCAGTGCAAGTCAGTGTATCTAGAATATTTGCATATTCATGATGAATGAGTGAGATTCACGTGTTCAGATGCGGAGGTTCAAGAACATGTTATTCACGTGCAGTTTGTACATGTAAAATCAACGCCTACTGGATTTACGCCCACCTTGTCCTTCTCTTTCTGGGTGGCCTTGTCCAGCTGGTTGAGTTTGAGCTGTAGCTGAGAGATTATTTCATTTTCAGCCTCCACCTGCTCCTGCTCTGCCCGCCGCTCTGCCTGCAGCAGGGCTTGCTCCATCTCCACCTACAGACAAATATGGAGTCAGAGTCTGCAAGTTAAACAAATACTATAAAGAGCTTCTGCTCCTCTTGCTGCATTGGTGAGTTGATCTAAGAGCACGCAAGCTAAAAGGTGAAATATTTCATTAATGGTTATTAACGTCAGTGTACATGTGTGCCTGCTGACCTCATGTTTGGTCTCTTGCAGCTGCTGCTCCAGCTCACTGACTCTGTGTTTCAAATCATCAACCCTGGCCAGGATCCTGTTCCTCTCCTCCTCCAGGTAAATCTCCTCCTGTCCAGCTAACAGCTCTTCACACTGAGTGCAGATTTACATATTAATAAAAATAACACAATTCAGATCAGCCACATCATTTAACACTAGGATGTGTATTTTACCTCTTGGTGCGTGCTCTCTGTGCTGCTAGACTCCTCTCTCTGGATTTCCTCGTCATTCTCTCTCACCCTCTGGTTTCGGCCGTCTCCCGGGAGAGCCATCCCCCCTCCCGAGTCTGAACAAAGTCCTCTACCAGCACCCAGCAGACCACTCTTCACCAGCTCCACAGAGCCGTCCTCATGATTATACTCTGCGCACAAATTCAGGATGGTCTCCAGTCTCTGTCGCTCCTTTAGAAGACATGCAAAATGTAAGCACGGCTGATATTAGAGATCACTGTATAGATTCGTGTCCTTGAGTGACATTGTCCCATTTAGGCAGCTGTCCCTCTGCCGCTGGCATGGGACAACAGTAACCCGATAGCAGCAGGGCTGAAGCTGATGCAGACTGTCTCTCGGGAGGGGGCTTCTTGGTCAAACCTGTCTGAGCTGCTTGAGTTGTTTATGAAAACACAGTCTGCTGTAACTAAGAAATCCCAAAAATGCAAGATCTGTGTGTGCTGGATGAATGTATTGCGGTAGATGTTGCACTTTTTTACAAACTTATTTTTTGCCTACTGCATCATCTCACATGGTTTGAACTTGTGGCCCAGTGTTGTCTCTCATTACAGCAGACAATAGCATGTTTGCTTTAATACTAAAATGATGTGGAGTATGTAATCATCATTCCAGCGAGGAGTCTGGCAATACGAGGTACAATTGTACCCAATGTGCTTCTTCCTGTACTCTGCTTTTGTCTGCTACATAAAAAAAAATCAGCCAGTTAAAACCACCAGCTCTGTTGTTGCAAGATTTACCCCTCAGACTGTCTGAGGGGAAAAAGCCGTACTATGAAAACTATGAAATGACATTTTAGATTAGGAAAAGGGGCTAAATATATAGATATAAAGTCAACGTAAACCATAAAATGGTTTAATAGATTGTAACGCTAATTATTTAAAGCTATATGTTATTACATTTTTAATACAAGTGAGCATAGTAAAGCAGGTTTTAAGTTGATGATTCAACATTAATTCTTACTTAGTTTCACCCTTAGTTTGCACCAGTAGGCACAATACAAATTATTTTAATACCTCTGAGATGTTGTCTCATGGAGCACAGTTATTCTGAAAAATATGTATTTACATAAATATCTTAGATTTTCAGATCTCCAGATGCTGGAGAATCTAGATTTTCATTAACTTCATTAACAAGCGACCAGTTTCTCCACTTCACCACAGTGTCTGCTTCACCTAAAGGTTAATGCATTTCATTATAAAGAAAAAATGGGGAGTGCCCACATTTCATAAACCCGAAGAAAACTTAGCATATGCACTTTATAACAACATTTCCACACACATATTAGTAAATGAGGGCCACTGTCAGAAGCCATGCTTGTTGGTTGTTTTTTATAATTGTAATATTTTATAATATTTTGTCCAATAATTGTCCATGAGGTAATTTTTGCAATGATCTCCACTCCTGGGAGGATTGGCAAGTGTCTTGAATGTTTTTACACTAGTGAATAATCTTCCTCACTGTAGAACGATGGATTTAAGATTGAACGAGTGTGTACTTTTCTGTTCCACGTGACTGTATGAGTTGTTACTATAACCAACGAAGCAAATGCATGAATTTCATGTCTTATAAAGGAAACTTTCTCAATTAACTCCAGCTCTCTCTCAAAAATACCCTGTGGCCACTTCTCAGTGGAAGTGGTGCTAAAATTAAATTCTCTATTGCATTACTTCCTCTCTGACAATGCCCTTTGCTTTTCCTGAGAGATAACCTGCAGAATAGGGTTTTAAAGTGCAGGCAATATTATAACTATAGGTGGGTTCTGCATCTGTGCCAACTGTGCCAAGAGTGTGGCTTGCCAAATATAGGAATGTATTTTACTGAGAGGATATCCTCCTTTTGTCTGTCCCAGCAGGTCTGCAATTTGTGTGTTTGAGGGTTTAATACAAGATTATGATACTAAAAAACAAGAACGTATTAAAGGCCCTGAAAATGTTTCTCTACATGCCAGTGGGGTTTGTTAGCGCCATTCTACTAAAGAACCAAGGCTGTGTGGTAAAAACGAGAGGGCAGGAGAGAATCACTGCTCCAGCTGACACTGGGAGAGAGCTGGATTATCGCAGGGCTGACACACAAAGACAGACAACCATTCTTGCTTAAACAAGTTATAAATCTACCTAACAGACAATAAACCAGGGCACGTGGACAAAACCCATGCAGTTACAGATACTGAGGGAAACGAGAGAAAAATAACAGGCAGGTCTGAGCCCAGGACTGGCTTTGAAGCGAGATTGCTAAACACCACATGGCAACACAGATCAAAGCCCCCGGAAAATTAATGTAAAAAGAAAAAGAAAAAAACTTCTAGAAACTGCTAAAGCTCATAATTTAACTTTTCATTCTTAGTAGGACCCAGGTTTACACTTAAGGCACTTTTCCAGCCTTTCTGCCAAATTAAGTCAAAAAAATCTTTTTAACCTCTGATCAGAGTCCGGCTATCCCACACTGGCCTTCATGCAAATAAGCTAATGAGCCAAACCTCTACATAATTATTATCTGACTTTACAATAATTAGTTAATATTACAGTTGGCTATTAAAATGGTCACAAAGTGGTTGGTCGAGTCAGAACATATGATTTCTATATGTGTGCTATTACTCAGTAAAGTTTCATAAAGCTTCTGCATAGGAAGGTGTTTGACAAAACAGCAAATGATATTGCTTTTAGCTTGTGAAAAACTAAAGTCAAATACTGGAATTAAATTAAAATATATATACACATAGATATAGATTTTCCACTTATGTAAAGTCCTCTTATTTCTGTCTTTTCATCTGCTTTCTCGGCCCTTTTCTTACTCTTTCTTCATGCCTGTCAAGCCCGGCATTGCCATATTACACTTGCACTTAAGAACAATAACAAAAATGAACAAGAGGAGCCTAAAGAGAGTATATAGTGCTCATTTTGGAAAAGCAAATATATTTGACACAATAGTGAATTCAGATCCCGATTTTGATTCCAAGAGCTGCCAGACAAGACAGGCTTATAAAGAAATAAATTCAAATATAGATCACAAGGAAAAAAAACTAATCAGCACACGCTTAGTCCAAGAAATATCTGTTCTTTAACTTCTTGGGTAGTAGGCAACGTTGTCTACACATGACACTGCAGGTGACTCAACACAATTCTAGAGTCGCTCAAGTAGTAACTATTTTATTTGTTACCAGAAACCCTTTGGGTCCTTAAATAGAGTGCGGACATGAAGGCCAGGCAGCGACCAGCCGCTGAGGTGGGCGCTTCAGCTGTCACTAAGCCGGCAGGATGAGGTGGGGCTGATGTATGGGGGTTGGGTAGGGGGAGGTGTGTGTGAGGAGTAGACTGAAGATGGATTACAAGTATACGATCTGTGATCGAGTGTGGGTACAAATAGGAAAGAGCCTTGAGTCGAGCGCAGATAGCTTTGAAAGTAAAAGCAGCTCATTCTCTTGGTAAATAACCAGCCCGACCCTCCGCTCTGGACCCCAACACTTCTGGAAGAATGTTCACTCCGTGTCACTCGGGCCACATGGGCTGACCATTCCAGTAATGCTCAGAGGAGATGAGCTGCTGGAAGTATGCAACAGGATTTAGAGAAGACATGAAAGCAGACATGGAGTCTGCTATGCCAGCAGTGCCTCTTCTACTTAACTGTGTTTATGCCCTTTATAGTCATACACTTTGTTATCCCTGTAGTCTTAGTCTTCATTCATAGTCCTGTGTTGTTTTTATTGCTGTGTATGAAGCTAAAGATCTCTGTTCATAGTGTGGAAAATAAACCAAATACTTTTATTTCCTTTCTACAATCAAACAAGATTCAAACACTGCTAAAAAGAGATTGAACACTGCACTTATACTTGTTTCCACAACTGCAAACCAGTATTGATGTTCACTTACCAGTTTCTCCATTTCCTGCTCACGCAGCCTCTCCTCTCTCTGCCAGCGATGGTATTCAAGCAGCTCGTCCTCATTGTCGCTGATCTCAGAGATGCTGTTTTTACGTTCCCGAGTGTATGGTTTTGGAAGATTTGGGTCCTTGCCGGATGATCCCTTGGCAGTCGGAAAAGAAGTCTTTCTTACGCTATGAGGGCTAGCGACAGGAGACAAGCCAGATGCAGAGCCTAAGCTTGAGACCATGGCATTTCCTGGCGCAGGCCTTGACTGCCTGCTTCCCTGCTCCTTCTCCAGCCCAGGGAGTGGTGATGGACTCTGGGCATACAGTGCCCGCATGACTTCTGCTTTTGAAGGAGTCGTGAGTTTGCGGTTGCCCTGGGGGCTCTCTAGGATGGGGTTAGCAGTGAAGCCCTGTGAGGGAAGGGGCAGAGCCGAACCCTGCGATCCTGAGGTCCCTCTGCCGGGCACCCTCAGGGCGGTGGACCCAGACGAGTCTGGAGTAATGACCCTTTGAGATATGTCTACATGGGAAAGAGACTGAACCTGCTCTCGCAAGGGGCTCTGGGATCTCTTCTGTAGGGTGGAACCCCTTAATTGAGGGCTTGACGGAGTCTTTGGGTAAAACTTGATGGATGATGGTTTGTGGCTTTGGCTTAAGTTTTCTGCGCTCTGTCCTGACCCCCTGATATGTTGTGTGGGGCATGATGTTGCCTCTGCCCTTGCGTTCCTCAGAGGCTTTGGACTCTCCTGGGCCTTTTGACTTCCACTGGTACCACTTGCAGCCACAGAGAGTGAGGGCCGTGGATGCGGGACAGGGGTGTGATTGGTATGAGGTAACCGGGCAGGTGTTTTGCTGTCAAGGTTATGGCCCAGGAAGCTGCTGCTGTTCTCATAAATTGAGACATCTATTTTGGAGTTGCTAGTTCCATTGAGCATGTCCGGGGGAATGGGATGTTTACCAATCCCCGGTGATGATGAAGTCTTGAGCACCAAAGAGTCCTGCAAGGTTTTTGCCATACTGTTAATTTTGGAGTCATGGTTCCCATTCAGAGCCTTATGGGGGTCTGCAGGAGGAAGACAGAAACACTTGTGCATGAGCATTCCTGCTGAATAAAGGGAGAAGACAGTTGAGCAAACACATAAACACTCAGTGTGACATCTTTGTCCTTTTGACCTCCACCATGCCTCAGGACGGCTGCAGGACACAGAGGGTCAGTCCACACAAGGAAAAACACACCCCGCCTGCGCATGTTGTTGCACACGCACATTCATACATAGTGACTTAATAGTGATAAATGTCTTGGAGCCCATAGGTTCCTGTATGAACCAGTGGTCGGGATGCTCCTTCGCTGTGCTGCAATCCTAAAGGGATCCAAAGCAGCTAAATATACATCGACAGCCATGTACCTCATTCAGAGCAGATGAAATCAGGGTTTGGTCAGGAAAGAGTGAACACAGTGGGCAGGGTGTGGCGGCTCTTACTGTTCAGGCACTGACAGCCAGAGCAGTAAGGTCAGAGGAGAATAGATTCTAAATATCACCTAGAGCACAGGGCAGCAGTTACAGTAGGCGGTGGGCCAGAGTAGCATAACATAACACAAATGTAAGTGTAACAGCTGACATATTAAAAGCAAGAAAAGATTACAGCAATCTTTTTGTGCAACGAGGTCACACACTGAGCGAGAATCACAGATTTAAGTGGAGTAGATCACAATGTAGGCCACAGATAATTAGCTCTGAACAAGCTATTTCTGCATCCTGTCAAAGATAATAATATTTCAGTCAAACGTCAAGACTAGCAGGGCTGAAAATGTTTGACTTTTTCGCTTTTGCAACAAGTATCTCAGTCAGATTTTGTTTACTGCTTAAAATCTCACTAACAAGGATCTAAGCCTTGATCTGTGGGTATTTTAAAAAGGCAAGCACCTAAAGTTTGATGTCTGAATGTCATTCTACCCAGACATCCGGCCTCTTAATCACTTTAAACTAAACAGTGTCAAATTGTAAGGCACCTATTCAACATTAACAGGAACTGATTGACTTTTACAGCAGGAAATTATGACTCCAAAGTGGTTTGTGTGCCCAAAGCATTTGCTCTGCCCAGAATAGCTGCTGAGCAAACTGTGCAACCCTCGTACACACAGTTGTTGCAACAAGATTATATTAGGATCACAGGAAATGTTGGAATGGTGTTTGCATTTAATAATCATTAAAATGGGATCTTTACCAGATGGAGTTTTTGTGGCGCTCAGCCCGCGGGTCCCCTCTGGTAGCATGCTCTTCATCCTCTGAGCCTCTTCGGGATGGTTGAAACGGAAAAAGGCCGACTGACCGAAGCACAGCATGCACCCTGCCAGGAGAGGCGGCCATGGACATACAAAACTTTATTTGCTGTCCACTTAGAAGAGTCAACATCATTCATATCACAATAAATCTACAGCAATAAAACTGGACTGTTGTTAATCTATGTATTTTTTCCAAACATTATAATTTAATTTAGATCTTACAACTTTATACTTTTTACAGACTACTGCATGTGTCCTACAGTATGCAGACCAATTCATGCTTTCCTTTGTCAGTAATCGGTGCACTGGAAGGTGAGTGAGGTGTGATTGCAAACCACCAGATGAGGTGGTAAAATAAGGATTTCTTTGTTTTTTGATGATGAAATGCCGAGTTTGAACCTCCTAAACAAAGTTTTGACTTGTTAACTAACATGAGCTGACTAGTTCAACTTACATGTAATTAACCGGTAAGTGAAATCAGCTCCTCATCAGTAGCTTGCATTTCTGGAGTCTTTCAAGAATCCCTGTACTGATATTCCACACGAAGTTTAACATGTAGCTGATCCTTTAGAGTCCATAGACCCGCATCATTGTTCCTTATGATGTATAAACAAAGCCATTTCCTCCATTTACGAGTACTCGTCTTTTTCAGTTGTCCTTTGAATGAAGCAAAGCCTGAAGTATTCTTGTTCAGCAGCTGCTGCCTCCACACATACCGGCTTCAAATGACATTTTGGTATAGCTGCTGGCTTGGATCTTATAGAGAGGGGACTGAGGGGGGTGGGACTGTAATGTCTTTTTTTTTTATAGCAACTATGCATGTTACCGGAAGGGCTTGGAATTGTTTTGTCATCATGACGCCTGGCAGTGTTTTTATCAACGTAGCCTTAATTTAGACATTCGGATACTCAACATTTTATTTTCTATTGCGGCTCTGCAAAAGCAACTGTTTGCCCTACTCAATCTGTCACTATCAGGTTTATATTTTGTATTTTGGTAAAACTGGTAAACAGGGTAAAGAGCAGTTATTTTAGTTACTTAAGCCTGTGACGGTGCTACCTTGAGTAAGCCGATAAGGTTTGGTGAGGCGAACGCCATCTGCTGAGCACTGGTTTCCACATGGGTACAAGGTGATGTTGCCTGCCTGGTTTTCAATGTAGCAATGCTTAGCTGCGATGCCGGGGCCCTGCAGGGGGATATCTGTCCCCTCACTGCCCAGCGTGGTTTTCCCTGCAACAAGAAAGAAAAACATCTGTCAATAATTTTGGAGAGTCATGTGGTTCGAAATACATTAGTAAAACATTTTTAGACCTGCAGTTCAAAGCCAGTGATGATGTGAGTTGAGTCACAAATGGAACCAGCTTATGAACTCATGTTAAATAACAGGTGTAGGTCTCAGGAGGTGTGTTTAGCCTGACAGATAACAGGGATCTCATCAGTGGAAATTAATACACCCATCTGCTGACCCTGGTGTGTTGTTCTTAGGTTATCAGTTACATTTTGTCTGTAGGTACAGTAAATATAGCCTGACACAAACACATACTATATTTATATTTTAGCACAGAGGAAATGGAACACACACACACACACAAATCCCCTCTTTTCTCTGGGGTGCCACAGCCTCTCCTCTCTCTCCTGTGAAATGTTAAGGCTCGGGGGAAGACAGAGACAAATGGTGCAAGGAAATCACAGGCAGCATTTGTAAGTGTGCCTCAGTACAAGTAACAACAACACGCTCAGAAGTTAGTGTGTCATCAGTCACTGTCACTTCATTACTCTTGACATTCTGTGCTGCTTACTTATTAAAGAACAATTGCCTCACGTTTGGCAATTCCACTTAAGGAAGTGTCAGTAAAATACAGTAGACTCCACTTATGATTATAATTCTCCAGTTGAGACCCTAACTGTCAACCAAACACACAGATATATTCTCAAAACCACACACACACACACACACACACACACATAAGGGTTGTGACCTTCCAGCAGTGGTAGTAAAGTGATGGCTGTGCTCAGGCGTCCACTTCCCAGGCTGACCAGGTGGGGGCGCTCTGCCTGGACTTTGAGGGATTTGCCTGTTTCAATCAAGTCGAGCGGAGTGCTCTGTTAAAATAATAAAACATCATCAGAGTTATTTTTACACAGCATAAGGATCTGTTTAAGACAATAGTAGTGGGTAATATTTGGATCTGTATGCATGAAGTAAACAGCGTGTCACAACATAACATATAGCATGCAATTAAGCCTGAGTTGGATTGTACTACAGGCCTCACCCAGTAATGTGGCTTTTTTTTCTCTCCCATGAATAAGATTTACAGATGGACAAATTCTTATGTGTTGTACATGGCATTAGTTCAATAGTCAGCTACATTTTGTGATGCTGGAAATAAATCCGTGCACAACCCAGATGTCTGTCTGCAGCTGGGAGACACTGGGATCATTTTAATAGGATAATGACTGATTTTATTTGGCAAAGTCAGACGTATTTGTTAAAAAATAAAGAGTTAAAAATAAAGAGTTGTAGAAAGAAAGTCAGAAAAGTTAGAGCAAAAGCACACTTACATTACTACACTTATAGTCTTGTGCTATAAAACCAGATATGCTTGCTCTGAAAGCTTGCACTAATGGATGTGAAGCTGATATTACTGCTATGCTCCTGCTTTTAAACGCGTAAACCTCTCAGTAATGGTGAATAAAGCTGACTTACAACAGATGCTGCTAGTAAAAAGAGTTACAATTTAACTTAACATCCAACTATAAATAGTCAGTGGCACCACAGGAAGAAATGCCTCACCTGCAAGACCTGGTGCGTTTGTCGCCCATGCTCCACTTTATTCCTGCTCATGCGGTCCATGTCGGCTGGACTGGCAGAGTTATCCGACTCATGAAGGTCCTGAAGCGCAGAGACAGAGTGGCAGGGCATGAATGGGAGCGCTGGGAATACTGCTACTACAGTTGTACTACAATGAGAACAGTGCTTTCCATAGAAACCCTTCTGTCCCAGTTATAAGCCCATGTGACCAAACCGTTGTACAGAGTAATTGTTTCTTCAGAACTAAACACAGAGCAATCCATCAAGAAAGCTGCTATTGATTTATGCCTCAGCCTTTAAAAAAAAAAAACGTTCGAGAATGAGAGCAACAAACACAACAATAGCAACCACAGATTTTATGTGAGATGTGCTTTGGATACATAGCAGAAGGTTTGAGCTGGCTCTGCAGGTGCTTTACTCATCAGGGGTCAGATGACTGCTTCGTCTGGCTGTGGTGAGTCACCGTGATCTTACAAACAAACAGTCCAATCTGTCTGCAGAAACATGTTGCAGATTAGAGCCGGCTGTCTGCTCGTCTTCCTCCAGTCAGACAGGAGAGCTACAACAAGCCATGAGGACTAGACATGGCTCAAACAAACACGCACAAACACATAGGCAGCCCGGATGACTCACTCATATTTCCACTAAAAGCTCCCATCCGCATCTTTCACTATCACTTGTTTTGCATTCTGGGCATCTAAGCAAAGCTAGAGTAGACGCAACTACCTTACTATCTAATGTCTGTTGTGTCTACCCGAGGATGAAGAGCTGCTGTGTGTCGTGCTTGACTCTTGGTTTTACATTTCAAAGTAGAGCTCAACGCCGCCAGTGCCACTGTGCTTGAATGATTCGGTTTAAACTCTGTGACATGTCTTGCGGTGTTTGTTATAGTGCACAGAAGACACGTCATTCCCACAGACACTTTTTTAAGGGCCTGAGCTCTTTGTCGGCCTATGTTGTCATCACTGATTAATTAAAAAACATTTAAATATCCAGCGTGCTCCAAGTTTAGCTCACGGCGTTTTTACACAACAGGGCGTTCAGTCTGCGTCTGATGTCACTCCAGGCAAGGCTGCTGGGTGAAACCGCATACGTCTGACAATCGCGTCCAGTGTGCGAATCTCAGAGGACCCAGTGACACGAAGAACAGACCGTCCCCTCTATTCGTCACTGACACAGGACCCCTCGCGCCTCTGCTGTCAGCCCCACTGCCTGTCAACACTGGGCCTCTTTGAGCCACGCAGTCAGACACAAGACAGGAGAGTGGGCAGGCTAATGTGCCTCTGTCTGCCTCACTCACACACACACACACACACAAACACATATGCTCCTGCTCCGAAAAGCCTCAGTGATTTAACGTACACACCCAGGCAGAGGAACAGTTTTAATGCTTGCGAATGCAGGCCCTCGCATAGTAACCTGTCATTATGGAGGCAGTTATGCCCTTCAGAGCTGCCACAAGCTTCTGAAAATAGATACTTGCCTGCCACACAGACTGGGCTGCCACTTTTAAAGAGAAATGACTTTGGTTTAGAGTGAACAATGAAAAATCAGAGGAATACACAGAAAATCTAACAGCTGGAATGATCAATAAAAAACATGAAATAAAATAGAGTTATATTACAAAGAGAAGATATTAGCACAACAGTGCTGGTGAAAACAGCCAAGTGTTTACTTACTTCACTGACAGACAGGCAGCTTTTACCATCTCTTTACTCTTGCTAAGTCCAGACAAAAGCTGGGTCCATGGGTTTGCCTGACAGTTGCTAGCACATAGAGCAGTGTCCACATTATTGTGTATGTCTAGCTCCTTGCTTTTTTCATTCACTCACTGAGTTCCTCTGCTATTTCCCTCCTCCCAACCCCTTCTCCTGCCCATCCCGGTGCAGAATTACATCAGATTACAGTTACAAACAGTAGAGGGAGAACCAGGCACTGCCCTCCAAAACATACTCCCAATTCCTCCATATTGATTGCTTCTCCTTTTTTTGGCAATTATGAGTAAATAACTTCACCCGAACATGCAGTTTCAGAACACTCCAGAATTAGCTCTGCACAGAGTTCACATCCTGCTGAGAGAATGGTTGAAATGTTCAGGCTCTCAACAAGCTTTCCATTAAATGAAAGTTCAAATGGACCGCACCGCCCAATCACACAAGGCAGGGCTGTCTCCTTAAAAGTGTCTATGGGTTAAGCAGGTGTTAACAGTCTGACCCATGCAGGAAATAACATAAAGTGTAGGAGGCGGTGATGGAAAAGACCTTGTGTCCTCTGACTTCCTGCTCTGAGCTCTGGACCGCTGATGCAACGAACTCCAAAAGAAGTGTTTCCACTCTGGAAAACTGTCGAACAACACTTTATGATAACGCTAACTAAATGGACGACGGTGGATTACAATGCTTCCACTGTGTAATGATGGAGCAGAGCGATATGAAAGGTCCACAGGAAGTGAGTGAACACATGTGAGCATCTTTTCAGACGTCCCACAGGAACTATTTGGCTTACAGACAAACACAGAGAGAGTAGAAGAGAGTGGGAGAAAGCCTCCACTATTGATCTCTCAAGGCTTTTCCCATGGTCGGCGGCCAGAGAGTAGAGGGAGGAAGTGAGACGGATGATGACTCACTGAGGAGAATGAAAACAAACAAACAGAGGCAGCTTAGTAACCCGATGGACTGAAGACTGCAGAGGTCTGCAGATAAGGTTTGTGTTTTGAGTCCTCAGCGATCATGTGGAGGCTACAGCTGAGGGGGTAAAGTTTACTGAATGACCTTTAAATGGTGATTACAATGGAAATCCCCATATAGCTGTCCATCCATGTGAACAAGCAGATGGAAGTGATTTTTAAATACAATGCAGTCTTTATTATTTAACGAAATGGAACATCTGAAAGATAAATGGTGAATGCAGTTATCTAGTGGGCCAAGGAGTTTCCACATATCTTTCTTTAACAGAATAGATAGCTGCTTACTTACTTATATAGATAGGTACCCAAGTAGATATCAATATATTACTTTAATCAAGGAGCACTACCATGAAGATAATCTAAGGAGCTTGGAAAGAATAAACCTTTCACCTCTCATCTGAGAGGCTTCTTCAGTTCTGCAGTTGCCATGACGATAGCAATAATTATTAAAACATAGACTAAAGACCATCCATCCATTTGCTTCCAGTTATCCAATTCGGGATTGCAGGAGCCTATCCCAGCTGCCATGGTGCATCAGGTGGGGTTGACCCTGCACAGGTATGTCACATGGCTAAGAAAGAGAGACAATCAACCATTCACACCTATGGCCGATTGACAATGAGTAGTTAACCTAACCTTACTAACAGCATGTCACTGAACTATGTAAGGCAGGGGAAAAACATTGCTAACCACTGTGCCACCATGCTGCCCAGTACCACAGTGTAATTCTCATAGAGGAAAGTATATAAATGAAGTCAGACAAAGCAGGTAAAGTGGAGTTGGTGGGGAGGTGGGTTGCAAAGTAGCTTGCAGATGCACAAAAGTCCAGGCAGGCAAAGCAAGTTGAAGATGAACTTTTCAGTCTTTCTGAACTGTCTGCAGTGATATCTCAGCCTGGCTGTGAGCACTCTGGGATGATAATAATAAAAGTCCAAAACAAGCTATGCTGTGAGTGTGTGATTTCCCACAGATACTGAACTGCTTGTCTGGTAGGAGGTTTGGATCAGTCAGCTTGTGAACCCTGCAGTTACACACTGTGAAACAGATGTCTGCAGGTCTCTGCAGGATGACATTAGGCTGCAGGTGGAAACAGTGAAGATGGCAGCAATTATGCAAGTGGGGGCTCAGGCAGTCAACACTCATGCAGGCTGTGTAGGAAGCTTGATGAGAAGCAGCTTCCACATAACGCAGATTTCATTGCCTTAAATTGAGGGTCTCACTCTTTACTTCCTCTCAGACCAAGCATAAATCCTACCCCTTCCCTTAACACTGACAGGACAAAACAAAACATTTCCTTTTAGACAAACCTTAACCTAAATGTAACCTGTAATTATTCTGATGCCACATGTTGAGGGGTTGGCGAGGCTCAGCTCAGGACAGGAAATACTATCCAGAAGGAGGCGGTGATCGTGGAGCGATCACAGAACATCTGCAGCCCAAATTGTTTGTAGAGTTATGGGAAACACCGGGTCTCATTTTTGGAATAATATCAGAACATTGCTGCTGTACAGCAATAATGCACACACACAAGAATGCCATTCAAACCTCCTGATTGGCTAAATTGAAACAAATCCAGTCACACTGAGAAAAAACAGTACCAGCTCAAATCATGTGATTAGTCAAATGATGCTCAGAAAAGGCACAAAGCCAAACGAACTAGTGAACAACAGAAAATTAGAGACATTACCACAAAAGAGTTTGAGTTGCCCACAAAACCAATGGACTGTCTTCACGCGTGACATCTGTCCACTTGTCTTCTTCAGCTTTTTTAGTATGTCTGTATGGACTCATCAGATACTTATTTACATGTAAACAAGCAAAGTTCCCTCATAGCAAGAAAGCTATACTCACTCAGGCACAGTTGCACCTCACTGGCATGTCGGAGAAATACCTCACCATACTGTTATTTCACCAAAGACAGCCTGAGAACTCTCTCCCTCTCTCTCTCTCACACACACACACACTAAAGTGTCCATTCAGAGCCACCTGGGTTTGGCTCCTATTTTTCTCCCTGTCAGATGACTTTCACCTGCTCATGCCTCCCAGTTAAATCAAAAGCCTGCCTTTAAAGATAATGCAAAGATGCGTAACCTGCCGCAAAACCCTGGTGATGCCCTTCTGTCTTCCACACACACATACAAACACTCAAATAAATATTTTTGTTTTCCCATACCCAAGTTCGAAAGGAACATCTCCTCTTCTGCAGTATGATTCAGTCCAAAGATTAAAAACACAAGACGAGGCATCCTCCCAAGCTTTCATGTGAAAAGTCTTCCAGTTCTTTTCTCGAGCATCTTCGCTGCTGTTGAGTAACGTTCAAAGTGAATGTTTCGGTGCGTCTGAACATCATTGTAGCAGATCCAACCCCCCTCTTTCCAGCCCTCTTTTTTTTTTCTCTTCCCACTCATCATTCCTCTTTCCCTTCATTAAGCAGGTCCTTCTGTGTCCATGTATAACTTTGTTTCTCACAGATTTGTTGTTTATACCAAGATTTTCTCATGTTCAGACAAATATAGTTGTTTATTTCACAGCAGCTTGAGTACATCTAAACTCTATTACTTTTCAGATGCTGTATAAACAAAGATTACCCATGAACTTGGAAAAACCCTTCTTTTCAGTCTAGATATTTGCTTTTGTTCCAGTCACAGCTTCACCAAACTGTAATTAACATACGAGGTGTTTTGTGGATAATGAAAATCAAAACTTCAAAACTTGCAGAAGGAAAGCCAACAAATTCCATGAAACGACCAAAATGACTGTTTTACCAGAGATCTTTTTTTTTTTTGCCACAAACAGCTGAAAAGAGCATCACCAGTAAATTTAGAGACTGTGAAAATGTCAACTCAGAAAATTATAGTTATAACAGCCAGTGGACACCGGGGTTTTTCCTTCTGAGCTGGAATTTTTAGCCTGGATGTTGGTGTTGGACACGTTGTCAAGCCCGAGTAATTGGTTCAGCCTGTCCTGGGCTCGGCTCAAACTTGGTGCGTCATGCTGCTTTTGCCGCTATAAAGCACTCAAAGCAGACTGAAATATGTCCTGTGGAAAGGTTACGGGTGAGTTTAGCTGCACACGACTGAGGTTTAATGAGAAAATACGTAATCCATCCCCACCTCTGATATAAAACAACCAATCATTTTATCAGTTATGGATCCCACAAAAGGATTAATTATGTATTATAGCTGGGCGTATACTAATGACACTTTAAAATAGTGCTTTGCTGTGTTTTTTCAGATGTCGTACTATTTTATGTAACAGTTGAAATCCTTTCTTTCCTCCGTGTTATGAAATGGCTTATGGTGCACATCTGTCAGCACAGACAGTGATCTGTCTTCAATAGTTGTTAAATAAAAACACATATGGGCAACAATCACAGTTTATGCCACAAGTCATTTTGTGAACTTTTTCAAACATCACATGGTGACCCCTGGTGGCAGCATTTGGGAATTACACTCCAGATGTCATGTTTCCACTGACTCCTTTAAAGTTTGGCGTAATTTCTGCCAAATGCTTTTTTTCATTGATGGGGAATTAAAGGTATTTTGAGCACTTTGAAAAGCAGAATGAACAACTGTCTGTTAGCAGGTGTCTTGTTGTGATGCACTATTTGAGACATCTTCAATCAATGCTCATAAAGGCTTATGATCTATGGCAAAGATGTCAAACTCATTCTGCAAGCCAACTTTTGTTCCAAAGAAATTTTTGAGTTTAACTACACATTTAATCCCTAAGATATCTTTATATGAGGGGGAAACTGGCTGATTTCAATAGTATGACTTGGTTTTTCTACATGATAAAGAAATGCTGCTGTAGCAACTTAATGAATTCTTGTACTTAAATTGTTAGAAATGTTAGAAAAAAAAAAAAAAACGTGTAAAACTGCAGGAAAAGTCCCCGACTGTCCTGTAAATACAAAACAAAAAAGTGTTGTTAATTCACAGAAAATGTCTCTTTTTTTGTTTTGTTTTTTAAACTGTGGATTGTAAAACTGAAATTTCTATAGTAGATAGTGTAAAACGTATGAAAACACAGTTAAAAGTACTAAATTTTCACCCTTCTTCACATTTTCCAAAGCTGTCCAGTGAGTCGGACTGGAGTCTGCTGGGTCAGTTCTGGCCCCGGGCCTCATGTCTGTCACCCCTGATCTATGTGGAGATAATTTACTGCCTAACATCTAATTATTCTGTGCTTCGGAATAATGAAATATATCACTCAAATTATTTCTCAGTGGTACGGCTGCTGCACAGGAGCTGTGCATACTGGGTCAGACGTCACTGTGCTGGTAAACTGCAGCTGCCGGTTTCTTCACATGTAACGAGGAAACACCTGGAGCTTTAAGGAGAATGAGCCGTTGGCATGTTTTTCAAGCTTTAACCACACTTTGAACAAACAAACATATTATTCAGGTCGCTCATACGCAAAGATAAAGGTGGAAGCAAATACAAAACAAATGGTAAAACACCCCACCTTAACTCTAGAAATGGGTTACTAGAGCTCCAATTTCTCAGGCATATACCCAAGGAACACTAATGCAGGATAAAAAGAGCATGTATGCAAATAATCTTCCCCTCCTGATGGGTCCGTTTCACTTTACAGTGATATTACTTATTACTCCAAAAATATGGTCATTGATTGAGGCTGTTAGGTCTGTTGGTCATTGTGGTGCAGGAAACCCTTCAAAATGGATACAAATTTAAAACTGCTCTGTGCATATGAACACTTTTGAGAGCTGAAACTCAGATTAGGGTGAGTTATTTGTAGCATGTTATGCTTTAGATGGAAATACGCAATACATATAATACAATATGCCTACACAGATCATTATTTCAGCCACAAATGCATACTAAAGAGCCCTTTCTGCCAAACCAAAAGTAATTTGTAATCAGTCACCACAAAAGCTGCTCAGTCATGCTACTAATAAGGTGAAATGCAACCGGTGTTTCAGGCTCTGGCCCATGTACCTGCAGTAAATGTTGATAAGTGGAGGCCATTTTTGTTTTCCTTTTTTGTTGTTAACCGCCGGTCATGAAACAAAGCCCTGGTAAATGAATAGTGTTATATTACAACTCTCGAGCTCACGGTATAATCAGTGGGGTTAGAGACCACCAGTCTGATAAATTCAGCTCAACCGGCCAGGCTAGCAGCTCTCCAAAACTAGCAAGTAGCATCGATTAGCCTGAAATCAGCAGAATACATCAGTGCTTACAAAACAGACTTTTTATTAAATAAAAATCATGCGAAAGGGGATGCAAGACAGCAATAATCAGGAAAAGTTGCTCTTTCAATTAGGAGTGGGTGGCCCTTAAAAGGACCGTTGGATGTTAAGAGTTATTAGCTAGCAAGCTAATACTCCTGTGACTGAGAGGAGGCCTTCTTTCCCGCTTTGCCGGAGCTCGGTGCAGACTGGCCGGTCTTCTTGGGCAGCAGGACGGCCTGGATGTTGGGCAGGACGCCTCCCTGTGCGATGGTCACGCCACCGAGGAGTTTGTTCAGCTCCTCGTCGTTGCGTACAGCTAGCTGGAGGTGGCGAGGGATGATACGAGTCTTCTTGTTGTCTCTGGCAGCATTGCCGGCCAACTCCAGGATCTCAGCGGTGAGGTACTCCAGGACGGCGGCCAGGTAAACTGGGGCCCCGGCGCCAACTCTCTCTGCGTAGTTTCCCTTGCGGAGAAGACGGTGGACACGGCCGACGGGGAACTGCAGACCGGCGCGAGAGCTGCGGGTCTTAGCCTTGGCACGTGCCTTTGCTCCAGTTTTACCTCTTCCAGACATCGTTGGTTATTTAAATAGTTCTTCGGAATCGAACCACAGCAGTCGTTGGTTTGCTAGTGATGAAGAAGAAATCGCAGCCTCTATATAAACCTCACGCTTTGTCCCGCCCTAACCTGCCATTGGGTTTTGGAATAAAAGTGCTGTTATCTGATTGGCCCTGAGAGAAACGTCGTGAGAGAAAATTAATTACTATTGGTGGATCTCTCCTGGTTTGTAAACAATCACGATGGAGCCTAAAAGGAAGACGCACGGTCGATTGGCTGTTACTGTTACTGCTTTCTGTCAGTGGGTCAAAAGTAAAAAAGGAGGAGCCAGAAAGCCAATCGACTATCTTCCCTCCAACTTTAAATTTTTTGGCGCGCAGACCAGCTCTGCGGTAAAAGTTAAATGGAACATTTAACCCCCTGATGTGTGTGTATTGGAAGCCAAGCTTCGTACGCGCTGACCAGTGCAAAAACCTGGACGAAGTATGACCACGTGGCAAATAACATCGAAGATCTGTGTGCCAAAATGATTAAACTTTACACCAAAATATAAAGCTGTTTTTAACTAATAATTTAACTGAAGTTAAAAAATACAACATTATTGTGTACCAACAGGAAATGTTTCTAGATTTACTCATTGGTCAAATGTTCCCACCCGTCCATGCATGTAATAGTTATACATACACATTTATTTCGACTAGTGTGTCTACATAAGTGAGTTTCAAGTAGACCTTTTTGTATTCCAATTGTAATACCTATTCAGAATTCCTTAAATATTTCCCCTAACAAGAATCTTATTAATAAATAAATACATCTAATACTAAACAAAAGCCAAATATTTTTAACAAGAAAAACTAAACTGAAAACCAAACCGCTTCAAAAAGAATCTACCCTTGAAAGAATAAAATGCTGTAAAGGGGCTCTCATCTTATGACCATTGGTATGGAGAGGCCTGCAAGACTTTGGAAAACTACAGGACACCATCCCCCACTGCATCCAAACAAAGACCTATTGACCTGAGTGCCTTCTACTGCAGGTCTGAGAGGAAATGTGCTCTTCTCAAACTTAACAACAGCAGTCCCCATCTTTATCATCCTCAGATATTTAAACTAAGAACAGGTTTAATAGCCATACAGTATGTGAGTGCCTTACTCTGCACTATGTGTCCCGTGTATAGTTTGGTTTATATGCCATGCACGTATCTGGTCAGACCTTTTTTTAGCTAATCATAGCTGGAACCACATTTCTTTTGTGCACTTTTTCAAGTAAATTTGATTTTGATGAAAACATATAACTGAGAGCCAGCAAGCAGCATTAGCAGACTAAGCAATTACTTGGGGCCCCCACGCTAGCAGGCAACCCCCCCACCCACCAAGACTGCATGAAATGTCACACAAGACAGGCTAATCGATGTATATTTTGTGTGTGTGAAATATCAATAGTAATTGTAGAAGTGAAAGTTACATATTGTTACTAATATATTAGAAGATTGGTGCCTTAATGCCATTGGTTTAATCATTTTCACTGTAAGAGCTGGGTAAGATACTAAAACCCAAGTTGTTCTCCGATGTATTCACATGTGTCTCCAAAAGTTTAAATTCTGTTCATCTGGACGTAGCGTTTTCAGTGGGAGAAACATGGCAGGGGTGTCAAACTCAAATACACAGTGGGCCAAAATTCAAAACTGGAACAAAGTCGCGGGCTAACATTAATATTTATTGAAAAAAAAATCTTCCTCCAGATTTAAGAGTGAATCTTTTCTTATGGACTCAAATAAGTTTTGCTGGAAAACTGAATATGGAACAAGCAAAGCTTAATACTAAACAATATATATATTAGCTGTATAATACCAGTAGGCCAGCTCTAATAGTAATTTGGTATGGCTTCGCGGGCCAAATTTGGCAGAGTTTGACACCTATGTTATAAACAGTACATCTGCATAATGACTGAAACCAGGACACTGAGGGAACAATGGGCTGTGAGGTCAGTTCCTTCATCATTATTATGCAAATTCTCATGACCATTGATCAACAACCACTGATTAAAGCCCACTGATCAATGGCCATGGTTACCATTCACAAAGAGTTGGGGATAACACAGGTATGTCTACTAGGAGGCTGAAGGGTAGCACTATATATTTATAAACAATCAAAAACAACAATTTATTTCCAATTTGTATGGAATTTATTTCTGTAAACATGGTGTTTTAGGTCGGATTAAAGGACTGATGTGATGGTAAGGTGTCCGCTGCTC
This sequence comes from Simochromis diagramma, assembly GCF_900408965.1. Classification (NCBI taxonomy): domain Eukaryota; kingdom Metazoa; phylum Chordata; class Actinopteri; order Cichliformes; family Cichlidae; genus Simochromis; species Simochromis diagramma. The sequence goes on from NW_024386883.1 coordinate 1,399,980, forward strand.
TGCTTTGAATATTGGTAGGCTTTTTTTTTTTTTTTTTTTTTAATTTTCACAAGAATTGCTACTTCCCCTAGAGTTTTGGCCACCCCAGCAATCAGAAGATTCCCTATGAGCAAGCATTTAGCGACAGTGGGAAGGAAAAACTCCCTTTAAAAAGGAAGAAACCTTCGACAGAACCAGGCTCAGGAAGGGACAGTCATCTGCCGCGACTGGTTGGGGCAGGGGGAGTGAAAATTTTAAAAAAAAAAAAGCCAAAGTGATAATTATTGGAGCAGCTTAATTAATATTTCCAGTGTAATTTGCTGTTAATATCCTTTTCCAACCCCAGTTTGTGTTTTTATCACTTTTGTCCAGGGTGGAAGATGCCGTGCTGGAGATTGACTCTGTATGGTTTTTCAGTGTTGATACTTGGGAACCTGATGGAGAGGCCAGGGTTGAAAAAGGGATGCCGGAGAACCTGAGAGAGTGTTATCTGCTGGTGTGCATCCAAGGCCAACATCTCTTTAATTAGGCTGACAAATAAGCGTTGGCCATCTTCTGGTCCTCATCTAAACAGCATTATTTGTTCGAGGTCATCCAGACGTGTCAGTTTTATGTATCTTGTCTCCAAAGATTCATATCCTGTCTCGTATTTAAATTGTTGGGCGGTCTTAAATGTCCAGCGTTGTTGGTTGTAGTTGTCTTTTGTGAAATAGTCTTCTGTGTACACGCCAGGATCGAGAACATGATCTGGCGGCTGACCCTGAGTCTCTATGATGAATTTCAAAACATCATAATATTTTTTTCCAGGGTAGAGTGGCACCCCTGTAACAAGCTCAACAGCCACCAGCCCCAGAGACCACATGTCACTTGCTTCGTTATAAGGAAGGCCAAGCATAACTTCAGGTGCACTACAACCAACTGTCCGGTCACCAGGCATCACTGCAGACGCAGGACATGCGAGGCCAAAGTCTATAAGTCTGACTTTGACTGGAGACTCATGGCGGTTTACAACCATGATGTTTCCAGGTTTGAGGTCAGCGTGCACTATTCCCACAGAACCCAGGTGGGACAGAGCATTTGTGAGCTGACCTAAAATTGGCCTGACTTCGCTTATGGGGAGACGCCGATTATTCGGGTCCCGTATGTAGTCCCACAGGCATTGGTCTAGGAGTTCAAATTTCAGGCAAACACGCTCTCTGTCAAGGAAAAAGCCGTTCCATTGAACAATGTTGGCGGCATCTGGATCCAACCTTCTCAGCTGCTCCAGGATGAAAATTTCCAGTTTTGCCTGTTGCAGAATATCAGGGTCGTTCTTGTTCACCTTAATAGCCACAGCTCGGTTGGTTTTGGTATCACGGCATTTGGCTACAATACCAAAGCCCCCTTCTCCGAGGAAAGCCTCTACCTTGTAGTGGTTTCCCAAAATGCTCCCTTCAACTATTTCAAGCTCATCTGAGCTGAAGGATGGGCTGGCTGACGTGTGGACGAATACTTGCTGAGAAAATTCAACCGAGTTTTGAAAACTGCAGTTGATTTTCTCTGATTTCTTGCATTTCAAGTTTGAAGGGTGCTGAAAGACCACAGGGTTTTGTGGTCTTTCAGCACTCATGTCAATGCAAGGGGAACTCTTAGGGTTGAAAAAGGGATGCCAGAGAACCTCCAACGGTGTTATGCGCTGGTTTGCATCCAAGGCCAACATCTGTTTAATTAAGCTTACAAACAAACGTTGGCCATTTTCAGGTCCTCTTCTAAACATCATTTTAGAAGACAAAATCAACAATGACTTATGGCAGGGGTGTCAAACTCAAATACACAGTGGGCCAAAATTCAAAACTGGAACAAAGTCGCGGGCTAACATTAATATTTATTGGAAAAAAAAATCTTCCTCCAGATATAAGAATGAATCTTTTCTTATGGACTCAAATAAGTTTTGCTGGAAAACTGAATATGGAACAAGCAAAGCTTAATACTAAACAATATATATATTAGCTGTATAATACCAGTAGGCCAGCTCTAGTAGTAATTTGGTATGGCTTCGCGGGCCAAACGTAATTAGGCTGCGGGCCAGAGTTTGACACCTATGTTATAAACAGTACATCTGCATAATGACTGAAACCAGCCCACTGAAGGAACAATGGGCTGTGAGGTCAGTTCCTTCATCATTATTATGCAAATTCTCATGACCATTGATCAACAACCACTGATTAAAGCCCACTGATCAATGGCCATGGTTACCATTCACAGAGAGTTGGGGAATGGCTGCAATTATAGCATTATACGGTGGTGAAAGATGTACCATTAGGCCCCTCAATTCAGAGATGGTCTTTCTCTGTTCACGTAAATGGCCTCCTTGACTCCCCGCTCAAACCAGCGCTCCTTCCTGTCCAGGATGGTTACGTCCTCATCATTGAAAGAGGGTCCACTGGCCTGTAGGTGTAAATAGACTGCAGAGTCCTGGCCTGACCAGGTAGCTCTTCCGTGTTGTGCCATCCACTTCGCCAGAGGTTGTTTGGCAATCTTCCTGGCACTTAACAGCGTACACTATGTTACTCTCTACACTATGTCGGGGAACCCGATCCTTGGGGTGGACCAATTTTTGCGCCTTCACAGACCTGCAAGTGCATCATAAAAAGGAACCTTTTATGGGTTATTGAAAATACAATGAACGGACGGACTCAGGTACAAAGATGATGCTTAAAAAATAATTTATTTGCAATAAATTAAATATTTAAAATATAACAGAAGTCATCAATTTTGCAGCCACTTTTTGTTTCACAATACAGCCACAAATCTTTATTCATAACGTTTGCTTTATGTGCCTTTAGACGGTGAAGAGGCTTTGTTCTCTTCTTCAGCATTTCAAAATCCTTTTATTAAAAAAAATTATAATTTCAAAAAACAACCATTTATTAAGTTTGGTTTTTCTGAAGTCTCATAGTTAATGCAGTCAGTTAAAAGATTATTTTCATGTTTTCAGACAAGACTCAATTGGCCCTAAAACCTATGTACAACTTCACATACTGGATGTATTTGCCTTCAAAGTATGCAAATGCTTTCTTAAAACCTGTGGCTGCTAGTAGATTTCATTAAAACCCTGAGTACCGTATTTCAACTCTAACCCACACCGAGTCCTCTTGCTTTGCCTGAGCGCAGCATTAGTGAACACTGAGACACACCAATCTCCTTTTTTAAATATAAACTGCAGAAATATTTTAGCGTGACGTACATATATCTAAAAAATATTACATTATCATAACAATCCCAAATGTTCACACAGGAAATGCTTTGCTATATTAGTTCATTATTAGGAACTAATCACATGGCAGCATTCTCTGCAAACGATTTCACCCGCAACCCTTTTGAGGCATTTAACACAACATGTCCTGCACAGTAATGACAGCTGTTACAACAATGAATTCTGTAGAAGCACGAGAAGAGGCGAGCACGCCTGATCGCGTTGCTGTTTTCCCCCGACAGAAGACTGCGAGACTTTCAAAAGTCTAAAAATCACCTTCTGGCTTGATAAATAAGGTGGCTGGTTAGATTTTCAAAAGCAAAGTGAAGATATGATACTCCAGAGAAAGCACCTTTGTCAAAGTAAAAGTACAATATGATCTTTTCAGGTTTTTATATAAGATACAACATTTAACATTATTCTAAAACCAATGTCGAAGCAATCATGGATGGACATTATAGCTAGATCAAGACATTTTTTTTAAACTTACTTAAACTATGTGTTGAAAATTACATTTGTATGGAAAACACACCTTAATGTCTCTATATTATAGTGTAATGCAGCTATGATGATTAGTTGTAGGGGGTTCAAATAAATAGCACTTGTTTAATGAGTCCAACATATTAATAAATTACACTTTAACAACCAGCACATTTTTACATCTGCTGTTAAAAACAATAAAAAGTCAAAAGTGCAACCAAGAGCATAGTGGCATTTTACATCATCAAAATGTTTTGGAGCGTTTTCACCACCAGTGCCAGTCCAACAATCCCAGAAGCGTGGAACATTTCTTTGTAGCTATTCCCGTCTCCTCCACCGAGCAGCAGATTTCTCCTCAAATTTAACAACAATTCAGAGTCAGCGATGTGATTAAATGAGACTTCTGTCCTGAAAGTGCAATCATTTCTATCCAGAGGGGAGCCCTCCCAGAGGTATCCTCCTTTAAAGCTGTGCAGTTGACAACCCACCTGGGGCGCTCAGCCTGTCAAAGACCGTGCTGAAGTGTAGCGATAACAGAGAACGCTCTCAGGATGACTCGTGTCCATGTCTGCTGGCCTCGAGAATTAGTTATCCAGTGCGCTTGCTCCTCCGTTGGCGGCCTTGCCTTTTGATTTGCCAGAAGAGCGGAAGGAGAAACGTTTGATGAGGCGCCGGGAGAAGCTGCCAGACTTTTTACGGCTGATGTTTGGTGCGGCGGTGAAGTTATTGCCCAAGTTGGAGATGTCTTCGTGAGACTGGCTGAGGCAGGACTCTTTCTCTCGATGTCTTCTGCGGAAAAGCAGCTTCGTCCCGCTCTGCAAAAAGCCCACTGCAGGAAACACATCGTGGAGTTACTTCTAGTTTCACAAATGATTTCAATTATTTCACAACATACATGACAAACAATCCATGCATTTTTGCGACAGGCTGCTGATAACAAAGTGCCTGAAGACATCATCTAAAACTGGCTCTCTAAGTTCTCTGTCATGTGTAGACACAGCACTGACAAGAGTTTGGAGCCTTTTTTTGCTTGAGCAAAACATAGGTCAGTGTAACGTAGCTTACCAAACTAAAAGAAAAAAAACATTCCTCTGAAAACAGTCAAGAACTGGACTGAAAATGAGTGAAGAAGCAGAAAACGTCCAAAGAAAACTTTGAAAGACCTTCAGAAAGGTCGCATAACTATTGTTAAAAAGCACTTTGAAAATAAAGTCTGGCTCCTTGGAAGCAAAATATAAAGAAATGAGGGGTGGCTTAGTTTACTTATTACTGCTTCTCCCACTCCTCTGCCTCACCATTCAAATTTAATTATATTGCATGAAAAAAATAAATTAAATTACAAACAAACACATGTTAGTTTGGCTTTGTAGATGCTGAAGTATGGCCTCTAGGGGGCAGCAGAGGAACTGACTGTGGTAAATCTGTGAATTGAACCTCAAGTCCTGATGTTACCTAAGGCTATGAAATATTTGTTTGCATATAAAATACACTGTGCCGTTATTAATATAAAAAAAACAGTTAGACATGAAAATTAAATCTAAAAGCAAAACGTCTTTGAGACTGAAAAAAAATGTAAACCTGCTCATGAAATTCTGCTCTAATGACAAAACAAGAAACATATTTGAATAATTTACAGAATATTTCAATAGCTGAATAATGTTTTTACAGTTACGCTTTTCTGCGAGACGTTACTGAGAACTGGACCTCTGATTCTTTACAGCACAGACGGCCTGCGTTACCTTTATGGTCCTTGAGACTGCGGGTTTCCAAGGCACCAGTGGAGCCAGTATCTGATTCCACATCGTCCACAGAAGGACGCTCTGATACGTCAGAGGGCGTGGTTTCATCTGGGTCATGGTGACGCCCTGACCCGTAATGGTTGCCGTGCATGGCTGCGTCCATGGCTGCAGCGTAGCCACTTGATAATGCACAGTTATCTTCAGAGAGTGGAACCTGAAGCAGAGAAATAGATGTCACTACTGAAATTACACGCTATTACCCCGTATATGACGATTAAATTCAAATATACACGATTATCAGCACACTTTCTTTTAGTGAGGTTGTCGAGCGCTCCTGACACGTTTTCAAAGATTCTCGGGCAAAAATCAGGTCAGAAGATTCTCATTCTTCTGTAAAGTGGTCCAGTGGGGGGGCTGTGGACTAAATTTAGATCACACTCATTCTGCCTGGCTCCTGGTTGTATTTTACAGTAGATTCCCAGTAGCAGTCGCAGCAGTTATTAAGGCTTACAGCTAATTTAATATAAAGACTGAAGGTTGGACTATTTCCTATCAATCATTATACAGGTAACTGATAACCACAAAATAGCCAAAGTTTTCAAATCAAACTCAAAGCACGTGTCTAGAAAGACGCCGTTTTCACTCTCTGACCTTTGACACGCCCGAGATGATTAGCGTGCTCCTTTTCGTCGGTGTCTTCCGTGCTGCTCTGGACGCAGACTCTGTCAGCTGCCGTATGGCGGTTTCTGCAACAGGATCCAGGCCATTAGAGAGGCGGCTGCTCTCTGAGCAACAAAAAACACAAATATGTAAATCAGCACTATACTAGCAGACCACCATGTACTATTTTTATTAAAATATATTGCTGAATTAACTGCTGTTGCACTACATATAAGTTTGTGCTTATCTTTTATCTGTTTTGTGTCAGCGATTAGCTTCCCGCTGCACCAAAAACAGCACGTAACTCCAGCCCGTGTGCGAGTTATGTGATGCTTTTGAAAAGGATTACCTGCACGGAGCGCACGATGCGTACTCAGAGTGCATTCCTCTCGACTCGTGTTACTCTGCTGCGTATTGCTTATCCTACTTTGCATCTGTTATGTAAAACAAATCTGGTTTTCAGGGTAGAACTCACTGCTCGCGTTGGGGCTGCTGCTGCTTCTGCTATCAGGCAGGACGGTGGGTTTCTTCTCATTCACCTCCACTTTAGACGGAGAACGCAACGGGGAGTCACCTGAAAGGGAACGCTGCTATTTCATTTCTTATTATTGACACTACTAAAAAAAAAACTCATCAGGCACCTGCCCTGCCTGGTTTGGTGACATGCTTTGCTTTGTCAAACGCACCTGGACTGCGATCGAGTTTAAGTCGGGACTGGACCGTCGTGACGGTGGTGACAATGGTTCCGTCTGGCATGATGGTTCGGTCCACGTCAACTTTCTTGGTGGGGGTGAGAGAGGAGCGAAGTAGCAGAGCTTTGTGGGCACTGCTAGGCTCCTCTGTTTCTTGGTACAACAGCTGGAAGAGGAAAAAAAACAAAAACAAAAAGTGTACAAGCTGGAGGTTTCTTCCTGTTAAAAGGGAGTTCTTCCTTCCCACTGTCACATAGTGCTTGCTCAAAAACGACTGCCTGATTGTTGGTCTTACATAAAGCACCTTAGTCCGACTGTTGTTGTGCTTTGGCTCTATATATAAATTGGAAATTAAGTTATTAAGAAATGACAGAATTTGCCAAATGAAATGTTACTCCACAGAGACAAAGCACGTTTATTCTCATTTTCTCTCTCTTTAAAGACAATGTGGACTAGAAGAAAGCCAAAAAAAGAGCAACAAGTTGGCTGCTGGAAAGTCTACAAGAGATCTGACACAGCGATTATAAGAATGACAATGGATTTTGTATCAGCTGTTACACAACACTGCCTCTTTTGTTGGGAATCTTTGATAAAGTCCAGATCTAGATAATAAACCGTAACGCAACCTTCGTTCTGCGTCAAAGCACAAGTAAGAATTTCAAACACTCCCTACACTCTTACAGAAATCTAACTCGTCTGGTCACTCACCTCAGCGGTGATGACAGCGTTTGGCGTTGAGTCTTGGCCGGACCTCATGGACAATACGTGCTGCCCAGTGGGAACTTTACCCTGGATGTCCAAAGCAATGGAGGCGTGACCCGGCAGGAATTCTAATCATATTTAAACACAAAAAGAATATAAACAAATTGTACAAAAAGCAAAAAGGTCTTTCCTTTTACTGTAGTTCTGAGGCCAAAAAAAACGAGCCTCTCCAGACATCACAAAATGCTAACAAAGACAGTGAGTCTGCCAATACTGCATTTTCAGCACTGATGACTCTGCTTAAGCTGTAATATGTTCCTGCTGATCAGCTTTCTGAGCAGCAGCCAGTAGTAAATTGCTATTGAACTATGCCTTACGTTCCCGTTTGCCACTCCGCTCCAGAAGTCTCACTCTCAGCTCTTTGGTTTCTGGGCCCAGCTCCCTTCAAACACAGGAAACAAATGAGTTAGCATTACAGTGAAACTCCATTATCCAAGTATTATTATTTCAATTAAATACGTTTCTTTCTACAGCCATTACTTCTCTGGAACATTAATATTAATACAAATATTTTAACTACTTGATTGTGACTGTGACATTATGGGCTCAAGAAATTCTGATGTTGCTAAATCTGAATTGGAGAATTAAAATAAAAGATCCCCAAAACTGTTGCAACTTTAGGGAGTTTAGAAGAAAGTATTGTGGTCTTGTAGGACTCACAGCTAGAAGCTTTAATGTTGACCTGTTATGCTTTACCTTGTTTTCTGTGCTATGGAGTGAGTCCCCTCGTCCTCAAGACCTGTGCCCCCCAGCTGAGTGGAGTCTTTCATAAACTGTTTATGCTGAGTCTGAGTCTGCAGAGGGTCCCAGTGATGTGGAAGACATCATGCCTCGTCCCTGTACCAAAGACGCCACGTCCCAGTGGCCCCCAGGATTACAGGCCCGTGGCACTGACCTCCCACATCATGAAGACCCTGGAAAGGCTCATCCTGGACCAGCTGCGACCCATTGTAAGACCACATCTGGATCCCCTTCAGTTCGCTTATCAGCCTCGTCTCGGAACTGAGGACGCCATCATCTACCTGCTCAATCGTGTCTACACCCATCTGGACCAGCCGGCGAGCACTGTGAGGGTCATGTTTTTTGACTTTTCCAGTGCTTTCAACACCATCAGGCCGACCCTCCTGGGTGATAAGTTAGCAGCGATGCAGGTGGATGCTTCTCTGGTGTCCTGGATTGTTGATTACCTGACAGGAAGACCACAATATGTACGTCTCCCACAGTGTGTGTCTGACAAGGTGATCAGCAACACAGGGGCACCACAGGGGACTGTCCTCTCCCCCTTCCTCTTCACCCTCTACACCACAGACTTCAGCCACTGCACAGAGACCTGCCATCTTCAGAAGTTTTCTGATGACTCTGCGGTGGTTGGATGCATCAGCAGGGATGATGAGACAGAGTACCGGGCTGTGGTCGACTCCTTTGTCACGTGGTGTGAGCAGAATCATCTGCAGCGCAACGTGGCAAAGACCAAGGAACTGATCGTGGACTTCAGGAAGACCAGGAAACACTTGACCCCTGTTTCAATCCAGGGGGTCAGTGTTGACATCGTGGAGGACTATAAATACCTTGGAGTTCACATTGACAATAAACTGGACTGGGCTAAAAACACCACAGCACTTTACAGGAAGGGCCAGAGTCGTCTCTATTTTTTGAGGCGACTGAGGTCCTTCAACATCTGCCAGAAAATGCTGAGGATTTTCTATGAGTCTGTTGTGGCCAGTGCGATCCTCTATGCTGTTGCATGCTGGGGGAGCAGGCTGAGGGTCGCAGATGCCAACAGACTTAATAAACTAATCCGTAAGGCCAGTAATGTTGTGGGGATGGAGCTTGACACCCTCAAGGTGGTGTCGGAGAGGCGGATGCTGTCCAAGATAAAGACAATGTTGGATAACACCTCCCACCCACTCCATGACATGCTGGTCAGTCACAGGAGCACGTTCAGTGAGAGACTGAGATTACCGAAAAGCACCACTGAACGACACAGGTGTCACAGAGGTGGAGGCTCATGTTAAACCTGACCAAAAGTTTCATAATGAGGTCTAGTCTTCAGACCAGGCTTAACACCCAGTTTCAGACATTTCTTTCTACTCTTGGATTTGTGAGAAAGAGCTCTGGCTGTGAGCACAGCAGCTCCACCACCTGCTGTTCAGACCTTCTGGTTGTAAGGGGCAGCCAATCAGAAGAGAGGAGGATTATTTTAAACTGTGAATCATGCAAAGCTGCTCTAGCAAAGCGCAGGAATAAAATGAGGGCTGCAATTGAGGCCAATAGGTGACCTGCAAATGCATCACAATCATTACACCCTGAATCTAACATGAATCTGCTTTCTAACACGGCAGCTTACAGAGTAATATCTTCACTCCATTCCAGTGCAGCATTGGCACTGCTGGGCACAGGCAGGAAGCGGGTTGTTCTCTCTGTAGACGGTTGGTCCAGGCTCACGACACAGCACAGCTCCCCTGATTTAGACCACTGACCTGCAAAACACACAATGACGCAGTGAGACTTCGGTAATCAGCAGGAAGCTGTGCGGAAATGATCTGACGCTGGGGGAAAATATCTGACCTTTACTTAAGGTCGCCCTGAGCTGCCGGAGGAGTAGTCGTCTCACCAAGACACTCTGGGATACAGAGTTCAATCCCACTGAGAGACTGTCCATGGGGGCCTGGGAGTGTGCAGAAAGGGGGGGGTGGAGAGCTCAACAGTGAAACAGCTTTAAGCACTTCATCTATTTTATTATATAATCTATACACCTTTTAGTTAATTTGTCTCATTAAAGGCAGTAAATTTCTCACCAAAGGACTGGACGTCCTGAGATTGAGGACCATGGCTGGCTGAGTGCTGAACAGAGTATCTTCTATCAGACCCTTAATTGTGTCTATGTCTGCTTCACCTTCAGTGCACTGTGAAGAAAAAAGTACACTTATTACTCAGTGATGGTTAACCAACACCCGCTGAACCGAACTAACTACAGCCACAAATTGAGGGTTTATTTATTTCATCTCAATTCTTACAGGATCCCAAAGGAAAAAAATTACTGCAGCTTTAATCTGAGAGCATTTTCACCTCTGGGGGGCTGAACCAGCCTTGATATTTCACCCACGCTGGGCTTGCTACGCCATATAAAGCAGGCTTTTTATATCCCCGTATGGTGGATGTCATTAGTCAACACAATGTCTTGTGCTAAGTATTTGTTTCCTTTTTATTTTATTAACGTTGTTACTTCCTCAGACAAATGGCATTTAATGGCATGCCCATTTATATAACAATATTAAAGGACGGCACTTCCTTCGTGACTAATCTTGGGTTTAATGGGATGGAAAGTCACTTGCATGCAAAACAGCGCATGCTGATTTACGAAGAAGACAAATTAGCTACGGGAAATTTTTTAATGTGCGTTTCCTTTTTTAATAACACACGCATGCTTTTAATTTGAAAAATGTGACGGTCACTGACAGCAGTGACATCAAATTAGTGCCATTAGCGGTAAGCGTTCCCACCCGTCTCTGCAGCTTGCATGGAGACACGGTCAGAGAAAACGACGGCTTCTTGGAAAGACTCCAGGATATCAGCAGCCCCTCATCCTCCACCTCCTCCAGGCACGCCACAACCTGATGGAGGTAGACGGAGCAGGGGGGGGGGCAGGGACGGTAAGAAAATAGTAACAGGCAGTTATAACAATAGATATTCTCTGTGCAGCAAATTGTCATTAATAAATAATTGTCTTACATTAAAATGCATCAGGTAACAGAAAAACATTTCACATTTAATGACCACTGCAATGAGGGCACAGATGACATGCGACTGTCTGTGTAAATTTTCACATTTGAATAACAATGCAAATCACGCTCTGACATTTGTTTTTTTAGAGGTCTGGTCTCCTGTGTACAAATTGCTAAAATCCAGGTGCAGTGCTTCAGGTACCTTTGCCACCACAGGTGCTATAGTGATCTGATAGGTGTCCATGGAAATGGCAACTGGCGACTGCTGGGTGACCGTCACGGGTAACGTGACCCTGTCTACTGAACAATTACAGTGCAAAATCTGCAAAAGAAAAAGAGAGGAGGACAAATACTCATGCATACATACACTCAAAATGCACTGCTCCTGATGTCACAGGTATAAGCAAAGATTACTAACCATTCGGTTTGCTGACTGGTCAGTGCAGCTCACGCTTTCTATTGCAGAGGCAGCACTTATCTGGAGGCTGCTGTCAAAAGTGATCTGAATGGAGCTCTGGCAGAGACAGAGGAAGAGAAAAATGTCCCAAACATTACACACGAGAAAGAGAAAAGAGACTTGGAGATGACAAAAGATGTAACAGTGCAGGGATACAGCCTTTAATGCAGCTGACTAGCAGCTGGGTATGTGGAACTTGCTTTATGGATCTTTGATCATATCATAAAGTAAAACGCTAATTAATCCTGGTATTTAATGCATTTAAACAGTATCTGCTCGCATAGCTCTTCCTAGATACACTCACATAAGACAGTGACTGTGTCGTTCACATGTTGCTCATCCAATGCAGTCTTTAAAAAGTAAGAACTACTGTTTGTTCCTGTTTGTACACTTCCCTGTTAAAGCAACCGCACTGTCTTTGCAGAAGCCCAAATGTTCCTTATAGCTGTAGTAACCACGACGATTACTATGCGATCGTTTTCTTGTGTTTAAATTCCAAAGTGCAAGTGAAAAGACTGATAGTAGAATTCACATGTATCTATAGTTACTCTCCTAAGTGCTATATGGCTAAAAAAAGGCAGTGCTGAACAAATGCATGCAAATGCATTATTGAATTTACAGTTCATGGCAGACCACAATTGTGATTTAAGCCCAGGCAGCTCCGTGGATTAGTGGGCTCAGATGAAAAATGTCCGAAAATACTGACAAAAAAACCAACACATGTAGTGGTAATTGTGTTAATAATACATTTATATAATCCTTTTTTGTAATCCTTCAGAAGTTGGGAGATTTCATGCTCCTGGCTGCTGAGAAAACCCCATGTCTCAGACCTCGTAGCAGCATCTATTTATCAAGTCGGTGCTTACTCGAGCTTACAGCCGGGCACGTTTTCCTGTGTGGAGGACAGCCCTAACAAGAGGAAGAAGTAACTCGGTTTTAAGAAAAGATTCAGCAGAATCACACGGGCACGGCGGTGACCTACTATCACTATGTGTGCGTGTGTGCCAGAAGATCTGTTTTACTGGACAGCTTTAACTGAGAAGCGCGAGAAAACAAAATCCCCTATTGTCACAGCATATGTTCCACTAGGTCCAAGTCCAATCTGTATCAAACACAACAGCGGAGGCGGGGCAGAGGTGGGAGGATGATATAACAAAGTTTGTGGTGTGCGTGCGAGTGTGTGTCTGTGTGTGTGTCACTTATTGCAGCCAGAAGGGCAGGAAGCCAAGTGCTATGCCGCAAGCTTACGTAGGTTCCCCTGGACTAACACTGCAGTCACATGACTGCAGCGTACAACCGGCTGTGTTTACTTCAGTTGGCTGGAGCCTCTAAAACTGCTCAGTCACCCAACTGTTCATTTGGATTAAAGTGCAGAGCAAATGTGATATATCAGATTGAGAAATACAGCTTAAACCCTGTCTGTGTTGCTGCAGGCGGACACATTAGCATCTTTGCCGTGGAACTAAACGGAGTCATCCAGCAGAAATTATTACGAGGAAGGCACAGCAAAGTCCATTTTTGTAGACTGCTTTTACAACATTTTGCTTGTATTAGATGGCTTCTGGTGTAATTATAGAGTAAATATAAGAAGACAGGCAACAAAGCCGCCTGGAGTGAAATGAGGACATCACACTTTGATCGCCACCAGAAAACAAAAAAGACACCCTTGAATCCAGAGTCAGATTTCTGGCGAGTCAAACTGCACTTACAGCACAGATTTGTGTTTGTGTGCATCAAACTTGCTAATCCGTGTTGAAAGGAAACTGACAAATTTCTTTTTTTTTTCTTTTCCAAATGACTCCAGTAAACATGGCAGCAAAATATTGCCAGCATGTGTCAATCACTCATCATTCATAGGGAAAAGAAGGCTGGCTCGCTCCAGCTTTGTTCATGATTTCGGTTAAAAATCATTTTCTACTCTTATCTTTTTTCCAGCACTATCCTTTTTTGGGTTTGTTGTAAGATGCACCTGAAAAATTATTATGGGAAAATATTCAGCCATTATCGTTTACTGTATTTTAGCAAGTTAATAGAATATCTAATTAGCAGTAGGTTTATGGTTTCTCTTCCTTCCAGGGAGTTTACACCCATTGGCTTTATAAGGAGCCATCTGCTGCACTGTGGTGTTTTGTATCCTCCTTGGCAGAGGCTACAGACCTCATTTTGTCATGGAGAGAGCAGTGCTAGTAGCATGGCCGCTGATTTGTCCTTGTGATCCACCGCTGCTCAACAGAGTGTATGTGAGGGGTATTTCTGGGTAGAGACAGTTCCTGAGGACATCCATAGTGTCACTTCAGGTTTGTCAGCGTCCCCCCCTTTGGGTCTAACTGGCTGAACGCCTCTGAAAAGCATGTGGGTCAACCAGAAATACACTCCCCCATGGCTTCTGATGACCCTCATTTTCCTTCCCTATATTTTATGTTATCTGAGCTTCCTGCTATAACAAGGTGCACGATTGGAAAATTACAATGTTCATGCACAGGAAAAAACATACATGAAAATTATTATTGATGTAATTACTCAAAATGGCAAAATAACAGACAGGGTCTGTGTGAGGGCAATGTCAACAAACTGAATGCGTACATGCTGCCATACTAAAAACAGCCAGAGGGCTACACCTTGGACAGCTCTCCGTCCAGCCCTATGATGGACCATGATGGACACGGAGAGACAGACAACCGTTAGCTCTACAAATGGAACTATATCTACTGTCTCTACTTCTTCTATCAATAATGCAGCTAAAATTAGCATTTTTTGTATAGACAGTATAAAAGATGGATGGAGCCACTGTGACTTTACCCACTGCTTGCTATGAAGCCTCGATCTGAGTAGTTTCTTCTATTGCCACCTTAGTGATGTGAAATTGGATGTGACAGGTTATGGGTGTATCTGACTGAGAAACAAAGGAAACTGTAAGTCCATTAGCTAATTAGCTGAAGCTGATCCTAGATAATTGTTCTTTCTAAATGTTAGAATTGAACTGAATTTACAAAATGGACTTCATGTTCTATTTAACATACCTGAAACGAGCCACTAAGCTGAGGTTTTTACTGACATAATAGAGCAAGCAGGCACACCTAGAAGTCTTAGCAACCAGAGGAGTCGCTCCCTGTTGGCCATTAAAAAGACCATCGTTTTTTTTATATTGTCTACTATTTTTTTCTACAGATTTATTGCTTCATTATCCCACAAGCTATAAATCTGGAAGTGGGAGTACAAAGAGAGGGAGTTCTTGAAGTTTCTCCTAAAACCAAATGGCTAGCATGTGAGATTAACAATGCAATGCTCAGACCGTACAAATCCAAGAACTACACCTCAGACTCTACAGGCATCAGGTAGCATGTTAAATGTTAAAAGTTCATGACAGTACAGCTAGAAAAAGTCTGAACCAGTGTGTTTGGAACTTGTTTGGAAGGGTTACCAGGAGAATGTCTCTCCTATTTAAAAAGAACATGGCAGCTTAGCTTTGCAAAGCCGCATTTGAACAAACCACAAGATTTCGTGAACTTTGGATGAGACGTTTGCTCAAAATGCACCGCCACATTTGGAAAACGCCTAATGCAGCATATCAGCACAAACTCCTCATACCAACTGCCGAGCACGGTGATGGAGGGGTAATGATATGGGAAAAAAGAAAATTACCAAGTCGAAGTCCAGACCTCAAATCGATTCAATCTAAAGAAAGCTGTGCATAAACAAATGCCTGGAAACCTTGATGGACTGAAGCAGTTGTACAAAGTCGGCCAAAATTCCTCAAGAGTGATGTGAGAGAGTGATAATGATTAAAAAAAACGAGTGCTGCAAGTTATTCCTGCTATAGACTCTTTTAGAAACTACTGAATCAGGGAGTGTTCTTAGCTTTTTACATGACTGCACCGAGTCCCATTAAAGGTTTTTTTTCTAAAGTATACCTAAGAATTGTAAAAAGTTACAGTGAATCTGGAAAGACAGTAGTGCCTTAAGTATCCAGTAATCCATCTTCACTTCAGAATTTGTTCAGGTACTATTAAATTTACATGTTGGATATTAGCTGAGCCTATTTAAATGCTGAGTCATAGCCTCAGAAAGAAGTTGGCGTAATAGTAGAGTTTGGCTGTTCAAATAAAACTGGCTGGTGAAGATGGAGCTCATCATTAGCTCTGACTAAAGGATGAAAAGGTTGGTTTCCTGCACTATGGTATCAAATCAGCGCTGAGTGTTTAATGTCCCCTGTTGTTAAGAAGGAACCTACTTGAGAATAATCACAGGGCATTAATCATCTACCAGCAGCTCTCAGAGGGAGAAGAAGTGAACTGTGTCCTCAAGCTATTCACCAGACTCTTTATAATTGCAGATTGTGAATATACAGGGAGCTTCCTTCCCTGCAGATGTACGCTCGTTTTGTCCTCCCCTACCACTCAGTAATGATGGCTTGACAGCATGTGTCAGCTGCACACACAGGCTGCTGATGCCTTATGATCTGCACGTCTGGGGCGGCCGACCAGTCCAGTCCTTCAAGACTCCTCTACAAACTAATTCAGCCAGAGAGACATCTGAGTAGCTCCATATCGAGTCATTTCTTCTGAGGCAAGATTATATCCAGAGGCTCACGCTGTAAATACTTCAACAGACAGGACATTTTTGCTGGGTAAACAACTGAGAACTGAGTCTGCATAATGGGAATACGCCCCAAAGCTACAGGAAGAGACCAAAAACACAGACATGCTGCTGCCGATGTTTAAATTAAACCATGCTACGCAATTCATGTCAGATCAGACGTAGTTATAGTCGGTGTTAGAAGTAAGCATTCGAGATTATTGTGCAGAATGTAAAAATCACTAGAATCTGACATCAGAGATGACGTACTTCTGTTAACATCGCAGCAATGAGCTGTAATGAAGCCTTGGGGCCCTCGCTGGACTACAAGGACAGACGAAGCGTGAGAAGGGGGTGGGGTGGAGCTGGTGGTAACAAGTATTAGTTACTGAGACAAGAGGTAGACTCTGTGTATCTTCGAAACCGTGAAGAAGAATGAAGCACGGCTGGTGCTCCACCTGTTTACCCTGGGTTTGCAATCGTCTTCTCTAATCTATATCAGATACTGTGTAGGACACAGAAAATCAAACCTCATGGCTTTAAGTATCTGCAAAAGAAAAATGCCTAGCTTCTTTCTCTCCTCACACAACGGTCTATTTGGGTAGTATAAGCATTCTGAGCTGTGCCGTTCTGCAGCACAAATGTACTTTCAAGTCATATTACATTTAAATAAGTCCTCATTAGCTGCCTCAATATCCTGCAATCTCACTACAAAGGGATGAGGCATTTGTTGCAGTTTATGTAACAAGCCCAAACCCCGGTGTCAGTACTCAGCCCTCTGAATCTTTTTGTGTGTGTGTGTCTCATCATGCTGTTTCAAATGCTGGACATCAGGGTCAGGGTTGGGTCTGCCCTCTGGAATGTTTTGCTACAAGGACAGAGCACTGTGACAACACTGAAAATGAGCGAAACAGCAAAAGGATTCCTGGCCTTACATCACTCCCCGCTGTAGTCAACAATATATCGACAAGCACGCCCGAGTCAGCCGTCCGGGATGAGGGATGTTCAAAACTGCACAGTCGCATCGCTGACACGTAGGAAGCTATCAGGGGAAAAAAGACCCTAAGACACTTTTTGTTTCAGTGATCTCTTTTCAATGTGGCATCAAACCAAAAACCTGCATCTAAAATATCAACTTTCGCAATCGAGAGCAGCAAAGTCTTAAAAACTTTATGTGGTAAGGTCACAATAGAAGGCTAGATCACACTGCCTGTCATTTCAACTATTTTACTTCATAATTTGAGTATAAAACCAGTTTTTCCTGTATTAAGCTGAGGCACATTCTCAAACTTGTTGTTTCCTGACTTCAAGTGAGGTACACAACAGAGCCACCAGCTCATAGCTGTGTGTGTGAGTGGCAAACAGGGGTTTAGTCCTGGTTAGGTAATGTAAATAAAATTCATACACTGTATGAAAAAAATTAATGTAACCACCAGGTCTGAAAATAAAGCTACGGAAATGACTTAAGCTTTGATTCTTTGACTCTCAAAAAGACGTTCAGCTGTATAGAAGCTATAAGACAGTGACCTTATTCCTCACTCATTTAACTTTGTGAGGTTGTTTGTTAACTTCGAGTCTTCAAAGTCTATAATCAGGCTCCAAAGAAACAACAGGATGACATCCAAATGCCAGTTTATGTATGATGGTCCACCTCTTTTATACACTTCGTGATAAAATACAACAGGAAGGAAGTTTTATGATAAATGAAAGAAATATTGTTAATCTGGTCATTTTTAACAGATGAAATGGGACCATCAGTGCTAACTGGGGCTTATCTCCACAGGAATTTTTGGGGACTGTTAGTACATATATATTAAAATAATTATTGGGAAAGAATAAATCATAAAAATACAACTTGCAGACTGGCAGGAGGTTTGATGAACCCTTTCTGTTGCTCCAACTTGACCTTGCATGCTCAGTCAGCTTGCCTTTATTTGGATAAATTTCAGCATAGTAATTATTTAAAGACCTCTGTCACCATCAATCTTAAGTGCCGGAAAAGTACTTAGGTTAATGCTATAAAGGATTTGCGTACTAATCCCCACGATGACACTGAAGCACCACTTCCCTGGTGCTGTGTTCCTCCGGGGAAGCTCATGTTTTGCCCGATGTAGAAACACAATCATGCACGTCCGAGGAGAATATGAGTCTTTGGGACTGTAATATATGTTCACGTGTCTGTTTTCAGAGCGGCCACAGAAACCTGCCTGGCAGGTGGCAGAGCCTCGCTGTATGCGAGAAGCAAAGAATGCGAGGCGACAAGTTTCTTGCCACTTAATGCTTGCCGTATCGCCGCGGCTCCTTACAGCAGGTTTTTCCAGTCTGGTTTTTACGTGGGAGGTGAACATAATACAGCTAAGACGCACTTAACTGGCTAATAGAACACGATACTACTTAATAATGAACAATTGAATAGTGTCACATCCAACGCACCTGTTGTTGATGGTAAAAAGGACACTATGGAGACCGAAGCATGTGCCCTTTAAGCTTCAAGACAAAGACTGCTTCTTAGATTACATCCTGTGGGTTTATCTTTGAAACAAGGCACACTGGTGATTTGGTACTTAAGAGTAATGTTCAAAGGTTCATTAAGAAACTAACATTGATTTGCATATGGCCCAGACACATTTAGAGCAACAGCTTGCTGTGTTTGCAGACAGCATGACTAGCAGATATTTTATTGTGATGAATGAACTCGGGAAGCTCTGGTTCACACACTCGGCTCACAAACTAAACACCCCATGGACAAACACACACAGCCAGCTCGTCTCTGTGTCCTCCAACATTGACTTGCTTGCCCAGTGTTATAAAATCACCTCCCAGTGAACTTCAGACACTTTATTCACCCTTTTTCTGCACCTTTCTAGTCTAACTCAAAGTCCCTTCACTGTGGTCTGAAAGCATTTCATAAGTTGGTACAGGGGTCACAGACCGCACACACACAGTTCATGTGACTATAAATGAGCTATGAGCAATTACAGCCAGGTGACGGTGCTTTTTATCTTTGAATTATTGTAAAATCATAAAACTTTTTATGAAGGTAAATACAGCACGCTCAGCACCTGGAAACTGCCACTAAAGGCTCACCCAAGGTTCACTTCAGCGTTTGAGTGTCTTAGTAAATGAGAGTGTCAAAGGTCAAAGCAGATCAGCAGATCATAGTGAGATAACTCGGCTGACAGCAATATAGTGAAGAAAAACGATCCACTACAGCACAGGGACCTCTGACTATCAGCACAAAACGGGTTTATATGAAAGCAGGTATCGAAAGCTCAACAGACTTACTCCTGCATACAAAACATGTACAAAGTGCAGAGAAGATACACTTTTCTGCCACTTTATTAGATACACATTTTGCCTTTAGAGCTGCCCAAATTCTGTGTAGCATGGATTCCACAAGTGGCTGGAAACATTCCTCAGAGATTTTGGTCCATGTTGACATGATAGCAGTTGATGCAGATTTATCCGCTGCTCATCCATGATGTGACTCTCCCACTGCATCTCAAGAGCGCTCTGTTGGCTTGAGATCTGGTGACCGTGGAGGTCATTCGAGTACTTTCGAGTTTATTGTCGTGTTCAAGAGATCCGATTGAGATGTTCTGAGCTTTGTGACATAGTGCATTATCCTGGAAGCAACCATCATCAACAATACTTAAATGGGCTGTGGCATTAAAATGATTTTCAGTTGGTACTAAGGGGCTCAAAGGGTGCTAAGACAATATCCCATTCATACAGTGGAGGATGGATTTTCATGTTGCGACCCTACCATCCAAATTTTGTAGCTGAAATTGAGACTCATCAGACCAGAGCCTATATAATCTGTAGCCTCAGATTCCTGTTCTTAGCTGACAGGAGTGGCCTGGTGTGGTCTTCTGCTGCTGTAACCCAGAGATGCTCTTCTGCACACCTTGGTTGTTACAAGTTGCTATTTGCATTATTGCTACTCCTCTATCAGCTTGAAGCAGTCTGACCATTTTCCTCTGACCTCAGGCATCAAAAAGGCATTTTTACCTTCAGCAACCACTCAGATTGCTCAGGTTGAACTTCAACAGGCTGTCTTCATCATATCTGCATGCCGAAATGCTGCCATTTAATTGGCTAACAAGATAATAAGATATAGCTGAGCAGGTGTACCTAATAAAGTGACTGTGAGTGTACCTCCAATTCAAAGAAACGCAAGGCAAGCAGTCTTCAAAGCTCTGTGCTCTCATTTAGATGTTTAGATTCTTATCTGTCACATAATGCCATTAATGACCTGAAACAGATGGTGAGGCCCTGATCCCAACTCATGGGGTCAGTCTGGGGTCACAAGAAAAGGTGCCTGAAATACTCGGTTATGAAAACAGGTCATCTTTTAAAGAAAACCAAATACTTGCATTGTAATAATTTTAATGGTATTATTTCTGAATAAATGCTCTCCTATGGAAGATGTTTACTCTGGACATCTGCAGATGAGCTCTCAATCAACAAAGGTTAGGTGACCCTCACGAATCAGAAAACAAGTGCTGTTTGTTGCAGATGTGCAATGCATGTGATTGATCTTGTCTGACCCCTTTAAACTCCCCGCCAACTCATCTCTCGATAAACACACACGGTTTTAAAAGTGGGGGGTGTAGAGGAGCCACCTCCATCTGACTTTGATTCACACAGATGAAAGAACGACTTAAAGGGAGAAAGACCTTTAGGGACACTGGACACAAAGTGGCAGGCTGTCTCCAGTGCTGAACCCACTGAATCAAACATTGATGCGTTACGCTGCGTTCTAACTGATGGCCAAGGTTACGAGCTGAAGGGAGGGTGACACAGCCATTCTTTTCATTCTGCCTCTTTCCCGATTTGATCAAACACACATCTACTTCTTCCCATGAGGGTATAAGACTATTTTTATGAGGTGTGGGTGTTACTGTGGCTGTGCTGACTGCTCTTGCGTCTCCACTCTTTTGTGCATTAAATCAGAGCTGTTACGCAAGGCTCTGCCCCCCATCCTCTTACCGATTAGACACTCCAACTCCCACACCTCCACCTCCTCTGCCTACACACACACTTCCAGCTGCACATGAGCACACCGACTGTATCAGCTCCTGCTTAACTATTTATGCCTCCACTTAATGGAGTAACCTCTTGTGCACACACACTGGCATCATGTTTAATCAGCTCTCTTGTTAAATATGATGTATTAAAAGCTTAAAGATTTCAACTCACCCCATGCCTGCAAGCTTGCTCGTTCAGAGCCTTGACCCAGGTCCTCTGAAACAGCTCCCTGAAGGACTTGAAGGAGAACAGAGAGGTCAACAAGCCTTTAACCCCGGCCTCAGATGTGGGTCGTCCATCCCGGCCGGAGCGGAGTTTCAGCAGGAAGCCCCACAAAGCTCCGGCCAAGCTCTTATTGGCGTGCTGCCTCCAGGCTGGGTCTCGGCTGTGTCGCTTTGCTGCCTTCCTGGCTCTCCACAACCGCAACACAGTCAGCGAGTACTGGAACAACCATCCCAGCACGATGACCAAAGAGGCGAGGAAGAGACCCACCAGGCACAGCCAGCTCAACTCCCGGAGCTCCATCACCGCCTCCAGCAGCCTCTCATATCATCAGCTCCAGATGGAAATAACAGGACTGTGAGTGGTGAGCAGATCAGCTGCTTTCAGCCTGCGAGTGGCAGCAAACAGACGATCGCGTTGATTAATGGAGAATTTACGCGTTATAACTGGGGTATTTCCCCAGAACGCGAGGACACCGTGGTTATAACGACAAGAACCAATTTTCTTTTTTTTTTTAGGTCAAAATAAAAATTTGTATTAAATTAAATTAAAGATTAGGCTGTATATTAAAAAAAAAAAACCTACTGCGTTTGCGCCATGCATGTATATAAAACATGTATATGATATCCAATAATAATATACAGAAAAGTCACATAACGTAGCTTCATACCAAGCTGAAGTTTAAGCGGTCCGAGCTGCAGGCTGCAGGTAATCGAAAACAAATGAAGCCGTGTTCATGGCGATATGGAGCGCTTCCAACAACAACTGTGTCTGTCCCATCTTCGAGCGCTTAGCGATGCTTCAGTGTGTTTGTTGTCATCTGTCGATCCCAACACAAGCCTCCAGCTCTCCGCCTGTGCGATACGGGCTCCGGCGCATTTAAAATCTCCGCTGGTCTCAGCTCCTTCCTCCGCAACCCCTCCACGGCGACGATTTAACAAACAACAGCATCGGCAGACAGGTGGCGCTGCAGGGGACCGACTCATCAAAAAAACGGAAGCTGGTCGGACCTTTCAAAATAAAAGGAGGACACAAAACGGCGTTTGTGTGTGGAGGTTTTTTTTTTTTTTTTAATAAATGTTTAATGTTTCAAGCACGAATACAAATATGGCAATTACTGTCAAAAGACGCAATCAATTGCCAGAGAGAACAGTGATTACTATAACAATGTAAACATGCAAAATAAAAGACTGCTACACAGATGCAAGCACACCAACAGTATGTGATATTAAATTAAATATCACACTGGGAAGAGAGAAAAAAACAAGGGGAGATACATTTTATCTCAGATATCCAAATCAGTGGGAAGGTGCTTTAAAATATCACACGGTTTTGTGGTTTATTACCTTAAAGTAATTTTAAAGGTTTAATATATCATTTCAGTTCATGTAAGAAAATAACAATTTTGGCAATTTTGTAATCCTACTTTTATGTATGAAAACTTTGGCTATGTACAAAATAACATTACAACACAGTTTGTCATTCTTACCTTGTCAAATCAAACCAGATGCTGTACTGTGGGGATTGAGGAAATCTTTGGTTTCATCCATTTCTCAACATTAAGCAAGAATTTCTGTTTGCGCAAAATGAGCACATGTTCTCATTAATACTGAATCATACTCTAAGTAATTCTTTATAAGGATAGATGTCATTCATTATCTAAAAATATGTTGTCAATTGAATGTAGAACTGTGCCATACTTATTTACTTGGCATCGATCTGCTACCAAGTAAACACAGGGCCAGTCTCGCTGATACCAATACTAATACTTCTAACCTATAAAGGCAGATTAGGGAGAGTAGTGTGTCATGACTTATGGGGCGAATCAGCATTAATTTGCAAATTCTGAACCCATTGTAATTAGCACTAAATCACAATTAGTTAATACAACAAAACACACCTTTCAAATTCTTATATAGTGTTTGTTTTTGGAGACCAGGAATATAAATGTGCCTGTCGCTTTAAAAGACAGCCTTTGTTCTTTATATGTGCTATAGGCAATAAATAAAATAGATGTGACAGTCAACACAAAAAATGCTCAGGCATTTTTCATAGTGCATGTTTGCTTTTTGTGACTTTCATCAGCTAAATACAAAATCAGGTTCTGTGTTTCTAAATAATCAGTTACCAAGTCATTGAAGGGCAAAATGTCTTTGTGTTTACTGTATGCTGTTCTCACATGGCGAAGACTCATATGCACCATATGTCAGTCTACGTCCCTACCCTTACCTATGGCCTCTGGTGAACCTTGTCCACTCCAGTGGCCTTGCCACAGGAAGTTGTTTAACTGCCTCAGTTGCCTTGCCCCGTTGATGGACGAGTCGTCCCGCTCGTACCTGGACTCTGCTTCCACTGAAGAAGTGTCAGTGGGATTAAGGAGCTCCTCAAGTATTTCTTCCACCACCAAATAATAGAGTCGCCTGACAGTTTGCTAGAATCTCTTCGAGGCAGTCTGAAAGTCTTTTTCCATGACCTCTCTAAACTCCCCCCAAACCCGGGTTTTTGCTTCAGCCACTGCCCAATTCGCATTCTGCCTGGCCTGTCGGTACTTATCAGCTGCCTCTGAAGTCCCACAGGCTAACCAAGCCAGTTAGCCTGTGGGACTTCAGAGGCCTGATGGTTCCCTTCACCTCCAGTGTCCACCATCTGGTTCAGGGGTTACCACCACGACAAGCACCAACCACCTTGCGGCCAGAGCTCAGTGCACAACTTTCACCAATGGAGGTGCTGAACATGATCCATTCAGACTCAATGTCCCCAGTCTCCCTCGGAACGTTGTCAAAGCTCTCCTGGGACCTCTGCCGGGTGTTGGCAGCGCACCCACACTATATGTTTTGGCGCCCCAGGTCTGTCCAGCATCTTCCCCCGCCACCTGATCCAACTCATAACCAGGTGGTGATCAGTTACCAACTCACACCTCCCTTCACCTGAGTGTCCAGAACATATGACTGCAGATCTGATGATACAATTACAAAATTCATCATTGACCTGCAGTTTAGGGTGTCCTGGTGCCATGTGCACTTATGGACATGGTGTTTGTTAAGTCCAGTAACAGAACAGGGCTTCAGATCTGGCAGGCTGTTACATCCAATTATGCCCCGCCAGGTCTCACTGTCATTGCTCACATGAGCATTGTCTCCCACTAAGAGGATGGCGTGCCCAGGTGGAGCATTCTCAAGCGCCTCACCCATGTACTCCAAGAAAGCTGGGTACTCTAAACTGTCATTCGGCACAAAAGCGCAGATGACAGTCAGGACCTGTTCCCTGATCTGAAGGTGCAGTGAACAAACACTCTCATCCACCAGGGTAAAGCTCCAATATACAGGCAGCAAGCCAAGTGGATACTAGTAATGACTATGTGTTGTTTCTATATATACTTCACTACTAAAGACATTTTGTATTGTGTCGAATCTCATCTGAATCTCACAGTTCGTCAGAACAGTTTTTAGCTCATTTGTCATTCAGAGCTACAGATCTCTCACTTCCCTTAATGCTACTTTATCTCAATGGCTTTGGTGCAGTTCTCATATCAGGAAAGTCATTCTCACACCTCACCTTTTTACTGTAATCAGATCACTTAAAACATTTTTCAAATTGTAACACTAATTAACCCTTCAGAACTGCTTTAAGTCTTCATGATGCAGGTTTAACAAGGTGCTGGAAACATTTCTCTGAGATTTTGCTTCATATTGAAATAATAGCACCACACAGTTGCTGCAGGTTTGTCATTCGCTCATCCAGATTTCCCTTAAAATGTCCTTTACTGGACTGAAATCCAGACTGTGAAGACCAGCCCATCTGGTACCAACAACCAGTTTCAGTCACCTTTCTTCCACTATTCTAATGCTCAGTTTGAACTTCAATAGGCTGTCTTCGTGATGTCTACATCGGGGACTCTTCACCATCTTCAAGCAACTTAAAGAAGTCCAGACACTTTTATTTTCAAGCTCCTTAGACTACAATGACCTGGATGGCTGAGAACCTTCACAGACATCTACATGTTTAAATGCTTTGAGCTGCTGACATGTGATTGGATAATTAGATGTTTGGATTAGCAAGCACTTGAACATGCATACATAAAAAGTGGCTGCTGAAGGTGTGTAGCATGACTTTACTGGAGTATACAGCAGTTGGTTCTATGTTCTCAGATTTTCTTTGTCTCTTTTCTGATAGGAAAGAGACAGTACCAATTCACTTTTCTCAATTAAGGCCATTTAAAGTTTCAAATTAATTCTTCACTTTATATATATATATATATATATATATATATATGAAATCAATTTTCAGTATTGATTAAAGATATGATATGATGAGATAAGTCCCTCACTTGGGAAGGTTTTACTATTATAATATCAAAATGAATAGAGAAGAAATAAATATATGCAACATAACCTATAGCCTACAACAATATTACTAAACAGCAACAGAAGAAAAATATACATTATACAAAAGAGAGAAAGCATTTGTTTTGTCAACAGGTGGCAGAATTTTATCATAAAAATGACGTATGTGCGAAAAATTATGTACCGAAGAAGAAGATTTCACTTCCGCGTCAATACAGATGTCGGAAGTCAAAGTTGGTATTTTCTGTATACTTTATACAATAAGAGTATACAGAAATCTCTCAAAAACTTATCAAAATTTCAGATATTCTGTAAATAATGCAAACATTGAAACTTACACACAATAGGTATTTTATTCTATTGAAAGCTCATTTTAGAGTTAAAAACGGGTTCGAGAGAGAGACGTTATGGGCCAATAACGTTTTATTTTGAAAACCTCAATCGGAAGTCCCATCTCGTTGTATGTCGTTTGACTTAACGGTTGAACTAATGTCAGACGTGGAGTTTAGACAGCCAGGCAATGCAGAGCTAATAAAATTTACAAGTCGTAATGACAGATGGTATGGATTACCACTGTGACTCGAGGACTTATAGACTTGTGGATTTTTTTTGACCGTGGAATTACAGAGACGCCTTTTGTTCTGAAATGATGGCTTGATATGTTTCTCGTACCTCGGTGATCACAGTCAGAGCCAATCCGTCGCCCGCCCGCAGGGAAGCGGCGTCACAATAGCTACAAACGTGATTTCGATCTGGCAGAAACCAATTCGCCAAAAAGCCCGAAATAATGTCACCCATACCCGTCCTTCCGCTGGTCATCAACTGCTTCATGTCTGTGCTCGGCTGCTTGGCCACACTGAAACTCATTCCGGCTTTCAAAGATCATTTCATATCAGCCAGATTATACGGAGTGGATCTAAACAAAACATCCAAAAAGGAAGTGTGAGTCGTTTCCCTGTCTGTCCTTTTAGCTACACGGCTTTCAGCTTAAATGACATATTCAGTAAAATATGATAATAAATTGTTTTCCTTTTCACTCCCCTTTCTTTACAGTCCAGAGTCTCAAGGAGTCATCAGTGGGACTGTCTTCCTCATCATCCTTTTCTGTTTCATCCCAGTGCCTTTCCTCAGCTGCTTCGTTGGAGATCAGTGCATGGGCTTCCCACATGATGAGGTGAGTACACTGATGTGCAATGACCCCGTGTTTCTTTCCAGTCTGAACCTCACGTCTGACCTTTGTGTGCGTTGTTTTTGCCAGTTTGTACAGCTCATCGGTGCACTTCTGGCCATCTGTTGCATGATCTTCCTTGGTTTTGCCGATGATGTGCTCAACCTCCGGTGGAGACACAAGCTCTTGCTTCCCACCATGGCTTCCTTGCCACTGCTCATGGTCTATTTTACCAACTTTGGCAACACTGTCATAGTGGTCCCCAAGCCCTTCAGAGCACTGCTCGGACTACACTTGGATTTGGGTGAGTTGTGTGGTTGTCCGCTGTTCTTTGTCTGGATTCACTGCTTTGAAGTCTTCCTTTAAATGGTGTTTCGTCATTTCTTCTGCAGGCATCCTGTACTATGTCTACATGGGAATGCTTGCTGTATTCTGCACAAACGCCATCAACATCCTAGCAGGCATCAACGGGATCGAATCAGGCCAAGCTCTGTTTATCTCGGGCTCCATCATCATATTTAACCTTCTGGAGCTCAGCGGTATGCGTTTTCATTTCCCGTCACACGTGTGCAGAAGCTGGACATATTTTGTGTAACATGTGGTTCTTTGCGCTTTCTTCTTATTATTAGGAGATTACCGCGATGACCACGTTTTCTCCCTCTACTTCATGATACCGTTCTTCTTCACCACATTAGCGCTTATGTACCACAACTGGTAAGATAAGTCTACCGAACTCGGGAAAGTTAACATATATTTTCTGCAATCAAAAACAAAGAGCTATATGTGCAAGTCCCCCTCTAGCATGGTGATTGTAATCTGTTTTGTCACAGGTACCCTTCATCTGTGTTTGTGGGAGATACTTTCTGCTACTTTGCTGGGATGACCTTTGCTGTAGTCGGCATCCTGGGACACTTCAGCAAAACAATGCTGCTGTTCTTCATTCCTCAAGTGGTTAACTTTGTCTACTCCGTACCACAGCTGTTTCACATAATCCCCTGTCCCAGGCACCGGCTCCCGAGGTGACTGCCTGATTATGAACATCATTTATATACGATTATACCCTGTTGATATGTGTATTGCTCAACTTTTTCTTTCTTCCAATGCTCCTTCTAACTAAAGGTTGAACCCAGAAAATGGCAAGCTGGGGATGAGCTACTCTAAATTCAAAACAAAGGACCTCTCTAAGTTAGGCCACCTCATTTTGACGGTAAAGCTTTTCTTTTGCGTATTCTCTGTTTGAGTATTCCCATGCTTTAATAGAAATTCTCCTAAACTAAGCTGTAAATCATGTCAGCTGCTGGTCTTGTCCCATCACAACTCAAAGAGGAAAGCACCAAATCCAGACTTTTGATAAGATGAAATGAGGAAATCTTTATGAATATAATTATCTAATTGCTTTGGGCAATGAAGCTGATTGTTTCTGCTCCAATTGCCTCGCGCTGTCAGCGTCCGTTATTAAAACCCAGACGCATTATTTGGTTGTGACGCAGAACACATTTTCTCATACACTGTATGACAGAGTCCCGTAAAATACTCACTGCACTGACTGCTTCCATAAAAAAAATAACAGGGTAAATAGCAGCCAGGTGCTGCTGATCAAATGCGCTTGATTAATTGTTCATCATCAAGTGTGAGCGCCTCTATAAAAGCAGACGTGTTGGCAGTTTGCTGGTGTGAAGCATTCAGATGCTTGTTAACAAAACGCCAATGAGAGAAAGATATAAGCATTAATGGCAGAGAAGCAATTGTTGCTGCCCGTCAGTCTGAGATGGGCTATAAAGTCTGTCTGTTCTGTTGCATGACCCAAATGATCCCAAGAACAGCAGCAAATCTAACCTAGAAAAAAAAAGATAAAGCAACAAGCAATAAGAGTGGGCCAGAATTCTTCTACATTAATGTGACTGACTGATAAAGCCATACAGAAAACAATTAAAAGTAGTTCTACGATGTAATGAATCACAGGGAGTATTTAGTTTTTCACAGCACTGCATACAGGTTGTACCGCACATCGCAGCACACCTAGATTTGGCACATAATAATTATGCCCATGGGACAGGTTACATGCAACATAAAAAAATGACAATGAACCATATGTATCAACCTGAAAATCAGATTAATTAATCCAATACATTAATTTGCTTAATTAAAAAAATTGGAGAAGTTGATAATAACTCACAAGTTTGGATATCATGTATAAACGCGCACACACACACACAGCTGAGGCAGACCACTAGCATGCGTCGGGCTGTGTTTACTGGCTGATAACAATAAAACCTTTAATCCTCAACAGGTGGCAGAGTTATTAAAGCTGCTCGAGGTGCGCAGAGGCCATGAGGGGGATGGTGATTTTATTGAGTGCAACAACATGACCTTAATAAACCTGGTGCTGAAAGTACTCGGACCCGTCCACGAGAGAACTCTCACAGTCATCATGCTTGTCATACAGGTATAACAGAGCACCTGCAGTATCCACATATGCCTGAATATTGTCAGCCATAAAATGTTTGACTCGCCTCTCATTTCTGCGTCTCACTCAGGTGATGGGCAGCGCAGTGGCTTTTGGGATCCGTTATCATCTCGTCCGTCTCTTCTATGACGTCTAGATTACCGGGACTGAGGACGGAGTGCTGACTGAGGAAAATATGATACTGCTGTGGAACTATTTTACAGGCTCACTGTTCATTTGCCTTTTAATAGTTTCCACTACCTCACTGACATTTTTCATGTTCAGACTCTTTCTGCAGTAAAGACCCAGAGCAAGAGTTAAAGCTTTATTTAACTTCACCACAACATTTTCATATATATGTACAAGCAGAACGGCTAATGGTTTGATGCCAACAGTAGCGCTCTCCTGGGATTCAGTCATTACAGTCAGGGAAATGTAACTGGGTCTTAATCACCCCACGTGTTCACCCTGAAAGTATATTTTTATACTTGGTTTTTAAAAAGAAAGTCTGTCAAGTTTTGATCTTCGGTGTAGCAGACATCGCTGACTTGCAAACGTAGAAATCCTCTAAAAACTGGTCAAATATTCACATGTTCACATACTGCTTTAACCTGCTGTTGAGAGAAAATGTGCCTACTTACACTTTAATGCAGTTATGGTAGGAATATTAAACTCATTTAGTGCTTCTTGGTTGTTTCTTTTCCCTCTCAACAAAAGTCGCAACAACAAAATGATTGTTGTGAAGAACAGCAGTAAAATATCAAAGGAGTGTAGTCATCAATAAAGTGTGAGGAGATGATTAAATAGAGGTCATGAAGTCACATGACCACGTCCTGATTGTGGAAAAAGCACATCCCGATTAAAGATAACTGATCGTCTTTGCTTTTCTTTCATCAAATGTATAGCCGTGTTGTTTAGGACTGAGCATCATCCCAACGGTTTCAGAAAGAGCATCAACGTGAAGTCAACTGGCACTGGACTTTTTTATTTAGGAATGTAATTACAAGTGCAAAACTGTTTACTGAGATTGAAGGCACAGATTATCAAATAAAAACGGGAAAAATGATGATGTAAGATTGTGTTGTATTAATACTTGGGAGAAAGTGTGCTAAATTATAGTGCTTAAAGTGCTTCCGTTATAGTTCAGAAATGGGACAAAGTCACAGTTTGTGTGGTTTTACCTCTCTCATGCTGAATTGTAACACAAGCAATCAATATACAATTGAAGTGCAGACATTTTACCAAAAATTTAGCATTACCTGTTTACCCATTGTATACAAATAGCTGAAAGGGAGGACATGCAGAAGGTTGGTGAGACAGAGAAGAGTGTTAGGGTTAGATTGAGGCAGGTGATCCGCTGTGGCGACGCCTAACGGGAACAGGTTGTGGGTTGTTTGACATGGAAGACCCAAAGAGTCACTCACCTCAAAACAGAACATTTTGTGCTTTGTTAATGAATTGTGCAATGAAATGTGCTCTAGTAAAATCTTTTACCAAATACTTTTTCATAATCTTTAGTTAGACATCACTAAACTTATGATTAAAGCACAAAATACTTTGATTTTGATGTGTGGAATTCTTGTTTTCCATAATTGTAAGCGTGTAGTAAGGTGATATTTTTGCCTTTAAAATGTACACAGTGTCCAGTAGTATAAAATAAAATGATAGGAGCATAAATGACTAATAAATGTCAATAAAAATGAAGATTTATTGTAAATATCTTCCCAAGACCGTTTCAATTGTTAACTGTAAATACAAAAAGGGATTTTGAGTAGGAACTATTTAACTAAACTTTGTTTCAAGGGGAACGTCGGTGTTGTTGCACAGCCCGCGTTTGTGGACGGAAAAAGAACAGGTCCGATGAATACGAGCTCTCTTTTAACGCTGTCGTGAAGCTTATAACAATTTATTCTTTTAGCTTATTAAACAGTTCTCTGCTGGTGTTTCAGCAACACTGTGGAGACTGTTTAATGTAAGCTAGCAGCTTAGTTGCTGGGCGGTCAGGTGATGGTCAAACAGCGTTTGCGACTTCGGTCCTGGAGCGAAACGTTTGACATTTAGTCCAGTTGTGACTCGGAGAGATGCCTCCTAACAAGCGAATGCAGAAGAAAGCACTCAAGCTGGAGTGTGAGTGGGGTTCATGCCAGGAATCATTTAATCGGATGGAAAACTTTTGCAAGCATGTGGAGGGTCATCTAAGTGCTTTGGAAGAGGAGGAGGAGGAAGAAGAAACAGAGGGTGAGGTGAAACGCAGCTTCGTGTACGTGTGGCACCTCCATAGCTGAGGTGTTTGTTTTGGAGATGTAGCGTGAGGAGCTGGACAGGAACGTGTTTTAATGATTTGGTTCAATAGGCCTTAACCAGTGTGGCCTCACTTACTGCACGTCTAGACCACCACTAGAAATGACGAGAGCTTTTACCCATCAGCTGCTTATTCATAACATTTGGCCACTAGATATTGAATTGGATTAATTTACTTAACTTTGCTGACATCCAAAGTCCTGATGATAAACAAGGCATTCAGATAGATAAGTCATACTGATCCTTTGCCCAAAGTGATGATTCCTCCTAATCTAGTCTCTTTTACTTTTTGTGCAAAGGGGAGAGAAGCTGTCTGTGGAGAGACTGTGGTTTTTGCTCCGTGGAGGGATCTGAAGAGTTGCGGCGACACGTGTTCTTTCACTGTTATCACACTAAACTAAAGCAGCTGGGTCAGCAGGTTCTCAGTGCCCATCCAAAAATCGGCAACTGCTCCATCGCCTACCACAATCGCAACATCATCCCTGAAATCCCAGATAATTTTGTCTGCCTTTGGGAGGAATGTGAAGTAAGTTTGCTGTATCTGCTGCTGGTGAAAGACGAGAGTAGCAGATACATTGAGCATTGATGGAGCTTTCCCAAATCTTATGCTGCCAGTTCTATAGACACTAATGCTACTTCATAACGTGAGAGGTCTAGGGTTTTGAACCGAAGCCTGAAAACAAGCTGGCTAGTCTCTCCACTGTTCACTCCAGAGAACATGACATCCATGTTTTCCAAAAAGAATTGCAAATGTTAATTCGTCTGACATCAGAAAAGGTCTCCGCTTTGCTTCACTTGATTATAAATGAGGTTTGGCCCAGAGAAGACGGCAGTGTTTTGGATTATGTTCATAAATGGCTTTTTCTTTGCATGACAAAGCTTTAACCTGCTTTTGTGGATAGCACTGTGAACTGTGTTCAGATCTCTGTTAGTGTTCCTGAACCCAGTATTTCTGAGTTTGTAAATGATCTGTGTAGTAGAGTCAAACTAATAATACATGTGGCTCTGTAACTCTCTTAATGCACATCTGTTAAAGCAACCACCGTATGAAAACCCTGAGTGGTTTTATCGCCATGTGGAAATGCACAGCCTGTGCATAGAGATACCTACAGGAGACTGTGAAATCCCGATACGCTGTGGATGGAAAGGTACGCTTACAGTGTTTGTTGTTGTTTTTTTCAACTGTAAATGTTAAGTGAAGATTGTACAGCTGTACATTTTCAGTGTCGAGCTGAGGATTTCAGACTTTTGAATCCAGGTTTTGTGCCTGTCATTTTCAGACTGTGAAGCGACTGCTAAAGGCCGTCCTAAGCTGCGAGAGCACCTGCGCAGCCACACTCAGGAAAAGGTGGTGGCATGTCCCGGCTGTGGGGGGATGTATGCCAACAATACAAAGCTGTTTGACCACATCATACGACAGAGCGCCATGGAAGGTAGATTCTGTCAGATTTATGAAATTAAGCTTAGTAATGTTAAAAAAACCTTTAATAATCGAACAATCTGTGTCGTGTCACATAGGTCAGAGGTTCCAGTGCTCACACTGCTCCAAACGTTTTGCAACAGAAAGACTTCTGAGGGACCACATGAGGACCCACGGTCAGTTATGCTTCATTGTGCTTTTTTTTTTTTTTACACATGAGCTTATGCCATGATGAGGTGTCCATCCATACACAATTCACAAAAAATGATACTCCTGGAGTATGAAGCAAATCTGTTCCATACTCTTGGAGGTGAAACTTTCACACATTGTTCATCTACCAGGTCTTCACTCAGATTGTGTTTAAGACTAAGACTTTATTTCTGCATGTCACACATTACAATAACCCGGGAATTGTGATGGACTGTGAGCCAGATGAGTTAATCAGCATCTTTCTGGATCTTTTCTGCTTCATAGTGAGAGCATCCAGTTTTAAAATGAAGCATTTCACAACTATTTCTTGGCTTGACGCAACCAAAAATAAAAATAGTCCTTCACAGTGTCTATTTTTGATCTGCTGAGCATGTGATGCACTTTGTTGTGAGTGAGTGAAGAAATCCTGTTGCCAACAAACAACTCTGTAGTCTTAATATAGACAAATTTAATTTCCCCACTGCTTTATTGGGACAGTGAGCCACTACAAATGCCCATTATGTGACATGACGTGCCCGTCGCCCTCTTCACTGCGCAACCATATCAAGTTCCGCCACAGCAACGAGAAGCCATACAGCTGTGACTACTGCGAGTACAGGTACCCTAACCCCTGAAACTTCACCAATTTAAGGATTAAGTTATTAAACAGACAATGACATTTGCTCCCACCGTTTTTTTTTTTTAAAAACCTCACAGCTGTAAGAATCTGGTCGACTTGCGCAAACATCTGGACACCCACAGCAGCGAGTCAGCCTTCCACTGTGACGTCCCTGGCTGTGGCTTTACATCTCGAGCCGCTTGCACCATGAAGATTCACCACAAAAGAGAGCACGAGGTGATGTTTGGAGTGTTTGTTTAAACTTGCGTTCAAGTAGGGATTTTTGATGTTTTCATTGATGATTGTGTTTTATTTCCATAACCAGGGGAGTTTTGTAGCTCGCTACAAGTGCCATGTGTGCGGCCAGTGTTTCACTAGGGGCAACAACCTAACTGTCCATCTGCACAAAAAGCACCAATTTAAGTGGCCGTCCGGACACCCCAGGTTCAGGTGAGTGTTGCAGTGAAGCAGCTGCAGTAATAGCTATTGCAACGCTTGAAGTCTTTATTCGCTCTTGACAGGTACAAGGAGCACGAGGATGGTTTCTTGCGTCTGCAGCTGATTCGCTACGAGAGCGTGGAGCTGACCGAGCAGTTGATGCGAGAAAGACAAAACAGGCAAGCGGAGGAGGACGGCGGCAGCGAGCCGACGGAAGGTCAGGAGTTGCAGGAAGGAGCAGCTCCTGCAGAGGTGCAGGTGGAATTGAAAGGGGTGCTGCTGGAAGAGCAGAGGATCGACGAGCCAGGCTCGACTGTCGGCGCTGAGGAAGGCGGACAGGAAGAGGGCATGCTGTATGTCCTCACTGGAGGACTGTCACAGGCAGGAGAGGAGTCTGTAATGCTGCAGCTCCAGGATGCTGCTCAGCAACAGGAGATGGAGGTGCTGTGACTTGATGCACATCCTGAGCAGGCACAAAGTACCCAGTCACACTCTTCTTGGAATTCATGAACTTCTACAAAAACCTGGCTTGGATTTGAACAGAAAGCGAACTGCTTTACTTAAATTATAACATCTGAATTAAGGAACACGTACTGTTATGATTCATGTTGAATATAAGCCTATATTAGGCAAGTAAACTGTATTTTATGTGTTTATTTGCTAATGTGTAGCATCTTAATTTTAAACTGTTTTCAGTTAGATGTTCGTGTCTCATGCTGTAAAATCTGTCGAGACAGTTGAAGGCTAATGTTGCACTGCCTGCTGGGTTCTCAATCAATCAAATTCAGAGATACATCAGCTGAAACCTTTAAAGGTTAAGAACATGAGTCACGGGACGTCGTGTTGTCATTAATATTCAACAAAATCTGGATTAAAGCTAAGAGGGCTCACTTTATCATCTCGCAGAGTGTGTACCTTTCCCAGTTAAACTTGAATAAACACGTGAAACCTTTTTGTCTATTTTTTTTTTATGTTTTGTAATATTTTTTTAAGAGTGAACTTTTTTCTTTATGTATTACATACATTCATCATCTGTTTTGGCTCCACCTGCTAAATCTAATTGCACTCCTGCAGCTCTGTTACTGATCTACACGGCTGTATAATTGACATCTCAATCATCTAAAATGTCTTGACTGAACTCAACTGAGCTGTAAATCTAAACGTTGTCTCTGTAGTATTGTTAACGTCCACATTCACCACCCACATCATTAGTTACACCTTGTTGGTACCAGTTTGGACCCCCTTCTGCCTGCACAGCTGCCTTAATTATTTGTCGCTTAGATTCCACAAGGTGCTCGAAACATCTCTCTGAGAGTTTGACATGATAGCATCACACAGGCATCGCACATCCGTGATGTGAATCTCCCGTCCTGCCACATCTCAAAAGAGTTCTATTGGATTGAGATCTGGTGACTTAAGGGCATGTTCAAGAAACCAGTTTGAGATGACTTAAGCTTTGTGACATGATGCGTTACAATGGAAATCCAGGCTCATCAGACCAGGCGTTGCTTTTTCAGTCTTTTGTTATTCAATTTTGGTGAGCCTGTGAAATTTTAGCTTGCTTTTCTTGTTTTTAGGAGACAGGAGTGGCGCTCAGAGTGCGGTCTTCTGCTGCTGCAGCCCATCTGCTTCATGGATGGTCAAGTTGTACATTCAGAGATACTCTTTTGCATACCTTGGTTATAATAAAGTTACATTTTCAGCCAGAGAAATACTGTTCTCTGGATATTTTCTCTTTCAAACCATTTTCTGTAAACTCTAAAAAGGGTTGAACTCATACCAGCCCGTCTGGCACCAACAACCATGCTATGTTCAAAGTCGCTTAAATCATCTTTCTTTCCTTTGTTTGAACTTCAGCAGGTTGTTTTCAAGCAACAAGGCCAACATTAGGTTTGTTTTCTGCTTTTCTCATACAAGAAAGACAAAAAACCCCAGAAAACAATTACAATTTTTCATGCTGACCAAAACAAAGTTCTATATTTCTCTCAATATATTCTATATAATTATATATATTTCATATATTTTAGTTAATCCACCTAATGTGAATGATGCGCATTGGATAAAGCGTCTGTGTTTAAGGTACAAGTACCTCTGTTATCCATCACTCGTCTCATCAATTTGGAGACGGTCGTTCTTTCATCCCTCTTCTGCTTTAAACCTATAAAAACCTTTGATCAGGTGTCAAAATCGTGACACAGCTTTGCCCAAGTGGAGTCCCAGGATGATAAACAGTGCACAGCATTAGCTGTTTGTAGAAGATTAGGCAGCACACAGAGCTTAGTTGAAGCGTTACTTAAACTCTCTCTCGCTGCTTCCTCTTCCTCCAGTGAGTGAACTCTGTTCTCCTGGGACTGATTCTAATGGCTTCATAGTCTAGTGATGGCGTAGTATAATGCTTCTACTTGGTTCCTGGGTGCACCTAAAACATTTTTTTTAGAAAAACTACTTCATCAGGAGATGGGAACTGTGAGATTTTACATACTGCTGCTCCTGTTGTTGTTTGGGTCCATCCACAGAGGGATATCTCAGTTTCCTGAGTGGAATGGAGAGCTGGAAGGTAGTGGTAAGATCTCCTTTTCTGACACCGTAATGCTATTCTTCACTAACTTTCTGGTTACTAAGTCATGGCATACATGAATGTTTGTCCAATCCTTGCGTATTAAGAAGCCAATGATTTAGTATTTTTCTTCTTCAGGTGAGATAGAATGGATTTCCCAGCCGAATTTCATAGATGACACATACTGGTCTGGGTCAGCCCCGCTTTGTTTAGGAGGTTGTAAAGCGCGGCACCGGGAGCTGAGGAGAGATCGCTGTGGAGACTCTAGCTGCTGCTGGCTCGGCTACAAATCCTTGTGCAGAGGTAAGACACAGAATCAGAGCGAAGAAACAAAAGGTCACTTGTTAAAAATACCTTCGTCTTGTGCTTTGTATTTCCTGCATTTCCTTTTCTCTGTGTGTCAGTGAACTGTGGAAGGCCAGATGTGGACTACAATGGAGCAGTGTATGGTAATGACTGGTGGGTGGGATCTGTGGTGAGGTACACCTGCCGCTCAGGATTCAGGCTTATTGGAAACTCTACCAGATCATGTCAGCCTAATGGCCTCTGGACTCCAAAACCTATCTGCCTACGTGAGTCCACACAAACCGCAACAAAACAACAACAACAATAGGTTTTCTGACCCAGTATCAACATTTACGCTCTTTGACCTGCCTTTTAGGAATGTGTAAGCAGGGGCAGATTGAAATCAGCGAGCATGAACTGAGTGGGACATGCAACTCCACCTGCGTGGGTAAGAGCTACTTCGGCCCCCCCAAACGAGGCTGCACTCAGATAGACAACTGCAGGAAGAAGGAGACCGGCTGGAAACGGTTCTTTGCACAATGTGTCCCTTGCATTTGTGACTGCGCTTTCTCGTGTGGTGAGTTGCTTCCACCTCCACATTGTCAGGACAAATGCAAAGCAGAATGAGCATGCTGCGGTGCTGTCTGTGTACAAATACATTTGAATATTGCTCTACACATGAATTTGCCATCCTTCTTTCAGGAATGATATCTGCTTTGTTTTTTTTTGTTTTGTTTTTTTCAAGTGTCTGCAGGCTAAAACACAGAGATGCTTACAGTGTAACAAGGCTGCAGACAAAGAGGCGACACAGACCGCTGTAGACCAAAGAGTCACGCTGCATTTCTGCTGCTTCATCCAATTTTAAGAACAAATCTGGGTGTTTAAGGACAATAATTTAATCTCTCCGGCACACACTCCAAGCCTGCCTGCCTGCTTTCTGTATGTAAAGGATTACATGGCAAGAACAAATCCTTCTGGCACGCCAGTGTTAAGTCACTCTTTAGGATGCAAAGTGGCGAGAGGGTCAGAAAACAAAAGGGAGGACAAATTTAGTGAAAGGCGCCTGAGAGGTTTAGATTAGATTCAAGTTCAGCAATTATTTGAAATAGAAAGCGACTTTGGCTGATTTTAAACCCCATTTTTGGGCTTTTCAACATTATTTCCTGTCCAGATATATATATATATATATATATCACATACTATATTTAGCTTGGATGTCTGCAAACACATGCACATGTTTACTTTCCTCAGATAAGGACGGGAATCAGAGAAACAAGGAAAGAGGGAAGTGAAGTCAAAGAGATTGGCATCTTGCGTCTCCTCTCAGCCCATCTGTCGTGGAAGGAGCTGAGACCTTAATCTTGTTATAAGATGTTTGTTCAGGGGTCAGAGTTAACAGAGAGAGTGGTGTAGAACTGTTAACAGCATTTATACTTTAGGTGTCATGCTGTGTGTACTTTTATTTTCAAGTTATTTATTGAGAAATGTATATCACAAGCCAATTGTATGAATGTGAAATGAATTAAAAACTACTCATGTCTTTGAAATCAAAGGTTTAACATTTAAAGCGATGATTTCTGAGCCATGCAGACCTGAAGCAGAGCTTTACAGATGGCACTAATATTATTCTGATTGGATTATATTATCAGTCATCCCCCGTGTCCATCATCCCATCGCTCCTCACAAAACAACTACTGAGCATTAGGCTTCCAGGCAGGCCTGTGACACTTGATATAGTTCCAAATTAAAAAATGGTAAGAAGTAGTGTGGAGAAAGCAAGTCACTAATCAAAGATTTTCAAAAGATATATGACAAAATATTTAATAAGTTTTGACCTCTGCTCCCATTTAATGGCTTATATGTTTTATATATTTTAAAATCACATTAAAAGACTTCAGAATTTTTTTCCTCTGTCTTTTTTTTTACTCAACTAAAATCGATTTCATTTTGAAACCGAAAAACAGACTCAAAATGTGTTTTTTTTTTCTCCTTTCACTGCCTTTAATAAGCGACATTACAGGTTAAACCACTAGATGTCGCTGTTTTGTCACAAAGTGCATCACAAGTGTGAGATTTAGGACTGATTCCCTTCCACATGTGATCCTGAGGAGTTACTGCTCAGCATGCATCACTGTTGAGGACTCCAGGTGGTGTACCTCAAGACGATGTGCTCATCCGCTTTGGGCATGTAGCAGCCGATCCCTGTACGGCGTTTAGATGACAAACACTGATATTTACACACATACAGCCTGACAGAGCATTATAACAGAAACAGCAGCTAATAGAAATAACAATGGGGCGTAGCATCCTTTCTCTAAAAGACAAAAAAACATGCTTTAATAGATAAATCACTATTAATGTGTAGTACCACCACCTTCTCCTTCTATAAAAGATAAACACGCACAAATGTTGTCAGAGCAGATAATTTTACAATAGCTGTAGGAGGCAGTAATTGAAAAAGACAACCCAATCTCCTGTCTCATTATGGCTCATTAAGTCGTCCTCAGATATGCTGAAGTGAAGCTCTGGGGATGACACTCACCCACATCCAGTCTGTTGAATTCTCCAGAGCTTTCAGACAGGATCTCCCAGTATGTCTTCTCATCCTTATTTCCAGCCACTCCATTCACACTCTCCAAGAACAGGCCAAAGTTTGGGTCCTCCTTCACTGTGAACCTGGCAACACAAACAGTCAGGGCTTTAAGAGCAGAAATGGGTCACCCTCAGCTTAAATATGTAAGAGAATCCTTTTTAGCAAAAAGCATGATAGACAGTTATATTAAAGGGGATGTCATGGGTGGACTTACTTAAAGTCGTGCTGTGCATCGTGCAGTCTCCTCAGAGCTCCCAGCAGCACACCTCCCTTTACTACACTGCTGGAGTAGGACTTGAGAGGCTCGTTAGACTGCTCGTTCTCCACAGACAGTTTGATAGAGAGGGATCCTGATCGTGCACGCAAAGCAATTCACATGTGATACAATTTATGATGCACTTCTACAAAAGATCAAAGCTTCTGTAAAATTTACCTTCATCTTTGTCTGTAAGAGCGCCACGTGTCAGCAGGAGGAAAAAGCCCACAGAGAGCAGAGCTGATGTCCTTAGTGCCATGTCGAGCGATCTTCTATCTCAGATGTGTGTCTAACACCACATCACCTCACTACTTATAGCATGCCTAACCCACATTTGTAAGCAAACTCCAGTCCCAGAAAGTCACGAGGCACTCTCACATACCTTTGTTGAGGTTAAACATTCACATTCACATCCTGAAACTTAAAACTAACACAGAAGTGCTTTTATGTGACAATCAATGATGGTTAATGTGTGCTTTATAAATACAGAAACACTGTTATCTCGGAGGTTACACTAGATGATTCATGATCTGTCCTGTGGCTGTGGGTTTTTCTTTCAGATGGGTGGGAGAATATCTCTTTCCCTAAAGACAAATATTATGTTACGCAAACAAATTTGTCTTTTTTCTTTTTTTTAATCTTGACAATAGAATAATAAATGTAAGTGAACTAAATGTGACCCAAGTCTTATCAGACGAACCTGGTTATGGGGACACAAAACATCAATATAGAACTAAAAACGGCAGGTTCACCTTTATTTTGTGAACTGACTTATCCCCCATCACACCAAGGATGATCTACAGAGAATTCAATTAAA
The DNA here is from genome assembly GCF_900408965.1 of Simochromis diagramma. Lineage (NCBI taxonomy): Eukaryota > Metazoa > Chordata > Actinopteri > Cichliformes > Cichlidae > Simochromis > Simochromis diagramma. Next base: position 1,440,969 of record NW_024386883.1, read on the forward strand.
AGAACCAAAGTTTAAACCTGCTGATTTAGGTCTAAACCTTACCGTCTGAAAAAATCAATCTGGTCCCTCCTCTTAGCAAAATGAGTCTGGCTGAGAAAGAGGCTGGTTTGCTGAAATTGCTCGTCTGGCCACCAGAGAGTGAGAGCTCGTTTTAAGTTAGTCTGATTAAGAGGCAGGTGCGATTGGCTAAAAATGGTTTTGATTTCCTCTCAGGGGTGATGTAAGGCATGTAGGGCCCGCTTGAACGCGAGTAACCCCGTCTGTTTTACCGAAAATAACCCGGGCACTGCAGCATCAGCACCAGGCAGCTGCGCAGGTGCGGCCTTTAAAGAGACAGAGGGGCCTCATGTTTACAGCGATGGAGCCAGACTTTATCATATGTATCAGCATTGGATGTATACACTTAGCACATCTATGCATATACAGGCTGTATATTGTACGTTACCCCAGCAAGAGACAGCCCCAAATAACCACAGAACAGAAATCAGCACAAAAACATGTTTAAATTGCGGTCACAGAGGCCAATTTAATCAAGAAGGCTCTAGCAGTCACAGCGATATGAATATATTCAATTAACTGTTTATGAGTTCCCAGTTTAAGTTCAGTGTCCCAGCTTTAAATCCCCCCAGTATTCTTAAAATGTTTCGGAAATGTGCTTATTATCGATCAGCCCTGCTGTCGATTATTGTTCACAGGTTTTATTTCCAATTCATTAAAAAAACACCAGGTCGGGATGACGATTTGATCTGTCAAAAAAAACAAAACACTGTTTCCTCCACTAGCATCTTGCCAGCAACGCCCTGCATCCCAGACCGGCATGCGCACCACACAGACGCACTAACCGGCGAGAGGATAACGGCGGCTGCTCTGTCGGGCTGCAGCTGATGCTGCTGAAGCATCTGCAGCGCTGTTTGCTTGGTTTAGTGTGTGTGTCTGTGTGTGTGATTCCAGATGTCACCGACTGAGGATTGGCGTCCACACCGCTGCAGGGGATGTGTGTGAGTACAGGCCGTTTGGATGCGAGTTCGGGACGGACGGATTTCATGAAAGGAACAATCTCAGCGAGGGAAAACATGACAGTCTTCCCGCTCCCCTGACGATTCTCCGGGATGCAGTCATAGTCTGAGGCCGGACATGATCTTAATCTCAGGGATTGCTGTAGTTGATGCGGGATGATGTGCGCCGCACCCCGAGTGATATTGATAAGGGGAACACAGCTCGGTCCTTCACTGCCCCGCTGATTTTTGCTTGACTGTGGCTTGTAGTGATCATCTTCATTTATTTATTTTTATTATTTATTATTTATTTTTTGATTTTTTTTGCTGGGCTGGGACTATTTGGGAGACCTTCTGATGTGGAAGGACTGGGCTGTTTTGCCTGAAGGGATCAACTGAGCACTGTTGCTCTCACCCGGAGGGAAACCAGGGCTGAGCTGCTCACCTGGTCATTTCAACACAAGTATGTGAAATGTTTTGCGTGTATGCGCGTGCATGTGCAATGAAACACACTGCATATTTAGAAATGACCGGTGAAGCCACTTTTACTGCAAGGATGTCCTCAGATCATACTAATGTATGACTCATCTACTTAAAAAAGTCACTTCTGCTAAATACTGTATCTGGCTTTCACCCTTTTACTGTTAACAGGTGCTTTTTTGGAGAGATGTGAGCATCCCTCACCACCAATGGCAAGTCTCTGCAGGGCGCAGAATCAGTGCATATTGCACTGCTATACATTATAGTGATAACCATATTTCATCCCCCTGTATAGGAGACTTCTTCTATGGCTGTCTGAGCTCATGTGTCCTGTCTTTAGGGCCGCACATGGTGAAACACTGAGGCCTTCCTCTGACTGAGAGGCCATTAAAGTCTGTCAGGGTTTTACAACGCTTATATGCAGGCTTGTAATGGAAAGTCACTAATGGGAGGATGATCAATAGAAGCCTTGGTCAATCTTCATCACTGGCCCTCCTTTATCTGAGGATATTTTATTACACATACAGTAGGTCATCAGTGGCAGACACTGACTCAGAGTACTACTGCAAGCACTGCAAGGCTTGCATGACAGCAGCAGACGTTTGTAGCCTTTACAGTTTGGATTTGCAAATACGCATCCCACAAATGTTTTCTGATATACTTTTACATCCATCCCAAATTTCAGTAGTATATGTGATCTGATTGGTGTCGTGTAATAATCGTCAGTGGTACCTGCAATGATCACACTTGGACATGGCTAAGTGGATGATCTGGCGTGGTTTGTGTATGTGTATATTGCATGCATTGCAATATCCTGTTTATTTGTATCTGTCCACAATGGCTAAAACTGTCCTAAAGACATAATCATATTATTATTATTATTATTATTATTATTACTGTTATTATATTATTATTATGGTCATTTCAGACTTGCATAACTAGGTTTTTCTTTTTCAAAATTATTTGGATGTAATTTTGTAATTTTATGCATTAGTTTTGTTCTCTTAAAATTAGACACATACAAGACTTTTATATTATAAGAAAGATGATTATAAATAGTATAAATAGTATGTAAATAGTATGAGCTTGTTAAATATACATACCGACCCACTAAGTCAGAGCAATCTGTGAACATACAGATAGTAGTCTCCACATTACTATGAAGGACATGCCAGTAAGCAAGTTCCACAATTTTGGACAATATCACACAAAATTTGATATAAGCCTGCTGCTTAAACACAGACATTATTGATCAAATGCATCTATACCATTTTTTCACCAATGCACCAATATGTTTGGTGTAACATGAATCAAGTAAATTTCATTTGCCCAGATTCCAATTTAAGTTTTTGTACTTATGTAATAACATTACATGTGATCAAGTTACTTAGAGTCAGGACTTTGGGCATACATCATTCACTCACACAATAGTACTTTAATATGTTTATGTTGATGTGTAACATCCACGTAGTTCATTTAAAGGTTCTTAATAAAAAACTCATACTGGTCAAAACCAGGCCACTCAATTAATTCCTTAAGCTGTCTGAATTAGGCCCGTTATCCCCCGAGTTAATTAAACTTAGTTCTAATAGTAATTTATGTGTGTCAAAACCTATTGACTTTCATTAATGATTAATGAAATAACTGTGTTATAATTTTGTTTACACTTCCAACAGGCTGCTTTGACTCGGGGTGAATTTGTGTGAATCAGCAGAACTGCAAGTGTGCTGCAGGACTGAAACCAGATCCCAGCTCCTCACGCTCTGAATCTCATTCCCTTAAAACAGCCAGTCCATAGAATAAACTGTAATCAGATCATGTCCGGCACCTAGTTTTAGGATGATGTCTCCAGTTAAACTAAAACCATTCCTGGAACACACCCTTACGCACTCACCTCTGCTGAGGCTACAAAAGTCTATCAGTTTGTTCACTATGTAGAAATACTTCAAATGAATTAGAGCTGCTGCGTGCATAGTGCCGTTTACCGGCTAAAGTTTGAATTAATCTGGTTTATTATGGTGTCTTTTATTTCTAACTACATCTAGCACGTGACACAAAAACTATCTCTGTCAGCTATACTTTGTGATTAACGAACCTTGCTTTGGTTCATTTATCAGGGGAGCTACACTTCATAACCTGTATAAAACCAGAGATACGAGACGCCATTGCTTTTGAAGCAGAGACTGACACGTCTCCCTCTCTCCCTCCCCTGCAGCCTTTCAGCATGGCTGAGAAGACGATCGAGCAGGGCTCGGTCAGCATCCCCATGGAGGAGACCAAACTTCATGGCGGAGCGCCTCAGGAGGCGCCGCTGCTCACCCACCTGAAGAAAGTGGAGAACCACATCACTGAGGCCCAGCGCTTCTCCCACCTCCCACGCCGCTCCGCTGTGGACCTGGAGTTCAATGAGCTTTCGTACACCATCCGGGAGGGTCCGTGGTGGAGGAGGAGAGGTACGGGCAACGCTTAATTCACACAGTAACCATGATGGATGAGCAAGCAAACATTACCAATGGCGATCAATACGAGGAGGCCTTTAAAAGCCTTTGTGACATTTAAGAAAAACAATTTTTTCTTGTTGTTGTTATTTTCTGTTACCTTTCTCCATTATTCTGCCACATATATCCCAGCCCACTACACACACACACACTCACACTCACAGACCTCCACCATGTTGTAGCAGCCAGTGTGCCTGCAAGCTTTGCTGCGCTCAGCACAGTTTAGACATAGTAAATAATTTACACTTGCAGGTTGGCACGCTGCTTGCGTCTCTTTTGTGGCGATGGCGAGTCAAGCCCATGATTGAGCTGTTGAGCTTGAGCTTGTGAAATACAAACAGCGCTTAAACTCAACGCCCTCGTTGCTGATGAGCCTCCGGCCTTCAGTCGACTCGTCAAATAAACCACCCTCCGCAAACTGTTCGGTTTAGCTACTTTTTTTAATGCTCTATATGCTCAAAAGGATGGGGGAATGTGAGGATAAAGGGTGCTTCAGAGGAATCCTTTATTTACACTAGGCACATGTTACCCTAGGAAAGCCTCTACATGATGCATTGCAGGTTGTGCTATTTTCAGTCTTGTGTAATATTGATGCGCATTATGAAAGCCTGGCAGAAGAGTATTGTGAAACCTGAATTCGTGGAGAGTATCAACAAGGAGCGAAGAGGAACAGCGAGGGTACCTCTAGCTTGGATCAATAATCCAGCGTTGCTTTGTCCATTGAAGCCCATGTTTTTTGGAGGCTAGTTTATTAAAATCAGCCCCTGGTTTGCTTCTGTTTTCTCATCGGGGTGCCTGCCTCAGCTCATCAGCCTGATGATGTGTGAACAGAAAGTGTTTCTCCATCAGCTTTTGCAAATTAAGTGGCTCCATTCATAAAGAGGTTCTCCTTGTCATTTTACCCTCTGTCCAAACTCGCTGAACCTCCGATCACGCCTCATACTGGGCCCATCCTGCCCATTTTTTTAACCAGCAAGCCACACCTAACTTTCTAATCTTTTAATATTTCACCTGTGCTGGAGTTTATTCTGAGGGGCTTGTCTGTGTTTGTGCCTCATTTACCCAGCTAAGCTCAGAGCTGCTCCTCTCTGATCAAAGCTGCAAAGACAGTGTAACAGCACAGAGCTTAGAACTGCTGATCTGCTGTGTGCGTTTATATCAAGTAAAAAAACACACGTTTTTATATAATTCCCACTGAATTACACATTGTAGGACAGCAAAGAGGACGAGCCGTGAGCAAGTGACGTCATTTGTATTTAATGTGTTTAAGTCTTTTGGTTAGTGACACACTGCTTGTGAGTCACCTCTGAAAATCTCTGTGATGAGCAGGAAGCAGAAGAACTTGTAATGCAGTGAACGTAGTTTCTGTTTACTGTAAGTCAGTGGAGGAAGGTAATGCATGAGCCGTCCTCTGTCTGTGTTATTGTTATTGTGGGCCCTTTTGTCGTGAGGCCAGTTATTTATCGCTGCTAGGATGAAGCTACTGTGACCCGCTTTCATGTTGAGGATATTTTCCTCCCGAGGGAGATAACTGGTGAAACACTAGCTCATACTTAAAAGGGGAGGGAGGGAGGAAGGGAGAGTGGGAAATGTTTACATGCCCCCAGGCGATTTACTGTGAGTTGCTCATTGCACCTGCACTGATCATCTGGTTAGTAGACAAAGGAGGGTTGCTTTTATTTATTTTTTTGTTATATTTGCAGCTTATTCATTGAATGCTGCACTTCCCGTACCATTATCCTTTTAGGGCTAATCTCAAATCTGTAAAAGGAGTGGTTCATGCTCAAAATGGAGCATAGATGCTCAGTTCTGAGACTGTGTGATGGAAATCATGCATCCTGCTTCATCACTGACATTGTCTTGCAGAAAGATTATGGATATTTTTCATTAGCATTGATCAAATATGAAAGTAAAATCTCTACATGACATCTGCATGATCAAATGAAGGTAAACTGGGAGCCACTCTGTTTGTTTGCCATACGAAGGCTGGATATTATCTATTAAATATTCTGATCCCTTCAGTTTAACAGAGCTGTTTCTTCCGTTAAACAGCCAGGCTGAAAATGAGGCTGTGAAGTGAGAAAGAACTTACACTTCTATCACTTGCTCTTCATCTCTTATTGAGGCCCGTGGCTCCATGATGCATTGGCTCTCACCAGTAGCCTATAGCACACCCACGTCTCTGACTGAAGTGTCAGCTGTGTGGTGGACAGCCTAGACATCGGGTTTTGACAGAGAAGAGGAATGCATGCAAAAAAAGGGTTGTGTCTCTGGTTTTGCTTCTTTTTTAAAGAAATCATTTTTGTGCATCAAATGTATAAAAATGTTGTAGACGTGCAAAGCGGTGAAGTATTCTTTCTTTTTTCAGTCTGTTGTGATGGATTGTGTTTTTTCCCCCCAACCAGGTAGTATTTTAGCAGACACTTCCTTTAAGGATAGAATGAAATTAGATAAAATAGATACCAGTGAACAAACAGGTAAACTCCAAGTGTGAAGGGAAAAAAGAAGAAGGTTTGTTGGGAAAGATCTAATAATTTTCTTTCACTTTAGACATGTGATGACCACACCTGATGCTATTCCCCTTCTTTGACTTTGTCCATGAGATCAGGCTTTAGTCACTCACTGAATAGAGCAGGGAACAGTGAGGTGAGCCACATAATCTATGGCTCTCATGGCACTGGGTTATGTCCCTGAAGACCCACACAGATAAGGCCATTATCTTCCACGGCTTGTAGCATCAGGTTAGATCATCAGTATGCACCACATGCCATGGCATCACTGCTTCTCTGGCAGCAAGCAGCTCTGCTGTCTGAGTGGAGGCTGTCTGATGTTATAGCACTGAAAGGAGGAGGGGGCACTACTTTTAGGCTATTTAACTCAGAAGGCTGGCAGCTGTGCTGCTGAGACCCTAATTACACAGCTCAAGACAGGAAAATGTGTCCATACGGACACTGGAGAAATGGGTAAGGCGAGGGAGACATGCGTCAAAAGCCAGGGTACTTAAAGCTCCTTTTGACATTCGATTTCAAAAAGATTTCAGGTTTTCTGTCAGCTCTTAAGCTGGTTGTTTTTGCTGTTCCCATTGTGCCTGGAGAACTGCAAAGGTTAGAGAAGTTCATCATTAAAACCGGGGTCATCTTCATTTGCAAGCCACACCAAAGCAACCGTTTGTTAAAACCGCTGCATGGGAGTAATGACTGTGGTTCATCTGTTGGTGCTAGTGAGGGCATCATCATCTTAGATTACTGCTTTAATATGCACACTCTAAACCCCCTGCAGGTCTCAGAGACTCTGAGAACCTGGATATGTCTGAACTATAGTGTTTTTTTAAAACTAAGCTAAATTTCTTTTTTCTTTCCCGCTTATAAGTAATATTTATGAGTTTTCAGTTTTTGGTATTTTTTAATTTTGTACTTAATCTTTTGGAACATTTTGTTTTCATATCTTTTGCATTTAAAGGTTTTCTTTTCTTGAATTAGCCTTTTATTGTTCATCTTTCTTTTAAGCATTTTAACGCATTACACAGAGCAGTTGAAACTGTCTTTGTGCTAAACAAATAAACTTGGCTTCCTTTGTCTCGCGCCCGAACCCTAGCCCCCTCTAACTGCAGTTCAAGCTTCATTCTGTATGCCAACTTCACTTAAGAAGTCACTTCTAACAGCAAGTGCATCTCTAATTTACAATAAGACTCCCTTTGCTGGGTGGTGGGGATGCCATGGCCAATACCTCTGCGCTGTGACTGACAGGACTCTTAGTTCTGCTTAAAAGTGGTATTTATCGTCTGGGACTTTAAGTGGTGGAGTGAAAATAGGCTTTCTACCTGCATAACCGTCTGTTGAAGCTCTTCTAAAATCAGTGAACTGAGTCCGTTCCAACATGAGACACAAAACTGCCTGTTTCACTGTTACACTGTCGGGAGGCTGAAAAGTTTTTTTTTAACAAGTAGTTTAAAAATGACCAAGCGGATGGGTCGTAGCACTTTACATTCCAACACAGGATATAAGAGTTCATTTCATGCTTTTGTCTCTTGTAAAGCCTGAGGGTGGTAACACATACATTCAACAAGAGGAGCGCAGACCTCCACAAAGCCAGCTATAGGGGAACAATGTTACATTGTTATATTTCATAAATATTCTTTTTGTTTTGTGTAGTGCATTAAACTAAATGGAAAGTGTCCTGTTGAAACTACTTGACATAGTTATTTTTATTTTTGTGGATACGGTAAATGTGAACATGCATTCCAAGTGAATTACTACTAAATAAAGTAAGTTATTTGTCAATAACTGGACATGAATAACTTGAGCTGATTATATTTTATATCGCAGTGTATTTCTAATGAACTAAGCAGCTCATCCTCTGTCTCTTAACACTTTCTTTAAAGATATAATGTATTTGGGGTCAGTTTGAAAGAAAGGCAGATGTGACACGTAAACGTGAGGTCAGAGGTCAAATGTGACATGGTATTTGGATGCAAACTATAATGCGATATTTAGTGTCATTTCCTAAATATTGCCAATACAAATAAAGGCAGCAGAAATGTAAGCGTAGTTTTAAAGATGAAGACATTTTATGAAAGTTTGACCTTATTTGACTTTGAAGAGGTCAGAGGTCGAAAGTAACATGATAGCTAGAATCCCAATGTGTTATTCCTTATATGCCTATATGTTGTCAGTACAAATAATGTCAGGAAGAAACATATAAAGCTATATATAACTATGTAGCATTATTATCACTTTGACCTTCAGATCAATCTATTGAGGTCAGAGGTCAAATGTGGCATATTTAATACTTTTTAGGCTACTTTTAAAAGGTTTTTTTTTTTTTTTTACCAATAAATCTTTAAGTTGACCTTGAAGACTTGGTGGATGTAAGCCAGTTTTTAATGGGCTGTTAACATCACCCTACTCTGCACTCCTACAAAGTTTTATCAGAATTTAATCAAAACTTTGTTTACAGACAAACTGACACGTGAACGCTGTGAAAAACACAACCTCGTTGGCAAAGGTAATAAAGTGCAGTACTCCTGCTCTAAACACTTTGAACGAGCTGTTTATCAGATCAGGAGCATTCAGTTTTATTTTTCCATCGTTACTCTTTTTTTTTTTCACACAGTTCTTGTACTTCTCGTCCTCATCGTCTTTCCGTATCATTTCAGGGCCACATTAAAAAAATGAATAAATAAAAGATTAAATGAATAAGTGAAAGAGTTCAATTTGAATCCAAAGGAAGAAACGCTCACATTAGACCTTATAACATTTGGCCTAAAACCATGAGTGTTAACTTTGAAGTAATGCTTATAAGATTAACTGGTGAAATTAATCACATGATTATAAATAACTCAGCTTTTTTTGTTGTTGTCAGGTTATAAAGCCCTCCTGAAGTGTCTGTCAGGAAGATTTAACAGCAGAGAGCTGATTGGTATCATGGGGCCTTCTGGAGCCGGAAAGTCCACACTGATGAATATTTTGGCGGGGTACAGGTGAGCCCTGCACTTGGAGTTATTGCAGATGTGGAAATGGAAGATTGAATGATATGCACATGAAGAGGTCTCTCTCATGCTCAGAAGCTGGTACTGTGTTTAAAAACAGGGAGACCGGCATGAAAGGTACAATCCTGGTGAACGGCCGACCGAGGGATTTGAGGACTTTCAGGAAAATGTCCTGCTACATCATGCAAGATGATATGCTGCTGCCACACCTCACTGCGAGGGAGGCCATGATGGTGAGGTCATTAAAAAAGTAAAATCTTAACTTCTCATTGAATCCTAGTTCAGCAATGACAGCTGAGTTCTGTCTGTCTTTCAGGTTTCCGCCAATCTGAAACTGAATGAGAGCATGCAGGTCAAAAAGGAGCTTGTAAGTCTGAACTTACTGATGGTATTTCTGCATTACGTGCAGAAGCGGTTGCTGATGTTAGGGGTGTGGAAATGAATAGAAATGTGTCTAGCTGCAGAGAGTTTTGCTTGCCATTAATACAAATGTTTCTGAGGTAATTTGGGGTAAAACTGCAAAAAAATGAGGACTTTAACCTGAATCAGTTCTCTAATAAGAATTTATATTATGCTATTTAGAGAAGCAGGGCACAGACAAGACAGAGGAGGTCAACCTAATAGTTGCCTGATATAATGGAAATCAATGACCTATAGCAGGGGTGCCAAAGGTAAGGTCCAGGGGCCAGAATCGTCCAAACAAAAACTCCTGTCCGGCCCGCTGGACTGCTTTGGAAAATGTTAAGGAAGGCATAAATTTTGGACTTTTAATTGTATTTCATAAGTTTGACAGCTTTTCTTACAAATAATGACTTCCCACCCTTGTTCAAATTACAAATAATTAAGTAATTAAGTAATAGATAAACAGTTACCTACTACTTTTTATTTTCAGTAAAATATTTAAAAAAAGAAATTTTCTGCTAATCAACTAAAACATTCCATTTGTAAAAACTACAGGACAAGCTACCGGACATTTTTGTAATTTTACAAATTTATTACTCACAATTTAAGACGAAGACTCATGCTGACACATTTCTTTAATTTACCACAACAGCATTTCTCTATCAACATATTGCTGTAATTGCACTTCATTTTCTTATATTAAGATATCTCTGGGATTAAATATGTGATTAAACTTCTGTACAGTGACAGAAAGGTGGGTTTAACTGGTCTGGCCAAAGTAACATTAAAATGGGCTGTGGCCCGTGATGCAAAATAGGTTTGGCATCCCTGCCTTATATTATCACAGCTAACCCAAGCCACATTATCACATTGGAGCCAGAATACTTGTCTGATCCACATCAAACAACACTGAAGGCAGCAAAACGCTGTATGCTGATGTGCAGCTGCGTTTGATGACCACTGTCTTGTCTGCAGTGAAATCCTTCTGCTGCACATCACAGCATACATCCATATTTGGCTTTGAAGTTAAATCTCTTTCATATTGCACACCTCTATTTTTAGCTTTGAGTAAGCGCGCCGTGGCGTTCCAACACTTCTCTTTGTTTGGGTTGAAGGTGGACGAGATCCTGACCGCTCTGGGCCTTCAGGAGTGTGCTCAGACACGTACCATCTCTCTCTCTGGGGGCCAGTGTAAAAGACTGGCCATTGCCCTGGAACTGGTTAACAATCCACCTGTCATGTTCTTTGATGAGCCCACCAGGTAGGACAACACTCATCTGGATTAACTCTGTGTGATTTCAGCTGAAATGCAGTCTAAATAGTGCATCTTTCTTTGCGTGTCCCATCCAAGTGGTCTGGACAGCGCGTCCTGCTTCCAGGTCGTTTCCCTCATGAAGTCCTTGGCTCAGGGAGGACGGACAATCATCTGTACCATTCATCAGCCCAGTGCCAAGCTCTTTGAGATGTTTGACAAGGTAACTTGAGTGCTCTTTCTCCTGGGCATGCCTCACCACCCATTAGCTGCAGCTCAGACCTAGGCACTACATGCTTGTAGGGTTTGTTTCATGCAGCTGAAGCTGTGCGGCAGTCGATACCCGGCCCTGTTGTTTTGTCAGTTGTCGATGCATTATTCACGGAGCCATTGTGTTCAAAACTATGTTGATTACTCTGTACATGTGTTCTTATTCACCAGCTGTACATCCTCAGTCAGGGTCAGTGCATATACAAGGGCACAGTCCCTTACCTCATCCCTTATCTGAAGAACCTGGGTCTCCACTGCCCGACATATCATAATCCAGCTGATTTCAGTGAGTTGATTACAAGTGTATATCCATGCATAACTTTTTATATGTTATGCATCGTTCTCATTAGCTTGTCCTCTCTATTCCCAGTCATTGAGGTGGCATCGGGGGAGTACGGAGACCTGAACCCAGTGCTGTTTGATGCAGTCCAGGGCGGACTGTGCTCAGAGGAGGGCAAGAAGAACTCGAGGGACAAAACTGACTCCTCTTGTCCCTCACAGTGTCACAGTGTAAGTGATATCAGCGCTTTAACACATCACACACACCCTGTGTGTCTGGTATTTAACATTATTAAACCCCTGAAAGTACCAGACTTTACTCATTTTAAAGAATTGTTCATTTATTAGGAAAATTGATCAAATCTTGCTTTTTGTTGTCTCTGGTTTTCCTGGAATTTACCACGTTCGTTATTGTTGTCTACTTCTATTAACAATTAGATGCAGGCAACATATTTCTAAACTACAAAGCCACCATATAATAGAAATGATAAACGATACCTTTATAAAAAGTAGTAGTGCTGTACTTACTGGGGTTGTATTTCACCACAGATACTCAAATTGCTCACAGCTGAATGGGAACCTTAAAAATGCTGCTATGACAGCCAAGAAAAAATATAATCAGTAGCTAAAAATTGAGGCAAAAAAATAAATAAAAAATAGACCTTTCCTATTTCCTATTCACAGTAATACCTTTTAAATGGTACAAATTTTTCATCCCTACTCCACTGATCCGTCTCATTAGTCTCTATAAGCTTTCTTCTCACTTTGTCTTTCTCAGCCCTATAATATAATAACTTAATAAGAGCATCAGCAAAAATGCTAGAACCGTGACTGTAAACCACCCACAGCTGTCTGCTTTACGGTTACTCCTGTTTAATGCATACTGCAGTTTTGCCCTGCTGCTTCCTTTAAGCGCAGTGAGGTCATTGATTTTCTCTGTTATTCTTTGTTATGCACTTATTACCCTTCTGATTCTGATTGAGCCAGAAGACAAACACCACTTTTGTATCTGTCCTTTAAATAAAACTACAGCTAGTGTGGATTTAGCTTAGATCTGCACAGGAAGTGGAGTTTTGAGTTTGAACCTGGTCCGTATGGAGTTTGCGACCACTCCTCACGCTTCGAGCTTACTTTGGTTTCTTCATGAAAACACACTGGGTTAATTCTGCTGTCACTGTGCCCTTGACCAAAGCAGTGGCTTACATGAAGAGCTGGCCCCTGGGTGCTGCTGCATCCTGATACTGCTCCTCCTAGTAATAATAATTAGAGAGAGTTGAATAGAGATATCCTTATCGTCATAGTTTTCAATTTCATTTTTGTAAAACAAAACAAGTTATAGACAGTAAGTAAGCTGCAAGTGTCTCTGCCACTAGACAGAAACACTCTTGTTTAAAATACACCAAGAAATAATGCTACATGTTATCATTTTAACTGATATGAGTACTCTATTATTTCTAATTTTGCACAGGACACAGGAACACTTGAGAAGCATAGCTTCGCCACCAGTACATTCACACAGTTTTGCATCCTCTTCAAAAGAACCTTCATTACGATATGCAGAGATACGGTATAGTATTTACTCTATAAATATCTCCAGATTTTATCAATTAAAATTCACTTAAACTTTGTTTTTATTCTTGTCATGAGTTACAGACTTTTGAGTTTTATTTCTTTTTTTTCTCAAGGTGCTGACCCACCTTAGGGTGATGTCCCATCTGTCCATTGGAGTACTCATTGGCCTGCTCTATCTCAAAATTGGAAATGATGCCAGCAAGGTTTTCAACAACACTGGCTTCCTCTTCTTCTCTATGCTTTTCCTCATGTTTGCTGCCCTGATGCCCACAGTGCTAACCTGTAAGACTTGTCTTCTATGCAGAGAGTGGAAGTTGTTTGTCTGTTACAAGTGGAAAGTCTTTAAATGCCGCTGTTGTTCCACAGTTCCTCTAGAGATGTCTGTGTTTGTGAGAGAACATCTTAACTACTGGTACAGCCTGAAGGCCTATTACTTGGCCAAAACCATGGCTGACATACCGTTCCAGGTAGTGTTTTGCTTTTTGAACTCTTCGTATTTTGTGCATGCGTGGAGTACAGTTTAAACTAATTGCATTAAAAATCTGCTTCACAGGTGATTTGTCCAATTATGTACTGTAGTATAGTGTACTGGATGACAGAACAACCTGCAGAGGTGGGTCGCTACCTGCTCTTTATGGCCTTGTCTACATCCACAGCGCTGGTGGCGCAGTCGCTGGGTCTGCTTATAGGAGCTGCATCAACATCTCTGCAGGTAAGTAATGGAGTGTTCTCTCCCAACAACGTACAAGAAAAAATAAATGCACCCATGTGGTTTTATAATGATAGAGGCAAAGTTAAGCTACTTCATAATAAGTAGCTTGGTGCACCCCAAAAAGTACATAAGCAAAAGTACACAAGTACATGTACTATTTAAGATGGGGAAATATTGCTTCTTTTTTTTTTTTTTGCAAAATTACCAAGAAATTAAACAATATTTAAAGTTGCTTACAGTGTAAGTTGTGTCTTCTTTTCTGTAAAATAACCCAAACTTATGCACAACTTAAAATTACTTAAAATGTAATTATTTGTTCTTTCCTGTATGGTACCTGAAGTTGTGCAGTACTTAAACCTACTGATACACAATCTAAAATTACTTACACATTACTTAAAATTACTTAAAATGTAATTATTTCTTTGTTTCCTGTAAAAACCTGAGTTGTTACCTCCTTATTCTAGTGTCCCTGCCAAAGTATTTGTAGGTAAATATAATACATTGAAATTTCAAATAAAATACAATGAGATTTCATTTAATTACAGGGGAATTATACCCTTAGTTATGGGCTATATTATAAATGCTTGAACATGTAAAAAATGGACCTGTAGTGCACTGACTGATTTTCAGTAAAGAAAAAGATGTTTGTGTGTCAGATTTTGCTTTTATCGCTGCTGGACTGTCTCTACTGTTTGAAATAAATCGAACGGGCTCACACAGCAGAGTTGTTACTACAGTGGGTGGTTTTAGTCATACATTTACTCTGAACAATGCTGCGAACATCTTGGCATTAAATTGCATTTTTTCACATGTAGTACACAACAAGAGATTGTGTGTGTCAGATGAGGTGTTGTAATCATTTATTGTTTAACGTAGGTGGAGGTGGTCACCCTTTATCAAAATTAAAAAAAAAAAAAAAAGTATCCCTGCAATCCAAAATTTTTATTAACGAAATTTTCTGTGTTTTTGGTAAACTGGCTTTGTTTATTCTGGCAAGTCTGCATTTAGGAATGATAGCTTTGTTTAAAAGTGGAAGGTGTGAGGGTGGGTTTTTTAGAATAGAATAGAATAGAATAGAATAGAATAGAATAGAATAGAATAGCCCTTTATTGTCATTGTACATGTACAATGAAATTGTAGGTGCTCCACTCCACTCACTAAATAGTAGACAGTAGGAATAAACTGCAAACAGGAGAAAACAGAAAGTCAAGATAGATATATACAAGATAAGATAAAAGGCACACAATGGAGAACAAAATAGTTGCAAAGTGCTCAGAGGTAGTGCAAAGTAAAGAAGCTGTTAATGAGTCTGGAGGTGTAGGACCTAATTGACCTGAGGTGCCAACCAGAGGGCAGCGGGTCAAACAGGTGGTGGGCGGGGTGCAAGGGGTCACCTGTGATGGCTCAGGTTCCTGAGACAGGAGGATCTGGCAATGGTCTCCAGGAGTGGCAAAGTGCAGCCAATGATTTTTTGGGCAGTGTTAATTACCCTCTGCACAGCCTTTCTATTCTCAGTTGTGGCTCCTAAGGACCAAACACCCAGGCACTATGAGAGCACGCTCTCCACTGAGGAGCGGTAAAAGGCCAGCAGCAGCTTCTGGTCCACGTTATTCTTCCTCAGAATTTCCCAGGGGAGGGGTGGTTTCAAGCTGAGCAAAGAAGGTGTTGTGCTCCCCTGTGAGTTTGAGGCTGCTGTCGGGGGTTGTGGGGCTCTGTCCTTTGTAGTTACTGAAAGTTTGGATACCTCTCCACAACTGCTGGGTGTTGGTGGTGGTGAAGAAGCCCTCTATCCACCTCCTGCAGGCCTCCTTGGCCCATTTAATGCCATTCCTCAGGTTGGCGCTGGCAGTGCAGAACAGGGAAATGTCCCTCAGCCTGAAGGCTGAGTTATGAGTCATGAACAGAGCCTGTACTTCACTCGTTATCTAAGGTTTTCAGTTAGGAAAAACCTGGATGTCACATTCTCTACACAGCATTTAATGTAGAAAAGGACAGACTGAGTGGAGGTTTCCAGGTCCTTCTGTTCAAATATTGACCAGTCTTTCAGATCAAAACAGAGCATCATCTGGCCATGTTTTAATGACATGGGTGCTTCGCGGGGTTTATTTCCTGAGGGGAATGCAGGCAGGGATGAGGAGCAGATAGAGGTGGTCAGATTGTCCTAGGTGGGGGAGGGGTGTTGCTCTGTAGGCATGCTTGATGTTACTGTGACCTTCTGTGAAGGCTTCTGTTGTTGGTGAGGCAAAGTTACACTGGATGCATTGTTAATACATTTCTGCAGATAGTTGGTTAATAAACCACACTGTTTCAGTTTTTATTTTGGCATTTGTTCAATAAAAAACATAATATGTATCCAACATGTAAATAAAGAGAATGGTAAAAGGACTGGATCTTATATAACACTTATCTACTCTGCCTGAGACACTCAGTGCTTTATACAACTCACCTAATTCACTTTTTAAAAATGCTTTTTCTACATAAGTGCTTTCTGTCAAACATTCACAGTCCAATGGATGCATCAGAGAGCAACTTGTGATTAGTATCTTGCCGAACAGCCATCCCAGAATGGTGGATACTGTGTGTATTTATATAAAGGTTTCTTGACAGAGTTTGATAAGGTGTCTAGCTGATGTTTTAAAGTTATGCAATTACTTGGTTATTATATTTTTTTAAATAACTTGTTATCCAGCACTGACATGGATGCTGACAAGTATCCCAGACTTCGCAGTGGCATAGTGTCTTCTTACCACTTGTAGTTTGCCACAATGAATGATAAGGTCCTCAAAAATCTGTAATGCAATGCAATGGGGAAAAAAGCAGCACTTATAATGACAGTTCCACAATGTAACAGAACAAATTTTATATTGCAGAAAGTTGATTCAGTTTATCTGGACGTTGTGTTATCTTCAGTCTCAGCTGACTGCAGATCTCCCAGCCTTACAAACAAGGCAGCTGCACAACAATCACAACGAGCAGCATCGCCTAACAATGAGCCATGAGCTCAGTTTGTGGTCATTAATATGCACATTACATTCAGAGAGCGTTGTGGCATGGTGGTTTGCAGCAACAAGGTCCTGGGTTTGAATCTCCTTTCTGTGTGGTCTTTGTATGTTCTCCCCAAGTCTGCACGGCTTCTCTCCGGGTACTCCAGCTTCCTCCCACAGTCCAAAGACATGTAGTTGGTGAGGTTAGGTTAACTTGCAATTTTAAATTGACTATAGGTTTAAATGTGAGTGTGAATGATCTGTGTGTCAGCCTTGCAACAGACTGGCAGCTTCTTCAGGGTGTGGCCCACCTCTTGGCTTCAGACGCTCCCTTCTTCTCAAGAAAAAAGGAAAAAGAACATGGATGGATAATATGCATATTAAAATGACAGTTAATCAGCAATGTGAAGATACTCTTAGGTACCCTCCTTGATATAGACATGGTTGCTCTCCTTTTATACATATGGCCGTTTGCTCAAACCAGCTCTCCTCCATGTCTAGGCTGATCCTCATCCTCATCACTGAAAGAGTGCCCCCTACTCCGTAGATATAACTAAACTGCAACATCCCACCTTTGATGTGGCTTCCCAGCCGTTCCCCAAGTCTCTGTAAACAGCACATATGGCCACTGAGCAAGGGTTATGATAATTTGCATATTAACAATCATGAAGCTGATCTTGTATTAGGCAATGGTGCTGGTTCTGATTGTTGTGCAGCTGTACTGTTAATATGGAGAATGTGCAGTCAGCTGAGATGGAAGAAATCACTTAGATGAGTTATAAAAGTTCTTCTAACTGAAAAATGCTGTCTCCAGATGAACTGAATCAAGGTTCCTTAGCTGCATCATCGAGGATGCACCAAGCGTGCATTTTATAGAAAAAGTGACCAGTGTGAGCAAACAGCGGATAATGATGATGCAACCTTTTTATTATAACTAAGTCTTTGAAACAGAATTTTCTGTTAATAAATGAGTGAAAAAGGCAGTTCTGATCTTATTTTCTTAAATATAAAATGCTATACTACAGTACTTTCTTTTGTCTGCTTACAAGGTAAGAAATTAACTTTTTCATATGATTTTTGCTGCTAATTTATTCCACAGGTGGCAACATTTGTGGGCCCAGTCACAGCCATACCTGTCCTCCTTTTCTCTGGCTTCTTTGTCAATTTTGACACCATTCCCAAATACCTACAGTGGAGCTCTTATGTTTCCTATGTCAGGTATGTCAGCTACCAATGAATTTCTAAGGCTGTTGAATAGAAAAATCAAGCTTTTTCTAAACTCATTTTAGTAATTGGTTTCTGTGGTTTGACTGTCTACACTGACTCTCTTTAATCACCCACTTTTAGGTATGGCTTTGAGGGGGTGATACTCTCTATTTATGGGATGAACCGGTCTGAGCTTGAATGTCCAGACCCTGTGTGTAAGTTTCAAAAGCCAGAGGAGGTCTTGCAGCTGTTGGATGTGGAGGATGCAAAGCTTTACGTGGACTTCATGGTGCTGGGGGTTTTCTTCCTGATCCTCAGACTCGCCACTTACCTGGTTCTGCGCTACAAAGTCAAGTCAGAGCGTTAAGATGTCCAGAGGCACAGTGCTGATGGATATGGATGCTCATGAATATCCCAGAAGTGTGAGATAGTAAGAAAACCTATCCTCTCTCTTTTTCAGTTTCAACATTTCAAAATCAATCGAGTATGTGCTGCACCATTACTCAAACTGTACAGTATGGTACAGATTGAAAAGGTTTACTGATAAGAAAATGAAAAGTTTCAACTGTGAATTGTTGTTCCCTGCACACCGTTACTGTATGCCAGGTAATGGTCACCATCACCTTTCATAAATACAATAAAAATATTGTTCAGTGGCACCATGAGTGGACAGAACACCCCCCAAAAAAGCAGATCGCATGTTTCATTAAACTGAGAATTTTGAAAATGTACTTTTTTCGGTGACTCCAAGAAAGTGTTTGTAACTTGGAGCTTCTTAATCCAGTGCCTAAAAGGTATTTCAAGGCCCACAACAGAATCTGCTTAATTGACACAAAGAACAGCAGCCATCAAGATGACCCTGAAACGTGATTTCAAGTCAGATCCTCTGTTATTGCCAACAGAAAAGTGGAAGCCTTTTTTGGGGCTCATCTCTCTCTCCTGTAGGATAATCTTGTCAGGTATCCTTACCAAAATGCACGACGTGGCGACTTGTCTTTATGGAACAGAAATCGACTGCCAGTGGATGACTCTCCTCGCTAGAGACCATTTTCGCAGGCCTTCTGCCCCAGCGCTCACAGTGATGGGACACTTTGCCTCGGATGAAGAGCTTGTGAATATGTTAAGCAATGTGTCTTATACAAAGACTGACATGGATTCGCCCCGCATCCGGCCCTAACGACTCCTTACTTGCTCCTGCACGTGTTTGCTTCTGCCACAACTCGGGAAGCATTGAGTGAATTGGGAGCGACACGTGAAAGCGAGTAAGCTGTTTGCAGCCTGATGCAGTGGGCCGTCTTCATCGCAGACAGAATAGCATTTTAGGTGAAGTGCAATAGAATATATTATGGCTAAAAAATAGCAAAAAAAAAGAGAAGAAGAAGAAGAAGAAAAAGTGTTGTTTGTCTAATCAGTGTCGCTCTTTTGACACAGTTCTTTGAAATGCTTGTTTCCACTCGTATGACTCTTTAGCTGCCTCCTCCCTGAGCTGAAAAAGGAAGTCCCCTCCTCCTTTCCTCCTCTTTCTCTCTGCTTTGCTGATGTCTGACAGATGCGTGTTGTTCAAAACAATGTTAGATACTTGAAATGCTGGCTGGGCGGTTTTTGTGCCTCTGAACTAGAATGATTTGAGTTTTCTCTGCTTCCTTGTTTGCACATACACTACACCTTATATCTACATACTGGCTCTCTATTTCTCTCTCTTACACACACACACACACAGAGGTACATTACAGACATACACACACACACACACATCACCATGGCAATGTTTAGAAGAGCCTCTCCTAGTCACACGGCAATGCAAATATTTTCCAATAGACTTGCTATGAAATATTTCTTACTCCAACTATGCTACTTAGTAATCCTTATTATAATACTTCAAATAATGTGAGTATATAACCAATGATTGTACAGTGAGTATGTCATGCTGTAAACAAATGTACATTTGCACTTTTCAGTGTATCTTTATTGTTTTTTCTTATTTATTTGTATTTAGTTTTATTTTTTTAAACCTACAAGACGAGTGCTGCTTGAAAGTGCAATGGGGGAAAGAAACCGGCACATGGATGTTGCATGATCATCTTAGGAGTGAAATTTATGAGATATTAAATTTTAGAGTATGGGACAGTGGTTTTATTTCCTCATCCAAACATATCTGTCCCGCCACGTTTGAGGAGATGCGAATCCTCCGCTCTGCACTGAGCATTTCTTTTAGAACATCTGGAGCCACGTGTGCGTCACTAGTGCGGATTAAAGATGACACGATCAGGAGTGAAAAGAGGCGAATGTACGAGACGTCTTGGATGGAAGAAGGCAGGGATACAGAACAGAGAGCCAAATATGTCATTATGTAGCTAAAGAGGTTCGCAGTCTCTTTGGGAAGCAGCTGGATTGGAGAGCAGATCACTAATCACTAATCTGCTTCGCTGTTCAGCACAGAGATGGCTGTGATTAATAGCAATAGTTCACATCGTGATGTTTATGAAACCTCCTGCAGTTTATAAGGTTTATGTTCTTCTTACCGGTTCTATTATGTGCAATAACCACACAAAGGCAACTCTGTGAGACCAATTACATGAAATGTGACGCTGAAATTTTTTCGTTGTAGTGCTTTCGTTGCTTGTGTTCAGTGACAAAAGCTAATGTAGGGAAATGGATTGTCAGAAAGATTGTCACCTGAAAGACCAAAGCGGGATCATAACATTTATTCTAATATCAGGATAATTATAGAAAAAATGCATGGAATGAAATAAAAGGTGTTTAAACTCAATTTTCCTACAAAATCAGATGATATGTGTTTTAAGTTTCTCTAAATTGGAAGCAGAAACTTAACTGCAACTCCAACGCCAACCAATAAACAGTCATCAAGTAACTGGACAGTCTGGGGGAGTTTGGGGCTTAGATGTTAAGGCCCGTGGTACCAAAGACGAAAACAAGTCTCCCTTCTTCTCCCCCATAATGTGCATGCAGTGTCCAATATTACCATTAATTTTCTGACCAAAATAAGTGCTCTGAGGACACATTAACAAAGTCTGTAGTACAGTCAGTTTGTCTGGTAGAATCCCTGATTAGCTGATTATAAATGAGGTGTGGGAAGATGTGAGATATGTGTAAGCGTTATGAAGTAGCTATGGAAGTGAAATTGCAGGATGCAATATCACTTGAACGCATGGTGACGTCACACTGTTTGCGCAGTCTCTTTATCACTTTGCAAAATCATTTCACAGCTTCATCCGTTTGCTCATAAGAAGCCACCGGGCTTATTGTGCACTCGCATGGTAAAGAGTAATATGCAGGCTATCCCTACAGAAAGCTTGGACTCTTATTAAAAATGTGTGATGGGATTAGAGGTAGTTGTTTTATCTAATTTTCCGCTTAGAGTTTAATTTCTGATTTAAAAAAAAATGCAAGTTCTGTATACTGAACGCTGTTCCGAGGATTATATTAAAGATCATTTATAACCTTTACCCTTTCTTTGTGAGATGATTTGATCGGACACTGATCGCTGATACTTTTTCCATAACCATATTTATACACTGAAGAGTAGCAAACACTTAATTATTTGTGATTCTTTCCAGAGCTCAGGAGTACACTCATCATGAGCATTTTCACAAGACTCGTTCAGCTTTAAATTTACATTAGAGGCATTTAGGTAACCCAGTAGTAGCTCGGCTGCTGTTTCGTGAAATGTATTGATGCGAAAACCTCTTGAAACAGCTTTTTCAAATACGGGTGTGCTTTAAAACATAAATCATAAAGCTGAGGGGCGTGCAGGAAACATCAGGAAGAACCAGAAAATGATTTCCACATTTTATTGCACATTTTATAGCTCCGAAGCTCCCCAGTCCTGTTGACTTGGAGGGCAGTAATTGCAGAGAGGCACAATGTAGCAGGATGAGAGGGGCTGAAGTGTTTCCACGGATGTACATAATGGGTTTATCCAGAGTGGTGAAGCAGTTCAGTCATAAATTACGTTCCTCATCTCAGCAGAAGGTGACAAAAGAAAAGCAGCTTCAACGTAAACGCTCTTTTTCTACATTCACTGGGAAAATATTTAGTTGGGTCTGAATAGGAAGCTAGATTTCAAACTTAATCTACGGTACTCTCATTTTTTAAAATAGAGAGAAAATACATGAAAAAGCATGAAGAGAGAGGATATTCCTTCACTTTCTTTTGCTTATCCAGTTCAGACTTGTAGTGGGACTGGATTCTGTCCCAGCTTTGATGGGGTGAGAGGGAGGTTACACTGAAAACATAAAGAGTGTTTTTAACTGTCCAAGTTCTTTGAGAGTTTTGCACAGCCTCAGAACGGACTTTAATAACTTGAAGATGATAAGGCTCTGCACTAGCATCTTGAGACAAATCAGCACGCTCGCTGGCCAATAAGGCAGCATTATAGCTAGTAAAGGAGCTGCCTGCCTGCCACTTTGCTCACCTAAAATCTAGGAAACTGAAAAGGCAAGGCAAGTTAGACTTCACGATTGTACTCAGAATAATGGGGTCATTGAAGGTAACTGCTAGTGTGAAATTCTAATGTGTTTCACTGTTGGATAAACTGGTCAGAGATGAAACTCATTAGGTA
The DNA here is from genome assembly GCF_900408965.1 of Simochromis diagramma. Classification (NCBI taxonomy): domain Eukaryota; kingdom Metazoa; phylum Chordata; class Actinopteri; order Cichliformes; family Cichlidae; genus Simochromis; species Simochromis diagramma. The sequence continues at coordinate 1,463,689 of NW_024386883.1, forward strand.
GGCTTGGCGATCCCAGCAGGCCCGATATCCCATGAACTCTTACCTGCATTGAAATATAAATAAAACACATAAAAGTGGTAGAGGCACAGCATTAATATTCTTCAACTCCCACTGAAGCTTTATTTAATGAACTACACGGCCTTGAAAGATAAAGACAGAGAATGATAACACGGCTCTCTGCTGTTACAGCTCTGTAAAGTGCAGCTGGTGTTTCAATGCTTGGAGGGCTCTCTGAGTATTCCCTATCACCACACAGTGAAGATGATGTTCAAAAACACCTCATAATAAACTCTTACACAGCCAGCTGCAGATCTGTAGGTCCTGATCAAGGATGCAGTCAATTGTAGCATTTAATGACAGTGAAATGCAAATGTGGCTCAAGAGGTTCATTAGAAAAGAATGGTGGAGGTTGCAATAACTTCACTGGACAGATGCTTCTCAGGTTGCTAATGTGGACCTCAACAGAGCTGACCCCATAACTAAGCATGTGACGCAAGGTTACTTTATGATGATGGTAAAACATCTAATTAAAGGGACAAGATATTAGTAATCAAAACAAAGGGGTCACTTCTTCTCAAACAAAGTAATGCTATATAATCAAATCATACCTGGTTAATGAATTTAAAACAGTGCAAAAAGCAATTGAATAAACTAAGTAAAAATAACAATTAAATGAAATAATTCAAGGTAGTTGAACACGTTATTGTTTTCAGCTCAGTTTAGTTTCAGTTAGTTTCCACAGTGTCATTGCTACTGTTTTAATCTTTTAATTAGTACCTGTGTGATTATTTAAGATCAGTACAATGTTCTGATACAGACATGTGGCTTTCAGTCATAATGATAGCCCCTTATCAGTAGACATACTGGTTAATGCCAGTTATGTTGACAAATGTAACCAAATTGACAAAAACTAACTATTAAAAAAATATTATGTTATTTTGGTTAGCTTTTTGGTAGATGTTATGATCCTATAGTAGCTTTCTTTTTCCACCAATAAATAAATAAATAGCAGTCCATTAGTCCAAATTATAGGTTATCGTCTCAAAACTTTGACTCACAAACTTCTGAGAAAATAACTCAAAACTGAGGGGGGGACTTCCCGTTATTAAGTCGAAATTTTGAGATAAATAAACTTTTGACTAGCTTTGACTAGTTTTTTAGAGGTGGAAACAATCCTCCATTGGTTTCAGTTACTTAACAAAAAATAAAGTTTAAAAAAATGTATTTTACCTTTAGTTTTCACACTTTTATGCCAAGTGAATCGTTTCAGAAACACCCCCTCGCTTAGCTTCCGGGTTGGTTTTCCGCGGCTCCTTCAGGAAGTTTCATCTTGCCGTATATTTCATCTTTGCTGTGGACCGGCATTTTCCCACAACACCCCGCTCCTCCTCGCACAGATGACGAAAATGGCGGACAACTCATCTTCGGTAGGCTTAAGAAAGATATAATGTTAATATAGGCACATTGACCGGTTTCAGAGTATAAATAAATGTGTTGTTATTTACAGGTCGAGATTGTGGAGGGCTGTCGCCTCCCGGTTCTTCGTAAAAACCAAGAACACGAAGACGAATGGCGTAAGTATTGTCCGTTTTTTTTTATATGCTAAGCTAATGCTAAGGAGCTCAGCTCAGCTGTTGTTACCAGAAGCCCCGGCCTCCAGTTAAAGCGCTGTAAACACCATGGCCACGGATGGTGCATGCTGCTGTAAAGTGTGAATGAATTAAATTGGAAGACTTAAGAAAACTGCTGCCACTCCCTCGGAAATTAAATTGCCAGTTCTTAATTTTACTTAGTTTCACATTTTATAGAAAAAAAGTACTAAATGCAGGTGGCATCAGTGATGTTTACAAATTTGAGAGCGAATTTATCAGGTTTTCTCTCTTACTCTCTTGGCACTCAGTTTGGTCCATAGTAATCTTTTTTAACACATTCCTTTTTAACAACAACAACAAAAAAAAAAAAATTAAAGCACAAATGGTATTTAAACCAAACTTAATTGGGCATTGCACTTAGACTTTATAATCCTGATACCTCAGCATAAATAATTACATTATAGGACATTTAAAATCTCACATTAAAGTAGATTTTGTGCACCTTTGGTTTATTTTTAGCATTGGAATGTAAACAGTAACTTTTATCACATGCCTGTGTATTTAATGTTAAGTGTGTTAAAGCTACAGTGTTTCATAGAAAAGCATCACAACGATTGTCTCTGCTTTGTACAGCACTGGCTGAAATCCTGAGTGTGAAGGAAGTTTCTGGCAGAAAGCTCTACTATGTTCACTACATTGACTGTGAGTATATTTTGTGTCAGTCGTCTTGGTTTTTCTCAAGATTTCACAGCCCCAGTTTAGTCAACATACACCAAGGTTAATTACACCTTTTAAGGTTTGTTTATTAAGTTATTATCAAAGATTGCAAAGCAGATTTGCATTTATTTAGTAATTCATTTTTTTTGTCTTATTTGGATCAATTCAGAATTATAGCTTTGTACACATAGCTCTTGATTTCCCCCCACCCCTTTTCCTGTCATGTTATGAGCTAAATATCTTCACACATCAAATCACCACTCTGTCTCTCTTTGTCTGTGTGTTTAAGTCAACAAACGTCTGGATGAGTGGGTCACAACAGAAAGGCTGGACATGAAGAAGCTTCAGTTCCCCAAGAAAGATGCTAAAACACCAACCAAGAACGGTCTTTCAGGTTCCCGTCCTAGTTCTCCGGAGAGAGAGAGAGAAAGAGAGAGAGAAAGAGAGCGAGAGAGAGAGAGAGAGAGAGAAGTGGTAAGGAGTCCACGTGTCATTTAAAGCAATGTAATTATAATTCTCACAGTATTAAGAAATGATGTCAGTCTTAATTTCTGTGTTGTGTGGTTTTTATTCATTTTATAGAAAAACCTGCATGATGGTAAATTTCATGTTTGTTGCTGTTCACTTCCATTGATGCATGGTATAAGCTTTCCATGGTCACTTTAATAAGCTGCAGTGTGCTTTATGCTGCTTGAGCACTGATTTGTAACAGTCTACCCACAGGAAATGCAGCCATAATTACAATAAAAATATAGATAAATAAAAGGGCATCATGTTATAGAGGACCCTGTTTTTAACAAAATATCAATATCCTCTTTTTTCAGTCTTACATTTCTGTGTTAATACTTCTTTATCAAACACATGCCACTCAAACGGTGAAACTCTCGTTTTATGATTAAACCTTTAGTCGGATTTTGTGTGAATTGAATTCCTCAGTATTAACCTGAGGGTTAACATGAATTATCCCAGTGTTAACCCGCTTCCTTCTCTTCCTTTCCGTTCAATTCAGAGGAAGAGTCTAGATCTCAACGTACAAACTGCCACAGCTCCTTCCAGAGGCAAAACCCTCCCCACACCGGTACAAGTAGAATTCACCCACTCCACAAATTACTGAGACCTTTTTAAACCTGGTGTCAATGTGATTCTTGTGTGATGATCCCACTGTTAATGTAGAGCTATAAGGTAAAGTAACGTTTAATATAGAGTGTATCCAAATGAAGATTTGTAATAGGAAGTGAAGCCCATCTGCTGCCATCACATTTAATACCAGGTTTAATGGGGTGTATTTACATTGGTTAACCTGCAAATTATCTGAGATTTGGAGAAATAAATTGATTTGCTGTGGCTATTAAAGATGCACAGTCTTAGTTCTGTCTGAAAAAGCATCTTGATATCAAGATGTCACTCTTCATTGAATACAAATGGAGTCCCCGGCTTTTAATCAAGCCTCTGATCACGTTGACATGGAAAAAAAAATCCCATCAAATTCACCTTTGTTTGGTTTGTTTGTATTCAATCTTAAAGCTGAATCTCTAACACCGTTTGTTTGCTGCAGAAGAGGAAAGTAGAGCCTGCCCCCGTGGCTCCTCAGGTACCCCCGGTCATCCCTGTGCCCTCCCTGCCAAGTTCAGCTGAAGCCACTCAGGCAGCTGTTTTTCCTGCCGTGAGAGAGACGCCCACCTTTAAGTCCCGTGAAGACCATGAGCTCACAACGGTAAAGAAAATCCTCTTAAATTCTCTCTCTTTTGTTTTTTTTCCTTTCTCCTATTTGCTAATGAATATCTTTTAATGTCCTACTCACAACAGAATGGCAACGCCCGACGACTCATCCCCGCTCCACCTGGGAGGAAAAGAAAAGCTAATTGTGGGGGAACTGACGAGGTGCGTTACCTTGATTTACTGCATGTTTGTGGTCGTGTTATTCGCTTCGTTTTTTGAATTTGTTAAGAGTCTGTCTGTGTTGGGTTTTGTGGAGTTGTATTAGAATGCATTTTGCAAAGCGTCACAGTCCGCTCACTGGAGCATTCTCCGGTGCAGCTGGTGACATTCATTCAGACTGGTGCACGGTTCTTGCACAAGGTCTATACTGTTGTAATAGGACATATTTGTTTTATTATGGGGACCTATTGTGCTTATTTCCAGCACCATATTTTAATTCTTGGACTTTTTTAAAGTAGCTTTGCATGATTCACAGTTCAAAATAATGCTTACTTATCCTGTATGGGGCCCTGGTGCAGCCCCTGAGTTCATCCTCTGTCTGGAATGAGAATTATTAGCCTCGTTTCTCCCCCGTTTAAGTCCGCTTTCTTTTGATTGGCTGCTCCTTTCAAAAAAAAATGTTTGAGCAGCAGGTGGACGAGGTCTCCATGATGACTGATTCATGGATGTCCTTAGGAATGCCGCTCTCATCACGTGGATTTAAGAGTAGAAAAACTGTCTGAAGCAGAGTGTGAGCTTTTGCCTTCCAGCAATTACTTGTACATATGTTGACCTTTTGAACTCTGGCCAAATTTATTCTGACCATCCACATCTGTAAAGGTGTGCATATACGACAGAAAATAAGGAAAAGAGTAATTGCTATCCCCCCAAAAAACTTTGTACCCATATAAAATGTCAACATAACTGCACAGGATTCAAATGTGATAAATTATTGTTCTCATGTATTTGTTTATAAACCCCATGTGCAATCATAATGATGAAAATGTTTTGGTTTTTTTAAAGATTGCCTTGTCATTCTTTAACTTCCCCCTTTCTTTACCCTTTTTGTGTGTGTGTGTGTGTGTGTGTGTGTGTGTGTGTGTGTGTGTGTGTGTGTGTGTGTGTGTGTGTGTGTGTGTGTGTGTGTGTGTTTTTCCCTTTTCATTTCTCACCCACTGTTTCCTTTCTGACCACCACAAAACAATTCATTAGTGTGTTTTTATGTATTGATGTGTTCTTAGCTCATGTTTATTGTGGTGTTTAAAACAGGGAATTACATTTGCAGCTATTTAGTTATGGCTTGTTGGCTTAACAACCCTCTTGAAAAAGAACTTGCTCTTTATTTATTTATATTTAGGTTGTTTGATTACTTTGTCATACATTTCATTCTAGCTAATGGGCACAATAACATATTATATGCTGGCAAATATTGAGGACTGTATGTTGTGCTTTCATATATTTTTATTTTTCAGCATCAGCTCTGGCTAAATTCTGCAGCTTTTTAAAATATTCAATGAGCATTTCATTGATTCTCCTGTGTGGGTCTATGTTTGAGTTGATGTGTGGCTCTTTAAAAAAACAAAACTATCCTATTTAAATGAATCTGACCAAGAATCCTGACACCACATTTTACCAGGAGCCTGTAATTGTAATTTTGTGTCTCAAAAACGTTGTTTGACAAAACATTTTCAGCGTTTGCTGCTTTTGAGGGTTTAGTGTAACCCGGGATGTTCTGTTTTCTCCATCAAGCTACATGTACGCTGCTGTACTCTCATGTTTTATGCCAACCTGGAGCGCTCTCACATCAGCGGTGATGACAGTGGCCATTAGGTTCTTCATAAATATTAACAAATCTGTCAAATCCACATGAGATGAATGTTTGTGTTTGTTCTTTACCCCACTCTTCATTCACTGTCTAACATGTCTGTCTCTGTGATTATGATCACCAGTCAAAGCTGACGGGCTCCTCATGCAGCCAACCTGGATTTTACACATTACAGCCTGTGTTTTTGTGTCTTTTTCTGCTAGATGATAAAGGTTTTGCAGTATAACAAGCCTCAAAGTGCCAGTGTCTTTCTACCACCACCAGAGGTCTGTTTAATTTCCTATTATTGCCCGTTGATTGTGTGTTGCTTTCCAAATTCAGCTGTGCCTTAGTGGGTCCAATAAATCAGAGGTGCTGCTTACCTCAGACCCAAGTTTAGTCTTTCTGGACTAAACATGTACTCTGATTAATCATATTACCTTTTTGTTGTTGTTGTTAAAGAAATCTGTGATCAATCAGCTTTTTGTTCAAACACATTTGAAGCACTTGAGAATAACTGCTGCATAAGTGTGTCATCTGTGTAATGTTCACATTTTGTACCACCAGGATTCCCAGGACAGCTCAGATGGCATTCCCTCTGCACCCCGCATGACAGGCAGTTTAGTGTCCGATCGCAGCCATGACGACATCGTCACCCGGATGAAGAACATTGAGTGTATAGAGCTGGGACGGCACAGACTGAAGCCTTGGTACTTCTCTCCATACCCACAGGAACTCACCTCGCTGCCCATCCTCTACCTCTGTGAATTCTGTCTCAAGTACCTCAAAAGCCTCAAGTGTCTTCAGAGACATTTGGTAAGACTTTTGTTCTCTAAACCTTGGTTATGTTAACAGCTTACACCTGAAATCTGTGCTTCTTGGATTGTTTGACATTGCTTGTGTTGTTAGGTTTATTTTTTATTTCTTTCTTTTTTCAGACCAAATGTAATCTAAGGCATCCTCCAGGCAATGAGATCTACCGCAAAGGCACCATCTCATTCTTTGAGATCGACGGCAGGAAAAACAAAGTTAGTGGTGTGATGCTTCTTTTCTTTCTTTCTTTTTTATTTACCAGATATTTATTGTTGTTTATTTGTGGTTAATACATATTTTTATATTTTTCCAGAACTATTCCCAGAACCTGTGTTTACTCGCAAAGTGTTTCCTCGACCACAAGACGTTGTATTACGACACAGACCCTTTCCTCTTCTACGTAATGACAGAGTACGACTCCAAAGGCTTCCATATAGTGGGCTACTTCTCTAAGGTGCACAGATAAGGCAGAGAATTTTTTCCACACTGTGATAGTGCACTCATAACAGGAAATATGCCTCTATGTAAGCAGGAGTTTCCAAAGCTTATCATTATTTTTCTTCCCTTTGTGCAGGAAAAGGAATCAACTGAAGATTACAACGTTGCCTGCATCCTCACCTTGCCTCCTTACCAGCGAAGAGGTTACGGCAAACTGCTCATTGAGTTCAGTAAGTGTCGTATCATCAGCCAGTTTTTTAAGTTATGAACATTTCTGTCTTCATGTCACCTCTTGTAAACATCTGTTTGTGTCTGCCAGGTTATGAGCTGTCCAAAGTAGAAGGGAAGACGGGAACTCCCGAAAAGCCGCTTTCTGATCTCGGTCTCTTGTCCTATCGCTCTTACTGGTCCCAGACCATCTTGGAAATCCTTATGGACCTTAAACCAGACAATGGCGAAAGACCACAGATTACCATCAAGTAAGCAAATATTCTGGATCTTATATGAGCTATAAAAAATGTTTATAGATGCATGTTTGGAGCTGAAATGTGTCGTCTTTGTACTTGCAGTGAGATCAGTGAGATCACAAGTGTAAAGAAAGAAGATGTTATTTCAACACTTCAGTACCTCAACCTAATCAACTATTACAAGGTGAGAGATGAGCACCAACTGTAAATTAACTGTTTACACTTTGCTTGAAAATATACGTTTAATTAGATTTGAAATGCTAAAGATCCAAACTCTGAAGCCTTGAATTTTTAATTTGAATAACACACAGATGGGAAATGTTTTTTCTAGAGGTAAGCCAGGGCTCGCAAAATCGCTAGCGAGGCTAGCGATTTTTCCAGTCGGGCTACCAAAATCTATCTCTGCCCTGCCCGTCGGCCTATCGTAGGAAGGAAAAATATATGTCAATGCTTTTGCATTCTTTCGGAAATGTAGCTGGGTAATTATGTCATTGGCATCGGTGAGCCACTGTCAATATGTGACATATTGAAATCGCGTTTGAATTTGCGCTTGTTTTTTGCTTTCACTTTGCAATCGCGCGAACTGTGTATAGAGAGCGACAGCACTGATTGGTGAGTGATGATAATTTGCGCACCAATTCCTCTGACATCGTCTTATCAATCGTTAGCTTACTATGCAAACATGACAAGTGAAATCTTCCGCAGCAAGCTTAAACATGTGAGAGGTTGATCGTGCAGAGAATCGCTGACCGTTGTGTGTGTGTGTGTGTGTGTGTGTGTGTGTGAAAGCAGCAGGATATATATTTTAGTTCTGCTGAGCCAAATAAGAGAGGTCAGGGTGAAGAAGTGACAGCCAAAGAAAAGCTTACCACAAAACGGAAAAGTTATGACAAATCAGACTATAAGGCAAAAAGAAAGTGCAGTTTTATGGTTTCATGGACAAAAGAATTTCTGTGGCTGCAATATGACGAGCTATATAACCGGGGCTGCACATAAGTGGTCCGCAGGTGCGCATTCGCTGTCAAAATAAAAAACGCGCACAAGATAAGAAGTTGCAACGCGTGTTTGCGTACATAAGATTTTCTGGAGGAGGACAGACATTTGTTTAAAACTCTTAAAGATGTCGAAGAAGCTCCTTTAAGCAATTACTTTGGTGTTCCTCCACCTCCAAACAAATGTCAGAAGGAGTCCGAACCACAAAAGAAGCGCGTATTCTTGGAAAAGTGGTTGCAGGAGGTGAGCTGGCTTCAAACAAATGATGAACGCACAGAGATGTGGTGCAGAATGTGCCGTGAAAATCCCACTCTAGTGGACAAAGACACTGCCTTTTATATGGACGCAAATGCACGTTGCAACTTCTTATCTGGTGCGCGTCTTTTATTTTGACAGCGAATGCGCACATGCGGACCACTTATGTGCACCCGTGTAAATAACATAATGTTCTGCCGGGTGTGTTGTTGGTTTTCCCTCGATTTCTGAGTCGTAATTTGTAATTTGTTGTAATTTGTGTTTCAACAATTTTTTTGATTAATGTTTTGTTTCCGTTACAATATTATACTTTAATGTATAATATTGTAACAGAAACAAAACAGGAAACAAAACATCAATCAAAAAATTGCTCTCTTTTTTATTCGGGCTACTTAAATTTATTTTGGGCTACCAAAAACTGAAGAGTCCCTGCCCGAAGGGCTACCAGGGATTTTGAAATTTTGCGAGCCCTGTAAGCAGAATTCTAGCACCCGTTCAGCTTGGTGATTCGTCACTTAGAAGTCTTTTTTCTCCTTAACCAAATGAAAGAGGTTGAATGTTCGTTCGGCGAGCTTTGAAGATTAAAAAAAAAAAAAAAAATAGTAGAAACTAAACGGCGAGCTGTGACTTCACGCATATATGGGCTAAATCAACACTGATCACGGGGAAGTGGGCGGGACCACAGATGATTTTTCTCAACTTCCCATGAAGCGACTGAAGCGACTACCAGTGAGATTGAACAATACTGCCGATTCATGTATGATCTGGCAATAAAAACATTCGAGCGTTACCTAGGCCCTGAATGTGAGACCATTCGGCAGCTGCAAAGCGATGCGTGACATGTAAATCGCTTCCTAAAATTGCACGATCATTAGCCAAACCACTAACAATGTTGATTATTTGGAGTTAAGAAGCTAAACGGTTAACACCACATCAATCATATATTTGAAGTAATGATAATCTCAAGATTTTGTTTCGATGATGAGAGCCCGACGTCTTATCAACAGCACAAAAAGACTGCACATTCCAAAGATTCTCCATAGGGTTAAAGCCTGGACTTTCTATTGGTCATTACAGTGTAAAAACGCTGTTGTTTTGTAAACAATGATTTTAAATCCAGGTGGTGACTTTGTCTCAGCTCAGCTTTAGTATACCACATGCCAGTCTCTCGCAGCAGTAATCATTACTCGTGGGTTTGCCTCATTGTAGCAGTTTTTTTTTGTTTTTTAATACTCCTTTTGTGGCTTTCAAAGTGCAAAAGCCCTAATTTAATGGCTTTGTGAGGAAAAGCAGTAACACTCCCAGAGCGGGAGGTGTTGCTACGACACTGCAGCCGCACCTTAAATATTTAAGGCTCTGTTTTGTGAGTTGAAGAAGTTGAAAGCAGTGGAGCATCAGCACCTTTTCAAATGAGCTGATAAAATGATGTGTACTGACTTTGGTTTCTTGAATGCAGGGTCAGTACATTCTGACTCTGTCAGAGGACATTGTGGAGGGACACGAGAGAGCGATGCAGAAGCGGCACCTGCGCATAGATCCTAAATGCCTTCACTTCACTCCAAAGGACTGGAGCAAAAGGGGGAAGTGGTAGAGTTGGTTGCTGAATGACGCCAGAACCAGGGCAGCAGACACCCGACGCGAACGGTGGATCAGATCAAGGTTTCCCCTCGGCTTTCTCATCAAGAACCCAGGACTTCTCTTCGATAAACAGTGAACATGAATTGTTTTGTTAAACGTTCATTCTATATTGTGAATCTAAAAGGCCGTCAAACCTGGGCAGAGGGAGAGACTGGTTAACAGTAACACCGCCAAAAACACAACACACCTTCTACTGTGTAAAAGATCCTGTTTATGATCAAAACAGTGCATTAAAAATGACAAAAAGGTGACTGTCTATCAGTGTAAAATGACAAACGCACAAACCACTGAAAGGTTGTTTTTATACACGTGATTTTAGATCCTATAGAACTGCTTCATCTGTTAGTCCACATTTTGTAAAACTCACCAAGTACATTTATTTGCTCTTCTTGTTGTTGTTGCTGTTCCCCTGACTACCACTGTGGCCACACCCTCTCATCTGCCATGTAAAAATGTTGTCATTAGGATCATTCGTATTCCAACAAAGTTCACTAGAGTCATAATTAAGAAACAAAACTAATGCCTGAACAACACTCCAAGATTTACTTTTTTCTACTTTGAAGGTTTTTCAAAGGTTTTTTTTTTTTTTTTTTTTCTCCCAAGGCTTCAGGACCTCTAAAACCTCTTCCTGGGTATAAAAGATTGAATAGTTGTTATTAGGAACTAAAATCAGACTGTGGATACTTTTATACTCTCCCTGTGACTAAGGCAGATGTTTATTTTGAGAGTTTAAAGAGGGAAATTGTACATTAAGACTTTTTTGGGGGGGTAAGTTTTTCTTCGAGTGCCTGAATATTAATGTTTCTTAGCTAATAATAATTATAATGCATCAGGCTGTTTTTAGTGTCACTTTATTAGGCTCACTTATAAATATGAACAGCCCAAAACTTTTGCATTATCCATTACATAAAACTCAGAACTAGGCATCAGTTATGTTACACGTTTGTGCAGTTATATATGTTCTTGGTTTGTGATCATTCAGGCCAATATTTCTTTTTCTTTTTTTCATCACTCAAGCATATCAACCCCCCTTGATTTAAACGTATATTTGCCGTGTCTGTACATACTGATGACAGAAGCCATGTTGAACTTTAAGGAATGTAAATTTCATGTACAGTCGTCTTTCTTTTTTACTCAATGTTATCTAACAAGCTGCACAATGTTTAAAAAAAAAAAAAAAGACCTAAAAGTGATATCTTACCTTCAGTTTTGTGTTTTATGTTTACATGTCAGAAAAGGATGTTGAAATGATTTAGTATATCTTTATGTGGAACACTTCAGAGCGTTTGAACGTTTGATATAAAAAGAAAAGAAAAGCTGGCTGAATTGATAAAAACAACGCGTCTTTATTGTGTTTATTCTGGTCTGAGAGCCACTTTCATCTGCGTGGACAGGTTAAGCCGTGTAAATGAATGTAACAAATTCCCAGTGGACACAGTGCATAAAGAGGGTGTTCAAAATTGAGTTAGTTTGTATGTAAAATTAAATTACATACGTTTTTACGTAAAATGAATGCAGTTCATGTCAGAATATGCAGTTTGGCGAGAAATTATTACTGCACCAGAAATGTGAAACAAGCTATCCAGCTTTGAGATCCGGTTGTCAAAAGGTGCCATACAGCCCAATAGATGCTTTACAGAGGGTGAAGAAATTGCCGTAATTGTTATTAATTAATAATTAGTCCAGTTTTCCGCAGTAAAGTTTATGTAGTTGTTTTAACAGGTTGGCTCTGTCATCAAAAGGGGTGCAGGTGGTCCGTGAGCCATATACAAGCCCGATTTGTAGCCGGTGCCAAAAAGTGATTTCAAGTATGTGCCAAAAAAAAAAAATGCAGGAATTGAAACTGTTATAAAGGACTTGTTGGCCTATAATATGTCAAAAAATATTTCTCATGAATGGAATCCAGTCTTTGGGCCAGAATGAACATTCCTGTCACAAGATCGAAGCTGCAGTCAGTTTTTGACAAAGTGACTTTTATATACTCATTCATAAAATGTCTTTTTCAATGGAGATCTGGCCAAGAGGGCAACAGAAATGGTAACAAATATAACATAATCATGTTTTATGTGACCAAACAAAGAAGACGACTGATTACAGTGTAGGTGCAATGAGGAAAACAGATGCAAAACAGGTCATTTTAGATTTTATACATAACAGCTGCACACATCATGTTCACTACAGTCAATTTATCAATTCTTTTTTAATGTAAACATATTAGACATTAAAAACGGTTTAGAATATTTTCACGGAGTTTCAGTGTAAAGCTTGATCACCAGGGGGCAGTATTGTGAACCCCTCACCTGTGCGACATTTGAAGTTGAAACCACTGGACGGTCGAGCGGAGCTGTAATTACAACCTGACCTCTGTAATTGTGTTTGAGCGGCGGAGGAACTGAGTTAGACAACAACTGGAAGTTGAAATTTGGTAACAACCTGCATGAAGAGCAGCACTCTAGCATGTTAGATAATTGTATGTTGTTTGTTTTTTTTAGACTGCACGGTGCATGTTGCTAACGCACACTTTCCCAGCTGAACACGGCGCTGCAGTTTACTCTCTGGATGTGTAAAATGTGTAACAATGGATCACACCTCAGTGTCTGCAGGAGGCCTCGTTTATTGAGCACGTTTCCTCAGCGGACCGATCAATGGATCTGCTTAAAAGCGCGTGTTGGCGGCGCTCAGGCTTGACGGTGTTTTAATGTCTGCAAGTCAGGTTTGAGTTATCAGCATCACATCACACCAATTTTTCTCTCCCCACCTCACAGAGCCACACCACTCCCCAGGAGGACACAGGAATTTCACACTAATCTAATATCCTCTTCCTGACATCTAGATTTCCTCACCCTGAGTCTGAGTGCTGGCACATTTTTTGTGCTTTATGGGCCAAAAGTTTATTTTGGGCCCTGGTTATTTTTACTCAGATACACAGTTGGATCATTAGAGCTGCCAGTTTGGAGTAGTTTGGGCTTTACTTTAACAAGCTTGAATTTCAAGAGTCATTATTATGCAGAAGGATGAGGAGAGCCCATCATTTGTAATTGTTTCAAACTGCTTGATTATACCAAGCATGCCTCATAAAATGGAATATCCCACTAAGCATAACAACAGATTTCCACATGGTGTCACTGCCGCACTGAGAGTTGTAGGGTTGTTTGGTTTCTTGAAAAAAATCATGCTCCATCACTGCAAACTAAATATTTAAAGATGTATGTTTACCTGGAATTCAAGTGTAGATTGGGTGAGAATTGGATGTAATCCACGATGTTAAACCCGTCTGACACAAGGCTATTTTATAGCTTGAATTGACTTTAACCTTTCTTTTTCGCGCTGACTGTTCCATTGTTAGACGTTGGTGAAATTTGGTGTCACGCTCCGACACTTGCTGCCGATGCTTTCACTGGCTTGTTGTGCTCGTGTCTCTGCATCAAACAGAAAGCAAAGGGAAGCAGGCATCTCCGCAAAAACACCTCCTGACCCCTTATGAGGACACAAAGAGGTATGAATGTTTGCCACAAAAGCTGGTTTCTCTCCTCTCAACTCTGTTTTAATTTTTCTTATCTCCTCAAGACACACTCTACCAGGCCTCTCCTCTCTGCACTCCTCCCCGCCCCTGCCCCCAACCCCAGATCAGAGCCGCTGACCTCGCGACACACGCACACAAACACACACACGCTGCAACATATGGTACGGCCGGGACAAAACTCCACGCAGTAATTAGGGGGATGGTGCCGGACACTTGGCTCTGCTGCGGTGCAGGTTAAGCAGCGTGATACATCATCTCCTCTTGCGAGCACCATGCAAGGGTTTACCCAAATTGACAGGTATGTGCTTTTAAAGACGCTGCAGAGGCTGATGAGAGAGGACGGCCAAAGCTGTGTTGTTATGTATCCTGTGCTCTCATTGTTCTTAAGGAGGTTGATTGTTTGTTGTGGTCTTCCAGCACACTGAGCATGTTTGGGGAGTACGCAGAGGTCCTCTGCAAATAAACACTCTGCCACACACACACTTGAGCACACACAACTGCCATTTTCACCTTTGCTTCTGAGGTTGTGTGCACTTTATCTCTCTCGTGCAGAAATTTCAGCGCTGGCAGGGGGAGAGTGACACTTTAAATGAACGCGTTTGATGTCACGAGTGTCGCTTTCCATCAATAAATTAGTCAAAGAGAGGTGGAGAAATCCTGGGAGGCGAAAGTCTTGGTACAACATTGCATCAGCATCGGGTCTGCCACACTGCTGCTCGTGTGTGTGTCACACACCGTTATATACGAGTGTTTCGGGCATTTGAATCAGCAAGAAAAAATGTTTTTAACCACAGTCATGGCCCAGGGAGGGTTTTTGAATTCCAGCGTAAGAAACGCAGAGCTCTCCGCTTGGACGCCGCTGTCCGTCCGCCACTGCCTCAACCTCTCTCTGACAAGGAGAGGAGGAGGAGGGGGGCCGAGAGAGAGAGAGAGGCCGGGCGAAGCTGTGTGTGCACGAGAGAGAGCGAGAGAGGGGAGGAGGAGAAAGAGGGGGTTGGCTTTAGTGTGATGTGAATGGAATAGAATCAGCGCGAGAGGAAGAAAGAGGGAGGAGGACAGCGCAAATCAACCTGCCCCTTGACTTTAACAACAGAATAGAGCCGGCAGACACAGAGATCGGGAAGTGTGCGTGCGTGTGCTGCTGTTTTATTTTATTTTTGGAGAGAGGAAGAGAACATCAGACAGGAGGAACTGAGGGAGGAGGAGGAGAAGGAGCCTCACCGTGGAGATAGATAGCAGAAAAATGCTGTCACGGGGAGAGAAGGGGAGGGAGTCGGCAGAGAGGAACAGGATGAAACAAGGCAGGGTTGAGCAGAACTGAAATGTGGAGGTAAGCCTTTTCTTTCCGTATTAAGATTTTACATTCACACTGCTGCCGCCCCACCACCACCACCGTCGCTAACACCCACCCTGTGTCCTCGTCCAGAAGAAGATAATGAATTCAGATTGATGGATCTGCACACCCTCTGTGTGCCACATACCTCTGTGTCGGCATGCATATTGCTCTGATAGACAAACCATCCGGCCCACCGACAATGTATGAGAGCAGCAGAGATGTAAAATGATGGGGTTGGCATCATGATATCTTGCAGCTTGTCCTCTGTCTTCCTCTCTGCCCTTTGTGCCATTGCCCCCCCCCCCCCTTTTTTTTTTTTTATAAATGGATTTTATTCAGCCAGCTAAGGTCTGCTGTATCTACCATTTACACATTGCATTGTAGGTTTGAATCCAGCTCACAACCTTTGTCGCATTTCATCCCAGGCCTGCCCTCCTCCCCCTCCTCCTTCTCCTCCTCCTCCCCGTCTCCCAACACTAACCCCCTCCTCATCATCTATCCTGTGTCTCTCCATTGTGCGATCTGTTAACGAGGCCGGCTTGTCTCAAAAAACAGCGCTGTGACATTGTCGGGGCGGCACTGCGAAACCTTCGCCGTTAAGCGCTCCTGGCCGCGAGGGCAAGGTGGAGGGAGGAAAGAGAGGGAGACAGAGAGACAGGGGGGGGGGGGATTGATGGAGGGACACTCGCGCAGAATGAAAGAGAGTCAGAAAGAAAGAAGATGCAGGAACAAAAAAAATAAAAAGAGGATCAGGATTTGCTCCAGATACATATTTTCAAAGACCGAAAAGCCGTCGGTCTGCAGTGGGCTGGGATTTGTGTGGATAAAGAGGATTGTGCACAGACAATGATGGAATGGAGAAGCACAACCGGGATTGGGGTGTTGTTTTCAAGGTGGCAGAGAAAATGAGGGATGCAGGAGTCAGTCCCCCCCCCCAACCCCCCACCTTCACCACACACACATACCATCCCCATCCTCTCCTTGCCCTCCGCACCACCCTACCCACCGCACTCTCTAATTTAAGATGGGGCTGTGTGTTTATGAGACGCCAGGGTTTCAGGGCTGGATGGGCTGCTGTAGGGAGAGAAAAGCAGGGATGAAGAGCCGATCGAGAGGGAAGACGAGCAGCAGCAGCAGCTTACATAAGCCAGTGCACTCAAAGGACGGGCCATTTAATTTACATTGAGCTGCCTGGCTGCTCATCCACTGTGGTGTTCACTGTGGTTCACATTGGCTTTTTCTTTTTTTTCAAATGATAAAATGCAGTTTGACCTGACTGGATGAAAAGGAAGGATGTGCGATGACCTTAAAGCGTTGTGTCGGTGTTCCCGAACAGGAGGGCGTTATATTTTTCTACAATCTCAACTTTCTTGCTGGACAGTTCAGTAGAGTGAAACCCCAGCCTTGCAGGTATTTATCGCGGCGAACGATTAGGATGTCTGCATGAAGTGCACCGGCATAATGGTGCTCACAGCGTGCAGCCTGCTCATACAACTCAGCTGCAGATGACTTTTTGTTCTGCTGCCATCCACTGCGTCGCACTTACGGCATATCGAGGCAGCGCAGTCCTCTGTGTGGGCCATGCCCAAAGGATAAGTGAAAAAGGCCCCTGTCTATAAAAAAAAAAGAAATCTGAATGCGTGTGTGTATTTTAGAAGAGCAGTTGCGCGGAAGTAAAATGCCATTTCAGAGGATGGCAGCCCTAATGTAACCAGGATCCTTTGTGTCTCCTCGTGGTCTGTAGTTTGCTTTCTGCTTGGCCAAATAAAGCAAAATAAAGCACCTGCTGCGTTTACTGCCTCCTCTGCAGAAAGTGTGTTTTCTGATGTGAAACTCACTCTGTTGGTAAAGCAGTGGAGCAGTTAGCATCAGTCGCTTTTCATTAAGCAGATCACCACAAATAACAATAAGTCTACCTGCTGCAACTTTGGAGTTAGCGCCTTGTATGTGAGTGAAGGTGGAAGATCTTTTGAGAATTCATTTATTTTTGATACTAGGAAACAGTGCAGATGTATTTAACCCCCCCCCCCCCCCCCCCCCCCACACACACACACACACACACACACACGCATGCCATAAATTTTCTAGCACTTAAAAAAAAAAGAAAAATGTTACACCATGGCATTACTTTATGATTAATCAGCCCTCACATCTGCTGCAGTTGATTGGCTAATTATCTGACTCAGCTCCATTTCTGTATATGATGACATCCAGAATATGAGCACATTATGGAGTCTATTTTGGCCTGGGCCCACTTGCTAGTCTGCCTTTATGAAGTTTGTATATGTATTACATTGGTTATTTTACACATTTGATATAAATTCTCAAATGCTAAAAGCGACCTTTAACCTGACACTTTGTTCTTGGCCGCCCTCATATATAGAAAATGAAATATCCACAACCAAAAGCATACAGCGAGCAGGCAGCTTTCAGCAGCCCTGACAATGTGTGTGTGTTTTAATGCGGCACCCTATGTGTCCTCTCCCATGAGAGGCTTCCTCAGTGGGACTCATTCTGTATCTGGTTGAGTAGCAGGGGAGCAGAGTCGCGGGAGACTCTTGAATCGATCGGCCCGTTTTCATTTCCTGAACCAAACAAGAACCAAGAGAGCTGGGCTCTGTACATGCGAGCGTCATGTGGATGCAGAGCTGTCAGCTTCTATTGTTCCTTGTTGGCGATGCCATAAATTTGTCCTGCTCTCCTTCAGCTGCTGTTTATACCAACCGTCTCCTCTGATAACAGAAACAGTAGTTTCAGGTTTGCTTCATACCGTGTTCCTGCTCAGAATTAAACCACGATGCCTGAAGTGACTCTCTTGTCCACACAGCAAATAGATGACAGTCCTCACCTGACAGCATGAATGCTGCCAAAGTGTTACTTTGAATTCGCTCTGCACCACAAAGCACCCCCGTTTGATCAAAGCGATTTTTATCTGGTTTTGCACTCAGTGAGAATCAGATAAACATATCGCGAGGTTACCGGGCAGATTTTGTCCTGGTCTTACTCAGCATTATGTCACTCCGCTTGTTTTGGAGCCATTTTGCATGGCTACACCCCAGCAGGCTCCCTGTGGGTGCTCAGTTAGGAAGGGCTGTCGGAGGTGGAGACTTCCTCACATCTGATGGCAGGATGCCGGCAGCATTAGCCACAAGGTAGATCCTCTTAGCTCATGCTCTCTGCTGTCACCTGCTTACTGCTGACCGGTGATCTCCTGCAAGATCAGGCCTCTTTGGGGGGTTTTTTTCCCCTAATTTCTTTTTTTTTGTCAAGGCTTTTGCCCTTCTCCACCTATTCAGCTGCACAAATAGAAAGCGGCATAATAAATGTTGGAGAATGACTCATGATTCACAGCGTCAGCTAAAGTAGGACTGCACAGTTGAGATAAATCAGCATGACAAATATTCAGGGAGAGTTTTACCGTCTCGGGAGTCAATCCTCACGGGCTATTGTCTTTTTGAAAATAAGCATCGAAATACTTAACTATTAAAACGGTTCCCCCCTGTGATTTCTGCTGCACGCACTCGCATGTGCATGGGACAATTTTGTTAGATTTTCATAAATTACACGAGGAAAATTTCGAGCACTTTCAAAACCCGTCAGAAAACCCATCAGCTTTTTGAGTGTGAAATCAAGGACGAACTGAGAAATTGGCCCTTCGTGTACAAAAAGACATAACCGCTGGCGGTGAATCACGCTTTAGACCTTTTAAATAAACGATGTTGTAATTGTTCTGATGGGTATCATGTCTTCTGTGCAGAGAGAGGGAAACAGAGCTAGGCATGTCCAACAACGCGCCCCTGATGTAATAGTCCTAAAATATGTGGAAGCTGCTATCTTCATGAGACATATTTATGTAAGCATCTGCTGTTAACACAGCCCACATGAATACAATCCCACTTTTTACTCCGTGTTGTGAAATGCCCCCTTCCAGAAATATATATTCAAGCTCATTGTACCAAATCGCAAAGTACCTCTCTCAGTTATGTCATACATACATTAAACCATTAAGCGGTGCAGTGGCTCCTTCTCATTGTTCTCATTGCTATTACAGGAGAGAAGTGCACTCTGGGGTATTCAGAGCCACTGAAAGCAGACCAGGAGCAACCGTTCATGCTCGTGCCACGTCACTTTCATCGCCGCATTCGGTCGATAGAGATCAAAAAAAGCAGAAAACATTTTTAGGCTCTGATAGGAGTTTAAAAATACCCTCATAAGGTTTTCTATTTTGGGGATGATACTTGACGTATTAGAGATCGCCTCTGTGTTTGTTTCAGGCTGAAGAGGCTCTTTGGGCTGTCACAAATTTGAGAAGGAAGTTGCATTCTCGACCGTTTCATTTGCATGTTAAAGGCAAATAAAGAAGTAAAGAGCAGTTTGAACAGGTACCTTAGAGCTCCACATCGTCTCTCTGTGGGGCACAGCAGCGACCGCACACAGGAAACTGAGAGATGTGACCTTAGAGGCGCAGAGGAGAGGTTTTTTTTGTGTTTAGCTTCTGCCACATTTCCCCTCATTCTAGGTTAAAAAAAAAATGCAGTAAAAAAAGGAAAGAATTAGGGGAGAAAATACACTCTACATACTTTAGATTTAAGCAGATTCAATCTGTGGCCCGGTGAATCACCAATCCCCATTACTGCACACTTCCCAGAATGCACAGCGTGCATTTTCATTCACAAGTGGAAAGCCACAGATGTACAGAACATGTTCCCTGTTTTGACTGTACCCTACGCACATAGCATCACATCAAAACCCTTCAGTAAACGATGCGCTGTTTGCGTCATCGTACTTAACATATTGGTGCATGAGCTACTCTTTGCTTCCCTTTTTTCTATCTAGGTCAGAAAGTGCCGTGACGCTGGTGCAAATAAAACAAGTGCCACCAGGCAGTAGTTTGGCTGCAAAGTGCAGCAAGGTAGCCGCAGTGTTCACATGTGCAAAATAATAGTTTGTCAGCAGGGCTTGGCTTCATATTTTCACACATATGTTGGTCTTCTTTGTAAGTAGCTGCATTAGCATCAGGGCGAAACTTTGCTTTAGAATATTTGCTCTAGAGGTGCTGGTTGAAGGGAATCCAGCACTGCACTACAGCTGCGACATTTACATATAATGATGCTCATAGCTGTGGATTTCTTACAATATTGAAATGTTTTAGCACAAAAGACAAATCGTATTATCCAGGGGGAAATGGAAACGACAACTTCCTTGTGTGGTTTTTTTTTTTTTTTCAGTACTTTGGTCGAGCTTGATTTCCGTATCGAAGACGTCGCTACACAAGCAGGGAGAATGGCTTGATGTGAGGCTTTACAGATGCCCGCGCATCTGTGAGAGACATTAGTCTATTTCTCCAAATAATGATAGCAATTTGTGTCCTCTGAGCTCATAATGAGCGTAGATGGAACCAGTGTAGCTTGTAAGCGTGATGGCAGCCATTTAGACGTGGCCTTTCCTCACTCCTGTACCCCGAAGTCATAAGCAACACTTATTTAGAGTGAGTGAAGACGGCATTTGATTCGATTTGCTCCAGTAAACAAAGATGTTGAGCTTAAAACGTGTGATGAATTCAGGGCATCGGCATTGCAGCTATTTTATGTCTCTTTACAACAGGGACAGTGAGGAAGCAGAGGATGTCGGAGTCTCTTCCTCTGGAAGTAGACAGTGTACAGTTACTCTTCAGCGTGCCTTTAAAGCAATATTGAGCAATCTCGTTTCCTCTGCCTCAGAGCTGGTTGCACAGATGACGGAGGGGTAACAGTGAACCGTTGAGCCTCAATATAATAGATACAGTCATGAAGCTGAGGGTCAGTTCCTTTCTCTGTCACACAAACCCAGGCACACAGAAACGGGGCATTTGCAGGGGGACAGCTGCTCTTCCTGTCTCTGTGTGGACAGCGTGCAACATCTATAAGGACACTGTTTTATAGAGTCAGCAGACGCACACAAAGACACACATGCTCTGAAAGTACCTCTCGCATCTGTGCCTTAAACCTCTCTGCCTTCGTCTCTCTCGTGGTGTGCCACAAGGTGTATTTTCAGATTTACAGGAAGTGGCAGTGCTCTGCCAGCGCGTAGAGTTGATGTCATGGCAAATAACATGTAAAACAATAGCATGAGTTAAGTATCTTTATTTAACTGTGGACAAACAGCACCACAGTTGTGATAGAAAGAAAATTTGTGCATGAGAGTGCGTGAGTTGTGCATTGCGCTGTTTAATGCAAGAGGAAGTTCCTGTAGGTTCTAATACTATAGAAAAGGCTTTTCGGAGCATACTTCCTCTTTGCATTTAGGCGGGCAATTAAAATAATGCAAAATGATCACCAAATGCAGTGATTTGTGAAACTTTCAGATTTGTACTTTGTGCTCTGACAGCCTCTTCTTCCATTTTAGCAGCTTGTTTTTCAGCTTACAAAAAGACGACCAAAAAAGAACTGAAACTGGACGAGACACCACTGGAGTCACACGTTAGATGACCTTAACCATACTTGCTTACTGTAAGAGACGAGGCACGTGTACAGAGAGAGAAGTCGGGCGCAGTCTTAGATTTAAAAAATAAAAAAATCATAACAAATAAAGCTCCAGTGATTGCTGTGTGTGTGCATGGATGTGGATGGACAAGGGAGCAACCAAACAATGAATAATTAACATGGTAAACCCTCGCCCCTTTTTACCCCGTCCTATTAATAATGTAATAGACTCATTTTCTGTCTTTCAGGGAGAACAGCTCTCCTTGAAGTATGAAATCTGTTAAATTGTGTTGAGTGGCCTCTCTATCTATAGAGTTTAGAGGAAATCTGTACCTCTATATATAGTCATAACAAACAGTGCAGTACAGCAGAGCTGATGCAAACACAAACGACACTTCACTCTTTTTACTTATTGGTCATTTTGCAGGGGAGTACATTTAAGTTCCCACTGAACTAAGTACACCCGACAGAACAATAAAGCAAGCAGACAGTCTTGATGTCATAGACTGTAGGTAAAAGATGGATGTAGTGACTATGACCTCATCTACTGATTTCATGAGCCTCAATTTCAGTATTCTGGCTGTGGTCATGTTGGTTTCTTACAGCAATATGTTACAGCTGAGTTATCAGCTCACGCTAGCAGGTTTGTTAAGCAAGCCACATACATAGGTTCTATGGGCACAACGCACAGACACTTGCACAGCAAGCCATAATATTGTTTTGTTAGCTAAATTAACATTTTTAAAAAAGGCACCACCACTGCAACCAGAGACCCAAGTCATCTCTTGTGCCAGGCAGTGAACTTGTTTGACTTTTATCTTGTCTCCCTCCTCTCACCCCCAGCTGGTTGCAGCCCCTCACTGAGCCTTGTTCAGCCAGAGGTTTTTTTTTCCTGTTAAAAGGGAGATTTTCCCTCCCACTGTCGCCGTGCTTGCTCACAGGGGCTTGTTTGATTGTTTTCTTTGTTTTTTCTCTATTGTGGGGTTTTAATCATACCCGACCTACGGTGGCCAGCTAGAGACAAAGCGTATACAAACTCAAAAACACAACGGAAGTGCTCCAGGACGCTAGGGGCAGTGTTGAGCTCGATTTGCAAAATAAACAGCAAGTTTGTTGCAAACACATGGACTTGGATACCTGCGGAAAACACCTGCAAGGATAGAACAACCGTGCTTTATAAGAAAAGTAATGTGCAAACTGTTGTTTGTTTGATTTGTTTTGAATTACTATCAACGTTTGGTTTATGGTGGAGTCAAATCTGACGTTAGCTAACAGTCACTGTGCTTTGCTCAGAGAGAAGCTCAACACTGCCCCTAGCGTCCTGGAGCACTTCCGTTGTGTTTTGGAGTTTGCACATGCTTCGGAGTTTGTTCGTGCTTCGGAGTTTGTGCGTGTTTTGGAGTTTGTACGTGCTTTGTCTCTAGGGGCCACCTGTACCCAACAGTTGATGTGATTTGACGCTATATAAATACAAGCGAACAGAATCAAATTGAATTTATTTCTACTGAAACTTTTAACATTTTAACATGAAAGTCCATTGGAGTTTACTGGCTCGTTAAACCAGCCTTTAGCGTCCAGTTGCAGAACTGCATTTTTCATACTTTGTCACTCATGCTTCAAAATACCAGATGCAGTCATTGCTTTCTTGTTGAGCCGTGACACTTCGATTGTCATGAAGAAAATAATTGCCGACAACAACTCTGACTAACCACTCTCCTGTCAGCATCACCTTGAAGTTCTGCAAAAACATAATAAAAGCAAGACTAAAAACAATTCTTTCATTCCATTCGCGATGATGGATGTGTACTATCAAAGGCAGAACTGCACAGAAATTTTCTGACAGGTCATACTTGTTGGCTTGAGTACCTGTGTCACTGCAAAATATTGCTCACAGTAATGGTAGATGTATTTCTTTTGAGACTCTTCAAAAACCTGCTGTTTTTCTTGTCACCTTGATAGCTATCCTCTTTGTTAAAATCGGCCCATTGAGCACCAGGTGCCAACAGGAAAGGAGGCTTACGTGTCTTTGGGGACCAATAGCTGAGACGAGCATTTGCAAAACTGTTTGAATTAAAAAAGAAGAATAAAACATGTCACAAAAGAACGAGAATGCATCATCTACTTAGAAGCCTCTGGACTTGGCCCAGTTCACTGTTTGCAGTGTGGTAGTGGGTCCATGAGGAAGATTGAGGAAGCCGGAGCAAGTGTTGAACATTAGAATGAACTCATTTTCTGAATCAGGTCCAGCCACATTAATACACATTTACTCTCTTGAAAGCACTGCAGCTGCTCCGGCTCGATGTCACATATTCTGAGGCAGAGCAGGAATGCAACCTGATCTCAAATGTAGCAGGACTGCGAACGATCAATAATGAGAGTGAGACTGAGCCTGGCTTTAAATTTCCCCAAATCAATCACTGTTAGGAGTTGATTTAGACCTTGTGGTTAAGAATCAGCAAGACAGCTTTTAACTATAAGGATAGACAGTGGTGTTAGAGGAGCTGTCCTGCAAAGCTGGACACTTTCTAATAGCTGCCTGAGTCAAACTGTGTGTGTCACTTTATGGTCACATGTCAAAACAGCGTCTTTTGAAAGACTTGCATGCATCTGTGGCGACAAGTGTGGTGTTTCACAACTTCAGCTTCGTCTTTGAAAGATGCCAAGCACAGAAAGAAGTTGCAGGTCGAAATGACCGCCACAACCTGACGTGATGGAGTTGATAAGCCTGCAGTAACTTTTGCCACTGATCAGATCTAATTGCTGCTAAGCTGTTAAGCTGATTGCTGCAGCTTCACCCAAAGGGAAACCAGATCAAATCTCTATCGTCTTGATCGGGAGGCTATCTTTTTTTTCACGGTCAAACGCTTGCAATGGCCGCGCCATCGGCGGTAATTACGATAAAAGCACATGAGCTGAAGGTTGAGTCACTTTAACAAAGTAAAAAAAAAAAGTGCTCATTCACTCTGCAGTGTGGCAGCCAGTCTCCAATAAGTGTGGTGTACAAACGATGACGACACACATCCTCTCGAAGTTCAAAAGTCACTCGTCTCTTCCTGTTTCACAGGACGTAGACTCGCATGAGCCGGTGCAAAATAAGTCAAGCGGCCGTGACTTCCCCAAAACTGTGCATGTTTAATTTGACTCTCCTCTGACTTCCGCGTGTGTCCTAACGTTGTACACAAGAGGCGCATTAACCTTGTCCTGGACTTAACACGGACGTGGTGCTCACCTACTGTCATCAGTTAAGCCAGCCAAGCCCAGAGCAGTAATGGTCCTTCAAAGCCCATCTGGTGCACTATGCAAAGACAGATAATACTTAAAGATTTTCACCCGGTCAGGTATGTTTAAAGAATAATTCTCTTTGAAGCATGAATGTCTGATGAAAGTTACAAACTGAAGTATATGTTTCTTCTTTTTCTTAAAACAAAAAATCAGTTTCTCCCTTTAAATGTTTAAACTTCAGATATGACAAAGAGGTCGAGCCTCAGTGTTTGTGCCTCAGGTTTCCACTTCCCACTTGTAAGATGAGTGATGGACCGGGGCTCGCTTCTTTGTGATGCAAGTGAAGGCCTCAAACTCAGATTGAGATGAACACAGTTAAATGCTCCACTCTTCAGTACAACAGTTTCGCAGCATGAAAATTAGAATCCGTACTAGTATGTGCAATAAAGCTCGAATGTGAAAGATAAGTTACGTTTTCAGAAGCTTATTTTATGACAGGAAGTCTGTTCACGTTCCCCTTTCGCTTAAAAGTTTCAGGTTTTAATTTTTGCGACGAAATCAAGAGCCATATATTGTCATGGCTTCTGATGGGTGGAAGCATTACTTGGCATTAAAATAAACTGTTTTAGCATGCGTAACACGGAGATCATTACCGTCCAGAGGCCGAGTTCTGAGACGCAGTATTAAACACTGCTGTCTGCATGTATTATTAAGTTTCCCAGGGATGGAGTCTGGCTCTTGCATCATGGGAGTATCTGCAGGAAAAAGCAGGCAGCAGCCTCCCAGTGATCCTAGCAGATGCAATGGAGCTTTAAAAAAAATCTTGGAGAGCATGAGGTGCATGCCTGGGTTATACAACTGAATATATAACTAAATAGAAAAACAAAGAAACTGCAATCATTTTTATATATTATTTATATAGGACCAGTTCCAACCAGCAGTTTTGGATGATAGGCAGGAGAATGAAGCTGCTGTTTTCCCGAATTTGGGGTGACAGAGATCACGTGTGGGGAAAAGTCAGTTTAAATGGCAACGCAACCAGATCACGAAGGTGTAAATCATGACCAAATCACATTCTGTGCTCTTTATTGATGCCATTTAATTCAAACAGTTGAAGTGGTTTGCGCTAGCCAGCCCAGACAGTTACGGGTCAAGTTTCTGGTAATGTGGTGGTCGAACTGTGGCTTGGAGAGCATCGGGGGAGGTCAAGCATAGTTTCCAGCAACTCCTGCGTCATCTGATGTAGGCTAATCTGTGGATGTAGGCGCGTTTGTGCATATTTGGAGTAGATAGCTGATGTGTCATGCTACATGCTATATCTTGAAAAGAAAGTTGAGCAGCATCTCCACGGACAGCGACTTGCTGTTTATCCTTATTGTGTTAGAATATGAACAACATCATAATGATGGCATCAGCTTTAGCCTTTTTCTAGTAGCAACAGCATTGTTAGGATATTGGATCCTCTAGTGCTAATAGATTTTAAACCAGCGAGATACAGAATCATCACATGCACATGCACATTTACAATCAATGTACAATCAGCTGTACTGAAAGCTTTTGAGAAAAGAGCTTCCCGTTACTGTTTATTGTCTCAAGCCTAATATCCTAAGTTATTTTTTATTGCACCCTCAGTCAGTCCTGCTGTTATGAGATGATCCACTTATGGTCATATTAGAGTGTGGTTTAAGCCAGACTGATATTTGCTCATAAAATTGCTCAGCTTGGTAGATCCTGGGAAAACATTAAGCTGGTTTTCAATGATTTGTGCTGTAGCAGTTTATGTGCATGTAGCAACAAAACCCCAAAAACATTAAAAATGCAAATAATGGCTTCCTAAATATATTAAACAGAAACTTGAGGGGGCTGGGACAAAAACACCAGTTCCTCTTTGCTTTGTACTTTTTCACAAGGTATATGACGCACTTCTCTGTCGTGGTAACACACAGGACAGTTTCTCTTCAGTGACTTCAGAGAGAATATGTATTTTTGACACCAGTGTGGCTCTGTTGAAGATCTTGTTGAAGACGTTTTGTGTTCAAAGGTAAGAAATGGACTGATTTGCTTTCAAACAGGAGAAAAAAGAAGGAAAATCGTGAGATTTTAAAATAGTGTTTTACGGGTTTGGAAAAATTGGGGGGGAAATATAAACCTAGAAATTATTGGAAAAGTAACGCAGGTCAAGTTGATGAATACCCAGGTAACCGAGTGTGCATATCATTTAAGAGCTGCTGGAAAAATAATTATATTGGTATGTCTGAGGAGACTCACCTGCTCAATTAATGTTGATGCTTTTTGTCCGAACATCAGAACGTCAGACTCCGTTGAAGCTGTTGCTCTGATTGGGATATAACGTCTGGCTTCACGTGGAACACATATAAGGCATGGCTTGAGAAAGACCAGGACCTGGACTCAGGATGGATGAATCATCCGCTGTGTAGTAAAACACTTAGCAAAGAATTTGAGAGGCAGCTAAAAGGGCCAAGCCACAGAAATAATGGCTCTACTCCATCTCCCGTGGTCAGTGCTACCCTTTCACCCAGTGTCAAACTAGAGACTGTTTTGGGTGCTGTGTCTATAAATTGCAGTTGCAGAGTTACTGTGGCTAATTATTCCTTTGACACATGTGAAGTCACCCCACTGCCTGGTGGTGGCTGAAACCCACAATGAATCTACTGCTTCTTCAGGATTTAGACTTTGATTAGAGTTAGTTTCAGGCTTGCTTCACTACATCCAGAGAGTCTGTCAAATAGACAGATTCATTACCCTTCTGGTATCTGGACTAATCATGGTTCCATGCATAGTCACCCCTAGAGACTCATTCTGAACTGCTAAACACACCCATCATGCCTAGTAAGCACCCGGGGTCAGGACAGTGTTAGCAGGTGACACAACTTTTATTATCTCATTGCAACATGGCCTCTGAAGCTCGTTAATCATTATTTTAATTGACATAAATAAGATTTTTTTTTTAATTTAAGATGCACTGTATTGACATGGATTGTGCATTCATGCATGGCCAGTTGTTTTGGCAAATGTATGGAAAAGGCAGGCTTTTTTTTTTTTTTGTAAAAGTGTATATCAGCAATGTTTGAAACATTGCTCTTTTGCATGAAAGAAACTCTGTACATTTCCCTCAGATGTAGAAAATACGCCCGTGTGAAGATGCGAATCAACCAAATCGGCCAAGTTCGGTGCCATTTTTTTTAAAGCTGCTTCCAGTTCAGTTCTGTCTGATTATGATAGCAAAACGTTGCAAAAGCAGAACACAGATGTCTGCTTATGATCAGTTTCAGGTACTCCAGGACAATGGGAACCTATGAGGAACTACAGTAATCATTTGGAGAAGCACCTATAAATATCCTAAAGATGAGCTTTGGGAACGCCCATTTAATATTTCTGGTTTCATGCAAAAAAAAAATATGAAAACTAATTTGTGGTAAATGAGTTGTGACATATATTTGGTACAGAGGTGCACTGCATATGTGTAAAGTAAGTTATTGTAATCCTAATAATCATTTAACAGCAATTTAACAAGGTCACCACTGCGCGCGTGTGTTCGTATTTATGGCAGATGTTAAGCAGCTGGCGCACTGTGGAAAACAGTCACACATTGTGATGTGTTTGCAGATTGAGTGCTACCGTAATATTTTGTAATGTTGTTAGATTTTGTCAAAGCTGGAGCATCGAGACAAATTGTCGGATGCACAGATGTGTTTTGTTGCTGTGCAAACTGTCGCTTTTGTAATCCTGCGGCCATCACTCTGATACACGTCTATGTATGCGACACCTACTGTATATAATGTCTGTTACTAACTTTCATTCTTAAAAACTGAGAAATATGAATCCCATCAGTCACAAATATGTTTTGATTTTATGAAAGGAAGTCGCAGCATGACAGCGTCCACCTTGTTTTCCTCGTTGTAAATCAATAAATAAAATAAATAAATACATTTTTATTTATATAGCTTTCTAGACAGAATCAGAAAGGGCTGCAAATAAGATAACAAATAATAAAAGGGTAAAACAGACGATATAAAACAGGCAGAAATTGAACCAAAAACAGTTTTAAAAAGGTGAGTTTTGAGTTGTTTTTTAAAAACAACCACTGAGTTCTTAATGTATGAGGGAGAGAGTTCCACAGTCTCGGGGCCACAGTGGCAAAAGCTCTGTCACCCTTAGTTCTCATCGTGGTCTGTTTTCTAGCAAGTAAGCCCTGATCAGATGACCTCAGGGACCTGCTGGGGACATAGGGCTGTAGCAGATCGGAGATGTAGGGAGGTGCCAATCCATGCAAGGCTCTAAATGTCAAGACCAGGATCTTAAAATGTACTCAATTCAACAGGAAGCCAGTGTAGCTGAAATAGCAATGGTGTCACATGTGAATACTTGGAGGTTGTCTTGTTCTTATAGTTTACCATACATTATGAACATAAGCGTCACCAGTCGCGGGCTTGTTTGACAAAAGTGGAGCTATTTCGGTAAA
The DNA here is from genome assembly GCF_900408965.1 of Simochromis diagramma. Lineage (NCBI taxonomy): Eukaryota > Metazoa > Chordata > Actinopteri > Cichliformes > Cichlidae > Simochromis > Simochromis diagramma. The sequence goes on from NW_024386883.1 coordinate 1,493,129, forward strand.
CAGGGTTGTTCTAAAGCTTCGGTGGACTACATGCCACATAGAGAGGGTGGCACCAGGCAGGTTGCTATGGAAACAAGGACTGATTCATGGTTTGAGGTCCCGAGAAGCTCAGGAACATGTGAATTTTTACAAAGGGCCGACTGATAAGTGTCCAAGTTCAACCAGCACTGTGTGTTGGTGGAGAGAAGGAGTGCTTCTGGTGGACCTCAGGCATTCAGATTGTTGTTGGAACAACATGAGAGCAATCTGCGATTTTTTTTAAATCTTTTTTTTCCAAAAACAACCTGCTGCCAATAATCTACACCCCCACTCTGAGACGGTGGAGAGAATTGATTGCTCACACTTTTTCAAAGCATTGTGAAACATGCAGATGACACTGCATGTAATGATTGCAGATAGGCATAGACACAGATCATTTGTGCACACATAGGTGTTGAACATCTGAAAGTTTCCAGGAGGGAACATGAGCACGTTTTTAATGTCAGAAGCTGCAGCACTCCACACACACAGAGGCAAGCAAAGCGGTTAACTGGTGCTCATTGTCAGATCAGGAGTCTCGCATGAAAGAGAGGAGTATGGGAGCTTACTGGGGGCCTAATTAAAACAATACTATAATACTAAAATACAGTGCAAGCAATATCCACCTTTCACAATTTCAAAACAGAAAGTAAAACAGCATTTAACAGTTCATTTACATAGATTGAATAAGCTCTGCGGTAGATGAAATTCAAATGGAGCAAAACCCCTTATGTAATGCAGCTACACTAAAACATCAGCAGGCGCATTTGATGTCAGTGTTTTTAAGTTCAAAATTAAAACACGAGGACAGCTCGTGGCTGTTGTTTTCCAAAGGAACAGTGCGCTCAACAGAGAACGATATTGAGTGAACAGCACTTTTGAAAATTCAGGAATTGCATTTTAATTTTTCAGTATTAGATTAAGATCGTCGCGTTAATTAAGTCCGCTCTGGGCTTCCACGGGAAACCCCGACTCAATCAGAGGTGCTAAAAATGAGAAGACTTTTGCCCCTAATTCAGTACTTCACCGTGCTTTCTCTTTCCCATTCGAGGCATGCAAAATAAGCGTCTTCACTCTAGTTCAGACAGATATGAAAGTAATATTATATTTACACATAGTTACACATATTACTCATTCACACTGAGCCACAGCGTATCTGTAACACTGTTACAGATAGTAGCCAGCCGTAAGGATAAACATTTACGTACATCGCAGAGCCTCGAGGTACCACGGAGAATGCTGAGGTCACGTCCTTGGCTTTGTTTCTACAAAGTTTGGGGATTAAATAACCTGAGGAGAAATTTACACTTAGAGTATTTACAGATGGTGATTGCTTTTAGGCTGGATTAGAAACTTGAGGATATTCCAACTAAATATACTTAAGTTAATGCTGAAAACACAGCATGTTTGTCTGAAGTAGTCATCGAGAGGTGTGCACATAACGCAGATTCAATTTTTATCAGTAAGAAATCACAAAACAGTTTCTGAAAATCTATGGCAGCTTGTATTATTAGTGTATTATTAGTTTATAACACAGTTCAGATCAATGATAACATGTCTATAAAAGCATACTGTCACAATAATGGAAAAATAGGCACTGAAGGCAATGTTGAATGTGTTCCAATGGATGATTTGTTAGAATAAACAATAATAGAGAAGTCTAATAATCATTGTTTCCCCTTTTTCAAACCTAGACACAATCTCCTTTAGAGAGAACTTCCTGCTCACAGTGCTCATATCGATGATATAACATGACCTTCACGTTCATTAGCATATCTTGACACGCGAGCAAATGAACAAATAAATTTGATCCTTATTCAACGTTTGCTTTTTTTTAAAATGCATTTTTAGCGCCAACGTTTAAACTGCACGTTGATATTTTCTCTTTGGGTGAAAAAAATCAAGCGAACGTGAGCAGCAGCAAGGAGGGGAAACCAAGATTTCTTGTGACTTCCTCACCATTTGGCATATTTTTGTGTTGTGTGTGTTTGTGTGTACTTGTATTGCGCATGTTGTGGGGACCTAAAATAGTTTACACAATCACGCTGTGGGGACTCGACCCCTTTTTCGGGGACAAAATAAAAACCTCTAGGGGGGCCGGGGTTAATGCAAGTAGCGGTTAGCGTTAGAGTTGGGAGAAGGAAATGAATGTAAGTCAGTGTGATGTGAATGTGTGTGCGCTCTGCACCGCTGCACCTGCTCTTTAGGCTGCAAGCTCGATAGAGGAGATGGGTGCTTTAAAAAAAACTAGACAGGAAGAAGCTTCATACCTTATTGAGAGCGACAAAAAGGTTTCAGCTTGAGTTGATTGACGTCAGTTTGGTCCAAAACAGGGTGCGAGCAACAAACGATGACACAAACAGGCTGATCTGTACCTAGGACAGAATCCACTTTGACGGTAAGTCGGCTTTGTTGAAACAAAAAGAAGATGAATTCTTTTAGGGCTTAAAAACAGGGAAGCACTCTGCTTCATTGTCGTTTTCTCAAACCCTCTTGACTTTCAATGACTCTCAAAATAGTGAAAGTAATATCTGTCGCAAAACACGGCATTTGCAGTTATTTAAAATGCTTTTTGTTGTCCATACTGACGTATTTGTTTGAATACTGGCGCGAGAGTGAACTACAAAACTGTTTGGTGGTGTGCGAATGCACAGTGTCGGGGTGGAGGGGAGGTAAGAGACACGGCGTACACTTATTTCGCTTGTATGCTGGCACATTGTCAGTAAGCCAGGAAGGACCCTCCCCTGTGTTAATACTGTCTATTGTGAGCGTGTGCGGGGTGGATGTGGTGAGTATTAAGTTTGCTATGGAACTATTTAGGGAAACTTTGGAACGGAAAGTGTCTAAAGGAAAGAATAATAATGAGGGAAAACAGAAAACAGAGGTACAAGGCATTACTCAACAATAAAACACACGTCACACCTGCTTACTGCCTTATTGTTGCAATTCAGTACTTGTTTATCAAATCTTTTTCTGGTGAGCTGCTACGGGCTGAATATAAAGCTGTTGATTGAGATTATATCAGTGTGGCTAAAATGTGACGATGGGGTCCAAACTTATATTTTTCTTCCTCTTCTTTTCTGTACAGGTTGCCGGTGGATAAGACCGAAAGAGAGGCCGCAGGCACTGAAAGCGTGCACAGGGAAGGACGCTGTGTTGATACATAAGGAGCCTCTCTTACTCAGAGGACACAGAGTCCGGCTCCAGTGATGATCCTCACATCCTTTACAGGAAGGAGCACCCCGCAACTGGAGTACCACCTAAACACACATCTGCACACCTGGATGGACCGCTGCAGAAAACAGGAGCACTTTTTCGCGTGTCCTCATCTTCCACACTTGGGAACGTATTGACAGAGTGCAGTGTCTCACACAGCATCTGTGAGAGCCTGAGAGTGGAGAAGAAGGTCAGCCTTCGTAAGTGGTGTGAATGAGGACTGAGTTTGCTGCTTTCGCTCAGTGTTCCCATTTCACACCAGCGCCATAGAGACCGGGACAACAATTTAACTGGGAGGGTGGGGTTAGTGGGAAGCCCTGGAGCAGAGTGGAGAAAATACCGCTGGACTGGAGTTGGTTTGTCAGGTGGACACCATGCAGTCAGACGACCTCTTCATTCGCAAGTTTCGCCGTCAGAATCAGCGGCCGCCTATCGCAGCAGTCAACTTTGACCCCAAGAGGGAAACGGGTGTAGTGGAGTGGCCGCCAAGAAGGGACGGCGATGGGGCCGAAGCAGACAGCCTCACCCCGAGCCGCGCCGGGTTGACCCTGCGGTCCATGGGCCGGGGGCACATCATGCAGAGAAGTAACAGCGATGTCACACTTGGGGACTTGGACTCCTCTGGGAAGGCGGGGGGGAAAACAGCGCGAGCGGTTGGTGAAAAGGTGGATGCTGGGGTTCAGGGAGACACAGGTGTGCTGTTACACAGGGAGTACGGCAGCCTGTCATCACTCGAGAGACAGACTCAAGCCCAGGAGTCAAGAGCAGACGACCAGGGACCCCTGAGTCCAAGTGCCCTCCGCTTCAAAGACCCTTTCCTGCTTTTAGGGCTGCAGGGACACCCTCCAGAACCCGATGGATACTTTCGAGGTGTTTGCACGGTGGATGGCCCAAAACCCGTTAAGCCACCAAAGCCTGAAGGTCTTAGCAAAAAGTCTAAACCCACGACCTCTCAGGTCCCTCAACCAGTTCCATATGACAACATCGGGGGCGGAGCCTGGGTGAGGAGCTTTGCTCACTATGACGTGCAGAGCATCCTGTTTGACCTAACCGAGGTAGCCACAAACAGAGACAGCATTGGACGGAAAAAGAATATCACCTCAGGGGCTTCAGCTGCCTCCCAGCCCCGTCCCCTCTCCCTGTCCACCCCATCCTCACCTGCGCAGGGCGGGGGTGGCAGCACAGGGAACGCAGAAGACAACGAACAGTCAATGATGCTAGATGAAGGTGATGGCAACGATAACGAGCTCCTCCTCAGCTGCCCCCACTTCCGCAACGAGACTGGAGGAGAGGAGCAGGCGGGCCTGGGTCGATCCCAGGGAAGGAAGGGACTCTGGTCTAGCCTTCGCATCCCCAACGATGCAGTTTCGGTCCTGGAAGAGCCCAGAGAGAGCAATGTGCAGCAGCAGGGCAAGAGCAACTACTTCATAGAGCATGCTGATCTGGGAGCCCATTACTATCGCAAGTATTTCTACATGAAAGGTACGTGTCATAGTGTCAAAGGATTACGATCAATTACTTTTCAGCTGTTCCCTGTTAAGTCTAACACTCACCAAGATTTAGGAAGATTTTTCCCGTCCTTTATAGGCCATGTGAAATTCATTCAGTCACTTTTTTATGCTTTTTATTTTAATTTAGCCTTTCCTTGTTAGTGTTTATTTATATGAGTGTTTACTGTGTGTGTTGTGAGTAATAAAGGGTCAAGAGCCTTCAGTTTCCCTTCAGTGCTGTAGGTAGGAGTAATTGCACCTGAGTCACTTTATTTTCAGCAACTGTTGAGTTCGCCATCATATTGCCTTGATATGAAGAGGTAGAGTCTTCTGCTTAGAGAGGTGGTTTAAAGTAAATATTAGTCACTTTGAGATTGTTTTTTTTAACAGATGAAATAGATGAAAAGTAAAATGTAAAATAGAGTTATGGTTTTGAACCTCTTTCTTTTACATTTTACATTATGTTGCCATTTTTGGTCCTCCATATAAATCCCCCTCACCTCCCCTCTGTTATAATTTTTGTACAGGTCCTTATAAGCCTTATAGGTGCTCTGATAGTTGTTTGACCCACTGTGGGTCTTCTGGTCTCGTTCCTCTCAGTATTTATTTGTCTGTCCTGCCGTCGCAGAACATCAGAATTTTTTTGGAATTGACGAACGCCTCGGGCCGGTGGCCATCAGCTTCCGTCGAGAGGAGAAAGAAGGATCCAGCGGCGCTCAGAACAACTGTAGAATCATATTTCGCACCACAGAGGTAAAAGCAGCGCGCTTCTCCTGTCCTGTGTGTAAAATTGATTCGACCGGATGTGTTGAGTGTGAATCCCGTCCGCAGATGAAGACTCTGCGAGGTTCCATCCTGGAGGAGTCGGTGCCCTCTGCGGCTCGACATACGACCCCCAGAGGCTTGACTCCCAAGAGGCTGTTGGAGTTCATCATGCCTGAGCTGAACCAGCACTGCCTTCGCTTGGCCTCAAACTCCCCCAAGGTGCGGGACACCCTGCTCAAACTGGATGAACAGGGGGTGAGTAACGCGACACCGGTGATACTGAAGACTGCTGCATGTGTCGGGCAGAAAACTGTAAATTGTGTCAAACGGCATCAGATAGGGTTTGTGTATTTTTCTCCACTTTATGTTAAAAGCCTACAACTGCTGTCCAAGAGGTCATTTAACCCAGTTATTACATTTTCTTCTATTCCATTAGAACTGGAGCTGTAAGCTAATTGTTTTCAAGTTGATTATGTGCTGCAGAAAGAGTAAAAAGCAAAAAGCTCTCACTTTATTGTTTTTCTCCTGTATTGTTTGACTTGGAGCCGTTGCTTTTTCTTCTGTATTTATCGCAAATATTATGGACTGAGTAAGATTCATTCAAATTTCAATTTGTTTTTAGTTAACACTTCATATTTTGTCGTGATTAAAAATGTTAAAATTTGTTTGTCACACATCCTGAGCCCAAAACATTTAGTGTCCCAATTTGTTTGAAAAACACTCAAAAGAAACAAATTATGAGATTTAAATAATGAAATCAAAAGGTACTAATAAATATAAAAATGTACCAAACATTTAATTAGTGAGATGCAAAATATTTTTTGCTGATTACCCAACATTGAAGTCGTTTTTTTAAAACCCATATTTCTTTATTTCTATTGACTTTTTTTGACATTGCAGAACCTGCCAAATACTGAAGCTCCTCCATTATCCTGTAGCTGCTCTCTAGCCAACATCTGAATTTATATATTCAATTTAATTCAATTTTATGTTATTTTATTTACATGTTGCCAAATCACAACAACACTTGTCCCTTCACGATGCTTTATACTGTAAGGGATAAGCATTGGCGTAACTTTGTGGGGGGTCTAAAATAAATAAATAAATCTGTGTAAATTCCACGATGACTACACATGCAACTATTTTCCTGGTAATACCTGAAATGAGTAAAGAAAATCAACAGCCTATTTATGCAAGATAATTCATAATTTTATTGGGTGGGGGGGTTATATTGGTTGGGTCTGATTATTGACACCCCCCCGCCCCAACCCCCCTGGATATTACGCCCCTGGCTATAAAGCTCTACAACAGTAGAGATTAAAAAAAAAAAACACACATTTAGACGAACCCCTATAGCCAAATATTTTAGTGACAGTGGGAAGGAAAACTTCCAGTACATCAGGATAGCCATTAGCTGCGACCAGTTGGAGGTGATGGGAGGAAGAAAGGACAAAAGACGTGCTGTGGAAGAGCGAGTTTAATAAAAACTAATGATTAAAGGCAGAGTGGCGTATAGACACAAAGTGATCTGGGTGGAAAGTGTAAAACTGCAAGAAATGACCAGTTAAAAAAGTCTTGGGTGCTGTGATGAGTTTGATTATGTTTACATTCAGTAATACCCAACTCCCTTGCCTTTTCCTGTAAAGTAAAATATCAAATAAAGGCTAGAAATGAGAGTTCTCACTCTAACTCTGTATATTTTTCAGTGCTCAATAACTTTTGTGCCTCTCTATCTTTCAGCTGAATTTTCAGCGGAAGGTTGGGATAATGTACTGCCGGGCCGGGCAGAGCTCAGAGGAAGACATGTACAACAACGAGAGCTCCGGGCCGGCATTTGAGGAGTTTCTGGATCTGCTCGGGGAACGGGTGCGACTGAAGGGCTGGGAAAAATACCGAGCTCAGCTGGACAACAAGAGTGAGCTACAGACACTTCATTTACACCCACATCTATTGGCTACATCTCACCTTGTCGCAGTACGATTATCCGAAGGGCATCAGTGCACCACAGAAAGCCGAAGATAACTCCTATCTAGCCACATGTAATCTGAGTAATGCCTGCAAAATAGCATAGTCACTGCTGATTATCTCTGAGCTGTTTTCCCTTGAGTGAGCAGCGGAGAACAGCGAACGGGACACATTTCATCCCGGCTGTGACAGCCTGAGTTTAGTGTTTCCTTCAGAGACGTTGACTGATTCTGCTAAATCTCTACCTGTCTGTCTCTTTCTGTGCGTACCTGTGCAGCCGACTCAACTGGGACTCATTCGCTCTACACGCGCTACCAGGACTACGAGATTATGTTTCATGTGTCCACCATGCTGCCCTACACAGCCAACAACACACAGCAGGTAACAGCAGCCACAACCTAACAGGCCCGTGACACATGGTTTCCTTTTCCTGCTCTTTGTGTATCACAACACAATTCCACAGAATTGCAGTCTTCCTTCAGCCTTTGTTCAGTATTTTTCAAAAGACCGAATGAGCCGCGATTTTCATTACGTAGCTCTCTGCGTACCGTCGTGCTTTAGTAAAAGCTGCAGAAAAAGCCTCTGCGCTCCACAACAAGCATGACATAAAAATCCTGCCCCCCAGTGTTCACTCCCACCATGAAGGTATTCACTGCTGCCTCGCAGGCCGTCTTCTGCGTGTTCATCCGGCTGTCGTGTTTTAACGTGCCGTCTAGGGTTTAAGCCTGTTTGATGTCATTTGCAAAGAAACTGGACATTGCATGTTAATATAGATTAAAGATTTTACATGGCAGTGATGGGGCACTGCATTGCCTCTTTAATCTGCAGCCTCTGCAGCAGCAGCAGCGGTTTAGGCTCCGGTAGCTTTGGTGCAATAATCTACAGCCAAGCCTGCGTTTGTATCTTGGGTTTTTGTAATCTATTTTTATATGTTTGTCTATCACAACAAATCACAACAAATCATAAATCACAACAACTCTCCCAAAGTATGATTAATGAAGTTCAGATGAAAAGACGCAGGAGTATTTACAACTTATTTAGTTTATTTATTCTAATAAACATGATTAATTGTCATTGTTTTGTTCACGTTTAATGCGTCATGTACAGAGCATTAAAACGGAAGAAGTAATGAATAAATGGGCCGATTGGTAAAACACGATCGTTGTTATGATGAACTCGCTTATTTCATTTGTAGGCCTGTCTTGAAGCATTATCTGTTTGCTCTTCCCTTAAATGTTTTTGTTTGGTAGGTAACTGTTCTCAGGTTTAATTGGCTGCAATGGCCTCTGGTTTAATTAATGTCTGTGTTTCTGTTTGGTCTCATCAGTTGCTGCGGAAGCGCCACATCGGTAACGACATTGTGACGATCGTGTTCCAGGAGCCGGGCGCTATGCCCTTTACTCCGAAGTCCATCCGCTCCCATTTCCAGCACGTCTTCATCATCGTGCAAGTTCACGAGCACTGCACCGAGAACACCTACTACAGGTCTGACTCCATCATTCTCAGGGGTTTAATGAGAATTTGTACATTTCTTTAGCAGCTAAAATTAAAAAAGCACTTAGGAAAAGGAAATCAGGGATTTGGGTTCTTTGTGTGAGAAGTGGCAGATTTAAGTAAGCTATAAGGATTTTTAGTCGATCTAAAAAAAAATTTAAAAAACTGCGGGTGTTAGAGTCACATCCTGGTATTTGCGTGTGCCCTGCCGCAACAACACTCCAAAACAAAACAAGACATAGATTGAATGTTCCTGCTGCACCCTCTCCTCACTCCTCATTTCTCTTCCTCTCAGGGTGGCTGTGACACGCTCTAAAGACATCCCATTATTCGGGCCTCTGTTCCCCAAAGGTGCCCGATTCCCTCGCTCGGCCGCCTTTAGAGACTTCCTCCTGGCGAAGGCGGTCAACGCTGAAAATGCTGCAGAGAAGTCAGAGAAGTTCCGCTCCATGGCCACCCGCACGCGTCAGGAATACCTGAAGGACCTGGCGGAAAACTACGTGACCACCACGCCCATAGACTCCTCCACTAAGTTCCCCCTGCTCTCCCTGGGCGGAAAAGCGCAAAGACAAGATGAAGGGCGCCAAAGGGGCCGAGCTGCACAGCAATGGGGCCCTTGTGTGGGCGGTGATGGTGAACAGCATAGATGAATGGGAAGCCGGAGAGCACAAGCTCCCCTGTTTGCTCGGCGTGTCGGCCGAATCGGTGGTGCTCATCGAGAGGTACTCGCGCAAGGTGGTGTTCAACTGCTCCTGTCGCGATGTCATTGGCTGGAAGGCGGTGACAGAGCCCAAAGACGGGGGGCCCTGCTTAGATATCTTCTACGAGCGCGGGGAGTCGGTGTCGATCAGCATGATGGAGAACCAGGCAGAAGACATACGAGAGGTGGTGCAGAGGCTTGAGGTGGGTGACTGTGAACCAAATCGAAATTTCTGCGTGACTATTTTACGTCTTTTTCATTCCTTCACCCGAATCTGCTCTTCTGCAGCTGGTTACACGGGGCTGCGAGGCGCTGGAGGTCACACCCCTGCGCGACGGAGTGGGGCAGCCCGGCTTCCTGATGAACGAGGAGGGCTTTGTGACGGAGCTGCAGCGGTTTTGCTACGCTGAGAGCGGAGGCCTGCAGCTGTGGGCTCGCGTGGTGAGGCTCTGCGGGCACTCGCTGGTTCACCTGAGCCTCGACGAGAGGACCAGGCTGCTCCGCACCGCCCACAAGATCCACATCACCGTCATCCCACCGGACGAGAACGGCAAGCCTCGCAGGTGGGGACGAGAAGGGAGTCGTGGGTATTGAACAGGGCTTGTGGGACAGGTCAGATCGGAACAACACAAGTGCTACTCGCCTCTCACTCTTTAGTGGGTTACAGCCTGCAGTCAGTGTCACACCAGCTGACTAGAAGCAAGTCAATCCCTTTAATGATCTTTAATCACACTGTCACATGCTGCACTGCTGCTACCACCACCTTTCCATTCAGATCAGAGGCAGGACAGAAGCAGCTGTGGAGGGGACTGTTTAGATAAATGTAACCGATGCTCAAAATTCTTCTTTCGTTACAACAAAGCGCAAAGTCTCACAAAGACGTCAACGATATTTTTCCTCCCATCTCATCTTAGTTTCAGCTTAGTTAGCTTTTTTAAATTAATTTGTGTGTGTGATGTTTTTTTCCTCCATGTTCTGCAGGAGTTTCTCTGAGCTGTATCTGAAAGCCATCAAGGATGCAGAGTGCAAGCCCGGTGAGAATCAGTCAGGAGAGGCCTGGGTGCTGGACGAAAGGGAGGAAGAGGAGGAGGCAAAAAAAGAGGATGATGATGTGAAGACGGGCGGGGTCGAGGAGCCGGACACAAAGGAGGCGCAGGCGGAGACCGACGAAGGCGAAGAGCAGCTCTGCGATAAAGTGGAGAGCGAGCGCAATCCGTACTCGCTCCTCACAATGCCCAGCTTACCTTTGTTACGAGCCACATCTCTGCAGGACCAGCCGGCCAATCAGGGCCAGGAGGGCAGCGCTTCGCAGCTCCCGCGCAGCTACTCTCTGGAAAAACAGCTGTCCTACAGCGACACTTGCGACGCGGGGTGAGTGCGACTAAAACTTATAGAGGTGTTCTTTGAAGTGTTACGGCGGCATCATGAAGAAACACAAGAAATGAAAATCAAGGAAAAAAAGAGAAGCTAGGTTTTATAGAGGCTATTTAAATGCATCTGCTGATGATGCAAAATCTCCGTCACTTTGTTTTTATGTCACTTTTCTGGTTCAGAAGTTGAGGAACGGACTGATTTTATCTTCAGGGAATTTAGCGCCTCCACTTTTAAATGTTTGACATTGTATACTCACTTTGATGTTCCTGTTCAAATTGCTTTTTTAACTTTATTTTCTCTCAAGTAGAAAGTGTAGTGTAGTAAACTGACACTAGGATATAATACTCAAAAAAATGAACGCAAATCGGATCTTGATGAATGAAAAGGATGTAACAGCAGTCAGCAGAAATCAATATCGTGCTTCAAAATTCAAATTGTTCAAGAGCTCCCTTCAATTTCGAGCGATATGTTTTAGTCTTCATTTATGTTTCACTTCTACTTGACCACATTTCAGAGGAAAACACTGTATTTCAGTCCCAGTGTCAGCTGGGATAAGCTCACTCCCACTGTTATTCTTTAGGGCGGATGGATACTGTGGTGCTCGTGCTTGTTCTTTTATCCATTATAGTCACTGTAGTTTCTTTCTGAACAAATGAAGCGTTGTTAAAAAATATTAATGACAAACAGTTTAGGTTAAACCTGAAGAAGGATTTCTGATCTCCTCAGAATAAACAGAAGTTTGATGATATCAGTCGGAGATCTCTAACTAGGAACAATATTTTCACAATATTCTGTTCTTGCAAATAAACGATTAAGGGGGTTGATAACAGAAAGGAGCAGTTTCATCAGCGTGTATCATGGTTAAAAACTACTCAAGCAACGACAAGCCGTAAATACTGCTGATGATAGTATAGCACATTTAACATCCCCACAGTCATAGAGCTAACTTTTGATAATATAATCCCTTTTTCCTGATTTAATATGAACTGAAATTGAAGACTCTTTCCACCGCTTGCTTTTCTAATTCTCATGAAGCAGGTTGACTGGCCAAGCAGTTGATCTCCTGCTAGTGATTTTTCTTAATGAAAAGCAAAACAAAAACATCTTCAAGGACCATATTAGCAAACAAGTCAAGAATGATAGCCATGAAGCGAGCTTGCTTTCAATTCAGAGGTTACTTACATAATGATCTGCACTGTGCACTCTTTCCTCATTTTCTTGAGTATCAAAGGCCGTCCGCATCTGTCTCGGGTAAATCCCTTTAACCACACTGGTCAGCTTGAGGAAAACGCTGTGCATAAAGGAAATATTCATGAGGATAATATTAAATTCTGCTGCTCGCTAAATCGAATTTGACTTCTTTTTATCGTCACACAAAGTAGTACTGAGAAATTAGACTGGACGGCATCACATGATATATTTGACAGATAATTCTGCGAGTGCACCACAGTAAATGTGAATCAGGCTCAAATCTGAGCCATCCTGGAGATTACTTCTCTGGTTTCTGTTTTGACCTTTAGATTGGTTTAAAAAAATAAAGCCTCAACATCCAATTTTCATTGGGTTTTTTGTGGTTATTTTTTCAACACCCTCTTTCCCTCCGCCCCGGTGTGCAGGCACGTGTATGACAACGTGGGGTTGAAGGTTGAACACCACATCTATGAGAACATCGGGGAGCTGAGGGATGCCACACCTGATCTGATCCTGGAAGTCAAACCGAAGGTTCCCCTCGACGACGAGCAGGTGAAAAAACAGCGCGCCGCAGCACCTCTCCGTCTCCTTTCCGACACCGTTGTCTCTCCTTCATCTCAAACTCTGTCTTGTCTTCAGTTCATGGGGGCCGAGTTTGGCGATGACAAAGCCTCGGCGAGTGACTCCTCTCTCTCGTCTTCGCGGCTGTCAAGTGTGGACCGAGCTGAAAGAAATTCACGAGCCCTGAGTCTTCATAACTCCATCACCAAGAGTAAGTGTTTGCTTATTTAGAGTCTCATTGTATGTGCATAACAAAATCTAAAAGGGAAAATCTCATTCAGACAGAACAGCAGACACAGCCGCAGCTTAAATGAAGCCGAAATACAACAATTACACATGTTTGCGAATCATCTCTGCCTGATTTAACCTCAAATTCCTTTTTCCAGATTTCCTCTGCCTTAAAATCCTCTCTTCATTATCCTCCCTTTAGTCCCCACTGCATCCCCTTTGTTCCTCCTCTTTCATCCACGCTGCCCCCTATTCCGCTAATCTAATATCATCCCTGCTCCGCTGCCACCCCCTGCCAAGGCTGGGATAAAAGGGGGACAGATGGGTAGTGGGAGGGGTGGAGTTTTAGGCAGCCCCAATTCAAGGAACCCCTCTTACACCATCTGCTCTGCCTCCACTGAGACTATGAGACTCATCATTTAACTGCTGTAAGAGCACACTTGCTCATCCTCTCATCATCAGAGTCTTCTGATATTTTTTTTTCAGGGGGATGCAGGGTTCTCTCATTGAAATTTAGCTTCAAAATATGTCTTAAACCAGTACTTTTCACTACCTTCAATGTCATTAAAACTCTTATATTCACAAAAACTCACGAAAACTATTAAAATATTAAAGCTCCCTGTCTTGCACCGTAACTCTCATGTACTATATTTTGATCGCGTGCTCCTATAAATTTCATCTTAGTTGGTCTGACATGGCCAGGCTGGCACATCAGCTCATCTGTGCTCTAAAATCTGACCAGCAGTAACACAGCAGCACCCCCAGGTGGGGACTCTTTGCTATTGCAGAACCAGAAGGAATCAGCTGCTTCACACATCCCAGTCCTCTTGCGCTGTTACCTATAATCTGAGGCATGTTTAGTGAACTTTTTCCTCTGTGTTACAGTTCTCTCGGAGACAACAGATTCGACTGAGGAGGAGTGGCAGTCGATTTCTGACCTGGCCACAGCCTGCCGCAACATCCTGGAGGCTTTGTCACGAGAGGGTGAGGAACTGTTTATATATACTTGATAAATGTGGATTAGACTGTAAATAATGCATCAAGCTCCTAAAATGTTCTGCACAATCACAGGAAAATAGACTCACTTTACTGTAAGTAAATAACTGTAACATTGCCTTAATTAGCTACCCATTATGCGCTATAACTAAAAGCATCCTGGATGAATGCCACTTGGCCTGCACCTCCACCCCATCAAACACCTTTGGGACCACTTAGAAAGACTAAACTTTAAGCCCAGCCGAACTTCGACATCTGGCCTCGCTAATACTGTATAGAAACAAACCTCTGCAGCCAGAATTAAGATGCTGGAAACTCTTTTTAGAAGAGCAAGGGCTCCTGTAAGAAACAGATCCGGAATAGATGTTTAAATGAGTGATCTAGTTGTTTGTCCTTTGGCCGCATAGCATAAGGGTTCCCAGATTGACTGCTCAGGTGCACTGTTATTGCACCACCTTAACAAATAGAATAAAAAATAACTGGCAGTAAATAGTATTGCAAATGCTACCTGTCTGCCGGACATGTCAACAGCCCTCAGCCTGCGGGGCATCATTTGTTGGGAACAGTTAGCTAATGCGAGCATGGTGCCAAGCAAGCAATGCATCAAATGAGCAGTCACAACAGTTTTCGTGTGTAGCATGTCAGAAATGTTGGTGTGTTCTTTGGTGTGTTTGGGCACAAAAAGTTGCATGTTGTATAAAAGTGTTGTAAAAAGGGGGGCATGCAGTCGTCTGAAAAACATCCCTGATTCTGTAGCTTGTAGATCCACGATTAGCAGCAATAACTTGAAGTAATTGGTTACTGTGTGACATTATTTGTCTCACACATTATTGTGGAGGATTTTTGCCCACTCTTCTTTACATGTTGCTTCAGTTCATTGAGGTTTGCGGGCATTTCTTTATGCACAGCATTAATAGGTTCCCACCACAGCTTTCAGTCAGGTTGAGGTCTGGACTTATTGCAACACCCCGAGTTTTTTCATTTTCAGCTATTTTTTTGCAGATGTGCTGCTGTGCTTAGGATCATTGTCCTGTTGCAAAATACAAGCTTTAGCTGTGGACAGATGGCCTCACATTTGACTCTAGAAATGTTCACGGTCGACTTGATGAGTGCAAAGTTCTGTGGCTGCAAAACAAGCTCAAAGCATCACCCCTCCACCACCGTGCGTGACAGCTGGTATGAGGCGATTTGGCCAAGAATGGCATCAGGCATTAAATGCCAAACATCTAGTCCAAAGACATTGTTCCACAAGTTTTTGTGTAAGAGGTTTTCTCCTGGCAAACCTTCCAAATAAGTCGTACTTTTTTAGTGTTTTTCTTACCATACATGACCTTTAACACGTGATCTCCTATCCCCACATGTGTGTCGTCCCCACATCATCATTATACTGTTGGTCCAGGATCAACATCCCAATTGACCAGTGAGCCTATCTGAGATTTTATTTAGCATTAGTCAAGCAGTTAGCTAACACTTTTCTGAAAACCAACATGAGTAACCTTAATTTGGCTAACAGCAAACCTAAATTGATTATATAGTTGTTATTAATATTGTTATTAATAACTGTACGAATTAATTTAGAATGCTTGAGGAAGAAGAAGAAGAAGAAGAAGAAGAAGGCTTGAAATGTTTACCATTTATTCCAGACGAGAGTTTTATATAAAAACAAAGGTGTTTGGGTTTTTTTTTCCACATTACAAAGAAATGACATCACAACAACGTGATTGGTCGGTTGCAATCTTAACATTATTATGATTAGCACCTACACCAACTTTAACATTTAAGCTGCTAACTGAATGTGAAGGTGCAGGTGTAGGTGCAGCAAACTACCAAAACTTCTGCTTTTATAGAGGTGATCACACCTGCTGATGGACAATTAACCAAGTGCAACTGATTAGCAGGATCTGACTCCTACTTACCCTCTTAATTCTTATAAACGCAGTGAGAGCGTACTTAGCTTGTCACAGGAGTGCATAGAGTCAAAACATCTTTATTGACTTCATCAACTTTCACATCTCTGTCTCATCACATTTTATTTAATATACTGTATATATCACTTGTGATCATTATAATAATGTGAATAATGTTCCTTATCGCAGACCGCAAAGCCGGAGACCCTTCCCAAGCAGGCGCTGATCAAACTGACGGCAAGCCAAAAGAATCAAAGGAGAGGTGGGTTGCTATAAAGTGCGTCTAAGCCGAAGCAGTTCAACATCTTTGTAGTTAGCGCCTTTGTCTGAATTACTCCCTTTTCTCAATTCAGTTAGAACAGCACCTCTATTCTCACTCAGTTATTTAGACTACATCCAGCTGTTTGAGTCAACGTGATGGCTTCTCGCCGCCATAAAGAGAAGCCCCTTGCTGACTCGGTGATGCAGTTCTGTGTGTGACTCACTGCTGTGGCTTTTTTTTTTCTTTAAAACTGTAGCTCCATTTTTACTTGTCTTCAGTGGCCTTGTTCGCCTCCTCCATGCTGAGACTGAACAAACAAAGTCCTGCAGATCTGCCGGAGACAAAACAAAGACAGAAACAAATGTCAACAGTAGATAAGCCAAAACAAAGGTGTGAATATTTCTTTGATAAATCAAGTTCACATCAAAAACACAACAATAAAATCTTCAAGTTATGCACACATCATAGTTAACAATTGGAGTGACGCTGACAGCAGTTAGAGCGCATTTTTCCACCTTTGTGTTATTAAACACGCAAATTTATAAATATATGGGGGAGGGTTTCGGTTCAAAATTTTCCTCAGCTTTTACATTTCCAGTTGTCAGATCGTATTTGGTGATCGTCATGAAAACCAAATGAAGTTTCTTTAAAGATCAAACATGCTACACTGCAATTTCTGCCCTTTTCTGTCGTTTAAACCTATCGCACTTTAAATTCACTGCTGGGAGGCCGCTTTCGCTTCGCTCCGTGGGGTGTACTTATTATGTACAGCCGCAGTCAGACGAAATGCATCGTGGGATGACTGCGCTCGCTCAGAGCGGCTCTGCTCGTCGGATGTAGCAATTACTGTAAATTGATGTGTGAGTATTACAAGTTTCATTAAAAGGCAGGAGGGACAAAGCGTCGAGCTCCGAGGCTGTCAGAGTGACAGATGGCGTCTCGAGCAATCAAGCAAATTGAAAAGTTCACACACTTGGTTCGAGAGGAAAGGAAAACTTTTCCACTGCAGGCTTTTGTTGATTTGATGGCTGGGATGCTGAAACACCCTGACACTTTGTGTTATATTCATGCATTTATTTTTTCAAGATATTATTTATTTATTTGTTCGGATTAGAAAGGGGGAAATCATGAGGTCATCGTCATGTGATCGCTTTTGACAAAGTGTCACTGCCGCTCTCTGTTGCAGTGACTCTCCAGGCCACCTGGAGGAGAAGGTGTCACAGCTGGAGGCCATGCTGAAGAAGCTGCAGGATGACCTGCAAAAGGTGCTTTGACTTCCATGAATGTTTTTCTCTCTGTGGGTAACATTTTTCAGGGATCCTCAGCTCAAGCAGAAAAATCAGCAGGTAGAAGAAACTATCACTTAAATCGCTAAGCTTCTGTCACTGCGGAGAGATGATTTCCATTTGCCAGTGCAGCCTTTTGTTTACTCATGTCGAATCACAGCTATACAGATGCATTAAATACACACGAAAAACAAACAAACAAAAAAAAAAAACACTATAAAAAATCATTTATTTATTTATAATTTCGTGTACAGAAATTATTATCAGATTTCTTTTGAAATTCCAGTATTATACATTTTTACATGTATTTATGACAACTCCTTCAGTGCTTTGATAATGTGATGATGTGCTCTGTTTGTTGGTTTGTTTTGTTTTGTTTTTATTTTCATGTCGATACCTCTGAATGCTGTGTAGCCATTTTCACACATGAACTCCAGACGATGTTGATGAGTCACATCAGGACTTTTGTGTGCAGCTCCCCTTTTTTGTCGTATTTAACTCACGTCAGAAGTGTTCTTACTAGCGGAAATGCTCGAAGCGGTGCAGAAAGGGGTGCTTCCTGAGTAGAGCGAGCGGGAGGCCCGACTTGTGACGCGCACTCGCTGTGAACTGAGCTACCTGCACGATTCTCATCACTCGTTCTTGTGCACTTTATACCGCTCGAGCACGCAACCCCGTCGGGTGATTTATAGAAAAGATCGGCGGTGCAGAGCATGTGTGAAAACGGCATGTGTCAGGAACTCAAAGGCCACTTTACGCAACGTTTCCGGAGCCTTTAACCACATCTGATGGCTACTACAGACAAGTGGGCATTGTGTTGCGATTTTTTTTATTTTTAATTATTATTATTTTTGCCAAACACTGTATATGTCCTGTACTGTATATGTACAAAGCAAACATATGGCAGTTTTTTTCTATTTGAAGTCCTTGTTTAGGACTGCAACTATACCTATTTTCAGCATTGAGAGATCTAATGGATATTTTTCTAATCATTCACCTCCGAATTTCCAATGCTGTAATAACAAGACAAACAAACAAACTAAAAACAGAACATTTGGTGCTGAAACAATTAGTTGATTGAGAGAAACTGAATGCTTCTTAGTGCCGTAGCCTCTCAGATATGAGGATTTGCTGCTTTTCTCTGTTTTACTTTAAAACCAAGCAATATTAAAAAACATTAAGTTGGACTTTTGCAAGCTTGATGTGATTGTTTTCCATAGTTTCTGGCATGTGATCGATCGGTGAAAGTGTTCAATGAAAAATAATCATCAGACTTTTCAATCACGAAAATAACCCCTAGTTGCAGCCCTACACCCCACTGTAAGACGCCCTTAAAGCACTGATTTTAATAAATGATATGCAACAGTGAAAAGTCAGCAAATGTTTGGTTGTGTTTACCTGATAAATGTCTAAAACAGCAACAACAACAGCAAAAAAATCTTTTCTTTCAAACAAGTGATTGACTAATTGTTTCTGCGCTGTTTCGGGATGCGACTTTATTCTTGCTCACACCACATTGTGTTGTTTTTATCTCATCACTCTGTGTGTTTATTTGTACCATAGACTGTATATAAAGACCGCATACAGAGACTGTTATATACAGTCTATGACTTGTACCCACAAGTTGCTTAAAGCCACCGGTGCACCTGCCGCTCTCCTCCCATTCCTGCCACAGCCATCTGAGCAACAGCTTTTTTTTTGTTCTGTTGTGTGCCGATGTCTTACAGGAGAAGGAGGACAAGGCGGTGCTGCAGGCTGAGGTGCAGAGCCTCAGGCAGAACAACCAGCGGCTGCAGGAGGAGTCACAGAGCACGGTGGCCCGTCTCATCAAAGTCACCGAGCTGCTGTGCAACGTCAACAAGCCTTGTTAGCTTCACCGCCGCACGTGCGTGCACGCACGGAAATCAGCAGAGTGATGCAAATCGTACAGTGCGGGTTTTTTTACGCTCGACACATTTACTTTGTTCTGACATATTTTGAAAACACACACACATACCTATCCTCTTTAATCTCACAGTCTCTTGTCCTGAATCCTGGACTTGCCTGCTGGTGAGGGAGTATGCAAATCAATTTTTAGGGGGAAAAAAAGACATTTATCACCCAGTGATGACCTTTGCAGACTGACCGACACAGGCTGCTGTGTTGATGTGCTATGCCAGAGTGCTTCTAGTAGTGTGTGTGTGTATGTATGATTCGGTGTGTGTGGATGTGTGTGCGTCTATATATTGCTTCAAATACTTGAAGAGCTGGGCTTAATAGTACTTGCTTTAAAAGACTGAGAGACGCTGAATAGCATGTTTGGTGGTGTTTTAGCCAAAATGACCAAAAGTGTATATATATATATATATATATATAGTTTATGTATGTAAATATATATACACACAAAGTATGTGTATATGTGTGTGTGTGTGTGTGTGTGTATGTGTGTGTGTGTGTGTATATATATATATATATATATATATATATATATATATATATATATATATATCAATCACATCACCAGTAATATATGTGAATTGTAGTACTGCTATCCTGCCAGACATGTAGTTGCAATGTCTGAGTGTGGTTCTGGCTGATAGTGTGGAAGGCCTTGATGTAAAAAAAACAAGAAGGAGGGAGAAAAAAGGGGGGAGACATGAGGATTACAAGCCTGTAGGCAGCCTTCTACTTCAAAAGATGTAATGACTATAACTGACTCGCTTCAGAGTCCATTACGTAAGGACATCACACTCCCTGCCCTCTTCACTTCTCAGTAGTACTGTATTTAAGAAATTCTCTTTTTTAGGGAGAGACTATTAAAAAACGAAAGAAAGAAAAAGCCCATGAAATAAGGGACGTAAATTGGAAATGCTTAAAAAAATGAACTGAGCATGCGTGTCTGTCTGAAGTATGTGTGGGGAAAAAAAGAGTGTTAAAGGGACGCTGAATAAGGGTTATACCTCTCCTGAAGACACAGACTACAGCAGGAAAGAACTGCTCCGGCTTCCTTCCATGATTGCCTGTAGCTGTTATCTTCTAACCTCACTATTGTAGCAGCCATACTGTAGAAGATCTCCTCCTGCTGGCCTGAACCACTGAATGCCAAAAGGCAGCTTTTTATTTCAGCTGGCGAAATAGCTTTAGGTGTCCGAATAACAGCACCTTTGAACTGATAGTGAAATACAGAATATTGTATTTAAATATGTTTTGTGTTTGGCGGATGTCTACCGTGACTATTTTTGGGGTAATTGTTTACTACTGCTCATGAGTGGTGGCAGTAAGGACGATAGGTGAAGTCTTACCTTTCCACCCTGGTGTGTGTTTGTGTGTGTGTGTGTTTCTGTGTCATTCTCGCACTTTTTTCCCTTTTTTTTTTTTTTTTTGTAAAAATCAACCCTCGGTGGGGCACATACTGTACTTTCTTTAGGCTGCCCAGGTAACGTCTTGTTCAACATAAGGAGGTGGTAAGATCTCATCCCCCTGACGCCACCTTACCTCACCTTTCTGTGTCCACTGCTGACGAACAAAGTGCGTTCAGAGGAGTTTTGGACTGCTTCTCCTCAGTGCCAACGAAAAGCCCAGGCAGCTCTCCCAAACCCCACACAAACTAATCTCCAAACTCTGAACTCTGAACTCCGAGGGAAAAAAAATGGGAATGCCAAACGTTCGCTGGACGCCCAGAATCCGTTGTTTCTTGTACAAACTTCCTCTTGTAATTTTATTTTAGAGTCACTGTGAATACCTGGTACCAGCATATTAAGATACAGTATATACAGATTAAATTATGAATCGAAAACTTTATCAGTATGCGAAGATACTGTATGTACAACTGAACCGCTCCATGTTAGTGCATTGGGTTGTGTATGCCTTCCTTTTTGCAGGACGATGACCAATAACCAATGCAGACGAGTATTGATCATGGCCGGCGGGCTCCCGTTTGATCTCCTCTTCATGCTGAAGCCTCGAGGGCCACGAGAAGACCCGTTTTACTGTATCTTGTATAGTTATTTAGATTGTAGGAGAGGTTGGTGAAGCATGAGAATGTGCCAAGCAACTTCTGAGCTCCCCTCCGTATGTGTGTATCTATAAAATGTAACTTATTAATCAGTGCAAATGTGGATTTTCTTGTAGCTGTTTTAACTGGAGGAAAGTCGTGAGGATGAAAATGTGAAACAAGGCAGAAAGGAAGTGGGCTTGCTTCTAAGTTTGACTTTCTTTTGTAGACGACCAGCAACTATGATATAAGATGACAAAATGCTATCTGAAACTCTTTAATGTAACTATGGGTCTTGTTATTGTTCGAGCTTTTTCAGCTATAGCTCTTTCATATTTGATAAGGTCTTAAAAATAACACCATTAGGTACGCCTTAATGTGTAAATCGGAAAGGATGGTCCAACTGGTCATACTGGTGTTAATGTGAAGGTTTATTTCTCTGACTTTGTGCCTACCTTAAAAAAAAAGTAATGTATGCTAACCCAGCTTAGAGTTTTAATTTCTTTGACTTTGGTTGCACTTTTGTTTTATTTCCATTTTATTTTATTTTTATTTTTTTGTGTCAGATGAAGGATTTTCTAAGAGACGACAACATCTGGTCTCATCCCGCTGGTTGAGGAAAAGTCATTTGGGTATTTTGGTACCACGTGATCTGAAGATCGGATAATAATAATAGATGTGTGTTGTTAATCTCAAGCATCACTGAAGCTTCACACAGCTCGACAAGTACCACAGATTGTTAAGAGAAGCGACATATAAATATATATATGATTTTTAAAAGTCAATAAAAAGGAAAAAGGTGCTTAAAATGACGGCTGATGATGCGTTGAAATCAACACAGTGAATTTGATGAGCTCGGTCTGATTCACCTATTAGAGATGATTGTGTGATTTTTAAAGATGCACTTTAATAATTTCAAAGGGATAAATGTTGGGAGAGACAACGGGCACCGTCTGCTTAACCTGATATGACATCAAATACCCTGAAAGCAGATTACAAGGAGAAATCATATATTCTGTGTTGGCTTGGATTTTTCAAATCTGGAATCTCAGGGATTTTGTGGATCACGGAGCAGGCAGGTCACTCTTTTAAAAACTAAACTGTGAGAAAAGACTACTCTTTTTAACTTCAATGCCATTTGAGCTGTAGCACAAAAGTTCACATTTTTGGCTGGCCTTTAAAAACTCTAGAGCTTTTAAAGGAACTATCTTCATCCAGTTTTTGGTGAAGATCTAGACTTTAGCGACTACAGAAAGTTTGATCTTTGCCAGAACAGTCAGATGAATTTGTCCAAGAACAGAACGACTGTGACGAAGGAACAGGTGAAAGCAGCTCAGAGTTTGGTAACAGCATGATGAGTCACACAGAGGTGAAAGAGACCAAATCAGATTACTGAAAACACGTACAAGTATGATGATAAGGCAGGAAGAAATACACTTGTCAGCCAGTTCATTAGGTACACCTGTTGTTAACACATATCTAACCAGACAATCCCATGGCAGCAACTCAGTGTGCTTGGGCGTTTAGATGTGGTCCAGACGACCTGCTGAATATCAAACTAAGAATCAGAATGAGGAAGAAAGCTATTTAAGTGACTATGAGTTTTACAATGCCAGATAAGCTGGTCTGAGTGTTTTAGAAACTGCTGTTGGGATTTTCCCACACATTTACAGACACCAGATCCAAAAAGAGAAAATATCCAGTAAGCTGCGGTTTTCTGGGCCTTGTGGGGACGCTAGAAATCACATAAGGAAGCAGACAAGACAAGCAACATTGGTTAAAATGACCACTTGTTACATTGAACGTATGCAGAAGAGCATTTGTGAATACACAACGCATTAAACCTTGAAGCAGATGGCTCCAGCAGCAGGAGACTGCACCCTGTGCTACTCCTGTCAACTAAGAACAGCTCACCAAAATTGGACAATTGAAGAATGGAAAAAACTCGGCTGGTCTGATGAGTCTCATGTTCTGCTGTGACATTCAGAGGGTCGGGTCAGAATTTAGTGTGAACAACATGAAAGCATTGATCCATCCTGCCTCGTATCATTGGTTCATGAGGATGATGTGATTGTGTGGGGGATATTTTATTGGTGCACTTTGGCCATCTGTGTATTCAGAAGCAGTACTTTTGCATCCATAATAATGTTGGGTTCTTCTATATCTGCTGTCTACAGTGTTGCAGGTAATAGTTGAGGTGTGAATCCATCCTTGTTCTGGAAAAGCATGATTTAAATCACTATCGCTTTGCATTGAACACTAAAACCATTTAAATCAGAATAAAATGTCTCGCATCCATAGGCAATAACCAGTTTTATCAAACTTTTATTCTATTCACAATAACAAAAAACAGTTTCTAATAAATATAGCATCAAATTGTACTAAAGAATATAAATAAATAGATATATACATGTATATAGCATATGTGCTTATAGACTGCACAGGTTGGATATTTAGTGAAAGGACACATGCCAGTGTTTATTTATTGTTTATTATTTATTACTGAGAACGAAAAAGAATCCTTACACAACCTCTTCATCCTGTGGGTGCAGAGCTGAAAAAATAGGACAAAGAAAATGAACGAATGGTTTGCACATTGCAGAACTCCAGATTCCTTAATTGTTGTATCTGGTGACATTTGAAGCACTTCTGCTATTCATCAGACAATAAAAAACCAAGCAGCACCATCTTAAATTGCCTGCGAAAGGTCACATGACCAATAACGTTTATTAGGATTGAGATCTTAAATAGAATAAACAGTCGGTTAGCGAAATCAATGAGTTAAACACGTGCCTCGTTTTTAGGCATTTGTTTCCCTCAATATGTACATTTTTTTACTTATTGTTTATCCTATATCCTCCCGAGAGCCACGGCAAACCATAGACACGTTGGTATTGAAGTATTTTAGCATGTGGAAGATCTGTGACCGTGACACTTGACCAACTTGAAAATGCATCCAAGAAACAGACAACTTAACTTCCTGGTTGTCACTTGGATCAGCTGAGCAAGCACCGTGCGGTGACAGGCTCTGGCCCTGACAGTTCAAAACTCCACCATAACAATATCAGCTGGCAAGTTGGGCGCAGTTTTGTTTGTCGAGATGCTCTCTGTCATCAAACATCCCACAGGGGAACTGAAAATGCTGACAGTGTAAACTACATCGCACATTGAGTTTAATCTGGCTCATGTTTTGAAATAATGAGACCACATTCGCACTTTCCCATAACTTTCCTTCCTTGCGAAGGAGAAACAGCACATCCAAGCAGACGAGCATGTTATTGCTAAGGAGATGTAATGTTTCCCAAGTTTACCATGTTAGTTTAGCAAGGCAGCACCTCGTAATGAACACTCAAGTGCAGATGAGGCTGATGATCACCCCATCTTTGCATTTTTATTCCTTTAATCGGTTTTATGGCAGTCCATTCAATAATTTCTGACACATCACCAAAAACCAGAAATCACACAGCATTAGAGGAACAGACAGGAGATCGTCTGGCAACCACGAGTGTGTTTTCCACATTTCAATTCAATCCAAGGAACATTTTTAATACTTCTGTTGTGATCAAAGTGCCGAGCTGATTAATGAGCTGAAATGATCATGCCTGGACTCCCTGCTGCACTCTTCACAGCGCTTCTCATAATCAGCTGCTCAACATGTTACCAGTTCCTTACACAACACCAAAAACATTCCCCATAAAACCTTGTATCTTTATTTATTTAATTCAGGATGTAACTATCATGCATTTAGGTGACACATTGCAGCTTTAATCCTGATTTGCTGCACATTCCCGTCTCCCAGAACTGATGCAGCGTGAGCTAAGACATACATTTTCCACAGCTTGCTCCACAATCATAATACAGCACGACAACATGATACAAACATTTCCCAGGACTTTGTCCTCTGGAAGGCTTTCCTAAACACCAGCCTGAGCAAAACACTTAATCTTCCCTGCCCTGACACCAGGAGGAGAACTGATGACAACAATGCGCTGGTCTATGTCTTTATTTGGGGTTGGAGAGCAGGAGTCTTCACTAGGGGCTACGTGTCACAAACAGCTCAAGGGCTTAGAGCCAGTTTGACTCATCCGTGTTCTGTAAATACAGAGGCGGCGTGTGTGTGTGTGTGTGTGTGTGTGTGTGTGTGTGTGTGTGTGTGTGTGTGTGTGTGTGTGTGTGAGAGAGAGAGAGAGAGAGAGAGAGAGGGAGGGAGAGTGAATGTGTGTGTATGCTGTATATTGGATTTTAAATGGCCAGGCCACAACAAGTACATGAAACCTGCTGTAAGTTTGCAATGCCCGTGTAGACTTCCTGCCATTAGTTAAACTAAACTCACAATAGATGAGTCACATTCATTAGATTTGATTTGATTTGATACCCATCTATAAAAACAAAAAAAATAAATGGTTTTCCTAAAATGTATTTAAAATGTATTTAAAAATATACCCAACAGTTTATGTAGGCAGGCTAATGCGGGCCAGTCTAAGGTTAAACGGAAGATTTGTGTTTTGGAAAAATACTCTTACTCAGTTGGATTTCACTCAAGTGAAAAGTGAAAACACGTATTTTACGGATATATCTCAAATAAAATCTAAATCTTAACAATTTAAAATACTAGATTTACTCAGGTTGTGCACTGCATTCTTCTTTTGATCTAATGCAAACATACGGACAAATGCAGTAGTTTTGTAAAGCAAGCAGTCTGTTAATAAGTGATATACTTCATAAAACAACACCTACAAGTCAGTGATAAACTAATCCGAGTCCTGCCAGCCTGCCAAAAACTCTGGAGTTAAACATTAAAAATGAAAAACACCAGGGCGCTGCAGGCTCTCTGGTGTTGAATGAGGCTGCTTCACCTTTTTTTTCCATTCTCCTGAAGTGAAAATGGGTCTTTTTTTAAGGTCTTAATTTTTTAAAAGAAGACATTAGCCAGACCGCTTCTATCATACAGTCCATCCACATTTTACGCAAAAGGGTTTGTGTGCTTTCTGGAAACCTGGCAGGGTGGATTACTAGCAGACCGGACTGCAGGAGTGTTTCTTCATCTTCACCCTGTTTCTGGAAGGTCTCCATGTGACAAGTAGCCTTTGTTTCTGCATACAGATGATCCATGCACACTTCTGTCATTTTTATTTTGCATTACTTCAAGAACTGGGAATGAGAAAATAGGGAAGAAAAGAGAGAAGTTAAATATGTTTTCTTTTTCATTCTTTCTCTTTAATCTTCGTCAAAGCAGAAAATCTGAATCTGAAGTTGAGTGTCCTGAAATAAAATTTATCACTTGACTCGAGTTTTTTGGTGTTGCAAACGAGCCACGTGACTCTTTTGGCTGACTTGTGCTAATAATAACAAAAGTATATTATGTGACTTGTCAGGGTGGACATTTCCTGTGAGAGCGAGCTCGCTGGAGAAATGAAGCTTCGAAATCTCCTCCTGCCGCTTGCAGTTGGGAGGAAGTGGACACAAGGAAAGCAACATCTGCACAGCACTATGCAGCTTAATTAATTAAGAACAACTTTATGGGGAGATTAGCAAATAGAATAAATGATTGCAGCTAATTATACTTCATTCAGTGAGGTCTCCACTACCTCACTACCTTTATCTGGATGCTGTTGTTAGTGAGCTGGCCAGATGCATCACTACATGGCACTGATATGGATACGAAAACAGCATAAGATGATACAGTGAGAACACCCACACACACTCCAATACACTTCTTAATGAAACCATTCTCACCTTGCTTTGTTTTGCAAACTCAAATCTTTGCTTTTAGTTTTATGTCTTTATGCTTTTTACAATTTTACCGAAAGGCCAAAAAAGAGAAGAACAAAACATCCAACGATGCTGAGGGACACAACTAATGGTCTTTACCATTTTACATCTGCTGGCAACTCGTGGAGAGCTGATCTTGTGTGGAGGACCGTCAGAGTTCATGGGATTGTTACCATCTTGTTCTGTTATTTGAAATGTTTATTCTTGTGCGATGTTCACCTAGGATATAAACTTAATATTTTCCATGATGGGTGTTGTTCTGGCTGGTGTGGTCAACTCACAACTTGGTCTCTGGTCTGCTCCTGTCATTGTTTGTTTGGGCTTTTGGCATACCTAAATGTTTTACAAGGAGGGAAATGAAACCATTTGCTAGCCTTGGATATAAAAACGTAAAATTGCATTTATCTGGCCAGGAGGAAGCTGGAGTAATCAGAGAAAACTCATGAGGTTCAAACCTGATTATATAAATGATGGATAGGATGTTAACCACTGGTCATCTGGACTTGAGTTTGGCATTTTGACCATAGCCAATGAAATAAGGGATTGAGAGCACAAGGTCATAAGATAAGCATTTGCTGAGGTCATATATAAGGTGAACTTTCCTATAGACTTAAATACAACATGACCTCCTTTGTGCAAAGACAGAGTTGCCCCCTGCTGGCTGTTTCTGCACTAGTTGTGCCAGACTGCTGATCCTTGTGGGTAAGGGGTTAAAAGGCTGTGGTCAACGAAAATAATGAATGGGGTACTATAGAAAATAAATTACCTATTTTATAAGTGTTCTTGTGAGTCTGAGTCTTGCAACTGCTCTGTGTTCTGCACTGTAATTACTCCAGTCCTTTTTGGCCACAATAGAACCATTACACTATATATTTATTGCATTTTGTGTTACCCTCTTGGTCAAATCTTCAATGTGATATTTTTCAATCTGATATCTAAAAATCACATTTCCAAAACCTGATTGCAGCTTCTACTGGTAAACAGAAATGTGTTTTCTGTTTACAAATAACTTAATACCATGCATGAGAGATTTTTTTGATAGATTATAGGTTAACAAGTCATTTACAACACAAGCGATCGTTTTATGACAAATGCAAATCACCTCAGTTACTAACTCAGTTACTTTTTTTGAAGAAGTAACTATAACTAATTACTTTTTCAAAGTAACTTGCCCAACAGTGATTGTAGCACTGCAATAGAGCACTTTGGTCTGAGACTGCAGGTTTACTTGCGGTTCCTCGGGTAGAATGGGAGGCAGAGCCTTCAGCTTTCAGGTCCCTCTTTTGTTGAACCACCTCCCATTTGGGATTCGGGAGGCAGACACCCTCTCTACTTATAAGATTAGACTTAAAACTTTCCTTTTTGATCAAGCTTATAGTTAGGTTAGTTTAGCTTATAGTTAGTTATGCTGCAATAGGGCTAAGGTGCTGGGGAGGTTCCTCTTTACTCACCTTTTTTCCCCACTCACTGTGTTTATACACCACTTTGCATTTAATCATGAGTAGCTGTTAATCTCTGGTTCTCCTCCATAGTGTGTCTGTGTTCTGTCTACCTCCCCTCATCCCCAGCTAGTTGCAACAAATGGCCATGTGTCCCTGAGCCTGTTTCTGCTGGAGGTTTCTACCTGTTATAAGGGAGGTTTTCCTTCACTGTCACCAAAGCATTTGCTCATAAGGGATCATCTGATTGTTGGTGTTTTCATTATTTCTCTCTGTTATTTTAGGGTCTTTACCTTACAAAAGCACCTTAAGGCAATTGTTGTTGTGATTTGGTGTAATATAAAGAAAACTGAATTGAATTAAATGTTTAATTTAAATTTCACAAATAGCTCCTTCAAAGTCTATATGTTCATACTGTATGTTTTCTCTTTCTCATTATGTTTTTCTCCTCCTCCACCACTCCTCTCTCTCCTCCTTCACTTCCACTTTATCCTTTTCCTCCTCACTTCAAGCCTCATCTCCTGAGCTGAAGACAGAGCTCTAATACACAAAAATGTGCATAAACATGTTTATTCATTCCCAATATTGTTGCAGTTGCTTGCAACCTTGATGTATCTGGACAGCTGACAATGAGCTGGCTACGACAACAGCTGGTTATAAGTTAGCACTAAATGCTAACTTATATAAGTTAGCCTAACAACTAATTTTAGGCTTGAGTGTCATAAAAAAGGACACTTTCCCTCTAATAAACAGTTTGATTATATTCTCACATCTTAAGAGAGTTTATTCACTAAGTATCCAAGTCTGAAAATGTTATATCCACTTCAAAGAAGGCTAACAGCAGCTAACAGCAGCTAACAGCAGCAAAAACTGCAGCACTTACTAACAGAAAAAGATGTCCTCAACAACAATTGCTGCCACTGATCAGAAGGGAACTTATTTGACTAATTGAGTTGTATCGGACTCCTTTCACAAAGATTTACATCCTCCTAGCGTAAATAGACATGGACACTGGCTGAATAAACAGCAGACCTAAAGCCTACATTCACCAGATTTGTTTTTCCTAGAGCGACTACAGTAGATAAGATTATGTAACTGAACTGAGAGGAAAACAGAATTCAGTTGACTGCAATCTGCAATCTACTGACATCTAGTGGTGAAATTTTCCACACTGTACCTTTAAAGAAAAATAATTGAATGTACTGAATATGCGATGTGTTTGTTTCTTCACTTGTTATTATTAGAATGTGTTAAATTTGTTGTAACTTCTGCTGCTCTCTTTGCCAGGTCTCTCTTTAAAAAGAGATGCACTAAGGTCAGGTTATCTTCTGTTTTAAGGTTGTTGTTGTTTTTGCACATTTCAAATTATAAACAAGTACAAGAAAGAAAATATTTAGAGCCGCTTCAAGGTTCCCTGGATGTGAAAGCGATTATTTAAAATACTGTAACGCATTCGGCTCCAGTTTCCATCATTCCCCGCTTTGCACCCCTGTAATTAGGTGAACCAGGTGCGCTCAGCCAATCAGGTGTAGACAGAGCATTGCCCCAGGGGACGTTAAATCATACAGTTCTTCTGGAGAGGTGTCCGTCACACCTTGCAGTGTTTTGCTTTAATAAGCCACAGCTTGCAGCTCGGAAAAGTGGAAATATCAACCACATGTCATCTGCTCGACATCGGCTGCGTTTGTCGTCGCCTGGTGGCCGCACGGGGGAAGCCCACAGCGTGAGCAGACAGGCAGAGTGAAGGCACACAGGGCTCAGAGCATGTCGCCTCCTGTTGCTGCAGCTCACTGTGGGATCTGCTGTCGACCTTTCACACTGTACACATGAAGGCGGAAAGCTTTTTTGCGCCTCTCCTCGCTATGTGCGACCCGGACCTTTGGATGAGTTTACCAGCAAAACGTCTCCTCTGAGCCTGGAGGGGGGAAAATAAAAAAAACGGGTTTGTCGTTTGCGGGGATTTTCTTTTTTTGACACAACTTGTCAGAGAAGTCGTTTTCTGCTCCTGCTACTGCTGGCGGTTTGTTCGGAGCTTCTTGCGGTGTAAAAGTGTGAAACAAGTAAAAGAGAGCAACAGATGTTTCTGGTGGATATGCGGCCGGCTGAGGAATGAAAGCAGCAGCGAGGCACCGGCGGCCCTTCCAGCGGTTCTGCTGCTGTGGAGTCGGGCTGGTCGCCGTCATTTGGCTCGCACAGGTCATCCAGGCACCAGGTGAGACCTTAATATAGACACAGAGGCTGAGCGCGCCTGCGTGCGTCTACTGTATAAATCCGTACAAATATCAGCTGTAGGATATCTCGTAAGATTGAAATAAAATGTAAAACACATTCTTTCTCTTCACATTCGCAGTATAATGAATCTGACTTTCCACCCATGTGTGTTTGCTCTCAAGAATGAGAAATGCCGCTGCTGTGCATTAGATGCTAAATTATTATTATCTCGTTCTTATATAAAGATATATGATGATTAATTCTCTGCATCCTGGCAGTGAGGAGGAGAAACCAGAAGGAAATTGTTTAAAAACGCACACACACGCACTTAGATGTGTATTAAGGTAGTGCTTCTCTCAACTAGAGCCACATGAAACTAGTAGAAACGCTGCATAATTCATGTGTTTGTCTTCGAGAAAAAATAAAGATGTATGTATTACATATGTATACCTGTGGTACAGCTGCAGATGCACGTGTGTAGAAATACATGTACATTATTCCAACACTTAACGGTGATGAATAAGTAGGAGAGCAGGCAGGTGCGCACTGGATTGATTGTCAAGTTGAAATCTGCAGCAGGGTCTGTTCACCCTGAGGGAAGGTGACAGTTTGATGATTACATAAAGCAGTGACAAACTGTGGCATGTTTAAATCCAATCACTGCGGATAAGGTCACTTATGGGTTGGGCGTTCAATTTATATTACATCTTCATCTCTGAAGAATTACTGTATACAACAGGGCATGTTTAATTTTTCGGGGCATATTTGCCTTATCCCCAAATAGACCGCCTGCCCTGTTAGTGTCCTCCTGTTCCCGAAAGCAGCGAACATGGCTTTCAGTGGACAAAAGAAAATGTTGCTAAGTGTTGTTAATTAATAGTTAAATTAATCTAATTTGTCTCGGTTAGTTTCTTTTGGCAACATGTGACATAACTCATATCCCCTAGGACTGATGCCTGCAGCCTCCAGGGTAAAATAAACTTACATCTATAAAAGGACATGTAGTGAAGGAAATGTCACATAAGTAACTGGCTTTATAATTTGTGTATACACACACACACACACACACACACCTCCATCTTTATGTGCTTCCGTCTCCTTAAAACACAACCCCTCTAAGATTATGCGACACTTCCAGTTGCATCAGTAGCCGCTAAGTTAGATGCGTTATTCTCATTTAACAGCATTGCACCTAAAGGCATCACCCCACCCCCTCACCCTTGTCCTCCTCCAGCTCATCATCATCCCCTCATCGCCTTTGCTGATGTGATCCCTCGCTGTCACGCACACTCATCAGCACCAGCATCACCAACTGCGTTGCACCCCTCTGCCACCCTTTGTTCAGATAAATATTTGAATAGGTGAACTTTTTGTTCCATCACTAGTGTTTTTTTTAACCTTTGGGCTTCATCCCAGTAGCACAGGACATCCTTGGTGGAAGAGTGTCCTTCTGAATGAGCCGTGTCATTAATATTTATACTTCACCTTTAAATTATGAGTGTGCCCATCAGCTCTGAAGAGGGTTTCCGAACTGAGACCAAGGCTGCTCAACTTAAAACCATATAAAAGCACAAAGCGCTGGGCAAAGCATGTGTCCTGCTGTTTGTAATGATGACAGGCAGGTTACTCTCACAATAGTTGGAAAATATTACACATACTGTAGCATCCTGAATACCACTGCTCCTATAACCATTTATGGATGTGTAGCTCTGTTACTATCAGTCTGATACTGGGGTGGGGAAAAGAGAAGCTTTACATTAAGGATTGGGAGAATGTATTACAATCCAAAGCAAACTGTTGTCAAGTATTTCTGTGCAAAATCATGTTTACTGTGATTTTTGCCAAAGAAAAAGATTAATGGTAAAATATTCATTGTTTTTAAGCAATGCAAAACACAAGAAACACCCTTCGGACACCAATATTACCACATGAGCAAGACACTTCCAACATGGGAGCTCATCTCAGTTTCTGGGAAGATGTAAAAAAGCTTAGCAGGTTTAGTGAACATTAATCTTTTTCACATTTTTCTGTCAACTTTGCAGAAGTAAACATAATATGAAAGCAAAGTACACACATGGCTGTACCAATACTGCTAATTTATATAACCAGCAGACATGAGGCAACTTTGGGATCATTTGGAGCTGTGTTTGCGTCTACCTGATAAAATTCAGCGTATATGTGAACTTTTAATAGTACCAAGTTTCTATAAAGTGAAACACACATTTTGCCCATGTTGCTGGGCATCTACCGCACGTTCGCAGATGAACCCACGGCTGATAAGAGCACTGAGAATCAACCAATCAATTTTTTTAAAGCTGCATAAACCTGACAAAATGCTCCCGAGTCCCTCCACATGAAATCTTCATACTTTTCCTTAAACATCTGCATGAAGATTACAGTGACACATCCACGTATGTAGATCTCGAAAGATTGAACAGCTCAAGTACCGTATTTGGATCTTTTACGTAAGTAAAGGTAGCAGTACTACAGTGTAAACACAGATAGTAATGTTGCTGCTCACACAAAATAACGGTGACATTTTAGGATAGGAACATTGTGCACACGTCCAGATGCCTGTCGTTGAGGTACGTAGAAAGGTTTGGCACGTGTTCTTCTGTTATAAAAAAATACTCATCATCCATGATTTGTTCCTAACTGTCCGACTCTAAAATGTCTCCACACTTTTTTTAAATTTTTGATTTGGTATTGTCTGCACTCAGATGTTAATCAAAATGTGGCTGAGGTATAATTCAGGTCAAATTTAATGTTTATCAGCTCTTTGTTTAGCGACACAGGACACTTACTAAATGTGCAGTGTGAATGTCAAAGAGACCCAGAGGACTACAGCGTTATCTATGTGGAAACATTGCAGTGTTTCTGTGTAGATAACAGTGTTTCCATGAGAAGATTGGACTGCAGATTCCCCCCCCCACACACACACACACACACAGACGTTTTACCTGTATTGCTACCTTTTGAGGATTTCACTGTCAGGCACAATTAATACTGCAGACTGCTGTCTGTCTGGCCTTGTGGAGGCAGTGAAGGTGTTTGGGGTTCGATCTCAAGAAGCCAGCCTGTCAGTCATTGTGTGATTGATGGCATCAAATGTCTTGTTTCCGCCAAAGATGGCGATACTACTAGGTTTTCAGAGAGGAAAAGAAGATAGCGTAGGGCCTTGTTCATCTGTATCTTAAATAACACATTGTTGTTTCAAGTCAGACAAAGGGAGGAAAAAAGAAGCTTTAAAGGTTTGTATGGTAGTTAGACCATTAATCCCAGTTTAGCACAGGTTACAAAAAGATTCCGAATATTTGATTTCTTCATCACATTAAGACTAAAAACAAAAATAAACAAAAGAAATCATAAATTATGCTGACATAACTTGCTTGGACCTTCCCACAGTCTGCACTGCCATACAGTGAGTTATGACCAAAATTATGTATTTAAAGGTTATGTGTTTATACTGGGCCATTTCTCAGCAGGAT
The DNA here is from genome assembly GCF_900408965.1 of Simochromis diagramma. NCBI lineage: Eukaryota > Metazoa > Chordata > Actinopteri > Cichliformes > Cichlidae > Simochromis > Simochromis diagramma. The sequence continues at coordinate 1,527,465 of NW_024386883.1, forward strand.
TAAGGTATTTCCATTCAAACACCTCATTTCTTGTTCCATCAGCTTTCATCACTGATCAGTCTGGTTCCTTATTCCTTTGTTTACATGTAAATGTTACTAGCAGACAGTCTTATCTACTGTAACAGTAAAGTTGTCCAAATTTAACACCATTGATCATTAAGGTAAAAAGCACCTTCACACTGCGTTCTTAATGCGTGGAAAGTGTGTGCATGTGTAATTTCTGTTACAAAACTTGTAACTTCAAGGATGTCTTTAAAAAAACGTTTAAAAAAAATGAAACACTGGAATATTGAGGTTTAGCACCTTAGAAAACTTTACAATATAGTGCATTGAAAACTCTGTCCATGTAGTTGGAATGTGAAAATCTAAAGTGATAAATTCAGAGGCTAAATCATTTTTTAATCAGTGTTTGTTTGATTTAATTAAAGTTAGAAAACAAATTGCTTTTAGTTATATGAATGCTTATATTTACAGTTATATGCGCTCATTGGCTGCTTTGTTAGGTTCACCCATTCAACTGCTTGTCGGCCAATCACATGACACCAACTCAGTGTACTTAGAATGCTTTGAAAAAGAGAAAGTATCCAGCGAGCTACAGTTCTCTGGGCTAAAATACCCTGTTGATCTCAGAGGTCAGAGGAGAATGACCAGATTAACTCAAATAACTGCTTGTTACAACCAAGGTATGCAGAAGAGCATCTCTGAACACGCAACACATTAAACCTTGAAGCAGCTGGGCTACGGTAGAAGACCACAGCACATGCCACTCATGTCAGCTACAAACAAAAACACTAAGGCTACAACTCACACACAGGCTCACCAGAATTGGACAGCAGAAGATTAGAAAAGTGTTGCATGGTCTGATGAGTCTCAATTTTCTGCTGCCACATTCAGATGGTAGGATAAACATGAAAACATGGATCTATCCTGCCTTGTATCAACAGATCGTGCTGCTGGTTGTGGTGTAATGTAGTGGGGAATATTTTCCTATCACACTCTGGGCCCGCTTCTTATTGTTTAAACGCCACAGAGTACTGTTGCTGCACACGTCCATCCCTTTATGACCACAGTGTACCCTCCTGTGTACCATCACGTACAGTGTATATAAGATTTCTGTAGTTACTGGACATTACACCAGCCTAATAAAAGGTCTATTTTTAGTTCATTTGTTTGCATTTGGTACCTCAGCACTCCTACACTCCATAACTCGTGACACTTTTGTTAGACCTGATTGTTTTATGATGTGCGTTTGATTTGATGCCCTAGTAAACTACTTTGCAGGGTAGATTTTGAAGCTTGCTTAATTAATTATTATTGATTTGATGATTTTAAAAGCATACTTTTATAAAGAATTATTGACCATGTACATCTTTTTTCCTATAATATAAACCTATGTAAAATTCATAGGTTTTTCTTCAAGGTTTATCTAACCTGGCTAATCAACCTTGTGTATCATCCTGTATTCTTCCAGCAAAATAATGCGCTGTGTCACTAAGCTCAGATAATCTCAAAGTGGTTTCCTGAACATGACAATGAGTTCAGTGTACTCAAATGGCCTCCACAGTCACCAGATATTAATCCAATATAGCACCTTTGGGATGTGGAGGAGCGAGCAATGAATAAGCAGCTGTGTGGCCAAAATCTCAGAGGAATGTTTCCAACACCTTGTTGAATCTATTTATGAAGACAAAAGGGAATCCAACCCAATACCAGCGAGGTGTTTCTAATAAAGTGGCGAGTGAGTGTATTTTTCCCCACACTGGAAGCTATTGCTTATTCAGTGTTAAAGATAAAACTGATATTTGCTTTCTGGTAAGGAGGTGTGACAGTGTTTCGATTAATCAACAGACAAATTAATTAGTTCAACTGTAAACGGCTTTTAAAATATCTACTCTTCAAAACCCAGATATATGATACAGTTAGTCAAACAGCCATGATGTGTGCAGATCATAGCATGTTGAGATTACAGGAATAAACATCATGTATTTATGTCTCCTTTTTTTAATGAGCTAAAATGTTGGTTTAGGCATTTATAGATGTGTCCCAGTGAAACGTGTGAAACGCGGTACAGAGCCATCTGTGGCAGAAACCTATTTGAATTTCACACGAGGCGAGCTCCTCTTGATACCTCAACATGAAAGCCTTCACGTCTCTTCTCAGCCTCGACCGCTGCCGTCGTGAAATGGGCTCATTGAGCTGTAAGGTACAAAGGGACACGACAGCACCCGGCAATCACGAAATGCATCAGAGGCAGACGCCGAGAGGCCTCATAATAAAAGGACGGCGTGTAGTAGAGAGCGTAATAACTCCCTCGCTATCTTCTCAGCCTGTAGTGGAAAGCTCTCAGTGGGTGGTGGTGGAGAAGGAGATCTGTATATATATTTATATATATTTTTTTTCCATATATATAGATTGTAGAGGCAGATTTATCTGATGGGACTTATTCAGCTGTCGCTCTGCCAAAGCTATAAAAGGAAACCCACACATTTCAACTGTTGAGGAATAAAATACACAACAGAAATAGACACTGTAAAGATTTCAGCACTGATGGCTGAGAAATAGTGAACATGCTGTTATCTCCCACAGACAGAAACACAACGCTACAGTGTGATTATTTATTTATTTGTTTTTTGCTAGACCTCCCCCAAAAAACCCTCACATTGGAAATTACAGTAAGATTGCTTGTCCAGCGTTCGAATTCGTCAATACAGAAAAAAAATGATGGTGTTGGTAAAAATGAACAGTTTTTAGGCAGCACACACACAGCTCTGAGAAATCGCGACAGGTATTTTAATTCAGCTAATTATTTTCGTTATGACCTCTGATTATTTAGTTTTAATTTTGGTTTTTAAAAATCCAGTAATTGTTACAGGTGAGAGATGTAAACCAGCAAGTGTTTGACATTTTTGCTTGAAAAGATCAATAAGCAGTTTGTCCTGTCGTCGGCTAATTAAAGAAACAATCCATCAACATGCAGTGCAAAACATTAGTGAGAATAGTTTTTGGTATTCACTCTAAATCAAAGCACCTTCTGAATCTGGAGTCCTGTGAGGCCTGTTCATTTGGCTGCTTTTGCACTAAAATGGCTCGTGTTGTTTTGCAACAGAGACAGAGTCTTTGGGGTTTCAGCCAGGCGTGAATGGTGAGACGCTACAATGGACACGAAGGTTAATGCAGGAGAACTCAGACAACCAGAGCCTGGATCTGGATCAGCCCCGAGCAGGTGAGTCACCATTCTTTTCCTAAATAGATGCCGCTTGTTTCTCCAGGACACACCAGCAAGCTCCACAACACTGTCTGTACTTCCTTCCACTTATTCCACGTTAGATAATGCCTTAAAAAAAACCCATATGCTCTATAACAGTGAATTTTTACATTTTCTTAAAACTGAAATAAAACAGTTTTATACACTGAGGCAGTCATTAGTTAGGAATATAGAGAGCAAGCTATGCTGTCTGATTGTGTATGAGGGCGCCCGCCCCACCTGAACAGTGACCACCACCACCTCTGATTCTCCTGCTCCCTGGAATTCCCACTTTTCCACCTGCAGGTGCATATTTGTATTGGCAACTGGATCTCCTAAGATGAAGTAGCAGGGAGCCAAAACTTGTAGGAAGTACAGGTTGTTGGCATTTATTGTAATTTGTTCAAACAAAAACATGGCTTTTCAATGAGCTGTGTGCCAGCACATGATTCTACGCACCACAGTTCAAGTCATCTGAGACAAATGTTCTCCCAGACTTCTTGGGATGTTACAGTTGTGCTCTGTGTTGAAAGTGTGACCCCCTCTTTTGGTGTGGACACTCCCTGATCTTTCACGTGCAAGTTTGAACCCTGTGTTGAAGTCACAGGAGGTCAGAAGAGGACTTCAAGGAAGCAACCCACAGTGGAGGCTGTGTATTACTGCAAAAGCCAAATTTATTTGGGGTTATGGATTTTGTTTGTTTTTTTATAGTGTGGTTCAGCAGTTATTGCCTGACGGGAGTTCTTATGTATTTGTGTGTGTGTGTGTGTGTGTGTATGCAGGTAAAAAAAAGAAGTCTACTAGAGATGTGCTTCTCCCCTGCAGGTGAACTGAAAGGTCACACAGAGTAGGCATTGTGTTTGCTGTCATGAGTGTGTAGTTTGCGTGTCAAGCTCGTGCACTGAAAAGAGGAGATGGATGAAGCCCATAAGAAGACCGGCAGAGTGAAGATCCGATTAGATTTTCTGAGGTAGTCTGTCTCTAACAAATGCCCAGTTACTTTCTTTGCTTCCTTAGCTTTGGTCGGCCCTGAACGCTTCGGATGGATTCTAACTGCCCTTCATGAAATTATTACTGAGACATGCAGCCGCTGAGCAGCCGTAATGGGACTTCTGCTTCTCTGGTTCTCAGGCTGATTAGCTGGCTGGCTGACATGAGCTGCATTCATCACAGCTGACACTTTTATTATTAAAAATTCAGATCGGAGAGGAAATCTCTTCATTGTTGTGCGGGGAGAATAGCACAGAGTAGATAAAATAACACGGCTGCTCAATGAAAAATCTGTTGCCCTTCTGACAGAATACAATTGAGTATCTCTGTATCATTTGCATTCCCTCTATGGCTGTTCTAATATTAGGCTGTCAGTCACAATCCTGTATTGTATGCAAACTGAACAGTTATTGTTGGAAGCTGAGGACAAAATTTCAAGCTTGGTCTTTGGGCAAGTTATGCTAATAATATTCCATGCAAATGGCCTGCCAAGACCACACTCCTCACTAAATGCCACCCAAAACCTGTTCTGCCTGATCTGGATGTGCAGCTTAAAAATAAATAAACACAGTACAGGGACATGAGTATTGGGCCACACCTCTTCATCTTTGAATTCAGGTGTCATTGCCACAGGTGTATAGGGTCAAGCACCTGGTCATGCAGTCTGCCTTCACAAACGTTTGCAGAAGAACGAGTTGTTGTTAAAGAGCTCACTGAATTTGAGCGTGTTGCTGTAATAGGATGCCACAGTTACAACAAGTGAGTTTGTGAAATTTCTTCTCTCCTTGCCCGAGGAGTTCAAGCGCTCCTCGGGCAATGACATCTGCACAAAAACCTGTGCCGACCAGGGGCAAGACTGCTCCTCTGAAGCCATGTTGAAACACCTCTAAGCAGCAATTCGGGAAATTATTTTGAAGCAGTAATTTAAGATAAAAACAATATACCACCAGTCACCGTCTATTTATTTTAGAATGTCTCTGCAAATCCACAATAAGTGCAAAATCTCATCTTAAATACACCCGTCGGTATTTATAGCCTCCAGATTGATAGTTAACCATGCCTTCATCCCAGGCTGTCAGAATTAATCAACGCCACCAGGAGACACGCACCCATCATTTTACATATAAGAAAAAAAATGATTTTAATTGATTTTTTTTTCTGTTGCGTGATGATGAAAACAGATATACAGGTGAGATACAGGTAGCTCACTGTCCCTCAGTCTGCCACACACCCTTACAGCAGAGGTGCTCATACTTCGCACTCCTGAGATAAAATAATGAGATTCATTGTATCTCCACCCCAGTGCTCCATTTGTAACCAGTTTTATGTTTTTTTTAATCTGATGACACATGACCTTTATTGAGTTCCTGGCTGCAAACAGATTTCCCTCATTATCTCTTACAAAGGCACAAGTGCACATGGGGAAGGTACTTGGCTGTGCTAATAGACTGGAGACATGAAGATGTAAAAAGGCTGGACAGGTAGTATAAGGCACAGCAGTGAGCATGGCCCGAGCCTCAGGTTGCAGTCCTCCTTCTCAGCCGGCCGCTTGACAGCGATTGCATAATCTGGAGTGTGATTAAAAACCCTGCCCTGGACCTCGGGGGATATTATCTCGGGGATTGCACAGTAACGTTCAGCCCTCCGGCTCTCTTTTCATCCCTCTGCTTCTTAGCAAGCTGACAAGCCTCGAGGAGACTGTGGTTGCTAGGCAACTGAATGCTAAATTTTGAAACCCAGACAATTCAGTCTTTCAAGCATTAAAAGTGCAAAGAGCTAAAAATAGACAGCTGGCCTCGGGTGGGGGTTTAGGGTTCAAAGAATCCAAACGATGTAAATGAAGTAAATGGCTCAGAGTGCGTTGTTGTCGAGGTTTGTTATGTTTGTTTTGGCAAGCAACAGTCGGCTTAGAATAGTATTTTTCCACAGCCATTTTTGGAGAGTTTTTTTTCAAGAGGGAGGAAGTGTTGAGAAAGAAAAACTGGCTGATAATCCAACTCAAATTGTCTTCGAATGGTCCTGGACTGTTATCAGGGCGCTTACATTATACAGTCGCTAATGAAACTGGAGAAGAAGCTTTGCAAAACAGCAGATATGGGTCCTTGTTCCAGTTCATATTCTGTCCATTAAGTACTCAGCGTTTTAGGGCTGAAAGTATGTTTATCACACTCTCCTTTAAAAGGAGCTGTTTATGTTTCAAATCAAATTTGCATGTATCCCTTCAAGTCTGCAGAGCCATTTATCCATCTGGAGTGCTCTTGAAGTTGCTCAGTTTTGGAGATGTTGACTGCAAGAAAGTTGTCTCCTTACCAATAAATATATTGAAACTTGGTAGATACTTACAGGCATATTTACATTCTCACATGAATACTGTGTAAGTATATTCGATTGTACTTAATTACACCATAACTGCTTACTTATATACATACTTAATTACTTTCATACTTCCTGGCACATATAATGGATTAATAGCTTACTTACTTACACAGATACATACATAGTTAGATATATACTTACATATTTAATTGCCTACTTACATACATACATGGATGCTTGCATACTTGCTGAAATACATACTTAACCCTTTGAAGCCTGAACCACGAAATAATAATTCTAATTTTTTTAATTCTAGTTTAAAAAATATGAGTTTTCATTTGTAGTATATTTGCTACATCAAGCATTTTCTGATGTACTGTAAAAGGTACAGTGTACATGTACAATGTATGTTGGTTTTTGGGGGAGAAAAAAAATTACATTGATCATAGAAGTGTCATGAAGTCTCAAAAACAAAAACCCATGTATCAAATATGGTGTACTTGGCTTTAAAAGGGTTATTTTCTTACTTGAATATTACATATAGTGACATACTTACTTATTTGCTTGTTTACTTGCTTCATTAATGTCAAGAAAAGTTATCATATTTCCTTTCATAAAAGCAGTACCTACCTAGTACCTAAAAAAAATCAAACACTCAGTCCTTGTTGTTAGCAGCTTTGTGTCTTTGTGCTGAGCTACAATCACCAACCATAGGAAGTGTGCAGTGAGCTAAGAGTGCTGCTCAGCTCAGAGGAACTCACAGGGCTCTAGACTAACCTTCTGCCACAGTTGCATTGGTGCGCCCAACTTTATTAACTGCATTGCTTAACCCCACTGTTTTACATGTTCACTATTCACTGTCCATACAGACAAGATTGATTTATAAATGATTAACTAACAATCTTGTCAACACAAAGTTCTTTATTTGGAGCACAGTTCTAAAAGAAAGATAAGTTACTCAAAAAGTGCTTGTGCTTAAAGTGTGTTGGCACTCTTTGGCAATATTGTGGACAATGTTAAACTCACATCGGCCTCCTCTGACGACCTCTTCTCACCAGCGCTGAAAGGCAGCGGGGAGAGGGGACACTTGCATTTATCATGGCATTTAATGTGTTTTCTGGACACACTGTGCTTTTTCAGCGTTCAGAGGTTGATGGCTCCGTGTCAGAGCACTGGCTATGAATTTCAGACGGATCAGGGCTTAACTTAACGAAAAAGTCATCTTTTCTCATTACCCACAGCTACATCCACTTCTGTCGGGCCTAGGCTACATAAACACAAAACGAGGACCCAAGGCATCAGAAACTGTGAGTTTCTTGGCCTTCAGCACCGATGGTGTGTCCGTGTACGTGCCGTTGGGTGAGAAAGCCGCCATCTCACTGATTCTGATGTGTTGGGTCCGCGCTTTGTGTTTATGTCTTTGTGCAGAATCCGTTTACTCGCTCTCATTTGATGTTTTAGCTGTTTGGTGGTTGTTGAAATAGTTTTGTGAGCTTTAACCTGAGATTCTGGCGTTTCTGGCAAAATATATTTATATTTAAAAGTTGATTCAGGATTTTATGACTCGATATCGCTTTATTCAAGCTACTCACCTCTCTCTATCCACCTGCACTTTCAAACGAACACTAATGTAGAACTACAGGAATATCTTGACCGCGGCCAATCAGAGAGGTCCCACGCCTTTTATCTCTGATTTGTTTAGACCACAATATGGGTATAATGTGTGTTTGTTGTTGACCACACGGAGACTTTCAGAGTTGCGAAGACAAGGTGCAACCTAGGACTTTTTTAGTCACATCATTGAGAAATTAGGTCGCATATGCAGCCAAATTGCTTGCACTCTAGAGCCCTCTTTGTATCCTGTCACAAACACATGCCTCCCATAGATAGATGCTGAGTTCTTCACAGTGATGTGGTTGGCTGGTATAGTAGTGCGGAAAGAAAATGGCTCATATATGAAACTGCTCACGTAATGGTTTTACATTTTAGGTCTTCTTTCGAGTTTAGTAACTAGGTCATGATTTCTGGAAACTCACTGCTGCAGTTTCTCAAACAATTTTTGATGGTTTGAGCACAACAATGTGAATACCATTTACTTTTACTGTAGAGAAGCAAAAGCCACAATCTCTATGCAATGGATAAAATGTACTAAGACCACATTTTACTGTGGGGGTTGACCGGTGTTCTTTTAAAATGAGTGATTAATGAGTTTTGTGTTTCTCCTTTGAGTTTATTGTCTTGCTAATGATGCATCGTGTTGTAGTTTTATTGAGCGAACGTACACCCCACAGTTTTCTTTTGTTCTCTGTTATCAGAACAGCGTAAAATGATGTTCAGTGTTTATTGATGCGAAAGGTGGTTGTTAGAGCTTGAAGCCTGCTGCTGTTTCATCAGCTTTGCATTCAATCTGCCTCAAAGGAAAGGGAATCAAAGAACAAATGCATAATTGAATTTACACTACACACCTGGATAAAATATTTATTTTTCTGATTTCTCATGAAAAATGCAGCTGTTTTGCAGAGTTCTCTCTCTTGCGCTCTCTTTGTTTGTGTGTGTGTGTGTGTGTGAGAAAGAGAGTGAAAGAGAGAGCAAGAGACTATACGCCAGCGCCAGTCTGGTTGGTGCATGATATGACTTTACTCGATATGCTTGTCAATACCGTAGCTTGACTCCAGGACGCCCTGCAGACTTACAGATCGATAACATTATCCTATACCGCCCACTGTCCATCCATCGACTCCGCTGAAGCTCCATGGAGGTTTGATTTCTAAAACCTGCAGAATTTGCTCGGCACTGACCTTATGCTTCAAGATCTAATCTGCAGCATGGCCTGTTTTTGATCTGCAGCGAGATAAAATACACATTCAAGAAACAATCTGTCCTCTCACACTGCAGATTTAAAAATAGACTAAGGCTGTCATCTGATGTCATTATCCTGTAAAGTAGCAACTGGTTGATTCGTCCATTCAGTTTGAAATGGAAACATTATTTTATAATGGCTATAAGTCTTGTGGAGGACTCAACTAAAAGCTAATAAAGTTTTATGCTGTAGATTTTCAGTGCGTTGAGGATGGAAGCAGACACATTAGGGTCAACTTGCACTTGTTTCTTTACAAACATGCTAAACCATACCTCCTGGTTTTTATTGTGCTTTAGAGTTAATCTTTAAAATTTATGTGCTGACCTTTTTCTTTAGCGACTTATTTTCAGCTATAAATGATTGCGTTTTCCTTCTATGCCAATCTCACACTGACAAACTTCAACAAAGCAAAAAATACAACAGCAACTGTTGCTTTAAGGTCAGCATAAATCTCACTGGATAGTCTAGAGCACACAAAGAGTGATGAGTAGATTCATGGCACACAATCAGAGCGTACACCTGTCAGCCACAAGATTAAAACCATCAGTTTTATAGTGTTCAGACAGATTGGCTACGGGAACCTCTGGGGGTGGGGTGGATGGTGGACCAGATCTACCAGTTCTTTTAGGTTCTGTGTTTTGTAGAGTGGCCGGCCATGTGTGGCCAGGAGGTTAGACACACACGCATAGACCTGGCTAATGATGATATTCTTGGTAGTGGGAAAAAACGACAAAAGAGAACATATATTTCTTTGCCACCCCAGTGGCCATCCCTAAAAAATGATCTGACTCTGCTGGTGCCGCCCTGCTCTGTCAGCAGTTTGTAGTGTGATAGGGTACATTGTCCTATGAGACAAGGCTGCTGCCATCAGGGAGCACAATTTGGGTGTTTTGGTTTTTAGTTAAAGTAAGATCCAGATAAATGCCCAAACCCAAAGTCTGAAGTTGCTGCTCATATGTGGTGTATATAACAGGGGAAAAAATCCTTTGCAAAAAAAGGTTCCAGGTCTTGAATGACCAGGATATCATCAAGTTATTGTTAGTCAGCATACATAGCTCATCTAAATCCTCAGTTGTGTTTTTTTGTTTGGTAATGTGAACAATTTATGTATTTGTATTTACACTGAAATTTGAATTGTCCACCCATAGCATATCATTTGCATTTGTGCATCTGAAAGTAGAGAAAAGTTTTGTTGATATGAGCAGTTTTTAATTTGCACATAATCTAAATGATACTCGTCATCTGATATTTCCAATTGGCACAGATCTTGAAACACGTTTGGTGATTAAACATATTTTTGTCATTAAATTGTATCCAGTACAACATATATTTATTATTTCTATAATGTATTGGTCCCTGTTAATATTTTGGAATGATTTGTTTCTCTGATGCGTTGTCTTTTGGACTAGAGGAAAGAATGTCCAAAATACACATGTAATTTTTTTAGTTTACAATTTATCACTTGGATTTTATAGAAATAGATGCATACTCAAGGAGATACCTCACTTTATTGAAACATCCTTAATCAAACAGTCATTTATTAATGTTAGTAATATGGTAATGACTTTTTTCCAGTAAAAATTTATATATTTGTTTACTTCAGAAACATCTTGGTGTAGCACAAATAGTAAGGAAACTTGTTGCAGGGTTATTTCTTTGTTGTAGCAATGCTCCTTGGCAATAAATATTATACCGTTGGAACACCTGTTCATTTTCCTTTAAATTGAGCCACTTTTAGAAAAAGAAAAATGCGTTTAAGGGTTGAGCAGCAGGGTTGAGCAGCAGAGTTGAGCGTGAGGGTTACGCCCATGAAAAACTTGGCAAATCTTCTCTGTCGATGCCAAACTGCTTATTCTGATATTGACTCTTAATTGGTGTCATGTTTATTGAAGAATCTTCACCAGCTTGAAGTTCCCCTGTGGCACGGACCCTTTTTAAAAACAGTCAGACATGATATGCTTGGAGTAGACACCAACTAACCACAGGGTCCATGCTCACAGGTGCTGACAATCAGCCTTGATTGGAGCCTGATTGTCAGCACCTGTGGTACCAGAAGCGCAAAAGAAGTGTCAATAGCAGAATAAGCTGAAGATTTGGGGTTTTTTATGGGCAAAACCCACATGCTCAACTCTGCTGCTTAACCCACAAATGTGGCTCTGTTTAAGAGGAAATAAACTTCCCAACCATAAAAGATTTATTACCAAGATGCATTTTTACAACAAAGAAATAATCAGCCAAACACAAATCTCCTTACTTTTTACACTATGTTTATGTACCAGACTTTACAGTTTCATTCATGTTTGTCTTCTGAAAGGTTTAGCTAAAAGAGTTTGTCTATATATCAGTCAGTTTGATTTATAGAGCAATTTTATCCCTAAAGACATGGCTATTGACAGCATTTTCAGGTTTAACTTATTTACGGTGTTTAATAAACCCTTTGAATCTAATATGCCAACAAAATGTAACAAACTACCAACCCACTACATTTCTGTTTAGCAAAAAGGAATAAGTTAATTTTATACCCTACTTAGCTGTAAAGTATTACAAAAGCTGTTTGGTTGTGCTAGTTCAGGCTGTGAAGAAGTCGTTCCTGTCAGCAGTACAATGCATACTCGTGTTTCTGACAGTCTGTCACTTTACCAGCAACCACACAGCGAACTGAACAGATCTGAAGAGAGTCTGTTCTTTAGCAGTGCTGCTTGTGGAGGAGTACAACAAAGATAAGTGAGCTGCTGTGAACACTGTGACCGACAGAACTGGATCAGAGGTGAATGAGCTGTGGGAGCTTCTTGTGATGCTGGCAATAAAAAACACTGAGCCCAGAGAAATGATATATAGACTACCGGTATATATATTCTCAGAGTAACCGCACACCAGCACTGCTGTCCACATGTTCCCGAGTGATTAGTAAACTTGTGACTTTACTGCTCTGACGGCGCAGCTGGCTCAAATCCCCTGATTGGGAAAGTTGCAGATGTGCAATCATCTTCGACCCTCTGGTGTTTCCGTTTGTGGCCTTGCACTGTGAGACCACAGCGTAAGACTCTTGGCAAAAGCACATTCAGCAACCTTGAGGAAGCCAGTAGACTGTTTGTGTCTCTTTGTATCTGTGTGCCGTGCCCCCTCCTCCCCCCGCTCTCTCAGACCTCTCCTGAGGGTTTGTTAGGAAAAATAAATATTTTTAGACATTACAGTCCAGAGCTGCTGTCACTTTTTTTTCTTTCCTTTTTTCATAAACCCTAACCATGGGAAACACATATTCACCTCCCCTTTTCTCACTGCTCTCTCAGTTGCCTTGCCTATGGCTTCCTACTGCCACCCATCAGAAAAAAGCTGCCCCCAGGGAGCAGGTCGCCATAGTAACTACCTTCACCAGAGCAACCCCTCAAAGGGTCCATCTGAGCTACATGTTGAAGCCCCTTCGTTTCCATCCTAATCTGAGAGTTTGTGTGTTAGCACACATGTCCGACAGCTGACAGGCCGCTTGAGAAGGTGCATGAGGAGCTGCTTCAAATCCAGCCTCTTTCATTCATCAGATTGGGTGACAGAAAGTTTACGTGCTAAGCCTTGACAGTTTATTGGACGAGCTGTGCCCCGCAGTAACAGCTGGACCACAAAGGAGCTTTTTTACCTCAGCCCGTCCACAAACTCATCTCGCCTCTTAAAAACCATGCACAAGAAGCAGTTCGTGGCACAACAGCAAAAATGCGGAAACGTCACTGCACAAACATTTATTTTTTCAAACTGAACAAATTTCTGTCCCCTTCTTCGGGACCATATGGCCTCCTCCTCCTCTCGATCTCTGCCGCCGCAGAGTCAAAGATCAAATCTCATATCCCTGATCACAGGGGACCCTCTTTTAATCCATGCAATCTGTTGTTCGGTTTCCATGCAGCCGAGGTGCAGCGTGTATCGTGGCGGCTATGCTGTGCTTATTGTGTGCTTGTCGACCCGCTGTTGTCTCACAGAGCAGAAGGGCTATTAATAGCTTCATGCTCCCCAGTAGTTTACATTCATCCAGCTCGGCTCAGAGTTGTAAATTGGAGCTGTACCACACACTCAAGGCTTTCTTTCGCAGTGTCGAGGGAACAGAGGGGAGCTAAGCTGTCATTAACAGTTCTTTTTTTCCCCTTTTTTTTCCTTTAAACTCAAGGGAGGACAGGAAGCAGCTGCCAGTTTCACTTCCACCTCACTTCCTGTCTCATTTGTCACTGCAAAACGAACACTGCGTCTCTGTGATGCTGCAGTTTGTAGCTTGTCTGTCAGAGATCTTACCTGAAATTGGTGATGATGATGATAAAAATTACATATTCATTTAAAACGTGTTTACAAATGATGATTAATAAAAATATTCTTCTGGGTTTTTTTCTTTCTGTTTTTTGTTTTGTTTGCAGGTTGCAGGTTTCAGTTTTTAGTTGGCATTTATTTAATAAAACGTGTGTACCTTGCAGCCATCCATGAGTTTCCAGAGGACATCTTCACCAAGGAGCAGAGGAAGAATGGGGCCGTGTGTCTCCATGCACTCTGTGTGAGTATTTCTTGCAATGTTGCCTCAAATCTGCACATTTTCCTCTCCATTTATAACCCTGAGTCATGATGCTGACACTTGACATCAATACAGAATAAACGCACACAACAGGACGACATATATAGCTGGTTTATGTTATGTAAAGGCAAAGTGTGTATGGGTCCCTCTCTTCCAGGCCATCTACATGTTCTACGCTCTGGCAATTGTCTGTGATGACTACTTTGTTCCTTCCCTGGAGAAAATATCTGAGGTGAGGAAAACCAGCCCCAGCTGGCCTTCAGATATAAATTTATTGTTTTAAAATATTATTATCGGACTATTCAAACTGTTTTTTAATTAAATTTTCCAGAACCTTCAGCTCAGTGAAGATGTAGCCGGGGCCACATTTATGGCTGCTGGAAGCTCAGCTCCAGAGCTTTTCACCTCTCTCATTGGTTAGTAACCCAGCTAGTCTTAACCAAGTAGCAGCTCTTTCCATTCAGAGAGAGCATGACAACATTTGTTTTCACTGCTTGTCATCAGATTAAATGAGAAAAAGTGATGTTTGTCAGCAGACCGTGCCAAAACCTGGTGAAGTGGAGCATGGGTAAAGAATTGCTTAACTTTCAAAATAAAGCAAAGCTTTTGGGAGAGGATTGGCTCTCTTCAATGCTCTCGTTGTTTCAAAGGTCCTGATCTAAGTAGGTACCGGACATATCCAGGAGATGTCAGCAGAGTCCAGTTTAAAGCAACACAAAGATTTTTCTTAGTAGATCATATTTTAGCTTGTCGATTCTCATCTGGGGTTTACAAGGATAAACAGCCCCTAAAAACACGGAATGACAGACAGATTTTATCTGACGTCAGACAAATCCTCTGCACTTTTTCAGGTGTCTTCATCACTAAAGGTGACGTTGGCGTCGGCACAATCGTGGGCTCAGCTGTCTTCAACATCCTGGTCATAATTGGTTTGAGTGGAATCTTTGCAGGCCAGGTAGATTAAACTTGTGACTCTTACTCACATCTTACAGCCAGATGTTTGTCACATGTGGTGTAACTTTTCTTTTTCCATGCTTGTTTAAAGGGAAACTGTTGTGCTTTTAGATATTGCTACAGTGGTGATGTGTTTGTTAAACATTATTAAAGTTTCAAATGAGCTCAGACTGCTTTAAAGGCTCGGTCTTCCACAGTTTTTTCCACTCCACTGCCAAACAGAGGGGTTTAGTCTGAGCGCGGTCATCTCAGGACAAAGCAACTTATCAAACTGGTGTAAAGAACCTTCATTTAATCTGGCTTTGAAATTAATAAAATGTAATAGAAGACATTGCAATAGAAGAAACCTGTTCATGCGCAGCTCTGAATAATGAATAATAAAATATTGTAACACGAGTATCTGTTCTCCACAGACGGTGGTTCTGACATGGTGGTCTCTCTTTAGAGATTCCTCCTACTACATCCTGTCAGTACTGACTCTCATCATGGTGAGATACACATTTAAACAATAAAGAGTAGTTCCTCTGAGCTCCGTGTCATCCTTTTTGCTTTTAAACCGTCTTTTCTTTCTCCTTAGGTCATCTATGATGCCACAGTCGTCTGGTGAGTCCACACAGCTTTTTCATTTTTAAAGGTTGTTTTAAGAAATTTTTAACTCCCTGTTTTTTTTTGTGTGAGCCAGTACTTTACACTGTTTTCACTGCTTGTATAAATGAGCTCAGTTTGAGACTCGGCGTGTTTAAAAAGTCTGTCAGGAATCGAATTAAATGGGTTGGATTGCAACAGGAGCTGACGTTCCCGTTGACATGATTTTATTCCTCGTTTGCGGTTTACTGATGACGAGAATTGTAAAGGTCACAAAAAATGAATGTAAAGCGCATTCTTTCATGCTCTAAATGATGTCACAACCTCATTCCTCAAGTGATTTGTATTACTTTTTATTATTAGTAATGGCAGCGTTATAGCTGTGATAACGGACTGTGGTAAATCAATATGTTTCTGATTTATTCTTGAAAAATAGTAACATCTGAACAAATATTTCTAATCAGAGGCAGGAAAGGAAAATGTTAGTAAATTAATTTTGATTGATTTCCTTTGGAGGTTTATGCCATCAGTGGCACTCATTTCAGTCATTTGCAGCTTATTTGTAAGATTGATTTGATACTGGTTGTTAGATTGATTTCTTTTGTGTAACTCTTCCTTTACAGCTGGTTTTTTTCCCACTCTGGATGCCTTCTTCACTTCTCTTCCCGAGACCTTTAGAGTAAAAGAGCTTTCCATTGTTCGCCGTGTTGGGATTTTATTGAAAGGGTAGATTTATTCAAGGATCTAATGTCCACTGTGGTGCTGAATTCCTTCGTGATATATAGCAGGCTGTTTATTGAGTCCCAAACCGAGGCCATCTTGGTGTATTTCACCTCACCGCTGTTTGCAGCGGCGTCTTTTACTGTCAGTCCTGTTTGTTGGTACGGATTGTATTTGAACTTGTTCACTGGCATCCTAGTGCTCAAAGTAGTTCAGAAAGGACAGAGCAGACTGCAGCACACTGAACTTATTGTGCTTTCTGTGTCCATTTCACTGTTGTCAGTCATAGCTTTATTTATTCACAAATCAGGGAAAGTAGAAGTAACTTTATCCAATATAAAATAATTTACTGTTATCCTTCTCAATTAAACAAAATGGGTTTAATTAAGGATGCTATATGCTGGGAATGTAAGACAAAAAGAGGCACTTATGTGCATGCACGCGAGTGTGCAAAGGTTTTTCTGTTTTGAAGACATCTTTACGATTGTTGAAGTGTGATTTGCCTAGATCACCAACACTGTGTCTCCTTGGAGACAGTGGTGTCATGCCACAGCTGAATAAGTATGCAGCGGGCCTATTGAGGGTCGGGTTAGGGATTCGTGCCTGACTAATTCTCAGGTTTTGGAAAGAATCTCAAACTGTGACAGTGAAAATGTGGCAGCGATGTGGAGAAGTTATGTTGTGAAGGCTTAGCTGTAAAAAATAGAGATGGCCAAGGAGCAATGGGACAGTTTCAGTCAATTCATATTCAAAGACAAAGAGAAAACATGCATAACCTGAAGTGAACTGGACAGTGTGTACTAGACGTTTAGCTGCTTATTTTAAAAATTGCTTTGTATGACTCAATCTGTGTCAGTGTTTCTGAACTGCCTTGTTTTGTGTTGATGTTTATATATATATTTCAACTACATTTATATCCCTATATAAGAAAATCATTCACAAAACACTTCACTTCTCTTTGACCTTTATGGGAAAAGCCATGAGGTCAAGGAAAGATATGAAGGGGAATTCATAAGGACTTAGCAAAAGAGAAATGCAGTGTTAGGATGACTAATTGAGATTAGTTGCTCGTCTTCTCTACTCATATGTTCTTGTACTTTATTTTGTATGCATTTTTTTTTTATCCAAGTTACGATCTTCTCCACCTTCATGTTGTAATGTTCATAGCTCATGTGTGGGTTTAAGAACCTGTTGAAGGTTCAGATTGAAAACATTTTTATTAGTTTCGAGAAAGTTGATTCACTTTATCCAGATTTAATGTTTTCAGTGGGAGAAACTTTTCATCGCTCAACAAAGAAGCAGAAGCTGCAGTCAGGTGAACAGAATTAACTTTATCAGGGTTTCTTTCCCTGGATTAGTGAGCATGCATTGGGACATATCAGCAGAGTATGGCAATGGAAATGGAAAATAGGTTGGATGTTTGTTTGCACACTCCATCACTTTGGATTGCAATTTAATAAATGATGCCCAAGTGTCTCCTCTGCCAAAGGAGGCATTACAGGAAGCACTGAAGTACCCCTTCTTAGTATTTAGAAGATCTGCTACTGTCATGGCCACTGTCCAGATGCTTCTGGGATACCTCACTGAGTTTGTAAAACTGACTACTCAACTACAAACTATAAGAGACTATAAGAAGTTGGTTTAGGGCGCTCCTATGTTACTGAGTTCAAATGACAGTCTGTAGGTAAAATCTGAATGATAATGGACTTTTAAAGCCATGTTTTTGGTGGTTTCTGGTAATTCAGAGGTTCAGAATACAAAGGTGACTTTCATTATGGGCATCTGATCAAAGTGTTGGAAATGAATAAAAGCCTGAATTTACAGTTAAAAGCTTAAATTTGCAAAATTCCATCCATCCATTCTAAATAAATACATAAATTATAGTTATAAATATTCAAACAAAAGGGGAAACATAAAAGATAAATGTGTCCCACATTTCTATCTTTAAAAAAAGATTAAATAAATAAATACATTTCAAGACTGAACTGCTACACTGTGACAGAGTGAAACTGTGAATAAAAGGTGACCAAAGAAGAACACAAACCAATCAGTGAAGAGGAGGAAGTGTGGTCAAGAGAGCTGGATAGACTTAAGCTGTTTCTGTTTAATTAAATTATCCTAACTAAACAAAGCGATCCAGGGTCATTCTCAATTTATCAAGAGACTTTTCACGCTGAGGAAAACAAAAATTCAGGGAATTCTTATTAGGAATTCTGGAGAGTTTGAGGTCAATACTGTCATTAGTTTTCTAAAAAAAAAAAGAAGAAGAAGAAGAACTTGGGGATGGGGATGAAAGTAGGAGTGATTATAGATGCTTTCATAGCATTTTATTCAGCAGGGATATTTAAATTCCATCATAAAAAATGGCTCGACTGCTTGAATTTGGTCCTCGGTTTTTAATATCACTTAATACTAAGACTGTGGCTCTGATAATATGGACTCCCTGGAGTGTAGTTAACATAGAAAGTTTGAAATCTGTATGTGGCATCTCTGGCAGCAGGTTTTGAGGTCTGTAGAAACCACAGAGTTTTATTACAGCTTGAGATTTTTTTTAAAGAGTTTAAAACAAGTGAAGGATTTCAGGGATATTAAAGCTGGAATAAAACACACACAACATGTTCATCTGAAAATAGTGTGATAGTCCTCCTCGGGTAAGAAATCTCTCTTTTTCAAAGTTTCCATAAGTATTATATGAAGTATTTGTAAAGGTGTTTTCTCCATCATTTTCCCAATATGAATAAAAAAATAGTCACGTTATTGTTCACATTTGAAATACAGATGGAATAACCCCCCAGAAAAATGCAGTGTGCAGCATTACGAGCTCAATCTTAGCCTTAGGTCCTCTACTAATTGGAAGGCTGATGGTTCAATCCCTGACTGCTCCAGTCTTTGGGCAGGATACTGAACCCCAAGTTGTTCCCAATGAACACTGATTCTGTGAAGGTCAGACTTACATAAACGTTCTGCTCACTGTGCAGGTGGGAGTCCTTACTGCTAATGACGATGTATGGAATCTACATTATCATCATGAAGTAAGTTTCCTGAAGACAAAACCTCCTCATCAGTCAGTAAAGCTCCATATGTGTGAGTTGTAAGAATACTTGGATGGTGTAAGATGGTGGTTTGCTCTGTCACAGGTTCAACTCCCAGATTTTTGTGTTTGTGACACGTCGGTTGAGGAGCATCAGGCCGTGCTGCCTCCGATCAGAAGAACGGCGAGACAACAAGTTGGGAGAAGACACCTCGGCATGCAACACATCTATGGTGCTTCTCAACAAAGGTTTGTTTTTGTTTTGTTTTTTTAAATGATTTGTATGTCGAGTGTGAATGAAGTAGTTTTATATGTTGTGCTTTTCATTGGCAACATCTCATACACAGGCCAAGCCCATGGTCAGGAGGCTTCTCCAGTCGTCATGGTAGATGAGCTTCTCATCCTCAACCCTCACAAACTGTCATTCTCAGAGGCCGGCCTGCGGATTATGATCACCCCCCACTTCTCACCCCGCACCAGGCTCTCCATGGCTGGACGCATGCTCATCAGTGAGGTATTTAATGCTCACATACTGTGACGCACTCGCGCACAAGAAAAAAAAATTCCAAATGATCTTTTTCGACCGCAGAGACAGAGACTGCTCCGTATTTCAAAAAATCAACGGGACGTTGAGGCCGGACCCGGGTCAAGAGGGGGGTCCACCAGCAACAGTCTGAAGAGGACAGCCTCCTGCAGTCTGGAGAACGGAGGCGGGAGACCCGGGATGGTCGACACAGAGTCAGGAGACAAGCCAGGGGCCGAGGTGTGCCAGCAAGAAGATGAAGATGACGATGAAGATGGGATTTTCAGTCCAGTGCGCATTCCAGGTGAGGAATGAATATTTTAGACTGTATAATCAAAACAGATATATAAGATGAGCTAGATAGGGCTAGGACTTCATAAACATTTGCTTCCTTTTCAAAAAGCAAATGTTCAATTCCGTTAACACCAAATCACGACAACAGTTGCCTCACTTTATATTGTAAGCTAAAGACGCTACAATGATAACTCAGTATTATTAGTAACATAGTAACAATAATATAGAGATTAGCTGATTGACGATTGTGCTATAATGCTCATTTCTTACTCCATAGTCTTTTGCTCTACTAGAGAAGCGCTGCACGATTCAAGGTTTAAAATAATCCTTATTCATCTCTGTGCAGCCCCCGAGTTTACCCACTTACCTCCTGCCTGTTTAAGGCCACCCTGCCTCTAAATCAACTTTCTTCTGATTGGCTGCCCCTTAAAAACAGGAGGTTTAAACGCCAGGCGGGGTGGACAGAGAGCTTAGATAATCACATTAAGGATATCATGAAGCCCCAAGAGTAATCACAGGGATTACTTGTGCTTTCGCTGGCCTCTGAACAGCCTTCAATAAATATAGCTAGAATTTGTCAGTTTATTGTTGCCTTAAATTGATCTTACTCCTCTATCATGTTAACCCCTTGATTGCTGATACAGTCCAAATGCTGTCTCATCACAGATGGCTGGTGTGCGCGGGTAAAGTGGGTGATCACATGGCCTCTGGGCCTATTGCTCTACTGCACTGTGCCTAACTGCATTCTGCCACGCTGGCACCGCTGGTTCATGGTCACCTTTGTGGCCTCCACTTTATGGATCGCTGTCTTCTCCTACCTCATGGTGTGGATGGTAAGAGCTGGTCTTCTGTCTACAGTATCTCTTGTATTCTCAGACACCTGCTGAAACTGATGAGATGTACATCTGCATGTTGGTTTGTAAATGAAAACAAAAACAAAAACTAAGCCAGTTTGAAGGTTTTATAGACCAGTAAGATAACTTTATCATGCAATGATATGTTTCTATCAGGTCACCATCATCAGCTTCACACTAGACATCCCAGACTACATCATGGGCATAACCTTCCTGGCAGCAGGGACTAGCGTGCCTGACTGCATGGCGAGTCTGATTGTAGCTCGACAAGGTAAATGTGTCCTGCGTGATGTCTCTCTCTTTCATTTTTATGTCTCTTTGTGAGGCAAGTACTTAAGCATTTCTCTGTCACTTTTCCTGTCTTTACTCAGGCATGGGGGACATGGCAGTGTCCAACTCTGTAGGCAGCAATATCTTTGACATCCTGCTGGGTTTGGGTTTCCCCTGGGCTTTGCGTACACTTGTGGTGGACCACGGATCAACAGTAATGCTTACATTCATCTTTATGTAACACCTCTTCAAACTTCTTTCTTTCTTTCCCGGGTTACTAATTTTTCTGTGCGAGTTATCAGAGCGAAGGTTTGCAGCTTCTCACTTCTGCTTGATGGTCATAACACTGATGTTTTTCTTTCCCACAGATATCCATAAATAATAAAGGACTTGTATATTCTGTCATCCTGCTGCTGGCATCTGTGTTTCTGACAGTAAGTAAATGCTAAATACCAAAGGTTGCACAGATATATAGGTGATGTTCAGAGAGGTGTAACCAGTATAAAGTGTACAGCAGAGAGCTCTGCTAAATTTGGGTTTTTTAAAAAATCCCACCCAGTACATTTCTATATCAAACAGATTTAAAAGTCATACGAATCAATAATGCTATTAGATCATTCAGCCAGGTTTGGGGCTCTTTGAGTGTTTTGGTTTGCAACATTGCTGCAAACTTAATATACACTCACCAGTGTGTGTTTGTTAGGCTACAAAATAACTCTATTAAATCAGCTGTGCATTGGGTGCTCGGCACCAGTTGCCACACTAACAAAGTTGGCAAACATGTGGAGCAGCTTGCAGCTAATGAACCAGATGTTTCCCTCGGGATGTGGTGGAGAGCAAAGCTTGCAACATGTTGCACTGCCCCCTTGGGGTTGAAACGTATATAAATAGAAAGCTGTCCAGTTATGTATTTTTTACTAAACAAAAACTAAACTAAAAAGGTAGATACATTAAAGACAATTTTATTTAAAATAAATGGACCCTTGGCGATTCTGTCCCTGATCAGCATGTCTGCATGCTCCGCATCTGCTTGCAGGTGCTGAGTGTTCATCTGAACCACTGGAGACTGGACCGTCGGCTGGGTCTGGGTCTCATGTTTCTCTATGCCATCTTCCTGCTCTGCTCTATCCTCTTTGGGCAGATGTGAGGCTTACAGGTCAAAGGCCAACCCAACTCAGACGCCATGCTGAGTATCTACCTTTCTACCACACGTCCTCCTTCCCGAAGCCAAAAAAAAGTGAAAAAAAAAGTGACCGCATTGATGTATTCCTCTTATTAATTCCTCTTGGGACTTGTTAGGGTGATACTGTACACATGCAACTACACAAAACGTTTTAGCTTTTTTTTTTGTCCTTCTTGTACAGTGGAGTGTTTAAAAGCAGTCTTTCGGTATTAAATTGGGTGATCTAGCAGAAAATGTAGGAATGTGGCAGATGGAGGCAGCAGATCTGTTGGGCCTTTAGTGATATTTAAAAAAACACAAACAAGTTATGTAACTTAAAAGATGTTGAAGTGCTGTTGTTGCACAGTGGTGTGGTTATTTAATGGCCAATATTTTGATGATAATTGTACAGAGAACTGAGCTGAATTTTTGTTTTTCTGTGTAAGTATTACAGCAGCCACTCTGCTTTCCTTTCCTGCTAACGTGCTATTATAAAAGCTTTATGGTCGGTGCTAGACTGATGATTGGCTGTTCTGCTTTCAGGTGATGGATGAAGCTCATGATTAGGTCACGTGGCAGCTAAATTTGTCAGCTGTGGACTAATTTGCTAAATTGCTTTAAAAAACATTTTAAATTGGTTTGGAGATGAGGTGCACCAAAGGCCTGGGTTCTGAAGCAAGTCCACCTTAAAAGGGATGTTTTCTTATCTGGCTTCAGTTATCCTAACATCAGAAAACCCAATAAATCTGACAAGGTTAACTCAGAAAAGTCAACCCAGGGGTTTTTTTTTTAATTAGCAATGACTGAGTTCATGTGAGAGGGACTGTGTTTGCAGATGACCAGTCATAAACATGGACAAGAGTATTGACACTGTTGCCACATGATTTACAAAACTGTAATATTAAAAGAATATTAAAAGAAAAAAAACAATCAAATCAGATAAGGTCAGACTTAAAGAAGTGTACGTGTGACAGAAAGACAACTTTGCTCATTAAAACATAAAATGCTACATGAGTGTAAGCCATTTATAGCTAAATGCAAGATACTCAATCACTGCTCGATCATGAAGGTAGAAAGGGTCTACTATTACTCTGCGTTACTTTAAGGTGCTGGTTGCCTAAAAGAAAGTTTCTCTGGGGTTTAAGACAGTTTAAGTCCTTCAGTTGCAAATTAGTCATTGTTACATGTCTGAGAACAACACTGGCTCATCTCAGTGTAACACAAAGTCATTTAAACTTCTGGTCTGTTGCTCTGTCCAGTTAGGAATCACTGCGAATACATTTCACCTGCTTTGGTGCAAATGAAAGTGACAACAAGATGATGACCCCCAAAGAGCAGCTCTCTCTCCTGACTCTCTCCTGACTGATTTTTCTCTAGATTCGCCTTTTGCCAACTTCCTTGTCACAGTAGTTGCAGTTGCCGGGTTGTCCAGCTTCAGTAGGATGACACATCGTTTGATGCTTTTGTAAGGAAGGAAGTAGGCTGTTACATGAGAGAGAGCACTACAAAACTCATCAATCCTGCTGCAAGACTGCTGTCTTCTCCTGTATACAATGAGGAAGAAGAGTACTTCTAGAGCGCTGCAAATGACCTCCAACGGGTTACTCTTGCATGTTTCTGACCAAGCTGTCTGAAACAGGTGGCCCTGGTCTCCTTTAGTGGGACCTGTTCTCACAGACCAGCCCCATGTAGCCTGAATGGGCTTCGGGTACCATCACATGCTACCACTACTAACAAGGAGTCTAGCAGAAAAGCGAAACTAGAAAAAACTAGAAAAAGCAAATCTAAAAAAGCCGTCATGGGGGGTAGCCATTCATCTCCACTGCACTTGTCACTTTCATTTGCACCAATGCAGATTCACGGTGGTTTATGTTTATGACTCTGTGTCATACTGGGGCGATTAAGTGTTCACTCATTTTATTTTCTCAAGCAGTGTATGAAAATAATTCAGTCCAGTTAGTAGGCTTTGCTGACTTGCTAATTTTACATAAGGACTAAGTACAAAAGTTAGCTATAGCTATATTAATAATTATAGAACAATGAAAAGGTTTAGATTTGTACAAGTTACTCCTGCTAAGAAGTGTAACTTCTTTACAAAGTGTAACTTTGTAACTATCTTTTACAAAGATAGTTATCTTTGTAAAACTAAAAACTCAAGACCTTAATCCTGGATTATAGTCCAGGACTTGGAGTCATGAAATATCCGTTCATCTCTAATTTGAAATAAAATTAAAAAAACAACAACCATAAACTCCAATATAACTTATAGCAAAGTATTAATCTCTTAAGCTCTTAGTATAGTTTTTTATGTCTGTATTTAGTCTGAAAATAAACTCAGAACTAAATCGGTCAAGAAAACGCAGAGACGTAAATACTTTTCTCTGAAATATAGAGGTGTACAAGTGCAACTTGTCAATGTGGAAATGCTGACAAACTGCCATTGATCTGGAGTTTTGGTTGGCGCACTCTGAGGGCATCTCTTCAAAAACTCTCTACTCTTAATGAGACTCCTACAGGCACATTGAAAGGGCCAACAACCAATCACCTCCCCCCAGCTGATCCAGTCCAGCACCAACCAAGATTTATTTGGCGATACATGTTAGCAACACTAAGAGCAGAAAAATCTGCAAATCTTTCCCATTCTACTGGATAGATTTCAGATCGCACTGTTCTCCATTCATTTTAGAGCAATAGTAATACAGCAAATTTACATGTTCTACTTTTTTCATTTATTTAGATTTTCAGTGGTAATTCAGCCAAGCTAATGCATGACAACATCACTACCTAGCTGACTTCACCATCGCAACAAGGACAAATGGTTTCTGGGAGGGTTCGTTTTACTGACCTGTGTCTGATACTGAATCCACATATTTTCACGCAGGAATTCAGTATTTTTATTTTATTTCTGACTACAAAAATCAAAGCGGCTGAGAAAGGTTTACACAGCTTGGATGGAGGGCAAAAATAATGCATCAACAGTAAAAATCCTACTCTGTATACAGTACAGAAAAATGTCTTTATCATACGGAATAAGATAGGTTTCTTTCCCCACAATAATAGGGAGAAAACCTCAATAATCAGGTGACCCCCCTCATATGAGCAAGGCCATGGCGATAGTGGGAAGGAAAAACTCCCTTTTATTAGGGAGGAACCTCCAGCAGAACCTGGTTCAGGGAGGGGCGGCCATCTGCCACAACCAGTGAGGGGGTAAGGGGGAGGGACACAGAACAATAAAGTCACCCTGGAAGAGATGCAGAGATTAATAACTACTGATTAAATGCCGAGTGGTGTGTAAGCACATAGAGAATGAAAAAAGGTGAGTCGGGATTAAAGACTCGGTGCATCATGGGAAGCCCCCCCCCCCCCAGCAGTCTAGGTGTATTGAATCATAACTAAGGGAGGCTTCAGGGTCATGTGATCCTATATGCTTTATCAAAAAAGGCAATTTTTAGGCCTAATGTTAAAAGTAGAGAAGGTGTCCAAACATAAGCAGGCAAATGAAAAAAGAGGGAAACCACTGCAGTTTTGAATCTTACCAACAAGAAATAACTTTTCAATCACATCACAGGAGTTTCGCATCATATTGGCACAATTTAAGCTGGTCATTTCAAGTCATTTTGTCCGTGCTGCGAAGAGATTACGAATAGAGAATTTCGAATAGCCTCGTATTTTCTGAATGTAGCTGACGTTTGTGTGAAAATATTTACATGCATTCAAATGTAGCAGCTGGCACTGAGTTACAGCAGAGCACGTCAGACAAGAAAGTGGGTACTTTTTAGTCCTGCACCACAGGAAACCATACATGCGTCAGACTGTTTTTAATACAGCCGAAATGAAATGCACAGTTTCACAATATTTTGAAAATTTTGCCTGATTCTAAGCACGTGTTGCTGCAGCTTACTGTAAGTAAAAAGAGTAGCAGTAGTACTACGTTTTGTTTTGGGTTTTTTTTGTTTTGAGGTCTTATTACTATGAAATCTAATATATATAAAAATATCAGTGTCACAGATTTTATTGACTTTATGTGCAGGTTACTAGTGAAACGTCACGTTTAGGTACGACTATCGATGTTTGTATTTCTTGTACGTTTTATGCGATCGTGTCACTTTGGTGGAACATTGTGCAGCAAAGCAGCCGATCAGGATAGACACAAAACAGCGCGCACACGCAGAGACGCGTCTGTTGTGTATTTATCGTGTCAAAAATCGCTTTGTGTTAAACAATATATACTCAGATACACAGTGTAATTGTTGGTTTCTGATGGACAAACTGTCCTCTTTTAGCTTGTTGTGTGAATTCAAATCTTAAATGTTCCAGCAAAGGGATCCAGGTGATTTTTTTTCTTCCTTCAAATGGCTGTACAATTATTATCTTTGTCTATTGGACAATACTTTTTACTGTTTTTAAATGTTAAATAATTTACATAGTTTTACAACAATGAATGTCCTACAGAGACTAGTTTTGTGGTGTTTTTAAATATATTTTTTAAATACATGATGTAAAGTTAATTGTGAGTTATTGTAATGGAAACGAATGCGCGCTCCGCCGGTGCGTTCAGTGACCTTTCTAAGGTGGTAATCTTTTGTTTCGTGGCTGATTGACTGACACGGCTGGACTTCACTGTAAGAGAGCAAAGAAGACGACGCTCCTATTTACAGGTTTAAATTCAGTGAGAATTTTGAAATTTGTGAGCAGAAAACAGTGAATTTCTTTTATCTCTGCCAAGTTGTTTAGTTGGTTGTCTGCAGTGGAGGCAAATGAAGCTTATTTTTAATTAACTTTAATTGACTATTAGACTTTTTACTTTGACTTTTAACTAGTTAGGTGTGCATGATTTTGGATGATGACATTGTTTTTGTAATTATGCCTCTGTACGCGACCACGTCTGTAGACTTCAGCCAGCCATTGATTGCAAAGGGTTTTCATCCAAGTATTAAAAACAAACTTGATGCTGTCCAAATCATTTTAATATTTATAAATACAACTGTAAAAACCCCGTTGAATCAAAGCCTAAAATCTGCATTTTAATCACATCTAGACCGTTTTCACAGCACCACAGTGGATTTTACATCAGAGGTGAAATTACAAAAAGTGTCAATTATCCAAATGTTTATGGGCTTAACTGTATATTTCAGATCACAGCAACAGTCTTGCATGTTATCAAAGTCCGGTTTTAGATTGATTTGCTTTGATATTTTGTCAAATTAATGAGCAGGTTCCAAAGATGGTGGAGTGCAGTCAAGGTTCAGAGGCCTGTTTTTGTGCAGCACTCACAATGAAAGGGAAACGTTTACTCAATGCTGAAACTTTGTGTTTTGTTTTGTTTTTAAAATTAATCATCATAATAATTGCTGACATATTAAGCTGCTATTGCATATTCATTGGCCTACACTGGCCTTGTTCACTTTTGTTGGCATATCAGTAAATAACATGTCACTGGCCGACATTAACTTTATAATTTTTGTGCAGTTCAAACTTTTAAAGTTAGTGTGTGAAGAGCCATGATGAAGATCTTTGTTCTTTTCACACAGGAGGGACAAATATGTAACTAAAACTCAGAAACAGGTGATATTTATAAGGGCAATGATTTGTTGTTTGTAATGTTTCCCAACTCAATATCTTAATCCATTATTATTATTATTATTATTATTATGATAGAAAAAGGTATAGGTAAGCCTTCCTCTTAGAGCCACTACAGGCAAACAGAGATAAAATGTTGGGTGAAAATTTGCCTCATAAAGTGGCCGCCCCCACAGTCTGAGTATCACTATACTTAAAGTTTAATTGCCAATATGAGCACAGAATATCAGGTAATGATTGCATTCAACTTTTTCCTATCATCGCCATCCTTCATCCATCAAAATTTGTTTTGCCAGCAGTTTACTTAAAGCAGTGTGTGACACCAGAGTCTTTTTTTCACTCCGCTGTAAGCTCCTGATACACACCTCATAATAAGCAGCGTCAGAACAGCTCGACTTGCTGCAGTACTTGTTGTGGTTTCACCACAAAAAAGCAAAATAAAAAAAACAAAAACAAAACAATGTTCTGGTTATTCTGCTGTGATGTTGGAAATAGAAGATATTTTAGGCTACAAATTTACTGCTATAGAGATTGTATTGGATCATAGAAGACTGTTCTTGTATCTTGAGTGCAATAAAAAAAAAGTGCAATAACAACTGATTTTCTTAACATTTCTTTTAAGAAGCAGTGATTTGCAAAATGATGAAGGTGCCACTTTACGTGGTCAGTCCCACTGGACGTCTAGAAGGGAAAAGGTTTAGTGTGGTGACCAGCGTCTAATGGAGGAAACCAGAAAAGAAACTGGGCAACGGCCAAACTTTTTGGCCACTTATTTAACTGAGAACTAAACTGAAGGTGAATTCTGGAGAAATGTTTAAGCTGAAATAAACATTAATGTCCTTTTCAACTCTCCTAGCTTCCATTACTTTTTTCCCCCATCCGTCACAGTGAATGTCACGATGTAAGAGGAGAAGAAATAACAGCAGACTATAGTGCTTAGTATTTTTATTTTCCTGAAGATAAATTTTCATACAATAAAACATTCCATCACAATCCAAATCAAAATCCACCCCATGAGAATTCCCCAACTATGTAAACCTATGACCTCGATTTAACCCTTTCATGCACAAATTATGGGAATTGTGCTAAAATATTTTCCTCTTTTTTTTAAAAATAAAATCTCACTGCCCACACATGTGGACACCATGCAACACAGGAATAAAGATGGGTACAAAGCCAGCGCCGACAGCATACATGAAAGGGTTAAATATGTTATTACTATAGTTGAACGCGTCTCACCCAAAGCTGGAAGCAAGAAAACCCGAGTCTGATACTAAAATGACACAAGAGCCGACTGTGACAACAAAAGCCGAGCACGTGCTTCTTGTTTATGTCAGTTTAGTTTGGATGTTGGCTGCTTAACCGCTGAACGCCATTATCCTCTTAATCACATTATGGACTTTGCTTCTTGTTGTGGAGCTTTGGAGGAGAGCGGCTCAGTTCAGACCTGGATCACAGGATTAACTAGAAAGCAACTTCCGCTTGAGTCCCGAAATGTCCCACGCATCAGATATGCAAACATCACTGATGAATACAAAAACAAACACAAAAAGAAAACAAAAAAACAACAAACAAAAAAAAAAAGACCAGCAAAATATCCTAGTAGCCACCATCTCTCTAGATAAAACAGTAAGTTTAAAACATGATGAGAAAATAAACCAAGTTATACTTGTGTAATGCTTTAGTAATTGTTAGTTGGCTATTGAAACATGACAGCATGGTTAATTTATATTACACCACTTCCCAACACCTTTGCCGGCCTAACTGAGACAACTACGGAGAAGACGAGTGCTGACAATTACTGAACATGCACTTGTTTAACTGTAAGGTTATGCAGTTATTGAAGCAGATGCTGCAGCTGTCATGACTATTTATCCCTCAGTCTTTGTGCCATCTATCTACAGCATGTTTCAACCCTTTAAATACTGTTTCTGTGTGAGGTAAAGTTACTGCTTTTAGCAGTTCAGCCAGACTTCCTCTCACCTTGACACAGAAGGAAACCATTGCATAATCAAACTATGAAAGCAGTGACAGAAAGAGCCATCTCCCCACATTATACATATACATATTATAATCTCTTTTCTACAGTATGGAGCCATCCATAATTCTTGCCACAGTCCACTATCTGTAATAGCATTTTCTGATAAAGAACATTTACAGTATCGCACATCGCAACAGAGCCTAAACAGACTCAGCCATGAGTCCCTGTCATCCCTGCCTCCTTAAAAGGGCTCTTCTATTGCTTTTACATTGTCAGCAAGTGACCATAATCGAGGTCACATTGTCCTTAGATTAAAAAAAAGAAGAAGGAGGAAAAAAAAGAAAGAAAAAGAAATCTAGTGGTGTCACATCAACAGAACGATGGATATGGTGCATCATCAGCAAACTGCTAGAACACAGCGATTATCCCTTTAATGGGGCTGATAATGCTAGCGGGATTTGTATTCGACTCGACTTTATCACATCTGTCTAACACAGGCCAGATGTGTGGCCTGGTGAGAGATTCAATATCAAGTTTGCTTTGGAGAAGAGCCGACAAGTTGTGTCAAAAAGGCCCCAATGCCAAATGAAACTAGCACATTAGTAGGTCTTTCAGCAGCTCTGAGTGCAGCGCAAACACGAGTCCATCATTGGACTTCAGTCTAACTAACTAAAGTCCTTCAGCCTTTGGAGCCACCTTCGACGAGCAGTTTCTCTGTGTACCTTTATGTGGCCGCAGGCAGCGGATGACATGGAAAAATTATTTACAGTCTCAGCAAATCCCTTTGACTCTATCGAATGACCAGCCAAATACAGTTCAATAAAACAACACCTGGTGCTGGATGAAATGGGCTCTAAAACATATCATAACCATTCTGGTTCCAATTTGTTCACACTCAACACTAATATATATATATATTTATACTATAGAAATATATAAATATTATAAAATGTCTTTTTTTTACACTATGAGTGAGCATTGGCATGCTATTTGATATCAATGAGCTCTATTTATGCTCTAATCATAAAATCAGTACACTGACAAGGTTTTAGCAACTTTGCATGTGTAAAAAAAATAAAATAAAAATAAAAAAAAAAAGCTGAATATGAAGGGATTATTTGGCTATTTATGCTTCTATCTGCGAACATGATTGGTGCTGAAATTGCTTATGTGGCAAGGCGGTGAAAATAAAAATCTGTGGGACTGAATCTGAGGTTGGAACTGTGTAACAGTCGTATCTGATGGTAACTGAAGCCAGTCTGGTAAAGGTATACCTCCCAATCCTTCCCTTTATCCATGTCCAGAACACACCCTCTCTCTGAGGTCAGCTTGTCGGGGAAGTCTGTCATCTTATCTTGAAGGGTAAACGACGCTGCTGCAGGACGGCTGGGTGATGAGTGCGGGCCAGAGCGGCCATCACGACGGTGGGGCGTTCTGGTTTTGGTATATAGATGCCTTGTCTTTCAAAAGGTCCAGACATAGATGACAGCTCCAGCTTCCTGAGGACCCAAATAACAGAGAGAGGCAGTAAAATCTGATGTTAAACTGCATTTAAACAGGAGAACAGTAGAGGCCCCTAGATCAGTGGTCCCCAACCTTTTTTGTGCCACGGACCGGTTTATGTCCGACAATATTTTCACGCACTGACCTTTAAGGTGTCGCAGATAAATGCAACAAAATAAAACCAGTACCGATACCAAAAAAAAAAAAAAAGAAGAAGATTTATTGATAACACACGTGAAAAGACCCAGGGAAACTGTTAGTGATAAAAATGATATAAATAAATAAATAAATAAATAAATAAATAAATAAATAAATAAAAAAACCCTTAAAAACCGATAAAACCCTGAAAATCATAAATATCAAACCCGAGCCTCAACTCTCGCAGCCCGGTACCAAACGACCTGCGGACCGGCCCAGGGGTTGGGGACCGCTGTTCTACATGATTAATGAGAGAGCATGCACTGCTGATTCTCTAAAATGTTTTGGCACTGAATAAAATAATAAAATGTATTGTTTTTAAATTAAATAGTACCTTAAATTACAAAAGACTTGCTGTTTTCTTTGTTTAATAACAATGAAGAAAAGCTCACAGAGACACAACAGCTAGCTTTTCAGAAGCTGCTGAGACAAAAACTTGATATAAAAGCAGATTTATTACAGCTTTGTCCGAAGGCTTTTGTCCAGGTTGTGTAAACTTGGCTCCCTATGTGCGTGACTGCGATTGCAGATAATTTATGTCCTTTCGCTCAACCTTAAAAAAACAAAAAATCAACTTTGTTGGATTTTTGCCATGTTCAGTTATTTAAAAATCAATACCAATTATCCATTACCTACTCCTACATAATGTTTGTGTAATCAAAGTAAACATCTGTCATGCTACCCTAAAGTAAACAATGCCCAGAGAGTGAGCTGCCTTGGCGGAGGTTTATGCTCTGAGTGCTGCTCGTTCTTGCACACACACACACACACACACACACACACACACACACACACACACACACACACACACACACACACACACACACACACGTTCTAAATTGTAAATAAAAATAGAAAGCAATGATTTTCAAATCACATGAACTGTATACTTAACTGGAATATTACATGGCACTGAAGCAGTCAACTATTATTGAACTGGGCTTCTACATTTCAGTAAGATTCACACATGAACTTTGGACATGTTTGATAATGAGAGAATCAGGATGTGACATTTTCCACGGCTGTCCCGTCTACATTTAGCACACAGCAGGAAATAATCCACGTTTGCATTACTGGAAATACCCTGTGTGGTAAATGCACTCTTCTATTCACACAATCCGACATCACGGAGTCGTTTTGCACAACGCCGCTGACAGGTTAAAGACGAGCTCCTGTACAGAATAAATGCCTCAGACATTTGTAATCTCACATTCACCACCTTTGAGTGACGGCTAGAAAATGCAGCTGCAGGTCATCTGTGAAAAGGGCTTCAGATTCATTCTTTTCTAGGAAGTAGGAAAAAAAAAAAAAAAAAAAAAAAAAAAAAGGGGGTGGACTTACCCTCTGGAGGTTCAGACATGGGGGGGTTGAGACAGTACATGTGATAGCCTCTATCGCAGTCATCGCAGAACAGAAGCTGATCCTGGAAAACAAAAACACTCCAGTTCTCTGCACGAACAACCTAGATCTCACTTTAACCCAGAGACAAGCAAACAACCTCTAAAGACGACTCACATCATTCTCCGATGTGCCGCACATGTTGCAGCATTTGCACTCTATGCACTGCCAGCGGTACGTCTTGACGGCGGCCATCATTACAGGAGTGAACTGCAGGCAGGAGGGGTGGCCTGCGTCGAGAAAAGCGTTTAAACACGTTACATCTTTCCAAGAATACTTGCTGCGTGGCTTTTCTCATATCGCTACTCTTATTTACCTGAACGTCCACAGTCAGAGCAGGACACCAGCTCCTCTGATTGGCCGGTCTTGTGATTAGTTTTGGAGTCTCCCAGACAGAAATCACAGTAATTATTAGGCAACGCGAGCCCATCTGGACCTTTCTTTGGAGCTGTGTGGGAAGATGAAAACATGCAGGCCAATATCAGTGATCAGTTACACCGGCGCTGTGACCTCAGATAATCAACTGACGACTCCTCCGAATCGACATTGCGCCGCTGTCGCTTACTTTTTGGCTCCTCGGGCAGCGACAGGGCGGGCTCGTTCATTTCCATGTCGTCTTTCTCCTCACCCTCCTCCTCGGCCAGGTGGGAGTGGGTGTAGTGGTAGCTCAGGCCAGGACGGTTCTTGTAGCGCTTCCCACAGACTGCCACCAAAACCACAAAATACGACATGTATGATATGAAAACAAAGAACAGACCAGTCAAATCGGGTGTTTCTACCACGTCAGTGGAGGAAGGTGAGGGTGACTCATGGAGAAAAGGACTATTCTTTACAGTGCTATCATGGGACATCTTAAAGCTGATGAGGAGGGTGAAACCCTTCCTACTGTTCACATTATCATAATTAGCATCTTTAAAAGTATCTTAAGATGATCAAAGGACTCTTGCAGCAGTGTCCTACTTACAATGTAGCCTCATATCATGCACATATTTAACTGCTGTAACTGAAAAACAGTTACTTTGCAATTATTGATAAAACTATTAGTATTTCTATTTTTTTAACTGACACAATGCCTTTGACTATGTGAATAAAGGAAATAATTAGACACAACATAGACTAGTGACACAGCGAGACAGAAAGCTACGACTCTCGTATGGTGGTTTCTCTCAATACATGTCAACAACTTTTCATGTGGTAAAGTGATGATGGGGGAGGGAGAAGAGAAATCACTTAAGAACCCACCAGGTTCCTGATGTCTCCTGCTTTCTGTTGAGTATCAAAATTGGCACAATGACATGATAAACTGGCGGTGAAATAATAGGAAAGATGAACAACATGCTTTATTTATGTATTTATTTGTTTACTTGAGACAAGCTTCCTCTTTGCTCGAAATCTACAGTAAAGCACAATAATAAGACAGCATCTCGACCACTCCTGCTGCAGCTAATATGCTGGAACTGCTCTGATCTTGGCTTTAGCTTCTTCAGTTTAAGGGTCTTAGAAGCATTGACAGTGTTTTGACTCGAGACCTCACTGCACTGAAACAAAACTAAGAAACGCATGTCACCATTTTGCAAAACATCATGTTTCTGATTTGAACTGGTATTCTTTTAACAGTTGAGAAAGCCAGTGGGATTGTGCAAGGAGGATTTACTGACTTAAAGGAGAACAAAGATGCCACTGTGTGAAGCCGTTGTCACAGGGAGGGTGTGATGTTTGTCATAGCAGTCAAACACAGTACTTCTTCTTTCACTTCCACACTTTCTCTAATTTTCATTTCCTCAAAAGTCCAGCAATCCTAGGTCTTCGACTTTCGGGAAGCATCTAACCAAGAGGCTAACAACCAAACAGAAACTATTTTTTGTGTGGGTGGGGTTGGTGGGGGAGGGAGAAAACAAAATACTCCCCATAAAGTCAAGCAGACATTAAAGTGACTCAAAAATCAAGCGAACACATGGAACATGGAATGAGATTTTACAGGGTGCAGAGGTGGTGAAGAGGAGAAATGCAGTCAAAATTAACATAACACAGGGGGAAAAAACAGCACACACACTCACAAAAGGGGAAGAAAACATCAGCAGCAGGATCTAGCTTCCAGCTTATCAAAATCTGTAGGAGGTTCAAGGCCAAATTGGGTGGAAAAAGTAACTTTTAAAGGCCACTGCTAATCTTCTGTAAGCTGAGATGACTCGTATATGTGGCTGATTACATGATTACAAACTACACTTTAGGTAAAGCATATAATAACAGGGCATTTACGCTCTCCAAATGTAGTTAATTACAATTCAGGACGATGTGTGTAACAGAACATTTAATTTATGAACTGAACTACACAAAGAGCAAATCTACTTGGTAACAGACAGAAAATAAAAACAGGCAGCAAAGACAAAAGACACAGCAGACTGGAGTGAAAAGGAATGAAGAGAAGTATACCTCTTTCAGAAGGTTTTGAAATATGCTTTTGTTTGAGAGTGTCTGAAA
Organism: Simochromis diagramma; assembly: GCF_900408965.1. Classification (NCBI taxonomy): domain Eukaryota; kingdom Metazoa; phylum Chordata; class Actinopteri; order Cichliformes; family Cichlidae; genus Simochromis; species Simochromis diagramma. Next base: position 1,562,955 of record NW_024386883.1, read on the forward strand.
GAGAGAAGAGAAGAGAAGGAGAAGAGAAAGCACAGACAGAGACTCAGACCGACAGAGGATCAGTCAAGTCAGTCGGCAATGACCTACTGAGCACTGCAGCTCAAAGTGAAAAGGCTTCACAAAAGAGGAAAAAACAAAACACATCAAGCAGTCTGACAACACCAAAAAGGAGGAAGACTTTTTTTCTCTCCCTGCACATGGAAATACCTGTAAATTAAAGTATGACATCATAGTGGCAAAAATACAGATCGACTAGCTTTGTAAATATCAGATATAAGAAGTCTAACGAAGAACAGAGAAAAGATGGAACACATGAAAAGAAAAAGAAGAGGGTGAATTAAAATGTGATAGTTAATGAGGACTCGAGCTAATATAAACATTACAGCTATGAACACCTGCGGTGACCTTCTACTCGGAGCTGTATTCACATGCTCTACTCTCAGCCAACAGGACTCACTGTCACAGGCGTACGGCTTGTCTCGGTCCTCCAGTGCTGCCGTGTCCAGCTTCTTCCTGCTGCTGCCCACTCCTCGGCCCTGCGCACATTATTAGACTCAGACGGGCCCTTAAACGCAAGCTTGGGATCGAGAAACCGCATCGATCGACAGCCGTTATTTACCTTCCCTTTCCCTTTGCCTCTTCTTTTAGGCGTGTCTTCTTCATAGTCTTCATCGTCAAGGTCGTCCAGGAAGTCGTCAGGCTCGATGATTCTCTGTGTTGACAGGGATGAGGAAGGCATGACAATGGGGTGTATTATATTTCACTTTTCCATCTATAGCAGCTTTACTTCAAATCTCAAAACAAGAACCTTTCTGATCCGGGCGGCAGGGTTCAGGCCTCCGGTGTAATCACTCATGTTGGAATCCTCCTCAGATCCTCGGAGGTCTGCGGATGTCCTTTTGTCCAAGGAGTCCCCCTTCAGCAGGGCCTCCAGGCTGCTGCCATCCGATGACAACAGAGCATCCTTCTTCAGTCCTAAATCTAGCTCTATGAAATCAGGAAAGGCAAAACACAATATAATATACCTGAAAATGTTGGTGCCAGACATTTTAGTTGGTTAAAATAATTAGGGATATTCTAGTGAGGTAAAACCAGCCTATTTTGCAGCTCTCTTCCTCTGTGTAGTGGCAAACAAGATGATACGGTGAGCTATCAGCATGAAACAAGTTTCTGCACTGATCTAGAAAATGAGCCGTTGTGTGTACGCAATGTCAGAGTAAACTGCCTCAAAACCAGCCCTCTGAACAGCGTGTGACCACATTCTGCACAAGCATGAGGATGTTAAACCACAAGGACAGAAAACTGCTGGTGCTAGCACTGCTAATGTCAGCTGCACTCAGCAAACCAATCAGATATAAGGTGTAAGCTATGTTATGCGTGGCACAAAGAGCCACACATGTCAACGACATTCAAATACTTGTTTGCCCCGTGATTAGCATCAATTTTGAGTCTTTTCTGACTTTTAAACTAGTCGACATATCATGTTTTCTCCTGCTTAGTCAGCAGGAACAACACCAACACTGATACATACAACTGTAAGCACAGGTACAATTCAAGTTGGATTTAATTATTGATGGATATCTGTTACAAGATAGCACCACATGTTCATCCCCGCAAAGTCTTTGATATCCACCTTAAATGCTGACACACTAAAATAGGAGAATAAGCTAAGCTGCTCAGAGCTACTGTGCTACCTGATTTAACCGGAGGGAAGATAAGCCGGGGGTCTTCTGAAGGATGAGATCTTCGTTTCTTTCTCCACCTCCTGGCTGGGTAAGTGTACAGCTGTCCTGGAGCCATGCCTGAGGGAAGGCAGAACAGGAAGGCGTTCACAGTTATCAGACAGTTCTGACACACTGGCAGGGGGAAAAAAATCCACAGGCTCCGTTTGAATTTTCTTAGACTGTCCTTTTCAGAATCGGTTATTTTCGCATTTAAACACGAGCAGGTACCACCTGGCTGCCAGGGAGTTGCATTAAGTACACAAGCTCTGTTTGTGATTTTAAACATGCATGCATGGTGTAATTAGTCCTTTGTTTTGAAGGCATTGAGGTTATTTGTAGCTCCTTCGAGAAATTCTGATAAACAGCGGAAATGATGATTCATCTTAATCACTTAATCACTCATCTTAATAATGAATGCTTCACAGCATCTGTGCAGCTTCCTCTGGATCACTTCTCTGCTGCTCATTTTGTCCAGCTCTTACAACTTTAAACGCGTTTAGCGCAGGTGAGCAGTTCGACGCTCACGTATGGTGTCTCACCTGGTCCCCTGTGTCTTTTCTCCATCCAGATATAACAGTTGCTCTGAGCCACGCCGGTCTGCGAGTCGAGGAACGGCATCCGAACGCTCCTCTCGGCGCACAGCCTGGCATTGTAGTTGTGACACTGCTCCATGGCATCTCTGTAGTACTGCTCTCCCAGCCTGATGAAACAAAACCGGAGGCAGATGCTGGTCATTAGGTCTATTATGGTTCCAAGACCGAAATCAGCAGCTGTTGCCGCTCCAAAACAAGTGTGGTCTCAGTTTATTTTAAAACTGCTTGTGTTTTTTTGCTCTGCTGCCTCCTACTAAGCAGAGTCTTTGTGCTTCAGACTAAATGTTTAGTGCAACAGCAGGTGCTCTTTTGTTGGTGCATCAACAACAACAACGAGCTTTGGTAGAAGCACAGGCACAGCCAAGTGTTCAGTGTTTATAGCATAAATATACTGTTAGAGTGCTGCTTGCTTAATCCCTTTTAAAGAAGCTGAGGGCTGAAGCTACTCAAACTGAGACAGGAAGACATCTTACAATTCCCTCAAGCTATCAAGTGTCAAAGAAAAAAAAAAGGGGGGGGGGGGGGGGCGCACAAAGAACCTCGTGATGCAACAACTGCACCTCTCGAGGCTGTCAGGAACCCCCAGAGGGCAGCAGTTCAGTCCTGATGAGATAATAAACCATGTAATTGTGTTAAACCTTAAAGAAGCTTTTCATAGATTTCAATCTCCAGTTAAAGACTTCATTATTTAACTTGCTGTAAGGCCATAATAACATTGCAAAAAGCTGTCTGTGCTCTGTGGGGTCCAGCCGAAAATGAACACTTGCTTTTCTTTCCAGAGAAATCATTTCAGGCAGGGTGAATTAACTAGAAAGAAGCCGTCACAAATGGGTGAGAGCACACCAGATACACACATGGGTTGGCTAGTACTGACATATTCTTGTAGTGGCGTATATGTTGTCTTATTATTTATGTAAAAACGCTTCATCCCACAGCCCAGAGACATGTACCGAGGGGGTTTGGGTTAATTGGTGAGTCAAAATTTTACATGGGTACGAATGTGAGTGCGGTTTTCTGTCTTTCTGTGTTGGCCCTGCATCTCCCCCTATGGTAGCTGGGATAGGGTCCAGCCCTAATTGTGACCATGATAAGAATAAGCAGAAGAAAATGGATTTATGAAAGACACACTACAGAAATGAAGAAATACTCAGAGTAGCAGAGTTATAGGCTCTGGTTTTATTATGTGTAGAGTGATGCTGATTGATGTGCATTATTCTTGCAAAGGGAAAAATTAAACAGCTGTTGAGTTGCAAAATATATATATATATATTCATATAGCCCCATTTCACCAGTGTTATCTCAAAGGCTCTTCACATGATACGGTAAAGAGCTTCATATATTATGAAGAGAAAGCCAATGGAAAGGAACTAAATCTCCCTTCACCAGGAATAAACTTCTGATGGAGGAGGCTCTTTGGGTGGGATGAGGGGACAGAAATTAAAAAAAGAAATCAGGTGAATATATTTCTGTCACTGTAACTATAGCATAGTGCATACATAAAGGATACCAGCTCATTCAAACCAGCACATCTAGCATGTAAACAACAGTTCATTTATATGTTTTTGACAGCACAGACTTGGTTTCAGGATTACATCATCTTTCATTCTCGGTCAGTATTATTTCACAAGGAAATTAAGTTTGGAAGCAAATTAAAATATTTTGATGTGTGTCGGGTAAGTTTTATATGTTTGTGCTGCCACAGTTTTCGCAGGTAGAGGTACGACGTACGCGTGTAAAAGCTGGCGTGTGACATTAACCCCGAATCGGGCTGTACGGCTACACGATGTAAGACGACGGAAATGGAAGCACGTTAGAGCACAATACAGTGTTCTGGTCTTTGAAACGTTAAACTTTATAAGCAGTTCTTTTATGTGAATTGGAAACACCGGGCTCCGGGCTCTCGAGTTCAAATCTTCAGCGAGGGATTTTCATTCATTTTAAACTAGTCGCTCCAGCCTTCGCTAACGACGTTAGGCACAATTACACTCTCTTTAGCTTGTTAGCGTGACACCTAGCTGCCATACTCAACTGACGTTAGCACCACAGCGCCCGTTTGGTCACAAAAACACAAGTGGCCGCCACACCGCTAAAAATACACGAAGGATTAAATGAACACAAGTTCGTCTACATTGACTCGTGATCCATGTTTCAGAAACGTCAGCTGCGTGTCTGCTAACTTACACTTCCATTCCAGGATGTGAACAGACACGACGCTCCGACGCCTCTGGCTAACCTTACTAAGTCAGCTGGAATGCTGCTAAGCTAACTAACGACAGCGGGTGTACGATAGTACAGCCGTTACAATGCGATGGCTGTGTGTGTCACCTGCACACATGTAAGGTAAGTAGAAAAGTCCAACACTTACAGTTTGACAACATTCTCAACAACAGCTGCCATCTTGCTTCGATACACTGGGAAAGTGGCTGACGGGTAATGTGTGCCCTCTGTCAGGACTTGTAGGCAGATGGTGGAGTAAGGTGAAACACATTGCCCCCTACTGCTGGCCCCGTGCCATTGCAAGGGGTTTTATTATTCCAAGCTGCAAATCATGTTAGTAATGTTTTAAATCACTTACAAAGCTTCCAGTGCACAAAATGTAGTTCAGTGTTCTTTATACACTCATCAGCCACTTTATTAGGTACACCTTCATTCAAATATCTAAACAGCTAGTCACATGGCAGCAACTCAATGCATTAAGGCATTTAGAAATGGTCAAGACAGCCAGCAGAAGTTCAATCTGAACATCAGAATGGGCAAGAAAAGTGATTTAGGTGATGCTGAATGTGGCAGACAACTAGGTTTACTGGGAGTGGTCCAAAAAGGAGAAAATATTCAATGAGTGGCAGTTCTCTAGGAAAAATGCCTTGTAGATCCTGGTGAGCGGTCAGAGGTGAATAGCCAGACTGACAGGATAGCAACAGCAACTCAATTAACCACTCACTGCAAACTAGCTATGCAGAAGAGCATCTCCGAGTGTCAAATCTTGAAGCAGATTGGCTGCAGCAGCAGAAAACCACACAGGTCTTTTTTCTAAGAACAGGAAACTGAGGTTAACAATTTGCACAAACTTGTCAATGTCGTATGAGTCTTGATTTCTGTTTTCATTTAGATGATAGGGTCAGAACTTGGCCTAAACAACATGAAACATGATTGTGTCAACTGCAAACTGAGCATCATCTAAACACCACAACCTATTTGAGTATTGTTGCTGACCATGTCCATCCCTTTATGTGTACTAGTCTTCTATCGGCTGCTTGCAGCAGGATAAAACACCACGTCATGAAGCTCAAGTCATCTCAAACTGTACTCACAAGGCTTCCACACCCACCAGATCTAAATCCAAGAGAGCCTTTGGGATGTGGAGGAACAGGAGATTTACAACATGTGTGTTCAGCTGACAAATCTGCAGCAGCTGTGTGATGATATGTCAACATGGACCAAAAACTCTGAGAAATAAGAATTAGCCTTGGAGGTGAATGGCATGACATGTGTAGCAGCGAGGTTTAAGATCTGCTGGAAGAGCAGAGTACAGTCTGCTTTCACTCCAACATTAACATTTATTCAAAGCAGTTATGTGGGGGGAGGCTGTGTGATAAAAGTGACGGTCAGTTTTCATATTTCATAGAAGCAAAAGGTCACAAAAGACCAGATAGCAATTGTGCTTTTGCCATAATTATACTGGTGAAATCACTTTAACATGCTCATGGCTCAGTACCAGAACTATATCAAATAATTTTGTCTACAGGAAACAAAGCCACACCTAGGGTGGCTGAGTGGTTAGCACCATCACCACACAGCAACAAGGTTCCTTATTTAAACCCTGGTCGGGGAATTTGCATGATCTTTCTGTGCCTACGTGGAGTTCCTCTGGGTACTCTGGCTTCCTCCCACAGTCCCACAGTCAGTTTAACGCATGATTCTAATGTGAATAACATACTTAAAGTGTAGCAGATGAAGTACTGTATGAATATATAATTTTTATTCCTTAAACTCAGCCTACAAGCACAATCTGTCTAAACAACCTGCAGTCATTGAAAAAGAAGGTTTTCACAGGACTCTGTGCATCTTCAGTGAAGCATTATATTTGCAGAAAGTTGGAAAAAAGGATACAAAATATTTCTGATGGCCTCTGTGTTCATCTATTCACATTAAAACTCATTTCCTATAAAAGAATGAAATTCAAGTCTCTAACTCAAAGGTAACAGCAAAACAGCTGCAGACAACTTGATGTTCATGTGTCTACTGAAAGAAATAACACTGAATAAGACACTGCAATCCCCCAAAGCTTGTTATGAAGCAGTCTATAGCCAGAAGCGTTGGAGATGGTCAATTGATACAATGAGGAAAAGCAGCTGCACGACATGTCTGGTGGAGGTTTTTGCTGCTAAAGCAAGATCTGTGAGTTGCTAAATAAAGACGTCATGCATGCAGAACTGTGAATGATAATCCTACATGTTCAATAAAGACAAAAAAAAGGCATAAGTGAGTTTAGTCAGAGTGTGTTGTGACAAACCAATCAAACATTCAACTCACAGGCGCTAACAGAAAAGAATGTCTTTTTTTTCTTAACATAAAAGATTCAACAGCATCACGTTCTTGATTAAACCATGTTTTATTATTCCTAATATTAGATGTAGATACACAAGTCAACAAACATTATCTTCAATTTGTAATGAAAATGCTCCACAGCACACTGACATCGTGTGGAAAGGTCTGATATCACAGACGCGTACCTGAAAATGGACAGCAGTTATACTTTTTGCAATAAGTTGCATTAGTAACAGTAGTAGTAATAGGAACAACAGTAGCAATAATGATAATAATAGCAATTAATAATAGTAGTGGTATTAACAGCTCTGAATTACAGAGGAAGGAACAGACATTCGTCAAAAGAAATGAAGGTAGGTGGACAGGCTGCGAGACAGACCACTGGATGAAAAAATGCAAGCTCCCACTAGACAGCAAAGATCCTGCCTTCTTCTAAAAAAGGAAGCTCAAATTGTCACCAGTCTGTTTTCAATCATGTGTAATACTTAACAAGTTGGTTTTCTGCTTCATTAAGTACTCCATCGTTACAAATACTCTTAGAATCAAAACGTAACTCTTTGACATCAATAACACATACTTCTCATGTTCTGGTCAAAGCTCACCAGTAGCACAATGTTATTTTAAAAGGATGCCATTTGCAACATCAAATCACAGCCAGCTAAGGACGTTTCCACAAGACTGGTTTGCCAGGGTCACTCTGCATTAAATATACAGGGCAGTATCAATACGTGAGTGTGTGAAAGAGAGAGAGAGAGAGCTTGTGTACAGTATGTCAAGTATGAGAAATATTTTTGCTTCACATGACCAATTTGGCCAAACTGGTTTGAATCATTCACATTCAAATGAGCTGATAAGAAAATACACTGTGTGACCTTTGAACTTGGATCGCCTAATATCTGATGGAAACTGTTCAGAGCGGTTATCGCTGGAAGGGGAAGGACTCCTTTATTCAAAACTGTGCACAATGTCTGCAAACTCCACTGGCTCGCTTATGTATGCAATGACCTTTTTTCACCTGGATCCCACATTGTAGTTCAGACTGAAACTAACTGGGAGCTCCACCATACACTCAGGAATGCAAACTCTTACAGTTAAAGAGACGAGGCAGGTTTGACAAATTTGGACCGCGTGCTGTTAACTGAACCCAGACTTGTTGCGGCATTCCTATGAACTGACCACTCTTTTATGGAACTGTATACCCATCCAAGCACTAATCAGCTTTAATAAGCTACTTTCAATATCAGTGCAACACAAATAGTTACTTGCAGCTCGTTTGCTTTTATGGGACTCCGTCAGATGTTTGTTTGTTAAACCGTTGCTGAATCTTTGCTGTTATAAGCAGCTAATTCATGCTTGGTTATAAGTAACTGACTACACCAACCAATTAATATGAAGGCAGAATGTCAGGTTGTAGTGTCTACATTCACAATATACTATAAATGCCATCTTCATTTGAAATGTACAATATGTGAGGAGACTAGCAAACCTAACACCTATCATTTGTTTACATAATCCATAGTAGGTCGCCATTTGGTTTATTTTCACCGCCAACTGATTATTACTTGCTCTCCAATTATCAAGTCCAATGTATGTGTATATTAACACATGTAGATGGCATAGATTGGACACTTGGAAGTATAAATCTAGTTGAAATCATGCCACATATTCAAGAGTGCAAAGGCTGATCAAAGAGAGTTGAGGGCATTCTTCTATTTCTGGGGTTGGTGCCAAATCAATCCACTGACATACATAAGGTCATTGCCACAGGTCACTTTTTAAACAAACTTTCGTATCTTTTTATAAAACTTCCTTGACAACTCAATCGTTTGGTGAGTAAAAAAAAAAAAAAGTGGGTTTAGTGTATTTGTAGTGGGTTCAAGTAAGGCTCAGGCTCATATCTCTTTGTTGTAAAGCACACAGCGCATTCCTCAGTGCCTATCCAGTCTCACCTTCACGCACCTCACTTCACCCGTAAAGCCATCTGTCAACCCTCCTTTTGTCCTGCTCAGGTCCCTGTGCTTCAGTTTTTTATCTATACACACTGCCCCCGTGCTTTCACATCAGTAGGTGGAGAACGGAAATAGATATCAGATGACTAAAACAAATAACAAATTGTCTCGAAGATCATCGTTAGTGATGTCAGCTGAAGATATTTTCAAACCAAAAGAAAAGCACAGCTCTGGGAAATCATTCCAGTGATATTAATTTCTGTTTCTGCCCGGTTTACCGATTCTGAGTACCGAAAAGCAGCATCCATCTGGCCACGCTTGATCCGAAAAAACATAAACATGCAAAGTCCACAGCACCACAACTCACACAAACGCACCCACGCACACACACACACACACATGCACACGCTAGAAAACTAATCTTCTCTGCTTTGTACAGAAAAAAGAAAGAAAGTTGAAAATCAAGCAGAAAAGATCACTCAAAAAGAAAGAATCAAATACAGGCAAAATTAGAGATAAAAAAAATAGTAAAACCACTTATTAAATATATATATTATTTTTCCAAGGAAAATTGTGATCACTTACTGCACACTGCTAAAATTCAATGAGCTTTATTTTCCTGTCAGAACACCTCATAAACTGTCATTCCTAAAAAAAAAAAAAGGAAAAAGGGAAAAAAGAAAACAAAGAAAACAAAAAGATATAGTACATACGAGGGCAAGCTGACATTCTCCACAAAACCAAATTTGCTTCTCTCAACAACATAAATCAAGATTATCTACCATCAAATTAGTCTTTGTCAAGCCAGCAACTGAAAAAGATAAATAGTAATAATGATATCAATAATATTGAGATTAATAACATCAATACCAAGAACAGAAGAAGAGATGTAATGTGATCCTTTCTAATAGAGAGCAGTTAAAACTGGGCAAATGAATCAAAATGCAGCAGAGTGGAAAACCATCATCTTTTTTTTCTTTTTTTGTTTTTTAGAGAAACAGTATCACAACAGGGTTAGCTAATCAAGACTCACTGAAGAGCAAATATTCCTACAGAGGAGGATCCGGTTCGCTAGACTGGAACTGTCTCTCTGCTAATGACATCCACCCCCGGTTCTGACTCACACTAATGACCTCTGTTGGTCAAAACAGGGTGAGGGCTCTGTTTGTTGGGTGCAGTTAAAGTGAGATGTGGACTGGATGAGTAATAAAATAAGTGACACATAAAACCAGCAAAGAGGGAGAGAATAAAAGAGAGAAAAAAAAAAAACTTTTCTCAGCTACATGACGCAGCTGTTGACAGATTCCTCGGGGCTTGCACAGAGAGCAGTGTGTTTGTATGACCTGTTTGTACTTTCCTTTATATCTGCCTCAGTTTTTTGAAATTTTGACAAATTTAGTTCCCATCCATGATTTTACAAATGTTTTATTTCTTCTTGCCGAAGAAGCTGAACCTCTTCTCGCGATCCTTCTCTTTCCCATCCTTGTTGCGCATGGTAACGCCTCCAGCTTCACCCGAGCTGGGCGAGATGGGCGGCATCGTCATGGCACGGCTGAGGGGCCGTGGAGCTCCAGGCGAGTCTCCCGATCCTTTTGGAATGGAGCTAAGGATGGACTGAATCCAGGAGCTCATCTCCGCCTTTCAACACACAAAAGAGGCTGGTTATGTTTTATTTCCCCCTAAATGTGTTTTAATGATTTGAGCAATATAAACTTGTTATGTACATCTCACCTCATCCTTTGCTTGGAACAGGTACTCTTTCCCATCCCCTAACCTGCAGTCACAGGGTTGAAAGGGTCAACACTTAGTCAGGGGTAAATTTAACGTCTAGTACACCAATCTTACTATTTCACCGTGGCCTTTAACTTTCAGACACTTCATGCTGTCCGTCTTCTCACCTGAGCTTGAATACGTGTTTCCTTTTCTTATAGTCATGGGCTATTTCACACACAGCCTCTCCCAAGCTGATGGGAACTTCTCCGTGGTATGGAATGCCGTTGCTAGCACTCTTGCCGTCTTTATAGAAACCAAGACTTCCTTTTCGTAGGACACAATACACATTCTGCCAGGACCTGCGGGAACAAATGAACAGGATAAAAGTTAAAATGTTCTACATACAGATTGATATTGCTAACTAAAGCCACGTCAGCATTTCTTTCTCTTTGCACGTGAACAAATCTTCTTATAGCAACGCTCACCTGGTAGCTGCCTTTTTGATGTGAGACTCCATCTCCTGTTTTCGACAGAGCATCCCCTCCATGGTCTCTGGCTCCGAGTCTGCCGCGCCTCTGCTCGGTAAAGTGGCAGACGGATCGACGCGAGACGATGCCAGTCCGCTGTCTCTGCCCGGTCCGTTCACTGACTCAGACTCTGAGCCCTGTGGTTAAAACCAGGACATGAATGGTGGTGAGGGGGGCAGAAAAAAAAAAACACAGCTGGATGGAAGTGGTGATTAGCAAAGCAGCCATTCACAGCCATACACGAAAAAGCTATGATGACGTCTGCTTTGACAGCACTGTATGATTACCTGAGATAACAGCATAGCGAGGGTTCAGGAGGTCTACATAATCACACAGCATTCTGACATTGCACAGACTCTTACTGGTAAAACACACAATTAAAATAACCAAACATACAGGAAACAGGCATGCTACACTAAACTAGATTTTAAATTAATTTAAACTGCTCCAAAGAGACCCAAAATCCAACTTGTGAATACATTTAAATATTATTCTGATGCTAATCTCAGCTTCTTCAGTCAAATAAAAAATATAAATAAATAGTCCTACACTATTGCTCAATTACAGTTCACCTCTAAGACTGGAGATGTTGAGATCTTAGAGATACTGCAGCTTAAGTGTTGTGGCTTTAATTGATCTTATAAACCTTAAAAAACATCCACAGACAACAGGATTTCGCTTCTAGTACTGCGACTATAGTACAAAACGGAAACTCAGGGCACCTTTTGTGTCACGTACTTTTCTACAAAGGATTCTCACGTAACTCCATCAAAAGACTGACACTCAAAGGCGACTCACACACATGGATAAAGACTAAAACAAACTACATATAAATTAGCTTTGAACAGCTACATTTATCACCACATTTACTTTGGGCTCCACATTTACAGTCACTCCTGTCCTGGTCAATATGAGCACATATAAATATATAACTGCATATTTGATCCATGAAAATAGTGTGTTCATGAATCTGCATCATGCCTTTAAACAGCGATGGGGCTCGTTAATGATAGCTGTAGCTCATGAATAAATAAAGCGATGGTTGCATCTGTGACAGAGAGCAATGGCTTCTCAGTAGAAGGAAAAAGGCACTGCAGTTGACCAGGAGCTGAGCGGAGGCTGTGAAGGGGACGAGGGGTAGCTACAAAGCTGACCGTGACTTGGTACTCACACGCTCCTGCTGCTTTGGCTTACACACACGTTTAGGCTCTGATTTCTTTCCCACTGACAACGATAGCGATAATGACTGCTGGCAAAAACGCAATAAGAAATTGTTAAGAAGTCTGGGGCAAAAAGATGAACGTCAGGATATGGCTTGCACTTCTAGAACTGCAGAAACACAGAAATAGTTCTCGTTCATTTAGTGATTTTCTCTGTAGCATCAGTTGCAGAGGTTTGCAACAGTGCTGCCCACAAGCAGCCAATCCATCACCTCTGACACATGAAGTCACCGGGTACTTGTTTTCATCTGCCACTGAAGAGAATCACTCATATAACATGTATGAATTTAAAGTGTAACACAGTTTTCTTTCCAGAACCTAACCCAACGAGTGGCTACATATAATAAACATATCTGTCAAGCAAAACACAACTGCTTGCTAATATACAGCTTGGCATTACACTTCATAAGTTAGATCAAACTGTCTGATGGATATGAATTTTAATGACCTATCTAATAATGTGTGAGATGAAGGAAGACAACACGGTGGACTACATGTTAAATTATGCTGGAAACTCTGTAAAAATCAATGAAGCACTTGAAGCATACACACACAAAGCGTATCTTACTTGTGATGTGTCATTGTCGCTGTGTACTCCGTTCACTGACACGGACTGATTGAGAGTGGTCTGGTCCAGACTGGTTCTGTGTTACAGAGGGAAAAGAAAGCATGTTAATTTTTCTCTCGTAGTGTGTTTTTGCTTTACACGAACACTCTTGTGCTCTACCCAGTCTTCTCTTTGGCGTACCTGGCTGCAGAATCATGTGGTTGAGTTTCTGTCTCAGACTGTGGCACTTCTTCTACTGGTGGAGGAGTAGGAGGTCGCCTCGCTCTCTCCTCTTCCTCCCGCCTCCTCTGATTTTCTTGCTCTTCAAGCTAAACAGTGGAAAACAATTAGCCATTTTTTAGTGTAATACCAAGGGAGTCGGGTTTCTATTGTCTAAATTATAGATGATGCAGAATGTACTATATCCTACACATCCTGCATTTACCAGTGTACTCCAGAACAAGCCAAATCTCTCTACTTACTGTAGTGAGCTTCTCCAGCTGCACGAAGCGCTCTTCCCAAGCCGTGGCGAGTTTCTCAAAGGCTTCATGGCGCTTAATTAGGCTCTCTACTTCATCCACATTTGAGCCCAACTCTGCTGCGCGCACCAGAGGTTCTTGCCCAGCCAACCACGACTCTGCCACATAAGCATCACGTCCAAACTGCAACACCTCCAGCACTGATATGAAGATGACCAAAGGCCACAATATAGAGAGAAAAACAAAGAAAACACAGAGAGGATGAGAAAAAAAGAATTATAATTCAATGTACAATGCTGCAGTTGCATAAAGAGACCTTTAAACCGGAGGTACCGGTTTGCATGTTATCTACCATCTCTTGCGTGTAGCAACTTGCCTACAACACCATGCACTTTTGCCACGGCTCTGTTAGCCTAAATGCACCCGTGTGCAGTCCAAAAATGTGAAGCATGCATACCAATTTGTAAGTGGTCCATCTTGTCTTGCCATTTTTTGTTGATCTTATCTCTTTTTTCCTGGAGTTGAGTCAGTTTTTCTCGGATCTGTAAATAGGTGAACAGGTTCAGATATCAGTTCTTGAGTCAACATGTTTTTTTGTTTTTTGTAAACATGCACTGTTCTCTCTCAAGACAACCGTAAATGTGACCCACTGCAAAATACCTCATCAGATGCATAGTGGTTTTTGTTGATCAAAGTATTTCCCATCTCAACACAAGCAGTGAAGCTGTCTGTCCTAGCGTCAATCTCTGATCTGATGTCTTGATGATTGGCAATTACTAACCCTGCAGAAGATACATCCCTATAAAAAAAAAAACCCCACAGGAGATAGGAGAGGCAGGTTATATATGAATAAACAAGTTATTGTTGAAGTTATTTTATAGTAAGTGGAAATTTAAGCAAAAAATGACATTTACCTTGGGCTGTCATGTGCATCAATCTGCAGGTTCACACCATCCATCCAGAGCATGAGGTCTCGCACCATGTTGAAGAAGCGGAATTTCTCCACGGTGTCCAGCAGGAGGAGCCTGCGAGCCTCGCCAGCCTCGAGCAGGCCCTCCCAGGCAGAAGTCACAGCGTGTTCGCTTCTGTGAATGTCATCCGCTTTCTCACCAGCGTAGGCCTTCTGCAGGCGTGCAGCATCATCCTGCACTTGATTCACCTAGGAGTTCAAAGGAGCAGAGGGATATTCGGTCTCGTATTCACATATTAGTTTCACCATCTAAAATGAGATCACTTTTAGCAAGTGATAACTGACCTGTCCGCTGAGGGCCTGGATGTCATGTTCAAAAGCGGTGTGCTGTCTGTGCAGATGCTGGACAGTGTTGAGGTCACGGCCAAGTTCAGAAGGCAGTGCTTCCCTCTTCTCCTTAACACGTCCAAGCACCTCCATGGCATCTTGATGGAAGCGGTGCAGCTCATAAGAGGCTGCCAACATTTGCGTGCGTGTGTCAATCAGCTCCAGCAGGTCAGCCCAGGCCTCGTTTAAACCGTCTTTCCATTCAGCAACACTGGCGTTCTCAGGATGACCCGACTCAATCAGATCATCTGCCAGCGCATTTACACCATCCACACGCTCTTGGCCGATAGTGCTGGTGTCACGAGCAAACTCCCGGAACTTGTCCCTCAGCATCTGTACAAAGAAAAAGAAAAAAACAGGGCAAAAGGGAGCAACATAATTAATTCAGCTAAATCTCTTTGAGCTTTCATGTCTCCAAAGTATGCTACTGAGAGGAAAAAAACTCACTGTGACATGTTCATAGTCCTGTCCTAGTTCATGGGAGCCAGCAACCACCTCTCTCTCTGCAATCCACTGTTCCAGGTCATCCACCTCCCGCTTCAGCTGGGTCAGCCTCAGCCTCTCCTGAAGCCGTCCCCGACGCTCCTCAGCAAGGTCCTTCAGACCTGCGTACAGCTTGTCAACTTGGGCTTGTCGTAAGGTGATTCTTTCGCTGTTTAATTGAAAATGAGAGAGATGAGGTTATGGGTGTCCTGTTCTATTTATAGAAGGTGAAGTGCGGCATCTGAAAATGTTCACAACGTCTTGTGCTCTCACCTCTCTGGGTGTTCATTGTTGACCATGAGACGACTGCTGTTGGCCAGTTGGTGGATGGTTTGGGCGTAGTCTTCAAGTGCCTGCTCAAGGATCTGGTGCTTCTTGACCATCACTAGAGCATTTTGCTCATCCTGAGAGAAAAAGAGAAAATTATCAACTTTCTTCAAGCACAAGATGTAAGAAAAAAAAGCAATTAAAAAAAGCAATTCGATCTCACTTTACACGAGCTTACCTTGGCTTTTTCTTCTGACATCATGTGCAACTCTTGCTCTCCCATCCAGGCCTCTGCCTCCGCAGCATCGGCATAGAACTGCTGGGCACGATTAGCCTCTATTAGACGGGCATGACGCTTGTCTGTCTCGGCGATCAACTGGTCCCAAAGGCTCTGCAGTTCAACTAGGCGATCCTCCAGAACAGACTGGCGTTCACCATCTACCTGGGTCTGAGTCTTGCCTCGTCTGTGGATGTCATCAATGCGAGGCTGATGGCCTTGAATCTCCTTCTGCAAAGTCTGATTCACAACCAGAGACAATATTCAACTTTCTTAGTTGGCTAACATTCCCTACTCTTCAAAATCTCTCTAAACTCAGTCCAAGTGTCTGTTTAAAGTATTTAGATTCTTGCATGTCAAAGTTTGGAACCTGATTACCCATAAAATTACGTCTTATCTCTATGACAGTGATCAGTGTGTTCAATAAAGACATAAAAATACATCTATTTTTGTACTGTAAATTTATCCAGGCTGTTCTCGACTGTGACTGTGACTTAGATGAAAATGGGACCACATTTCATGAGTAATCAATACCAAACCTTTGCCCTTTAAGCTACTTACAATGCAACACCTAAAAATAATACTGAAAATTTTTAACTTTTTCACGATATATTGAAAAAGCTGTAACTTTACCTGGTTCTTCTTGATTAGCAGCTGTACAGTGGGCAGGTCTTTTCCATGGTCTGTGGAGGTTGCTAGGGGCATCCTTTCTGCCACCCACAGCTGAGAGGCAAAGATTGATTATTAATTATCTTAATATCAGGATATATTTTGTCAGAAACTGTTTATTTTATTGATAAAATCACTAAGGTTATCCCACTCACAATTTCATCCTCCAGGTCTCTGTTGAATTGATGTGCTTCTTTGGAGGCGAGCAGCTGCTGTCTCCTGAGGTTGAGTGGGTCTTGGAGGTTGGCGAAGCTGTCGGTGACACGCCTTTGCTGACCATCTATCTCAGCCAGTCCGGCATCTTCCTGGGACAGAGCCAGAGCCTGAGACTTCAGGGCCTGCACCTCCTTCTCTCTGACCTCCATTTGATGCTCCAGCATCTACACAGAGAGAGCACAAACATTAAAGAAACAAATGCATAACATTTAGCTCCACTAAGCAAACATGGCTACTTGCACCACATTCATTTGATTATATGTAATATTGAACATGTTTAAAAAGTGAGACTTTTTTCGCCCCTTTTAAAAATGTATTTGCAAGACTAATTTTAAAAGTGCTTTTTCTGTACTATGTAGTGTACCTGGTGCTTCTTGAGGAGGATGTTCACACTGGTCAGATCTTTTCCATAGTCATCACTTTGCAGCTGACCTTCAAGGTTTTTCAGCCAAACATCTAGAGCGGAGCAGCTCTGTGTGAAGAGCTCTGCTCTGTTAGCATCAAATAAGCACTGAGCCTTCGTGCGAGTTGTGCTCTCCAGCTCCTCCCACTGACGCTGCAGGTCCTCCAGGGTCTGCTGGACAACAGGTTTCAGCTCAGGCTTCTCAGCAACCAGTGCTTGACCCTCCTGTTAGAGATGAGACACAAAAACAAGCTTGAACGTTATTAAATGTCCCATTTGGTCAAAGTCAGTGCCATTTTCCAGTTTTTCAAAAGGGAAGGTAAATAAAGAAATTAAATTATAATGACATGGATGTTATGATTATACATTTACTGATTTAACTGGCCACACCTTATCAATTTTGTCGAGCCAGTCTTTGTTGGAGGCCAGCTCTGCCATGAATGCCTGGTGTTTCTGCCACTTGCTGTGAAGATTTCTGGCCTCATCATAAGACATGTCCTGAGCCGTCAGCATCTTCTCATTTATCCACAAGGTGAGCTATGAAAAAGACAACAGCATAATGGAAGTTTCAGTTTCAATGTAAATATCAAGATGCAATAGTTTGCATTAGTACTCAACTAAGCCATATTCTTACCTCTTGTCCATCTTGGAGGAAGTGCTGAAGTTCCCGGTTATCCTTAAGCTTGGTCAGCAGTTCATTTGCAGCCTCTTTATTCTTAAGATGTCTGGAGAAAATAAAGGGGAAAAAATGTTTAGCCTTCAAACATCTAATTAAAAATGTAAATAATAAAAAGTTATATAAATATCAGTTTTTCTTCCTTCTTTTACTCTAACCTTTCCTGGATTGAATCAACCTTTTCCTGGATCTTATCCGAGTTTGCATTAGAGTCATTAATGAGGCGTCTTCCAGCTTCCACCACACCAGTTATTTTCTCTTCACTGGCCTCTGTGGTGGTGAGGAAATCCTCATGCTTCTTAATGGCCTCCTCTGCTGCCTGAAGACTGGTGGGCATCTCTGTGTGGGACAGCACGTACTCCTACGCAGAGATGGACACAAAAGGAATGTTAAACATCGTCTCATATGCAGTTTTCATAGGCAATTATCGAATTCCAGTGATTTTTACTTTTTTTTTAAGGCCTTTTTTCCTGTTTATTTATACAACAGAGTAAGACATTTAAAAATGTGTGAACTGGTAAAGAAGAATTTTTCATAGAATATCAGATCCATTTTCTCTGAAACGTGCAGTTATTTGCTTTGCACCAATAAAAAAAAAAAAGTTGTTATTTCATTGTCGAAGAGTATTTTCCTAACCTGGCTGTTAAGGAATGCCTCTGCCTGCTTTGCATCTCTCAGGAAAGTCTGGAAGTCGAAGGCTTGGGCCAACAGGCTGTGCCGATTCTCCCACATGCGCCGCAACTCATGCCAGCCAGTGTCCAATGCCTGGAGCCTCTGGGCCAAAAACATGTGCTGGGCATCTGTCTGACCTTGGGTGACCTCCTCACCAACCGCACGCATCTTTTCATAGTCCTCCTTATAGTTATCCACCTCGTTCTTGATGCTCTCATGCTGGGCTAGCAAACTCTCAGCCTCAGGCAGAGAAGTGGGAATATCCTCTGAAGCCACGGCTGTCTGGGTGCGGGACAGCCAGGACTGGAAGTCATCCAAATCCCTAAGGAAACCCTGTAGCTTGCTAGCTTCCCCCAGTGACTCTTCCCGTCGCTTCATGGTGGCGTTCAGTTCCTCCCACACCTCTTGAATCTCTGCCAAGCGTCCTTGGATCTCTCCTGCTTGATCTGGATGTTCCTTGGCCAACTTTTCTGCCTCATTTCTCAAGTCATCTAATTTTCCCTGAAAAGATAAAGAAAAATATTTAAATTGCATATATTATACTAAAATACCTCATCACAAAACCCTAAATAATACTATATTCATTTTTGCCTTGTTTCACTGGTGTTCTGGTCCCACCCTCCACCCATTACATTTACACCTCCCATACCTGGATAGCCTCAAGGTCCCTCTCCATGCCAGTGAGTTTGCGTTGTAGTGCCATCACTCCCGCCAAGTCATTGCCAAGACCCTGAGTAGATTCAATAACTTTGGTCTTTTCCTTCATCCAAGTCTGGATCTCATTACACTCGAGTTGGTAGTTCTGGATGTTGAGAGCCGACTCAAGATCTTGTTTCTTTTGTCCAGCCAGTTGCTGAAACTCCTTCCATCTAGAGACAACACAGACCAGGCTTAAAATGCTACCTGCACGCCTTTTAAATAATACACATTCCTCAGCAGAAATAGGGTTACAATAATTCATAAATGTAGCTCTGACCTGTTGTTTAGTTGGTCTGTTGTCTGGTGGATTTGGTCTTTGTTACAGTTGTCTGAGCTCAGCAGCTGCTCTGCCACCTGGTTCACATCAGTGACACGGGTTCCTAGGTTGTTCATCTCAGGTTCCAGTGTCTCAAATCTATATCCATAAATGAAACACCATGATTAATTCACTCATTCTATCTATCATAGACATTTCTAGACATTATAGTAGATTTAAAAACACTGACTGTTTATTTTTAAGATTAGAGCTTAGATTAATATAATGTACAATTTTCATCTTTGCTTTATGTCATCAACATTAATTTCCGCGATTACATGTAATGTCATTTCACAACGACAAGTGTCCGTCTTAGTCTTTCAAACATGAAAAGAGTTTGAAGAAAAATAATTAATCTGTCATCATCTTTGGCATTCGAACCTTCCCTCACCCACAGACTCACCTTTGCTGTACGACCTCCAAGTCCTCCAGCTTTGTAGGGATCTCCATGCCATGTAACCACTGTTCCTTTTCCTCCACCCAGAGCTGACAGGCACCAGCTTCACTGAACATGCGGTAGAGGGCCAGGGCACCTTCCAGAGCCTGGCGTCGAGCTGCTGACAGGGTCTCCAGTTCTTCATAACGTTGTTCAATAGCAGGCAGACGACCATCCACCTACAGTCAGCAATAGGCAGTAATTTAGTACTACAAACAGCATGCAATCATTGAAGAAGTATGAAAAAGAAAGCACACGTACTTCAGGGTAATGTACATAGGCCTGTGGCAGTGCTTGGACCTGCTCGTGCAGGGAGTCGATTAGGGGGTGGTGACTCTGGATCTCCTCTTCTATCTCCCTCTGCTTGCGAGCTAGAGTTTGGGTAGAGAACTCATCGTGGCCCACCTCCTGACTGGATACCTGTCTAAGTGTCTCCATGATCCATGCCTCCATGTCATTGGCATCCGTCTGAAACTGATGCAGGGCCACGGCTTCCTTAAGGCTCTGCTCTCTTTGCTTAGTTGTCTGAGAAGCATCAAAAATAAGAATATTATGGGTAAAAATGCAATATTTGAAGAAAGCACCTTAGAATTGATGATGAACATTTACCTCCTCCAGATGGGCCCACTGTGCACGGATGTCTTGAATCCTCTCAGTTACTTCTGAAGCTCCAAAGTGCCCTTCTTTAACCAGATCTTCTCCAGCAGCAATACTGTTACTCAGGGGGCCATAGCGGGCTGCCATCTCATCCCTGAAAGCCTCATGTTTACTGAGTAGGTGAAGGGCAGAAGTAAGGTCACGGCCACAGTCTCCACTAGCCAGGATCTGTTCCTGCTCTCGGATCCAGGCTGCCTCCTCTCCGAGATCCCACAGGAACTGCCACAGACGCCGTGAGTCCTCTAGGCGCTCTCTGCGATTCACAGCAAGCTGACCAAGTTCTTCATAGGCTTGACCCAGCAGCTCAACCTTCTCACTAACTAGTCCAGGCTCACAAGGTTTATAGGCTTGCAATTAAAAAAAGCAGAAATACACAGAATTTAGACAGTGTGCACAAAGGGTCAGACTAAAATTGCATACTCTGTACACACAAAATGTGCAAGACCATTTTTTAAGACTTACCCTGCTCATGGGAAGTGAAGCGGTTTGCAGCTCCTTGCACTGCCTTGATCCTCTCTGCCTGAGCAGAAATATCAGCCTCTACCAGATTGTGCTTTTGCAGTAGGTCTAACACATCATGCAAATGTTTTCCGCTGTCCTGAGACTGCAGACGACCCTGAAAACAGAAAGCACAGTCCAGTAGAATATTTCCCAGTTTTATCTTGTGAAAATCGACATTTAACTAAATATATATTCAATAAATAACGACTCTTTTTGCCACAACATAAATGTAATTTTTAAATAAAAAACACTAATAAATCATTAGTGCTTGGTGACTTCTCACATATCGGGTTACAAACACATCACTCAGAGCTATAGACAAGTCACATCCAAGTAGCTGAGATTTTATACTACCCCATTCTGTTGGTTACTTATAATATCCTTATAGGGTCAGGTCAGCCCAAAATTATATCTATAAATTTTATCTCTTGCCTTCAGTGTGATTTATCCATTTAAATCTGCAAAACCTGTGAGTAATTTCATTTTAGAATTACTTTACGTTTTACCAACCACAATCTCTCTAGAGAAGAAAGCATCCGTTTATCAGAGATAAGAAGATGATGCTAGTGACAGCATGACAGAATCTAAGCAGCTGGGCTGTAACGTTAGCTAGCTGCACATATGTAGACAGTAAAAGAAAAATGGTTCCCACAACTGCTATTCCCATTGCTACTGCCATTCATGGAAGTCAGGTTTTAGTCAGTTTGGATTATACAGTATAAATTACATAGCATAAATGATACTTCACACTGTTCATCTATTTAAACGAAACAAGGGGTCTGATATATTGGCAAATGTGTCAGTGGCAATCAGGCATTACTGGCGCTTCCTTTGGCCAATCAAAATGTCAGCACATTTAAGATAACTCTTTATTGCCATTGCGCAGTCATTCTTAGTACAATAGTACAACGAAGTTGGAAAACACAGAAGAAAGGCGCGTAATTCTAGTCACTGGAGTCTACCTCAGTCGACCTCAGTAAAGCCAGCAAAGAAAGGTAACACCAATCAGGCTAGGCCTGCACAAAGCTAATTACTGCTATAAAGTGCTGACACTAAAGCTGTCAGGGACATATGTGAAAAACAATTATGTTAATTGAGGATTAGGAAACTCATTTTTGCTAATTAAAACCTCAAGAGAATGCAGGAATCAAAGTAGTAATTCAACACAAAGCGCAGTCAAATTTATGTAAGCTTCTGTTTTTTTGTGGTAGCTTTACCTTCTCATCTGCCATCCAGTCCATGATGTAACGCATCTCCTGAAACAGCCTCTGTAGGTCACGGTGGGCATTCAGACGCTCTCTGCGTGCAGCCAGAAGCTCTTTCAAGTATTCCCAGAGTCGAAGCACATTATCCCTTCGTGCGAGTATGCGCCGCACATCATGATATCCCTCTGCCTCCAGCTCTTTGGCGACAGCCTCCACTGCGGCCACACGCTCCCAGTATGCTCCAATGTCTGTCTCAATTGCCTCGTGTTTACGAGTGGCAGCTTCCACTGCTCCCAGGTCAGTTCCAAAATTATCCTAATATCAGAGAAAAAGAAGCCCATGATTGCATCATTGTAAATCTATTTACTGCATTCAAATCAGGAATTCAAATTTTGTTTGTGTTTTTTCAATTTACCTGAGACACCAGTCTCTGGTTCTCGCTCAGCCATGTCTCCCGCATAGCAGCTTTCCGGTCAAAGCGAGCAGCGAGCATCTCCAGTTTCTCCTGGCGAATCAACTCATTTCTCAGTGCCAGCTCACGTTCATGTTCTGCCTTTTCCAGTCGTTCCCATGCCTGCCATGCAAATATAAGCCAGGAAGCCTGTATCATCCAGAATCTACAAAACGAACATTGAGTTGGAAGGCTGTACTTGCCTTTTCTAGAACAAACCATACCTTATTTATGTCAGAAATGAGTTTTCCCTCTCTTGGCATGTAAACCTTCTGATTGTTTGCTCTCATCTTGCTTTGGATAGTAAAAAGAAGAACCTCCAAGTTTCCTTTCTCTGTAAATCTGAGGACATCAGACACTGATAGTTAACGTACTGCATAGCGTCACCATTTTGGATTACAATTGATTACCAAGCACTGACTCATTCACTTAACCCAGCTGACACTCACTTGGGAGGTTTCTCCACAGTCCTGTAGGAGTTAAAAGCTTGGAGCTGGTTCTGTACAGCACTCAGAGAGTTAGCTAGCTGCCGATCATTGAGTGTCACTATGGTCTGCTCGATCCACTGCAGCAGCTCAGAGGCCAGGGTCTCATACTTCTCTATCAGCTGGTCGGCCTCAATAGCATAGTCGAGCACCTGAAGTGCAGAGAAATGTATTATTTGAACTGGGGACATAAAGTCAGTGTACATCTACTCACTTTCACTCACATAAATGTATACACACAAAACTAACCTTGCCAATTCGTTTGCCCTCCACTGCCAGGGCTTTCATCTTGGAGAAGTAATGATAGTAAGTTGCCACATAGGTAATTATAGACTTTTCATCAGGCTGATCCACATTGACATCTTGAAAAAAAAAAAAAATAATATGGTTAATATAAATATTTACATGGTATTTATATTATATATACTATAATATTTGCATCAAAACACTCTGAATAACACGTGGGAAAGTGTTTATATCTTTAATCATGCTTTTTGTTATGTCACTATAGCTGACTTGCTACAGTGATGCAGTGTTGCCTAATCTAAAATTTATTGCAGTAATCCTCTATAGCCAAACTCTCGCCAATCTGTTTCAGGCAACAGCTTAGTGCCTTAGCAGACAGATCAGGCCATCAATGTGACTTACAAGAGCGCTTTTGTTGTTGTTGAGGCTTTAAACACTCACCTTCTGGGTCCAGCAGCTTGGTAAGCCCCAGTTCCTTCTCAGCCACATTGAAAGCATTTTGGAGATTGTAGTGAGCGTTGGACCTCTTCAGGTTGTCAAACTCAATCAGGTCGGGTCTGCAGAGGATTGGAAACAATTGTGACTTTAATGAGAAGGAGTTACAGAAGAGTGCAAGGTGCAAGCAAATACGAATATCGGCTGACTTATTGCAACTTGTTGTAGTACAGAAGAAAATGTTTTCAATCCAAGGTGCATAAAATGTTCCTCTAGAACTGGATGAAGTCATCTGCATGAAAAAAGGCTTCTGATCATGGATGAAAACCACACCTGCAAACTAATGCCTGAATGATGCTTTCATTTACAGTTGCTGGTTGGTGGTAGAAAAGTATGAAAGGCGTTCGGGTGAGTATATTTTATTAAAACCTATAGGATATTATAGCATGAATGCATTCACAAAAAATAAAATGAGGACAAAAAGGACTAAGCATAATGTAATTTCTTGCATGATAATGTAAACGACAGACAGCTCAGTGGTTTGCGTAACTACCCTACAGCTCACTAACTGCTCTGAAAGCCGTGTTTGCTTTCATCTATCAAGTATCACCCTTATCACCCTCACAGTATGCAGTCATTGTAAGGAACAATATGCTCTCCTCTGTTTGAGTCATATGTGTTTAGGCTACACCTTTGGCTTCTACTTTACAGCTCCATTTAAATGTTAGCTATTCATGAGTTACCAGCAGAGTGTGCAACTGGGGTATCAAGTATGGCTCTTAATAGAAAATAAGTGGGTTATAATTTCTGTGATCTAGGTCATCTTATTCCCTATTTATTTTCATCCTTTCAGGCATACTGCAGACTGAAAAATGGGAGGAGCAAGTGGAGACCTAAATAGAAAAGGGGATAAAAACACCCCAGAGATGGGAAATGGTTCTGCGACAGGTGCTCCTCATTACGAAGGGAATGAAAACCATTAAAATACAACACTCCCTTTTGATTTGGAGGATGACTAAGTTATCTAAAAAACCTTACAGTAAGAAACAAAAACTGCAATTACACTGAATAAGTAAATGCATAAAAAGGGCTGCTTTTACTGTAGCTGTTATCAGTGATGTGAAATACATGAAGAAGTCAATGACCTGTGTTTGTGCACGATGGCATTGAACGCTAGACCATCTCTCCAACTGGTAGTGAAGTTGTGTATATTCACATTTGGGTATCTGAAAAGGGCAGATAAGAATTCATTAATCATTAGCTCAACAAAGAAAAATTCAACCCTTCTGGTTCTCTTTTACTGCTCCTTTCTTACCCAGCAGTTTTCATTTGGCACCAAAGCAGCAGCGCATCTTTAGCTGATTTCTTCTCCTTATTGTCCTCAGTTTCCACACTGATGTCTTGAATCTGTAAGTATGGTACACATCCAGTCAGGTCGGAGCTTCAATAATAACTGACCTTCAAATGTTATTGCAGTAGTGGGGTGTATAACATTTAAGGAAGTCAAGTAACAACAGTAAGTTCATAACTACAATAATGGCATAAAGAATTACTTTTTAAAATTATGTTAACTTTTAATAATTCAGTTTTTCTGGGCATGGCTAAATCCAGAGACCTGACATCCCAAAGCCCAAGTTCAGCAACATGGTGACTGAGGTGAGAGGGAAAATCTGTAGAGCTCATCACAGCTACTTTATATATTACCTGGAAGCGAAGGATGATGGTCCAGATGAGACCCAGGGTGAGACGGTGATTCCCATCCACAATGTCATGTGAGCCCATATTTTCCAGATGAACTTTTTGCTCCTTAAGAAACTGTAGGGCTTTGTCAACATTTTCAAGGCAGTGGATACGCATGCGGCCCTTAGTAGGTTTTGGCTAGGGGAAGCAGCAGAAAAATACAAGTTGACATAGGTTGACATTGTTGAAGAAGACAGGGCTTGGCAGGAGTTTAAAAAAAGAAAAACAAGTAGAAGCAAAAGAAGTAAATCACATATTTTTAAAAAAAAACAAAAAACAAGAAATGAAGCACATGATTTCTCCTTCCTCCTGACTTGTGAGGGTCATCCTGAGGGTATGGGTCAGGATTGGGACATAAAGCATTAGTTCCTCTGTGATACTAACCAGCTGTTCTCCTGAGAGCACTTCCAGAAGGCGGATTAGCATGCGCCCATCCCGTAGGTCGGTGTACAAGTCACCAATGCGACAGGTCACTCGGCCTAAGTGAGAATTTACCCATTTGGTAAAGGTTTTCTTCTGTACTGCTTCACGTTCATCTGCAAAGGATGAAAGAAAGAGAGGGGGGTTAAAGCCTTTACACATTACAACAACATAAACTTTACTATGAACTGTCTTCAGTGCCATTACTCTGTAGGAAATGCATATTTACAGTAAAAAAACAAAAAACAAAACAAAACAAATGTCTATAGTTTTGATCACATCTGAGCTCAGCCAGGAGACAGTAAGTCATAAGGACTTAAGCCCCTGCCCTGTGCAGTTCATTTCACAGACAAGCTATGCCATTAAGTCTTTAGAATCACTAGTGACAGCTTAGTGAGAGGTGCTCCCTCCACAGACCACAGTTTACCGATAGCTCTGCTAATGTGTGCATTGCTAATTACTCTGAAGACGTCAGTTTAGAAACAAGACTGTGCAAAACCAGCATGAAGTAATGGCATTTAGTGAGTACTTTTTATTGTTCCTTTGAAAGAGCAGGGCTGAAAAAAGGAATCACAATAAATTAAGCTGTAACAGCAGCTGAGACATATGGACCGGGGGAGTAAGAAGCTAATCCTGCTCCACCACCTAACAAGGTGACCTCATTTCTAGGATACAAGGTCTCCCTGCCTTTTCAAAACACTATTCTAGCACTGTACTTACAGCACTGCACCTAATGCAAGAACAACTTAAAATTAGACATAAAACAGGGCAGAAGTGCAACTCAAATCTAATGAGTCAAATTTAAGAAACTCTCCATTGCAATCTTGCGCCCTCTCGCTAGTGAGGTCAATCAGTTTGTTCATAAGTTAGTAGTTAATTAGTTAGTTAACAAAAAATCTCAAAGGCGTTGCATGTGGTGCTGTTCAGGAGCACTGTTTGTTTAAGAGACCGTATTAGTTGCTGCATACGCTGAATTTGCATTTTGAAAACATCAACACTTGTTCATTTGTCAAAACTCCCCAAGCAGGAGGTAAGGCCTGGCAATGCAAACTACTTTATTGCTCTAATGAAACATTATGCAAAGCTGAGACTGCCCACTCAAAGACCTGTCCGATACCTAGTCAGTTCATGCAGGAGTGAGAGGCTGCAGTGAATAAGCTTAACAGTCATATAAAAGTGATCCGTGAGATTAGAGGTCAGCATCCCTATGGTAACTTTAGTGGACTAAAAAAACATATAAATACATATTAAGCTGAGTTCATAACCAATTGTTTGCACGACATTTACTGAAATTGACCGAAATACAATAAAAGAAAGTAGTGGAAGGATTACTGAGTCACTTCAAGGTTTAGTCATTTGTATTTCTGATTATTAGATGGATGCTAAGCTACTCTGGAATCAGTGAACAATCTAAGCTGAACAAGCTGCAGTAACCAAAGACTGCTGTTGCGTAATAAACTTGCATTAACGGTAAACTCAAAAAGCAGAACATTTTGAAATCTCATGCACGTCTCCATGGGTGGAACATCAAATCAGTGGTATAATTATTTCAGACTGAAGGTGCTTCCTCCACATTGCAGACAGCGCTCTTTGTTTCTTGTAATGTTGCGCGCACAGCAAACTCCAAGTAATCTGTAATTAATTGTCCATTTATAAGTATTTTCATTTAAATAAACCTTTCATTAAGCATGACCTCTCGCAACCAGGCCCATGTGGTGTTCGTTAATATTATATTAACATGGTGTCAATGATGTATATAAATCCCATGAGCATCCGACTTGCCAGACTGCCAACTACAGAAGGACAAACTTGTCGAGTCTCATTTTGCCCACTGAGACTCATGTTACAATGTCTTTCTAGCCATTTCACAACCTTGAAATGAAATCTCAAGGACTGATCACACTGCCAAAAAAACATCACCAAGAGAGCCTAGAGAAGACTCTGCATCAGCCTTATGGCGTATGGACTGCATGCTCAACCTAGTGAGCTAAACCGCCACTCCAGTTTTTATACATTTTTAATTAACTGATTAACGTATTTATGTTTTGAATACATTCACTTAGCCAGGAGATTGTTTTACTGAACCAGCACTGAACTGAGTGTCTCAACGAACATTTCCAAATAACAACAAGCACTTATCATGCCAGAATTTCACACAAAACCACACAGGAAGATGAAAGGAAGTTAAATTTACATACAACTATAAAGTATTATTTACTGATAATGTTACACCCTGTTGGGTGGGACAGCAATTACTGAGAACATGTGCATAGAGTCACTAGAGTTCCAAATAAATAAATCACTGAGTTAATACTCAAAATTATAATGCAGAAACCTTGATACAGATTGCCATCTGACTGTGTTCACTGGATGCACAAAAAACATTTCAGTTAACAGATACAAAGATACATATAGGAAGTCAGCAGAAATTAAATAAATCAACACACTGAATGTTATGACAAAACCAAGCCAAAGAGTTTGTAAAGCTGTGATTGTTCCTACTACCACTAGAACTGTAGTAGTACTAGGTCAGAGTAATACTAGTAAAGGAATAGTACTCTATTGATCAGGCCATTGTCTTAGAATGGCTAAACAGAACTCACTCTTAAGTTAAAGATATGACGCGTGAGTCCATTTAAAGGTTAAAAAATGTACAAAACTTCATTTAAAGCAACTCTGATAGTAATACTTGACAATATGTGCAGACACCTGGCACTGTTTATTACATGGTTAGTACCATTCTTAGACTAGTCAGAACTACGAGGAGAATGCATTCTGCCCAGACACACAGGTTCCTTAAAGAATACATGCAACCAGAGACTGCGACCACCTACGAACATGACGGTGAACAAAAACATACAGTCAGCACAACACCAGAGCAGCTTCAGGACAAGTCTCCGATTTTCCCTGAGTTGCCCAGCCAGAGCCGAAACAAAGTCAACACAATACTCATATTACACCTATGGAGAGAAAAGAAAATGCTTCCCATCCAAAGTAATAAAGGTCTTTACTTTTGTAATTTAGAGATTTAAGTTTTAGATTTTTAAAAACCCCAAACCCCCAAAACAAACAAACATCTTTACAATTATTGATACTATAAAACTGAAAGAATGATAGAATGAAGAATCTAATTCAGTTTAGATAAGACGTGAAATGTTTGCTTTTTTTTAAACTTGTTAAATTTTTAATAACAGAGTTATACAAACAAAGACAAAAAAGCAGGTTGTAGAAAGAAATGTTAACTCAAAACAGGCGACAGGGCCGGCTACAGCCATGGCCTACAGGCATATATGGTGAATAGCTGGAACTCAGGCTACCATTTCAGCTATCAGCCCGACAGTCCTGAGGATAGGTGTGTTTTTACCAGTTTTACTGGAACTTAAGAGATACGCTGACAAACAAGGAATAGCATTGTCATCAAGCAGCTACTCAGTCAAAGAGCTTTAGTATAGGATAGTTCTCTAGATGTTGCCATGGGATGAGCTAGTAGTGGATTGTGGTTTGGGCTTTGGTTCTTACACCTTTTAATAATAGACTATAACAAAGCCCCCTTTATTTGTTTCCCCATATTTCTCGTGTCTAACAATGACAGATTATTCAGTTATTAAAGGATTGCTAATCAGTATGAAGTTGTTTAATAAGCCAGAAAATAAGGACTTCTGTTGCACAGGAGCGCTGTGGAAGTGGCTACATTCCTCTTAAGGCTTGGTCATGTTGTGACATAGCACCCAGCAATGAGGAGGAGGCAGTGGGTTGGTGGGCAGGGGTCCTAAAAAAAAACCCATAAAATGCTAGTACCTACCTCGCCTGTGCTACACTCCTAATAACAATGCTGCCGAACAAGAAAACCAGACAGACAAACACAGACATCAGTCTCTGACGTGTTTGCTCATTCAAAGCAGTCAAACACAAACCTGTCATCAGAGGTGGATATGGTAGATAAGTGTAAAACTACTGCAGCTGTTGCTTTTGCAAGTGCAAAGCATGACACGTCAACTGTAATGTTAGTTCGTTCACATCTAATTGAAATTTTACATTTTACTAACCTGCTTAGCTTCCACAACAGGAAGTCTGGTGGTGCACTATGTATTTTGAAAAGTGTGAACACTGATGCATGATGGTGACAAAAGATAAAGAAAGCTCAAACTATGCTCTACTTATAGTGTCAAATGTCTCACGTCATGTGAAACACCTTCAGGGTTTCCAAACACTGTTAGAGAATTACACAACAGACAATATGAGAGAAGAGTGAGAAAACTGGGGCTTTAGAAGCCAAGTCTGATAATTACTAGTTTGTCTTGCATTGTCTTAGCTCTCTTCTTCAAATAAAAACACTAAAATAAGTCCGCAAACTTCACAGTTTAAAATAAAAGCTCTCACACTACTATTCATTGTGATAACACCGTTGATCTACTTGTGTTTACATACCTGTAATTAGCACTAAATAGACAGATAGTGCTCTGGATGTTATATAAATCCTAGCATATACCCCATGTCAAATGAGGATTCAATCTACTACTATATTATTTATTTTTAATTCAAAAACATATTAAACTGGATACCCTACCACTAAATGATTTCACAGCACATGTGTCTGACATAAGAGTAAAATGTACCCTGTATTTAGGTATCACTAAAACGAACTTTATAAATGTAGATTTAAGATCCTGACTATCATGCATTTCTTGCTCACTCTTTTGGAGTCTCTTTGTGCAAGGTAGAAAAACAAGTAATTAAAATTCTAAATGTCATGTTTTTCCTCTATTGTTTACTAATAACAGATCAAAACCTGTGGTTAAAGTCATCGCTAAATGTTTCAAAGGCACATTCGGGCATGTCCAGCCACTTTGAACATGTTCGTGTCTGGTAGTAAGCTTTAAGTATATGTCAGAGTGAGGGAGGTGAGGGCCTGTCTCAGCCAGTGCCCTCTTTACAATTGAAGGTTCGGGGGTTTAGTTTGCTGCTGCTTTTCTATTTCACTGTCAAATGAACTTGGGCACTGTTGATAACGATGATTATCTGCAGGTAATCCGAACCAATATGCCGCCAGACTTAATCCTGTCTGTGTGGCTCATAGTGCCCGGGATCATGTTTGGTGATAACATGGAGACAGATACAACACTAACACTGACTTAGTGGCCCAAGGCTCAGAAGGAAAACCATAAAGACAACAGTCTTTATCAGCAGTGGCAGTTTATGGGGTCATATAAAGTTTAGGACATCATTTGTAGGAAGTTATTGGTTTTTTATTTGTTTTTGGGGGTTTTTTTTGTTTTGTTTTTTAATATGCCAGCATATAATGTGGTTTTTTAATTCAGTGGTCACTGCTGCATCAAGGTGTAATAAATAATGATCACAGGAAAAAAAAAAAAAATCACATGACTGTGTACATTAAAATATGTTTTTTTTACTTGCTGTGACCCCGCAGTGTGCAGTGTAACTGAGACAGGATATTGTTTGGCTGGAAATTTCACACTCACACACACTGTGTTCAGTTTGCAAAAAACAGGACTATCGTTTCAAAAACATATTTGCTGCAGCACAGCATGTGATCATCATGATGGTTGCCATCTCGGCCTGTCAAAAAAGCATTCATACAGCAAAATGTACAAAACATTTAAAATAACCCTGAAATACGAGGCAATAAATCAACTGAACAAAATCAGTAATCATCACTTTTTGATTAAGACTTTGAGATTATTATCCACTGCTGACAATGTCACTGATAAAATTAATTTCCTTTACGAGCCCACGTCAAGGTCAGAATTGTTTGTGTGTGTTACTGTATACACAACAGAGACTGGAACAGGACTTAATGCCAGCACTGTTTCTGCCCCCGTCGCTCATCAAATCTTGTCTGTTTGTGCTGTACATCACGAAGACAAAGCATTAGTGAGGGGGGGCAGAGGGCAACTTCTAATCCTTTAAAAAGGTCAATTTGCTTTGTTTCTTATGAATTCTGCATCCATGCACTGCGTTGGATGACAGTGCATTCTGGACTCCCAGTGGCATCGCTTTTGCACGCTGGACAAGGAGCGACGCCATCCATAAATAACTTTCCACAGTAAGCACTTCAGATAAAAGGAAAAAATGTACACTGCAGATTTTCTTCACCTTTTCTAAGTAGGATCACCCACTGTCAAACACACTGGGCCATTGTGTTGCGATTTCTTTACTTACTCATAAATTCAGGCCCCTTTTCTTTGGAACCAGCTCCCAGTTTGGATTCAGGACACAGACACTCTCCCCACTTTTAAGATTCGGCTTAAAACCTTTCCTTTTTTGATAAAATATTTAGTTAGGACTGGATCAGGGGATCCTGAAGCCTCCCTTAGTTATGCTGCAATAGGCATAGGCTACTGGGGGCTTCCCATAATGCACTGAGCATTTTTCTTCTGAACTCACCTTTTTGTACTTGCTATGTGTTTGCACACCACTCTGCATTTAATCAATAGTTATTAGTAACCTCTTTTCCACAGTGTGTCCTGTCTTTCTCCCCTCAACCCCAAACTAGCTGTGAACCAGGCTCAGCCTCCCTGAGCCTGGTTATGCTCGAGGTTCCTTCCTGTTGAAAGAGAGTTTTTCCTTCACACTGTTGCCAAGTACTTGTTCATAGGGGGCCGTGTGATTGCTGGGTTTCACTCTATTATTGTAGGCTCTTTACCTTACAGTAGAGCTGGGCGATAGAACGATAACGAACGATCTGAATAACTTTATCTCGATAGAAAAATTAAACTATTGCGATAGACCTCACCGCTCTTGTCCTCTTAAAAAAAAAAGAAAAAAAAGAACAGCCAATCCAAATTAAGTAGCGCAGAGCTGAACCAATCACAGCGGCTTTTGTCAGACTGTTAAAACTGTTTGAAAAGCTAAGCTATACAACAAGAAGAGATTGAGAATTTCCTTTTAGTTCTCAGTTTATTTGATATTGACAAAAGTTAGTCAAGTTTGTCTGTTCTTCTGTAAAACAAACTAAGATTTATTTTTAGAATTAATATTTTGTTTCTAAGTGGAATTGACAATTTAGTAGTCTGTGTTTTTTGTTCTAATATGAAACTTAAACGCTTTAGCGGCTGGCTTTTGTGTAGTTTGCAATATTTGCCTTTATTTATCTGAAAAAGTCTCATGTTCCTTAAGTACATCTACCCTGTTGAACTTATTATGGGAAATAAATATTTAAATCAAAACAAGCTGCTGATTATTTCACATTTTACTTGTGAGCAACGGCACATTTAAATTTTACAAATATAGTTATTTGGCTTATATCGTGATATATATCGTTATCGCCTGAAATGAAAAAAACATATCGTGATATGAAAAAAATCTTATATCGCCCAGCTCTACCTTATAGTATAAAGCGCTTTGAAGTATGTGTTTGTGCTCTATAAATAAAACTAAATGGAAACTGTATATGTAGAGTAAATGAAAAATCAACACTATACTACATCAGGATTGTTGGGTATGTATAAATGCATATTACTACAATATGCATACATTTATTTATGGATGCATGTCAAGTTTTATACTTGATATCTGCCTTTATAACATACTGCATATTTAAGTAATTCTGCATAAATGTATAACATGGCAGCTTCTCAGGAGGGCAGGGTGGTTAGCACTGTTGCCCCACCTTCTATGTGGCGTTTACATGTTCTCCATGTGCCTGTGTGAGTTCTCTCTAGGTACTCTGGCTTCTTTCCACAGTCTAAAGGCAGAGTTGCTGATGTTAGGTTAATTAGTGATTCGAAGCTGCCTGCAGGTGTGAATGTGAGAGTGAATGGTTGTCTGTGTTTTGGCCTTGTGATAGACTGGCGACCTGCCCAGGATATACCCGGCCTCTAACCAAATGACACCTGGGATAGTTATTGGCTCCATCACAACCCTGAACTGGATAAGCAGTTAAGAAAAATAAATGGATGGATGGATGGGTGGGTGGATGGATAGATAACTTTGTGCTGAATCCATTATGTACATAAAACAGCAAGATATTTCACATTCCGTGTCGAATGGTGACAACCATCTAAGGACAAAATATTGTTGGTTGCTGCAAATAAAATCATAAAATTGCAGGTTTTACCACTGAAAATTCTAAAACACACACAACAATCACACTACAGCACTACACGGGTCATTTGGAACTAATCTGGAAGCGCCATGAAGCTCAGAAATCTATAGTCAGTGATTGGCTTGAACTGTTGGCTATCTGAAATTACAGAGTAGACCCAAGGCACTCATTAAAGAGATACCATGAAGTACTTAGAGAGAAAAAACTCCCACAGACAAAAGCAGCTTGTAATCTTTGTGGTTAGTGGTTACCATTCTGCACTGACACCAGTGGGTGGTTTCAATCAACACTAACTATGGTGTGGGGTGCCATGAGCAATGCAATCGTTTTACAGAAGTTGTGGGAGATGTTGGTGTTTGTAAATATTTTTCTACCAGTACGGGGAAAACAACACATGATGTACTCATTACCTGGAGCCACCAAGCTAAAAATTAACGCCACATTGGCAGAAATCTTTCTCAGTCCCACGCTAATCATTTTTCCACTGTAAGTGAAATGTGTTTCTACACGTCATTTCACCACTGCTTCTTCAACTTAAAATATCTATCTACTTTGAAGTCAACAATTTGTGTCGTTAAATATCTACAGTGTTATAGTATACTGCCACTGTTTGTGTTTATTCAGTGCCATTTTTATATTCTGGTTTGATTTCATTCTTTGCATTTTTGTGTGAAATAGAAATGTCTTGTCTGCCCCAAGTGAGCGAAACACAGATGCGCATGCTTTCACATTCTTCTCCCTATAAAAGCGGAACTTCCCTTCCTTCACTTATAACTTTGAAACTAGGGCTGTAGTAAAACCGCCGCCTTGCCACATGTGGCATGAGTTATTCTTGCACTTTTAGCAGCTTGAGGTTGCAACTTTAGAAGCTTGCCCAACTTTAACGGGTTTGTTATTACAACTGACAGGGAGGGTATGACAGAGAGACCTCCTCTCCTTTTTAAATCGTACTGATGGAAGTGATACCCTCCTTCAATCACATTTCTTTGTGGAACTTTCAGCTGCACGTGATAATAAAGGAAGATGGGAGAAATCTAGAATGGGCAAGGCCAATCCCATGAGAAAAGAAACATAAATAAGCATCCCTTAACGATAACTTCTGGACCCATGTGGCATGTAACATGTAAATAGGACAACATTCATTGTACCATTGTTGTCTAATGATGTCTTTCTTTCTGCACTCTACAAACAAAGAAAGTTATTGTGCATGTCTGCACCTATGTTAAATCTTCACCCTTGCTGATGTGACTCTCAGTTACAGCCAAAGGCCACAAGTCACTGAGCTTTCACTGAGACTTTTAGAAATATCAGGTTACAAACATTCAAAAGTGTCTTGCTAGATTTGATATTTGAGCAAAATGCACCACTGATGTCCCCCAGTATTAATTCATTTTTTTAATTATGCAGAAAAAGTAGATAAACACAACAACATTAGCCACTTCTTTATGGAGAGTCAACAGACTATATGAACTAAATTAGTACAGGAAATACATATCAGGCTGAGAATCAATTATTACACACTACAGTGAGAAATCTGTGGGTTCAGTTCAAAATAGCCTATGCTGCAAAGTATATATGGACACCTCGTCACTTTGTCTATTTGAAGGCTTTAGAGAAAAGTACTTTCTGTTTGAACAATGCCATGCTGCTAAGGCCTGCTGAGTGACAGTACTGCCAAAGTCCACAGTGGCTAAGAAAGTGACCCTTTGGACCAACACTCTGTTGTCTAAATGCCCTTTTACACATTTCCATTAACCTCACAGCATCTGAACCTGTTAGCTTCAGTCTGACTGGGCACCCTGATCCCTTCTCTAAAAGCAGTCTTACTCGGCTGAACTTGGTAACACTTGTATATCACGTTCAATACAAGCACAAGTTTCGACGGCATGCAGCCACATAAACAGGGGCATACAGTTCAGAGATAGACACAAGATTACCACATACTGATATACTAAAGCATGCAGACGATGTGACTTTTGTGGCCATCAGAATGAAGCCAGGGGTAACACCGACGTAAAAACAAAATGAAATGAATGAATGCTGTCACTAAAACAACAAACCAAAACTGATGAAACAATGCCAAGTATGGCTGTTTGACAAATTATAACTCTTACCCTAATTACTGATGAATTGGGATAGTGAATGAAAAAATATTCATCTTGGCTCCTGCCTGAAGTAAAAGGCTAAACTTTGGTATAGATTTCCTCCAATGTACTTTACACACAAAAGGAATATAATACACAGTGTGATCTGGGCAACAGGAAAAAAACTTCCCTCCAACCTGTAACAGAGACTACTGACAGAAATGGCGCAAACCACTAGGCCTGGTTTTTCATTAAACATGTCTGCTTTGACCACTGTAATATAGTTATTCAGTTTAACCTTTACCACTTAGCCATCACTTACACAACAGCCAGAAGATCCTAAACATGACTTCTTGTTGGACTGGTACTGGGCCCGATAAAATATTTGCCCTTGTCTGTGTTAAGATTTCTAAAGTAACTGTAGCATATTGCACAACAGAGATGACGTTTGTGTTTAAAATGACAAAGCGCTAATTTAAGCTTGCAAAAAATGAAAATTGCAAATGAATGGCAAATATTTCTAATAAAATGTAAATGATGCAATGCAAAACCTTTTTGCAAATTGGTGCTATGACAAAACTATGTGAGTGCACACCATATCCTTCAATTACACCAGCTCTCATGATTCAACATGAGGGAGTGACACAAAGAATGAGCCGCAAGGGTAGTCAAACTGGAAATGCAAGTGGGTGTTGACAAGATGTGCTGTGCATTTAGATACATGTGTATCATTGCATTTATGACAAATTTTACCCAAAACACATCTACGCACAAACACGTCTATCAAAGTAGAGGTAGATCATGTGTAGCTCATAGTCATCTCTCCAACACATCAGACAGAAAGTATCTTTGTTATAGGGAATCATTGCTACTAGCTTGATGACTAATCTCTGAACCCATACATTTGCCTGTGAGTTACAGGCTGAAGTTGAAGAAAAACATGCTGGAATGTACCCCTAGCTTACTGGTGAATGTGGGTGCAAGATCGGTTTAAGAAAATGCAGCAACGTTTATATATTCTTAAGGAAAGTGATACCATTTGTTATGTGGCTCTTATCTCCAGTGAAAACTAGTGGTGTTTTGAGTTAAGATGTAAACATTACTTCACAGATAAGAAATAAACCTTCTTTCAACAGAAACCGTGTCTATTTCTGCGATAATCTTGCAATAATGTAGATATTGGCCAACATGTTGGTGTGCAACAAGAATGTCAAACCTGCAAAGAAAGTAGAAAGTAGACCTGCCCTTCAAGTAAACTTGAAGGCAGTTCTCCATCCCAGATGGCAACCAGGAATAGACTGATCTTCATGCACACAAATGGCAGGCCGGTGTCACTCACACTACACACTTTCAAATACTGTAAACCTCCACACTTTAAAAACTGTTTTCAGGTAATCATGTTTACTGCTATTTAGCACAAGCTTTTACATACATTAGTTAAGAAAATAATTGGATTAGTGTAGTTAAGAGATTAATTTTAAGGGAATCCTGTAAGTTTCAGCCTAAGATTCTTTTCCCATGGCCTCTGATTTCTATAAGCTAGATCTCATAGACTTGGCAGGCTTCAGTGAGTAACAGAGCTGTGTATTGTAATAAGATAAGAACGGACAGGTGGCGCAGTGATCAGGTGCCAGACTGACTGCCTGCTTTAGATATGAGCCGAGAGCCTACTGTATCTCTTCCTCATTTCTCTCCTAGCTCAGAAAAGGTTCATAAGTAAGAAGAATTATTTCAACCTCATGCTGATAATTACCTCATCCAGGGGAAAAAATAAAGTCTTTTGCGGCCTTAGTTACAACTC
This sequence comes from Simochromis diagramma, assembly GCF_900408965.1. NCBI lineage: Eukaryota > Metazoa > Chordata > Actinopteri > Cichliformes > Cichlidae > Simochromis > Simochromis diagramma. The sequence goes on from NW_024386883.1 coordinate 1,600,756, forward strand.
AAAGCACCTGCACCCACAACTACTGCATGCCAAGTAGTAGATTTCTACTCAATATTTCCTGTTTCAACAAACAACAGAATACGTGTTCGCTGCTGGCTCTACAACTGCTTTATCAACATTTGTAACATTAAAAACTGTTTTCATAAGCAGCACAGAGTTATACGGCAGAGTTATCAAGGTTATCAAGTTATCAAGGTATCAGCTCAGTTAAAAAAAATGTTTAAAAATTAAAAAAATAACAACATCATAGAAACGTGTGGTAATTAAAAAGGATCTGCCCTTTCAATGAGATCTAACTCTTACCTTGCAACTGTTTAAATCTTCCTTCGAGGATGTTAGAGTATTGCACCTGATTAACAAAAGCTGCTGGGGACAAGCAGGAATCTCTTTCCCTGTGGTCCCACTCCATGTTTTTTTTTCGTCCTCAAGCCGTCTTTGTAAAATATTCCTCTCAGGCACAGAATGAATGGGTATTCTCCCACATAGCACAACAGAAGCAAACTTTGCGACTTTTAAAAGAAAAACAAACCAAGATCAAATCCTTTAAAAGGTTATCCAAAAGATACTTTTAGTGTACCACAAAAGCCTTGGTATATCCTCCTCTTTTATTCCCACAACACAAGCTGAGAAATGTTGCCGCCTTTTCTTCTCTTCATCCACCGTAAGGTCCACCTTGTCCAATGACACGCAGAGTGAGTGCAACGGTGGGGGATTTTTTCAAAGAATCATTTAACCAAAACTGAGGAGCAAAAAGTTCTCTTGTTTCATTCATTTCACCACCCCTCTGGCCTCTGAGCAAAGTTACACTCCCTTGTGGTTCTAGTGAGAGAACAAAAAAAAAAAAAAAAACCTAGGTATTCCTTCCCTTCAACCTCTGTGCATTTGCTGGAGCAGAACACAGGAGCTGCAGGCAAGCTAACCAGCCATAGTCGGATAGCTGTGTAAACAAAGCCTGCTGGGCTCTCTAAAAATTGTGCCATTTGCATAAGGTGTGTTTGAAGGAGGAGCACATAGATAGAACATGGTGGAAGCGAGGGAGGAGGTGTGAAGGCGGACTAAACCATTAAAGTCCTCTGCTCAGTGTAGCCCTAGGTGGATTATCTAACTCCACCTTAATTCCAGAGAGCACCGGGGTGTGGCTTGCCTGAAAGGTGCGTCACAAAAGTCCTCATCATTTTACATGATCGTATGTTATTTTGTAAGACAACGTTTAATCTTTCCTTTACTGTATGTGGGGGCCGCGTTATGAGAAGGGCGTTAAGACAGGAAGGAAGCTGCTGAGAAAGTCTCAGAAAGGCAGCAAGTGTTTCCTGCCATAACAAGATTCAAAATCTGTCAACTTGCGTGTTACTTCATGAGGCAGAGGGGGTGGAAGTGAGTTGTTAACTCTTAAAAACTAAATGGTTTAAGCAGATCTGACTTCTTACTAGTTTAGAACCAAGTACTAAAATGATTCCTGGCAGCTCTTCAAGAAAATCATTAAATTAATTTCATTATAATCAATTTAGGCGTTTTCAAGCAGGCAAGAACTGATTCTCACCATTGTATAGTTGCTGAATACATACTTGCCATTATTTCCATTAAAGAGTTTAATCTGTGTAATACAGAGTAAGTTCACAGTTAACAAAGAGTATACATTAACAGGAGATTATAAATATAAATTCTTAACAGTAAATAACATTGAATGGAAATTTCACCTTTAAAATGTAATGTATATTTAATAAACCCCAGCTCAAAAATAACACAAAACCATAAACACAGTGAGGACAAAGGTCATATTCTTTCAGGCTCTTTTAGTCTGGTCAGGGGGGATCATCGTGGTCTGGTCTGTGTTTGTCCTGATGAGCTGGCAGCATCTGGATTGTTCTCATTAGAGGACCAAATGCCCCAGGCTTTCTGTAACTGGGTGTTTATGGAGGGGGGACTGGACTAATGAGATCCAAAGAGGACACACTTCCTCTTGAGGAACAGCGACTATGCTACAATCAAATGTAGTGAGAAAAATAGTGCACCAAAGCTATCCCACTTAAAATCCCATTGGACATATTTTAAACATCGCAATCACATCAAAAATAAAAACCAGATAAATGTGAGCATTACCTCGCTATGCAACCCACGAATGAACAAATTAAGAAACAAGATTAGAGTTACTTTTGTGAAACATGAAAACTGTCTAAATGACATCTGGGAGAAATTCCACACTCAACAAACTACAGGCAGTGACAATGAATAATGAGCTTGTGTGGTTAATTAGCCTGATAAGACAGAAAAACCAGAAGCTGCTGGGGGAGTAAGCACTAAAAAAGGGGAAAGAGTAGACATCTCTTGCTAAACATGTATATTTTATCTGTCTCACAGCACAACCCCAGCTGAGCACCCATGGGAGGACGGAAGAATGAAGTGTACTCTAAACTTTGATCTGAAGGGGAATTCCCCTAAAGAGAGTAGGGTGAACTACTCATATGAGTCCATAAATGTGGCGAAATTTACACAAGCCAAATACAAACACACGTGTCTGTTTTATGTTTCAGTTGATTATTAAAAATATCCTATTAAAAGGCCTACTTTAAATACAGTTCAGGTTTGTTGTGTCTATGATAATTATGCAGATCTATTACAAAACTGAACACAAAGCACACAGATATTGAGAAATCACTCAAATAATTTTCAAAGGCCATGTGTTGTAGCTGTGGACGCGCTCTCAAGTGAACACGCCTAACTGTTTGCGTTTGAAGCAAGCCGTTGGTTTCAAAAAATGCAAATTTGCACAGCTTGCCTTGCTGCCCACACGGTACAGTACAGTCGATAAGTGGTTATCTGTAAACGAAAATGATCTTAAAACAAGAGAAGCTCTCCACTGTAAGAGGTACGCACTGCTGTCACATGCGAAATAATTCACACTGGAAGATGTGAGAAAGAAAGCTAATCATGTTACATAGAGACAGGCACAAAACGTTTGACAGAAATTGAGAGGAAGACGTGAAAAGAAAAAGCACCTTAGAGACTGCACAAAGTCTTGACATTTGGGGAGAAGTCATAAACGGTGGGCCTAAGTTAAGCCTGGGGGGAATAACTGCTAGAGCATGTCAAAGAATGTGCACATCAAGTCCACACTTGTAAAACTTAGACAGTATTTAAAGACATTCACATAGAAGCGCACACATACACACACAAGTTCTTGTTTGATCACACGTGCAAACAGTATTACAGCATACTGCTATATAATAAAAAGTTACCTGACAGGACATGACTGTTTATAAAGTGCAATTTCTATATAACGGCAGCTCCTAAAGGAAATGAACTGTGGTGCACTCCTCCCCAGTAAAATGAGGTGTATATCTGAGAAACACATCGACTACAATAGTGCTCAAGATCATTATAGCGTGTGGTTTCGATGTGTGCGTGTGCGTGTTTGTGCATGTATATGTGTGTGTTGGCGACTGCCTGTTGCTCCCCTCTGCTGGGTTCATTATGACACTGCATCTTGTTTTTAACAATAGAGGTTTTAATAGAGGTGAAGCCAGGCCAGGCCAGTTAAATAAACACACACAAACACACCTCCAGCAGATCTGATAAAACAGCCAATAATGTGTCACCTTATTTGATGCTTCCAACAATGGCAGACTGGCCTGTGTTTGCACAGCTTTGAGGCTTTGGAGTAAGCTACTGAATAAAACTGTCATCAAAATTATTATTATTATTATTGCACTCTTAAAAAGGATAGCATCTTAATTCATTTCAGTAAGATCACTAATCAGACATAACATGAGTTTAGATGCAGAAGCACTGGTGTGAAAAGAACCTGCACAGAAACAGATCAACCTAGCCACATTTCTCCTTGCTCAACAGACTATACAGCTTCCTAGTTTTGTCCTCCTTTTGGAAGTATTTCTGTCTTGCCCTATAAAGACAGAACTGAGCCATTGGGGACAAAAAATAATGAAACCTGTTCCCCAGTCTACAGAGATTTCTGCAGTGTTAGTATCAGGACTGATCTCAAGTGAATATTGCTAAAACTCTTGTTGGATATTAAAACGCATGCTTTACAAAACAGTTACAACATTGGGGTAAGTGCAAAACGATCTTTCTCATAACATATTGGGAATAAAAGAGTTTTCTTAAACTCAACTTAAAAAGCTCAAGACTTCACTGTCACAGGTTTTCTATTCTCACCTTCTCACCAATTGTTTTACAAGTTACATTTGGCATTGCTTTTAGCCATAATACTCCTCGGAGTAAATGTCTTATTTTCCTCAATGAACCTTCTTTCCTCTCCCGACTACTTCACCAAAGAAACTGGTAGGATAAAAAACTCTGTCATGTCAGAACATTGTGAGGGCAAAAAGGAAGCGCAGAAATATCCCATAATAGGTCTGTTTGCAGACCTATTATGGATAGATTTAAAACTGCCTGCTAACCAAATCTTGGAATACAAGAGCATCAGCATGTGTGCAGACACTTGATCTATAAAAGTCTTGGTAAAATTCGAAAGATTTTCTAAAAGCTAATAAAAAAATTTCCCAATCATGTATGGAATGTATGTATGGAATGTCACCATCTTTAAATAAAGACTTGTCATATGGTAGCATTTCGGTATTTGAGACCAAACGTCATTATTGAGTTGTATCTTTTGTTTACTTTTTTATGTCATTTCTTTGTACTTTTTTAATCGTCACACAATTTACATCACACTGTAAAGCTCAGCACACTTTAATGGATCCATCAGTGCAATTTTAAAACAATCCATTCAACAACAACCTTAGCTACTCAAGCCTTCAAAGTTAGTAGAATTTAATTCAAGTCTCTCCTGGGCAATTTTTATCCCTGGATACCTGGCATGCACTGGTATACTTAATAAATTGTACTTACAATTTAGCCTTTAGTGTTACAGTATCCGGCCTCTAAACAGACATGTGACACTCTTGTTTTCAATTGTGACAAAATGTTTTAAACAGAAAGAAATGCACGTACATGGGTGCACGTTGACAAGCAACACTGGAAGAATGTACACTGATGTGTAGCATACCTGCGAGGGCCTTAATACGAGACCGTTCAAAGAGACGTGCCGAACTGTTCTCATTGTCCCAGTCAGTCTCTGCTGCCAGGTCCCAGCGATTGTTGATGTCATTGTACTGCTGCTGGATCTCCAAGCTGTCGAAGTCTGTTGGCGAGATTGTGCTCATGTTGTCCAGGCTGGAGAAAAACGCATTCAACCTACAGTTCGGACACAGAAACACAGACAGTCAGTGCATGGACAGCAGGGAGAGGTCATTGCATAATACAAGAAGCTTCCCAACACTAACCCTTGAAATATTTGAAAGACAAAGTTTGAAAATTAAACTTCAGAAACAAATGGTCCACTTCTATTTTCCATATAAAACAAAAAAAAAAAAAAGAAAAGACAATGCACGTCAACCACACACTGAGCACACAAAGCCTGCCAGCTGCACTCTAGTTTTATATGATCAAATGTAAGTCATATGCAAATGCAAGCTTGGACGGTGCAACTGCCAGTGTGTAACAGACTTTGAGATAAGTTTAGCAACTGTCATGAAGTCATTATGCTAGTCGATTAAAAATGAGAGCTCCTGTAACTCCAGTAATGTCATTGTATGCTGAGTCATAACGGCACAGCAATGTCAACCTACTTAGGTTTCAACTTTTGCTTGAGCAAAACACGAGTATATAACTATAACCTAGCAACCAAAAAAGACGAACACATATGGCAGTATAAATACACTTACGCAGTGTCATACTGCATTAAACCAGGGTTGTAATGACATAAAAGCTGCACATAAAAAAGCACTCTCTCATCGCATGGCTTCACTTCTAAAATTAAATAAAGGTAAATAAAAAACTGCTTATCTGCTAAAATGTCAATACGTATTGTATCATTGCAGCAAAACTAAAATTGATTGTTTTTACAAGATACTTTAATGGAAAAGGGTTTATACCAGAAATCTACTCCCCTGCTTTTGTAGTCTTTTTATGCCATTATTGCATCTTTTGTAAAGAAACTGCACTGAACTAAAAAATTCTTTCCTTATGTCAATATGATAACAGTTCAATTATTATATATTTACTGAATTTCCCAGAGGAACTGACTCAAGGAATTAATAAAGTTCTGTCTATATATTTATTTACCCATTATTGTAGATAAATAAGAAAGGTTAGTTAAATGGCACCTGTTAAAAGAAAGTCAGTCCGTTAACAGGTGTGGAGTCTTGGAACTGAAAGACATTTTGTTAACATTTCACAACATAATTATGAGATGTGTGTCATTCATGCATTCCTGTGCAAGTGCTGGCAGATTATATCACACAAACAGTAAGGGGCCTCATCAAAACATTGCTCTACATCGCCACAGCTCGCCAAGCGGTCTAAAACCTCCTCAGAATAAATTAGTCACCTCGGTCCTTGAATCACTGCTAAGAACGCAATATCTTCCCATCCTGCTGTTTGTACGAATTCAGCATCCAGTTATAAAAAAAACAAGGCTTCCTAATACGGCAACAATCAATACTTCAAACAGAATGAGGTCAATCCCACCCTCTTTCTCCAGCTGGCTAGCTCTCAGAGTTTGATCGAGAAGCAGAAGCATCTTGTCTTTTCTATTCAATTGAATCCTGAGTGTGAGACAATTATTCTGCACAACTACAGCACAAGAACTGCTGTACAGGCATGGTGACTCACACCTTAACCATTTGACATGGTAAAAATTCTATATGTAAAGGCTTAACTGTATATACAGCACTAACCAGACACAGCTTGTCTTTAGTGTTATGCACAAATACACACAATGGGGGACCTACATTAAGATTAAGCCCCCTGCAATAGAGATCCATTAGCTAACTGAAGCCATTTGCTTAAGAGCATTGAACAGATTAATAGACAAGGTTGAGTAGTCAGTTTGTTAATACCTGTGAGTTTAGCTTTAGTTGTGTCTACCAGCTGTGGCTAACCTAATCAGAGCCATTAGATGAGGAGCAGTGATGGGAAGAAATGACAGATTTTTACAAAAATAATTGTGCTGTTAAAAGTAAGTAATTAAAGGCTAAGCATGACTGAGAACTGCTGAGCCCTGTCCTTTTGTTCAAGGTTTAATTTATTCATTAAAGGATGCAAACTGCCCTTTCCAAATATGGACATAAATACTGTCCATCAGGTTTATGTTTTAGTTTGGTCATTATTAGATCATGTTATACTGCAAAGAATAATCAGGCCACATTACACACAATTAGTATCCAAATTCAATTTCTGAGTCACCCAGGTATGACTTAAAAAACCTGATAGCAGCCAATGGAATAGATTTATCTGGTTAAATGTAAAGCTGCCGTTAATATATCTGGGAGAACTATTCTTGGACTTGTCATGCTTTGCCAAGTTGATGTATCCTCTAAATCACACTGGAAATCAATAACAGACAGCTACCAGATGGGCCCAATCTGAGTGTACACAAGAAATACAGGGCCAGATTGCATCTATACATGTTCCTTCCATCACTGATTCTAGAAAACACACAACAGGCAGGCTATAACATCCCAGAGCAAAGTATAATAAAGGAAAAAAGTGCACATTTTAAAAGCCTAGCATGAACTCTAAAAGGAATCAGAACTGAACCTTTGTATCTTAAAATTTTAAAGAGTGTTCACTCCGTAAATATCTGTGGCTACACCATAGCAACCTACTGTGTGACAGAGCAAAAGTATAAGGCTTCAGTCAGTTTTGTATTTTCTTTACAAATATATTTTTCCTGAGCAAATTGTACATTTACCAGTTTTTAGTATAGGTTAAGACAGAAAAGAAGAGAATAGATGCTGGTGTTGCACTTTCTGGTGCACCGTTGTCAGTACTGGGATATTGCTAATTATGATTTTTATCTTCGTTTTTAGATAATTTTCTTCAAGTCATGCACAGCCATTTCTGTTGTGCAGCAGCTGTGTACTTTAACATAAATTTGATTTTGTAAAATATAAATAGAAAAACAAAACAAAACAAAAACAAATGCTTGGAAAATCCTATTAGTGGTTGATTAAGAAAGTGGATGGGAATAGAAACTAAATGCATGGATTAGAGAAGCAGGAAATACAACGCCTTGGAACTGCTCCTTGACTTGTCACCTATCTGGCGCCCTAGGACTGACTTGCCTTTTCTCTACAACTCACTGTATGCATAAGTAGTCAGGTATATCACTGAGTCTTCAGTTGAAGATTGGAGAGATGTTAAAATATTTGTACTATGACAGAGTGGTTTCAAAAACATCCAAACACTGCTCTCCTCCTTTTCAATTCATGCTTTCTTCTTTATTCTGGCATATTATAGGACTAATAATAATAATAATAATAATAATAATAATAATAATAGAAAAACAAAGACACTACTACACTATGTGACTGGTATGGTATCAGTCTAGCGTTACTGATAAGTAGCTACATTTAAGATTTCTACATAGCCTAAATTATAAAAATGCCACAGCATGGAAGCAGGAGTCACACAGAAGACAGACTATCCAGGACAGGCCTGGCAGTAATATAGTCCAAGGCAATCTGTTTGGGGGATTGGCAGGAGCTGGAGAGGGGCAGGACCAGTGAGGTCACAAGAGTCTGGCAGCGATAACAAAGCACCAATCCTCCCCTTGTTGTGAGTATGAAGAGGCTTGGCTCAGTGTCTGGACTAATCGCTCCTCAATGGATCAGACTAACAATCCCCTGACCTACTATGATACAGCCTACTGTACTCATCCTCCCACACACACATACGCACAACACTGGGTGACATAAAAACTGCACATACAAGCTGACCTGACCTATTACAGCACACCACCCCCAACAACCCTTCTACATACAGTATACACATGATGCTTTTGAAAGTGACACTTACAAATCCACCCACACAGCATGCAACCATATCAGCACTCGGCACACAAAATAGATTGGTCCAACACCAACAATTATGCCAGCCTGAGTGATGTGCAGCCACCTCCCCCAGTCCAGACAGAAACAAAATCAGATAAAGAAATTAACCCATAAAAATGCAACTTTGTAAAAATGCCATGCAGGAGCCTTCAACCTGATTTTTTCCCCCTAAAAAAGCCTATTTTCCAAACCTTCAGACATAAGATTTAAGCCCCAAAGCTACTTAAAAATAAATAAATAAAAACACAGCCTGGCAGACAGATGTGGCACAAAAAGGTCACATAAAAGAGTTTCTATGAAAGAAAATCCCCCCAAGGTCTAATCCACAAATACAAAACAAAGACAAACATTTGTGTATGAAATATTTAGAACCTGTCACAGCCTTTATATCTTAACATGCTTTTGAAAAATTATTACTGTAATTAAAGCAAAACAATATACAAATGAAAGGCACATGACACAGATACATAGTGCTTCTGTACAATGGGAAAAAGATTAAAGTAGGGCACAAAGAAATGCCTCGTGGCTAAATCGAGCTCTATACTGGGCAGACACACATCAGGCTATTACTCACAACAGAACGACACTGGTTAAGAAAGGAAGGCAGAGCTAGCAGTATGACAGGCAGCGCCACCACCTCTGCCTATTTTTTCTTCTGTGTCACCCCACCTCCCCTCCCAGAGCTGCCTCCCTTTGCCCAGCTGGGCTGTTTGTCACTGCACCCGTTAATCAGGGAGAGAGGAAAGAGAAATAGAGCCTGCAATCAGTCACCCTCAGGGAATTAGGCTTGTGCACATTAACCAGCCAAACTGCTACCTTGCACCAGGGGAATAGGGTAGACGGTCTCACACACACACACTCCTTATAATGGCAGACAAAGGGGCAATACAACTCATAACAAAACCATGTTAAAACACAGTCATTCAAAACACACAAAGATAAGATTTTTAACATTTTACCAATTTCATTGTAAAACTCTTTAAGTGAAGGAAAAAAAACTAAAATTAAAGAAAATGTTTTGCTGGCATTCTTTATGAGTATACCGAAGCCATGAGCTTTGCATTAATGAATATTAATATATTCAAGTGAATGTGGCACCTCTGCTTTGCCCCAAATCAAGCTGCCTGTGATACTTAGTTGAGCCTGCAGGGTGTGGAGGCAGATCCCAAAAAGCAGAGGACAAAGCGTGCCCTGCCAAAGTGGCCCCACACAATGGAGAGTCAGCAGAGGGATGAGGCCAGCCGTTCAAGCCTTTCCTGTTTGCAGAGATGAGGCAGCCAGAGGCACATATGCATCAGAGGCCCTTCCACGGCCTGCTGATCCTGGCCTGAATGCCCTGCTGAATAGGACAGCAGAGATCCTTTGTTGACCTGTAGCATCACATTTATCAAACACTCACGCAGCCAGCATGCCCTTCACATATCGACATAGATATCAGCCTAACTCCAGATAATATTTTGTTTTGATGTCATTTTATTCTACATCCGTATTATCTTTTCATTTTCACAAATGACACACTAAATTAATTTTAACAAGTAATCATATTAACAGTCAAACTAATTTATTAATCAATGCAACATGGCAAATACAGAAATTGTTTTCCAGAGCTGAATTACTATTCACTGCAAGAAGTCACATTTCCCTGTAGTCTTGGAAAATGTCATCAAACTCAGTGACGGTTTACAACTTTGTTATTAGTCTGAAAATACAGAAGCGCTACTATATACTTTAGGTACTTAATGGACAAAAACATAATGATCTAGTTTATAAACAATGTCAATCCTCCACATGACCTCTATATTATTGAAATCTGTATTATCTGACAGAAAACATGGATGCCTATGACCTACATCTTCTTCAGTGATTTGTCACATTTACAACAAAAAAAAAAAAATTAATAGTCCCATTGGTATCATTAATGTTCAGTACAGAGAGATGCTGCTATACAGGCAAGTTAAGGCCCAGTGAGAATACTGGCCCATCCACAATATGGCTTATTAAGACTAATACTAAAAATAGGCAAATGCTATAGTGTTTGTGCTCCCCTCTTGCTGCTGCAGCTGAATGAGTCCTGGGCTTAGCCTTCATTTCTAAATACATTTGGCTGTGAGTTACAATAGCATCAATCTCCCAAGCTGCCAGAAATCCAAATTAAAAACATCAGTGAATTAATTATTCATGCCATTTTAAAACACACAAGAACAAATGCAGGCACGAGCTCGGGCATCACGCCTGCATGTGCTAATACACAGTGCTTCGGATTCATACAAGATCATTCATATCAGTGAAAATAGCTTCAGCCAATCAGAAAGCTTTACTACTTTATGGACAACTGGCCAATACAAAAATACCTGGAACCAACAAGACTACCCAATATATGAATAATGTGGCTGAATGTGAGCTATAATGACAAAATAAAAAACAAAGCCTTGCTCTCAAACATTTCAGTTACCATTAAAAATCCTAATGCGCCAATATAAAAACACACCAGGATTTTCTTTTAAGATTTCTACCAGTGGTGTGTAATATTTTTGTACCACTTTACTTTTTAGTTTCTAAACCATCTGAAATGTAAAGTTTTATTTAGCAACATCCTCTCTCTGTAGGAGTTTGATAATTGTTACCCCGTGATTAACAACAACCTCATGAAATATGTTCATCTGGGTGACAGAAAATAACACATATTTAAGGTCTGCGGCAGATTTAAATCACCACGTTGGTGTTACTTATAATGGTGGTGTCACACAGCTGTTCTTTGAAGTGTTTTGAAAAGGACTAGCAAGCATTCATTTAGCAAATTGCAACCTTTGGGAAAAACGTGATCACTTTAGTCAAAAAGCAGTGTTGCTGCACTAAGATGCTGTAGTTCCTAAATGTAATTTCAGAGTACCCAGAGAAAAGCAAGAACTGATAAGCTGAACGCATACACTGAAAGGTATTCATTTAATTTTAAGATAAGTGATTATCGGCAAATGCTCCTATCCAAGTACTTAACCACTGTCCATATCAGTATTGCTTGCTAGCTCTATGATTTGAAGTGGCAGTGAGACGTTGCGCTTTCAGATTTCTGTGGGGGTGTGTAACAGTTTGTGACCTTGTGAAGCACTGGTGAAACAACTGTTCTCCATCTAAAAATCAGCCCCCATAAGTGGTGCTGACAAAAGCCTCCCAGACCTCACCTTTAAGAGAGATATTTATTCATTAAAAGCCTCTAGATGCAGGTTTAATAGAGTACAAGCTGTCATAATAAAAACAGCTGGAAAATGTCATGTTAAGAGTTGTGTTTTCCCTGTTTTCTACTGCATCTACTACAACATCAATCCTTCTGGCAATATTATAAATAATATAAAGAGAGTGCTGGTACTCGTTCAGTTTACATAGTTAGTTTTGATAGGATCTGAGATACTGTGTAAAATTTAACTGAAAACTGTGTAAGCAACACATAAGGAACGCAGGTTACTAGCATTCCTGATGCTCCTAATAACCTGGAGCATCAGGTTCAAGGACATCTGTATCACTGTGGTGCATCTTAAAAACAATCTATAAGCATTAAGTTCAGTCAAGTCCTTGACTACAGTCTGGTCGCCACATTGTACCAACCACACCCAAAAGCAAGCAAGCACACAACTAAATAGCTATGCAAATGTGAATTTAATATTTCTTAAAATAGCAAAACCAGCAGATCATCACAGTCAACACCTATAGTACACCCACGTGATGCTACCTTGTTCATTTCTTAGCGCAAGGAGCTAATTTTTATTAAGCAAACCACTGGGTATACATGACATGATAAAATGTTTCAGTGTGAATCCTCAGTGAAAGAATAGAGTACCAATGTTAGGCAAGACCAATGTTAAATGCTTTGGCACCATAAAGACGGCATAAATTTATATTACCCTCTTATTAACTGATAGTTGCTGCTTTACTATAATATATTGCTTGATACAATAAAACAATGGTCATGATCTGGTCATAGAGATATTTATAAATCTGGTTTTTATAAGAGCAAAGTGCAGAGCTGCTATTGTACTGAGTCCGTGTATAACTTCAAGAGCAGAAAATGGCTGTAGCCACTTGAAAAGTGATAGAACTGGAGCATCTTTAAGTGCTACTTCATACTGGCTGCAAAAGTAAGTCAATTCCCAAAGAGCCCCAAGTTAAAACGCACAACTATACAGCGTTAAAAAGAATGTTTAGATCCTGGTACAAAAAGTATTTTGTTCTCTATGGATGGCTTCATATATCTAGGCAAGGTGAATTTTATTAATCCATCTGGACCCTGGAATTTAGGTTTTCATTAACAGATATTCCAGCACAAAAAACACTGGGAACTAATCAGTGTTTTCTAGGCTTCATGTTCACTAACTAAAATCACTGAACTGGACCTTTGTAACTTGTTTGTGCTACTGATACATTTTTATGGCTTGCAGTGTGGCACAGACTGTGCAAGAGGTGTTTCCCTCAGTTTGGTGAGTGAAATGTTAGTGTTGTGTGTCAAAGCAATGTTGTCCATTTCCAAACCTGTTAATCCACATTTAAAACTGAATTAATGCTGGAAGTCCACTGTAGAAGCACTTCAGAAGGTTCAGTATTAATGGTGCCCTCACAGATGTGCACATTACTATTCTACATGAATACACTTCCATTACATCACCCTTGCTTCTGAACCCGCCAAAAGCACATGAGGCCTAAGCTGACACTACACATTGGCATAAACTTAACCATATGTGAAGATCTGTGAATAGTTCTCCAGCTGTTATGTATCTGTGCAAACTCATGTTGGAAGTGGGGATAAAACTCCCCAGTGTCTATTTCTCCCTCCTCTTGTGTGCAGAGTAGCCACAGCTAAATTAGCAATTAGCATCCACACAGCAAAAAGATAGACAGCAGTATTCATTTGTATCATTTCACTCGGTATAATAAAAAATTTTTGGAAAAAGGGTTGGGAGATAACAATAAACTTTATGTTAAACAAAAAAGTTACAGCTTGCGAGATGCTTTTAATGATTATAAAGTCCACCCAGAGGCACTTGACAGTTATTTTGAGTATTAACTAAATTAACTTTAGTTTTAATGGTCACAGGGATGTTAAAACTGCATGCATAGAATCACCAGCCCGATCTGATTAAAACAAATAAGTTAGGCAATTCTAGTTTACAATAATGTTTTAACAACTTTTTCCCTTAGAAGTTAAAACTGTCATTATCTTGGCTCTGAGATAATTCTCTCATAGATTTAAATTTAGAACCATTTCAGTGCTACATCTTCAGCTGATAATGTCTCTGGCTCTACACACCACATTTCTTTGTTTTAAAATACTTTAAGTTGATAATCACACAGTTGTTCAGAGAAGCAGCTATATTCTAATGAACGGAAACCTCAACTTAACCTTAAAAATGTAAACTGCTTATGTGGTTTGCATATGACCCAGAATTTTTGCCTAGTAAGACCGACTCGACATTTAAAACATGGGCTAATAAAGGTCTCACCACATACAGTACCTTGTTGAAAGACAGAAAAGTGATGAGTTTCCAGGACCTTAAGAATAAGTTTGGGTTGCAAAATCAAGACTTTTTTAGATATTTGCAACTGAGGGAGCTAAAACATCCCCAGTTACTGGCTGGGAATGAAGAAATTATTTACATATTCGAGAATGCATATAGAGATGCACCCTATCAAAAAATTATTTCCAAATTATATCGTTCACTGACCAACCCAAGGGGTCATGATACAAGATATGTTAAAGCAAGATGGAAAGCAGATGGTAATCTATCCCTAACAGAAGAGGATTGGGATGGGATCTGTATGCAGCAGTGGTCGGTAACAAGCTCCCCCTCGTGGAGGGAATTCAGTTGGAAGAATATAATTTGTTATTTTAATACCCCGGCTCGAAAATCCAATTATTCCCATAAGACAACATGCTGGAGGCAGTGTGGACATGCAGCAGCAAATCGGTTCCACATCTTTTGGGAATGTCCTCTTGTGGCTCCATTTTTTAAGGAAATACATAAGGTCCTGGAAACAATCTTCCAAAAGAAAATACAATTTCATTTTGCAGTATTGTACCTAGGGAACTTAGAGAGTCTTAATCTATGTAAACCGGATAAATATTTGTTCAGCGTGCTGTTGGTGGCTTCCACAAAGGCCATAACCCATTGTTGGCTTAATGAGGATACTCCTACTACAAATGAGTGGATTGACGTGATATATACTATTTTTGTCATGGAAAGAAAAACTTTTAGGCTAAAGTTGCAGGCGGACTCATTTGACGAATACTGGTCGAAATGGTTGAACTATGTACAAAATGGGAGGCCTGATTTTGTATAATCTCGTTGTATTTTCTGGTTTGTTTTGTTTTGTTTTTCCTTTTCTTTTCCTCCCACTGTGGTTAAGTTGTATTGTTGTACATGTTGTATAAATAAGAAAACCAATAAAACATAACTGCTTAGAAACACAACTTGAACAGCATTAATCTATTTCTGCCAGGTATCCAAACTGATACTAGTTTTTAATGACTTCCAACTTTAGAAATCATTAAAAACTAGCACATATTTTATGGTTTTTGTGGTCCCCTTGAACAGCATGTTGTACAAAATACTATATAGTATAGTATTTTTAAAACCTATTAAACATTCTTTACCAAAGATTTTATTTAATCTTTGAATCTATTCTGTCTTAAGAATCAGATGTAAAAATCAGCATAATCAGCGTTCTAAATTTGTATCAAATGTAGAAAGACTGGATAAATTAACCACAATAGATAAATAGATTATATATTAGTACACTATATCATGAGATGCTCCTGTAGTTAGACCTATAAATATGAATTGTTAAGAGATGCACATTAGAAAGCAGCCATAAAAGGCTTAAATTTGGTTAGTAATATGGTTCACTGCCGCAAGATAAAAGCGTGAATAGCATGAATTGAAAAAGGCTTGTCCAAGAGGGATTTTGAGAATCAGCACTACAGGGGGCCCATATTCAAAGTCCCATTCTATTGTTGAATGCTGTTCATCAAGGCAACCAGCCAGCCAGCTAATAGCAATTTCTTATCCATCTATATCATCCTGTCTGTGTCTCCATCAAAAAAAGCTCCACATTTTTTGGGTGTTTTTCGTATGATCTGGATTCCATGAGGTTTAATTGGTCAACAAGCACATTTTACTCCAATGAAAGGATTTTAGTGCATTAATCTATTTTGTTTTGTTATTTCTTCTTCCAGGAAACAGGATATAGCACTAAGTGAAACACTAAGCACAATGTCTAATTACACAATAATTGAGAATACTTTGGCCACAACAACACACACCTCTTTCCTGAACATAAATGCTTATTCAGCTGCCAGGAACATGGCACTTTAAAAAATATTTTTAAGCTCACACATTAAATGATATATATAGAATTGCTGGTTAGTTATATCAGTTACTTGAACTGAATCTATAACAATATGCTAATATAGTTTACGTATATACGTATGCTGATATTTTCTTCAAGTCTAGCCAATGCAGTGATTACAATGTGTATTAGCAGTCCAGAAAGAGCCTATTTATGTTAATACATCTGCAGAAAAGCCACTAACAAAGACAAGAAGACTGACCTATTCTTCATATTCATCATGTGAAAAGCAAAATCTATTTGTAGCAAGAACTGGGATCAACTCCACAAAGAAAGAGACAAGCAGAATAACTGGCTAATGATGAATAATTCAATTAGTGGCTCCATATTCGTTGTTTTTTTTTTACAATATAATGGTAGGTATGATCCAATTCTGAAACGTTAGGTCAATGCATATGTTTACCTTTACAGCTTTCAATGGGTGACAGCAATATCTTTGCTTGTTTTGTTATTGTTGTCATTCATCTCTGTTACATACCACGAAAAAGTGACGAAAATAACTTTTTTAGTCTTATTGTGATTGTGATGTAACAAAATTGTCAGCCACTGCCATCTGTAAATGTGTTTCATTTTTTTATAAGTGGCTAGTATTGACTGACAACAGCATAAAGCCAATATATCAGTACTTCCCTATTATTTAGGTATGCAGGATTGGTCCTGTTTAGTTTTCAAGCAACAACAACATTTCCGTTCATCAATAGCCATAAATAACAGAAAGTGCAGAGATGTATGTTAAGTAAAGTAGCACAGACTCATTGCCTCAGCTACATACAGGCCAGTCATGTTTATGTGCCTAGTGTCACCCTTAAGGCTTATTTCAAGCCATAAAAAAACCTTAGTATGGCTATATAGAGACAATAGTTGTACAAGCCTTAATACCAGGGATAGAAAATATATGAAGTAGAACAGTAGAAATGGTAGAACGGCACAAAATCCGGCACTGTTTCATAACACACTGCTGAATGTGAAACATACACTCACTACCAAATCATCTCTGCCATAAATTTGCCTTTTACAAAGCTTTAACATATTCAGAGTTGTCACAGTAAAAATCATGATTACGTTTATTATTGAGGTCATAGTGGGTTTTAATGATGTACTGGACTACCCTGCACTGGAAACTGTCCCTAAATTTTTTGTGATGAATATGAACTGAGGACATGCAGAATGATTTCAGGCCTAGCTGACAGGAAGGGTCTTTACCAATTAAAACAACTCAAATCCTACATGAAATTAAAATTACATTTTAGAATACATTTTACTTATTTTGTGTTGACTTTATAGACATGAATTCAAAAACAACAACAAAAAAAATCATACAATTATATCAAACATTAACATCCGAACCAGTTTTCAGGCCTATGATACAGGAAAGGGGGAGGAAAGACAATGGAAATATCACAGAATTAATCTGCTTTCTAACCTACTCTGTAAAGCTAGAGAATCAGTCACTGAATATAAACTGAGCCACAAACCAGAGCTGTACTGTGCTGAGAACAACTGGATGACTGTCTTCTAATGAAGAGATCCTCACTTTGGTTTCAAACCATTTCCTTGCAGACTCTTGTAGCCCTAACAGCAGTTAAGTGACATCAACAAACTCCTTAGCTACTGTGTGGTTTACAACACCTAAACATTTTAGCCCTGCGTTACTAATTTGTGCTTTAAGGTTTAAAAAATAAATAAATACATACATAAAATCAACAAAAACACCCCATCATGGGTGTTACCCAGTACCAACATTAGACAAAAACATCAAATTGCAAATTCC
Source organism: Simochromis diagramma (assembly GCF_900408965.1). Classification (NCBI taxonomy): domain Eukaryota; kingdom Metazoa; phylum Chordata; class Actinopteri; order Cichliformes; family Cichlidae; genus Simochromis; species Simochromis diagramma. Next base: position 1,618,837 of record NW_024386883.1, read on the forward strand.
TCATCAAGAATACTGATTACAATAAACCATATATGCCATGTGAGGTTTTTTGTTTTCCAACCATTTTCAGTGCAGACGTTTCTGGGCCAATGAAACATGGATCTACACGTGGTGGCCAGTAAATGCCAGCTCCGTGCTATCTGCTAGTTAAAAAGTGAGGCGCTTGATGTCCATATAGCAAACTTGCACATTTCAAAACAACGTGTTAACTGGCTTTTGATTGCAATCATCTCTTCCCTAGTGAGCCCTCATTTTTACTTTTACCTGATGCATCCCAAGCTATGACTCACAGCCTAGGCCAGGCACGCAGAATAAATCTCAAATGTCATATGATAACATAACATAACCACGAAGCCCACAGCTTTACAAGATGCCAGCACTGTAGCATATCATGGTATGGTACGTAAAAAACATAGCCAGCGGCAAGGCTTGGTTGGTGTAGTAGCAGATGCTGAATCAAAGATCCACAGGCAGGCTGGCTGACTGGCTGTGCACAACACGCAGATAAAATGTGGCTGCATTTGACATCGATTCAAACAAAGGCAAGAAGAGGCAGACGTACACAGAGATGTTCCCAACGACTAACACAACGCGCTGCAGTTGGACACTTCCCAACCAGGCAGCTAACATAACAGAAATGTATGCAGGCTTATCTCCAGTCACAGAAATGTAAAACAGAAAACGTTGTCTTTTGGCATGAAAAGCTAATAGCAGTGGCAAGCTAACAGCAAGTCACCTGAATATCAGACTCCCCCCTCATTAGCTTTGTTACGAGTGGCTAGCCTGCTGGTGGCGAAAAATAAAGAGACAAAAAAAACCCCAACAACACACACACTTACCCCTTATTTTCTCTTCTGTTTAAGAGGCCCTCGATGTTTTCTTTTTTGTCCTATCGCGTCGCTATATGCGAAATTTAACCAAACATGTGAAAAATCTTCCTTTGCTCTCGGACGCGTCCGGCTACGCTAAATTAGAATATTAACGGTTTAACAAAAATCCCAGGTGACACTGGTAACGTCTTCCCTTTAAATCCGCATCCTCGAAAAACCTCTTTCCCTCCGCGCTGCTAGCGGTGCAGCGCGTTACGAAACCAAGCCAGGCTCTCTCTTTATTTAGCTTTCACACAGCAAAACGGTCTGCTGGGGGGGAAAAACATATACAGGCTGAGAGGACCCCGTTTTGAGGCAGGTATGAGACGGATATCCGCAGCAGCTTCTTCTCTCCCCCCCCCCCGGCAGCCGAGCATCCGAAGGACCGTCCGTACCTCACTGACTCCAGCTCCCTGTGCTAACGTTCAACAGGGAGAAGAAAGAAAGAAAAAGTAGATGTGGTGGTGGTAGCTAGGGATGTGCGTGGGAGGGGGGTTAGGTGGCGGGTGAGTGGGAGGGTGTGTAGGTTGGGTTCTGACCCTTCACAGTCGCGCTGTATTCTCACAGTATCAGTATTCTCAACAATAGCAGGAAGATAATGCTCTGTCCTTGTGTCTGGTGCTGTCCCTGGTGCTAAAACTGAAAGCTTTCACTTTCATATACCGTGCTTTTAATTAGACTCTGTCTATCTACAGTGCTGTGCAAGTGTCAAACCAGCTCCCCATTTCTTTATATTATGCTAGGAAAATTGTAAATTGGAGCATTTCATTGAAAAGTGCAATAATTCTTACTAACCTGAAACATAGTTTTAATTCTTCAACAGCGTTTTTAAGGCTTCTTGGACTTCCCAGTGCTCTTCTTTGGATGCTGGCTGCTTTTTGTTGGTCACTCTGTCACGATGATCCCACACTGCTTTGGTATTGAGATCTGGGGAGGCCAATCCATGACTTATAGTGAGCCATGAAGTTTCTATGTAGGTATGCTTTTTTGAAGGGGGGGTAGTTTATCTTTATTAACCCCAAGTTGCTCTCTGATGGGAGTGAATTTTAGATGTTAATGTTAGGAAGCACATAAGCATAGAAAGGGGCTTAAATGGATGGGTGAATGACGCTAGTTGTATAAAATGCATACTTTATACAACTTTATACAACATACTTCTCATTATGATCCTTATATAGAACTTTTCTAAGAACTTTTTTATAAAAAAAAAAAACCAGTTCATTAACCATTTACTGTGCTGGCAGTGTGTCTGAGGTGTCATTGTCATGCTGAAATATCCCAGTCAAATGTTCTCCAATTGACCTGACACTATTTGCTTTATCAGTTCTGACCGGATCCCCACCACGAGCTGAAATGCAGTCCCAAACATGACAGAGCCTCCACTGTGCTTTATGGCTTTATGGCTGTAGATACTCACTGTTGTAAATTCAGTACCTCTCTCCTGGTCTTCTCCATGCATACCAATAGCAGTTTGAAGTAAAAATGTCAAATTTCATCACTCATTCATCACTCCACAAGACCAGCTGTCACTGATTTTCAGTCCAGCTCTTGTGAAATTTGATACACATCAGCATTTTCTCTGTTTCTCTTCCTTAAGAATGGCCTTTTGACAGCCACCCTTCCTCTGAGACTGTTTCTGATGAGGTTTTGGTGATCAATAAATGGATCAATTGAAGGGCCAGATGCATCACTCGGGTCCTACGTTGGATCTTTGCTGGATATTTTCCTGTTTCTTAAGGACATGACTTTCAAATGCTGTTTATCTGCTGTAGATAGTTTCTTAGGCCTGCTCTGTGTCAAAGCCAGAGCATATGAACTGAACAGGCAACCAACTTTGACAAGAGGGCATCTGGTTCAAGTCACTTTGCTATTCCATTAAAAAAAAAGTGCTTGCACTCACATACACTTTGTCTAGAATTTATAAGCAAATATGTACAGCAGTATCTGTTACATTTACATTTTAAAGGGTATTACAAGAGTCAGTCCTCTGTGATTACTAAATCTATACACTGTGTCAGTCTACACAATAAATTTAAGAATAAACGAGCCACTTTAAACTACAATCACAAACTGGTATGCATAATAACAACCATAGACTCATAGAAACAGGAATCCACAGTTATAAAAGTGTAAAAAATATCTGTCTTAGATTGCAGAAGCAAATTAGGAGACACATTTTCTCTAGGCGCAGAAGTGGATCAATAAATCACTCATGCACAGACACTAGGACAGCTGACTGAGAGCACAGACTATCTTCAGCGCATTTCCATTTGTTTAGCAATTTTCAAGGGAGTTACTTGTTTTAAAACTAGCTGCGTAAGCTGATGAAGGCCCCTTTTTTAGTTTCAAAGACACATGAGGGGTACTTCCCAAGGTTTAACCTGCACAGGTCCATCCGCACAGTGTCCTTCATTCTGGTTAACATGATTGATGCAGAAGCACTAAACTACCAGTAACTGGATAAATGAATTGATTTCTCACTGCAATAATTTATCAGCACTGTGAGTGTTTAATTTTTTATCACCACTCTGTAGGAATTAATGTAACTTATAGTTGAAGTATGTTAGCAGAATTCAGCTGAGGGAGCACTGTGACCTTTATGGATGGACCTCCATCCAGTGTTTGTCCATAATGCCAAGTACATATCCTTAAACCAAAGCAAGTAATATTTTTTCCTATTAAATTCAAGACAAGAAAGTTGTTTCTACTGTTGTACAGCTGATGCCTCCAAAACTGGGAAACTCATACAACAATAGAGGGGATGTAGCTACACTGTATTTTTTGAGTGAAGTGCCCTTTTAAGGTGGGCTTAAATTCCTTTTATAGCTCTGACAATTCTCCAGTCATTAAGCAAATCATTTCATGACAAAGGGTAAGCATATTCAAATTTATTTTGGTCTATAATTCTCTTATTACTTGAAATGTGTAAAATATTGTTAAATGCTTGGAGTATTAAATGTATAACTGGACTTTAAGCTTCAGATTCTCAAACTAGGCTCCTTCTCCTTCTTTGTCGGGATTTCTTAAGATTAGGGTTTTGTTCCATATTAATGCACTATACTGCAAGAATACATTTGACACTTTTTGAAATGAAAGACCTATCCTCAACACCACATTCTTGATCTTTATTTTTATACATATTTATTTTTTCTTTTCAGATTTTACTCCAGATTTTACTTAAGTTCAGAGGGTTATCTTTGAGGAACTGCAGTTCTACTAAATAATTCCTGAGACACTATGCAGCACCTGGCTGGTGTGCAACATAAAGCAGGTCATTGAGATCTGGGTTATTCATAAAGCCCCGGAAGATGGTCATGAAAGAGTGTCTCAGCACCATGGGTAAGTGTTTTCCTGTGTGCTTTTTCTCTGCTGCACTACAGTGTGTGCAGTGTCTTAATGGTTACAGCAGTTAGAAAAGATGAACACTCTAGGGAGCCATTCATTCATGTTGGTTCGCTATTGGCAGGAACTGAGGAAGGCACCCAAACTGACACCTAAATCAGTTTTGAGTCTTGGTCTAGGTCCGGCCCATCGACGGGTGTAGCGAAACCAAAAAAGTGGTGGCGGTGGTGAGGGGTTTATGGGATGATGGGTCTCTTAGGGAGGGCTCAGCAGTTTGAAGAAAAAAAGCATGCTACTCATTAAAGGCAGTTAGTGGTAATGAAAAAGCTCTGCTGTGTTGTTAGAGTGGTTTGAACACTTTGCAGTGTGGACGTATTATTGGAGTTTTCCAAACGAGCAGCCTCTTTACAGCTGCAGCTAGAAAGGTTGTTTTTGATTTGCAACATCTTTAACTATATTTAATGCAAAAAAAAAAAGTGTGAAAGGAAAATTGGGAAAAGTTGTTGATTTGAAATTTGAAAGAAGAATGGGGATATAAACCATATGGATAATGGATTTGCCTGTTTAATGAGGTGGCAGTGGGAAGCCATAAAACAGTTGAAATGTGTTCAGTAAGTATTCAAGTAGAATTTGATTGGCTTAAAGTAATTATTTTGTGAATTTGGAACATTATGATGTAAGTTTACAGAGGTTTGAGCTTTAACAGTCAGATTTATAACAGAAAACCTATTGTTAACCACACAAATGAGACCATGTCACATCTGGAATGTAATGTAGGGTAACCTTGAGTAAACTGCTCCCTTCTTAGGATGACCGAATAACACAGATAAATGCAAAGAGTTACCAAATATTTATCTATTAATTAAAAGCTGTGAACAGGTTGGATATAAAACTGCTAAGCTGATAATGCTGTATATACAAGCTCATCATTGACACCTATCAGGGCACGTTTCTCTTTATCTCTAAAAAATTTTTGGCTTGAAAGAATGTGACTTGTAACTACACAATGATCTTAATGAGGCCTTAAGACACTAGAGTTAAGGTGGCTTTAAGTGTGTAAAGGAAACCACGAGTCTTTGACCAGATGCTACACAGCAGTGTTTAAGAATAAAAGAAAGCCCCGGGTCTTCAAAAATCACTCAACTGAGCTGCATGCTTGTGCATCAGGAACGATAGCTCTCTCTTTCTCTCTCTCACACACACACATGCACAGAACCTGTTTACGCCCTCAGTCCTAGTCACCCACCTCTGTTTAAAGACCCACACCCAAGCAGACAGCTCAGCCACAATCCACCATGACAAAGGAAAAGAGCTGAGCGTGGGATATAAGGCTGCCACTGGCTGCCAGAGTGTGTCCAGCACAGTGATTTCTGCAGATTGCAGCAGTTTGAGATAAACCCCCTTCTGTCTGCTCACTATAGATGGGACCTGGGTGGGTGGGGTCATCATTGGTGCGTGCAGTGAGCGGGGTGGTGCTGGAGGGTGGTGTCTGATAAAGTCTGTGTATACACCACCACCCCCATCCCCCACTCTCCATCCAACCTCAAAACAGTCTGTGTGTTTGATTAACACTACCCTCATTAAAGCTGGGTAATTGAGAGGGGTCTCTCTATGCGCTGCAGCCTTTATAAGCTGAAGAAACAAGACTGAGCATTTATTCCAGATAGATCATGTCAAACAGATCACAGATATGATATGTACTGCATAGTGTCCATTTTGCAAATTAATTCAACAGCCTCCCAATTAATTGAAAATATAAATTGAAAATATAAATTGTAAGAAAAAGGTATATTTGCAGGTACTAATGCAAAATAAGCCTGCAATTCCTGCCCTACAGGTGCCTTCCTTTTATGTCCTACACAACATGAAACATGGAGTGGAGTTGGGTTGCAAAGAGGCTTGCAGACATGGAGCAATTGTAGGTAAGTTAAAGCAAAAAGTAAAAGTAAATGTATCTCATGAGATTCAACTGCTGGTAGAATGATGAGCTGGGACGCTTGAGCAGTGGCCTGCCTACGCTAATGCTATTGTCAGTTTATTTATATTAAATCTTGAAAGTTTATCTATTGATAAACCTAAAAAAAAGAAGTATTTTTGCTGTTTTTAATCAGCGCTAGTTTCTGCCTGTATGTAAAATAGGAGGAAAAGAGGAAGACCACAGTGAAGACTCATCAATATAGTGAAGGTCATGCCGAGGGTTGGTGTGATAATGCTAGTGACAGGGTGACATGGAGGCAGGTGATTCGCTGTGCCAACCCATAAAAGGAGTAGCTAAAAGAAGGAGTAGTAGCTGCCTTTATGTGTGACCAGTGTTGAAAGTATATACAGTAGATAGAGCGTATAAATCAACCAGCGTTTATCCACAACAGTGCAAACAGATTCTCCAGACAGGTAACAACACATTTCAACGTAGATCATCTTCCCCTTTTTATTCCCTCTTTGCATTAATCAACCTCTAGACTTTGAGCATATTGACGAGTAAACCACCCTAAATAGCCTCACATACTGACATAATTATCCTGAAAAATCTGGTGAGACTTTATGACTCAGTCTTTATGAGTTTTCCCAGTAAATGTTAAAGAAAAAAATGCAGATCATCTTGCTCTGTAATTGCGAAGTGGCAGATGTGAAATTTGCTTGTCATTTCCAAGCATCACCATATGCCGTATTTGTCTCTCCGTCTCCAAAGTCAACCAAAACTGTATTAGACCAACAAAGAGGAAAGTTTAGTAGCTGCAGTCTACAGCCAGCGACACCCAGTGGGTTATACTCCGGTCAGCATGACCCACTAGCAGATATTTTTATCTCCAGCACAACTTTTTGAGTTTTCTCCGGAGAACACCTATGCTATTTCTGGTTCGGTTCTTGCTCATCTGTCTTTGCTGTCCCTTTTCTTATCTCTGTTTCTCCCCAAACTAGTTGCTGGAGGTCACCCTGCTGTTCCAGTTTAAAATTATATAATAATTAGACAGAATGAAACCAGGACACCAAGGAACTGTGGTGCCACTATGGTGCAACGTGACTCACAGACCGCACAGAAATTGGGATTGACTACAGGTCTGGACAAATAGGAAGCAAAGCTGAGTGGGGGAGTTGTGACAGTTTTTTTGTGGTTTGCAAATCAGAAGATGAGCTGTTTTACAGGCAGTTAATGTTTATGAATCCCATGATAATACTGTGGATCCACTCACATTCTTTAGCGTTTCATATAATTTGTGTTTTTAGGAGGTCACAGTGGGCATGGGAGTCTACACATGAGTCAAGGCAAGTCATGATAACTGTGTACTTTTTGCAACCACTGTGTTTATCAGACCAAATCCTTTTGCCAGACAAGCAGACTGAAATAAATCAAAAACTGAAATCGTTAGTAACATTCAAGTTGATGTTTAATTTGTGAATAAAGCACATACAGCATGTTTCCCCCACAAAAATCAAATTAACAAGTATGCAGGAGCAGCTAGACTGAAGATTACTGAAAAAAACATTCAGTGCTGTACATGTACTAGCAGCTCCCTCTAGTGTGGGTTTTATTTGAGTTTATGTTTTATTTTTGCAGGGAAGGGATAGTCAGAAGTAAACTCTTTGTAAATGCAAACATTTTAGGAATTAATTTTTGATCATAAATCAAAAAAAAAAAAAGTCAAATGTCAAAGTAATAATGCAATGCAATGTCAAAGTTCAGATTTGCATCATTTATTTTATTGAAAAATAATTAACTTCAGTGACTAAATGAAATGAATAAGTGTGGTCTTCAGTGCATATAGTATTCAAAGGTAGAGAAGTAGGATAGTCAGGGAGATGAAGAAAATAGTGGCAAAGGAAAAGGAGAACTTGGACAGATGGAGGGAATGGGGAAGGTGGGGAAGAGCTGTTGCTTTAAATTGCGCCACTAGATGGCACTGCTCCTTTTGAGGTACCGCTGTGAGTGCACAGAACGGTAGATTGCATTGACGCCTAGTTTATGAGCACTGGTGTTTGCAGGGAATATAGGCTCATTATCTTGAGATAATATCCTTTCAAACTGTGTGTTTTTTACTAATAAGTATTCAAACGCGTTGAATTTGGGACATACTTGGGGTTCTGTCTTTGAGTGTAACCGTGTTTGGGTGGATGTTAATAGAAGTGTGGAAAGCTGAGCATCGGTTGTGAAAGAGGCCACCCTGACCATTTGTCCCTTCTGTAATCCCTTTTCTTGATCTTCTGCATTGCTGCACTGTTGAGATACTTTTTTTTTGCATCCTGACTTAGAATTAAGCCTCACGCAGACACTTCACTTTGTCAGACAGAGACGATGGTGACGACCAGGATTTGGGGGAAACTACAGAAAGGGACTCTGTCACTGAGCTTCAGGCCAAAGGATCAGAAATGGGTAATAACTGTTTTGAATTGTGGAGCTAGCAAGTCATATGTTTATTTGCCATGGGTGCACCACATCCAAGAGCAATGGATGGACGTTGACGAGTTTATTGATCAAGTACCAAAGCCTCTCAAAACTAGAAACCTAGGCAAAGATGACCAGGTTGACTTCATCCTGTCTCCCCTCAGGGGTTCCACACTGGAAGAGATCTGTTTATGCACTAAGGGAGAAATATTGAGTTTTCTCAGAGAAGCCCAGTATAGCACAGCTGTTGGGTACCTTTCATAGTCATCCCCAGCTGGAAGGTGAAGATTTCTTTGAATACTTGCACACACTGACCCAGATTTTCCACTCATCCCTTAAACAGAAGCCTGACACAGTATCTGATGCAAAGATGGCAGCAAGAGAACAGTTTGTGGAGGGAATAAGAAGTTCTGCACAGTGAAGGGAGCTTCACAAGATGGTGAGAGACAAGACAGAGTGAATGCTTTTTTATGTATTTCAGTGAGCTGTTGCTTGGTCTCTAGAAGACAACAGTCTTCTAGTGCCTAGTGGCACTAGAGGTGCTAAGAGCATGAAATCACTGGGTGAAAATGTAGTCAAAGGAAGTCCATCTATGTATGGAAATCAAGAAAAGCCATCTGCTACCTTAGATAAAATTGTTGAGGTGGTATGAATGTGGTAAGGAAGAGTGTTACGCTCAGACAAAGATCATACAAAAATCCCAGACCAAAGTTTCACTCCACAGACGATCGAAAGCCTTTTTCAAGTGATTTTCTTCTGAAAGAGTAGTTAGTATATGTCCAAAAGATGAAAATGAGGGAGGTAGGTTAAAGGCTAAGACCTTTTTTGATACAGGGATCAAACTTAGCTGACCTTTTGGTGTTTGCAGTGGTCTGGCGACTTTGGAAAGACTCATGCATGCCGCTGTAAATGCCTTTTAGTCTTTTCATGCTTGTATACTAAAACAACATATTAGTCCACTCATCAACTTTTGAATACCATTTGGCATGTCTTCAGACAGTGTTGCAAAGATTCAGGGACACCGGGTTAAAGTTTAAGGCTGTAAAAATGTTACCTCCCCTGATCTAGTATACACTTTAGAATCAGATCTCAGCTGAGGAGCTAAGCATGGACCCAGCCAAGATAGCCGCTGTGAAGCAGTGGCCAGTACACACCACAGTAGAAGACTGGGGTGATTCTTTGGACTTTATGTCAAAAAAGTTATTACAGGAGGGTTTTTGTAGCTTGCAGGCACTACATGAATACATTAATGTGAGTGTTCGGGAAAATACCCAGCTAAATGTAAAAAAAAAAACAGTTTGAAAGTTTGAGGACACCAAGAGTTTTTTGAATAGCTGAAAGAGAGGAGGCTTACGAGTGCTTCTCTCCTCGCTTTTGCTGATTTCTCGCTCTCATTTATATTTGAGATGGATGCCAACAGCTTAAGACTGGGAGCAGTTCTTTGCCAGGTGCAGGGTAGCAGAAAACATGTCATAGCATATGCCAGTAGGAGACTGAAGAGTGCAGAAAGAAATAACAGAAATTACAGCAACATGAAGTGAGAGCTGCTCGCTCTCAAATGGGCTGTCTGGGAAATGTAATAAATATCTCCTGGGCTGCAAATTCACTGTACAAACAGAAAACCACCCTCTGCTCCACCTTTTGGGAGATGAAGAGGAGTTTGATGGCTGTATATCCATTTGTAACTTAATCAACTGAGCAACAGCTTTAGTGCCAGAGATAGTAAGCGCAGGCTTAAAGTGTTGTCAGGTCAGGCAAACTCATGTCATGGCAACTGAGCAAGATAGTCACCTTAGAGACTCCCAGGGCAATACATCCACTCTGGCAGGTTATGCTAAGTAAGAGCTGCAACAGTTCAGGCAGTTTTGAGCCCAAAAGAAAAAGCTTACCCATCACCAGAGAAAAGGTTTGGCTAAACCTTTGACTTCTCTGCTCTGACAGTGGCCCCAAGTCAGGAAAACTGAAGGATTGCTGTATTAAGTAATCAATGATGGGCATTTAAGAGAGTATTGTTTTGTTTACAGGAAGCTGTTCTGGAGAGTGTACAACAGGGACTGGAGTGCACGCAGAATCTGTTAAGACAGACTTGAGTTGGTATGTATGATGATGTGGATAAATGGGTATAACAGTTACAGAGGTGTGTGCCCAGTAAGTTGCTGCAGCCCAAAAGACATGCTCTCACGAACCCTTTTCTAGCCACTAGACCTGTTGATTTGAAGTTCACGCTGACTTTAACACGACCAAATACTGGTACAACTGCCAAAGTCCTTCTCTGAGAGTGGTTTATTAAGTGGTACTGTGTGCCTGAGAGCATTCAGTTCAAAACAGAAATTTTGAAAATGGGGTATTTCAGGAGCTGCACACGTTATATGAGGTCAAGAAAACATTGAATCATCGTCAAGGTAACGCACAGTGTGAACGTTTTAACAGGACGCCTCACGGCCTATCACGACACAGCTTTCTACTGGAGAAGAAACACTGTCGGCCTGAGTATTTTCAAGAACTATTAAATGTGCACAATGGAACTCCCCATGAAACGACAGGTGACTCACCACATTACCTCTGGCTTGGAGTGCAGTCACACCTTCCTGTAGATGCTTTGCTAGGTGAAAAGCAGGTATAGAAATTAGGAAAAGAATTATGGCTCATTTATGATATCATATTGGTTTTTAGGCTGGACATAATTATTCCACAGGTGACTGGCAAGAGTGTGGTAAATGGGTCCCTAGCTGCAAGGTCACAATCTTAGAGGGGGGTGGCCAAAATTCAGTCCCTCTGGGCGCTGGGGTGTGAGGTGGTAGCAAAGAAAAGACAACTTGCAAGGGAGTGTGAGGTCCACAGGATTTGTTCCTTGCCGTGTTGTCTAATTTGTCCAGGTTCATTTGTCCGGCAGCTTATTATGCAGCATGGAAAAATGAAGTTCAAATGTTAGTGCTCTTTGATTTACTGAGTAGAATGAGTTCCTTGTGTTCTCAAAATAATGATCTGTCAAAGGTTCACAGTAGCAGTCGGCTATCCTAGAAAAAATATATCCTAATGCAGTAGTTATTCAATGTAAGACATGTAGGACACTGGGCTAAGAAGATGAGGTTCAACACTAAGCATGTGGCAGTGTGTGACATTCTCTCGCCCATCTTTCGCTTCATCATCCTACTTTCTCTTCCTGTGTGTTGCCGATGCTGATGTAGAGGGTGCTGACAGTATGCCTTCTTCATCAGAGTCATTCCCACTGCTGGAGGTGGTGTCTGACAGTTCGCTGGAGGGCCTGAATCAGTTATTGGTCATCTGGTCATCTGGTCATTGTCATCGTTATCATCCTCTTTTGGCCACTTCCAGGTACCGAGCTAGAGAGCACTAACACTGGGGCATCATCCTCAGAATCATTTTCAGTGTCACGTTCAGCTTCAGATTAATTCCAAATTGGCTTCTTACCATTACTACCCTCTTCATCGGCCTCTTCCGCAGTATTTTCAGGATTGTCCTCAATAATTATGTTGGAAATGGCATTGTGCTGTAGTTGTTCAGGAAAAAGAGAGTTCAAAATACAGACGATTTCCTCATTTAACAGGTCACACATTATACCAACCCACAGCCAGCTGACCAATAGACAAATTTTGTCAATTTCTGCATATCGTTTCACTAAAAGTAATGCCTGGAATATCCTACCCCTATAAAAACAAATAGATAACTATTTTACTGTTTTAATGCTCAGATAGTGGGAAAACACTTTGTGAAATCTGTGCAAATCTCTGTGAAATCCAGTTGTATCTGAGAGCTAAATCAGTTTAGCTTTCACATTTCAGCAGCAAATTTCCCTTAGTGGTGCCCCTGGCAATAATGTCCACAACACTGAAGGAATTATAGTGACACAAAGAGACCACAAGATGGTGCCATTATTTAGGTAGCTGATAACATTTGTGGGCTTTTAAGTTTAGGATATCATTTTCACCACTAGTTTAGCCCTAGTTTAAACTGATTGTGTTTGAAACTTGAGATTAAGATTTAGATAAAAAAAATTAACTTGTAGAAAATGATTATGGACAAGACTTTCAAGCTTTGATATCCAACATCTGAAGGACCTCATTTGCAGCACTTAGAGGAATGGCTACATTTGTCCTGTGTTACTACTTTAAACTTTTTTATTGAATATAACAAAATCTATCTATAAACACTTCCTGATGCTGCAGAATGTTTAAGCCTACAGTATTTAAAATCTCACCACTAAATATGAGAGGATTGCAGATTGCAATCAACTGAGTTCTGCTGTCTTACTTACCAGTTGAACTGCATAATTAAGTTCGTAATCCAAGCTATGGTAGCCACCGTAGGACAAACACTCTGGCCAACATTCATCTGTATTTACTCTGGAGGACACTGTAAAACTTTGTGAAAGGTGCAGGATACAAGTCGAGGAGCTAGTGAAGCTCACTTCTGCCTCATAGCGATACTGAGGTGAGTTGTTGAGGATATCCTGAACTTGTCATTAAGCGCTGCTGTTTCTGCTACAGTTAAGTGCTGTTAGCCTCTGTTAGCTGCTATTAGCCCCTGGTAGCTACTGGTAGCTGTCGTTAGTAAACTGCTGGACATTGTTGAACTCACACACTTATTGAAAAACTTATTGAAAAACAACAATCTTAGGTTATAACCAGCTTTTGTTGTAGTTAAAATGGCTTGCTGTTGAAATTATCAAAAATATTTGTAAAATTTAAAACTTTAAACTTAAAAACTTATTTTGTTAAATATAATTCGGAACATTTGTTCCAATTCCAAGGAGTTACTTCTCCGTCGTACTTATTTTGTGTGAGGATACAATAAAAATCTTGCTCGTGCTATTGAAAATGGTATTGAGTATTAAGCATTTTCCTGGTTTACAAGTCTGAAATTCTAGTATCGGGAAAACCCGTTAGAGCCCTGACTTTAGCTCACTTGAGGTGAGGAGGAAGAAGATTGGCAGGTTTGTACACACATATAAAAATGCATTTAGATTGAACTGTATTCAAGTTGGTGGGGCAGCATGATGGCTTCCATAAGCCCACTCCTATGTTTTTTTTTTATGAATTATTTATAAGCTCATGAGAATAAGCAGATGTAATTACACACTAATTAAGGTGCATTTATGAGTACAACATTCTATTTTTCTTTTTAAATAAACTCAAAAATGATCTGACTGTACCTTTAAAATGTGAAATCAGTACTGTGTGTGGAGGAAAAAAAAGCACATGAACATAAATCTAATGGAAGATCTTGGGAGACTCTGCCATGCACTGGGTTTATTTGCTTTCTAGGCGTGCTTGAAAGGCAACACTGAATCATCCACAGTCCGATCCGGCATATTTCTGAACATGACTGTGGGAGAACTTTGTGCCTCCCTGCCTGAATGTGTCTGTCTGAACTTAAAGCATTGCTATTTTCCACATATCTTCATATGTGTGGAAAAAAACATATTTCCCTCAAACAGAAGAAAAACAAATGCATGAAAGGTTGTCATTTTTTTAATCAAATTCTTCTTATCACAACAGCATCTTTGGCTTTCTAAATACTTTAATGCAGTGTTTAATGGCAATAGGTGTTAAACTTGCTTGATTTCTTTTTCAGAATAAGCTATATTTCGCGAATATTTCCACTATATTTATTGCTAAGTGCGTGAAATGTTTTTATCAAAGCTTAAGTTCACTTAGGTGCACATGTCAAATTATACAAAAACCTCAGGTTTCTCATATTTTACATAAACAAATAAAGAAGGGGAGGACAGGGACCAATCCACGAAACAAACTGTACAAAAAAACAATGTCAACAACGTGTGGCAAAGAAATAAAATCCAGATGACTAAAACATGAAAGAATGTGGATGCAACTGGGAATGTAAATGGGAATACCACAAGGCATTCCTACAATATACAACTACTGAATAGGTTAAAGACAATTATAATACCATAGAAATGTTTGAAACTCATTTCCTCATTGTTTGAATCAAAAATTCAAAAGAAGATAAAAGCAACTGGGAGGTCACAAAATGCACAATTTAAACTACAAAAACAGTTCAAAATAAAAAAATAATTACAAAATACTTTTAGCGCACAAATAAACAAACATATTCCTTATCTGTGTTGCAGATTTTTTTAAAATGTGGACTGGCCAATGAAAAAGGGGCTGACAATGATATGTTTTGTACATTTTATATTGTTATGACGTGGCTCCCGATGACAACATGTTTGTATGTTTACTGCGTTCACACAGTCCCATGTATGTACCATGAGAGAGGAGTGTAAGAGCTGCACATGCTGGTTTGTTTGTGCACGCCGCGTAGATGGGGAGAGACGTAGCGGCGCGCAGAGCAACGCACAGAGGTTACCGAGTTCTGCGACGGATGCACACATTTGGCCTACGCGTGTGCACAAAGCCTTGCTTGCACAAGCACTTGTACGAGCCAGAAGTGTTCACACAGCGAGCGTTCTTGCATGGACTAACACGGACATCTGGTTCTGCACACTCGTCAATGTCTGGAACAAAGAAAATCAAGTATTCATTAGTGACAATGAGCCATAAAACAGAAATCCAAACATTACTTGACAGAACAAAGTTATAATCTGCACATTGGCTGCTGTACATACACTAATAAGAGAATCTAGGACTCTAAAAGAATATGTGTATTTGCATTTTTGTAGTGTATATGTAGGACAGACCTATACAGCGAGCACGCGAGTAGTCTAGCCTAAAGCCTGGGTTACATTCACACATAGTGCCCAGGTAGGAACGGACACAGCGGCCATGTCCACAGCTGCATTCGTCGGAATCTTCTTCTGAACTGTCACCTTTTCACAAAACGAACCAGGGGAAAAGAGAAAATGGGGGCAGAAAGAGGTAAATAAATAAGCCTCGTCTGAGGGCAGGAATGTTTCAGCTATCACTGATTTTTAACAAAAACTGTCATTGAGTGTTACCCGGGTTGTAGTTGGGAAAAGCTGCCTGCAAATCCTGTTCCCCGTCTGACTCCGTCTCAAGATGCATCCCACACAGATGGCTGAACATTGCTGGGTAAAACAGATAAAATTCTTGTTAATTCAATAAATGGATTAAGTCCTAAAGAGGTCTGGTAAATTTTCAGTAGCTCACCTGAGTTTCTGGGAGGGCAGCTGTTACACTCGGGCCCCCAGCCACGACCGAAGTGACAGCAGCACTCTGAATACGTCACCACCCGGTTCTGGGGCTCGCTGCAGATCCAGCCCTCCTCAATTCGCGTGAAGCACACATCCTTGTGAGCTGCAGTCCGATCTAGAGATGGAAAAAAGGATAAAAAACAAGTCATGAAATTTTAACTGATCTCAGTGTTCAAGTGTATTTAATAAGAGAAGGTAAAGAATACTAATCTTAATATACAATATTTGAAAAAAGTCAGATTGGTTCACATTGCAAATTACACCTAAAAACAGTAAATGTACATTTTTATTTGTACTACAAAGTAAGCACACAAATACTATTTTTTTACAAGCTTGTAATATCTGGGAGTAACAGGCATCAGGCGCCCATTCAGACATGTATATCCATCTACACCATATGGACAAAAGTATCGGGCCACCCACACACTTAGGCTACGTTCACACTGCAGGTCTTAATGCTCGATTCCGATTTTTATGTCTGCTTGTTCACACTACAAATAAAATGTGACAGCAAACGCGCTCTAGTGTGAACCCTCAAAGCGGCCACATGCGCAAAAGAAGACGTCACACACAACGCGCTCTGTTTAGACTCAAACCAAACAGTATTGTTTGACTGATGGCCCTTAATATAAAGACTTGTTTCGGACTTTACGTTTCCCAATTTTGCTTTAAGTTATAAAGTTATTTTGTTATTTACATATGGCCTAATAATTATCCTTATTGCTGTTTTAGAGCGGAGCGGTGCTTCAAAGGATAGTCGCAGATTTCTGTCAGAATCTGCAGATTATACAGTACAAATGAAATGTTCACGTTTCTCCAACGTTGTCTTCCCAACAGTTTCACTGACATCTACATGGGATGGCCAGGAAGCGTTCGCGATGTCTTATCGGGCGCTTCTCCGGCGCTGATAATTGGCATCTGACGGATTTAATGCGACATGACCGTTCAAACAGCAGTCGCTTTCTAAAACATCAGATATGTATCTGATTCAGTACCACATACGAAAGTGACCCAGATCGGATTTGAAAATATTGGATTTGTGCCGTTCACACTGTCATACCATGATCGGATATGGGTCGCATAGGGTCAAAAAAGTCGGATTTGATGCGCTTTCGCCTACAGTGTGAACGTAGCCTAAACCTACAGGAGCTGCTCAGCCATGAAAACCCGGGCCATGAAGCTCCCAGCACACAGTTTTTGTGCTGTTGTTAAGGCAGAGGAAGTTAGGAACTCTGCAGTTATTCAGTCAGCAGGGTGTTGGTGACATTTACACACAATGTGCCTCAGCACTCGGCCACACCGCTTTGACTTTACACGGTCTGCCACTTTGTGGCTGAGTTGCTTTTGGTTCCTAAACTCTTTCACTTCATAATAATACCGCTACTGTTGATCATGGGATCATGTAAAAGGGACTTTTTGTGTCATCACAGTGGCATCCTTGTAGTACAATGCTTAAATTCAGGGCGACATTTAGGGAAACCCATTGTTTTGTTTGTAAAGGCAGACGGCATCTCTCTTAAGAGAAGTAAGAGGTGTGGCCAAATACAATTGCCCATACATAAGACTGCATGGAGTCCTGTGAAAAACTAAATACACCCCATGATTCAAACTTGTAAAACAACTTTCGGCCCACTCTTCTTTATGACATTGCTTTAACTAACTGAAATGTGTAAGCATTTGTTTATGCACAACTCTCTTAACGTACCGCTACAGCATTTAAATCAGGTTGAGGTCTGGACTGGGCCACTGCAACTCCTTGATTCTTTTCTCTTTATAAAAAAAAATTGCTTGTGTAGTTTTTATCATTTTCCCCTACATGACCCAGATTCAGCCAAGATTTAGAGATTGCCTCACGTTTGACTCTAAAATACTCTGCAATGATTTCACGGCCAACTCAATGAGTGAAGGTGCAGGCCCTGTGTCCGCAAAACAAGCCCAAATCATCACCCCATCCACCACCTTGCTTGATGCTTGATTTGAAGTGTTTGTGCATATGCTGTGTTTAATTTTAATCAAACGTGGTGCTGTGCATTCTGGTCACAGTTCCTGTCGTCTTGTGGTTTGTTAAAATGCAAGTTTGCAAATCTAAACTAAATCTAAATCTTTTTAAAGAGAACAAGAAATGCTTGTTTATTCTTTCTCTGATTGTGCTTGTCATTGACTTTAACATTACCATGGTAACTGAGCATGTTGTCTGAGTTGAAGCTCTTGACTTCTTGTATTTTCTCTGGGCTGTCTGACATTGTGATGAATTTGCTAAGATGTCCACTCCTGGGAAGATTGTGGCATTATGTTAACAAAGACCTGAATCCTTCTGGCCAGCAAACATCCAAAACCTCTGCTTTAATAGAGGTGCTCACATTTGCTGATGATCAGTTAATCAAGTGGATTTATTTAGAAGCACCTGGCTGCTACTTACCCTCTTAATACATGTGGAAGGGTGTACTTAGTTTTTCATTGGACTGCAAAGAGTCTTTTTGTATGACTGTAGTGTACGTCTCAAACTACATTTGGAGGATGGAGACCTGATCACGCTATATACTTCAAACAGATTCAGTTATTCTGTTCAATTATTCATAACGTCTTGTATCTAGGGATACGTGATAAGCATTGAGTTACCAAAACCATAAAAACACCAACAATTGTTGCTTTTACTAAGTTATTCATATGTGCAGGATACTGACAGGCTGACAAATAACAATTCCTGCAGTGTCTCTGTTTGTAGTGACAAATGATGGATGTACAAGTGTAAGACGCTAATACGATGAGATGAGAAGGCTAAAATATATTATAGTTCTGCAGAATTATTGAGAGTGGGTTGTCAGCCTTTCATGCACTGTGTTTAATAGGAAACAACACTCTTGTTGTTTGCCAGACAAAAAAGACAAACGGCTGAAGTTTAGCTTCATTAGGCAAAAACCGAATAGTTACAGATCGTTTGCTTTTGGATCTGTTTGTTCTCAGCCTCTACATTCTTGGAAATAAAGTATTATAATGTTTACTTTTAATGTTTGTCACACTTAAAAAGTGCAGCGGTGTTAATTGCAAATATTAAATGACTCCATTGGCATTGAAAACTAATGCTGTGAATCGTGTATCGTGCAGGCCTTTCTCCAGCAAATGAGAAGCTTTCAGATGCTGACTAATTCTGTAACCTAATAAATGCAATTTTCATCCACAATTTAAAAAACCCAAAACAAAAAGGATGCACATGTTTCTTTGTTTTTTTTTTTTGTTTTTTTTTTTCATTTAAAAATGCAGGCGGAGTTGCGCAAATTATATGGTTACTGTCACACACTCTGGCATTGTTTGTGTGCCTAAATAAGTATATTCACCATATTTTTCATAACTACACAAAGAACAGGAAACTTTTTCTCTATAAATTGGGTAAAATGCCAGATAGAGCCAGTAAAGGCCAGATGGGACACAAATTGGAGGAATTACAGTCGGGAATTACATAAGCGGCAGATGACGAGGTAAGCCAAAGCTCATTTTGAGTGGTCAGGTTCAGGTGAGCTGACGCTGCTTTGTACCCACCGTCATAGACGCACTGTTTCAGCGCTGCACTGAAGGTGAGGGGAGGGTCACAAAAGCAGTGAAAGGAGCCGGGCGTGTTCTCACACCTCCCGTTCTTACAGTACGAGGGGTCCTGGCACTCATTCACATCTGCAAAGGGCACCACAGACACTGGTTACAGTAGGAACATCTGCTTGGGGCCGGCTATTAATTCCAAAAGAAAAAAAAAACACATTACGATATTCAGAATAATTCAGTCTGGCAACTAGTATTTTTTCCACTTATTTCCTAGAAGATGTGAAAAATACATTTCCTGCAGATTTTGCTTTTTGTTAAGGCTGATGTGAGCTCTTTTTGTAAGGGTAAGGTTTATGTCTTAGTTACCCTGTATGTCATGTTTGCTACCTGTTTACATTTTTATCATAAATACTAAACATGAGGTTTTTTGTGATAAAATTTAGCCATGCACAGTACAACACCTAGAACTCCTCTGATGTATCAGAAAGTTTAAAATAGGAGGCTCGGTTCCAGCTACATTTCAGTCTGCCAATAAATTTAAAGACACTTTAAAAGTAAGAATGTACTGTTATGCACAGTGGCTGAACTAGTTCTTTGATCACCTGCTGTATTTGTAAGTTTGCTCACTTAATAAATGAACAGTGTCTAATTTTGATGGTAGTTTCATTTCAATAGAGAGAGAAGGAATATCAACCAAAAAGCCAGAAAAAACACATTACATAAAAGTTATAAACGGATCATTGAGTGAAATAGGTATTTGTTCCTCAAGCAAAACATGACTTAGTTCTTGAACGAGTAGCACTGTTGTCAAGTTTCTTGTAGTTGGTCACCAGGTCTGCACACATCTCAGGAGGGATTTTGGCCTGCTTCACTTTACAGAAACTTTCTGAATCCTTCAGGTTTCTTGGCTGTCACTTAACTTCAAAGCTTCAACTCCCAGCAATGAGTTTCTATAAGATTGACATCTGGAGACTAGCTAGGCCACTCCATATGCTTCTTCTTTAGCCAATCCTTTGCTGTTTTGGTGGTATGCTTTGGGTCGCTGTTTTGCTGGAAGACCCATCCGTGACCCATCTTCAGTCTTCTGGCTGAGGGAAGGAGGTTCCTGTCCAAGATTTTAATTTATACGGCCTCTCAACGTAGTAAAATCGTCCTGGATCCTTAACAGAAAAACAGCCCAAGGCATAATGTTTCCAACTCCATGCTTGAGTGTGGGAATGCTTCTATCTGGGTCATAATCAGCACTTCTTTTCTATCACTATCTGACCACAGCACTCTCCCAAGGCTTCTCTGAATCATTTAAGCTGTTCACTGGCAAACAGCTTGTTTATGTGGCTTCTTGAGCAGAGGGACCTTTTGGGCGCTGCTAGATTTCAGTCCATTAAAGCACACTGGTGGTGTTTTTGGTAACTGTGTTCCCAACTGCCTTCAGATAAATAACCAGCTCCTCCCGTGTAGTTTTGGGCTGATTCACCACCTTTCTCCTCATCATCCTCACCGTATGAAGCAAGATCTTTTACGGAGCTCCAGATCGAGGCTGACTGATGGTCATTTTAGATTTCTTCCATTTCTGAATAATAACACTAAGATCAGGCAGCTTCACACCAAACTTCTTACTGATGGTCTTGTCGTCTGTTCCAGCTTTGTGCAGGTCAAAAATGTCCCTGATGTCCTTTGACACGTGTGTTTTATACACATAATGAGTTGAGATCAGGAGTATCTGTAATTGATTGACTGATTGCAATCTGTGTGTACCATAAAAATTAGAGACTGTTCATTTCTTTCTAAGTAAGGAAACTTATAATAATTATTTTCCCCACTGTAGGCCATTTACCTGGATTGGAGTTCTGTTTATTATTACTTTAAATCTCTGTTCTTTTCCTTGAAGCTTGAATTTAACAAAATATGGTGGGACTACTGTAGACTAGAACCTACATAATAGGGTTTTACCAAATACTTAGATGTCATGCTTAAAATAGAGACCTAACCACAGTGGATTTTCACAGTTTTCAGTTTCATACTCTTGATTTCTATTTTCAGTACAGAAGTACCAAGGATTTTGTGAAAAGCATACAGTTACAAACTATTTTACACAGGCCTTATGCTTTCCAAAATTAACATTTTATGACAAGAGCATATGTAGAAGTAAGTTTATTTTAGACTCATCAGTATCCATCCACCTGTTCCTGAGTAATTTATTTATGTCGTGGTTGTAGTGGTAACAGGCAGACCCAAACCATTTATACTTCGTACTCTCATGAGTCCGGGTCCTGTTATCTAAGAAGCTTTCTCTATTTTTGCAACTCTAGCATGTCAGCCACAAAAAACTGAGGTGGACTTTCCAGGAGCTGCTAGAGCCTTGTTTTGATGACATGATGCAATGGATTGGTCTTGGTAGAGTTCTTTTAATTTTAGGGATTTTGACTGCTTGTATCCTGCTTGAGGTTTATGACCACTGGTGGGACTTAAATTGACAATTCATGTGCATGTAGCATTTTACTTTTGTTGCTAACATGAGAGCTGGTCAGCTTTATTGGAGCCGATGTCCCGAACCACAGGTCAGTGCCAAGATTCTTAATATGATCCTGTGTTACCTGAACTCCTCCACTATGAGCTATCGCTTCCCATGTCACCTGTAAGGTGTAATCCTCCATTCTGTGGGACAGAACCGATCTGAAATTTGAGGCAACCATCTATGTCCCAACTGTACCTTATTCAGCAGCAAAGTGCCTCTGTGAACTTCATCTGCACATCTGCAATGGTGCGTCATTGCTGCAACATGAGACACACTCCAAACCCACAGTTTGGTTGTGTGCATAAATATAGTATAACAGACAAAACAAGGATACACATGGTGTTGAGAGCTCACTTTAAAAGACTGACCACATTTACACAGGAATTCTGGCAGTATGTTCATCATACTGCCCCCCTAAAGTCATTCTTCACTGCTGAATTTCAATACGACTTTTTTACTTCATTTGCTTTGCAATTGTAATTCTAACTGCAAGTCCTCAGCCTTTGGTCATAATGGGGAAAAAAGCAATTTTCCTGTATAACACAGATTTTTCCACCATATTAGCAAAATTACACTCCATGGGACAGCTAGGCCTATCTGGTAGCTGATGCAGCTCAGCACTGAGTGATGACCAGATGAAAGCCCAGTTATTTTTTCCATCCACAACATTAACTTCAAGATTTATGAAACAGCTACATGATAAGTCATTCTTTTCCAGCGTTGTGTAACACCAGGAACTCAAAACCTTCTTTTTTCCAGTATAGAAAACAAAGCGACTACTTCAAAAATCTCATCAACATGCAGATTTCTCCTTAACAAATGTAATATTTGTTCAATGTTTGACACTGATGAGCCACAGATCCAAGCAGCAATCACACCGGACATCACAAAGACAACCGCTGACTGGAGTTATCTAGATTAGAGAACATGTAAGCATTATTAAAGCCAAACCTAATACTTGCAGAGGAAAACGAGGCTATTTTTAACAACTCTGTCTGTTACAGCACTGGACTGAGACTGAGTCTACAGTCTAAATATAACATTTTTCCATCACAAGCACAACTTCACAGGTTGTTGTGAAATTCACAACTGATTTACGTGGACAGCACAAGCACAAGGTTTCAATCTTTATATGCTTTAGCTCTGTTGACTTGATAAAACATCACTCTCATTATATCACCATTGCTACATGTAAAAAAACAAAACACAGTCAGACAACTTACAGTATTGTGCAAAAGTCTTGAGTCTCATAACATTATATATTTTTCTAGAAAAATGGGAAATGGTTGTTGATAATTATTGAAGCGTGTGTTAACATAACTGTAGAGTTGGATGATCTTTATTCTTCAGCATAGCCTGAACCCTCTTAGAAGAGCTTTCTTGTCATTTCTTCTGTGATACCTCCCTCCTTACTTCCAGCAAACACAGTGATGATGATTTGAATCATAATTTTCAAATTTGGATTTATTATTCAATCAGTCTGGCTTCTTGATAGAACTGAGACTGATTCTGATGAGGCTTCACTCAGATGAGCCATATGCATCACTGTGCCAAGTCTTTGCTGGATTTTTCCCCCCTATTTATTAAAGACGTGAGGTTCAGATAACGTTCATCTGTTATAGATGAGACAGAAAAACTTGTCATGTTTCTTCAGATATTTTAAGGACACAGTGCACACCATGCCAAAATACATCAAATCTTTGGCCAATAGCTCTTTAAGGATCATCTGGCTGGTGCAAAAATATAGGTTCCTGGTAATAAAGTAAATAAATATTTAAACCAATTTAAAATTGGTTCTGTAAACACAACAGTGGTAGATCCCTTGAGTTGGGTGCCTTTTTATGCTTGATCAGTGTTAAATGGCTTAACAAATAAAAGAAACACTTCTCTGAAAATGGACAGGTGCAAGGACTGGATTGAAAATAAGTGAAAAAGCAGCTGATTAGCCAAGAAAAACTTTGAAAGACCTCCTAAAAGTATGGAAAACTACTGCTCAAGATCACTACGAGAAAGGTCTGACTCCTTGCAAACAAAGCATAAAGAAAGGAGGGGTGAGTCAAGACTTTTGCACAGTATTGTGTGTTTGAAATGACACATTTATTACAGCAGCAGCAGAATATATTAGTTTTGCACCTAGGCTCCAAGACCATCACTCCCTACAAATATAATATACAAAACTTGGGGAGTGAAGCGTAAATATAACCCCCCCAAAGGCTTTCAGAGTGTATTATTGATATATGATGTGAGGAGAGAGTGGGGTTTGATATGTGCATGATGCAGTGCAGCTGCAGTAACCAGCTTAAAATGGCTCACAGACGTTATTCATTTTAACCAGGCACAGAAATATTTTGTCTTACATAAAACACTTACGTAACATATAACACTGATCACTGGTCTCTCCCACTGCAGGGAGTCTGCACTCACCAGCCTGCTCCTCAGGAGTCACACAGCTGTTGCGGTCAGTGGCCAGGGTCCAGGGTGGAGAGCAGATGCAGTAATAGGAGCCCGGGGTGTCCACGCAGCGGCCATTTTTACAGTTTTCTGGGTTCTCACACTCATTCACATCTGCGCAAAAAACCCAAAACAAACAGTGTTCAGGATTATTCCTATAGTATCCTGATAAATGCAGTTTAAGCTGGGCGAAGATACTAACCTGCTACTGTTACCATTACGCACTTTTTCCTGTTGGAGTCTGGGACCCAGGGTTGATTGCAGTTGCAGTAGAAGGACCCTTCAGTGTTGATGCACCGGCCATTAGTACACATAGACTCATCGTGACATTCGTTCACATCTGGGGAAGAACAAGAAAAGAATCCATCAAACATCTTTTAGAAAGAACCTAAAAATCTCTGTTTTGAATTTTCAAAATGAACTTTTAATACATATTTTTATGGGAGGGATTTACCAATGCACTCAAGGAGGTTGCTATCGTAGTAGAAGCCCTGTTGACAGTAGCACTCGTAGCCTGGAAGCGTGTTCTCACAGCGACCCTTCTTACAGATTTCTTCAGCAAACAAGGAACACTCGTCAATATCTGTGGACAAGGAGAGAAAGATTGCTTCCTGAGCGGCAGATTCACAGCTGATTCTCAGAGGGATTAACTGACAACTGTGACTAACAGCAAACATTAGAAACTGTCAGCTTCTTTGGACATGGATGAAACAAAGGCTCTGCAGCTGATTAAAGTGGAGCTCAGATTGTTTCAACATCACAGAATGGATTAAGCACTGTGTAATTCTGGTGTGCAGTATGTGATCTTGGCTCTGACTTTACACAATACCTACCCTGGTAGGCCGGGAGGTTGTACTGGAGACTCTCTTCATAGTAGAGACCCTGCCCATTTGGACAAAGGTCGTGGAACTCGGCTGGGTTGGAGAAGTAAAAGTTGAATTCACAGTACATGATGTAATTTCCACGTGTTTACTGAACACAAATATAAGTTGACTTACTTTTTGTGTACATGGTAAGGTTCACATTTACCTGAATGGGAGACAGGACAGGGATAGATCTCACAGTGATCTCCCCATCCCACTCCGATGGAGCAGCAGCACTCCTGCTTGGTGACATTGGTGGCCAGGACGCTATCGCAGAAAACGGTGTCATCAAGGTTCAGGTAGCACTCTTTCTTCTCATCCATCAGCACTCGAACAGCTGCAGCATGAGGAGGGTTTAGTGTGGATTTCCAGCGACTTCACTGGGCTACAAACGGCCTTGGGTTTAACTCAGTTCAATTTTATTTATAAAGCACCGAATCACCACAAATCACCTCAAGTTAGACCCTACTATAATGCAAAGCCCAGATGCCCTTTCTTTTTGACCTTAACAGCTCATACATATACAGAATATGATGATTTATGTCTTCTGAGGAAATCAGAGCAGACTTACGCTCACAGTAGTGTCTATCCTCTGAGAGGATGTAACCGTGATTGCAGACACACTCGTATGAGCCCGGTTTGTTCCCACAAAAGCCGTGGGGCTGGCAGAGACTTCTGTCCAAGGCGCATTCATCAATGTCTGAAAGAGAAATCAGACGGGCTGCTCTAAATATGGGAATTCATACAACACCTGAGTTGTGAGTAAGGAAAAAGTGTGCTGTTTGTGCATTAAATGATTCACAAAAATGACGACCTTTCAAAATTTTAAATAAAAGGCCAAACGTGGTGTTCAATCCAATTCACAACATTATCATTTATTACACACATGACGTGACTGACTGACCTTGGCATTCCCTGCCTCCGACCAGTTTGTACCCCTGCTGGCACTCGCAGTGGTATGTACCCATCTTGTTGATACAGCGGCCCCCATGACAGCTTGATGGATTTTTACACTCGTTGATATCTGACGGGAAGGAAACAAAAACAGCGCCAGAATGTGAAGCATGTGATGGGAAGCTGGAGCTCTGTTCTTTCCTCGAACTGGTCAAGGCTTCACTGAACTTTTTTTATGTGCTCTTAATAAAAGCAGGTGGTTAAAAGATTGCATTTCACTGTCAGCGCTATCTGAGTGTATGGTTTCATGCCTTCACAGTGGCTGCCCTCTTGTGTGCGCTGGTATCCTGGGTAGCATTGGCATTTGAAGGAGCCGTCAGTATTGATGCAGTGGCCGTTAGCGCATAGCCGAATGTCCGCACACTCATCGATGTCTGCGTGGGAGAAATCATTTCAGTGAACCCAGCTGGTGCAAACACACCTTCTTTTATTGACAACTCCTCATTAAAATGCGCTTGTGGGGATGAGGTTGCTCAGTTTTAAGACAGGCTTGCTCCAGGTGACAAAAGCATTACTTACCAGTGCAAGCTTTGCTGTCTACAGATGGGAGGAAGCCCTCGTTGCACAGGCAGCGGTAGGTACCAGCCAGGTTCTCACAGTGACCGTTAGGGCAGATGCCAGGCTTCTGACACTCATTAATATCTGGTGAAACGTGGGAGAGATCCAAACAACTTAGTGTGATGCAGTAGCCACAGATCGCTGCTTCTTCTTTGGATTCTTGCTGAGTTTACCTGCGTATTATCTTGATGTTTGGGTTTGACAAGACTTGATAACCGTTCCTGTCACTCTACTACAAATTCCTGCTACTGGAAGTATTTGCCATTTATTTTGGGGGATTTGACATGTGATTTATGTTCAAGTTCTATATTTAGTCCTTTGACTACGATATCATTTCCTAGTGCTTCAGAGCTTTGTTTCCTACGCTGCTAGTTACCTTTCCTGTCCATTCTCTCCTAGCCTCATCTCTGTGTTTTGGCTTTTAGCTCTCCTTTGGGAAGTCAGCCCTGTTTCCATGTCAAGTTTGGATGTTTGAGTCTGTGTCTCAGTGTTATTTATTTCCTGTTTTATTTTGACAATCTCTTGTCTCCTGTGTTTTGTGTTTAGTTCTACTTCCCTCAGCTCGTCCTCGGTGATTAGTCCCACCTGTTTCCTCACCCCTCATTATCTCGTGTGTATTTATTCTTTGTTGTGTATTCCCTCGTGGTAGTGTGTTCCTTTGCCCTGTATCTCCTGTGTTTTACTTCAAGAATCAAGTTCCTGCCCAGTAGCTGTTTTTGGATTTGTTTTCCTGTGGACTTCCAGCAATAAAGCTGTGCTTTTGAGCTCATTCCTGGTTTCCAGAGCCCTGCATTTGGGTCCTAAATCCTGTCTGCCTCACTGCCGAATCCTGTTGTATGACTTCTTGTCTTATTTTGTGAGTCTCTTGTGCCTTGTTCTTAGTTCTACTTCCTGTGTCTTTGATTAGTTTCCCAGGTGCTGTCACTTCCCCTAATTGCCTTCTGTGTGTTGTTGTGCCTCAGTCCACTTTTGCTCCCAGTCATGTCATACTGTTTCGATCCAATTATTTTGTTCTTGAGCATAACTCAGCTGTCATAAGACAGGTCACCAGAGAGAGAGACATTCATGCTTAAATTCACAGTTACAGCCAATTTCGAGTTATCATTTAATCTAAGTGCATGTGCTTGGACTGTAGGAGCACCGACGCAGACACAGGGAGGAAAATAAAGCCAAATAAATGTCTTGCTTTTTGTTTTTAAACTCTTCTCTTGCATCCTGCATTTAGGTCCTTAGTGTGCACACTCCAAACCTTAACCTTGATTTATTCCATAAATTACAAGGCGGCAAATGAATGTCACGCTTTTTTGTGTCTCAATCTCAGCAGGTTTTGGTTTTCTTAAAGTTTTAGTGTGATGATAAAAGGCCACTAGTGATCAGTTTTGCTGTATGGCAGAGCTGCACTTACCATAGCAGATGCCAGCACGGGCTTCATGACCAGGCAAGCAGGGGACACACTCGTAGGAGCCTGGCGTGTTCTCACATTGTTCATTGGGACAAGTGTCGGGATTCAAACACTCATTTATGTCTGAAAAAGATGTGGAGAAGCTTACACACCGTCTAGCGGTGCACATATTAACAAGTAGAGCACGGACGCATGCATATTGTAGCAACACACATAGTAGGTAGGGGTGCAACAATACTCGTATCGATATTGAACCGTTCGATACAGTGCTTTCGGTTCGGTACGCATATGTATCGAACAATACAAAATTTGTAATTTATTTTATCAACTTTCCTTCTGACGATGCTGTCTGTGTTGAGCGCTCAGTGAATCTGCGTTCGACTACTCCGCCTAGGCTGCACTGTCGAGCGCAGATCCACTGAGCATTCAACACAGACAGCATCGTCAGAAGGAAGAGCGCAGGGCAAGCTAGCGAGACAGAAGTTAAGCTCACCTTGCAACATGGCAAATTGAACCTCCCCCACCCTCATTCAGATCTGGCGTTTGGAATTATTTTGGTTTTTATGTGACGTATGACCCTGAAGGTAAGCGCGTCATGGACTAAAGTAAAACAGTATGTTGGATGTGCCACGCAATGCTCAATTACATGGGTGGGAACTAGTGTGTTAGCGCAGTTAGCTTGTTAACGTGTTGGCCGTCTAGCCCCACACACGGGGCGATCAGGGGTAGCTCGTTAACGGAGATTTGCCGTGTTGTGGCGTTAACGTCATTTCAACGAGATTAAGGCTGACAGCACTAGTGGGAACACAACGAATATGACTGCACATTTACCCCAACATCATCCTAGTGCAAAGACAAGTGGAAGCAGACAAAAACAACAAGCATGCATGCTACAAACTTTACCCGAGTCATTTAGACAGCCGTTAGCACATGATTCTCCTTATGGGGACCTGATATGTTTAATATTGTGGCGAGCTCAGACAAGGAGGAGACGGAGGTGTCGTTTGGTCTTGCTTCCCGTGAGCTAGCCAGGGAGCACAGCCGTTTATTGACATCTGCAGAAGAACACTGCCGCTAGCTAACTGCTCAGCGCCGCAACCACGTAGCAACAACAACACACAGAGCGCTCTCTGACCCCGGAAGGACACACCGTCGCAGCGAGAAGGCGTCACCCGTCACTATGGCAACATAAACAAAACATAACTGTACAAACAGAACCCCAAACAGCCTTGACCCGCTACAATATGCTGCTGAGAATATAGCCCAGAAGAAGCGTATAGTATAGCTTTTATTTTGGAAAGAGCCATTTCTCTGTAATAAACTCTCTTTTCCAAAGATGAGTGATTCCTCAATCAGATACAGGGCTTGCAAAATCGCTAGCCCGACGTCCCGGGGCTAGCGATTTTTCCAGTCGGGCTACCAAAATCGACCTCTGCCCTGCCCGTCGGGCTATTGTAGGAAGGAAAAATATATGTCAATGCTTTTGCATTCTTTCGGAAACGTAGCTGAGTAATTATGTCATTGGCATCGGCGAGCCACTGTCAATATGTGACATATTGAAATCGCGTTTGAATTTGCGCTTGTTTTTTGCTTTCGCTTCGCAATCACGCGAACTGTGTATAGAGAGCGACAGCACTGATTGGTGAGTGATGATAATTTGCGCACCAATTCCTCTGACATCGTCTTATCAATCGTTAGCTTACTATGCAAACATGACAAGTGAAATCTCCCGCAGCAAGCTTAAACATGTGAGAGGTTGATCGCGCAGAGAATCGCTGACCGTTATGTGTGCGTGTGTAAAAGCAGCAGGATATATATTTTAGTTCTGCTGAGCCAAATAAGACAGGTCAGGGTGAAGAAGTGATAGCCAAAGAAAAGCTTACCACAAAACGGAAAAGTTATGACAAATCAGACTATAAGGCAAAAAGAAAGTGCAGCTTTATGGTTTCCTGGACAAAAGAATTTCTGTGGCTGCAATATGACAAGCTAAATAACCAGGGCTGCACATAAGTGGTCCGCAGGTGCGCATTCGCTGTCAAAATAAAAAAAAAAAACGCGCACAAGTTATGAAGTTGCAACGCGTGTTTGCATACATAAGATTTTCTGGAGGAGGACAGACATTTGTTTAGAACTCTTAAAGATGTCGAAGAAGCTCCTTTAAGCAATTACTTTGGTGTTCCTCCACCTCCAAACAAATGTCAGAAGGAGTCCGAACCACAAAAGAAGCGCGTATTCTCGGAAAAGTGGTCGCAGGAGGTGAGCTGGCTTCAAACAAATGATGAACGCACAGAGATGTGGTGCGGAATGTGCCGTGAAAATCCCACTCTAGCGGACAAAAACAGTGCTTTTTATATGGACGCAAACGCGCGTTGCAACTTCTTTTCTGGTGCGCGTCTTTTATTTTGACAGCGAATGCGCACATGCAGACCACTTATGTGCACCCGTGTAAATAACATAATGTTCTGCCGGGTGTGTTGTTGGTTTTCCCTCGATTTCTGAGTCGACAAGCGCCTTTGTTACTGGGACCAGTCATTTTAAGAAAGGCCCCCATTAGAACCCATGAGAAATGCAAGAAATGCATTATTGCTCAGTCTGCAATATCTTTCCCAGAACAAACACCAATTGCAAATAACATACTAAAAATAAACCTGAGAAATCTGTTTAGAACAGCGTACTATGTTGCAAAGAGTGAACTACCACTGGCAAAATTTAGCAGTCTTTGCAAACTTCAAAAAGCAAATGGCCTAGATCTTGGTTCCACTTGTCTCTTACCCGTGACTTCAGTGGAAATTTCAAATTCAGGATCTGACACAGACTGATTCATGTCCTACACAGTTCTTACAAGTTCATAGAAATTTCTGTTCAATTAGAACCAAGTATTTGAGTTGATGATTGTAATTTTTATACAATGTTGTAATTTGTTTTTCAACAATTTTTTGATTAATGTTTTGTTTCCTTTACAATATTATACTTTAATGTATAATATTGTAAAGGAAACAAAACATCAATCAAAAAATTGCTCTCTTTTTTATTCGGGCTACTTACATTTATTTTGGGCTACCAAAAACTGGAGAGTCCCTGCCCGAAGGGCTACCAGGGATTTTGAAATTTTGAGAGCCCTGAGATATATTTATTTTTTTAATTACTTTTGTTTCAGCAACATTAAATTTAAAAACTGTACTTTTGAGTTAAAATATATATTTATAATTTGAATAAATGACAAATTAAAAAGGCATGAACATTTTTTTTGTATCGAAAAAATATCGAACCGTGACACCAAAGTATCGAACCGAACCGAACCGTGAATTTTGTGTATCGTTGCACCCCTGTGCTGTGTCAGTGGGAGGCCTGTGCTCTAGTATGCACAGTGTCACAATGACCTGTGTTTTTGTACCTTCACAGGCTGGACTACGGTGTGACTTGCTCCTAAAACCGCTGTGACATTCACATTTATAAGAGCCTGGTAGGTTCACACAACGACCCCCGATACCACAGATGTCCTGGTTAAAGCACTCATCCACATCTGCAACACAGAGAGGTCAGAGTCAGTGCAGGGATATAGAAAAAAATCATTTTAATATTGGAAAGGCTCAGCTTAACTTACCTACACACTTAAGTCTACCATGCTGCACCATGTGTTTGTAGCCTGGGCGACAGAAGCATTTGTATGCTCCCTCTGTGTTGACGCAATAGCCTCTGCCATGGCCGCACGGCTCTGACTCACATTCGTTATCATCTAGACAACAGGAGTGAGAGAATGAGTCAAGTGAAAGCAATATTTAATACAGACAGACAGCAATGGCTCATAAAGCTTAAGGGACAGATGGCTGGAGTTTTTCATGATGAATGAATGTCAGTCGTTTGGCGAGATCAAGTGGCTTTTACTCAGGAAATTAAAAGCATAGTGGCTAAAAATATGAGTTTTTCATCATAGAAATTATAAACATACCCGTTTCCTTAAGAAAGCATAAATTATTTCTATTTGCACACAATAATAGAATTATTTCAGAAAACATAAATTACCAGGGTCAATAATATAGCTGAACCTTTTATTGCAATGATAAGCTTTATCTTTTTAATAAAGAAAGTTAAAATGGATGTTAACTGGAGAAAACATTGTGCCAAAAACCAAAGAAATCAGACTGAAAGAAAAAGAATTGTTGATGCTCACAAAGCAGGAGATGTATATGTAAAGTTATCAAATGTCAAGAACTGGGTTGAGAAGCATCATCTGTAAATTCAAAGAGAGACACACAGTACCGAACAAGCGTGACAGAGGTAGGAAGTGAAAGATTTCAAAGCCTCTAAAGAAAACTAGTGAGAGTTTCAAAGACCCAACTTCAAAGACACGTGAATGACTCAGCCAAATCAGAAACCAGAACTGTGGGGAGGAACGGACCATGAGGCATCAGAGCAAGAAAAACTCCACTTCTGCAGAAGAGACACCTTCAAGCCAGACAGTATACTAAGGACAACCTGGAGAAAGATTATCCATACTGGAAGCACCGTCCGTACAGTGTAACATAGTGGTGGGAGTATTATGATGTGGGGATGCTTTAGTGTGTCTGGAACTGGGAATCTTGTTGAGGTGGAAAGAATCACGAAATAATAAACCTCGAGCTGTGTCTTCGCTTTGGTGGTCCAACAAAACAACAACATATGTGACCCCAGGCTGTTAGCCCTGACTTGAATCCCATTGAGAATCTGTGGGGTGAACTAAAGGAGACCATCAAATCTGGAGGCTCAAATCTAGAGATTTGCTAAAGAAGAATGGGCTGAGAGCGCCAAGGAGACGCACGTGAGACTTGCTGAAAAGTACAGAAAATGGCTGCACCCAGCAAAAAGATACATGACAGACTATTAGCATCATGGGAGCTAATAGTTACAGGTGTAAAAGTAGCTGTTCAGTGTGAATAGGCCTGCACCATGAAATTTGAGTTCAAATACAATTCAATACAGCTGCTATTTCTGCTATAACAGGAAATAACATGTAAAATATTCCTGTTATGTGTCTATTTTTACACCTGAAACAGCTCAAGGCACTCAAAATACGCCTCAAATAGCAGAAATGTTTCCAGGGCACAAATAAGTTCTTACTGTGGTTTGGGATGTGTCATTTTGCCGTTCAGTCCTTTATGCCTTTGAACACATTTGAAATTGAAGTTGGTTCCATTTTAGCTGAAATTCTAACACTGCTGATGACTTTAATAATGTCAAAAGTCACAAAACATTAATGACAAGCAGACTTTAACACATCTTTGTGTCACCTGGAAACCTTTGATTTCTGGTTTGGAGAGTATTTCTGTATTTAGTCGTATGTTGTCATAGTGATGAAGATGCTCAGTGTATTTTGTGTTTAATCTATTTGCAGGTATTTTGTAAGTTGCAATGTGTTGAGCTCTTGCAGCCACTGTAATATTTCTCAAAAAGAGATTTTTGTTGCCGTTGTTGTTTTTTTTACATAATATTTAACATAATAGTTTTTATTCTCTAAAAACTGTGCCTTTCCATTCCTATATGAGAAATATTGCTTGAAAAAAAAATCTCACACTCATATGTGAGAAACTACTCTCTGCTGGCTCCTCCTGTCTCTACCATTGTCTCTTACCCTCACAGATGTTCCTCTGCGGGTTGAAATGGTAGCCAGGATGGCAGTGACAGATGTGCCCGGTCAGGCTGTTCTCACATTCTCCATGACCACAAATGTTTCTGCTCAGCCTGCATTCATCTGTCGGTGCTTCAAGGAGGAAACAAAGAACGACATCATATATATATACATGCATATATATGGATACATAGATGCAGAAAGCTGAAAATGTCCATGCCGTGCCTACATTTTTCTGTCACTGGCTTTGTTTGCATTCTAGCAGACACTGAAATGCGTCAGACTTTTTCCAAATTAAAGCCAGTGACAAAGCTGAATAGAAAACGACCGACTGAAGCTGCCATGAAAGAGAAATTACACTCAAGGAAGACTCTAAAAAAAGTCACACATCTGCATAGAAGACAGACCAGATGAAAGCAGCAGAAGCACAAAAGCTGAGCCCTGTGAGTGCTTTGGATTCCTGCTATCATTCGGCACAGTTTTTTTCTTTTTCATTTCATGGAAATGGAGTGTGTCTCTTACCTGCTAACCTGCTCTTAAATACCAGCACACTTCACCTCCATAGAACCGAGAGACTGTAAACACGGCCTTGAGGCTGGTTCATGCTTCATGGTTGAATGCATGTGACATGCACGGTGCCCCAAAGCATCAGGTAATCACTAAAGCAAAGCATGCGTCAGATCAGATTGGCTTACTTGACTTATCCCCCCCCCCCCCCCTTTTTTTTTGTTGGATTGTTTTAGCCTTTAAAGTGGAGTGCTAAAACAATGCACAATAAAAAAATAATTTAAAAAAATGGAGTGCATCACATGACAAATGCTGTTCACCACACGGAGAAAGTCAACATGTCATTTGTGAGAAACAAGCGCCCATCAGGGGATCTTCTCTTACTGGGGAATGTGGAGAGCTGGCTTTTTCTACCTTTGTGGTGCATGAAACATGAGCCAGCATTTATATTCAGAACCCTTTAAGAGATTAATAGAAAGAGATTTTTTTAAGCTGGTTTGACGGCTTGTGTTTGAGACTCACGGAAGACTTTTGTTTGTGTTTCGAAGGGGTCATTGCCGGGGGTCATTCGGATGATTGTCGGCGGGGTGGGTTTAATAACTGTGGAGAAATGAAGTGGGCAGACTTCAGGAGGATGTATGACATGTTCAAGTCCTGATGTTTGATCATTCTTCACAGCATTCAGTCTACAATGTCTACAGATGTTCCCTGCAGTGTGCATTTAGTGAATGAATTTTCATATGTATGACTCATGCAGGCGACCCTCGAGGTGCGCTTACCAGGCACACGAGGACGGGTGGTGCTGGTGGGGACCTGGTGCGCAGTTGTCGTTGTCTCTGCATGAATCTGATTGGAAGAGACGATCTGATTTTTAAACGGCAACAGCGATTGCTTTTTATTGCTGTATTAAAATGTAGAAACTATATCTTACCCTCTTGGTGTGCTCTGAAAGAAACGGCAATAAAGGGAAATTTAAGCTCTCAATTCACATGATTCATATAAAGATTTTTCTAAAAATTGCAAAGAGATTCTTTGTGCACTTACCTTGGTTTTCATGGTCGCTGGGGACGGTGATTTGCACCGTCTCTCTTATGTTTTGCAAAAAGTAGCCTTTCCCAGCAGGGCAGAGTTTTTTGAAGGCCACTGAATGCCGTCGGGAGGAAAAAAGAGGAGAGGACTTAAATGTTGCTTTAATTCTCACACCCTGTAAAATAGGTTCAGCCAACTAATAGTAAGTTTGGAGAATCCCTCTGTTGATATGTTTAAGTACAACCAAAAAACTGCATTTTGGACTCCAACCCCGCAAAGAGAAATTGTTTAAAAAGCATATGGAAATCCCAAAATGCAGATTTTGTAACTTTAAGAGAGAAAGAAACTACACTGCTTAAAAATAATTGATCTGGTCAGTTGAGTAACAGAGGGGTGAATGATGGTAATGAAATTAATACCAGGTGCACTCAAAGGGCAACAATGAGACAACCCCCAAAACGCTGACATTTTCCCCATCAGCAGGACCGGTATCAAGTGCTTAGTGGAAGGAGGGACAGGATGAATCACAAAATGACCTCCAGCAGGTCACTGGTGTGAATGTCTCTGACCAAACAATCAGAAACAGACTTCATGAGGGTGGCCTTAAGGCCTGATGTGCTTTATTGGGCCTTGTGCTCCCTGCCTGGCATGGTGAAGTCCTATTGACACAGAGGGACACACACAAATCTACAGGCCTGACTGCCATTAGGCATCAGGATGACATCCTTGGACCCATTTTCAGACCCAATACTCCTCATGTGGAGTACGCAGGCAGTTCCTGGAGGATGAATCATTAGATGCTAATCACAAGGCCCCAACACTCGCCTCACCTAAATCCAATAAAACAACTCTATTTCAGTTTATCTGGCACCAACACTTTGTACTGTCCAAGAGCTCAGTGATGACCTGATCCAGATCTAGCAGAGATTCCACCGGGACACCGTCTGTCCTCCCATTAGGAGCGTGCCCAGATGTTGTCAGGCATGTCAGCACATGGGGGCCATACAAACTACCATTCTGAGCTGCTGCAGTGAAATCTCAGCAGAGCCTACTGGATCAGCCTACTGCATAATTTTTCACCTTTTTTCAGGGATCTTTGAATTCAGCCTTTTGCAGGTCAATCATTTTTATTTCATCATCAAATGCTGTGTCATCCTTTCATTCCTAACACATCGCCCGGTCCATATCAGTATAGATATCCAGCATGAGTGTATTTCCCCACTGAGCTCTTATATGTTTTCATAGTTTGACTTTAATTTGTTTTGAGCAATGTATGAATGTTTATCTTTTTAAATTAAATTATGAAAAGAAAATTAAGTATATTCTACTTAGTTCACTTAATGGCCAAACAGTTCAAAATATCCTGCTTTTTTTTTCTTATTCTATTCATCCCATCAGACTGAGGAGAGCAGAAACTGTTTACATCTGAGAAGCTGTAACGATTTATTTTGTGCAACTATTTTAACTAATTATCAAACACAGCAGCAAACTGTATCTTCAAGCATGGGCAACAAAATGGAAAGCTCGAACGCTTTCTTTTGTTATTATTATTTCTATTTCAAACTTTCATGTCATCAAGAATGAAGAGCTGAGCTGCATAATGACCTGGAAAAATCTCTAAAATATATGTAGCTAAATGAAAATAATGATTATTTATTTAAAGAGGAATTCTCTGTTGATCATAAATAAGTAACTTTGTTTCTAGACTATGCTGGTGTGCAGTGAGTGGACTGATGTCCCCGTGACAAAAACGAACACGACGCTCGACGTGGCAGGAAGTAAAACCCGTAAACTGACTCACCTGTGCCCTCCTCAGGACATCTTTCACAGTTTCGGCCCCAGGCTTTGCCCACTGTGCAGCAGCATACCACCTGGGTGTGGGGGGTCGGCAGCGGGTAATTGCAGCTCCTGTCGTTGGATGCTATCCGGAAGCACTGACCCAGAGGGGGATACTCTAACACAGGAGAAAAGCGTTGTGGCAATCTATCCCGACAGTACATTACACGTTTGGAACGATTGTTTCATGTCTTGTGCTTTGTGGCTGTGCAATACAAAGCAGAGAAGAGAAGAAAGCCAGAGAGGGTTTATATTCACCAACACATCGATTTCTCTCCAAGACAAAACCAGATTTGCATGAACACTTGAAGCTGCCCAGTGTGTTCAAACAGTCTCCGTTCTGACAGACGCCCTGCATGGAGCACTCGTTGATATCTTCAGGGTCAGAGGGTCAGGTGGAAGAAAAGATAAGATTAAAATTAAAATGGCAGAAACAACTCCTAAACTTGGCTTTAAACTGTTCTTTTCCTTGTTATAAGCGACTCCTGGATTCTGTAAAAAAGTATTTGGCCCCTTCCTGAATTTTAAATTTGTTTTTGCACATTTACGTAAATGTTTCACCTCATTGAGCAAATTTTAATATTAAACAAGGACAACCTGAGTAAACCCAAAATGTAGTTTTTAAATTATGTTACCTACTTGGATCTGTGTGAAAAAGTAATTGACCCCTAAAGAACAGCAAGAACTGCAGTCAGGTGTTTGTGATGACTGGCAAAGAGTCTTTCACGGGCCACACTGAAGGCCCAAACGGCCAGGTTGAAGTCATGCCAAAGCATCTCAATCGAACTTTGATTAGGCAGGTCCAAAACCTTTACGGTGGACTTGCTGGTCTTCAAGCAACTTAAAGAAGTCCAGACGCTTTATCTTTAATTGTTTTTGAAATATTCATGTTCAAATATTGGCTCAGATTTTAATGTGTGAAAAAATGGTTTGAGAGTGGGTCAATGGAACACTTTGCAAATTAAAAAAAGAGAGCAAAATTACCCTGAAAAACATTTAATATATAAAGGAAAAAATTCACTGACCTTATTACATGAAACTGTGTGTGATCAAACTGTGGGCCATAAAATGTTTACGCAAATTCGAGATGACGCTCAAGCAAGAAATGTTCTAAATAAATGGCTGGTTTGACATGGAGTGACCCAAATTTGAGACGGGCCTTTGTGCTCTTTGTGGTCAGCAGTGGTTTTCTCCTTGGACTCTCACACGGCTGCCTTTTTTGTCCAGTCTCTTTCTTATTGTTGAAACATGAACTCTGACCTTGACAGATGGAAAGTGATGCCTGAAGATCCTCTTGGATGAGTCGTCGCTGCGCTCTTGGAGTAATTTTTGTCAGCTGGCCACTGCTGGGAAGCTTCACTACTCTACCAAGATTTCTCCATTTACGGATAATGGCTCTCACCGTGGTTCATTAGAGTCCCAAAGCCCCTCATTACTGAGGGGAATTACTTTTTCACAAAGGGTTTGGATAACTTAACTAAGGTCATATTTTAAAAACTGCATTTTCTATTTACCCAGGTTATCTTTGTCAAATATTAACTAGAGATGGCACGATACCACTTTTTTATGTTCGATACCGATACCGATATCATAAATTTGGATATCTGCCGATACAGATATGAATCCGATATAGTGTTTTTTTTAATCAATAAAACTGTTTTTTAATATCTTGCTGCATTTTGTATAAGTTCATACTCAAGTTTAAATAAACAACAACACTGAAGCTATTCTGTTATACCGGTATGTAAAAAATACACTGCACCCAAAATATTTCATAATTCAGCAATACTGATCAGTCTAATAAACTTAAACCTACTCCATCCTTCCTATTCTGGTACTGTTATCAAGCTTAAACGTGCTGCTGTTGTTCAGCCACTGCTTTCCTCTTTCTGGTGCAAAGTGGGCCAAAAATAAAGAAGAGAGACAGACTCGCGACAGAAAAGCCGATCAGCTGATCATTAATCAGTTTCATGATTGAAGTAGCAGCAAGAAGAGGCAGTCGCTCCATATATCGGTTGTTAAGCTTAACGTGGGAATGCTTTACAAACATTCAGAGATGAACTTAAACACTTGCTTTACTTCTCTCTGGGATCACTTCCTCGGAGGTGAAATGCTGGTTTGGTAGCGAGGCTACAAATACACACAGCCGCTCTATCACATGATGCACACTGCTCCGAAGTGCTACGGTTATGAGCTGAGTTACACCGTGTCGCAAGTTTTGTGAGGTGCTTTTTTGATATTTAATGGATCGGATTACATTTTTAATTTCTCTCCGATATCCGATCCAGTAATTTACGTCAGTA
The DNA here is from genome assembly GCF_900408965.1 of Simochromis diagramma. Classification (NCBI taxonomy): domain Eukaryota; kingdom Metazoa; phylum Chordata; class Actinopteri; order Cichliformes; family Cichlidae; genus Simochromis; species Simochromis diagramma. The sequence goes on from NW_024386883.1 coordinate 1,658,142, forward strand.
TCGGACCGATACCGATACGTAATATCGGATCGGTCCATCTCTAATATTAACACTTATTGTTTAAAGTAAGAATTCAGGAAGGGGGAAAATACTTTTCACGGCTCTAGTTTACCTTTACAGTGAGTGCTGTTGAATCTTTTATAGCCTTGGGGACAAGTAGAGCCATAGTCTTCCACAATGTTCTGTTTGACTGATGCATCTGAGGAAAGACACAGCAGAGCACACAGGTAAAGGTATATGAAAAGCAGAGAGTTTGACATCAAATTATACAAAATGTTTAGGCACCCACCAGGTAAATGCACCGCAGTTGCAATTTTTTATACTTCAAATACTACAACGGCCCTTTACAACTAATCAAGCAGCTGTGAAACTCCCACATCACCTGTACCTCAGGTATTCTCGTCTAAATCTCATCAGTAAATCTTATATAAGGCTTTAGTGTCTCCCTACTGTTGCTACAGATCTGCAAACTGTTTTGCAACCCAGCTCCACCCCTGCCTCTCCTTTCATGCTGTGTCTGACAATCAATACTGTATCCTTTGTAATGCCTGTTCTGTTCTGCCCAGTGATCTGGCTGCTGTTCTACACACCTCCAGCTTTCCACACAAGCAGGTAGAACAGGAGGAAGTTCCTACACTACCTATAGCTTACTGCAGGTGGAAATGAGAGCTTTCTTTTGAATGTAGTGGCCCCGGTTATCTGTTCATGCAACACTTTTTCACATCCCTCCCAAACTCTTTTCTGAACAAAACCGCTTCCATGACTTTTTGAACAACTGTCACACAATCAAAGCCTTCAAGCAAAGCGTGAGAAAAGTGAGAATAGTTTTGTAATTATTGTAGAGGTGTGGGAGTTGAATTCTTGATAGGAAAAAACACAGAAGTCCTAGTTTAAACATCAGTAATTGGGGAAAAGCACCTTTTTACTGCGAGCTAAGTGACAGGGCTGTCTCCCAGTGTCTGTGGAGGCTCTCTGCAGGTCTCCCACAGTCCAAAGACACAGCAGTCCAGAAACATGAGTTTGGACTGTGGAAGTGGTGTTTCTAAATCACCCATAGGCGTGAATGAGTGCATGAATGAGTGTCTGTCTTTTTGTGTTAACCCCTTTTGACGGACCACCTATCTGGAGGGTACCACACCTCTCACCCAATGACAGCTGAGATAGACACCAGACTGAAGGGGATGGTTAAAAACTATTGCCTGCAATTCAGTTCAATTCAGTTTAATTTATATAGTGATAAATGTCAACAACAGTTGCATCAAGGAGTTTTATGTTGTAAGGTAGGGAGCCTACAATAATACAGACAAATACCCAAACTTGAGCAACTGTCATCAAGAGCAAGCACTTGGTGACAGTGGAAAGGAAAAACTCCCTTTTAACAGGAAGAAACCATCTGCTGCGATTGGTTCAGGTTGAAGGGACAAAAAAAGTTTTCATCTGCACAAAACTGCACGTTTATGTCTCAGTAATTGCTACTTCTCATTTTTTATGTATTTGTCTAATTGTGTGCTTATACAGATCAATGTTCCTTTAATACTTTTTAGTTTAAGTTCCATTTTTAGGTCTGGACAAACCTTCCCTTTCTTTTTGTTTTCTTTTCTAATCATAGTTGTTTGAAGTCTTGGGGTGGTAGCTTGCAAGAGAACTGCCTTAAATTTTCTTTCATGAGACCTGAAATAATAAACCACGGTATTCTCCTCCTCCTTCTTACTGTTCAACTTTCCATCAGGGAGTAAAAACATGCAAAGCAGTTTTATGACAGAGCCGTGGAAACACTGCACATTGTGAAATCACAATGGAAACAGAGGCAACACCGCAGCTTACCTTTATCATCTCATTGAAAAAGAAAAAAAAAAAAAAGATTAAAAATACAACCAGGTGTAACAAAACAGATAGCACTTTTTGCAAAAACAGCTTTTAAAAGACTAACCAGGATCAGGTTTTGTCAAAGGCCACATTGTCTGAAGCCAGAACTGAGAGAGGGAATAATAGCGGAGTGGAAAAAGCACGAGTAGCCAAGATTTTCATGAAATTTGATCTTCTGCAGCGTGATGACAGCGCTGAACTGGGCAGGCCCATAGGAACATGCTTAACTAGAGGGTTATTTTCCACATTCTCTTTTTCTGTCTCACTGTCTGTGTGTAATTCTCATAATTTCTTCCGTTTCCCCCACCTTACCGCTAACTTTCATGTAGACGTTCAGACACTCGTTTTTTTAATAGAGGTACAAAGTGATTGTTTTAATCCAGGGCCATAATTTCAGAAGGTGGAAGGTATAAATTGGTGGGAATGCTTCACATTTTTGGCTCAATAAACAGTAATTTTATTCCCGGGAACACACAAGATGTTGATTTAAAAAAAAAAAAATCTTAATACTGTAGATAAAGATGAAAGCTATAAACCCTAGATGTGTGACATTTACAAAGCTGGTAAAAAAAGGACATTTCTTGAGGTACTCACTTGGTAATTTGGGGCACTGATAACATTTGTTTTGTCCCCATGAATTCCCCACACTCCCACAGCAATCCTCCTGATTGGTCAGAACAGGAAGCGGGGTGCTGTTGCACTAAAAGACCAATATCGAGAAATATTAACAATAGGGAAAACAAGGAACGCATCTATATTTCAAGTTCAAAACTTCTTACAACTGAACTCACGGCTTGTTTGGGCGTGGTCTCTTGAAAGCAGCGCCCCTTTGGTTTGCGCCTCACCAGGACCTGGCGTGTCCCCGTTTTGTGAGGAGGTTTGATATCCGTTGAGTCGAGTGAGTGAATGATTACGGAGGTGTCTGGCGTGTGGTGAACACGTACATTAAACTGCACTGGAAGAGAAAAATCAGATATGAAAGGAAAGGGAAGAAGAGATATTACAATGTGAGAAGTAATGAGGCAGACGATAGGTACCTTCTGAGGAGTGATGCCCCGGCTGTGATAAGGGGACGTTGAAGATTGACATTGACGACGTGTGTGTGAACTGGCTGCGGCTTATGCTTGACTCCACAAATTTCTGGCCGTCTGGCTTTAAAGCTACGGGGTACACAGGCTGCTCGTTGCCTCGCGCTGCCTGGGCTTGCTGAAGAGGAAACTGGCAGAGTCGACCGGTGAAGCCGGGAGGGCACAGGCAGTGCTTCCTCGAGCTGCATACTCCTCCATTCAAACACGTCAAGGGACACACAACTGCAGAGAGGAAAAGGCAACAGGCGCAGTCTTAGAAATATAAGTTGATAAAGCATGAATTCATTGATTCACTAAAATACAAGTATTTCATACTTTGAAATCCATCAATATGTATTCATGAGTTTTGTCAGACTGAAAGTGCTGATTTAGGATCCCCTGAGTCAGAGGCAGACTTTTATATGATCTTTCATAGAGTGATGTGAACAGCCTTATGATTCAGTAATGTACAGCATAAGTATGGAAGACAGACCAACGGGTTTGCAGCATAAGCAGGGCAGCGTAAAATCTTCACTTTGAACCGTGCCACTATAAAAAAAATGAATGAGTCCCTGAAGCCAGTCGGCCCGAGCAAGAAAGCAGGTAAAGTCATTGATCTGTATAACGGCTTCACTGTGGCATATGGGAAAGATCTTGAAGTTCGTGGGAAAGCGGCTGGCCTTAAAGGCATATACAGTACTCACTGCAGGTTTATTAGGTTCCCCGCTGTGTTTATTTAAGTGCAAAGTTGTTGAAATTCCCACAATAAGAACAATCGCAGGAAAGAGATAAGAGAGAGAGAGAGAGAGAGCAGGACTGTAAGAAAACAGCAAGCAGTGATGAATCCACAGAGAAAGATAAAACCCAAACAAGCTAGTGAAGTGGGAGTGAAAGCTTAGTCATGAAGGCCATCTCGTTATTGTGCTTCGATCCATGTTAGGTCTTTGTAACATCCCAAATGTTTGTGATACCTGAGCGTCAGTAAGACTTCCAAACACATGCACTGCAATTATGAATTAACATCATAAGCCACACGTATACTTAAGAGCAAATCAAGACAGTTATTATTAAATGTGCTGCAATTACATCACACAGCAAAAAATACTCACTGGACACTTCATTAGGCACAGCAGTTCGACTGCTCATTAGTGCAACTTGTTTAATCTTATCAGCCAATCACATGGAGCCAAATCAATACATTTTGTTCAAACTGTGCATCAAAATAGGAAAAGAAAGATCGTTTGAAACTGCCACGGTTTTTGGTGCCGGACGGGCTGAGTGCTTTAGAAACTGCTGACCTGCTGAAATTTTACTCCACAGTCGTCTCTAGTGTTTACAGACAATGAGCCAAAAAAAGAAAATATCCAGTTTGTGGCAGAAAATGCCTTGTTGATGTAAGAGGTCAAGGCAGAATGACTGCTTCAAGTCGATAGGAAGGCAGCAGTCATGTTAGCAGCCACTTGTTACAATCAAGGTATGCAGAGGAGCGTCTCTGAACGCACAAGGTGTCACGAGACACTGCAGCAGATGTTGCCTGGTCTCAACATGAAAACATGGAACCATCCTGTCCTGTGTCAACAGCGTAGGCAGGATAACGCCCCATGCCACAAAGTTAAAAACATCTCAAACTGGTTTCTTGCAACATGATAATAAGTTCACTGTAGTCAAACGTACGTCAGCAGTCATCAGCATCATCTCATGTGATGGAATAGGGGATTCACATCACAGGTGTGCAGCCGCAGCTGCGTGATGATGTCACGGCAGTATGATTGACATGAAACAGATGCTTTGGGAAAATGACACATTATAACTAAACACATCCAGAAAAGGTGTATATAGGGTGCATAACAATGTGACTGTTAGAGCGAAACATCTGAATGATGATGCTCACACAGTAATCTAACAATGAGTTAAAAAAAAATAAAGGCGTGTTTCTTCAAGGCAGGGCTCAGCGGTTTGATAAAGTGCACCATTTTTTTTCCACAGTGCCGCATAAAGATGTTCATCTTTAAGGCAGTCTAAGCTTTCCATCTTGTATTACATAAGAATTTTTTTTCGGTAAGAGAAATACTGTGTCTGAGCTTAAAAAAGGAGTCAGTCGGTTAATAAATTCACACATTTTGATAGTAAATCAGGCAGCTGGCACCAACCTGTGGAAACTCCAAGAGGTTTGTGGTTAAAAAGCAGCTGTGGACACTACTCATCAGGTTAAGAGCTTTAATGATGCTGCGCTTGTGTCTTTAATGTGTCTTTTCTGTAAGAGAAAAATCTGAGTATTATTAGCTGTCATCAAAGTCTCTGCCAAAGGAATGTGTGTGCTTTCCAAAATGTTGACCAATTCATTAATTTTAAAAAAGCTAGAGGTCTGTTTGAACAACAGAATCCGACTGCATTTAAAGCCCTTTTTTAGGTTATAAACCAACCAATTAGTCAAGAAAACAAACCAAAAAAATTGACTGGATGAAAGCAACTGTTATTTTCTAACAAGCAAGAAAGAAACTAGACTTCAAATGACAGGGTGCTCACTTGTGGTGTTCACACAATGTTTTTGTTTCATTTTTCAGCTCCATTGTTCTCACTTCCTCACACCCTCCCTTTGATTACCAAGATCCAAAACTTTTCTCCTATTAATGCAACTCCCTTTGTCAGAATGGTTTCCCCTCGGTTATTTTCCTGCCGTGTTTTCCTCCTTTGTCTCTTTTCGTGTCACTTGAAGTTGAATTACAGCCTCTTTGTTAAATGCACACACTGTTGTCTTCCTCCTCCTCACCACCGCTTCAGACTTCTGCCTAAATATAGAGTCCACCATCTCTTCTACATGAGTTCTGCTTAATCACTCAAAACTTCAAATCCATTTTTCACCAAACAAACATTCACTATAGAGCTTACCACTCCTGTATCGCTACAACATTAACTTTGAAGAGGAGAGGAGAGGAGAGGAGAGGAGAAGAGAAGAGAGGAGAGAGGAGAGAGGAGAGGAGAGGAGAGGAGGCCTCTCACTGTTGCTGAGCCAGGTTCGCACACGTGGAAGTAATTAGTTGCGGACTGCCGAGGAGTCTGGGCTGTGGGGTAATTAGGGGACTAGATCACTTTAAGCACAGCAGGGACATCCTCATATGGTGAAAGTCTGGCAGAAAAATGAAAGAACTTCAAGAAAGAACCCAACAAGTGGCATAAAATATTTTCACACTGAAGCAACATGGACACTTCAGAGGAAGTCTGCCTATAACACTTTGTGACAGAGGACTTTAACCACTAGGACTGGGTGCAGGCAGCAACATGCAGAATCAGGTGGAAAGGCTCAGGCACAGACTGAAGACTACTTAACTCTGACATAAGAGCTCCAGTTTCCAAGGTTCACATTTCATCTCAGAACTGGATTTCGAATGAGAGGAAACTGGGAAAATGAGGGCCTTGAAAATTGAGATTGCAGACACAGAAAAAGAGCCAGAGGACTTTTTCCCCCGAATCTTACATTAGATTACACAATCTAAACGCACAGAGGCTGTGGAAACGACTAACTGTAGACAGTCTGGACTTGAGCTGGGAATGTGTCTGAATGAGACATGATCCAGCTCCTCAAAAAAGAGAAGAGAGAACATTTTTCATACCTGGAGTTGAATTTCTTGGACTCCTGTGAATAAAACCTCTTGATGTTTTTAGCCTGACGCTGCGCCATGCTACATGCAACAATGCTGATTACACAAACAATACTCTGTGGATAACACACATCATCTGCTTGGTGCATGATTATATATATCACATCTGTTGTTTCTGTGACCGGTCTATTTTTACACTGAGTTGTGAAACACACTGGTTTATCTATTTTAAACAGAAAAACAGTCAAAAACGCCAAAAAAGGGTCATTCACAGCATACAGAGATGACAATTCTACGTTGATTTGTTATGACAGATAGTCCAGTTTTTGGAGGGAAAACTCTGTTGTTTGTGTCTTCTGGCTGTTTAAAGGAACAAACTCCACCCTTGAAAGGTTGTAAAATATACTCCTGACGAGGTGAGCCTGCAGCTCTAATTAAACTGTAGTTTAAAAAAAAGAAGAGAATTTCATTTTAAAATCAAATCCGGACACACCTAAACAGCAAGAGAGACTATAGATGTAGGAAATATCATCAGCTGTGATATTGCAGATGACCTTATTCCTTCCTTTTTGGGCTTCTTGACAACTATTAAGATGTTCTTCTCTATGTGTTACATGCTGCTGTGAGCGTTTTGTTGTGTAATGTCATAGAAAAAAAACCCATATATTTATTTACAAAAAGCATTTCATGGCGCTTTAAACAGAAATGTCCGAGTTAACAGAAAAAAACAACAACCTGCAACATCTGGAAATTTCAAATTAAGCCAAAGTGAAAGAGCAAAAATCTGAAGATCCTCAAAGAAGCCATTTCAGACAGGCTTTAAAACTTGGTCAGCCCCTGAGCTCCCATGTTATAGTGTTAAAATGCCTAACTTAACAGCAGAAATAAACATATAAATTTGTTTTTTAGGTGTTCGTAACTGGCTATAACTGCCCAGAGATACTGCCATGATGTCTGCTGGGTAGCAAGACGACACAAGCAGCCAAGATGCAACTGTTTCAGGACTTTATTGAAGTCTGGTAGATGATCGTGGGATCCTTTCCATGGTAAACAAAAATGCCTCCATAACAACCAGCCAAGTGTTAAAAAAAAAAAACTCTGCAGGAGGAGGCTTTATCACTCAGTGGACCATTTAGGTATATGATGTCAAATCCATCGGAACCTGAAGACTGTATACGGGAGCAAAGAGGGCTCAGCACAAAGTGCATTCTGCAACAGCATTCTCTGGATGACTGAGTCTGTGTTCAGGAAGGAGGAACTATGGAGGTTTTGAATAGCTCATGGCCTTAAGCATATAACATCATCTCTAAAACAGTGGAGTCAGTGTGATGCATGCGCATGCCTGGCTTCCATTGGCACCGGGTGACGTGTTTATTCGTGTTTATTCATGATATGACAGAAGTGAAAATATGAGCGCTACTTTCTGCTCGGATTCAGGGGTGAGGAAGGTTTCCAGGGTCACAAGAGTCACGTATCAAGTTAAAGCTCCGACGGCAGGTGGTATTACACCTGCACTTCGTGCCTTTATTATCCTGACGCACAAACCTCCGCTTCACATCTTCCTCCTTTAAGTTCGAGCCATGCACAGACTAATGTTTCCTGCAGATTTTGTTTGTAAGTGGGTGTGTTTGTTTGTGTGAGAGTGCTATTAAGTCAAGGGTGTATCGCCTCCTCAGAATGCTGCTGCGGTGGAGCGACTGCACCACATTACAAGCTGAAATGGGCACAACGTTTAAAAGCTGAGATCATAACAAAGGGTTTTACTCTCCGGCGGACTTTCCCTTTAAATCATCACCTCGGAGTTCATTGGCAGAATTTATGATCCAAAATCGCTCAGCGACTCTGTCTGTCAGCTAGCTTAGCCTCTCGGAGACAGACGCCCTCTGTTTTCCACCACACCTTTGTCTTTACAGATCTAACACATTCCTGAACCGAGAGGTGGTGTGTTATTAAAAATCAAACGTGCTTAAGAGTTATTTGGTGGTCTAGATGAATGTGAGGCATGAACAGGGCTGGCTGTGTCAGTGGCGGGATGTGGAACATGTGCATCTGAAGCAACTACTCTATCATGAACAATATTTTCCACATGTTAAAAAAACAACTGAAGAAGTAGAGAACAGTCCATGATTTCAACATTACTCACTGCTAATCCATGCCAAATCGATCCACATAAAGTTTTTAATAGATAACTTTATTCACTTCAGATCATGTAGACACACCGCACTGCCATTTCATATTTTTGATCTATCTTTCCAAAATGTGGTTGGAGTGGAGCTAAGAAAGCATTTGAAGTTGACCTTGTGCTTTGCTGTTATGCTTTCAAAACCTAATTTAATTTTGAATGCCAGCTTCCCCGTACGTTCCAAGAGTCAGGAAGCTTATAATTTTCCCACCCACCGCTGACTTCAGAAGAAAGACACGAACAGCACAAAGAGACAGGAGGGAGACTCCTTGTCTTCAAGCTCTTATCATCAGCACTTCAAGTGATGGACAAATGAGAGGGAACAAACAGTGTATTTATTATATATGTATATCGAGTACATGTTAAAGTGAGGGAATAAAGCCACACGAGAGAGATGTAAAATCCACAGACTAAAAAATAAGTGGATTATTGCGATTCCCAGACACTTATTTCTTTAAGAAAAAAAAACAGATTGGTACATTCCTCAGCTCCTACGTAAGCAAGCCCAGTGTAACGAGAAAGACATAAATAATGTCCAAAGAAAGCCCAGAAAGACTCGATCAGATTGAAAGATCTGAAAAGTTTAATGATGTTAAAGAAAGAAACAAAGAAAGAAACAAAGAAAGAGTTGCCCTTTGAGTACCCTGTGAAAAACCCACCCACTCACTTCTGTCTGTCTGGAGATGACGCATCATCAGCCCCCTCCCTCCACGGCGTCCTTTCAGCCGCAGCCGCACCCTCCCAGCACAAAAACAACAAATTACAGTCCTACAGACTGCAACTCACTGAACTGAAAGCTACCCCACATAATCTTGAGCCATACAGATGATACAATGGCCCGATCTGTCCCCGTCTCTCACTACTGTCCTCTGGCCAAACTTAGCAAGCTAACCCGTCTGAAAGTTGGTGATGACTCCCGCTGAGTCACTTTCACTGTGATTCAGTCCCTGGATGGGTTTTTGGTCGACATGCCCAGATCTTATTGGCTGCAGGAATACAGAGTGCGACACCACCAGGAGTTGTTTTTAGACTGGTGGAGCTTTCAAATTATTACTGAGTAATTGTGAAGCATGACACAGTTGGTAGTTGGTGTTTATCTTCAGTGGAAGTAATGATTACATCAAACTGAGTGTAGAAATATCTAAAAATGTACTCCAACATGTTTTTTTTTTTTTTATATTTCTTCCACGTAGTGAGTAATTCTCATCAATATTTTATGAAAATTCCACTTGGTGGTTTATTAAAGTGGACCTTTTCCTCATTTATCGCTCCATATTCATAGTCCTGGACTCTACTACAGTAGAGTGGGTCAGTAGCTTTATATGAGTCACAACTGCTTATTTTTCTTATACTGTACCTTAATGCAGCCTCTCGGTTCACCCACGGTCCAAAACAAGCCATTTAAGCCTTAAAAGGTGCCTTAAGGCCACCCTTCTTTCAGGTCAGCTTTCTCTTAATTGGCTGTTGCTTGGCTTGGCTTCAGATGCAGTTGTTTAGTTTCCACAAACACAGCCGGGTGCTTGAGGGTACTGCCACTAAATCAGGTTCTAAGTAAACTAACTGCAAACCCACTAAAAAACATAATTTGTCAGACTTGATTGGGCAGTCTTTTAAATCCATCCATCCACAGTCAAGGCCGAACCTGATCCAGAATATAGGAGCCTACAAAGATTACAGCAGGAAGTCTGAATATTTGGTACAATAGGTCAGCTTTAGTGTTCACAGTGAAACATAAACACTGCTTCTTTGTTTTTCATGGCCTCTGTGGTCTCATTCTACTATGGAATATGAAAGTGGTGAAGCTCAACCTAGCTTAATGCCTGCGAGTGGAAAACTAGATTTAACCCCGTGACCCTGTTCTCGTCTTTTAAAAAGTGCCTCCAGGATTATTTCTGGTTATATTTTTTTCTTCTCGTTGACCTGAGAGAACTGTGACTAAACAACACCGGCTCCCATAAACAGTTGCCACAAGAGCCGGTGTTTAAAACGAGAAGAAGAGAATGGCTATCATCATATGACGTGCTTCCCTTTACCATCAAACCACGTCCCCAAATACACCCACCGTCAACTGGCACTGTGAGACCACATACCACGCCAAGCAAGGGGCGACGCATGAAGTGGGTCAGACTCCCGCAGCTGAGCCAGACACTGGGAGTAAATGACATAATCACCGCCTTATGAAAACACAAACCTGCGTACACATTCCTCCTCCTCCTTCTCCTCCTACTCTCCCCCTTGTAGAGCTCCCGCTCCTCCATCAACCCCCAGAAACTCTGGACGGCCTCACTTTCAGCTATCCAAACAACAGTGCTGCCCTTTGCCAGAGTCCAGCACTGTCACTGAAGGCTTTCATTACCTCTCTCTCTCTCACACACACACACACACACACACACACACACACACACATAAAGGCTAAAACAACAGTTTGTTAACATTACAGAGACGGGATGATGACAACGACGACTGCTCCCGAGAAACAGAAGCAGCCGTCATTAAGGGGGATCAGTCTGAGTATAGGGAGGGCCGCAATTTCCCAGATCTAAATCAAACCCTGCCTTGCGCAATGTGGTTTTCACATGTCATGGAAATATGCAACCACACTGCGCAGCTTTTTAGCGGGCACAAATCCAGCGTTACCCCATCACGCCCCTCTGGCACATACGTTTTGTGGAAAGAGAGCAAGAGAGTCAGATAGAATCTTGGCACCAGTGCAGATGATGTCATCTAATGACTATCTAAAAGCCCAGGCTATAAGGACTGCAGGGCAGGCAGGTAAGAGTGCTGACTGTGCTCTGCTGAGATTATGTCAGATACCTGTGCTGTGAGATACTCAGCACTGGAGTGCGTGGCAGGTAATGTCTGCAGGGTGCTCTGTCTCAGGCCAGGGCAGGAGGCAGCGCTGGCGGAGGCCATGTTATTCTATTTACCCTTCCTAATCGCTACAGCTACAGGGTCTCTGCTCGGTGTGGGTGCAGTCCCCAGCATTCCTCTCAGTAGCTTTAAATAACTGCTCCATTCCCCCCTCTCACTACACAAATGGGAGGAGAGTGTTAAAGATGGCAAAGAGGGTTGTTTGTTTGAGCTGGGTTCATTCAGCACACCACTCCCGGACACAGTCACATGCAAAAAATATACATGCCGTTGCCCTGAGACGATTTAAAAGAGAGCACCTCTAATTGCTGCTTTGTTTCCACAAAGTTCATTTAATGAGATGCTTTTTTTTTCTCTTTTTCTTCGCGCTGAAAAGTAGGATTAAAGCGTTCGGAGCGGCCTGTAAGACTAGAAAAGCGCGACATAAATGCAGGCTATTTAGAGTCTGATTGGATGGGGAACTCCGGCTTAAGATCATGTGGATGTTGGCTCTGAGTGTTGTGGTGCAAGCTTGACTAAAGTAAAATTTAAAAAAAAGGAAAAACTGACTGTGGAGTTAACCTTTTTAAAAGGCCACGCTTCACTGAGGGGAAGCTGCACCGAATCAAAACAAAGTGACTAAAATTGGGTGTGTTTATCTTTTAAAAGATAAAGCATTTTCACAGCTTTACCAGTTGGATCCACTTTTATGAGGGGAGCCCACAGTGGAAACAAAGGCAAAAAAAGAAAAGGTTAACGAGAACACAAAACCTCCCAAATAATTACAAGCATTATTTAAATGGACACACGGAGGTTACACTTATTTAGATTAAAACTCAGCCTTGGCAACAGGGTCAATGGCCAGCCTGTAAACAGCAGCCAAAGGTAAGAAGCTTTCGTGATTATTAAGCTGGGAATGAATGTGCCCGAGAGTCCATCGCTCATGCGTGTTTGTGTGTTTGTGAGTTTGTGAGCACGGGAGCCGTGCCCAGCTTTGCCTCTGAGCTCAGTCCAGCCTGTGGCAAAAAATCCGGAGTGCTGCAGGTTTCTTGGTTGCCTGTGTTAGACCGCTTTCTCCAAAGTTTGGCATGACAGAGAAAAGAGCGTGTGGGGAAGAGCAGAGGGCTTTGAAAGGTAAAATAAACTTGCCTCCCTAAAGAGAAAGAAGGAGAGAGAAAGCAGAACCAGCCTTGACTGCTGTATTTAACTGACTTGTGTTCATCTTCAGGCTCCCATGGACCTCTGACCCATGCCAAGGGAAAACCAAAACAAACCACAAGGCTACTACTGTCACTTTACCCTAAATACAAAACCACATGGGAAATCCTCAAATAGCCATTTCCACTTGTCATGATGCCCATTTTAGGGGACGCAAGCCCAGACTGAGCTATGATAAGAACCACTTCCTGTGCAAACGAGCCCCCCCCCCCCCCTCACCCCCCCCTCACCCCCCCTCACAGCATTCCCTTAGTTATTCCAGAAAAAGATGAGAATCTGGAGCTGCCTGGCAACAGCAGGCCTGATAAAGAGGAGATGCAGAGGAGAGAGGAGGCTCAGCAGCTGCTGTCAGGAAGGCAAGATATATTGGATGCCTCCGTGCTAGCAACAATGAGAAACATTTAGACTTGGACTAAAAAAGCACGCCTTAGTCAAAGCAACCACAGTATGTGCACTGCTTTTATGTAGCCATTGATTCTGAAAGAATATCTCCTAAAAGAAATACATAATTCTGACAAAGTACAAGACGTATAAACTTTGAGGAGCAATAACCAAGAACCAAGATTGAAAGTGTTGGGGATAAGGAAGTTTTTAAAAGGGGTTATAGCATGTGATCAGCATAAGCTAAGGTCATTCACGGGTTTGTCGGTGAAGTGAGTCACATGCAACTCTTTCATCCTTTTTAATATTTTCCAGTCTCTGAATGCTAAAATTCAACTTTAATAAATAAAACAATATGTATTCTGCAATAGTTTTATCGCTGTCATAACCACCTAACCCCCTGCAGAGCCCTGTGATTACTTACATAGGCACCATGTGGAGTCCATGAGGAGGACAAATTGTATGTTGCTGCAAACAGTTCTTTTTTCTGCCTGCCATGCCTGGAAGGAATTCTTTGCTTTCATCGGTTTTATAAAGTGCAAAGTGAAATGCAGATTCATTTATGACACATGTAATCAGCGCAAGCGTATCGACAAAACAAATCGGATGTCGTAATCTGATGGCCGATCCTGAATGGGACATACTTAGCAATAAAACGATGTCCTGTAACGTCTGCCTGTGTGCAAACGTTCTCTTATAGAAAGTCCAAATGAGCAGCGTGCTGTGCAGGTGATTTATATTCATGTGCTCCAGGTTATTCACACTGAGACAATCTGCTCTGTCTGAACATCTGGGTGGTCGCCTCTCCGTCTGTCTGTCCCAGTCTGCAACAGCATAATGACATCCCGCGCAGATCAAACAGATTCATTATTTCTATTTATTACTTGATTTACATTTTGGATAATTGCTGTTTATGAACTAGTGTATTTTTAAACATAAAGAAGCTCGGGCCTTTACGCAAACAAAGCTTCTGTGGTATATTGCTGGAAAAACAGAGTAATTGTTTAAAGCTGCTCTAATCTATGCCATACCTTTTTATTTTAGTTCCAGTACTGCGCCAAAGTCTTAAATCACCCCTCATTTCTTTATGTTTTGGATCTTTCTGCCTTTTTTTTCAGTTCTCTCAAGATGATCCCACACTGCTTCATTCATGTTGAGGTCTGGGCTGTGGGGAAGCCAATCCATGACTACCAGAAATGTAGCTCCAAACCATGACAGATGGCTGTAGACACTCACTGTTGCTTCTCTCCTGACCTCTTCCATACATGCTGATGGAAATTTAAACCAAAAGTTCCAACTTTGGATTCATCTCTCCATCAGACCTGCTGTCACTAATTTTCAGTCCAGTTTTTGTGTGAGCAAATCTGAGCATTTTCTCTCTGTTCCCCTTGCTTAAAAATGGCTTCTTAACCGCCATCCTTCCACTGAGACTGTTTCTGATGAGGCTTCGACAAACAGCACATGGATCAACTGAGAGATCAAACGAGTCCTGTGTCAGGTGTTTGCTGGATTCCTTCTTATTTCTTAAGGACATGACTTTCAGATCAAATACACCTGCTGTAGATAGTTTTTAGGCCTTCTTCTGTCCTCTGCTTGTCCAGTTTCCTCAAATTTGTTTAATGACACGCTGCACACCATGGTGAGTTTTCAGCTAATAAATCTTTGGGAATCCCCTTGTTGGTGCAAATTTACTCTTTTGTTTTTGTTAAACTGTGTTATCTTTGCCATTTTTCATAGATTCAACTAAAGAAATTAGTAAAAAAAAAAAAAAAGAGGATATTTTAGGACATTTTGTTAGTAACAAAGTGCCTACAGATAGAAATTGGTTCTTTGCTAAGTTGTCTGTTATGTGTAGACACAACATTTGTTCATCCCTTGAGCTAGCTGCCTGTTTTGTGCTTGAATGATACATAGGTCAGCGTGAAGTGACTTAACAAACAAACAAAAACAGTCAGGTACAAGCACTGTGCTGAATACGTTTGGGAAAAGCAGCCAATGTCCAAAGAAAACCTTAGAGAGATCTTCAGAAAGCCTGGTGAACTGTTGCTCGAGACCACTCGAAAAAATGTACAAGTCTGGTTTCTTAGAAGCAAAATATAAAGAAATGGGAGCCAGCTCAAAAGTTTTGTACAGTTACGTACAAAGAATACAAATCGTGCAGAGTGATTTCACATCCTTTAGCTCAGCCGCTTTAGTTTTAAGTGCCTGTCACTGGCTGAAAAGTCAGAGGATCAACAAACTGAGGAGGGTTTTATGATCACCATAAATACACGCACTGTACCTGTATTATTTAGCTTTTGATATATTTAACTTTGGATAACTTCTTTGGCCTACTAAAACAGAACAAACAGAAGTAACGAACAGGATTTCACTTCCCTCTTTCAGTTTAATATAAAATAAATGACCTATTTTGCCGTGGAAAGACAAACTTTTGAGAACATGTCAAGTAAAGCAAAGCAAAAAGTCTCAGTGAACTACATTATGACTAAAAGTGTATCTTGGTTCTGAATGTGTTTGCTTTTTAAAGACTCTTCTTTACTTCTACAGACTGACAGGAATCATATTTTCTTTTGTGGAAAAGTTTTGTTCAGTCTGGGCGTCAGGCTCGCCGTTGCTTACATCACAACTGCTCAAATATGGAAAAGTCTTCATATTGTTGCTGCTATAGCCGTGGCCGTTTTAACACGGGAGAGAGAAATTTCCACTTGTCCAGACCACATTCCAGCGCTCGCGCTGAACAGCACACATCTCCTGTGCAAGCTGGAGTCGACTTCTCGGTCCCTCTCTGCAAAAACTCCGATAAACGGACGGATAAATCCGGGAGACGGGACTGTGTGACGACATGATCTCGTTATCCAGACACACTGCGAAACAGCATGAGGCATTCCAGGAATCCGACGCGTCTCTCTTGAATTACTTTACACAGAAGCTCCATAAAACGTGACGTACCACAAGGAAATCGGGGGGGAGAAGAGGGAAGACTGATGCCGGAGCCAACTCTTTGCCTTTACACTGTGTCAGAGTGGAAGAATACTGTCACAGCAGTGCAAGTACCATTCACTTGGCCTCAATTGAATCCAGCCTGCTTCGACTCCAGCTACGACTCTACACGCAACTGCAACTCTGTGCAAACCTGTGTGTGATGAATGCAAAATGCACCACAACCACAACCTGCTGCTGCCACTCCTCCCTCCCCACAGGCATTGTTTATTTTTCATCCAGCAGCTCTGCATCTTAGTTTGGTTCTAAGAATTCAGCCAATAAAGGAGAGAGAGAGCACATAAGTGGAAGAGGAATCTATATTTAGAAATATGTGAGTTTTAAGAAAGAAAAAGAAGAAAGAAGCTGTATCATGTTAATAAATATATTTATTACTGAGCTGTGCCGTGCAGCCTAGTGTATTAGCTCACTTTCATTACTGTTATTGAGTTAATTCACTGTCAGACTGCGTTAAAAAGCTCAATCTCACTCTGTACACCGAGCCACTGAGGGTAAATCCATTTGTGGAGCGGCACACTGATGTAGACTGCAAGGCTCCAAGTCTCAACCACAGCTGATCTGATACAGCACAGAAACAGCTCCACTCATGCCAACCAGACACTGGAGTGAGGGAGGTGGGGAAAGTATAGATCTTAAGAGTGCATTTATGTGCCATGTAATGAGCCGTGCCTTACTAATTAAAGTGTAACCCAGGAACGTTTTCCAGATGCAGCGGAGGGTAAACCTCAGCTCACCTCATCTTAGCCACCTATTTATTTGCACAGTTTCCTCACATGAACCCACGGAGCCTATCAGCAGCAGGTATGGAACCAAAAGGCCTCGAGATGATCAGATATGCTGGCTTTGAACCAGTTATTTTGTGGATTATGGGCCATTTTTTGTGACATGGTGTTGGTTTTGATTTTTAGGTGGACTTTATTGCTTCAACTCGCGCTCGTGCTATCAACTAACCTTGAAATGAGCTAAAAGTGTTTCAGATTTTCAGGCATAACCTTTTCTTATAGAGAAGCACAGTTGGGCCAGTTTTAGGTGTTTTATGGAGCTCCACATTGGTATAATAAGCTATTAAGAAAGTCAGCTTTTAAGCAAACAAACAGGCCTCCCTCACCTCTCTACAGGGGCGATGTGCCAAAAAGTGATTTCCATGGTTTCTCCTTGTTTCTTATGTCTAATATCTTTACTTATTTTGGTAAAAAGATGGAGGGCAACATGATGCTGAGGAAACTTAAAGTATGCCTATAAAATTGTAATGTTATATTTGTTACAGTTTCTGCTATCCTGTTGGCCAGATCCCTTATGAAGATTGTTTTTTATCTGCATAAATAAAGAATATATAAAAGTCACTTTGCCAAAAACCCTCCAGCTTCGCCTTGTGACAGAAATGTTCCTTCTGGCTTTAAATGGCAGGACATCAGTCATGATATTAGATGTGTTTGGCATATTTTTGACAGATTGAAGGCCAAGGAGTCATTTATAATCGTTTAAATAATCGCGATCATTTCTTTTTGCAATTACCGGAAATCCTTTTTTGGCACAACAGGGATAACCACAACGTAAAAGCCTGGGGTCAGGACAGGGCTCTCAATCGCAGGGGGTCTATTTAATCGCCCCCAGCCCTCATAAGAAACTGCCTCCGTCACTTACCGACCCTGAAGCCCGGTCCGGTGAGCGTGTCGGCCCCCTGCCCGTTCTCCGCGATCAGCGTGGTGTTGTTGCCCTGCTCGCAGGTATCCTGGCACTGCCCCTTCAGGCAGACCCGCTTGCAGATGAGAGGAGCGATGACCACCTTGAAGCGCTCGCGTGTGGAGGAGCGCTCCGTGCACCACACCAGCCTGTGGACGCTCAGCCAGATGACAAGCAGATGGGAGATCAGAGAGGACATCCTGGCATCCTTTCACTGCCCTCCACAGAGACCCCGGGACATTTAATCACAAGCCGAGGGTTTCAGCTCCAGCTCAAAGGCGCCTGCTTTGTTAACACAGAGGGAAACTTTTGACGTCTCATACGGTGGAGGAAAAAACAAAAACGTGTGTCCTCCCTCCTGTTTTCTTCTTTGGGAAAAATAAAATCAGTTCCCTCGCGTACCCATGTGATCCATCTGCAAAACCGACGCGTTTGGCATCCTCGGAAGCTTCTCCTAGTTGCGCTCGTTCCAAAAAGTTGCAGGAGTTGCTCTTTTGCTTTTGTCGCTCTTCCTTCTTCTCGCCTGTTGCTTTGGAGGGCTGGAGAGGAGTGCGTATGTGGGTTTGGAAGAGAAAGAAGAGAGGGAGGAGAGGAGGAGAAGGGGTGAGCCAGCCCTCTCTGGAGAACTTGGCCGGAGGCCAGCCAGGCGGTGCAGGAGCAAAGCTGAAAGTGGTTTCCTTGTTGGTTATTTCTCCTCTAACAGCCCTCCTCTGCTCTATTGCCCCCGCACAGACAAATCACAGCTGCACAGCTGTGCGTGTCACTCTCAAATAGAAAAAATAAAACAAAACATGGACACAGGCTAATAATTCACTCCGTGTTCGTGAGATTCTAGTGCGTGAAAATGCACTGGCCTCTCCGAGGTTCCTCTCTATGTCTGTAAAAATATCAGCCAGTGTGCATACACTGATCATAACATGTCATTACGCCGCAGTGTGTCACTGCACTACATCAGTCATTTTATTTGAATATTTTGCTTTTCACTTGAAGCTAAAAAATATCAGTCATGTGGATTTCTTCAAGATTTTACAGGCAGTCTAATATTTCTTGTATTGTGTGATGAGCTTCTTTATATTTCACAGCTCAGATATTTAAATAGCCGTAAGGATGTCCAGAAGCACGGTACAGCTGAAAAGCCAGTATCCCAAGGACCACTGGTGCTGATCGACATATACATGCTATATACATGCTTACAGCCATTGTGTGTGTATTCCAACAGCATTGTCTTTTAAGAAGAGTTCACCAGGGGTTTGAAACATAAGGCCCGGGGACCAGAATTAGCCAGCGTTTTCTGTCCAGTGGGCCGGAGTGTAAAATGACAGTCTTTGGCAGGCTGATATGAGGCCTTAGGTTTGACACCTGGTCTAAATGCTGGCCTATTTGCAGTCCTGGCCTATCTATGGTGGTAAAACCTTCCACTTTCAAAATGACAGCAGTGGGTCTCCTCTGTTTCCAAATGCTTACAGAGTGCTGTTAATAGAAGAGGTGATGCGACCTGGCATCAAATCAAAACTGAGCATACACTTCTCAGAAAACACCTTTCTTACTTTCAGCATTTAAATGTGTGGGCTCCGCAGCTAATAGATGCTTTTACAGTCTGGGGTTATAAAAGCATCTATTAGCTGCTGAGGTTTTTGCAACAACTGCAACAAATTCCAGTTTTCCATTCTTGCCCTCGGTGTGCAGATAAATAGCGCTCAATCTCGCAGCCGCCCACGCCGACTGAAACAGATTAAAGTCAGACGGCCAATGTGACACCACACAGTCTGCAGCGCTGAGACCTGCCTAAACACTTAATGCATGATAAGTTCAGCTGCGACTCTCGCCTGGGACGAACGAGCGTGCTGATTAATCGCACTTCAAAAAGTAAAAAAAAAAAATATGAAGGTGCAGCACGGGGGCTAGTCAGTGTCTGGGGGTCATGTGAGCAATGGGTGAAAGTGAGAAAGCAAGCTGAGTCACTTCCTCTCCAAAAAAAGTGAATGTGTTTACTTTTAGTCGCTGAGGAAATGACTGCATGGGCCTACAGAGAGTTCACGAGCCGTTCTCACATGTCTCTGAGCCTCTGCTGCTCACCATCATAAGGTCACCGACTGCCAAGACACACACACGTGCACACGTGCACGCACACACAGAATGAAAATACACTGCAGGTCAGACAAGAACCATCCTTATTGTTAGTACAATATAATTACTTCCCATCTGAAAACTGAAACCCTGGTGATATTCTCTGACAAGCAGACAATAATAACAGACAGCACGGACAAATAAGCAACCTTATTACACAATCTGTGTGTAAAAAGAGCTGAAGATGGAAATTCAATCCTTTACTTGGATAAAAGCAGCAACGCAACATCCAAAAGATGAAGAATGTGAGCGACTAAAGCAAAGACTACTTAGAGCAGAGTGCCCCTAACAATAATAAACCCTTCTGCTCAATGTGTCCCGGGCCTCTAAGTTAATCAACACACAAAGTGCAGTGAGATAGTTAACATATTAGACTGCGTCTTTATTTCTACAGCAGCTCGTGTTTCTCTGTGGAAACAATCAGAGCCATTTCCACAGACAATGCCAAATTTTTAAAGCGATCACGAGGAACTACACACAGCGGCGTTGGAAGTTTTATCAGGTTTGGCCACGAGAGAATCTCAGTGAACACTCAGGAGCAATGACAACAGCTTAATGGATCTATGGCAGCCTCTGCTGGATCACTTGCCCAGTGGTTTAAACAAAGACGTCCAAAGGGCACGTTGGCTCCAGGTGGAGTTTTCTCTACAGAACAGTAAGAAGAAATTAGTTTCGGTGCCGTGCACAAAGAGTCTTTTTTTTTTTTTGGATCAAGCCTGTGAAGCATATTGGCATGATTTACACTACATGAACTATATATGGTTTTTCTTAGGAGCAGATTAGACTGTGTATCAACACAATTTGTACTCTGGATTTTGTGCTTTTATCCCCAGAAGGGTCAGTGATTATGACTGTTTATCCTTTACAAGGTTAAAATGTGTAGTTTCTTTTCCAAACTGGTCTAAAACAAACCCACAGCTGCACAACTTGAACTCAATGGTGCATTTTGAGGGAATAATCGCTGCGAAAACTTGTCCTGGGAGATTAGCTTTTAGACCACTTGCCATAAAACTCATCACACTGACTATTGTTCCACCAGACAATTGATTGTAGTAAGTTTAGTGATCCTGCAACTTTTTTTATCTACTGCACGTTGAAATTTCTCTTTGTTCATTTTATTTATTTGTGACCAAACAGATACAACAAGGTGCTGGAAGCATTTCTCAGAGAATTTCGTCCATATTGACGTGATAGTATAACACAGTTGGTGCAGATTTTTGGGCTGCACATCCGGCATGTGGATCTCCTGGTCCAACACGTCCCAAAGGTGCTCCGTTAGGTGTAGATCTGGTGGCTGTGGAGGCTTTGTGAGTATAGCAAACTCACTGTCATGTTCAAGTAACCAGTTTGAGATTATCTGAGCTTTGTGACATGATGTGTTATCCTGCTGGTAACAGCCATCAGAAGATGGGTACACTGTGGCTGTTTAAATGATGCTCATTGGTCATAAGAGGCCCAGATTGTGCCAGGAAAATATCCCGCACATCATTACACTTCCAGCAGCAGCCTGAACTACTGATGCACAGCAGGGTGGATCGATGCTGAACCCCTACCATCAACACTCATCAGCAGGTAGCCTTTTTTCTAATCTTGTATTATTCAGTTTTGGGGAGCCCACATTCTTTGACCCAGTGTGGTCTTCTGCTGCTGCTGCTGTAACAAATCTCCTTTAAGGTTTTATGTGTTGTGTATTCAGATGCTCTTCTGCACACTGATTGTGACCAGTGATTATTTAAGTAGCTGTTACCTTCCTATCTGTGGTTGACTCCTTTGTCACGTGGTGTGAGCAGAATCATCTGCAGCTCAACGTGGCAAAGACCAAGGAATTGATCGTGGACTTCAGGAAGACCAGGAAACACTTGACCCCTGTTTCAAACCAGGGGGTCAATGCTGACATTGTGGAGGACTATAAATACCTCGGTATACACATTGACAATAAACTGGACTGGGCTAAAAACACCACAGCACTTTACAGGAAGGGCCAGAGTCGTCTCTATTTGTTGAGGCGACTGAGGTGCTTCAACATCTGCCGGACAATGCTCAGGATTTTCTACGAGTCTGTTGTGGCCAGTGTGATCCTCTACGGCGTTGCATACTGGGTTGGGGGGGGGGGGCTGAGGGTCGAAGATGCCAACAGACTCAATAAACTGATCCGTAAGGCCAGTAATGTTGTGGGGATGGAGCTGGACTCCCTTAAGGTGGTGTTGGAGAGGCGGATGTTGTCCAAGATAAAGACAATGTTGGATAACACCTCCCATCCACTCCACAACATACTGGTCAGTCACAGGAGCACGTTCAGTGAAAGACTGAGATTACCAAAGTCTACATGTCTAATTTAACTGAATTGCTGCCATGTGATTGGCAGATTAGACATTTGCATTAACAAGCAGCTGAACAGGTGCACTTACAATAGCTGGTGAGTGTAAACCAGAAAGTACAGTTCTTTGATTGGAACTGTATCACAGCATTAACTATCCTTTCTCTGTGTTAAAGGCTCATCCAGCTTTGAATGGATAATGTTTGCGTGAGACGTCCCAAATATTTTGGACAATCCCAAACATGTCTTTAGCAGTATTTTATGCAAATGCGTTCTGGGAGCTATGACTGCTAATTATATCAAGACATATCCAATTTACGCTTACGAATCAACACATTTATGTGCTATGAACCTTGATGAGCGTGACCTCCTCTGGAGGGGATATAACCAGGAGGGACCTCGATCTGTTTTATGGCAAATATTACAAAAAGAAAAGAGTTTTAAGTCTTATAGTGTAGCCAACAATGTTATGGAGGAAAGCATTCTCATTTTTTTCAGGTCCATCTAACCTGTTAAGTTTCTGTAATCGTACCAAAGGCTAACTTATACCTTAAACAGCAGTTTGGTGTTTTTGAACACAGATGTCATTACTCAGCACTGCAAGGAGAGCAAAGTGTTATTTGGGATCTGTGTCTGGGTGTGACCACACCACCTACACAATCTATTCTGGCAGCGTTTCAGGCAGTGTGGAAACTCTCCCCCCAGGCTTAATGCGGTTTTTCCCTGCCACAATACGACGAAACAATAAAATGAAACAAGATGAAATGGCAGCTTTACATGGCTCAGAGTGAGCAGTTAGGCGGCTGATCGAGCTCACAGATTATTTACTACCTATGCACGATATAAATTATCTGGGTGCGTTTTTGCTTTAAAGCAACTTTTTCCCTTTTTTCCCCTAAAAAACCCCAAAAACAAAACAAAACACCAGAGAGAAAAAACAATTATAAACAAGGCCCTTTAATATAGTAACATGTACAGTATGAATGTGAAGTGGGTGAACAAATAAGCATAAAAAAAGTAATTCATTTCACATTTAAACACTGATTTCTTAGGGAATAATGCCATTTCTGTTCAAGCCTACATGCAAAGGTCCCCCCCACCCCTCAAACCCACCCATGTGTAATACAAAAAACAATAAATATGCTTATCTGGGGGCAAAGACTACCTTCTTGGTATACACAGTGACAAATATTTAACACTTTTAGTGTCACTTTAAAATGACTTGTACATAGAATAGTTACATGGAGGTCGTTATAGTAGTACACATGTTAAATAACACCACACAGTTTAGCTCAAAGGGCTGAGAAGATTAATGCTCTGCTGTTAACGCCTGGTGCGCTGTAGCATCAGGAACAAATGTAACTGGGTTACATACATTTACATGGTATGTTAGTATACTGCTGCTTTCAGCACAATGTGTGTTTCCTTTAAAAAACAAAACAAAACTGTTGCACGACAACTTAAGCACAACCCTTACTAAACCGAATAAAAATGCTCTAACTACATTCTTATATACACAAACAGCTGAGAGGCATTGTTGCCAGCGGAGGAACAGATATGCACATGCAAGCACCAACGTCTGTCTGCTAGCGACTGCCTAGTAACAATGATACAAGTCCAGAAAAAGAAAATCTTTCCAGACATACAGTAGCAGCGTGAAAAAAACAAAACAAAAAGAATAAAATAAAAATGGAATGCTAAACTGAGGTCCACGGGGAGACGTTATTTAGCGAGGAGAGAGAATAGGAGAGTGTTTGAGCTCCTGATGTGGTGCATAAAGATGCCAGCTAATTGCCTTCAACTAGTCCTGTATGATTTGATAAACAAATAAATGCAATGAGTGATTTCTTCAAAACAGGATGTCTTCGACACAGATAATTTCCGTTTGATAACATAACAATTGTGGACCGATGAGGGCTCTGCACAGTGACGGGAAGAGATAAGAGAGGAGAACTGGCTGAGAGAGAGAGAGAGAGAGGGGTGATGGCTGACTGAAATTTGGCTCATGATTCATCTCACACACACACACACACAAATATAGCTGAAATTACACTTTAGCTTTTGGTCTGTTAGTGTTTTATATGGCATTGCTACAGCCTTTCATTATAAAAAGGAAACAGCAGTGACAGCAGTGGTGTAATAAAAACAAGCATACTGTTGTCGTTTTTTAAAGCAGCATATTTTAGATTAAAATGTTACCGTTTCCACCTATAGAGGGCAATAAAGTATCTACCTGGGGTTTTACTGAGGTTGTCAGTGAAAGAAATCAGATGCTTCATTCACTCACATTCAAACTCTGATGAGCTTTTTTGCCCAGGGATGCTTTGGCGTGCACACTGGAGCAGCCGGACATTAAACCATCAACTTTCTGATTAGTGGATGGCCCGCTCAACCTCCTGGTGAATGTATCTCAGAAGGTATATTACTAACAATGTTACCAAGAACATGAGCCCTAGCACCTTCATAAAAGAAATCAGGATAAAAGTTGGTAGACTGGGCCGATTGTGATCCGTGACCACTGAAACAGCTTGTGCATATAAATCTGACATTAAATAAAGCATGAGCATCAAAGATGAAAGGAGCAGAGGTGGGAAGACATTAATGAAAGGAGACCATCTTGGACTACCTTGGCTATAAAGCCATCATAGTTTACGCAATTTGAAAGTTGAGTGTTAAGGCCTTTATACATTAAACATGTAAAATTCACACAAATATTTTGTGCAGCCTCGCTTGTTCTTAATGCAGCCGTTCATACCAACCAGGTATGATTTTTTTCTAATTTTTCGCATGTGCATAAACAGAGCTGACCAATCAGATTACTGCGTTTTCCAACAAGTGTGCTCAAAGCGCACACCGGTGCTGAACATACAATTATATGGAAACAGGAAAATAATATTATTTTACCTCAGACACACAACTAGACGCTGCTCCGGGTCAATCTGCTCACTGAAATGATTTCTCTGCCTCCTCAGGTGTTAAATGTTCTTAAATGTACGAAAGCTGCCGTGATACAGCTTCAACTCCTGGATTAAACCAGCTTGTGAGAATTGGAGAAAATCAGAATCATTGTTTCTTCTTCTTGATGTCGATTTGACGTTACATGACAAATTTGCATCCAAAATAAATTCTGATTTTTGTGACATTTTTCCACAATGTGCTTGGTGTGTAAAGGCCTTTATCTGGTACTTCAGCTGAGGGAAATTCGCCCACATTAGACATTGGTCAGTTTCATAGATGTGATTATAAATGCCCAAACCTGATCAATTTATTATGATTTAAAAAAAAAACAAAATAAAAACCTACAAACTAAATATGCTGTTACCAAATCCTTTTTCTGTAACAGTAAGGATGCCTTCATTATTGTGAGTGTTTTATAAATTCATGCCCAGCTCCGAAGTTTTTTGTTGTTTTTTTTAAATATTCTTCCTTTTTTTTTTTTTTTTTTTTACATTTTTTGGCTTGTGCCCACATCTGCAATAAATTTCCCAAATTATTGCCAGAAAGTTTGCAATCCAGCAACTTCCCGGAATCTGTACACTACCTGCACTGCTCCATAAACATCTGTATGAAAGAACAGCTGCTGCTGAAGAATGTACCGTGGTAATTTAAAACTAAGCTTCACATCTAAAAGTGTAACACTTTAATATCTTGGACAAACTAAGCTCCAAGGCTCTGGTTATATGTAGCCTGGTTCATCACCCTAACACTGCGGAGTGAAGGTGACCTCGTGGTCCATCAAACTACACAAACACATCAGTCTGTGCTTTTTTAAAAACACCAACAGCGAGGCACCTCCTTAACCTCCACCTAGACACAGTCTACAACTGAGCTGTCATCCTCCTCAGCTCCCCACTCCCCAAACCTCATCTGCGGAGATGGAGCTGCTGGATGGAGGTTATTAATGTCGTCCATGGCGTCTGGGTCGGCGTCTTCATTGGTGCCGATTCCCATGTGACCGCCTTCCTCGCGGTGCGTGCGGATGTGTTTCCGCAGAGCCGCAGGCTCTTTGAAAGTGCGGTTGCAGAAAGGGCAGCAGCACGGCCTCTCTCCGGTGTGGATCAGCTGGTGGTGTTTCAGGTGCTGCAGGCGACTGAGCCGCTTCCCGCAGATGGCACACACGTAGGGCTTCTCCCCCGTGTGGGTGCGCCGATGTTTACGCAGACCATCTAGGTGGCGGAAGCAATTTCCGCACTCTGAGCAAGAGTACGGCTTCTCCCCCGTGTGTATGCGCAGGTGGGTTTTAAGCGCCCCTGACTCGCGGAACCGACGGCCGCAGACTCCACACGGGTACGGCTTCTCGCCTGTGTGGATGCGGATGTGCTTCTTCAAGCTGGAGATCAGACGGAAGGTCTTTCCGCACTCCAAGCAGTGGTGAGGCCGATCTCCAGGGGGCTCGACCACCGCCGTGTCAGGAGCTGATGGTCCTGCAGAGTCATCAGCTCCGCCCGATGAAGCGCTGTCACCTCTTCCTGCTCCAGGAGTCCTAGCTAACTGTTTCTGTCCATTAAGTCCGCCCAAGGCACTACTGCATTCACGCATGGGTCTTTGGTGACGCAGTGGGTGAGGGAAAGATCGCTGGGAACCTGCCTCTCCTCCAACTTGACCGTAGCCAAGATCTCCCACGTTATGTGAAGACCGTTCTCCGTCCCCCGTCGCTATGCTGTCCTTCCTGTTGGGTTGAGTGGAGCCTGAAGCTGGTCCCTGCTCCTCTTTAATCTCAAATCTGGACGCTCCACCAGGTCCCTGAGACTGCCTCTCGTCTATAGACAAAAATAAAACATGTACATCATTACCATGTTTGAACACAGTCATCAATCTTTGCAAAAGCTCGACACTCCACACTCACCTGGTCGGCCAGAATCAGAGCACATATGAGATGCATTGGATGTGAAGGAGTCCAGAGCGTGGTTGGTCACAGACCCATCTGGCTGGATTGAAAGCTGGCACATTTTGTACTCATCTCTTGGTTCAAACCCATGAAGTGACTCATCCACAGAGCCACCAAGACCCAAGTCGACACCCGCTCCATTCACGTTTCTGGGGTTCTGGTGGTCCCTGTCCAAAGTCATGGAAGCCATGGAAGACAGCGACGGGGCAAACACTGACTGACTGATTGACTGAGGGCCCGTGTAGGACACCTGAAGCTGATCTATGAGCTTCTGAGCACTGCACAGGCACTCCTGCAGGGTCTTCAGCTCCCTCTCAGACACTTCCAGGCGCACTTTGAGCCTTTCGTTCTCCTGCTCCTTATGCAGCAACTCCTGCTGAGTCTCATTGAGCACTAGCACCACTTCCCCGAGCAGAGTGTCCACTGCTGCGGACATGGCGGTTTGGATGGTCGGGGCGAGACGCGATTTGAGCGACGTTACAGTCACACTGCCCTGCGAGCCTCCGTATCCACCCTTGTCCGCTTTGCGATCGTAACAGGACTCAATCCTGTCGGGGATGCTAACAGCGCTTTGTTTGCGGTTCCCACTGTGGAGCGAGCTGCTGCCGCTGTTTGACGGAGAGGAGGAATCCATGCTTCCAGCATAGCCCGTCCTCCTGGAAGTCATTATTATAATGCAGTTAGCTAGCTGGTATTCAGTCAGCTAACGTTTACACGCCGTGCTCCTGAAAGCAGCTCACAAATATGAGCACCAAGAGAGGGGAAACTCTGCGGGTTTTGTTGCTTTACTGTGTGAGAGCAATGACTGTCAATGACTACATGCGCCTCATTAGCTGTTTAACTGGCGCTGCCGACAAAAACAATGTAGGTAACTCTCCGCTGGGCCTGGCTCTGGCCCGCTCTCTGCAGGAGTAACAAGGCCAGACGGCAGAGGACCACTGCTAACGCTGCGGCCCCGATGGAGAGGTGTGCTGCCGCTCTTTAGCTGTCCTAATAAAGTCTACGAGTTATTGTTCAAAACACGTCCACTCTGCACAGCGACTCACCCATCTCCTGCCTCCGTCTGCAGCGACTGTAAGCGCAGGCCCGTCGCGTGTTTGTGACGTCAGAAGATGGGGGCTCGTTTTACCCAGGGTAGGGACTCGCAGGAGGTTCTGCGCACCTAGTGACTTATCTTGCTTTAATCTCACAAAACATTCGAGTTTAGACACGTCCCAGTTCGTACATTTTTTTTTTCTTTCGTTTTCTACTTCTACCCTGAACTACAGCTACAAATATGAATATCAGATTCATGTTTTGGGGAGTACTTTTTAAAATATGTTCTTCAGTGAAATAGAAAACAAAATCCCTGTAAGTTCTTATAATTTTTTTAAACACCCAACTGGCCACAGTTTTGTCAGCACTTTTGGCAAAGTTTTATGGGCAGAACTTTGTTCCACCAGAAACTGGATTTGAAGAATTCAAGTTACAATTTAGATTCAATCCGAGGAATTCAAATTCGAATTTAACTTATTCAAATTCAGTTTCTGATGGCACAATGTTCTGCCCATACTTTTAACCGTTCTTTTTCCAGGTTGGTTAAGAATGTACAGCATCTGTAAGGACTTTAAAAAACACGTATTGGTGGCACAAGTTTCATTTTATTTTGGATTCTAAGCCACACAGCCTCAAAAGTATACATACAGAATATATACACACACACACACACTCACTAATATTTGGTTAAATATCTCTTAGCAAGTTGCACCTCAACCATTTCAGTAACCATGAAGAAGCTTCTGGGATAATTCTGGCTGTATGTTTGAAGAATCTTATTGTTAAAATAGGTAGAGTTCACTTAAATTGGTTTGGTTTCCTAGTATGGTCCAGACTATTAAGCCTAGCTTTTAACCCTGACTTTGGGAAGGCCATCCAAGAAGTTCAATGTTAGCTTCTTTATCCATTCAAAACCTCTCTTAATGTGTGTTTGGGGTCATTGTCCTGCTGAAACACCCCATTGTGTCCAAGCTGATTTAAAGTGAAGTTAAATAATGTGGAGGTAGTAGTAGTCCTACACATTGTGCTCACATTTAGGCATCCAAACATACCTAACCTGTCATTGTGGCCAAATGTCTTTGTGCCTTCTGTCCATAAAAGTTTTCACCAGAAGGCATTTGGATTGTCCAGTTAGGTAGCTGCCTGGGACTTTCCGGAACATCTGAACATATTTCCTTTCAACTGAGGGTGACAGTTTGAGTCTTCTTGTTTGGGGCGATCGTGGCTCAAGAGTTGGGAGTTCGCCTTGTATTCCGAAGGTTGCCAGTTTGAGCCCTGGCTTGGACAGTCTCGGTCGTTGTGTCCTTGGGCAAGACACTTCACCCGTTGCCTACTAGTGGTGGTCACGAGGGCCCGGTGGCGCCAGTGTCCGGCAGCCTCTGTCAGTGCGCCCCAGGGCAGCTGTGGCTACAGTGTCACTTGCCATCACCTGTGTGTGGATGACTGGATATGTAAAGCGCTTTGGGGTCCTTAGGGACCAGTAAAGCGCTATACAAATACAGGCCATTTACCATTTAATGAAACTTTTAGTCTGCCTGGTGGTTTCTGGAGCAACTAGAGCGAAAAGTGTTTGTTAAAGTGTAATGGACAAGTGTATCCTGATTTACAGCCTTAATCCCATGTTTCAGGGTGAAATTGGCTCCACAATTCCTGGCAGTACAGCAGCCATTTGATGAGGAGAAAAAAATAATAGATACAAGTAGTGCTCACAGTGAAGTACGCCCAGGTCACCGACCTCTTGGTCAGGCTGACCCTGTGGAGAAAACATCTGCAGTCTGCTCCAGGCGAAGCTTCACAGAACCACTAAAGGTCCACTAAAGCTGAGGAAACTGGCCAAAAGCACCATGAACTTTATGTTTTGCAGATGTCAGTGCAATCCATCATGCACACTAATTAATTTCAAATCCACCCATTGCAGTTACGGCCCACACAGAACAAATCTGCTGTAATCAAAAAAATTTTGTGTGTGTTCCCTCTAAAAAAATTTTTTAGAGACACAGGCTGATGAATGAGCCAGATAAGAACCTGGACGTTGCTTTACAATCGGACCGGCTCCTCTCAGACACGAACACCCTCAGGACTTCAGCATATGTTCCTTTTTATATTAATACTGGTTGTTCACAAAGATTGTGTGAACTATCGGGACAATTTCCACTTACTGTTTTCTTTTCCTGTAGGCCGTGGAAAAAACTGTAAATGGTTTACGTGACCACATGTGGAAAGAAGGCAAGCACCATTATTAACCATACCAAGGTCTCCTGTGGAGATCTGTTCCAGATATAACAGGACCTTGGAGTATTTGTTTGTGCTGCTTTAGTTTCATATATAAGAATAATCAATTCCTTATAGAGTCATTTCTGATGAGGAAAGCAGACCTATCCCCAGCCGCAGGCAGTGTTTTTTAAAAGGAAAAACTGATGTGATCTGTGGCAAATAAAAAAGGGTAGACCATTTCAGGATTATGCAACAACCCATTTAACAGTTACCATCTGCTGGGATTTGTGTCACTTCGGGGAAACGTTTCTTACTCAGGGACTTTACATTTGTCATATTGCCTGTCACACCCTCTCTGCTGTCATTAAATTCTAAAGACAGTTTGTGTCTTAAATGTTTTATTGACTTATTGTGAATAAAATCCCCCTTACTTTGTTATAGAGGATATAACAGTATAATACTATCAGCTCTTTAGCTGCCATCACACTGAGTCACATGATGTGATGCCGTCACATGATTCAGTATTTGTATTACACAGAAATAAAAAGTCAGCGTTAAGACTGTGCAACCACCCTGAAGATGAATGTTGTCCGGGTGTGATGAACCCCGTCCAAGCCAGAGAGGTCCGTTTTTTGTTCAACACTGATTTGACTCACTCAAACATCGGAAGCCAGACTGCACAGTCACAGCAATCAAAATGCAAACCATGACTTGGACTATACCCATTTATTAATTACTTGAACGTAAACATTTACACACTAACGAGCTTCTGGGCCCAACAAAGTAAAACAAAAAACAAACCCCAAAACATAAAGTTAACGTACTTTATTATACAATAAGTGAACAGTTTCCTGTATTTTCATAGAAGTTTGTTACAGTGTGTGAAATGAAGTATGGAGGAAAACTGACGCAGGCTTCGCAGTATTGAACTCGGATATAATAACAACACACGCTGCACAATATAAACAGAGCATTACTCAGAAGCATCCTGGATGCAGATATATATACGTGCCCCCTTCACACCCACACGCTCTCCTATATATCCAAAAACATGTTCACACATCCACAGATAGAAGCGAGAAGCGACAAACACTTATACCGCACCTGATAATGATATAGGAAATAAAACTTTTAATTCATCCATCTGGTGTCTGCTGAATAACGGCAGGAACGATGTATTTGGGTATTTGAGCGGGATTGTGACTCATTCAGCGCATCAGTTTTCAACAGACTTTATCTGAGCTGTAGGTATCCCTCAGGTACAGGACGGTGTGCTTTGTGTTTTTCTGTGACTTTAGCTCAAAAGCAGGGCAGAGATATGAGAGAACAGTTGGGTTTAAAGCCACGTGAAGTTTGTAACAGGTAACAAAAAATAATCTCATACAACTGGCTTTTGACATCCACCACGTTTTCTACTCAATTTATTTTATGCTTTCATTTTTTTCTTCAAGGAGAAATAAGTACATACGTTACAAATGATTCCCTGCACAGGTCCGGTCTGTTTCGTTATTAGTAATTCGGTGAACAGCTGCTAAACAGTTTCCTCTATTTGACTCTGGAGCTGTTTCAATGGAAGTCACAGTCTACGTGTAGCCACTACGTGTATGCCAATGATGAAAAACATTTAGATGAATCAAAGCTAGAGCTTTCCAGTCCTCTGTAAATCCCTTCTCCCCTAAAAGGGAAACGAGCCTTCATTAACAAATGAGACATGCTCTGAATAATGTGCTTGTTGTGAAAGAATGAGACAAAAATAAAAATGTGGTCACCAAATTAACCAGTGGTGATGTAACTAATAGCAGACTATAGTATTTCTCCACTAAATGGCGTGCACAGCTGCTCACTCACAGACACATCACTAAACAATTTGGCAAAGAGGGAGGTGGAGCTGGTGCAGAAGCCAAAGCATAAGGAATAAGGGAGGACAGAAAGAAGGAGGCGATTGTTGGGCAGAAGGAAAACATATAAAGAGGGAGAGACCACACCGGAGAGAGCAACTGGAAGAGAGGCGAGGAGAAAGAAGCTCGTCGGTTGTCTGATAGCGTTTTCAAACTTCTCCGAGAAACAGGTAAATGGATATCTTTTTATTACACAGTTTCAGTGAGTAGCGTTAAGCTGCAAGTTGCCAAAACAGCTTGCATAAAGTAGATTAGTATTCAATGGGGGCTCCTACTCCGTTCACCGCACTGAGATTTTTGAATGGCCCCATTGTTAGGTTGCTATGCAAGTTCACCACACAGCATATTTCAGGTACGCTCGTGTGGATTCTCAAGAAGCAGCAGCTTTTCTGTAACTAGATACAGCTGACAAGCCTGCGCTGATTCCTGGCGTGCAGGCATTTGAACCCTCTTGTGCAATAGGCCAGTGGAATGCTAAAGTGGAGTGTGGAACCTCCAAGTCTTAACAAATGAGGACTATTACTTGCAGTTTGATATACAACACTAGACATAATTTATAAACACTTTGCAGAGCACTCAATTTCAGCTACTTAGGTGTCGGCATTTTGTCATTTTGCCTATTTGAAAGCTATGTGGGCTGGGAAAAAGTTTTGATTTTGACCGATTTATTTTCCCACTGAATATAGCGCTTTATTCAAGTCAGTCGATTCATTCGAAACGGTCCTTTGCCTCTGCAGGTAGATCATCTCCAAAAGACACAGAATTAGGGGGAAATATGTTCTCATTCTGGCTCTTTCATACAAGAGACAAAGCAACTGACTTACTAAATGTACACACAATTAGAAGCCCGAGGGGCTTAAAAACAGATTCTAAAAAATTCTGATGAAATTCTACTTTTTTATGTTTTCCAGTACAATGGCTGCCATGAGGGACCTTACTTTCCCACTCGGGATCATATGCCTGCTTTTCATCAGAGGTTACTGCCCCCTGCCTATGAGCTCAGAAGGGATGCATCCCATGGGAATTCACGGCCCATACGC
Organism: Simochromis diagramma; assembly: GCF_900408965.1. Lineage (NCBI taxonomy): Eukaryota > Metazoa > Chordata > Actinopteri > Cichliformes > Cichlidae > Simochromis > Simochromis diagramma. Next base: position 1,691,507 of record NW_024386883.1, read on the forward strand.
ACACTCAGACAAGGATTCTCTTGTTAACGATGAGGATTACAGTCAATATGACGATACAACCACTAGATCATCCAAGACGTTGATTCCAAGTAGAGGGACCCTTAAGCAGTGTGACTATGATCCCTGTCTTGAAGGCCAGACCTCCTGTTTTGAGCTTGCAGCCTCCTCTAACTGCTTGTGTCCGGGGTTCACTTTAAATAATATGCCCCCAGAAGCGCCCAAACTAAGCTCAGTATCCTGGAACGGGTCCGAAGTTGTACTTCAGTGGTGCACACCTTATTCATTCGTCACAGCCTATGTTGTGACTGTCGGAGGGCAAGAGAGGCAGAAGTTTGAGGAGGACCGGAGAAGCGGAGGAGTGGGCGAAGTTGGCAACATAGCAGAAGTTTGCGTGGTGGCCGTGAATGATGCCGGAGCCAGCGAAGGATCTTGTATGATGTACCATCCCAGAGATAACAGCCTGCCTTTGACAGCAGGGCTCATCGGGGGAGCCCTGGGCTTCCTGCTGCTCCTCTTGCTGGCCGTCCTGCTGTGGAGGCACAAGAGGCAAAGGAAACAGGAGGCCACCATCTCCATGCACAACACAGCTGAGACGAGGTGAACAGGAAGCACCGCAAGACTGGACACTCGTCGAGAGAAGTCTGTGCTCTGAGACTCTTCTGCATTATTGCAGTTAGCTATGAAAACACGATAACATCTGAGGTTTCCTGCACCACGAGGCTTTCTCAAAACAAGAGGAAGCAGCGATGTATTCATTTCACATGAATACATCCAACTGGTTATGCTCATCGCCTGATGCCTCCATCCTGAAAACCCCTCGGTGCGAGAAAGTCCCACATCCACAACAAATGCATAAAATTACTCACAGAATTCATTACTTGCAAATTATATTTTTTTTTCCCAGAAATGAAACCCTGAAGACAAACATCAGGGAACATCCCAGCATGTGGTCCCTGCTTTCAACTTGCTTAGCTGAGCAGCACAGTGTGTAACTGCTAATAGTGGGGTAAAAATATTTGAAGCTTACATGATAAAAGTTTTAAAAGCACCACTATGGTGCTCCAAGACTTTATTACTTGACAGAAGTGTATCTTTCCTAATCTTCTGTGCAAATTAGAGGTTTCTTGGAGTAGTGTTTACAAAATAGTGACGTGTATTAAAGTGTTAATAGCATAAAGCACAAGTAAAATGACAACAAGCACAAATTCTGTTTGAAAGAGTACAGCAGAAGGCATAGGAGATGGTAGCAAAGGTTCAAATGGCACTATAATTTTTATATAATATAATTAGGGTTTGATTGCTGTTGAGCTCTGTAATGGGATGGCGATCTCTCTGGGCTGTACCGCCTCCTCTGCTCTACGAGGGCTGAGGAAGGCTCCCCCAGGAAAGGAAAAAGATGCTGTCACTTACTGTTGTAGACATCAAAGCAAGCTGTAATGAAATCTTTTCATTGAAACTCTCTGTGAGAGCTCCTCATGTAATGGAAGTAATTAAAGCGTGAATGGATCGATTGTTTTTAAACTGACTTAAACTGTATTTATTACAATTGTGTTCTTTTTTCGCCTCTGGACGTTAAATGTGTTTGATTGACCACTTTTGCTCGAGCCTGACTATTAAAATTAAGTAAAACGTCGCCTTAGTCACCACCGCTGTGTCGAAACGTGTCATTTTGTATCATCTTTTACTTGGTAGGATGGGTGTGCTTTTCCATCTGTCTTATTGACGGAAGTTATGTCAGCGCCCTGGACGAGCACCAGTGTTCGATGATGTTTTTTCCAGCTGTCACACAATCGCTTTTTCAGAGGGATATGGATTTTGCGAGGGCTGTCTCATCCCATCTGAGACTTCCCGTCACGCAGCATCGGGCTGATGAGAAGCTTGAGGCTTTTTTTTTTTCTCTCTGCTATGATGAGAAGAAAGTCCAAAATTTTAATCCCCCCCCTCAGTTTATCTCATGTTCAGGCCTCCATCTGCGTTTCTAGCAGCAATGTTATAATTCCCTTTTGCTCCGGCTGCTGCCATGGAGTTGTTCCACCGCCCTTGGCATGGCGTCTTTCTTATTCCAACTTGACTGCACAACTTACACCACAGAGCGCAGCATCGAAGTCATCTAACATCTGTAATTTGGAAACACAACAGACTGCTCGTTTGAGTGGCTCAAATGGCCTCAAGATGTTTGCTTTTATGACACACATTGCTGTCACTGTCAGACTGGGAGGGAAATATCTGCATGAATGGGCCGCTTTGAGATGAAACCCAAAAAAAACAGGAGCTGGCAGCAGCCTGTTTAAAATAGAAAGAGACGTTCTGTGCTCAAAGCAAATGCAGAACACAAGAAACTTTGAAACCAGTAACAGACAGTTCACACCGTTTCTGCGATGGCTGCAGAACAGAAGAAGAACATGAAAAATACATTAGTATCTTATTTCAACATGCACACGGCTCGATTTATTTCAAAGTGCACTACTTTTTCAAACCCTGAAAATGTTTTTGAATTTTTGATGAAATCAAAATTTAGCCCGTGAACGAGCGCCGAATCCAGTAAAGTTCTAAGAAGAAGAAAATGAAATAAGGGTGTGTACAGCCCCCCGTGGTCAAGTATAAACGCTTCTGAGTCCTTTGATGTTTAAAATGAAAAGGCTACAGATCTATAATGCCAATAAAAGACATAAAGTCACACTTTATGTCTTTTCCTCTTCAAGAGACTTCCAAGATCTTGTATGGAAGTATAAAACATCCGTATTAAAGGCGAGTAAAGTTTCAACAACTAATAAAAAATGATATTTGAATTAGATTTGCAAAATTCTAAATCTAAACAATCAGAATGAATTTACATGGTTTGAAGTCTTCACTTTGAAAATTCGAGGGTTTTTTTCCAAGCAAATTCATTTTTATACTTAATTTTAATTTATTTTAATACTGAGCATCTGATCTGCTGAATCTGTGAACTATTAGAAGAAGAAGAAAAACCCTAAAACACAATAAAATAAAGTCAAGATTTTGCTTTTATACCTGCGTTTACACCTGCAGCTGATCCAAAACAATTCAGAGCTATTTTCTGTAAAAAGTATTCTTTAGCTGTGGTGTTACAATCAGGCATTTACATGAAATTTGTTTTTTTCAATAAACGTTTATGATCTCCAGCTCTGAGGAAATGACTTAATAACTAACTACATAAAGGCTCAATTGGGACCTAGATGATGCACAGACTGTTCTGTTCTCTGCTAATCGTTTGCTAATGTGAATATTTTGAGGCTCTTGATATATGACTCTCCTGCGTTTTGCAGAGCGCATTTTGAAGCTCTGTACAGCACGTCCCAGGGAGACGCAGCGCCTCTCCAAACAGATTTTGGATTTTACTTGAATAAAGTGGAAGATTATCTGGAAGAAAAACAGATGTGAGGTGCATTTTCTGTGCTGCAGAGCTGCTTCTCAATCTTCAATTTTTAGATGCAATGGTGTCTTGGTATTTTGTTTTGTTTTTTGTTGGCAACAGGAGGGAAATGTTGGAGTGAGGTTAGGAGCACTGGAATGTGCTGACAGATGCTACTCACTTTAGAAGAGTCATGCTGAATCATAGAAATCTCCTTCAGTGATCCGGTGAGTCATTTTCTGGTAAAGAGGTAAGATATAAAGAAGTGAATCAGCTTCACTGACTGTGTCAACAAGAAGCTTCGTCTCTACCTGACACCTCTGTTACTGTAACCACATTAGTAACCACATTAGTAACCACATTAGTAACCAGCAGACAGAACGAGTGTTTGTTTGGTCTGTGACCTGATGCTTAACACGTTTACGTCGGGGTTTATGAAGTTTGGGAAGTTTCAGAAAAGTCTGACGTTATGTTATGTTGCTAATGATATTGCAATGTTTAGACGCACAGAGTTGCGAAATAGCTCACAAATCAAGCCGTTGCTTCTCACAGTGGAGCAGACACAATGTCGTAATCCAGGACTGCCATTAGTGTCATTCAGTATCCACGACCATTTCTGCATCAGGGACAGATTTGATTTAGTCATTTGATTTGTGCTGATATGACACAAAATTTACACTCACCGGCCACTTCACTGTTTGTTAACACAAATATCTAATCAGACAAAAATGTGACAGCAGCTTAATGCATTTAAGAATGAAGTCATGGTCAAGACATCCTGCTGAAGTTCAAACTGAGCTTCAGAATGGGGAAGAAAGGTGATTTAACTTTGAATGTCTCATGATTAACCCTCTCAAGGCAGGCGTTGCCGATTTGCAACAGTTAAAAACTAACAACCTGATTACCCCACATACATATTTTATGATTTTTCTTTACTCAGAAGTACCACTGCAGGACTTGGTTGTGCATTAGCAACAAAAAGTTTAATTTGAGCCTGAGAGGGTAATGGCCAAACAGACTGGTCTGAATATTTCAACTCCTCATCTATTGGATTTTCCCATAAAACCATCTCTGGGGTTTACAGAGAATGATCCCAAAGAGAGACAACATTCCTTGACTGGCAGTTCTTTGGGGGGAAACATGTTGTCGATGCCAGAGGTCAGAGGAGAATGGCCAGACTGCTCTGAGCTGACAGGAAGGGAACAGTGAGTCATTACAACCGAGACATGCAGGAGAGCATCCCTGAACACATGACACAACATTAAAGCTGATACGGTTTACAGTAAGCAGAAGACCACACCAGGTGACACTCCTGTAAAAAACAGTTCACAGGGGCTCATCAAGACTGGAAAAAGCTTGTCTGCTCTGATGAGTCTATATTTCTGCTGCGTCATTCAGATGGTAGTCAGAATTTGTCATAAATAACGTGGAAGCATGGATCCATCATTCATTTAACTTTTAACCGACGTTAGGCTTGGAGAAGTAAATGTATCGCCTAGAAATGGTCAGAAAGAAGAGGCCTGTCTGCTTGAATGGGCAGAGACTCAAAGTTGCATACCTGTAATTAGAAACATGCCTACCAAGTGGCATCGCATTAGGCCCAGTGCTGATTGGAAACAACAGGAGATAAAACAGATTCCTCGAGGTCGAGTCACCTCCACTCAAACACTGTGAGCACACAAGTCAAAACAACACCTGCAAAACTAGAGGAGGAAGGATCCTTAAAGGTCAAATGAAAGCTGAATAATCACTTGTGCTGTTTTCTCAAGTTTCACTCTCATCTATGTCGTTTCCCGATCCATCAAGCAGCTGTTTTCATCACCGTACGGTACGTGCACCACTGCGCAAAAACTGTCAGGGTGAATATCACGTCAAATAAACCGACGACGTGAAAACGACAAATACAGGAGCTGCTGCAGTTGAGCTTAACCTTCAGTAATGTAGCAGAAAACAGGACAAAGGGGGCCGAACATGATAACTGCCAGTCGGATTTGACCTTTTATTTGGCAGCTGCTTTGGCAAAAAACTGATTCTTCTTTCAGTAATTTCTCTGCTTCTCGCATTGCGACGGCACCACAGAGAATAAGGACTGATCAATTCATGATTTGATCTTTCTGCTGATTGTGCTGCAGCACGTAGGTGAGGCTTTAAGAGGCTTTTCTGCAATGAAAATAATTGGAAGCTGTAATACTATATTCATCCCATAACATTATACAGGTTCCCATTCAAAACTGTCATTCACTTCCAGGCAGTTAACATTTGTAAAAAATTAATGTGCATTTGGCACTGGGGGAGAAAAAAAATAAAAATAAAATAAAAAAAGAGCACTATGTATGTATAAATGTTATTATTAATATCAGTAGTTGTAATCCACCAGCAGGGGCACTAATGGCTGCTTTCTCTGTCCGCTGGGGTCAGCTTTTACAGGGCATAAAATGTTCAAAGTAGGTCAGACATCCATCAGTGCCCATTATTGGAAATGGTGCCAGAACACATACTGGTTTGATTTAAATGCAGAACTGGTCCTCCTCCCCTTTTAGTCTTTTAGGCACTTTGACGAGAATACAATGAAGAAAATGAAAAGGGAAAATGAAAGGGTGTCAATCAAAAACCTCTTCCAAATGAGCTGGTTTAGTTTAGTCGAGTGTATAAGCAGCTTTTTAAATAAGGGGGGGGGGGGGGGGCTTCATCAGAGGAATCAGCGGGTCTAAGTGGGTGGTTGTAACAACTGATCTCCCCCTGCAGGCGTCTCATCCTGTTTACTTCTGTGTCTGTCTGTCTTGGCTACAACTGCAACCCTGTAAATAAAAAGATTACCTTCTGTCTCCAAGTGTAAGCCTGATGTCACTGGCAGGATGATGGGAGTGGGGTGGGGGGGTAAATGCATAGATGATGATATTTCCCTTTTTTGCAAATGGAAAAAAAAAAAAAAAAGAGCAAGAGCAGGAGTGGGACTTCCTTCGCATCATCCAGACATCTCTCCAAACAGGTTCAGCCCGAGTCTCGTTTGCCTTCACTGGAAACCACTAGAGGTCATTATTGCAAAGAGCACTGCAGACATTAAAGCCACCTCTGGCATGCACTCAGTGATAATGTGCTGGAAATGGAAATTAGTTGTTCTAACAGGGATGAAAATGAGTTTGCAGTGGTAATCAGCTCAGACACATTTGTGCATCGCAGGGGGAGTTCGAGGAGAAGAGTTTGTGTTTGAAGAGGAAGCTTTCCATCACTGCTGCTTTCCTACCATTTTTATTTTTTTATTTATTTTTTCTCGTATATTCAGTGTTTGACAGGCAGGTCAGCACTCCCCACTCTCAACCCCCCAGGAAAGCTCCGCCACAGCATGTCAAAGGATGTGGAGGAGGAGAAAATGCCCCCCCAACACATCCCCGCCCCACTCCCCTTATTTCCTTGTATGAAGAGCTAGGGTAACCATGGCAACCTGGCATTATACAGGAGGAGCTGACGAGGTTGAGTCTGAGCTCAGCTTGGCGAGGAGGGTTATCAATCACTTTGGCATCGGCACTGTCACACATGCTCCCCTGCTCTGCTCCTCCACCCTTCATGTGACCTCGCAGGCTTTTCATCAGGAAGCTACAAATACAAAAATCACTCCACCGTCTCGTAACCTTAGGATGTCGATGCACAGGTCAGAGGAGTGCTCGCAAGTTGCACTTTTTCTTCATAACCATGTCCGGTTTGCCAAATGAAGTATATTTAGTCAAGTAATGTACAAGGGCACAGTTTTGACATACATCACATTTCAAAAGGTATCGCTGTGCTTTTCACAGAGCACCATTTAATTGGACCAAACTTCGATAAAAAGCATACAACTGTATACACTCACGTCTGAAGATCAAACCGAGCATGTGAATGAGGAGAAAAGAGATTTAAGTGACTTTGAATGTGGCATGATTGTTGGTGCCAGACATGCAGGCCTGAGTATTTCAGAAAGTCCTCGTCTGCTCTGCTGGAGTTTTCCCACGCAAACATCTCCAGGGTTTACAGAGAGTCGTCCAAAAACCATGATGAGCCTCGATTTGCTGTTGCTGAATGCTGCTACAGCCACATGGTAGGGTCAGAATTTGGTGTAAAAAACATGAAAGCATGGATGCATCCTGCTTGTATCAACAGTTTACACTGCTGGGAGTGTAATAGTGTGGAGGACCATTTAAGCACCACAGCCTACCCGAGTAGTGTTGCAGACCATGTCCATCCCTTTATGACCACCCATCTCCTGATGGCTGCTTCCAGCAGGATAAAACCCCACGCCACAAAGCTCAAAGCACCACAAACTGCTTTCTTGAACATTTCAGCGAGCTCTCTCTACTCAAATGCCTCCAGTCACCTGGTGGAAGCATTTTACTACAGAATACACTTTGACTGTAATACTTGCTAGCGTTTCTCATTTTTCATCAGGCTTATATTTTGCATTTCCCTCTTTGCTCTAGACAAATTTGCACTTTCTATTCTGTGAATTCTTGTGCAGGCACTGCTTCAACAAAGTACATATTGTCCAACCCTTGTTTTTAAATGTGCTCTATAAAAAGGTGACTTGACTTGACATTTCCCTTTACGCGTTCTTAAGATCTGAGTGCTTCTTCCTCCACTAGTGAACTTTCATCCTGTTTTTAAAAAAAAAAAAAAAAAAAAAATCTTCATGCATTGGACCTTTATTATGAAAATTATGTTGCAAAAACCCCTAACCCCTAACCCTAACTGCAGGTCCCCAATATGACAATGCATACATGATAAATGACAATTATAGAATTCAAATATTTTACAAGCTTCAAATCTGCCGTGTCTATGTTTCAAAATGCCACAGCATGTGTTTTACAAATGTCAAAATAAATTACTAGAATGAGTCAAGCTGATTTTTTTCCAAGGCTTGCTTTCCTAAATAATCTTATCTTGTCGCAGTTTCTGGCTACAGTCAGGATACATTGCTTTGTATTGCCGGGTATGCTTTGAATGTTTGACCAGTAATTTGTTTTAATTGAGTTTGTAAAAAGCTTCATTTGGAGCTCAGGTGCAGAAAACCTGTAGGGAAGCTAACCGGGAGCTGTATTTAACCCATGTGAGGTCAAGTAGTTTTCCCAGAGCGGTTGAACTGTTCTAGATCCACGCTCTCTTCAGCTGGTCAAAGGGAAGAGGCTTTTAAAGCAGTTTACCTGAGGCAAATGTGTGATAAATGCCAAAGAGGGTTTAATTACAGTTTGTTTGTAGCCAAATTTTACACTTTAAAGCTCTGAGTGTGCAAACTCCACTGTTCTCTACAAAATTCCCAGTTTCATATTCTCTACTTTCTCCTGCCCGTTGTCAGGGGGGCACTGGAGCATATCCCCAGCATGCATGGATTGAAAGCAGGGAGGCACCTCGGAGAGGCTTCCTATCAATCAAGTCTCCAGTCGACTTTTTGCATGTTCTCCCACAGCTCAGTCTTCACAGACGAGTCTGAAACCCGAGCACTAGTGCACCTTCACAAACGTCAGCACAGAAATATGACTTTTAAATACAAATGCAGTGAGGTGGTTCAGAGAGGCACATCATGCCCTGTCCTTTAGACGAAGGACAGAAGATCGAACAGAGGGAGAAACGATGTGCTTTTTTAAAGATGCAAGTCAGATCCCTACATACAATGTTTTACATGTGAGATACAACTGAGGCGAAATCTAGGACTGGTACATGGCCAGATGTTGAACAAAACAAATCCCAATTAGGCCTACCCCTCCCATCTCTGCTATATTAAAAATACAGCCAGGGCAGGAACAAGCTCTGGAACAAGAGATGAATCAGGGACATGTTATTCAGGACACAGTCAGGGGGGATAGAGAGCTCAGGAGGAGCGCAAGGACTTGACCTTTTGTGAATATTCATGATGAGGGAGAGAAGAGAGATGTAAATCTCTTTTTTTTTGGAGAGAAAAAACCTTTGTGGAGTCTAATAACAGAAGGCAGCTTGCAGTTCACTGCAAAAATAAATATATCTAGCAGGCGTAACATCCAGATATCTTGGCTGCCTGCCAGTCAGAAGGATCAATAGCCATTAACACCATCATGCATGCAGTCAGAGGACAGCAGGGATCTGTGGCTCTGCACACTATTTCATCATGACGGGAGGTGGATAGGCGCTTTGGTTACAGTAAAAAGAGCCCCACTCCTCGCAGCTGAGAGCGATGCTTTCTGACTGACAATGTCATCAGCGCTCAGTGTATGTAAACACATCCAGCAGCCTGGAGAATCTAGGTCATTTTCTGACTGGGATGAGATGAGGAGGAGGAGTCGTCGTCTGGAGACACACGGAGCCACAAATGTGTGCCGCGTTCATGTGTCAAGAGTCAGGTCGTAATCCACTCGCTCCTCTTTTATCTGCTTCATGAATCAAGAGAACATGCCTCCAGTGGCGAAGAAATCCACCGAGAAACACAGGTAGTGAAGCGGAGGGGAGGAGGAGGAGGAGGAGGATGGGTGAACGCTTGTAATTTTTTGCTCCAGTTCTCTTTGGTTTAGCACCGAGGACACATTGTCCAATAATACCTAAATGTTCAGTCTTCAGAATACACAAAGCTCTGCATCATGCAATATTGACTGCGGCTTGCAAAAACACAATAGCGCGACCCATTCGAGAGGAATTACACGTTTAATGTGGATCATCGCTCATTGCATCACTGCACAGGCCATGGAGCGGTGATATTGGCTGGAGAAAATCCTGCCTTCTCCTGAATACAGTGGAACTAAATGGTGCTTGCATTGTTGTGCTCTAAGAGCTAATAATACATCAGGACCTGGTTTTCAACACAAACCTTACTAAGAGCACTTTCAGGAAGGAACTACTTTCTCCTTCACTAAACTACACCTGGTCATAATAGCAGAATGAAGCATACGTCTTTCCACAATGAGAGCAGGATGTAAACATTATTGGTGGCTAACTGGGTTCACACACCAGCCAACACTATCCTGGCTGCTTTTAGGTGGGCGAATGTTTGGCAGATCCTGGAGCCCACCAGCTAGTCCTCATGTTCTCCAGACCTCATTATGTAGTAATACATGAGACACTGCTAAATTGCACCAAAAAGCTGTCCAGGATATCCTCCAGGATGCCATCCATAACCTCCTCCCAGACATTGTCAGAGTGCATACAGGCATTATGATTGGTTCAGGCTGTGATTTCAATAACAATAACAATAACAAATCAATGATCTTGATTTTTGGTGTAATTTTGAATCCAACCATGAAAGCGTTGATGATTTTGGTTTTCCATTATGACCATTAAGTCATTTTGTTCTCAACAAATTACACAAATTTAAAGGCGGTAAAGATTTTCAACTTGAATGTTTTGTTCATAGAGATCCTATGTGTAATTTAAGTGGTGCCTTATTTTTTGCAGTAATATATTTTCAGTGTGTAGCTGCTATGTGAAAGAAATTTTTTTGGAATAAAACGGTCATCATAATAAGGTTAAACATCTATACTATAAAAATCTTTGAGGTTTTCTTGAGCCCTGAGGGATTATGAGCTAAATAGGTTGCTAATATTAGCTTGCTAACGTGCTTAAAAACTAGAAACTAAAACTAAACCATTTCAAACAATACAAACAAAACTGAAATAGGAAGATCCACTCAAGAAACTACAATCAATTAAAAACCAAAACTAATTAGGAAATAATAAAAAACAAACTATAATAATTCTGATCCAGAAGAAATTATTTTACCATTTATACCGAGTGAATTACCAGTTGCTAGCATGTGCAAATAATAAAGTCCAGCACCAGCATGGCTTGAAAATTCTTTGCCTTTATACTTTCAGTTATTTGCAAACCTACCTCTTACTGGCTAAGACTGCAAACATAATAAAAAGAAAAGTACCACAGCATAACAACTAAAAGAAAGATTCTTCAGCTGACAAACTTACATAAACTTGTTATATCAGGGACATATTCAATTAGCAGAAAATGTTTCTTAGCAATCAAACTTTACACGATAGGAGGTGGATTAGGTTATTAGCCTTAAAGAGTCTCTCAGTCTAAATAATCACCCTTTTTCCCAGCATGCTAACTGAAGCGGTTATCATCTTATCTTACTACTTTCTACCTGCAGCATCACTCCATCCTCTTCTCTTTGCTCTCATTACTTCTCTCATATTCAGCGGATCCACAGGGTAAATGGTAACCAGTGTAAGGGTTATTTTCAGTTAAATGTCCAGGCAACAACGGCACTGAAGTCCTACTCCTGCAACCTCATCTAGCAGCTGTGCGCATCACATGTTTTGCTCCTCTGTGTATTCAGTGGCTTTCCATTAAAATGATTACAAAGTGCCTATTTTTAAAACTAGATGAATGATGCAGACTGTTACATTTAAAAAGGACTTCATAATAAGACTCTTTAGAAAAAAAAAAAAAGCTTTTTGACGTGTGACATTAACATAACCCTCAAAAAAACATGACCAAGCTAAAATGTAGCTAATGAAACAAGACTGACCCGTTTAGCACATAAGAGCCTCAAAATGAAACATTAAAAAAAAAAGCACAAACGCATATCAATTCATAACATGTTAAAACAATCTAATTAAAGGACAGACTTATAGTAGATTATTGCTCTGGAAAACACAGAAACAGGCATTAAAATCTCAAATCTCAAGCACCATTGCAGCATCTCATTAAAGGGACATAATGGGACTATAATGAGGATTTAAAGCTCTGGAGCCAACTCACCTGATGATTACACAAACCTTTTGTTCCTAGTAACAGCTTGAAGCCGACGTCTCGGACACCATATGCTGCTATTAAGGCTTTAATGATCCGGGAGCAGGTGGGCAGATTGTGGGCGACATTACCGTCTGTCATGATGGCAGGAGAAGAGGTGACAGCGGTGGAATTGCCAAATTCCAGTTAACACTTGTCAGCAGTGTAGTTTGCATCACTGGGTGGACAGTGCTTCAACAGCGTGGCTCTAAAAAGAAAAATCACACTCTATGTCTGCGGTTATCCTTTACTGCACACAGTCCAGCTCCGCAGTATAAAAGCGAAGTCATCGTTCCCCACAAACAGACTGATTGATCTTTTCCTTCACGTCATTCACAGCTCATTCATTACAGACAAGTTTACAAAGCAACAAAGAAAGCCAACTCTCTCTCAGCTGATTAATGATCATGAATCCTGTATAAGAGATTTTAGATTCACTCAGACATCAAAATACGACCTGGATACGTGCAACTTCAAGCTGTAGCCAGTGAAGAGGACAATATTTGATTACTTTCAAAATCATGTTTATTAAATTTAGAAAACACCATTTTTGTTAACAGTTTCATACCAACAGCAGGAAAGAAGTGAAACTGCAAGAGAGACGAAGATGGGGCCTGGGCCAACCCCTGAGTTAAAAACCACTTGTCTTTCAAAAGCTCATCGGTCCCTATGCGTTTGCTGTCTGAGGAGGGCGTCACCTGCATCTAACCTGGCATAGACTAGAAGAGAGAGTCAGTGTGGTAGTCAACATCTCAAGGTAGAACACCAAAAGAAACGAGACATAAGAAAAGTCTGGACATCAGGTAGAAAAGTTGATTTGCAAAGTTACTTTTCAAGTGGAGGTTGTTTTTTTTTGTTGTTGTTGTTTTTTTCCTGCCAAAATATACCAAGTATGCAAAATTAACATGTAATTAGGTTGCCAAACCATGTTGGTATGTAGGTTTCATCACGCAGATGTGGGAGGCGGGGTTCTGCACAGCTTTAGGGGATGTGGACTTGGGGGGTAATTTGGGATGCAGTACAGATGTTGTCCATAAAGGAAGTGCAAACAAAGTCTATAAAGGTGTGTTTGTTGAGGGGGGCTGTCGGGGGGGGTGGGGAAGGGTTACGGGGGTATGAGCGGAGTAGGGCTCACCCCCTTTGCTCATCAAGGTGCTGAAAGCGGCGACTCTCTGGAGGGTGAGCCCGACATATCATCAGGGGGGAAAACTGTGAGTGTGCAGGCTCGGATCCCCCCCAGTGACTCGGGCAAGTCGAAAACTTTGTGCCATTCGTCTTTCTCGGGGTCGTACTTCTGTACTATTTCCACCATGCACCTATTGTTCCACGAGTAGCCGCCCACCACGTAAATCTTATTCTCAAACACGGCCACGCCCACGTCGCTCTGACCTCGCAACATGGCGGCGATAGGTGTCCACAAGTCGAGGGCGGGGGAGTAGTATTCGCAGCTGAGGACGTCGTCGTAGTCGCTGGTGCCCCTGAAATGATTGCCTCCGATCACGTAAAGACGGTCGCCCACCGTGCACATGCAGTGGAGGCCGCGAACTGTCGTCATGGGCGCTTTCTGAGTCCATTTATCGGCATCCGGGTCAAAGCACATCAGCTCCTTCTGAAAAGTGTCGTGAGTGATTCCACCTGCAGCAAGAAAAAAATATATAAAATGAAACAAGAGCATGGAAATTAGGGCTCAAGGCTCATTAGTTGGGAGAAGCTGTCAATCAGACAGATTAATGACTCGTTCGCTCAAGTCAGCCAACCTTTTTATTCATCTGGGCGATGTGGAGCATCAGCCAGCTCTGACGCTGGAAGGCCGCACATTTAAAAAAAAAAAAACCCCAAACAAACAAAAACAAAAGACCTCTGACTTCTCTTTGATCCCCTTTTTCCACACCTTCACTCGAACCCACCCGCCAATTTGCAGGCTAAACACTGATTTCACAAACCGAAGTGACATCAATAGCTTTTCAGCCTCTTTTCCACAACATGAAATAATGCTGATGAGGAGCGCTCAGTACAAAGTGGAACACCATTACAAAGCGTCCACGCATGCACGCGCATTCACGCAAACAGTCTGTAGACACCGCAACACACAATGCTGAGGGAAAGTGGGGAAGGAGGGAAAAAAACACAACCAAAAAAAAACAAAAAAAAAAAAAACAGGACATGTCTACAGGGAAGGCTTAAAATAAAGAGGAACACAATCCCAGCATGCATTTGGGTGGAAGCCAGCCTACCCCTCCCCCCCAGGCAGATTGACTAGGAGCAAATGCAGTGAAGATTTGCAGAGCACGCCGAATACAGGCAGTATCCCTCTTTTCTTGCTGCCCAGTGATCGTGCGCTCGGTTTATTGTTCAGGCCTAAGCCGTCTATTCAGCTGCCATGACTCAGATCTCTGATGGAGCAACCCCTTAGCTGATCAGGTTCAAAGATGGCCTCACCATCAGTTTTCCTTATCCAAGTAGTCCACGGAGCAAATCAGCTATTAAAACCCTGACAAGAGAACAGTGCTGGAGTCAAAATAGCCTCCTTGTAATACCTCTCAAGGGAGTGTGCTGCTATTTTGATTCAGTTCAATGGCTTTGGCCTTTCCCTAATACAATAATGTCTGATCAGTTTTCCAGTATCTCTGTCTAATCAGCGCCATTAGAGAGACACTAAGAGCAGACAAGATTTTGCCAAATTGATCCCAGCTCTGACAAACTTGCCGAGGAGCTTTTGCCCTTCCATAGGCAGCTTAGGGCAGACTGCGATATTGTTCATAATGTCTGCTACATATGCCCTTGTTTTACCACGCCAAAACATTTCCCTGCTCAGCCATGCAGATATAAAACAACTGCAGAGTCCCCTTGTAAAACCAGCGACCTGGTTGAATCAGTGCCAGCATATGTGGGACTCACAGAAATGATGCGAAATAGACGGGGAGGTGGGGAGGGGGCTTAGCAGATTCCAAAAATACCCCATAATGAGTTAGAGAGCCCATATGTAACGATCTATGTATCCATGTATTGATTAGCGTTACTGCAGAGTGGTTTAAAATATATGTAGACTGACATTAACATACAAAAGGCAGTGCAGGCTTGATGAAACCAGTTTTTACTTTCTTCTCACTTTTCAGAGTGACTTGAAGAATGGAGAGGTTTGCATTTATGGCCTCCGTGTCATGCAAAATACTTCCAGTCACTTGCGTTTCTCCATTGAGCATAATCACCCTCTTGAAGTCGTACTGTCAAGTTCATTTTACAGCCGTATGACATCTCACTCTGACTATTAGTCCCTGCAGGAATATGAGCTCTAAATGGCTCCCCTGTTCCCTCTATTCACTATTCCTGATAAAATAGACAGTTATTTACTCTTGAGGTGAGCAGCAAATTGAAATTTCAGACAGTTATGAGCCATTATGGGTCATCACTTCTGGGTTTTAAGTCATACAATGAAATTCAACACATTTTCTCTTTAGGTTTTAAGCAGAAGCCCCTTATTTTTTAAATTCACTTCATAACTCCACACAAAAAAGGCAGAGGAGCTACGCTGTAACAGTCTTAACCAACACCTCCATTATATCACGAGAGCAGCAACTATGTCAATACGACCAACATTTCATATGATTCAATGTGGAGCCATCACAGGACATCACCATTTGGAAACCTAATATTCGTGAGCACCGTCAGTTCTCTGCACTGAGCCCAAACAGATTTCAAATGCATGTTCAGCACAGATGAATCAAAGGTGTGAGGAATGATTAGCATAAATCTGTAAGTGTGAAAGACAGTGTTTTTAAATGATGTAGCGAGTTCAAACATACAAATACCTAGCAGACTGTCAGAAATAAGAAAAAATATGAAAAGGAATCTTTCTTAACCATCTTTCAAATGACCGCTTTCAACTATTTCAATTTATCCAAACAACTTTGCAGGCCAGTACAAGCTTAGTGCAGAAATGTCACTATTAATGCAAAGAAATTAAATATAAACACACATGTAAGCTAAGAATCAAAAAGCACATTCAGCCCAGCAGATTTTTAAACTAGAAAATATCCTGATCTGAAGGAAGCACATCCATATATTGATCAGTTTTACTGCGGGACGGTTTAAAATAAATAGACACTGACATTAAAATAAAGAGGCTAGAAAGGGATGATGAAAGAAAATGAAAAATCTTGAGCTCCAATTTTTACCCTCTTCTCACTTTTCAGAGTAACCTGAAGAAAGAAGGTTTGCATTACAGAACCATATCCATTTGAGATTACTGTCAGCTCTCACTGACATTAAATGCATGTTCAGCATAGATGAATTAAAGCGGAGAGTACTTTAGATTTTTAAAATATAAAATGTCCCGATAAATATAAATGATCAAATATAATCATCTTTAATGGAGGAAAAAAAACCCATAAAAATCTCAACCATGAGATTTACATCAACATTTTTTCTTTACATAAAAACACCATTAGCAGACAACTAGTGAGTTGTGAAAACCTCAAAAATCCCCAGTCAGTGAAGCAACAATCACACACAAATCATCAGAACACTCGGAGAAAGTGTAATAGTAAAACCAAAGGGTCTTAATCTCTCGATAGGAATGTGGACCAGCAGCAGCGTTGCTCTGTGCCGTTTTCAGTGCTTGTGTCTGAACTCTGTCACACCACTTGAGCCGTGATGGTCTGTGGGCTGAGTGCATTCGTCAGGCTCATCCAGCTGACAGAATACCTTCAGACAGCGCAGCAGCACAGCCGGAGAATGTGACCTGATGTACTGTGACAGCTAGACACAGAAGTGCACTCCAGCTCGGGTCACCTTGCACAGCGCGACTGTAACCTCTGAGACCGCGGACGCTACAGCAGGGACTCGCCGGAACAAAACTGCACTAATGGGTAATGCTCATTTACCTGTGCCGTGGGCATTAAAGGCACTTGAAAACACGCTGTTGTGTTATAACCCACAGCTGTACTCAGAAAACTGCCTGACCAGCTTGATCGTGTAACGCAAGCGTTCATTTTCCCTGACACATATTTTCAGCTGTCACAGGTGCACAGCCAGCTGTTACAATAGCAGAATTTACAAGACTGCTGAACTGTGATTGATTGTATCTCTGAAACATGAGACCAACACACAAACGTACACACACACACACACACACACACACACACAAAAAGGATAAGCCATTAGACTATCAAAAAGTGGAAATAAACGCTACGAAGTGGAAAGTACTGCCAGGGGCGAAGCGATTCATACAGCTGGCTACCAGCAGATTAGCTCAGGCCGTGACCGTTTTGTTATTCATCATTTCACTTTAGTTATATTAAAAAGTAAAATGTGTGGCTTTCATCTCGGCTCCACTCTAATATTAGGTCTGCCAAATCTTGTGATCTGTGTGATCCCAAACATGCCCCAGTTCTTCTCCCTGATAATGTGAAATATTAACTAATTAAAAATTGTTTATATAAACCCTGATAGTACTCATGTGTGGAGGTAGTCCTTAGCTTTTGGCCTCTTTCCAGCACGTCAGAGTTCGGCGATATAAAAATCAAATCAAAGGGTCTGCATGTACTTTTAATGTGGCAATTTTTTCCAGCTAAACATGAAAGATAACTGGAACCAATGTGATAGAGAATGTGAGGTGCCTTCTGTAGGACCATCTAACACCGGTAAACGTATGCAGGTCTGTGGATTGAATTCACGGCTTGTGTGCACAGTGATCACACTGCTGGATCTAATAAAACTGCGTGCAAGCTGGTCAACACCTCAGACTGTAAATTGGTTTAATACTGCTGCTAGTATATTGCTGCTAGAGAGCATTTCAATATTTTATTTTCATTAGCTAAAGTTTCCCAGGTGGCACTGTAAGTACAATATGCATTTAATGCAACTATGTAAGTGTTGGTGTTCATAATGTATTCATATTCAGGAGGATTAAAGGATCAAAATACCAACACCATTTCCATTCTGATTGTTACTTCTATCTCCCCTTTCATATATATATATATATTTAAAAAAAAAAAAAAACAATGCTGAAAACCATTATCTATTTTTTTTTAAATATTTTTGCATAAAACAATTTTTTTGCTCATGTGTTGCAGATGGATCATAGTACCCATGGCCAGGAGGGATTATTACAGTCTCTTCTGTGTTACACCTCCTACACAGGCTCTAGTCCTCTACTTTGCTCCATCCTTCCCAAATTCCCCTCCACCACCACCACCGTTCCCCATCTTTTGTAGCACCTCTCTGGATTAGTCACACTAAGAAACTAGGGCTCATCTCCATACTGCAGGATTTGTTTTCCGTCGTATTAAGTGAACAAGTGCCCAGGTGTCACCTAAAGAGAAAGTACTGGCTGGCTGAAGGCCCAATTCTCAGTGTCCGCCATCTGCCCTAAGTGTTGAACCCTCGCAGGCTCCAAAAGCATGCTCAGCATAGATGAATAAAGTGTGAGGAAAGATTTGCAAAAGTCTGGAAGTGTGAAAGACACTTTCTTTATATGAAGTTTGAAAGATAAAAATACCTAGCATTAACAGGCTGTCAGAAAAATCCTGACTCACATATAACTCCAGAACTCTATGTACTGTTTGTCTAAAATGAGATACTATTGTGACCCCACCTTGCAGTTCTATAACACATTCAGAGAATAAAATTTATTGCTATTGTAACTTTAAAACATGCAATTAAAAAAAAATAACTCTTACCCAGTCATGCAACATTACATCTCTATTTATTTAAGCCGATAATAAACTCAAAACTCCCTGGAGCCACTTACCTGAAATATACATATAACCACCGTACACCGTCCCAGCGTGGCCATAATGTGGCTCATTCATTTTGGCAACGTATGTCCATTCATTTGTCCTTGGGTTGTAGCACTCCACAGTAGCTTGAAGAAACAGATGAAAAAAAGAGAGAAAAAAGACTGTATTAGTAGAAAGTAGGTCAAGACACAACTAAGGAGGACAAACAGCAGCAAATGAGGCCTTGGAGGGTCTCAGCGTGGGAGCTAAAACAAGGATTTAAATAGAGAGTACACATCCCCACCAGCTCTGAATGCACTGACTGTGCAGGAAATAGTGAGATTGTTCGAGCTTTCATCTTAAGGTGTCTGAGGATGGTTCTATAAAATATCAGAGAAATCAGAAAGGGGACCTTAGGGTTCATATCAGATGCTCACAGGCTGATAATTGCTGGCTGGGAACCCCAAAACCAGCCAGCCAGCCAGCCAGCCAGCCAGCCAGCCAGCCAGGGTCCATCAACATGTATGATCGCTGCATTGATGGAGAAGGGTAATGATTTACCTTCACATCAAACACCACAGTTTAACAATGCAGAATCACACGTTTCCATTTCACTAGAGCTTGTTAACATTTATGACAAAGATTTGTGAACTACTAAGAATTACCAGAATTTCTCCATTTATTATGGGTTACAGTCCCATAATTCCCCTGTTGACTTGCTCCAGGCTTCCTGGCAAATAAAATGGGTTTCACCAGTGGCTGATCTGTTTCATCATTTTTGCGTTCACTATATCTGGGATCCAGTTTTCGACATTTCTGGATTGAACTTGTTGCAGAAAGTATTTGAAGTGAGGTGCTCCAATTACGGAGTCTGGAAATGTAGGTTGTAGATGAGCCAATCCCCATAAACATGCTTCAATCAACTTTCACAGAACCTCAGAAGAGTGCTACAGGAGTAAACTGAGCTGGGAAAGGCTACACAGGTATTTCTAAAGACACGAGTGAGGACAAATTCTGAACAATCAGGACTGTTGCTCCACTTTCCAGAAACAGCTACCTGCAAAAATTACAACTGAGACAGTTAAGCACAAACACACTTAAATACAGAGTACATCCCAATAGAAAGGGTGGAAATGAGCCCAACGTTACCTGCAAAACGCCTGCAAGAATCTCTACAACCTGCTTAAACTCTTTTCATTCCTCTTTTCATTCCTGAAACAAACACCAAAGCTGTAAGGCATAGTGGAGGAATTCAAAATTTCCATCCATCCATCCATTCGCTTCCGCTTATCCTTTTTCAGGGTGGCGGGGGGGCTGGAGCCTATCCCAGCTGTCTTAGGGCGAGAGGCGGGGTACACCCTGGACAGGTCGCCAGTCTGTCGCAGGGCTAAATTTCAATGAAGAAATTTCCAGGGCAGCAGTGCATTCCCTGAAGCTTTGAGAACGCTCGGTAATGAGAGAAAACAATAAACCCAAGCTCACAAGAAAATCAGCGTCACAACAGTTTTTATAGTCTGAATAGTATAAGCTTGTGAGTTTTGTTCAATCATATCATTATAGAAATAGATAAAGATTTTTGTTTAGTGCAGTCCTTCAAAATTCCTCCTCATTTTACAAGACTCATAAGCCACTGAAGTATATGGGTTTATAGAGGAGCTCCTGTTAGTTACTCAGCTCAGGAGCCGGTCTTTTCCAGCCTGCACTGTAAATGATTAAACCATTGTGTTATTAGTTCACTCACATTGTGTTTCTTCATAAATGAGTCAGAATAAATTTAAATGTATCATCAATAAGTTTAGAAATCCTGGTAATCCAATGTAGTTCACAAACTTTTGGTCATCTTCTATAGTTAACAGATTTACAGACAGTTTGTTTTTGGGTTTTTTGTTCCCTCACAAGGATTGTGAGTCATCTCTGGACCAGCTGGATAAGTCTCACCAAGGAAATCAGTGAATACCTAGGTCTGCTTGCTCAACAACTATTATCAAAGTGACCTTCAGCAGTATACAAACTCTCACACCAACTTGATGGAAATAGCACAGTTGTGCTGACCGTATCTAAACTGCAAAGTTGCTGAAAATGGAATTCATCACAAGCAACTTCTCAATAAAGAAATTATAAATTGCATTTAAACCTTGAAATGTACTCAATGTATGATTTTCTTCTGTAAGCTGGAAAGGTCACATTTGTAATTAGCATGGATTTTTTTCTTTCTACAAGTTCTTCACCACAACAATAGAAATAGAAAATAGAAAATAGAATAATAATTTTAAAAACTGGCAGCTTGTGGTGACATACAGCGAGACCTGTACATTTTGCTTCTTTTTCAATTAAAGCATATATAGATGCCTGATGCAGTCTTATTTTTATATTAAAATACTGAGCTGTTATTGTGCAAGAGCTATAAAAGGGTTTACAACATGGTGAACTAGAATTAGTAAGTACGTGCATCTTTGTTACATCCTTTTGAAAATATAAAAGCAGCACAAAACTAAAATCCATGCAACACTCAGGTCTGCAAGTATATTCTAAATATTCGTTTCTATGTCGTGAAGCTTTTCTTTTAAAAATCTAGGCATCTCTGACGTAACAGAAAAACCACACCCTCGTGATCTACCCAGAGCAAACAAATATAATAAAAGGGGCACATCCAGAAAAACATGGAGGCCTAACCGCATGCAGTTAAAGGGCAGTGAAACGTAAAGAAGGCAGAGGCAGCTGTGTAGACTGACAGTGAACTGGTGCTGTGTTTTTTGGTCTAATTATAACCCAGACTGCTTCCACAGTAGCCTCTCTCTGTCCACTGCAGCTACAGAGCTGAATTTAAGTACTGGGTGGCACCTCTCTGTGGTCTACAGTTGGTGCAGAGATTGCAGATTGGTTACTCAGCATCAACAACCAAATTACAAAGACTAGATATAAATGTATAAATACATCTGTTGGCTTTCGCCTTTCCACCAGAGGGATGAAATGTGAACCAAAAAGCTTGTAAAAGCATCAGATTACTGATACAAGTTGATCTGATATGACCCGCTTTTTTTTTCCTTCTTCCCTTTTTAATCACTGAAAACGCCACTGGCAACATGTATCCACCTCTTTATTTAATCCTCCCTGCAGGCACAGTTTGTGTGCCAGCTTCAGCTGTATCTCATCACCTACAGTTCAATGTTATGTACCTACCACAGCTCTGAACAAACAGAAACACTGTGACTTTGTTAAGACTGCATCAGCGTAGGCTGTGGCTTTGTTGTATTGCACTGCAATTTATTACACGGAGAGAGAAAAAAATCTAAACTTATTTTATTCATGATATATTATGACACCCTAAACAACACCTCATCAAAAACCATGACACTTCTCTGAGGCTGCGATGACTGAAATTGATTCTGCATGTGCTGAAATGCTTTTGTAATGGATTACATTCGATTGGGAGGGTGTTTGTGATAATGTGCCCATCCTCTAAATTTTATTAAATTACACACACATTATGTGTGCGACATGTTGAAACAGCAAATGATGTGTATGCACGGCTCTTGATTACTTGGCGTCGGTATGCTTGCAGCCTTATTAAAGCGCTCATTCTTTCTCACACTGCTCTCTCATATTAAAAGTGTAAAATCTCATACAATATTAATTAAAGGCCCCTGTTGTTGCTTAAAAGGAAACAAAAGCAAACAAGTGGGGGAAATAAACTCACCAAGCTCCCCTGCAGCATTCCTTCCACCGACAGCGTAGAGGTGTCCCTTGAGTGCACTGAGGTGGAAGAAGGTACGTTTCTCATTAAGGCATGCCACCTGGATCCATTTGTTGTAGCGAGGGTCATATCGGAACACCGTGTCCACTGCTGTTTTGCCTTTGGTGTCGTAGTTGCTTTGGCCACCCACAACATAGAGAAAGTTGCCGATGACCGCAATGCCGTGTTGGTAACGAGGTGCGTCCATGGGCGCCAGCGCCTTCCATTCGTGAGCCCTCTCATCAAAGAGACGCAGCTCCTTGCTCACAACAAGCTGCTGGCGCAGAACACCACCCAGAGTGACCAGGTGGGCACTGTCTGAGCGGATGGCTGTCCGTTCTGACTGCATAACTGGCTGCATGTAGGGCATCATTTGGTAGTTGCTAGCTTCCAGAAGAAGGTTGACACAGGTGTTGTCCGTACGCATAAAGTCCACAGTCTGCACGTGATTGATGAGATCCTGCGGGTTCATGAGAGGAAAGCGGATGTTCTTCATGAGCTTTGGGGCATAGTCCATACGGCTGTCTTCAAAGCGTAGCCAGCGGCAAGCCGCCTTGAACAGGTCCAACTCAGTGCAGTGTTTTAAGCTGTTACTGGACAGTACAAAAGCCAAGCGTTCAAATGGTAGCTTGACAAACTCCCCCGTGCCCAGCAATGAGGGAAAGTTCTTCAGGATGAAATTGTTGACGTATTTATCCACCTCTGTGAGGTTGTATGTGTTGGCAATGCGTCCCACTTCTACACAGTTGTCCAGAGAAACCTTGACAGAAAAAAAAACAAGTAAAAAATCTTGGAAAGCTGCAAGTAAGCGTGAAAAGAAAAGGATGGATGTAGCTTACAGCCCTTGGAAAGTAAAACAAACTCTTGGCCTACAATTGGTCATTCCTTTAGTTGTATAGAAATCTATGGAAAAATGTCCTCAGACCCTTGCTCTGTGAATTTACGGGCCTTTTGCTAGTTTCAAGTCCCGGTGAATGAAACATAAATGAAAGAATATGCTATGATATTGACTAATTCTCAGCTCAAGGGAAAGAAGTCTCATTACAAAGAATCAGTGCTTTAGCAATTTAACACACAGCAGATGTCAACTGACTCTGCTGCTTTTGTCCATTTTATATCACTTTAAATTTAAAAAACGTGGGTTTTCAGACAGTTGGCAAGAAAACCAGCTTTAATACACCTTGATAAATTTATCAGTAAAAACAGATTGCTGCACTGCATTAAAGAAAAAACAAGTACATACATTTTTAAACACTTTGCTGTCAGCATTAATAGTCACTGCATGATAACTTTAGCTAATGAAAGCAGGCAGACATATTAACAGTTGAAATTATAATTAAAAGCTGATTTCTCTTGACTCTGTACAACAAGCACAACCCATAAACAAAATTGTTCTTCAAACGTACTTTTTCTTCATTTAAAATAAGTCTTTGGTTTTTTGCTCTTCCCCTGGCTCACAGGCATGCTCTCACAACTTTCCCACCAGTTCAAATCCAAAATATTCAGAATCAAGATACTTTTTTAATCCCTGATGAAATGATGTGGTCACAGTCAATCAAAGACACCAAGAATAGTAACTAAACTAAAATATATAATAAATTAAATTAAATTACAAAGTTAGAAAATATAACAAAACAGCTCTAATAGATACAATATTTTGAAATCATAAATATCCAAGTACATTACACAAATTGAATATATGTGGTTGGCATTGACGTGGCCCTCTTGTCATACTGTAC
Source organism: Simochromis diagramma (assembly GCF_900408965.1). Lineage (NCBI taxonomy): Eukaryota > Metazoa > Chordata > Actinopteri > Cichliformes > Cichlidae > Simochromis > Simochromis diagramma. The sequence goes on from NW_024386883.1 coordinate 1,715,810, forward strand.
TTTGCTATTTTCTCTGTAGAGGATGTGCAAATAGTAAGAGTGTGCAACTATTGCAGCTTGTACTTGTGGATTAGATGGAATTTGTTTAAAATGACACAATGTTTATGAAAAAAAAAGTTTCAAATTTTATATCCAGTTAATTCAGACAATAAGCTAACTTAAAAACTGCAGGATAGCTGTAAAAACACACCTTTTGTGAGAATTTCCTTACCCCAGAGATGAGAAAGACCTTGCAAAAGTCCAGCACTGGAAGGATTTGTAAGAAGCTGGCTGCCTCAAGTGTGTCTTGCAGATTCTCCATGTTGAGTGACAACTTTGCCGTGTAGATAAAGTCAATAATCTTCTTGAGGCCTATTCGGTTTACTCCATGCAGCTTGATACACATTAAATCCTGTTCTTTCATTCCACCTGCACCAGAGGAGAGTAAGGGAAAGAAGAAACTAACTGAACATATAGTATCTTTATATGGTTCAACTCAGATAGTTTTTTTTTTTTATTCAAAAGAATAAAAGCTAATATATGCACACGTCACGTAGATGCAAATGTCAATACCAATGTTTTTACAGTCAAATGACTTATGTCACCAAGAATAGTAAGCATAAGGGAGCACTTTTGTTCAACATTTACACTCAGAGCATTCCCTTTTCACTAATAAGCTAACTTAAGGCTGTTCGATATAACGATATATATCGGATGACGATTTAAAAACGTCTATCGTTTCATTTTACGCTATCGTTTGTTTCGTGGTGTCGCAAAATAAACTGTTTACGGCAATATTTTTTCATCGTTTTGATGGTCACTGTAGTGGCTATATTAATTTCTTAAAAGTTCTCTCTTTCTCTTATATTTTATATAACCACACAACCACACTACAGACGGACAAGCGCCTGTTTTTATGCGTTTATTTTAGCAACAGCGACGGTAACACCTTCACGTGTCCGCTTGTTTATGTTCCACATAAATCTTTCACAATAAAGCTCAAGATCCTGTTGAGACTTTTCAAAATAAACTGAATCACGTGAAAGAGCAGATTATTTACAGGTGAGAATTAAAAAAAGAGCCGCCAGGTGCTAAAAAATAAACCTTGGACTCAACCGTTAGAACAAGCTTTTCCCCGCAGCACACCGTGTAATAAATACTCACAAAGAAAACGGCAGCCTTTACAACTTATGTCTAAAAATGTATAGTTTGTATAGACTCCAGCTACATGACCCGCAGCTGGAAACACTTCCCGCAAGTCGAGCTGCCCGAGATTCACAGAATTTACAGAAAATGTTACATTTTTGTGATTTATATCATTATCGGACGATAGAATTCTTATATCGGGATATGAGATTTTGGTCATATCGCACAGCCCTAAGCTAACTTATTAGTGAAATAAGACAAAACAAAAAGCTTTCCTCTGTTCCGTTATATTTCGCAAGCTAATCTGGACCAAACAAAGAAAAAGAAATTCATGTGCACTGCTCATCATATAGAACGTAATGTTACTTGATGACAAGTTGCCCATCAAAGCTTGAGTCATGAAAGTAAACACCTACGGTTTAATACAAGATAAATTCAGTGCAGTAAAGTTGCGTTCTCTGACAACATCTGTGCTACTCGTTTTCCCCGCGTCAGATTAAAAGCTTTCAGTTTAATTGCCCAGATATCTTTGTTATCCGAAAGTGAACGAAGAAAATTTTTTGCAGTCTGTTATTCCTGAAAATACCACACAAACACTCTCTATGTACTTAAAAAGAGCTCAAGGTTCTTCTGCCTCTGCATACAGTGCACAAAGGAGATGAAACAGGCAAGTAGGTCATTTATATTCATTGCCAGCACAAATGACCATGAACATGAATGCATAACAATGGCTCAAACAAGCTGGTTTTATAATATGAATATATGCTCAGTACTGGAGGGATGAGGGCACAAGGTCAATTTGAGTAATTTATTCACAATGCAAAATTCTAGCAACATGACTGCCACTGTGTAGAAACAGAAATCGTCATGAAAAGAAAGCAATTTAGTGGAAAATACAGAGATATAGAGTACTTAAATGCCTGTGCCACTGTCACAAATATCACAAAATTCTACATCGTGGTTTGGCTGAAGTAAGGGCATGTAGACCAACCTGTGAACATGGCTTTGAAATAGTCGGAGGAGGAGGCCATCATTGCACGGTGCACAGGGAAAGCTTCATCACAGTCGCCAGCCACCAATGTGACATCACAGAGCAATCCCTCTATCCTCAGCTGGTCAAATCCCTTAAAGAGGAAAAAAAAAAAAACATGAAAGAGAGAGAGGTTTGTTGCTGACCCTGAGCTTAGAGCACCTGAACAGCTCTGAATTTACTCCCAAGAAGAAGATCTCGGCTTAGACAAAGCCAGATGAAAAACACCAATACTAAAACTTTCAAATATGGCTGCTGCCAAAAAAGGAAAAAGCAGTCACTGCTTTAGGGCTCAACACAATGAACTTGTGTGGTTCAGTGAGGATAAAAACAAAATGCCGTCAGCAACGGCCTGTCAGACATGAGCTCATGGACCTGAAATGATACGTGACAGCGCTCTAGTCTTGAGCTGGAGCTGACCGACTTGATTGTTGCCTTCATATTTTCTTGGCTTTCTTACGCACAACTGGTTCAAAGTGACATGTTTAGAATTACAGGGATTTTTTTCTCTTGTTGGCATAGAAACCTGATGCAAAGTTACAGCTAAAAGGCACTACCTACACTAAACATGGGCGAACACACTTTAATTCATAAGTGGATATTGCACTTATTCACCCAACGCCTGATTTCACAACCTACCAGCTGACTACCACTTCTGATTATGGTTATGGCGGGGTGCACTAAGAATGTGCAAGCCAAAAACCGCCTTGAGGCGACAGTTACTGTGATTTGGCGCTATTTAATAAAACGAAATTGAATTAAACAAAAAAAAAAAAAAAAAAAAAAAAAAACCTGTATAACACATACCGACTCACAACCCCTGCAATAATCAGTGGGCGGGTTTTTTGGTGGATGCTTCCAAATGCACCACCTAATTGAGACTAACAGATTCTATAATCAGGGTGTACGATCACATCAGGCTAGAAAAATCATTAGCATTCCCTTACTGTGCTGTGGCAGCAAAAGATTAATGAGCTGCAAAAGCAGCCAACGGCCATTCATTTTCAGTGAGAGCCGATGACGAAGGACAGTTATTGCTGTTGCAGCAAACAGCATGATGCCAGCACTCACTAGCACAACTTTAGGCTGATCTTCACTTTGCACCAATCAGCGGTGACATGCCAAAGCTGCCACCAACTGTAACATTTATGCAGCTTCCTGACTTTTTTTTTTTTTTGTGGGGGGGGGTTGTGTATGTACAAGATGAGTGAGCTTTTGTTATATTTTTCATCAACAGTAAATCAGGTTGCGCTCACCCCTTACATCAAATTACATAGACACCAAATCCCAACTGTTTTGGATTATTACTGAAACACGAGACGAGATATTAAACTGTGCCCAGGAATCCATGGTATCAATTCCCTTATGTTGTGTGATACCGCAATGTTAACAGTTTTTAATCTTCAAAGAAATCCAATTAAAACAAATATTCAACATCTTGCTGGCCTGCAATCTGCAAACACCTGTGAGCAGAGCTATAGAAACTACTCACGAGATCGCCAAAGAAATGGTAAGGCCAAACATTAATGTTATTATCAGACGAAGGTGATATTTGACTCTACACTTTGTTTTCTCTATGTTTCTGCACTCTCACCTGAAGAACCACTGAGCTGTGCGTGTTGCTTGTGAAAAATCGAGTGTTTCCAGTCTTTGATGCCTGAAGGTGAGCAGAGATGCCCATATCACCATAGCCCAGAGCAACTTTCATGTGAGCGTCGTCGTCCTCCACGAGGGATCTAATAGGAAAAAGGAAATAAGTTTTTCTTTTCTTTTTTTTTTTTTACTTCAAACGGGTAGCAAATGCACATTTCCCTCTAATTTTAGCTTCTGGAAAGTAGGACAGATGCATTTTCAAAGTGACACTGCTTAAGGACATTTTGGGCGGCGGTAGCTTAATTGTTAGACTGTCACCTAAAAGTTGTAGAACTGCAAGACTGAATCAGCGAGGGAAATTGTGGCAAAGGAAGTGAACGAGGTACAATGATCTTCCCAAAGCTCTAACCAACCAGACTCCAGCTCTAGGCCACTCCCGAGTCTTAAAAAGCTGCTCATGAATTCCATGAGAATATACTAATATGCAAGAAATGTTTCTCCATAATATCAGTAAAACATTGTGAAATACCCAAGGCTGACATTGCATCCGTTCTAACTTTTGTTAATTAGCACTTAAATGAACATGCAATGATATGCACTAAACATTCTGTGAAAAAAAAAACAAGCTTTGAAATCCCAATGTCATATTCACAGCCTTCATTATCCTCTTTAGTTGTATAGATGAACAAGTTATAGGCACATATGTCTGTGTCACACCACCAGCACTAACATCAGCAAGATCTGGCATGAATATTCAACACGGTGCCAAAATGACCTCTGCCCTAATTTACATGAAATGTGATGTGGATATTTGCTGTAGCCACAGTATACGAGCCCTTTTGCCAGAACTGAAGATTTCCACTTAGGTGGATGTGGTATAACGGTTCAATCCCAAGCTCCTTCTGTCCACCTGTCAAAGTGACCTTGGACAAGAGGCTAAACTCCTAATTGGTCCCAGTGGTCAGGAAAGCACCGTGCCTGGTAGATTCCTGCCACCAGTGTGTGCTTGTGAACAAGACACAGACAGGATAATATCACTATATAAATGGAGACATACACCATTTCCCACAGTACACAGTAAATATTTAAATTATGAAGAGAAGCTCCCTGAATTGTCCCTGGATGATGAATAGATTTCATTCTGGACAACCTTCTAGCACCTTCCATCTAGAGCCTCCATCATGTTAAAATGGCAAGAATATACATCTCAGTGAAATACACATGGACATAAAGTTTGCAAATGGATTTGCCACTGACAACTGCATCCTGTCTTCCGATACATTCAGCAGCAGCTCACCTTCCTTCCACTCCCCTCTTCTTTTCTTCATGCAAGGCTTTTTAGTATTGCACATTTCTTACAAACACTGAAACCTCTGGAGGCCACGGAGTGTCACAAAACACATTATTACACCAAAATATTTGAAAAAGTAAGTGTGAAGGTGAAAGTGAAGCGCCTGGCTTCAAGTTGACATTGAAGGATTTTTCTGCAGTGCACAAAAAAAATGAGCTAACTGCAATGGCTAAGTGATAAACAAACAAGAATACCGCCCGATGTAGACTTAGTGACACTTAAGCTGTTTTTTGACTCAAGCTGGATGCTGATGGGTATCACAGCTATGTAATGCATCATCTCTTGAAATTTAATGAGGAAATGAAAAGAAGAAAGCTTCTAATGAATTTAAATGAGCTGCGCAGCACTGAAAAAGATCATTAAATAGAAATAATGTGACTAATAGTGAAAGCATATTATATGTCCAGTGATTATTTCTCAGGTTTCAGAGCTTAGGGAGGGAAAAAAAGATAGGATACAAAATACTGCTAATGATGATTGAAGCAAATGAAAGTTTTGGGGCTTTTTTTGTTGTTGTTTTGCGTAATGTCTGAGCCATTTATCCTTTCGTGGATCCTACACAGTAAGAGTCCTCTGGGAAATCTTGCAGCAGCCGTCTGTGAGAAAAACGTCAGCGCCGTGGGAGCACGATAATTTAGCATTTTGTTATAATCTATGAATGTGTAAAAGGAGGAAAATTCAGATACAACTACGACCTCGACATGTGATGTAATAGGGTGTAAAGTCCCTAACTGCTCCATAGAGGGTGAACATGGAAAGACGGCAAGTGTGACTCAGATCCCCAAGGCAGATACTCTCGGGATACGAGTACATTTTGTTCAGACAAAACTGACATTAGAGAATGAAGCTCATTTGGGTACAAGAGCTGTGGATCAAAAGAAGAACAATACTAACATTTGCTATCAAGCAACACAGCTCTATAGTGTATATCATAAGCAAATCATTTGGATTGCTTTTCTACTCCAAGTACCAAAAACAAAACAAACACAAAAACAAAACAAAAAACAGCTGACCTTGGCGTTAACAGTTCGCAAAAGAATCGGAAACACCTGTCTTGCATTTTTAGAAAAGCAAGAACATGATGACAATCCGACAATAAAAACAATGATGTGATTGAATAAGGGCAGTTGTTTTAATGGGAAAGAAACAAAACTTTCTTTGCCAAGTCTGCGTCCACAGTAGCCAATTAAAAATCTGTATTTCTAACACAGAATAAAAACTAGGCCTAAAATATTATTTCTATTCTCCATGCACTATATTGAGATGACATAAACAGCAATTAATGTGCAATTGGGGCCTCAAACAGTGTTAATTTTCAGACGAATACTGGCCTGGTTAGAAATCCTTTTTTTTTTTTCACCCCACAAAAATGTCTGGCTCAGCATAGAAGTGAATTTGCGTCTTCAAACAGACCCCATGAGCAGGCAGCGCTTGTCAGATATACGAGACTAATGGAAGTAATTTGAAGTTCTTGTCTGGCTGAGCGCTTGATTTTTTAAAAATTTATTTATTTATTTTTTGTGGGTAGTGGAGTGGTTTTCCCATTTGTGAGTAAATGTTCCCTGTGCTTTGATGGGCTGTTATTCAACATCACTGAATAAAACATAGCTTTTACATGTTAATAAAAAGGCTGGGTGAGCCGCTGAGTGTCACGCTCTTCTTTCATATGTATGAAATTAAGTTAATGGGGCATATTTAGGTGGAGGTAATATTTTAAAATTGCTTCACATTTAAACTGAAAAACAGTTTATGTCTGTCCCAATAACAGATAGATAAACATACACACAGAGAAGGGTGTACAGTTATTCTTTTTAAGTATACGGAAAACTACACACCCACAATGAATAATTAAAGAGCGCTCTTGATATTGAGAGTCTCCTAAATATGTCTGTTTTCTACTTAGCAGCAATATTCGTATAGCAACTCTGATCACAGCAAAAAGTGAGCTGCTCAGTCTAATAACCAATCATCTAGTCTTCAGATTTCCTCAGCATCTCCAACATGTCTGGTTTTTACTTAATCTTAAATAAAGAAAACATAGTCCCAGCTGGTAAAGTAAGTTGGGAATATAACACTTGCCTCCGTCTGCATTACATGCATATCTATTTTAAGACTGATCTCATATAACGTTATGTACATCAGTAATAAGTAGGCAGAACATTGCTTATGTAAATTGTACATCCATTAAAGGTTTTGATGCAGGTCTATTATAGGAGTAATCAAGTGTGATGGTGTGTTCATCTGTTACATAAAGATTTGGTAGCACAACATGGTACATCTGATTAGAAGAAACGAGATAGTTAAAGCTAGGTATTTTTGCTGTGATTCTAATTCTTCATGACACTGAACATGTCATGAAAAAGAAAAACACACTTTGATGACATCTCTTTTGTGGGGGGAAAGAAAAAGAACAGGGGAGAACTCGGGTTTTTAAATCTGCCATCTATTTGTATCATCTCCCCGTGTCTGCATGGATTCTCTCTGGCTTCCTCCCACAGTCCACAGACATGCAATTAGTAGGGTTAGGTTAACTGGTGATTCTAAATTGCCCACAGGTGTGTGTGTGTGGCTGTCTGTGTCTCTGTGTTAGCCCTGGTGACCTGTCCAGGCTGTACCCTGCTCTCTCTGCTCACCATATGGCAGCTATAATAGGCTCCAACCACCCCCATCACCCTGAATTGGATAAGCAGAAGAAAATGGATGGGTGGGCTAAGGGGAAAACAGATGCAATTCACAGAAAGGATGTAATGAATGCTAAAAGGCAGAAATAATTATTCACACCTGCTTCTATCAAAGTTTGCTTTGGTATTGGTACAGATTATACATGCATGCATGTTTATACAATACTAGTGTTCTCCTATTTTTCTTATGTGGAAGCCAGTTTCTGCTGAATGGTCAGTGTACAAAGGGCTCCAGAGCGCTTGTGGTTTAGGTAGTAGAGTTGCTCCTACAGTCTATATGTCAAAGTATCCTTGGGAAAGATATTGAAGCTCAAATTGCCCCTGATCCATTCATCACAGTGTACATGTGTAAATTGATACAATAGTGATTAGGTATAGATAAAGGCACTGTAACAATGTATAGGTGATTGGGTGAATGAGAGTTGTAGCAGAAAAACTAAACTAGTTCCAGTCCATTTGCCATTCTTTTTCTAACTGTAACATCACAAACTTTAACACTAAACATACTAATTGAGTCAGACAAGCAGCTCTTGGGGTTTCTGCAAAAATCTGAGCACCGCAAAGTCTGACTTTGGGGTAAATTTGCTGGATTTGAGCTTTTGTACAGAAAACTGCCAAATTTTCTGTTATTATACAGATACTCACAGAGGCTCATTATCCGTTAATTGAGTACGTTTGATTAACAGTATCTTGTTGCTACTTACCCTCTTAAGCAGTCCCTATGGGGGGACTACTTGTTTTTTTGTTTTTTTTGTTTGGTTGTTGTTGTTTTACTTTTTAGAGACTATTTTCTTGTGATGTGTAACTCAAATAGGTCTCCTTTTTCACAATAGTTAACCCAAAATTGAAAAAAAAAAAAAAAAAAAAAAACCCTCCCAGCAAAGGTAAGATTTGCATTAAAAACTGGATGGTGCAGCAAGGACTTCACTATAAAAATTATATTCTTACCATTATTAGTCAGGAACAGAGAGAACCATAACTATAAGGGATCAGCTTGCAGAGTCTCACTTCAAACCCTATGCAGCATTTACAGAACTGTGCAAAGACTCATATAGCATGGTTTTTCATAGGACTGCACATGAATGAGTCCACAAGTGCAACATGCATTGTTTTTTAAAACGGTGTCTTTATTTTTAAAAACATCACAGGCTGCAGGCTGGCGAATCACCTGCAATACCGCTCATTTGACCTGAATAACTGACCTCAAGCAATGTGACAGAACTGGTCTACTTTCACTGGCCGCAAACCATTTTGTCAACGTTAAAGACTGTATTAAGACAGTAGTTTTGATGGTTTTGACAAAGATCAAGATTGAAATGATAATAAAAAAGGGAAGATCACTCTCCTGAGTTACAATTTAAAAAAAAGAAAAGAAAGAAAAAGGATTCGCCATTTGAAATAAAATGCCATTTAAACACATACAGCATTTTTGCCTTTAGGTTTCAGAATAAGTAAATGGTGAATCATTAGATCGTTAACCTTGCACATATTAAAGAAACTCAGAAATGCATAATAATTACTGAACTCCACAACTAAAGACCCAACAAATCAAATGGTCACTTAAAAAAGATCTACACCATTAACTAAGTAAAATAAAATGCTCATTACTGGCCTGATTGCTGCTATTGTCATGCTTTACTCTGTGAGCAAATAAAGTATGTAAGTGAGCAGAGATTCATTAGTCTGCAAACACAGAATGGAAATTAAATGTCTGCTTGGGTATTGTAATGTTTTTGATGTACATTAGTGTGAAATGTAAATAGCCATCTTTCAGTAATTATTTTTATAGTAACTGTTGCACAGTAATTAACTTTACCAACAATTATAGATGCTGAATCTTTTTGCCGTGAAGGAAAACTGCACACAGGGCTGGAAATACAGAATTATTAACGATGTGAGGCACAATTACTTTGGATCAGTTGGACATGAAAAAAAAAAAAAAAAAAAAAAAAAAAAAAAAAAAAAGGGGGGGGTTTCAACTTGCTATACTATAAAAATGTCACTGAATGCTTTTGCTGCCTAATCTGGTTTAAAAGTCATTATTGTTCATCTTTAGACTCATTATTCGTGTTAATAAAAAATTTAAAAAGTTCGCTTAGGAGTTGTGGGCGGAAAACTTTCTCCTCTTTTCTTCACAGAGAAACTTTAGGCTCTGATAAGCCGAGCTGACCTCAAACTCACAAAAAGCTTCATCAGGCAGGCTTTTCTGTCACCTCACATCGCTTCACATCTTTGCACTTTAACACACCACAAAGACTTCAGCAAACTAACATTCCTGTGTAGACTTTTTTGTGAAGACTCAAACGATTAGGCCAAAGACATTTGGGATATATGATGGATAAACATTAAGAGAAGGTCAGGGTGAATCTAATTGTTATTCCTTTCACATGCTGAACTGAGGAGCTGGTAGGAGGACCAATGAGGATACATAAACAGACAAAATAAGCACAAAAACACGGAGACCTCTACCACCACAGGAGGTAAGGAAAACTAGAAATATGAGCTCTAGCTATATTACTACAGGTCTGTTACATATGAATGATTAAGAATTAAATACAGCACCATGTTTTAGATGACAATGAGAGAATGGAATTGGTAATAAGGTACATTTTACAAGGAGATGATAATGGACCATTTCTAGCAGGAACACCATTACCACGAAATACTGATGGCTTTAACAATAGTCACAATCACACTGACACAGAGCACAGGCAATGTACTGGTACATTTACCCCGTCAGGTGGTAAGTCGGACAGGCAGCGAGGAGAGAGTGGGTTGTCCAAACCACAAAGGAGTGTTGGTGGCTGCCGGAACGAAACAAAGAAGACAACAGCTACAGCATCCCACATAAAAGTTCTGCTCTTCCTTACAGACCAGAGAACGGAGTCTTGAATCTCTAGCTGCATCCCTGAGCAGTCTGAAGATACAAAGCTTTAGTGCATGCAGCACTGACCAACGCAAAAATAATATGTATATTATGTTAGATTTTTTTCTCTGATCTTGAATAAAAGTACTATTACATTCCAATAAATTCTACTAACCTTCTATATTATATGCGTATATAACATTTGCACAATCACATATGAACTTTTTAAAACATAGCAATATATAACACTGTATTAATTGTGGCGTTGTGTTTGTATGAAAGATTATGCTCAATAAAAGCTGTCACAAGTTCAACGCTAAACCCATTTCACAGTTTAATACTCAGCAGGTCATGAAGCACATTCAGCCTTTGAACACTGAGGGTGGATGAATGCAAAACTGCTTATCAAACACTCAGTATCATACACTGTCACACACACTGCCGGGATAATTTCATTAAAAGTCAGTGCCTCCCGTCTGATTTTTTATTTATTTAATTATTTTTTTGTACAATAACTTGTATGTACTAAATAAAGCCGTGCAAAATCTTGCCTTTGCTATGAAAATCTTGAAGTACACAGGATTGAGGGCAAACTTTTCACATTTTAAGCCACTGAAGAAAGTTTTTTCATATAACCAACTTTAAGAACAAAAATCACAGGATACATCAATTTGAAAAACAAAACGTCATCAGTTTAAGGTTTTGCATAAAGAGTAAGAAAACCAAACATTGGTGTCGTGGATGTGAAAGAAATTTAAAAAGTGCACTTTGGCTAAACTTCAAGGGGTAACGTTACCATGTGGGATAGGTGGCTGTCAAAACAAATTATAGCATATCTACCGTCTCTCTCTTTTTTTTAACCTGCATTTTGATGCCTTGCTTATCTTCTGGCTGTGATTCATACCGTGTCAAAATAATTTTATAATTTAGTCATATTGTAAACGGTTGCAAATGTAGCTAACAGCCATGAAATGAAGAAACAAAACTGATGTTCCTTAGTTCTTTAAAATGCTGAAATTTGAGCTCACAGAAAGGCATAACTAACATGTGTACTTTGAGGGCCTGTAATGAAAAATATAATATTCATAATATAGCATGAAGGTAAAATTTTTACATTTTCTCCAATAAATACGCTTAAAAAAAATCACAAGTTACTTGATCATATATAGAATAACCCCCCTATTCCCTAGAAGTTGGTATTATATCAGAAGCCTTAATATATTCTAAGAAACCCATTTTATTTCATTTAACTTTAAAACATTTTAATACATGCATAATACTGACCACTTCACAAGCTGAGTGTGAAGTAATAGATTACAGATGATATAAATCCCTCTTTTAAAGTCAATAAAGAGATCTATCCTAGATTTTATGCATAGACAAAGTTGTTAAAATTACTATCAGGTAGTACCTTGAAATGCAGTTACCTTAGCAACTACATTGGCACATTGATAACAATTCAGTTAGAGAATCTGTATAATGGTGGTACAGATGAAAGCCTTTGTTCAGGTCTTTCCTCAACCACTAGAAAATGTACTTCTAACTACAACGACAAGTGCAAAATATGTGATGCTATACAATCCATTTTAATATCAGTGAGATTTGCATGAACAGGAATGTTGCCTTAATTTTCAGCGAGCCGGAGGAGGAAGCTGAAGGGTTGAAAAGAAGTAATAAGGGAAAGGGTGGCAGCCTATCCAGTCCCTTCATGTCAGTGGAAAGCTTAAACACATCCTTACACCACTGACAGTTCAGGAAGCTAAAGTCAACTTGGCTTTCTCCTGGAATGACAGCAGAAGGGTCTTAAAAGATTAATGAGTATGGCTTTACTGCCTCGTCATGTTTAGCCTTGCATCGATAGGAACTTTATTAATCTCATCTGTTTTAGGTTCTTTGACATTTGTGGGACCAACATCACATTTTCTGGAGACAGATGCTTTTAAATTTGTAATGCACCAAACAAAAACAGATCACTTTTTCTTTTTATTCAGCATTGCATGTTATATATATAAATGTTAACAAAAAAACTTGGTGTCTACACGTGCCATCAGAAAAGGCTTTCCTGTGTCAGTTTCTGGACCCTGGTGCAAAGTAACCAGGGTAAAGGCTAAGTTAGCATTGCAGTCCTCAGTGCTCGTGTCAGATTTATTGTCAGATGCATTTATTTCCCCATTTGTTTGGCTGTTGACATTATTTTTGAATTCTACTGTATAAATGTAATCATGGAGGCCACACAACTTGATTACATCAATAACTAATACACAGAATAGAGTGTGTCTTTATGAGGATATGGAGAGAAAAAACGGAGACACCAATCATAATGGCATTGGAGGGCACTAAAATAGCGCAGCCATTGTGTCTAAACAGGAAAAAATAAAAGAGCTAAACAGGCTGGTGCGTTCAAGCATAATCAAAGGCATTCTGTTTCACGTCTTTGCCTCCGACAGACGGCTTTTCATGTCTGATTTCATTTTTTATTGAATGCTGAACTCATTCCCTGCTTTCACACTGGAGACTGGAATTAACAGTGCAGGTCCAGTTTTGAAGTTGTGAAACATCTATATCGTCTAGCAGGGAGGGGATCAAAAGTCTTTTGAAAAGTCTGAACTTGGGATTTTTCGATTCCGCAGGCACTTGATTTATTGGGATGTGTCTGTGATACCTGCCCACACTTTGCAGACTCACAAAAAAGAGAAAAGAGAGGAAAAAAAAAAGGAGAGATCTCTATTCTTAGGTTGGAGAAGCAAAAAGAAAGAATCATAGATAAAATTGGTGAGAGAAAAAAAACAGCATCATAATCTAAATGATCATGCTTTGGGGTGAGCCTCTCTTGTACAAAGAGATACAAAAAAGTTAATATCTGATACCGATATGTAAATAATAATAACAAGTCCGTCAGTCTGACGCCTAAAATGCATTAATTACTGACAACAGTGGTAAAAGCTGAAACCTCTTAAAAGTAAGTGGAAGTTTTTCTGTGCCACCTTAAACTGTACTTAACTGCATCCTGTTTACTTTAGGTCTCAGTCACACATACCTGATGACTGGTCAGTGATCATCTGGCAAACAGAGGTTACAAGGGAAAGAAAAGAAAGAAGAAAGAAGTTCATTCTCAGACCTATTTGTGAGTGGTCGAAGGAAAACGTTAGCGTGAAAGTGGTTGCAAAGAGGATACTGCACCAAAAACCTCTTTGTGATTGCTTTGTTAGCTAGCAGGTTGCCACAGTTACATGTAGATGTAGTTTGTGTGGAAGGCAACAACCTTTCTGCAAACACTTGCAAGCTACTCACCCAGCAGTACTGAAATTGTACAAGTACAACACAGATCAAAAAAACTTTTACCCTGAAGGTGAGCACTCTCGATTTCTGGTTTGCATCACACATTTTCAAGTTTCATTACAACTCAGAAAGTAAATAGTACATTCTATGCAAATCACAAACGACAAGAACCTTGTCCAAAAGATCAAAGCAATCACAAAGAGGTTTTGAGTGTAGCACCCTTTTTGCAAAAAAATTTCACCTAGCAACAGCCAGCAACCACTCACCAACCTGTCAAGGAATACACACATTTTTCCCTGGAGATTACCTGGGGGTTAGTGTTCAGTCTCCAGGCCTGTGTGAGTCCACTTCTGACAAACTAAAGTGGCTGTAAATAGTTTAGAACAACTATGTGAAATAAAGGATAATGTAATGATTTGTAAATAATGTAGACCTACTGAAACGTGACAGTTTACTACAAACATCTCTTCTGAAACACAGGTCTCAAAATCCAAACTTACTGTCAGTGAAAAAGAAGACACCATGAAGTCCAAGTAACTCTCAGTCAGAGAGTTTTAGAAAAGCCATTTCTAAAACTTGGAGCACACCAGCCTCAATAATTATGAAATTGAAGAAGTTTGGGAGCACCTCGGCTCGTCATAAAGTTGGCAGTCTAACTCAGTGGTCACTCAGAGTGAGATTCATAGGTCCTCTGAAGAGATACCTGCTGGAAGGATGGCCATGCCGATGGCACTTCATCAATCAGGCTTTTAAGGTAAAGTGGCTAGACAGAAGCCACTTGAGGAAAAAGACATCTGACAGCCCAATTGGAATTTGTCAAACGGCATTTTCAAGGACTCCAAGAACATGAGAGAAAAGCTTCGGGTTTCATGGAAAAACTGAAGTCTTCCATCACAAGCTACTAAAGCTTGGGGTGGCTGCATCGTACTGCAGGAGTGTAGTGACCGAGGAGCTGCGTGAAAACTGTCAAATAGATACACAAAACCTGCTCCAGAGTGTACAGAAATGCTGATCCTGGCACCTATGGATGAGATTGCAAGAAGCTCTGCTTGTAATGTCCTGACAAGTACGAGGAGGGGCTTTGATCCATCTGTAATGTTGTAATTAACAATGAAGCTCTCTTATTTTAAGACAAGAGAAAATAATTACTATTAAGCGCGAGAGAGAAAGAGAAACCGAAAAGATATCCCCCCTCCTTCCCTCCAAGGACACATCCGTGGCAAACACGGCTCATGCATCATCTGTGGAAAGACTTGACGATGGCAGTTGAGAGATGCTGCCCTTCCAATCTGACAGAGCTTGAGAGGATCTATAAGGAAGAAGGGGATAAATTGTTCATGTTTGCAAAGCTTGTAGAGACTTACCCAAGAGCCCAAAGCTTTAGATGCTGCCAAAGGGACTTCCAAAAGTACCAAATTAAAAAGGCCTAAATAATTATGAAAATGAAAGACTTCAGTTTTTCCATTTTTAACAGATTTACGTATTCTTGTGTGACCGATGGGCAGAAAATTGCAATTTCATCCATTCAAGATTAAATCTACAAGATAAAAATGTGTCAAAGTGAAGGAGCTCACATACCTTCTGAATCCACTGTGCTTTGAGTGTTTGTTTGTGTTTGTGTGTGTGTGTGTGTGTGTGTGTGTGTGTGTGTGTGTGTGTGTGTGTGTGTGTGTGTGTGTGTGTGTGTGTGTACTCAACAAAAAGATCACAAGACTCCTACAGTCTGGCTGGTGCCCTCACAATACACTCTCTAGCAGCTGAATCCAAAGCGCTTGTGAAAATAGAAAGGCACAAGACAAGGTGACAAAGTGCACGGAGAGAAACAAAACAGGGACGACTGGGTGAGCACCTCTGAAGCTAAGTGAGTGGAGTCAGGAGGAAAATCCATTTGTCTTTAGTAAACAGACACCTATAGTGAAGCGTCACTCTCAATCACTGAGAATAGCAATGCAATAATGCTATGTCCTGAGCAGCTCCTATTCATGAAAAAAAATAAAGAGTACAGTACAACGATCAAACACTACATCACATCAATCATCATCAAGAGAAAACACCACAAGTTTACAGACTCAACAGATTTGGCCTTTATCCATCCATTCTCTCCCACTCATCCTTATCAAGGTCATAGGGGGGGGGGCTATCCTAGCTACCTTAGGGCGAGACATGAATTACACTCCGGACAGGTCGGCAATCTGATGCAGGGCTAACACAGAGAGACAGACAACTGAATTCCAACTCAGAACCTTCTTGGTGTGAGGCAACAGTGCTAACCACCAAGCCACCGTGCTGCCGCAGCTAAAAAAAAAAGAAAAAAGCCCTGTAGCTGGGAAAATGCAACCCAACCTACAGCATCAGCCTAGAAATATGAATGTCTTAATACCTGCACACACGCGTGCTTCAATTTAGCTGCTGCACATTTCTCAGCATCTCTATGTTTCCCTCAGCAAAAACACGCTTTCTTCTTCAACTAATCTGAAAACTCTAGGTGCAGCTTTTGTTTCGCTTCCTGCACCACACACACACAGACCCGCAAAACAAGAAACAGTGGGGAAGAGAAAAGGAGGAAGTGTTACAGTCTTTAAAATTCTCCTCTCATACCATCTCTTTCCATCAAACAGACCTCGGTGCATCCAAAGTGTGACAGCGGGTCTGTTGGATAGACTGCAATAAGAAAATGTGTTCACAGTGAAAACAGAGATTTTAATGAAGTTATTGTGCAGACAATTTTCCACCCCTTTTTGGTCAAGAGTTACCCTAGAAAAGGAAGAGATCACTCAGTTCTTTTCAGATACCTGTGTCTAGATGTGTCAGGCAAATTGCATTTGCTCTGTTGATTCAGATGAAAATTGGCACTTCCCTAATTAAAAGGAAGCCTTCTGAATCAATATTCACAATGCACTGGTCACACAGTCAACAGTTATCCTTTTAATTGCTGGCAATCACAAATGGAATCCTTATTTAAAATAGTATGTAATTAACCTGTTGGTTTTAATTAAAAACAGAAAAACTAATGAATGCAAAGGAAAATATTAAGCTTTGGGCCCGCTGATATTTTAAGTGCATGGTTGGGGCTCTCTCTGTCTAGGACAAACTATCCATGATCTCCAGATAATTGCCCGAATCGCAGCTAATAATCAGTCTCCATATGCTTTAATGAGCCTGCAATTACACCTTATAATCAAAGAGCACTTTGAGGTCAAGGTTCCATGAATACAACTGAAACTGAACTTTAACTGAATTTCAGGAAAAAAAGAAAAATAAGAAAAAAGTTTCAGCCTACACCGCAAATCGCTAAGTCAAGAAAGCTTCCCACGGTGTTTGCTCATAGGTGGAACAATCTGTCAGCATGTAACAAATGTTAAATCAACCCGAAGGACGTTGTTAGAGGTAACATGACCCAGCAAGGCCTGCTGTATGTAAGTCAAAAGAACAACTACAGTGCTCTACCCGGGGCACTAACTTGCCCTGGGTAGAGCAGTAATTAAGCAGAGGCATAACTTTGCATACAAAGGGGTTTAATCTTTCAATATCCAGAAAGGGACGCATGATTAATTGTAGATCCTGCCACAATTGTATAGGTCAGCAATGTTTATTTCTATTTTTAATTCCCCTGACTGTCCCAATGTGGTATCGCCTCTCTTCCATTAAACCAATTATATTCTTTCAATGTGAAAACTATCCAAGTAGAACAGAATGTACTTGGGAGGGAGTTTTTTCTGGGAGTGAATGGAGAAAACTTGCAGCTCTTATGGAAAAAGAAAAGAAACAAAGGTGCAAATATAGTGATAAAGAGTAAGGTAGCTCTGACTGACCCTCTGACAAGAGTCAAGAATCTGATTTTTCTTTCGGGAATCTATTGTTGGCTCTGCTGGATTTGCTTTCCAATCCAGTCCTTAAACCTGAAATAACACTTTCTTTTTTGCCCAAATGTTCTCTCTGGGCTCGACAGCTGTTCTGATTTTTCTAGTCGTCCTCCCCAGTCTTTAAGGCAACTGTACTATTCTTCATTTTACAAGTCACTGTTTTAGTTTTGGGATTATAAAAAGATGTTCCTCTCTCGCTGCACTGTGTTCTGACAGACAGTAGCACTGTGAGTCTGATGTTATCCACCTAATAAGGGAGTTCAATTTGGTTACTGCAATGCATTTTTTTTTTTTTATTCTTGCCAGATTAGATACCTACTTAGAGGTGAACTGTTTGGTGAAAGTACACCCAACTTCATCTTATCTTTGAGTAGGTGTGTGCATGTATGCGTGTGTGCATGTGTGTGTGTTAGATGAGCGCAGATATGACAGTTTCACCTGACTGAACTCAGTTGATGCTCTGCCAGCCAGACTGCCTGTGCCTCTCCTCTGGCCTTTCAATGAAAATAAATGATCCCTGGGTGGCTGTTTCTTTTTCTACAAAATGGCCACAAGTCAGCGGGAACTTAATGTCCGCTCCAAAGGGAAGGGAAATTAAAAGCTCAGAGACAATTTTCTAAAGTTCTTAATTTATCCACCAGCACAGCAGACGTTAAGCATCTTTATGTGTGCAGGTAGATGCATACAGATGAATATCAAAGCCGTGATCCAAGGCTGGCCTTGTTTAAAAGTAGCGGCAGATGTTGATGCCGTGATGACGGGGTTCAATACTATAAGCTTTTTCAAGCAAACTATTAGCAAGCTATTCGATTTGTGCAGGAAGCTGGGAGTGCGCCGTAGGATTGCTTGACATGAAGGGAGGCACACCAGTGCTTTTTTAAAAGAATTATCAACTTCTAAAATATTAAATGTGCTCCTCGGCAAAAATAACTTGGCACACTTTGTGACAAATAAACAGAGCAATAATTAACCGCCTCTTGAGCGAGTCTCTTGTCTTGTTGTTCAGATTCCCATTGCCAATGTCTTGGACAGGAGTTAGCTAAGGAAGTCTTTGTTCTGTTCTGCAGCCTTGCCGAGCTTTAAGTTGCGGTACTTTTTTTTTTTTTTTTTTTTTTTATAAAGCCGTCACCAGCAGCAGACCAAAATTGTTTAAACTGCAGGACAACAAACTCTCAAGCAGCAGCTGAATGATATCAAGAACTGCCAAACTGTGACCTGCCAGCCTGCTGGTAGGGAAAAAAGGCAAAAAATACAAAAGCTCTGGTTAGCAATGACTAAACTTTCAAAATAAGAGCAAGGGAATTGCCTGCTGCAAAGATTATCGCAGAAGACGCGGTTTAGAGGGGGTAGACAGAACATGAGCCAAGCCAGTATATTAATGATTTCTCACTGATCTCCAAATTTAGCTGCACTTTTAAAGAGGTTTTCAGCATTAGCTAAAAACAGCACTTTCAACTTTTCTGCTGTCACAGAAGTTAAACTCAGTCAGACCTGACTGAGTCCAATTAACACATAAATCACAGTGTGATATATCCGGTGAAACTCTTGAGAATACCGCCACTCTTGATTTATGCATTTTTAACCATAAAAAATGCCTGCGATCAGAGGGAGCTGAAATTCAAAGTCAAAGCAAATGAAAATCTACATCTCTTATTTAGTTTGTCAGCTGTCAAATCAAACATGTGATTATTTTCAGAATATTTGAATATAGATAAAATTTTGATTAAAAAAAACCCCAGAACTAAACAAAACAAAGACTGACAGGAAAAAAAACCCCTCAAGGTTGGACAAAATTCACAAAAATGGTGATAACTAAAGGGCTATTTACCTCAGAGACTGCAAAATTCATTTCATAGCAGTGGCACTGGGGATTTCAGCAGCAGCAGAAGGCTTTTAGAGCCACACGAGACATGTGAAGCATCTTGATTTGCAAAAATCTGTTAAACAGATTCTCGGGGCTTTCATTTTATGTAAAGCTGTTCAATCTGTATGGAATCTAATGCGGTCACACCACTTACACTGCTACAGCCGCAATACAATTTAAAAAAATATACATAGAAAAATCATCTTGTCTATAAAAAAAACCCTTTTAATGAACAGACATCGCGTTCTGTGAGTGCTGGATTTTTTAAAATGGTTCATTTCTGTCATGGAAAAAAGCAACAGCGATCACTTACAGACTCTTTGAGGGTAAATATTAAGAAGCAATTTGTTTTCCAGACTTTCCAGCATTTTCCCTTAATTGCATTATACTGACAAAGAGTGACGGGAATGTGGGGACAGGGAGAAAGGGTAATGACGTGTTAAAGGTCCCTGACAGGAATCAAACAGGTGTTGGTGCAGTTAAGGCTGCTGGCTCACCGTGATGCCTCTGAGAGGAGATTACAAAAGACAGCAGTCACATATATTAAGTGCTTACTACTGAATCACCGTAAGATGAGGGATGACATTCATTTCAAGGACTTTTTGTGGAGGAAAGATAAACCCAGTGCTTTTTCTTCACTGAGCTCGAAATTAGTCCACACACCATGCTGCCAGTGAACCTTAACTATTCTTTTCTGGCATGAAATCTGCACCACAGGCAGTTCACTAGTCCATATATAGATTAGGGAGGTTTCAAAAGAGGTGAGCACATTGTGCAAATACATCTCGTTTCTTTATACATGATGAGCACTGTATACTCTAAAAGCTCACTCTCCTGTATCCACCCTGCTCGGGATACATATACAGAGATGACTCTTGCAGCAGATGGAATTAGAAATGTCTCTGGAGTCAAACAGAGGGAGGGCCTATAAAGAGTGACTTCTCCCTGCCCATAGTGTAACCTATAATTGGGGGCCCAATATCAGCGCGCCTAAAAACACAGCTTACTATTTACACTTTTTTAAAATAGACGTGTTGTGGTGGGGCAGGGCCACACTTGGCAAGATGAGGTGGATTCTCAAGGCCTGAATATGCTTCACTTGTCAGCGTGTCCACATTATCTCCCATGAACAGAACCCAAACGATGTCTGCAGCCACTTAAGTACACTTGATGTGCTTTTCCTCCAAACGGCATGCTGACGTGCTGGTGAGAAGATCCTCCTCTCGAATTTGCACAATGTCAAGCCTTGAAAATAATGTGAATAGTTAAGCTTCAATGCTTACAATCTCTGACAAGGTCTTGATTAATGCTATGGCAAAAAGGCGTTACCGGCATTCGACCAGAATGCAGAAAAGTCACTTTTAACGCACTGACACAGCAGGTTTTCCTTTTTCCAACAGTGACGCACAAATTCAGCATATCTGCAGACTGAATTTTTTTTTTTTTTTTTTTTTAAATGCTCATTCACTTTTCTCTGTTAATAACTTTTTCCACTTAATTAACTTTAACTTCTTATTTACAATTAACCATTTACAGCCAATTTACGACAACTGCTTTTATGGGGTCTGTGTCGCAGTTTCAAAGAAATTAAATTAACAAGAAGGTCAGTAGTTTGAGCTACAGGCTGTCAGGAAACGAGGAAGCGCCTTTTCCTCTCGGTTGCTACAATCACTGAGATGCCCTTGAACAAGGCCTTTAACACCCAACTGCTCTGCTGGAGATGCTCAATTGCCAATAACTGTGACTGCCGGGCAGGATGCTTAACCTAAACTAGCCTGATGAAATCTAGATTAAATCTATAATTAACAAGTCAATAGTGTCATTAGTGAACTTTTATACATACACGATCTCACAATTTAGTCCTCTCCAGGATTCAGGACATACTATCCAGTTTAGGTTTATGCTACACAATAAAATTGTATTTCGTACATTTGCTTGTTCATAGCTGTGTTTTGAGTATGAACAGTTCTACTGAGGATATTTAAAGGGGAGCCTGACATAAGAGAAGTAAAAGCATGGCTTTCTCTTACTGTGCTGCACTAATACAAAAATACATATTTGAGTAAAACCATCAAAAATAATCTCCTAAGCTTATAAAGATACATGATTACTGGGAACTGCATGAATCCAATTTTGCAGAAATCCCTCTAAGTAAGCCCAGTTAGCCTCTGAAATTCCCTTTAGGCTTTTCAGTTAGCCAAGGTTGTCTTGAAAACTGTCACTTCCAAAATTGTTCTTACCATCTGTAAACCAACCCCGTTACCGTTCAGAAAGTCAAACAAGACACTTACAGGTAGAAAAAAAAAATGTAAAGAGAGATGATGGCAGGGACTGTGTGAACCACTCCAGATCTACCCTTCCCCCTTCCTCCTTCCTGAACAGTAGCAGATGACAATAGCTTCTAAACCAGGGCACGCCAGACATCCTGACAAAGGCAGGCTCCTCCCAAGCTGCTGAGTCCCCGGTTCCCAAATAAACACAGCCACAGGGAGAGGGCAAGAGTCGGGGATGTGGAGCATGCTGTGTCCAGACAAGCAGCAAAATGAGTCCTTTTGCCCGAGAGCAAGGCACTCTCCCAGCAAACCATAAAATTCATCTTGGACAAGGGAAATCTCTTGACACACTACAAGGCTTAATCGCATAATTAGGGCTGCAACAAAAACAACGGTGTCACACTCATTTAAAAAAAATAACATAAAATAAAATATTAGAAACTGAGAAGCAAATAACTGCATCTCCATATGCGCTGCTGCAATTGTATATCTTGAATGCTATTCAGCTCTTACTCACATGTAAGCAGGCGAAAGGGGTGAGGACCTGGATGTCTTAAGAACTGGCACTGGGAATTTCCAGCTGACAGGAGAACCGCTTTTCCATTTCAACGGCATGTTGTTGTCACCAGAATGGTGCTACAGCAATACCAACAGCAAAGACCATTTCCATGAAAAGGTTTCCAATGCAGTCTTCCATCCCACTCTGCCCACACCATTTAAGGGGGAGGGAGAGCAGCAGCGGCACCAGCAGCTACAGAAATACACTGGTAAAGGCAGTGCGGGCTACAGTCGGGGTTGTGACTTTAGCGGCAGCACTGAGAAGCCAATAGATTGCATCCACCACGACTACTTGCCCTGCTGCATTCACAGTTGTCTCGTGGTAGGAGGGGGAAGAAGCCCTGCCTTCTCATCACCCTTTCAGGGTAGTGAATAGCCCAGTAGCTAAGCAACAGTGCCACCTTGTTAGATGAGCTGTGATTACAGCTCTTGGCTTTCGGTGCAAATACAAGGATGGTAGATTAAGAAAAATATATATACAAGTCAATTTAAAAAAAACAAACAAAAAAAACAACCAAAGGATCCAGTCTCAAGAGATGGGCATGTCACTGATTAAACTATATAGTTCTATATACTAGGTACTGGACATGGGCCACTATATTCATATTCCCATTGCCTTTTAAAGTTAACAGTACAGAAAGAGCGCAAATTGATCAAAATTTTAACTACACTACCTGAACTGTTCCACTTTACCAGACCTAAGCATGTAGGGATTTGGAGTCAACTGCAAGTTGATGTTCTCTTCCTCTTAAATTATCCCCCACACAAAACTGATTGGAAGGCGATTGGTGGTGCAGTTGGATAATGACCTAAAACCATGGAAGCAACCCAAGAGCTTATTAAGGCAAAGGAGTGGAATGCTCTTAAATGGACAAGCCAATCACCTAACTTCAAACCAACTAAGCCCACCTTTCCCTTACTGAAAGAAATAAAACGGAAGGCACAAACAAGACCCACAAACAAGCAGGTACTGGTGCTAGATGCAGTGAAGGCAGGGCAATGCATTCCACAGGAAGAAACATCATTTGGTAAGATGCTCTGACTCAAGACTTCAGACAGTCATTAACTGCAAAGGATTTGCTGTAAGGAGTCCCAGTAGGCTTTGCTTTAGGTCACAATACCTTTGAGATACAATGCAACACCTTTTACAATCCATCTGATTAATAGATCAGATGAGTGAACACATCGACAGCTGAGATTTACACTGATGTTATAGAATATTACGTTACGGACTACAGCCAGCTTTTTAGCTATAGCATAATTTTCTACCTCTGCAATTAACTAGAGGAGCCTAAAAACTGCTGCTCAGGCTGTACGAGTCAGACTGTGGTCACGGGAAGACAGAGTTGTCACTGTGATTGTGGCTGTGGCCATGGCTGTGCTTTGGACACGGGCATGATTAAAAGGCTTTGACACATTGGTTTCTGCTGCGAACTGAAATGGCTGTGCATACTGCAGGTTCTGAACTCTTGTGCTGCGTGGGTAAGTCATTTGTCTTACCTACGCTTTCTTGGCTGGGAGGTCATAGAAACAGTGCAGAGTAGTTACAGCACAGCGAGACATATCCTTAGCGCCACAGATTGGCTGATAAATGCAACCACAGTTTATGCTATGCCCGCTTCCATAGTCAGAAAGGGCAGATCCATCTAAAGGCTATGCACAGTTATACATATGCAACCGGGCTGCCCTTGAAAGTTAACACTTCATTTAATGAAGCATTTAATGAACATATCTAATTTGATTAACATTCCCCAACTCAAATCAATTATTTATCTACCTGACAACAAGGGCTGTGAAAACTAGGAAAACTGACCAAAAGTCACTCTTATTTGGAAAACACACACAAATATTTTAAATAGCTGCACACATTATATGTGCACATTATGTCCACAAGTGGTAAAACAATAGAACTAACCTGAACAGGTACATGTACTTCAACATAAACATGCCATTTACAAGCCCTACATTACCACATATTACAAAATATATATATATATAAATAAATAATAATTTGCTTCTATTATAAAGAATGGACATTCGACACCCTTTGCGAGGTCTGCTGTGGCAAAACATGGAAGATTAATCGTTTGCTCAACATGCAAATGGGAAATAATCTAACCAGCAGGGGGCTTAGGTCCACGAAGCTCTGATCATCATCCTGTTCTCTATTCAGTATCTAGCCAGTTAAGGCTCCACGATTTGATGTCTGCTGACAAAAATCTATTTTACCAAACAGGAGTCAGAATGTAAATCATTATCTGGAGCCAAGATGGGGTTTCATCTTTCTACCATTATTATCATACGACTGTTTTAGAAATTATTCCAGGCGTAAGCTTATCCCCTACGGAGCCTGAGCAATCTGAAAATTTTGTATTTAACAGCTGCTGTTCAGACAAAACAAAACAAAACAAAAAAAAACAGCCCTCAAGGTTTTTCATGTATTTTTTTATCGTACTGTTATTGCCTGTCTTAGTTTTTTGTTTTTTTTTTTAAATGGTACACATAATAACAAACTAAAAGATTTTTTGGGGGGGAAAGTAGTTTTAAAAAGTTGAAAAAAAGACATAAAATGACTTAACACCTGCTCACACTCAGCTGTTCAGCTGATATTTTTGGCCACTTCAGCTACATTCACCTGCTCCCTAATTCAAAAGGGTCACCACAGCAGGTAGCTTTCTGACACAACCCCAAAGGGATACACATCTGCCCCTGGGATTTAACTGGATATGTTTTACTTGGTAGGTGAATTTGTAAACCACTCCACCATGGAGCCACATTTACTTGGCCACTTATGTTCCCTGCTTGTGGCAAACTAACAGTGAAAATGTACACCTGTATTTTCATCTACACTATAGTTACTGGGTAACCGCACACCCTTGTCTCCCCCTGGAAATGTAACTACATGACTGTGATTGACCTCATCAGTATAATCCTTTCTTCTTATTTCTTCCAACTCCTGTTTCTGCCATGATTTTTTTTTTTTTTTTTTGAATAGACTAGATCAACTTAAACAGAAACTTGATTGCAAACCAGTGTTTTGGAGGCAAAGCTGCAGTACAACAGAGACACAACAGCACAAGCATAAATTTTGGCAACGTCACCAGCCCTGTGCGTGGACTACAAAATAGGCTCTCCACAGATTCGACTCGCACAAGTCATAATTAGTCTTAAATCCTTCACCACTCTCTGTGTATCTGAGGTCTGAGTGAGACGTCCACCTAAGATGCTACCTTTGCCATATATGAATATGGAGAATTCAAAACACTTAGAAGAATCACAAAATGTAATGCTAACTTTTTATTTGCCAGAGACTGCGAAAAGCACCGAGAGCCAACCAGAGGCCAATTCCAAAACAGTGTTTTTGTGGGTTAATTAAACTGCAAATCGGTTATATCAGATAGACTTCTTGGATCATTGCAAAAAATATATATATATATTAAAACGTAATACGTCTATGTATGTAATATCTACTTCTTTAAAAATACAACAGTAGCAGCATTTCAAAATAAATCTTTCTTCTCTGTGTTATTTTTGTCTAACCTCAACTCACCATCAGACTGCTGCAGTTTCAAGTGACCAAGAGTGCACAGTCCCGCTATTACAGGAAAGGCTTCATGTGAAGTGTTCAAGCATAAATTCTTTCTGGTGGCTGATTTTGTGACAAAGTCCCTCTCAGAAAAGATGAATATTTGTCCACTTAATCTGTTCTTGTGTCAAATTTCAGCTACGCTGCATGTGTGTGCAAGCACCCCCATCTGTAGTGGATATTCCTGCATATGACATACAAACCCAGCACTAGCCAAACAATAACATCTTTAAATAGTCTTCTCTCCTCTTGCATTCTGAAATACATATAACGGTCATGACCCTTTTCCCCCTCTCTTCTTCTTCTCTTCAACTGGCGGTGCCATCTGTATTACAACCCCCATCATCACACCTTACGCTGTAACTGGCAGAATGACCTTGCGTCTTAACCAAGGGCAGCAGTCATCGTGCCGCTTCTGTCAAAGCCTGAAGGCTCAGTGCTACACCCATTATTCACAGTCCTATTCTATCACTCTCCTCCAACAACTGCAAACCCCCACATAATAGAGCTGTTCATGTCAAATGGCAGCAATACAATAATTCCACACCAGTGTAAAGATTTTATTTTACATGAATGAACTGTGAACAGCAAGGTTTCTATGCTAAATACAATTTGATTATTATCCAAAAGCAATTAGCCATAGGAGAAGTGAAGTCATGGTGTTTTTAAGCTTCTTTCATTTATTAAACAGGCTTTTCTAAATGTGTTACTGATAGTTTATGCTGTGGAGAGACAGTCAGCACTCCGCCTTAACTTTACACTCACAACTGTGTTCTCCAACTGCCCATCCATTTGGTGGTGTGTCTCATCCACCTCCACACAGTCTCAGTTCTGTTTTCGAGCGCCTTTTACAGACCATAGCTGTCCAAAGGGAGTTTAACCTACTCAAATTTAACTCAATTTTAATCAAAGAAGTCACGGTTGAGAAACTGGCTGTCTGAACTGGCAGGATTAAAAAAAATAAACAACCTCAAATAAATATGAGGAATTAAATTAATCTAATTCCAGCTAAAAGTAACACCAAGGCTGCAGCCAAAGCCAAGGAGGAAGGCTGGGAAAAAATGTCTGCTGTGTAAATTAATAGGCTTATCAGCATCACCGCCCCATTATTAAAGCAAAGCATATCTGATTAGAACTATAATTATGTGTTCCATTTAAATTTTGTGTTGCTTAGATGCAATCTTATGGCATGTACGACTACTTCACCCTTTTCTTTCAGGTGCGACCCTGCCAATGTTAAACAGTCTTGAAAGCAATTAAAGATCAAATATAAGCATGCTTACAAATCTTTCACAATCTCAGCAAGTATTCAAAGCTTCTTCAGTGCTAAACGAAGGCCTTAGGAACAATAAAATACATCTGAAATTGTTTGCTACAGGCTAGAATAAAAATAACGAGGCAAAGGAAAATGTTCCCTCTCCAGAGAATCAATATTGTTATTGATGTTTTGGAAAGACAAAGGGTCTTCTCTATTAAAAAGACTAGATGCTCTCTCTAGATGCTATCTACACATCAAACTATTTTTTGTTAAAAGTGGTTGACCAGTTAATCAGGCCTTTAAATGCAAACATCTCTTATCTGGAAAATAAGCAGCTCTGAAGCTTTTTAGAGATACAACTGAAATTACCATGACTCAGTTGGCTCACTTAAACTTTGTTTTTGTAGCATGCATTATTCAGGAAGATAAAATTACTCCCTATTTTACCTGGATAAGTTACTTTTATCAATAGTGAAATGCTGGTGCTAAGACACCAAAGATGATCAATTTTCAAGTTCAATAAAAGTGGTCACTACCTTAATAATACTTGGGTTGTATTATTGTAGGGTCTTTAACTTGCAATATAAAGCGCCTGATGTTATGATTTGGCGCTATATAAAAAGATTTCATTGACTTCAACTGAAATTGAGTTGAATTGAATCAGATCAGGCAGAGCATCCAGCCTAAAATGTGTGCCAAATCAAACATGTGGTGAGGTGAACCCTCGGGAAATAAGGGACCAGCTGAAAGTACCTTCTTCTTCTATACCTGCTATGAAATTGTTGTCTTCTATCAGTGATCTCAACAGAAACGTGCACATCTTAATTCTATTAGTACCACATCAAAGAGCTGTAGCAGTTATGAAACCGAGAGTGAAACCACAACACAAATACCAACAGTTTTGGTGCACAGTTTGACTTCCTTATCTCTTCATCTATCGCTTTTGCTTAAAATGAAAGTTATAAGCTACAAAGGCAAAAGACGAACAGTTGTAAATCTACAAAAAGCTCAGACTTCTTATATAAATCTCTTTAACACCTATCCATTCAAATCAGTAGGTATTGTGCCGTCTTAATCCAACAACAGTGGAAGAAGCTAAAATGAGGACAAAAGACTAATTCTGTCATCTCTGCATGCATGAGTGTCACTATTGATTTTAAAATAGTTATGCCCGTCTCTAACTTTAAGTCCCACCAGGAACCGAAAACAGAGGGCACCATGCACCACAGTTATACCCAGTGTTGGTCCATATTAGGTCACATCAAGTTGAGTCAAATGACTCAGCTTGATGAGTCATTTGACTCAACTTGATGGGGGTAAAAAACAAAAACAAAAAACAAAGACAAAACAAAACAAAGAAACTGCTTGTTTTCAATTATTACCAAGTCCAGTTATAAATGCCATTAAAATCCAATTTGAGTATATATAGAAAAGTATGAAATAACTATGAGTATGTGAAAATACTGTTTGTTTAGTGAGAAATAAGCCACTATTACACACAGGCTACTCAGGCAAGATGTAAAAGGTAAAGTACTGGAGAACAAAATAATATATTAGAGTCACTGGAGAGGCTCAGAGGTTTTAGCAGTATTTTTCAGTCCTGGCCTATGTATACTAATGCATTAATACTTTAATTCCTTAACATGTAATAAATACTACTTAATTAACACCAGGTAGAAGCCATTCCTATCCAGAATTTACACCAAGCATTACCTACAGTTTAAAAATGGCCCACCATCAATTCTCTATTGGAAGATGCTTTTTTAAAAAACGACTAATTTTGGCTGGTTACATTTAATATTATTCTAAGAGAAGGAAAAGAAAATCTTAAACATTGCTTACACCGTATGTTAAACATTCCTTAATTTTTGGTAAGTTTTGTGAGCAAAATATGAAATTCATAGGCATATTAATAAAAACAAAAATGCAAGATGAGGCCGCATTACCATACCTATCGTGCAGTCCGACGGGCATCGTCTCCCCTCTGTGTATAGGGTGCTCCATACCCTCGCCAAAAACCACACCTCAAAAGCAAAATATTTGTGTTAAAACCCTTCTCCAAGAAGCACACATTCAATTGAACTCCAGAAAATGCCATAATACTTTTTTTAATTAGGTGATTTCTAATTCAGCACTTTTAGGACAGTTTTGACAGTATTAACAGCATGTTTAAACTGAACTTACGTTATCATGTTTTAAAGTTTGCACACTTTAACGAGCCAGTTTAAGAAAGCTTCTCCAGCAAGGCATTGATCTTTTCTTAATCCACTTTACCCCATGTCAGCTGACACAAACATTCAGTTACATGGCAATGCACCATCTGAACGCTTATTCTCCTCAACTGAGATGTACCACACACACACACACACACACAAATCCCTCATATAGTTTCACCTTAGACGATATTAAACTTACATTAACATCTTAAATAATTGGTAGTAACAAAGTGCGAGTGCATGCATGTTACTTTGTAGCTGAAAGCTGAAATAGATTGACAGACGGGTGAATGGGTGTTTCTTTGACCCCATCCGCTGCTAAAATGTTACAGTTACATCACAACTTGTTGCTTTACACTGAACTAGGCTAATTAATGCTAAATATAGCTCCAGTCTATGTTACTTGAGAGAACAATCTTCGTGCTCGTTTAAAATACAGCAGCATCACCTTTAAAATAAGAAAAGATGAGCAAACTGTCATCGCGATTGTTTCAAAAGCTTAGCTCAAAAGTTTTTGATATTTGAGAAGTTTTCCTAACACTTTGATTCCCTCTGTTTAAGAATTAATTTAGTGACAGGGTTTAATTTGGGACGAACGTTTGTCACCACAAAGTGCCGAGCTGTCGGAGAGAAGTGTGGAGAAGGTGAGGTTAGTCCTTTTAAAGCTCAAGGTTTGATATCGTGATGTATGGGAGAGAAACTAAAACTGACTTTGTTCCTAGCAAAGGCTTCAGGCTCCTATCTTTAAACACGTCTGTCTCCATTAGCCGGACTGCGACAGCTGTTCAGACTTAACAGACAAGGCAACCAAATGGGAGCTTTGCTCATTTTCTGGCCATGTTTGACTCCATACTGTCGGTACACCTCCGGTGGGAACAGGCTAATGCTAACTAGCTAGGCTAACCCTATCGTTAACATTTGCTAGCTTAAAATAACATCAAATCACGACAGTCGACTTTGTGGTTGTCGCGTAAGTTTCTCTTAAGCAATCTTCCCATAGCGACATTAGCTTAACCAGTGACGGCGCAAAGGACTGTGGTCCTAATATAAGTTAGTTGGTTTAGTTATTAGTTGGTCTGGTTGGTTGGTTGATCTACCACCACCAACAGATGCCTATGGCTAACTGACAACCCGGTATATGTTGAGCTTAATATACTACGTATAACATATTCATTAATGTAGGCAGCTTAACTATACTCTGCAAAGTTTTAAAAAGCATATTCCATACCTTCCACAACGATATAGCGTTACCTTGCGTCCTTGTTTTCCTTCCAAGCCCTCAAATCCACTTATACCCCTGAAGCCTCCTTCCTAGTTTTATCCAATGCAGTTGTAGCTTACTAGGAAAGCCGGAGTATCCACACTTTCCATTGGCGGAAGAGTATGGCAATCTTCTCTCATTGGCTTAAAACTTCCGTTACTAAATAATGGTTTTAAGACAGCTTTTTTTATTTGAAGCACCTGGACACTGAAATGCCTGGATAATACTTTGTGAGGTGAACCATAGCCTTCCATTTAAAAACATTCGTGAGCTATATTCATAATGAAAAGTATCACATGTTGGAAATTAGTGAGACAGGGACGCACATAAAGTATGATAATTAGGTTGGTTATTTATTTATTTATTTAGTTTACAAAAGCAGAAGTCTGAATTTGGAGTTTGAATATTGTGGTAAATCAAGTGGAAATTTCAAGATGAGCTAATGTGAGAGGCTAATGTTGTTGAAATATGGAAGTGATTTGTTTTTTCACAGGTACAGCAGAGATCGGTGTTCCTGCTGCCCAATGACATTCCAGCTCAAACAGCAAAAATTAAAAGGACTCTGACAAATAAATAAGACAACACATACCTCATTTATCCCAAAGGTCAGGAATTTCTTTTTTTACACCATGTAAAGTTAACTAGAAAAAAACAAATAAATATGTTAAATAAAATTAAATAAAATATAACAACAATACATAAAAAATATTTTTAATTAGTTTTTACTATTGAAAAAATTAAAAGATGGATCAATTCTGCAATGAAAATGACCAAATAGACAAACAATAGCCACATTTGTTCACAGTATGTAAATCATTTTAAAAGACATAAATGTATTTTTGAATGACAGGCTACCTGTAAAATATGTTTGGTTTTTTTGTACTTTTTTAAAGTACAAAAGTACTTTTTTAAAGTACAAAAAATCTTTGAGTCTTTGATGAGTCTTGTGACTTTGTCTTGTGACTCAGAGATCCTCTTCTGCATGCCTTGGTTGTAATGGGTGGTTATTTGAGTTAACAGCTACAGTCTACAATGACAAAATGTGTAAAAAATAATGTATGCATTCATTAAAATGCACTCAGATTCTCCAATAATCACCTTTCTGCAACCTCCACCTTTTCATACTCTTGAATAATCCATTAGATTGTAGTCTTATTATCAATCAGCTGATGCATTGATCTGGAACAAAGAGCGCTTTGATTGCAAATGAAAACACTTCAGTCTGTGGTGATGTTTCCGTACCTTATTCACTGTGCCTGTCGCAGCATGTGAGAAAGAATGAGCGGGGCATAGAGCGGCTAACATATGAGCGTGTAACTTAAATGAGTTTTTCAATGGATTTACTAAGCACTACAATTTAATTACACTTTCTAGTATACTTAACAATACCCCTGCACTAATTACTGATCAGTAACCGTGTATAGTGTGGGGGAAATGATTGTTTGAGCAATGCTGAGTATGATCAAAAGAGCACCATTCCTACATTCAAGCACAGAGGTGAAAACATTATGCTTTTGGTTATTTTTCTGCTAAAGGTACAGGACGACTTCACCACATTGAGGGACCAATGAGCAGGACCATGTACAATAAAATCTTGGACAATACCCTTGTTTGCTCACCCAGAACACTAAAGATGGGTCAAGGATGACTTTTCCAGCATGGCAGTAGCCAAAACCAAGGCAACAAAGAAGCACATTAAGATTATGGAGTAGCTTAGCCACTCTCCAAACTCAGTCCTATAGAAAATTGGTGGAGGGAGCTGAACCTTTGAGTTTCCAAGTTGCAGCCAAGAAACCTAAAAAAGTTTCTGTAAAGAGGAGCGGGCAGAAATCCCTCCTCAGATGTGCACAAACCTGGTGACCAACTACAAAAAAACTTCTTACCACCATGCTTGCTAACAAGGGTTTCTCCAGCAAGTACTAAATCATGTTTTGATTGGGGCTCAAATACTTACTTCACTGAATGATATGCAAATCATCTTATAATTTTTATGTAATGTTTTCTTTCTGGGTTCTTGATTAAAATCCTCCTCTATCCTTTCTCTCTCATTTAAAATAAAACTGCCATCAAATTTGGAGACTGTTCATTTCTTTGTAAGTGAAGATCAAAATAATTATTTCCATCACTGTATCCTGGTCACATTTATTTAGCCGTTTTTCTGGTGACCTTACATATAATAATGTTATTCTAACTAATAATTAAGATATAATTATTATGTCTGTGTGTCTGCTTAAAACAACCAAATGTCAGCAAGGCTCTAAACTGCTCATTAGTGGAAAAGTCACATGCAGTTTGCATACAAACCAAATCTGCCATGATGCAACTATATACATGCTGCAGAGAGCTAACTCCCATCTAAAAAAAAATGGCTGCATGCAGAGGATCACTTCCTTTGATTTCTCAAATTAAAATGATCCAGCTCTTCTCTCTGCTGAGAGAAAAGCGATAAGAAATGTCAGTAAACATGTATACCATCTCATGGGTTACTGACAGAGATTAGTCAGTGCTATGTCTGATTTGGTGATGTGCAGCACAGAAGCTCCACAGACTTTCAATGCATGCGACCTACAGAAATACTCTGACAGTTCTGCAGTGGCAGTGAATTTATTAGTGATAGGCAGGAAGAGTACAGAGCACCAGTGGATGATTGTGTAGCGTGTTCTGTGAAGAAACGGCAAAATGATGAGATTTTCTGTCAATTAGGCGTTGCAAGCCCAGTGTACTTGCCTGTGGTCTGCTTTGGGAGCTGGTGACATGAACAGAATCACTGAAAAGGCTAACTCTGCAAATGCCAGCAAACTGGTCACTTTTGAAACTGTGGTGAAGATGTGGTGTCAGTGAGCAAACTTTAAACTCCATGGATAATCCTGTCCCCCTCTGCACCACTGACAGGCAGCGGATCACCTTTTCCAACAGACTGTTTCGGCTCCACTGCCACAAGGACAGATATAAGAAATCTCTCAGACCAAATGCTACCTGCCTCTATAATTCAAAAATGTCTGTCAGAGAGTCATCTGCCAGATACACTAATAATAATAATAATAATAATAATTTCTCAAATATGGGTTAAACAAACTATTGCTCTAATCATGATCATATCATCCTGAGTGGATTATTTAGGAACCAAAAACTACACCTTGCTGCTAGACCAACTAATACACTCTACTCCACCTGATCAGTGGCTGTTATTCTCTTGGTTGTTCAATGAGTATTGTAATGTATACAGTAATTTTATAAAACGGCACTCATATTAGTGAAGTAAAATGAGTGAGAGTTAAAAGATTGAAAAAAAAGGATTTAGCAACCAAGTTGTTCCATTCAGATTCCAGTCCAGAAGGTGGCAGTATTAGCCGTAAAAGCTGTTCTCCAACCGCCATTGAAAAAGAAGAAGAAACAAGAGGGCGCCTGTGCCCCTCCCTTGCTTCGTTAGGATGTATTTTCTTGTGTAGCTGGTTTGTTTATGACGCGGTTCTCTGGTTCTGTTAGCTTGACAGCTTATCAAGTGTGTAATGTTGTGAAAAAGCATAACAAAAAACTCGCTTGTGGCGGTTTTTTCGGTCGATACTGTGCTTTGTGCAAGATAGATCTAAAAGAGGGTCAGGGTTAGTTAGCATTAAGTGCTGCTTAGTCGTTCGACAGGATTACATTTGTTAGCTGCAGCGTAATGTTGGACCGGAAAGTTGTTATTTGACGACTCCCGGGCTCGGGCAATGGAATATCAGTGTTAACATAGAGGACGTTACAAGCGCATATGTAATACCTTTCAGTCATTGGCAGGTTAGGCTTATACACAGCTGCCTGGAAACTAGGCTAGCTAGCGAACTACATTGACGTTAGCATGGCGTCAGATACAAGTGACACGGAGGAATTCTATGATGCTCCAGAGGACCCCAATTTTACTCCGTCTCCACAAGTGTAAGAAAAGACGTTTTGCCAATATTACTTTTGAAAACTGTGTTAAATTGGTTGTTTTTGTCTTGTCTCATATATATCTAGCTAGCGTAGTATTGACAGCTAACGTTAGATTTGCAAAATGGCCATTCTTTCATGAAAAGCATGAACTCAAGCTGCTTCAAAGCCAGGTCATGTGCCGTGTGCAAAATACGACCCAGTCTGTTTTGTATTTAGATGCCGAATATTAATTATATGCTGTCATACAGTGCTTGTGTTCACCAGCTATTCAGTGCAGGTACAGGAGAGTCTAACCCTCAAAACACTCACAAGTCACATGATGATAGTAGGATTTGGACTGAAGGAACAGGTTTCTTATCAAAGCTGAAACCACAATGCAAATTTACAGTTTTCATCCAAAACATAGCTTGTTGGAATAAAAAAAAAAAAACCCGACTGAAGGTAGCAATAGCTTACAAAACAGTATTTTTGTATGATCCGCTGTATGACAGCTCGATTAGAGATTAATAATGTAATGTAACTTTTAAAGGTGCATTTTGTGTCTGCTTAAAAGCAAGTGGTTACTGAACCACTCTGTAAATGTTTAAAGTGTGTGCTCTGTTGCTTCTATTATTTCTTCTGCTCAAAAGTTATATATGGGGTAAAAGTTATTTAATTCATTGTCTCAACTGCTTAGGTGACAGGTAAAATTATAAAAAGTTAAATTTTTGTGTTGTATTTGTTTTTTTTCCTCTGCTTTATAAGTTTAGCCTATATCAGTTTTAAACCACGTGTTTTGTGTTTCTTAGGTCTCCCGCAAAGTTCGTCATTCCTTCACCTCAGGTATGTTTATTTAAATCTAGGCACTGTTGAAACAAGGTGTCACGGGTTGTGCTGAGTTGCTCTTGGAATGATTACTCTATAGTTCAAAGTAATATGGCAACAAAATAGTGACTTTTTGATTTTTCAAATTCATATATATATATATGCGCACGCACACACACATAAAACACTATTAGTTTGTAGCTTGTCTATAGTTTTCCTGTCTCTGAATAACCTTTGGGAAGGGGTGACTACAGTAAAAAAACAAAAAACATAGAGATCTATGCATTTTCCAGTTATGTTTATTAATCTTGCTTTATCCATGTTTATCCCTATGAAAGGTGCAGATTTTTTCCTATACCTTGGTGATCGTGTGTAAACGGCTATGAGCAATACCGGTCCTAAACACCTTTGTGTACTAATTGTACAAGGTCCCCTCCAAGCTCATGGCGATGTAATGTTTTTTTGACGACTACCTTTATGTTACCTCTCAGTGAAATTTGCATTACTTTGCATTACTTTGCATGTTTTGTTTTGTTTTGTTTTTTTTGCATGACCTCGCAAAAAAATTTTGCATTTCATCTGACTCATCGTAAAAGGCTTTACTGTTTTATGATGTGGTGTCATGTGGTATTCTAGACTGCTGCTGGTTGTGACAGCAGTGAGAGTCAGGACACCCTCAGCTGTATATGTACTTATGACTGCAGAGTTGGGTTAGAGATCGTTGCTGTCAAGACTTGTTTTTTACAGTTATGGCTGTGACAAGTTTTAGTGGTGCAACATTGATTATTCACTGTGTGTGTGTGTGTGTGTATGTGTGTGTGTGTGTGTGTACTGATGGTGTTGTTCCTCCTCCTGATCCATCATTATTATAATGTTTGTCCAGGATGAACATTGCAACTGACCAGTCACATTGTTGTCATGTCATAGCTTTGGAATGCGGAGGAAAAAGAAAAAAATGCCTTTGTTTATATAAAAATCCTTTCTGGAGTAAATTGTGGGCATTTCAAATATTTTCCTTTTTATTTTATGAATTATGACAAATATGCTATTAAGTTACATATGCCAAATTTAGGTTAGTTGGTTTTCTTGTGATAGTTTTTAATGGCGTTTTTAAAGAAGATAACTTCTTGCCTCATGCTAACTGAATGCTCAGACAATGTGTTTGGTCATTTGCAATTTTGATTCTGAACCAACATTGTTATGATGTTAGTTACATGTTAGATGATGCTGATAGCTGTCCAGGATAAGAGTTTAATGCTACTGTATGTTGGTAGTATGACACATTTGTCACTGAAGACCTGATCTGGGCCAACAAACAACCAAACTTTTCAAATGGATCATCAGGAATGCAAAGCAGGTTGTCAGAGAAAACAAGTTACTGCAATGAAATGCACAAATAATTGCAAGGAAAAACAAAAATAATATATATGCTATTGCAAGGTGATGCAAACGTTAAAGACAACAATCGCCTGACCTCACTCCATGCAGGAAATGGGACCAAAATAGGAGAGCGGTATACACATTTTGAGTGGTAACAAGATGTAGACATTACTTTCAATCTAGAAAAGCCATTTGTTATATCATAAGCTGGCAGTTACACAAGGAATTAATATAAAGGTAAACAAAGAATTATTACATAACATAACCTCCAAGACTGTGTTGATGAATATCATAAGATAGATAAACAATTCATCTCTAGGTTTCCATTTGTGTGGATACGCCTGAATAACTGTAATTTAGCTGTCATGTTACTGTTGATATTTCTCCTGTGTGTGTGTATTGTAAGTACATGTTGGTAAATGGTCTATATGTTTGTTTGTTTTTTCGAAACAGCTTTTGCACAGTTCAGTAAACGTTGCACAAGATTTGAGCTGTGCCACTTCTGAGACTCAGCAAGATGATTCGTTACAGGTATGTTTCTCTAGTCTCATCCTTGTTTAGAGTTTTGTTTTAAGTTCTGTGCAAAGAGAAACACATTTTCTTAGAGATGAGCTATAACGTAAAAAAATAGATGTTGTATTGCTAAATCGACTGTGTTTTCTCTTCTTTTAGATCATTGATAGTATCATCGAAGAGAGTCAAAAGGGAGACGTAGGTGAGGTGGCTCAGCTGTTAGATCAGCTGCATGTTGATGTAGCAGCAGAGCCAAATGAGCAGAATAATGGTGACAGGCTCCCTGGGGAGCTGGCTGTGCCAGCTGTTGAACCCCAGCTTGTCGAGAGGCCAGAGGAACAACGGAATAGCATAGTATCAAACGGCGAGTGCTCTATACCTGCTCTCGAGCCCACAGGTCTCCCAGGGCCATCAGCTGGCTCACAAGAACATGTTCAGCCTCCAGACATCACCAGCACTATAGGACAGAGTCAGCCCAGCCTGTCTGTTGCGGTTGCAGAAGGTGGTCAGGAGCCAAGACCGGCTGACATCTTAGACCAGGTTCCCTTGACTGACAGGCCAGCTGACTCGGACTCCTCTGGGTCTTTAAAACCTCAGCAGTTCACAGTGGAGCCAGACATTGTAGCTAGCACAAAGAAGCCTCCTCCCTCACGCCCACCCCCTCCAAGCGGGGGTCCTCCTGCAAGACCTCCGCCACCATCTCGGCCGAAATTACCTACCAAGAAGTCACAGGAGTGTGTTAGGCCAAGTGGGCTGGAAGGTAGGCAATACAGTGCGATTTTAATGGGTCTCAATGTCAAATGTGTTGCATCAATCCAGTGTGGGATTTTAAACTGTTACCTTTTACTAAACAAGTGTTAAAATGTCTTTATCTTTTATGTATGTCTATGTACTTATTAGGGGTGCAACGATACACAAAATTCACGGTTCGGTTCGGTTCGATACTTTGGTGTCACGGTTCGATATTTTTTCGATACAAAAAAAATGTTCATGCCTTTTTAATTTGTCATTTATTAAAATTCTAAATATATATTTTAACTCAAAAGTACAGTTTTTAAATTTAATGTTGCTGAAACAAAAGTAATTAAAAAAATAAATATATCTCAGGGCTCTCAAAATTTCAAAATCCCTGGTAGCCCTTCGGGCAGGGACTCTTCAGTTTTTGGCAGCCCAAAATAAATTTAAGTAGCCCGAATAAAAAAGAGAGCAATTTTTTGATTGATGTTTTGTTTCCTGTTTTGTTTCCTTTACAATATTATACATTAAAGTATAATATTGTAAAGGAAACAAAACATTAATCAAAAAATTGTTGAAAAACAAATTACAACATTGTATAAAAATTACAATCATCAACTCAAATACTTGGTTCTAATTGAACAGAAATTTCTATGAACTTGTAAGAACTGTGTAGGACATGAATCAGTCTGTGTCAGATCCTGAATTTGAAATTTCCACTGAAGTCACGGGTAAGAGGACAAGTGGAACCAAGATCTAGGCCATTTGCTTTTTGAAGTTTGCAAAGACTGCTAAATTTTGCCAGTGGTAGTTCACTCTTTGCAACATAGTACGCTGTTCTAAACAGATTTTTCAGGTTTATTTTTAGTATGTTATTTGCAATTGGTGTTTGTTCTGGGAAAGATATTGCAGACTGAGCAATAATGCATTTCTTGCATTTCTCATGGGTTCTAATGGGGGCCTTTCTTAAAATGACTGGTCCCAGTAACAAAGGCGCTTGTCGACTCAGAAATCGAGAGAAAACCAACAACACACCCGGCAGAACATTATGTTATTTACACGGGTGCACATAAGTGGTCTGCATGTGCGCATTCGCTGTCAAAATAAAAGACGCGCACCAGATAAGAAGTTGCAACGCGCGTTTGCGTCCATATAAAAAGCAGTGTTTTTGTCCGCTAGAGTGGGATTTTCACGGCACATTCTGCACCACATCTCTGTGCGTTCATCATTTGTTTGAAGCCAGCTCACCTCCTGCAACCACTTTTCCGAGAATATGCGCTTCTTTTGTGGTTCGGACTCCTTCTGACATTTCTTTGGAGGTGGAGGAACACCAAAGTAATTGCTTAAAGGAGCTTCTTCGACATCTTTAAGAGTTCTAAACAAATGTCTGTCCTCCAGAAAATCTTATGTATGCAAACACGCGTTGCAACTTCATATCTTGTGTGCGGTTTTTTTTTTTTTATATATATTTTGACAGCGAATGCGCACCTGCGGACCACTTATGTGCAGCCCCGGTTATATAGCTCGTCATATTGCAGCCACAGAAATTCTTTTGTCCATGGAACCATAAAGCTGCACTTTCTTTTTGCCTTATAGTCTGATTTGTCATAACTTTTCCGTTTTGTGGTAAGCTTTTCTTTGGCTGTCACTTCTTCACCCTGACCTGTCTTATTTGGCTCAGCAGAACTAAAATATATATCCTGCTGCTTTTACACACACACACACATATAACGGTCAGCGATTCTCTGCACAATCAACCTCTCACATGTTTAAGCTTGCTGCGGGAGATTTCACTTGTCATGTTTGCATAGTAAGCTAACGATTGATAAGACGATGTCAGAGGAATTGGTGCGCAAATTATCATCACTCACCAATCAGTGCTGTCGCTCTCTATACACAGTTGGCGCGATTGCAAAGCGAAAGCAAAAAACAAGCGCAAATTCAAACGCGATTTCAATATGTCACATATTGACAGTGGCTCACCGATGCTAATGACATAATTACCCAGCTACAATTCCGAAAGAATGCAAAAGCATTGACATAGATTTTTCCTTCCTACAATAGCCCGACGGGCAGGGCAGAGATAGATTTTGGTAGCCCGACTGGGGAAAAATCGCCAGCCCCGGGACGTCGGGCTAGCGATTTTGCAAGCCCTGTATCTGATTGAGGAATCACTCATCTTTGGAAAAGAGAGTTTATTACAGAGAAATGGCTCTTTCCAAAATAAAAGCAATACTATAGGCTTCTTCTGGGCTATATTCTCAGCAGCATATTGTAGCGGGTCAGGGCTGTTCGGGGTTCTGTTTGTACAGTTATGTTTTGTTTATGTTGCCATAGTGACGGGTGACGCCCTCTCGCTGCGACGGTGTGTCCTTCCGGAGTCAGAGGGCGCCCTGTGTGTTGTTGTTGTTGCTGTGCGGTTGCCGCGCTGAGCAGTTAGCTAGCGACAGTGTTCTTCTGCAGATGTCAATAAACGGCTGTGCTCCCTGGCTAGCTCACGGGAAGCAAGACCAAACGACACCTCCGTCTCCTCCTTGTCTGAGCTCGCCACAATATTAAACATATCAGGTCCCCATAAGGAGAATCATGTGCTAACGGCTGTCTAAATGACTCGGGTAAAGTTTGTAGCATGCATGCTTGTTGTTTTTGTCTGCTTCCACTTGTCTTTGCACTAGGATGATGTCGGCGTAAATGTGCAGTCATATTCGTTGTGTTCCCACTAGTGCTGTCAGCGTAAATCTCGTTGAAATGACATTAACGCCACAACACGGCAAATCTCCGTTAACGAGCTACCCCTGATCGCCCCGTGCTTGGGGCTAGACGGCCAACACGTTAACGAGCTAACTGCGCTAACACACTAGTTCCCACCCATGTAATTGAGCATTGCATGGCACATCCAACATACTGTTTTACTTTAGTCCATGACGCGCTTACCTTCAGGGTCATACGTCACATGAAAACCAAAATAATTCCAAACGCCAGATCTGAATGAGGGTGGGGGAGGTTCAATTTGCCATGTTGCAAGGAGAGAGCTTAACTTCTGTCTCGCTAGCTTGCCCTGCGCTCTTCTGACATGCTGTCTGTGTTGAACGCTCAGTGGATCTGCGCTCGACAGTGCAGCCTAGGCGGAGTAGTCGAACGCAGATTCACTGAGCGCTCAACACAGACAGCATCGTCAGAAGGAAAGTTGATAAAATAAATTACAAATTTTGTATTGTTCGATACATATGCGTACCGAACCGAAAGCACTGTATCGAACGGTTCAATATCGATACGAGTATCGTTGCACCCCTAGTACTTATCTCCCACATCATATGAATCACACTAACATAAAGCAGACAGAAAAAGAAGACCGGTTTTTCTTATAAAGTTTTTTTGTTGTGTTGCGTGATTTTTCCAGTGTCTGCTGTCAGTGTGGTCTGCAGTGATTCTCTGGAGCCATCAGGCCTCCTGTCTCCTGGCAGCACTGTGAGGAGTCTAACCAAAGAGCTGCAGCATTCCTTGGATCTGGCCAGTGCTACCAGTGGAGACAAGGTGGTGACAGCACAGGTGAGTGAGGCTCAGACCTCTTTTTGGTGCTAAAAAAGGAATTTAAATATTGTGCAGTAATTTCTATTTTTTTTATTTATTATTTTTATTATTTATTTTTAGGAAAATGAAGATGAACAGACCTCATCTCAGAGCGGAGGACAGACCCCAGGCCCTCAACGTCCTCGGTCAAATTCTGGCAGAGAACTGACAGATGAAGTAAGAGTCAGTTTTTGTGTGTGCTTGAGTCCAAGCCACAACCTAAAATCGACACATTCCTGGCACCGGTCGTCTTTGCAACAAAAATATGCTTGTGGGCATCTTAAAACAGGAAATCTTGGCCAGTGTGATGATCAAGAATTTAGACACTGGGGAAGAAATTCCTCTAATTCAGGCGGAGGAGAAACTTCCTGCTGGGATCAACCCTCTCACTCTGCACATTATGAGGAGGACCAAGGAGTACATCACGTAAGCAGAACATTATTTACGTGGGTTAGCTCATGTTGCTGTTGTCAAATTTAATTTAAAACTGTTCAAATCACAGCTTATTAAACAAGTCAATGAGGGAAAGATTAGGGTGAAGCCAAACACTTGACCTTCAGATCAGATTCCCAGAAAAGGTTTTCCCTGTTGAGGGAATAAGTTGATTACAATGGGTTGCACTGATATTGCTCACATAAGTTTCCCATGGAAAACATGGTTAAGCTTTATCATCTAAAACAAGAACCTGGTAAAGTTTCGAGACGACGCTGATATATTTTTGGCTTTGCAGGAATGATGCAGCACAGTCAGATGATGATGAGAAGACTCAGACTCCAATGACAGACACAGACGGTGGAAAACTAAAACAGAGAACGTAAGGACTAGTGGTTTTTGGTTGCCTTTTGCTGAAACTTAGTGTATTTCCCTCTTTCACAACATCATCTAATTTAAAGTATATTAATGGTTTGTTGGTATTTCTGACCAGGACCCAGTTAAAAAAATTCCTCGGCAAGTCGGTGAAGAAGGCCAAGCATCTGGCTGAGGAGTACGGAGAGAAGGCAGTCAACAAAGTGAAAAGTGTTCGTGATGAAGGTAAAAAAAAAAGAGACAGAAGTGAAAGGATGTTGTGCAGAGGCAGTTGTATTTTTTTTTTTTTTTTAAACCATACAGCTTATATTCATGTTTCTGTTGCTAACTTACTAAACATTACAAGAAAATGTCCTGTCCAACTACAACCCTAGTTGTCGGTATAACAAGTTGTGTGCACACACCGTTTTTAGTGTGTGCTTTTTTTTTTTTTTAAGCACCATAAAGAAAAAAATGCATTAAAAATACAGTTTGCTTGAACACAAGAAGATAAATAGTCTTTGACTCTGTCTCAGTTGTACGTGTTCACTATTAGAGCTCTGACTGTGAGCACAGAACCTCTATGAGTCCAAGAGTGCAAAAATACGGACCTAGTAATGAGCATAACGGCTCCGACTTTAAGAATATCCCAAATGCCAACACAGGCTTGTGAAATGACCCTG
The DNA here is from genome assembly GCF_900408965.1 of Simochromis diagramma. NCBI lineage: Eukaryota > Metazoa > Chordata > Actinopteri > Cichliformes > Cichlidae > Simochromis > Simochromis diagramma. The sequence goes on from NW_024386883.1 coordinate 1,758,997, forward strand.
ATACACTTTTGTTTATCCTACGCTCAGTCTTCCATACAGATCAGGATGATCCATCATCGAGCGACGATGAGGGTATGCCTTACACGAGGCCGGCCAAGTTCAAGGCAGCGCATAGCTTCAAGGGTCCCTTTGACTTTGACCAGATTAAGGTTGTGCAGGACCTCAGTGGAGAGCACATGGTGGGATTATTGTACAATGTTATTTTATGCACTGACACACTGTGTGCTACTACATGCTTGTATTAAGAGATCTTTGTTTGCTTGGTTTTTTTTTTTTGTTGTTGTTTTTTTTTTAAGGGGGCCGTTTGGACAATGAAGTTTTCTCACTGCGGGAGGCTGCTGGCAACTGCGGGCCAAGATAACGTGGTTCGCATTTGGGTCCTGAAAACAGCGTTTGATTACTTCAATAATATGAGATTAAAGTACAATACTGAAGGTAAGCGCATTAGCAACATATTTGATTTCTTTTTTTATTTGTATGATAATTGATTATATGGGGAAAAAAAAAAAAAAGAATTCAGCTGCCTGTCATTTTTCTTTGAAGGAGCCTTTTTTTTTTTTTTTTTATAAAGGCGTCTTGAGGCTCTCTGATCTATTACAGACAACATAGAAACGGGCAGCACGGTGGAACGGTGGTTAGCACTGTTGCCGCACAGCAAGAAGGTCCTGAGTTCAATTCCAACATCAGGCCGGGGTCTTTCTGTGTGGAGTTTGCATGTTCTCCCTGTGTTTGCGTGGGTTCCCTCCAGGTACTCCGGCTTCCTCCCACCGTCCAAAGACATGCAGCTTGTGGGGATAGGTTAATTGGAAAATCCAAATTGCCATTAGGTGTGAATGTGCGAGTGAATGTGAGCGCGAATGGTTTGTCTGTTCCTGTGTGTTGGCCCTGCGACAGACTGGTGACCTGTCCAGGGCGTACCCCGCCTCTCGCCCTATGACAGCTGGGATAGGCTCCAGCGCCCCCCGCGACCCTGAAAAGGATAAGCGGAAGCGAATGGATGGATGGATGGATGGATGGATGGATAGCAAAGAAACGTTTTTAAATTTATAGTATGGAACCAATAGTTTCAGCAATCTCCCTCCAGGAATCTGCTGACATTTGTGAGTGTTTATTATATTGATGCTATGATTATTTTTTTATTATACTGACATGATGATGGGTATTCTCTCAGTGATAAATTCAAAAGCCCTGGCAAAAAGGTAGCTGGAAATGCATACAGGGACTCTAAACAGACTGTGTTTCCCTGATATGTAGCTACATTTCTAGGGAGGTGCACATCAGGTTACACCTTAGGCTTTCAGAGGGGTTTGTGGTTACAATGTAGCTATGGCATAGATTTCCCACTGAAGCATAAATCCCCAGTAAGAAATAGGAAAAGGTCAAGCAAAGGACCTGAAAGATGCAGGACCTTGTGCTGGTCCATCGCCTGTTCACTGAAGCCTCATCAGAAATGGTCTCAATGAAAGGTTGGCTGTCAAGAAGCCATTCTTAAGGAAGGAGAATAGGGAGAAAAGCCTGAGGTAAGCCAAGTTACACAGAAACTGGGCTGAAAATCAGTGACAGCAGGTCTCATGGAGTGATGGATCCAAATTTGGCATTTCTGGTTTAAGTTGTCAGTGTATATATGGAAGGGATCAGGAAAGGGGTTGCACAACGAGGATGCGGCCAGTGCTACTGGAGATCAAAAGTGAAGAAATTTTGAATGCAGAAAAATCAGATTTTGACATATATTTCTGAACATGTGGCAGTCAGTGTAACAAAGCATATTTGGATAGAAGAACGGAGTGAAACACTATCAGTCAGCTTTGAATGTCCTTCAAGAGGCCTGCAGAACCATTCCTGAAGACTACTTAAAGAAATGAGCAGAAAGCTTCTCAAGCTGCCAACTCTGTTTTTGCCCTATATACTGCATCTGATGTATGTTTACACATGCTTTAGTAAATAGTTTGTTACACCTATTTAACATTTTCCTAGCCAAATATAAAGAAATTAAGACTCAAGACTTTTCCAGAAGATGTTCAAGTTCTTGTTAGAGAAACCTTCCTTTGTTTTTTCTTCTCCAGGTCGAGTGTCACCTTCTCCTTCTCAGGAAAGTTTATGTTCTTCTAAATCTGACACTGAGACTGGGGTGAGTGATGACACTAACACAAAAATCAGACATTTTTAAGCCATTTTTGTTCCAGATGTGTACCTAAGTGACATTTTTATTGTAGGCGAGTTGTATTCCAGAGGACCCAGACACGGAAGATAGAAATGCCCCTTTCCGTCAAGTCCCTTTCTGCAAGTACAAGGGTCACACGGCTGATCTGTTGGACTTATCCTGGTCAAAGGTGATTAAAGCACCCTGTTAAGTTTTTCTACCCCCACACATTTTCTTCTCTCTTGTCTCATCTTTTCCAAAAAAAATTTTTGTCTAGAACTTTTTCCTGCTCTCCTCTTCCATGGATAAAACAGTCAGGTTATGGCACATATCCAGGCGAGAGTGTCTCTGCTGCTTTCAGCACATTGATTTTGTCACAGCCATTGCTTTCCATCCCAGGGTACGTTAAGTCACCTTGCATTACTGCTCTCAGCGCAAATCATACATCTATTATTTTGTCTCAGACTCTATTCATAGTACTTTTTTTTCTTTCTTTCTTTTCCTTGTTACCCAGGATGACAGGTACTTTTTAAGCGGCTCTCTAGATGGAAAACTACGGCTCTGGAACATTCCAGATAAGAAGGTGGCTTTGTGGAATGAGGTGGATGGCCAAACCCGGCTCATCACCGCTGCCAACTTCTGCCAAAATGGGAAATATGCAGTGATTGGCACCTATGATGGTCGATGTATCTTCTATGACACAGAGGTATACACATATATTGCTTCATCCAGCCAATACATGGTTTAATTATTTCTTTATAGTACTTTTTTTCATGAACACATCCATTCAAATATGAAGCAAATGCATTTTTCTGTTTGCACCTTGTTTTTAGCGTCTGAAATACCACACGCAAATTCATGTGCGGTCCACCAGAGGAAGGAACAAAGTGGGACGCAAGATCACTGGCATTGAACCTCTGCCTGGAGAAAATAAGGTAACAGCTGGCCATCACTACAAATACGTCTGCGGTGGGTTGTCAATAGGGCTTGGTAAACTGCGGTTTACTAGACCATCTTTATTTCAAGGCTTTCATAGCTTAATTTTTCAGATTTAAAGAGAATAAAAAAAAATATATAAAGAGAAATAAAATATTATCTTAATATTTAAAGATATTGGTCAGTAAAACTTTGAGGGACTGACCTGGAGCTGTTGGGTTTTGCTGAATTGCTGTTAACATTATGATGGTGTAGATGTTAATAATTAAAGTCTTGTTTTTACACAACAGCACAAAATTTTGAATCGAAGTCCAGGGCAAACTTCAGAATGCTGATAGGCGCTGGTTCATTCAACTAATCGATGGAATACTTGATTACTAAAATAATCGACAGCTGCAGCCCTAGTCGTCAGTGTAACAAGTCGTGTCTGTAAGACTTGTGAAATGCCAAATGTTGAACTGTACCCTTTGCCCATAGATTTTGGTGACATCAAATGATTCCCGCATTCGCCTTTATGACCTGAGGGACTTGTCTCTATCAATGAAGTACAAGGGTTATGTCAACAGTAGCAGCCAGATTAAGGCCAGCTTCAGGTAAGGGTGTACATTGCTTCTAGTTTGTTTGTTTTTTGTCAGTTTCTAACCTTAAGCATGGACAAAAGTTCTTTCTGTTGTTGTTGTTGTTGTTGTATTGACACAGTATGTTGCAGTAAACCTGTTTGGCCTTTTTCCTGTAGTCACGACTACTCCTTCATTGTAAGCGGCTCAGAGGACAAGTACATATACATCTGGAGCACTTACCATGACTTGAGTAAATTCACATCTGTACGGCGGGACCGCAATGACTTCTGGGAAGGGATTAAAGGTAACTGTGTTTATGCTAAGTGGCAAACACCGTTTAATGTAAGCAGCCATTGGGCCGCCACTAAAGAGTTTTTCTCTTTCAGCACACAACGCTGTGGTTACGTCAGCCATCTTCGCACCCCACCCAGGCCTTATTGTCCCACAGGAGAGTGGTGCAGAGAAGCCAGAAGCAGAGTGTAAGAGCCTGGACTCCACAGACTCTGAAACGATACCCTCAGGTATGCCCCCTTTAATTTGCATAAGACTCAAGATTTCTTAAAACATCACAGTTCAGTGTCGTAAACTTGCAATGCCATTTGCTCTCTTTGCAGGAGCATTAAAGACAGATCACACAGAAGTTCTTCTCTCCGCTGACTTCACTGGAGCCATCAAGGTTTTTATCAATGTAAAAAAATACTGAGCATTTTAGAGGCTCTTGGCTCTTCAGGTTCAGGCCCGTCTATCAGTGATCAGTCCTAAAGGTTGAGGACAGCTTGTCTCAGAGCCTTGTAAGGTCACTAAGTACCTAATGGTACTGAGACAAAGTTGTCTGTAGTAGCGGTTTTTGGTAAACAGGGACCCTAAAATAAAAGGGAATAGGTGGAATAAATAAACTGTAAATGGACAAAGTGAGGTTCCTTACCGCTTTTTGTTTTTAATCTTTGATACCAGACAACTGTGAACAGTTTGGTCTGAACGAAAGATCTGGACATGTCAAGCGTGAACAGAAACTAAATCTGTTCAGATACGCACGTGTACATTTCAGGCTGTATGGTCAGGGCTGAATATAGCTAGAAGACTATCTGTAACAGTATGGGGCACCTTATGCTTTCTTTGGCTACCACATTTCAGAAGAAATTTAGAGAAGCAAGGCACTGATGTTGGGCAGATTTTCATGTCTTGTGTTAAGACGCATTTGTCTCAAGGTGTCTAAAGCTGGACTGTAATGTCATTTACAAAATATTCGTGCCTACAGAGTCTAGATTGCTTTCTAAATTACACTTCTAAAGCTTTCCTCTCACTTTATCAGACATTTCAGCAGATAACAAAATTTTCAGTGCAGGAGATGTGTGGCTACTAATGATTGGGGCTGGGCATCTTAAATCTGTGTTTCAGAACCAGTATTGGGTCAAGTACTTTTGATACATTTCTTTGTTCAATGAAAGCACATTTCATTCTATAAAACAGTTGTGTAAATTTACTGTGTAACATTGCATACTTAATGCTTTTGTAAACAAATGCTCTATTACTTTCCTCAATAAAAATCCACACAAACTAAAAGAGTGCTTGTCGACAAGTCATTAACTTAACATTTTGATGCTTTTTCTCATGAATCATCTTACACACACACACACACACGCTTCCATCACCAAAGGTGATTTATTTAGCGTTCGAACTTTACAGCGACATTTGTTTTGTTTGTTTTAAACCAAACATTAAAACAAAAATAAATATAATTACAGTGTTCATTCTTCATCATATAAAAGTGTACTGAATCTTGCATGGAGTGTTTTAGTTATGACAGAGCAGACGTGTTGGTCTGTTTGAAAGAGCGCTGCAGAAGTGCACTGTGTTACTTTGTGGACACGAGCACGCACTGCAGAGCTGAGTCAATGTTTGCTCTTCTTTGCTTTCTTGTGTGAGCGATGGGGTGACCGTGACCTGGATTTGCCTGCCTTGTGGTCCGGAGATGGTGATCGGGAACGTTTGGACCGTTTGGGAGACCTGAACAAAACAGAACATAAAATACTGACTTTAAAGATAACACTCAGGATGGATGCTACTGCAAAAGCATCACAGTTGACTTACTTTAAAGGAGAGATGCTCCTTGATTTTCGGGCCTGGTGTCCAGGGTCATTACTACGTCTTCTATCCCCATCCTCATTTTTTCTGCTCCTTTCTTTGCTCCTCCTGTCGTCCTTGGACCTCTCTTTGGATTTTGATGTTGATCTCTCATTCTTCTCTTCATCTTTTTCAAACTCCTACAGGACAGAGTAAAAACATCCCTGTTAATTTGTAGTTATCTAAAGATGTAATTCCCTAATCAGCTCAGTCAGGTTTAATGGGAGTTTCTTTCTAGGAGGTTCTATAACAAGTAATTTTTTTTAAAACCTCTTATCTTTTTTGGTCCATGGGCAAAAGCAATAAAATGCAGAATTATTTAAACGCAATGAAGCTGCTATATTAGAACACAAGTCCAGCAAATTCTGCTAGTTTTTTTTCCCCCCCTCTTGAGATCTCCACACATAACATACCCAACAGAGCAACATTTCTAGTAGTGACTATGAACCGTGCCACACAAAGCAAATTGTGCACAAACAAGAACCAACAGCACCTAGGTTAAACTAAACTGCAGCTACAGTTCCTTACCAGTAGATGGTGCAAGATTGACAAACATTTACAACTCTGCCACTAAATCATTATTTTAACTGTACTGACCAATTTGAACTAATTTTGTTTCTTTTTTTTCTCCCCACTACACTGTTCATTATTAGAGGATGTGCTTCTATTATACATGAGTGACTTGTATTTTGCTTAAAGTGGGGCTCTTTTGGGGAGAAAAATCTGAACACCTTTTATTCCTCCACAGGTAAAACACAGTGCAATGTAATTTTAAAGCTATACTAATTCAAGTGGCTCATCAACCCACCTTTTGTAGCAGTTTGTTTCTGTAGTGCTCCACTTGTTGCTGTAAGCTCATTCCAGACTTCCTCGGCCTTTTGCCAGACTCCAGCTCATCTTGGATCTTCATAACCTTTACCTGTGTTATAGTGAGAAAGCAAATCAGTTCTGAACATTTACCAACTACAATCTGACTTACTGTCCAACATGCCTGATGGTGGTACTCACAGGCATCAGGTATGGACTAAAACAGTTTATGCCTGCCTGAAGTGTGACTTTTTTTTTTTTTTAAATAACTAAAGGTACACAGTTTTCAGCAAATCTAACTCATATAAAGATGCTTTTGAACAACTTTTCACTTGCCTCTAGCTCTCTCAGCCTTTTCCTTTTGCTCTCAGACATCTGAAAACTTCTGAGCGAGCTTTGAAAAACTGCACTGTCATAGTTTGATAGACTGGAGGAATCGGCACTGCTGTCACTCTCCGAGTCTTCGTCTTGCGAGTTGCCACTGTTGACAGGCATGAGATCCATTTGACTGCAGTCTCTCTTTTTTTATAAATGTACACAGGAGGCGAGACACTCGGGCCTTACCTCACGTTTGCTTCATCGCCGCTGTCTCGCTCCACCACAGTGTCCCACTTAGATTCAGTCTTTGCTATGAGAGATAAGAGAACAATAAGCACGATGATCTGGGCAGATTGATGATACAGTAACATCCTGACAAGTCTTACCTTGAGAAAACACCCCAGTATCAGTAGTCTTCTCCCACTTAGATAAAGGCACACTTGAGACAGGAACACTGCCTTCATCCACTGGGGAGATAAAACAGCCACAAGGTTAGGACAAGGACAGGTCATCCTTGAAAGGCTTCCAGTTAGATCGTGATAACAGTGAGTTTGCTCTTTAATGACTGAGAAATGCAGCACAAATCTGTTCCTGCTGAGATCGAGATGCGCACTCGTTACTCAGGACGTCAGTGTTTTGATGTATGAGCTGGGTGGATTGACTTTTTTTGTTTAAAAAAAAAAAAAAAAAAAAAAAAAAAAGAGAACACTATTAATATGCTGTGGACTCACAAGGCATCCCATCAATGTCATCAGCGGTGACCCCTAAGGGAACACCGTCTATGTCATCAACAGGGACTCCATCCAGAGGGTCCCAGCCCATAGGGCAGCCATCCAAGTCATCCACAGGAGCTCTGTCCAAAGGTATGCCATCTATAGGTGTGCTGTCCATTGGTGCACCGTCAATATCACAGGATACTTCCTACAAAGAGACAAGGAAATGCATTTATGTCGAGGTTCATTTACTTTTCAACAAGAAGGGGAGCCTATATTGTTGAAATGGCATCACCAACAGGCAGTAATAAGGGGAGTAATTCAGCTAACCTCTGCCATCTCTGCCAGCTCCTCCCCTGCTTTGGCAAAGCCGAGAAAGATATTCTGAAGGTGGATTAGATAAGGCTGTGGGTAAATGGCCCAGTCCTCCCAAGCTCGAAAACAACTCATGACCTTTTGCTGTGGAGAGAAAGAGATAATATGCACATGAAAATGTTTTGTTGTCCTATTTTTAGTAAATGTCCTTGTGCGAAAGGCAAGCGGATTCCATGATTACCTTAAACAGCTCAGCCTGCAGCCTGGCTTGTATGTTTTTGTGCGCTGCGTTAAGATCTCCAAAGATCTGTGGCAGCTTTGCTTCAAAACTGGAAAGATGAGGGGAAAACTTTAAGATGGTCAGACAAAGCTGAAATAAAATGCGATCAGAGTGCTCAGGCCAAACTTAGGGAAAGTCTCTTACTATTTCCGGTAATACGAGGCACCGGCTACTTTGGCACATGAATTGTGCAAGATGTCTGACACAAGGTACAATCTGGCGATCTGTGAGATTGAAGTGGACAGAAAATTTCAATATGACCTGGTTATTGTAGCTTTACAGAGATTCTGTGTAACACGTGTTATATAAAGATATAAGGAAGCAAACTGCCTTCTTCTGAAGGGACGTCTGGAGCGAGGAGAAGGAATCGGAGACATGTCCCACTACTTCCTCTGCTGCGTCCGCTCGGTCAAGACAGAACATCATGGCATTGGCAATGTCTTCTCTCCCAGCAGCGAGCTCCTTAAGCAACATCTCCAGCCTCTGTCTGTGCCTGAAAGATGTTTACGGAAGAGTCATGTTCGTTCAGTTTAACTGAAGTTACAAGCGTAAATAAATGTCGCCGTGACCGCTAGATGACTTACTCGGCTCGGAGTTGCCCTTTCTTCACCTCCTCCTCATGGGAAACATCATCTTCTTCCTCTTGCCTTTCTTCACTTCTCTGAGAGTAGCTGTTTAAAGAAGGTGGTCTCCACAAAGAGCCTCCGCGGAACATGCGAAAATCTGTCGTCCTCCACTCTGTTGGGGACTCTCCCTGAGGTACGGATGAAAACCAGACAAATTTTAAAAAAAAAAGAAAAGATGATTTAAATCCACATGACCCCGTTACTTCCGGTAACTGTTCAGAAACAAGGTTTTGCAGAAACAGAATACCTGAAGAATGGAGAAAAGCTTCCAGCGATAGTACACATGATCTTGGCTTTTGTTGTCAAAAAGGAATCTGAGACAATAACAGATAAATCAAACACGATGCAATTTTCTCTCAACTTAACACCAACACGGGCCCAAGTGCTGCAAACATACCTGTAATGTGGGTTGTTTTTCTCTTTATTCATGATTATGGCTTCAAACACTGGACCTTCACGCACCACAAACTCTATCATCCTGTGAATAAGGAATAACAGATTCCTGTGGGGACAGAGAGGCGCATCAGAGCCAGGTTTAAGATTAAAACTCATAATGCACACTCAAGCATCTCTAACAGTAAAAGGCCCATGAATATTATTGGCAGACTAAATGCTGCTCACTCTAAATCAAGATATACTGTGCTTATGCATGCCCAAATATAATAGGAAAACCACACGTGTGGGCCTGTCTTTTTTCCCGATAACTGAATGTAAGAATGGAGAAGAAATGACACAATCACAATAACTTTTCATGGCTCATGTTGCAAAGCCCCAATCCAAAGTTTAACATTAATCATGAAGCTTCAAGATGCCAAATACGCAAGAATCCTGATGTCTTGCTATATTTGACTCATGCAAAGCTTTGAGAAGAAAAAAAACAGTAATTTATTACTGTGTTTTAGTTGTCAGGGTTGCCAAATTTATGACATCCTGTAAAAATCTTACTGTCTAAAATGTCTGAAAAAGATGTATCCAGTGGTTACTTTGGATTGGGGCTGCAGACCTGAAACCTGTTTGAACTTGATCAGTGTAGACTGTGTTCATGCAGTTATGTCTGCCACTATAGTTACACTCACATATTACTCTACTATGACCTGAAGGAGCAGCTGGCTTGATTTATGACAAAAGTACTACTCTACTGACATCTGACTTGAGAAAAATCAACATGCCTTCTAGCTGTATCGTCTGCAGTGTCTCAGCCTACCCATGGGAAATCCAGGGTTTAAAATACAGATACCAACGGATATTTACAACAATTGCAATTAAGTATTTAACAGAAAAACTAGCTGACAACTGAATGACATGGTGGGAACAAGATGAGTTTTGATGGATTTTTAATAAACTGAAACAAGAATTGCATGTAAACCTCAAGCCATGACATTTGACATGTGTGAGGAATTATCCAAAAGTTCTGCAACTCTGCCCTTAAAAAGCAAACACCAGGCTTAATTCAAAATTGGCCCATCTACCCCTTTCGAGATTGCTCTGCAGCTCTGGACTGCTTCCAGTGTCGCTCAATCTACAGAAGGCCTGGTCTGACCACATACAGGTGACCACCTGCAATGAAGCTCAACCTTGTGCAAAGAGAATGGATTTACGTCTCATCATGTTGGAGATGAGAGCTGGGTCTCAGGCAGCCAAACCTGAAGGGTCTTATTTAGGTCATCTGGGCTATCTGCTGTGCTGACCCCTTGTGAACGAGAGCAACCAAAAGCAGCAGCAGTTTTAATCACTGATAGGTTTTATGCACTGTGGATTGTGCCCATGTACTGTTGGGGGGGGGGGAACTGTGCAGCACACTGATGAGGCAACTGTGTTTTTTGGCCACAACAACAGTCTTCACTGTAACTGCAAATGGTCAGAACACGCCTGAGCATGTAGCCTTCTAAAAACAGCAGCTCTGCTGGAAATGGTTTACTGCTTCCCAAGGAGAGGGGAACGTGACCAAATTTAGATTTTTATCATCACGGGCAGAGTCACACCTCCAACAAGTTGCAGATGTCAAAGTATCCACCCACTTACAGCAACTGTAAAACAACTGTGGGATGCCAAGTGTATTTCTAACAGCCCTAAGACCTGAGACTTCCTGCCACAAACAACACATCTGGATAAAAGAACAGTGCACCACAGCCTCTCGCTTATAACACTTGTGTTACAACAGCTGGGCAGTCATAGTAAGAAGAGTGTGTATACCTTTCGGTTGGGATAACCACTTTGACTACGGCTTCGGACAGAGTCTGTTTGTGAAGTCAAACCAAATAGTGAAAACGTTAAAACGTGAGCACTTGTACAGATGAAACACTGCAGGATACATACAGCATAGAAAACGATGACAGTATTAACGGTGAGTGAAAAGAGATAGGGTGACACAGCTGTAGGACTCCAATGAACTATTGTAAAATACTACACAATCTATACAAGCTGAGCTGATTCGAGTAAATAACTGTGACAAATAACTTTTCAAAGCACAAATTTACCCTGACTTGGTCACTAGCTATAGTTTCCAAACTTAGATCAACAGCAGGCCTTTCCACAATAAATAATAATAATAATAATAATAATAATAATAATAATAATAATACTGATAAATCTGCAGGTCTTTAAAGAAACAGTTTTCCTTTAATTGTCACACTCTTATTCCTAATTCATTACATCACCATACAAATGCAGTTAACACCAATTACTTGTGGATGAGATTTTACCTTGTCAAGCTCTTTTTTAGACATGCCCAGCGGCTTGGTGAAGTCATTGCGGAAGCGATCCCTGGGCTGAGCATTGAAAGGCAGGCCGGACGGCGGCGGCGGTGTGACTCTCACTCCCACCGGCGTGTAGAGTGGCTGAGGTGGGATGCGAGCTGGTTTGCCCCATCCCAGCTTCATCTCAAACCCCATAATCACTTTACCTACAAAGCAAACCATATTTCATTGTGCTGTGAGAAAAACAGCTGTGATATGTAACAGGGGTATTTTTAAGAGTCACCTGTACCATCTAGTGCAGCCAAGGCTCTCTCCGCATCTTTCCGTGTCATGAAGGCCACGAATGCTCTGTTAGAGGTTCTGCAGCGCTCCTCGTCTGTTCGGGGCCACATAATCTTCACACTGGCCAGGGGACCATACTTACAAAACTCTTTACAGAGCATTTCTTCATTCATCTGAAAAGTAGTAGAAATTTAAAGCGGGGGGTCGTACGTAAGCAATATGTTGAACCTATGCAAGTCTGTGTGGACCTTTACCTTTGGACTTATGCAGTTAATGTAGAGATTAGTGGTGGTTGGCACTGTCAGGTCATCATATAACGCTGTAGGGTGAAAAAGGGCTTGATGTTAGGTCAATTAAAAGGTTACCAAATTGATTCAACTAACAACAACAGTAATATCAAAGGAGGGGTTTTACTTGATCGTCCTGATAAAGGCGTGTCCAGATCTCCATAATGTCCTCCACCGGAGTCAGTTTTCTTCCTTTTATGTCTCTCCTCACGCTCTTCTTGTATTCTGTATCCCCACACATGAAAACAGATTTACATGTCCCAAGAAGATAAACGTATTTCACAGAAACATGATTTCTAGCACATTTTTGAAAAATAAATTAAAAAAACAAAATCAACTTACAGCTTAAGTTCTTCCTTGAATAGTTCGAGATTACTCTTCTTTTTCTCTTCTGCCTTTTTTTTAAAGGTCTATCAAACAAACAGCTGGTTATTAAAAACGTTCAAACACTGAAAGCTAAGGCTAATAGGACCGTATTTTTACATTAATACTTAATCAGATATTATGCATTTGATCCAAAATAAAAAAATGAATAAACTTACAGACTTTTTGCTTTCAGCTGATGGTGAGACATGCTGGGACACGTGGACAAACTTGGTAGCAGGTTGGTAGAGCTTACTTTTCTTGACCTCTGCTGCTTCCTCCTCTGCAAAGATTAAGACAACCCTCGAATACTGATCCGGCTTATTTATGTAAACGCTTTCATTGTTATGACTTGACCCTGAACACCATTCGGACAGAAAGTGGCACTGGTTCCAAAAACAATTCATATAAACTCACTCACAAGTGAACTAAATGAGATGTTTGTTCATATAACAATACGTTGAGCAACTATGTTCAACTATAAATAATCCTATAGTGCAGTTCTCCCAGAGTTCACAGAGTCTCTGAATTTTATTAAACCATCACAAACATGTGGCCCTTAAAAATGAAGATGGTGAACTATTTCACTGCTGAGTCAGGCACTCAGTTCATTATTATTATTATTTTAAACATGCAACTTGCAATCAGGCTTGGTCCTGACATCCCACTGCTGAACAAAAGGAACATAACTGCAATGTCGCTAAATCACATCATGATGCTTGTGAAAACCCTCGCTGCTCACCTTTAGTCGCATTCACAATACCTCCACGGACAAAAGTTTTCACTCTGCTTTTCTCGCTGGTCTCAAATGAAGCCAGAAATTCTTCAAACACCTCTGCTGCTTTTTCTTCCTCCTAGACATACAAGGAAACACTATTTGTATTAATTCATTACCATATGATCTTAATAAGGTTTTATTTCCGCCAAACATTCAAAAAACACTCTCCATCGTATCTAAATGTTACATCGCAAACCCCCTGCACCTTTTTTTTGAGCTCCTCTTGTTCCTTCTTTGTGAGTGTTTTCAGTGGAGCTGCTGGTTTCCCCTTTCTATCTGCCATGCTCAAGCTGCAAGCAGTACATAATAATACACAAGGGTGGAAAAGTTCATGTTAAAATGCCTTTCAATTGGTAGCACAGAAGCAATTGTAGAGCTAGCACTTTCTTGTAGCATTTTCATGCTTTGATAATAACAGTAAATCTTAAGAGAGCTCCCTGATCCAGTGGGAGGAAGAGCCCACAGCAGCAGACATGCACTGAAGGGCAAAGCAATAGAAATCTCTGTCTTCTGTTGAGTCATCTTACCGATTTAGTGTCACTTATGGCATCCTTTCTTTGGTAAGATATTGGATACAGACTATTAAAGGAGAAAAACACAGAGTATTAATCGCCAAATAAAATAAACAACACACAGGCATAGAAAAAACTAGTGCTACTCATCAATAACCACACACAGTGCTAACCTATGGTACCAGGGGGGTGGACACTGGAGTGTTTACAACCCTTAAGTTTGATAGTTAAAGCCAAGAAGATGAAGTGCATTAAACTAAGAGGCTCTTTGAACAATAAACATGCACTACTTAAACAGAGAAGCTGGTCAGGTCCATCTGGAGCAAATAAACGTGTTTAAAAGGCCTGGACAACACACAGGCTACCATTCCACTTTGCTAATGTTAGCTAACGAATAAAGAGCTAGCCCACCCTTAACCTTCACATGAATAATGCTAGAGCTTATATTTCCTCTGTCAACCTATGACCCCAACAATTCAGTAACTCGGACACATTTGCATCTTTCATAATCGCAAACACCTCCCTCAGTGCTAACACTCACACAGAGCTCAGACACTCTTAGCTAGCTAACATAACTGTCTCTTTATGTTGTTCTGAAACGCCGCAAAAGCGCCGACTGACCGCGCAGGACAGCGTTTAAACCACAGTGCATGCACACAACCCGATATAACCGCAACTTACAACGTGTGTTAAGCTATTGCTTCACCATTTGTTTGCGACTGACAAGTGGTTTTTCATCACATCGTGCTAGCACGAAGCGAGTGGAGCTCCTGTGAGAGGACGCCTGCTCTTCTCTGCTCGGTCCGCAGCTTAATTAAAGGAGTCCGTATCTCTGTGCGCTCATACTCCACTCATTACGGAGACTTCTCTTTCTTTCATCTACCTGCTGCTACAGTTTTGCCTCCTCACGTCCAGGTTTGTGGTGGTCACCGGCTGTGGGGTTTTCATAAATCTCATAAATGTCAGTTTGGGGTTTAAACAAAGAGAGAGAGAGAGACCCCTTTATTTATTAAAGTGCAAGAGGCTGATTTAAAGCACTTTTGAACACCAGTGGACAAAAGACAGTCCGAATCAATTACTGATTATATGTGACACGTGTGATGGAAAATATTAAGGTATATAAAATAATTATAATAAATTCAAAACGTGCCCCGATCATCAAGCTGCAAAGCAATTGGTGGACCTTAGCTTACTTGTTTTCATGATCATTTGTACCCATTGAGTTATTATCCAGTCCAATCCAATCCAACTTTATTTATAGAGCACTTTAAAACATAGTTACCAAAGTGCTTTCCAGTTAAAGGATAGCCATAAAAAACAATAACCACATATTAAACAAAAAGGAAAAATAAATAAAACATGGAAAACTACAAAGAAAAGATGTACAATAAATTAAAATTAAAAATGCATTAAAAAAAATTAAAACTAATCAAATAACTGACTAAAACTGATTAGAAGCCAACTCTGATACTACTCCTAAAATGCCTTGAAGAAAGTGTGTGTTTTTAAACGTGATTTAAAACTCGAGCGTTAGGTCCAGCCTAATATGGAGGGGCAACGTTGCTGTTGTGGCAATTTGGGAGCCACACCAGCAAAAGCTTGTCCCCCTGGTGTTTTTTCAGACAAGGAGTGACTGGTCCTTGTTGTCCACTTTGAGGAGTGTGTATGTGTTGAAGGTCTGCCAGGTAGGAAGGAGCTAGGCAGCTAAATATTTTTTAATTGATTCTTAAATGGACAGACAATCAACGTAAAGAGGCAAGACCCAAGGAAATATGTTCATGTTTAGGTGTCCCTGTCAGCAGACAAGCTGGGTTTTTGGACTATTAGTAGGCGCAATAATGAGGCCTGATCAATACCAACAAAAAGTGCATTACGGTAATCAAGGTGAGTGGTCACAAATACGTGTAAAACTCTCTAACTCACAAAAGTGATAAAAGACACAAGTTTAGAGAATTGCCTGAGATGAAAACTGTATTTATTTTGTCAATTTTAAGATTTATGCATATTTTTACCCCAAGGTCGGTAAAAACTGGTTCGTGAATCTGACAGTCATCTACATAAAAAATGAAATGAGACATTGTGTTTGTTAAATGAGAGCGCATCAAATAAATAAAAGAAAGGGGTCCAAGGATGGATCCTTGAGGTACACCACATGGGAGGGAGATGAACAAAACTTACCAAGTGAGACAGAAAAATATCTGTCAGGTAAGTATGACTTGAACCAGTAAAGGCAGGACCTCTGCCAACATGATGTTAAATGTTGTGATCTAATGTGTCAAAGGCTACTGTGAGATCTAAAAGCACAAGTATAACAGAGTCCCCAAAGTCAGCGGTTTGAAGAAATAAAAAAAAATAAATTCAAAAGTACTTTAAAAACTTGACTGAAACACCTCAAAAATATTGTATTTGGAAAAAAGGCTGCAGCTGTAAGGCCACTAGTTTTACACACGTGGTACATGTATAGAGAATAGTTTTGATTAATGAACATCACAATACACAGTTTAACTGAAACCTTATGTGATATTAAATGGAAAATGAAGCAGTAAAGTAAGTGTCCACACACACCTGCTGTCGTCTATTTCCTATCTCTACCTTAGATGAAAAAGTTTCAGGTCATAATCCGCCATCATGAGCTGCATGTCAACATACAAAAAGTGGAAACTTTTATTAAAATACACATCTTTCTATTTTCCTGTTGTCATTAGCTAACACCACTTCTGCTTGTTTTGGTCATTTTAAAAGTATTATGTCTGCAATAGCTAATTAGGTTTTAGAGAGACTACTAACCTCATTAGAACAGGGCAGATTAAAAGAACTACATTCAACCTATGATATCTTGTTGCTATGATAAATACATATATAAATATATTGATAATATACAGTGTCAAGATCCAAAGTTTAAAAGAAAAACGTATGGTACAATTTGCCATGCTCAAACTGCAAACAGTGCAACAACAACAACGTATGGTAAGACACATTTTGCCATAGATAGATAGATAGATAGATAGATAGATAGATAGATAGATAGATAGATAGATAGATAGATAGATAGACAGATAGATAGATAGATAGATAGATAGATAGATAGATAGATAGATAGATAGATAGATAGATAGATAGATAGATAGATAGATAGATAGATAGATAGATAGATAGATGTAATTAGCAGAGCTCAGAGAGGGCACATGAGGGTTGTTTTGGATAGCCTTCAGTTTACTTTAGCACCATTCTGTGACATTACTGGGATAGTGGAATGCCCCATTAGGACCCGGGTATGATGGTGGAGAAGTTTTCACAATGACTGAAGAGGATAATTATTTGACTCACTGTTCAGACAACCAGGAGCAGTAAAGCAGTAAATGATTAGTGATATCCAGTGAATGTGATGAGAGCTGTACTATAGAAACATGTTAGATTATATATGTTTTATTTCAATGTTATAATAAACCTTTATACGCTAATCATTTTTTAAATAACTATCTACAGTGCACCAATTAATGTGCTATGCTTGTGCCCCCTGTGTCATTCTGGGTCTCCTGTTAAAAGGTGTTTATTACCAGATGGAGAGAAAAAAGGGTTAAAAGCCCAAAATGGCCACCATATCCCCTCATCATCATCATCATCACCAGCAGCAGCAGTAGTAGCAGCAGCAGCACCAATACCTCAGAAGCCCATCCCCTAGCGTCCGTGCTGGGAATGTACCGTGTATGCGCATGGGCGGAGAAACTGCCGCTGTGCGCTGTTATTATTGTAAGAGTAATTTCTTTTTTTCTTTTTCTTTTCTTTTTTTTTTTATTTTAAAAAATGGCGTCCAGTCAGGGAGGCGTGGGAGCTGTCACCGCTCTACAAAGCCATCACTATCCCACCGGACCTCACTGGAGCCCGGGCATCACACCGTTCCAGCAGCAGCACCACACGGCCCGAAGCCTGGACCGGGCTCTGGAGGATGCCGTGTGCTCGGGGATACTGAACCTGAGCGGCAGGAAGCTGAGGGAGTACCCGGGGATGAGCTACGATCTCACCGATACAACACAAGCAGGTGGGTTGGTGTGCACGCGTGAGGACTACAGGAAACAAAACGTAAACCAACAAAAAACAGAAAACACGTACTCGTGGATGAATGCAGCATGTCCGCATTGTGCATGGATTTTATCTCGATTTTGTGGATAAAGGCGCAATAACGTGTAGGATTATGATAACGTGACATTATTTATAGGAGTATACCGTGTACTCCGCGGACTTCTGTAAATGCACATTTGCTACATCCTGCTTGTAATTACTGTCCACCGGGGCTCGTATATCTGTAGTTTAGTGCGCTGTTGTGTTGGTCGACGCCAGTAGCTTTCAGTCCCCCCCCCCCCGCCCCCCGAGACACATGAATGAGACGGCAGGCGCACCCAAGTAGGTGCTGTGCAGTGGTTTGCACACCAAGCTGCAGCTGATTCGGCACGGGGCAGCTGGAGCACTACACGAATGAAGCCTGCGGCAACGAAGAGTGTGATTCTTGCTCAATGAATATCATTTGTGATGAGCATGTGGCACACACACACGCGCGCGGCTTTTTTCATATTCGGCACAATCAGACAAAAGATGCAGGGTACTTGCTGGCAGCCTCACGCCCCTTTGGTTGCTTGGCTGTATATGCCCATATAGTGTAGCTTGTAATGTACCAGACAGGAGGAAGACACGGGTTTACTTTTGGTTTCACGTGTAGGCTGATTCCTGTTTTAACCCATGTCTTTATTGG
Organism: Simochromis diagramma; assembly: GCF_900408965.1. Lineage (NCBI taxonomy): Eukaryota > Metazoa > Chordata > Actinopteri > Cichliformes > Cichlidae > Simochromis > Simochromis diagramma. Next base: position 1,777,481 of record NW_024386883.1, read on the forward strand.
GCGATCTTTTTCTGGGTCACCCTTAACCGTAGTTAGTGGGTCAGTATTAGTATCACGTTTTTCAGCAGTCTGTGTTATCAGTGTGAGGTCATACATACATAAGTTTTATTGGGAATGGCCTGACTTCAGTGGCTGTGCGTTTAATTAGGGTAGACATACATATATTCATCTTTTTGCACACATTTGGTAATTTTGGTAAGACTGGCTTGCTATTTATCATTTCCAAGCATTAACATGAGCATGTGGAAGATGCCAAATCTCAGAAATGATAGTCTCCTCCTCTGATGTGTCCATAGACCATCTGGTGTTAATCTGTCATCATGTGCAGCTCTTACCCTTACCCGTACCCCCAGGGTGTTAAAATTTTCTACTCCAAGATTTCAGAACCTCTTCACATCTAGACAGTCTTCTTTGAGCACACCTGAAAGTGACTTGTTTAATTACTGAATCAAAAATAAAGCAAAAAGCACGATATGCACAGGGCTCCAGCCACTGAAAATCATTTGTGGGCTTGGTAGGAGGTGAAAGGTTTGCTGAACAAGCAGACATGTCTTCCAGTACTAAGCTATAATCCAACTATTTTCTTACATGCTGCTCTGCTGTTCTTAGTCGTTAGTAATCGTTTTGTGAGTGGGCTTGTCCACCCAGATCTATGGAAATTTGCTCATTTGATAGTCATATGTGCTAATTCTCCAGAATAAACAGGACTTATAACAATACACACCATTAATAACCCAGAGGAGCTCAGGGCCTTTTTGTTTTACACAGATTGCCAGTCATGTTTCGTGACAAACCGCAAAACAGGAAGTTTGGGGTGAACTATTTACAGACTGTTAGGCCGTCTTTGTAATGATCTGCTCTTCTACTAGTCAGCTTTGCTCCATTGAACTTCAGTCAAAACATCTGCCAAGAGTTTTATTTATTTATTTATTTGCGTTTTAAATTTAGAAACAGCTTCTATTATCTGGAGTGCTCATTATAACAGCGATGATAACTCGAAGAGGTGGGAAGGTTTATATTTCTGTGCCAGTGCAATTCAGGTGCTGTAAATGCTGCACGCCTCGCGCTTGTATCTCACGCCTTCATTTCACTCTGTCAAATTAAAGGTGTGCCAGAAGGGAAGTGTCACTTTCAGATGTGCGAAGAGAGATCAACACCTCACGGCGCTACCCTTTACATCAATTGCAATCTCTGCTGCAAATAGAATCGGTGTCATTTTTGCTGGCTCAGTCAAAATCAGATGCAATTTAAAGTTAACTTTAATGCATCTTTTCTTATAAGTCTTTGCTGCAGCTTTCAGTCCTCACTGAACAGTGCCAGCTCTGTAAACTAAGACCCAGCTTGTTAAGCTACATTATTTGTTACACCTGAAAACTGAAAGGCGTTTAAAAAAAAGAAGAAGTGGCTCTTGATATTTCTCGTGATAAGATATTTCGATAACATCGCATTGCTGCTCTTAGAAAGCGAACGGATTCGTCTGACGGCTAAGCAGCAACCAAAAAGGGAGCGGACATCACACGAGGGTGTCCGTTTGCAGTGTGCTGCTGCTGGTTTGTCTCCAGTCGGGTTGTTTTCCCACAGGGAAAGCGCTGAGAATGCTGCCCCGAACTTGTGTAGAAGTGCATGCGGGTTAGTGCATCTATCTGGGCAGATGTTCAGGTTCATAACCCCAGCATGCCTCTACCTGCCATTACCCCACCGCCGCGAGGTGCCTTCACCGTACCTTCACAGGTGTGCGTTATTGTCAGATATTCAGCCAAGTTTACACCAGCTGTTTCTGTGACTTCTCAGGAAAAATGCTAATAAAGACATTTCAAATTGGGATTTCTTGGAGACCATGATGACTCATTTATGGTATAATCAACAATACATGCATTAGATTTAGTGTGTGGTTTTATCTTCCATTTTTAATGGCTGTGCCACAATTGAAGATCGCACCTAATCTGTCATCACACTATAAACACTTCACTGTCTGGCTAATTACTCCGTCATCCACAAATAGTTTGATCTAATATTTAATGGCCAAAATGAAGAGGTAAGTGAAAAAAGGCGTGTAATGCAGATTTGTCACAAAAAGAGATAATTTGACAGCCAAGAACAAACCAAAAAGCCCACTAAGATACCGGAAGTCCTTGAAACAGGGGGCCAAAATGCAACTTGGGCATTCTTTATTCGATTTTGTGGGACTTTGTGTGCACAGTAAATCTCACAAGGTGCTGCTGCATTCCTTATAAGTTAAACTCTTCAAGGACGGCTTCCACAAGGACACAAGTATCAAGCAAACATTCTCTGCCTTAATAATCAACCAGTGTAAATACTGAAAGCGCCACAGCTCATTAAAGTTCAAGCAGGCTGACGCCTCCCAAAGGCTTTAAAAGTGCTGCTCATTCTCTGTGCTCTGTTAAATCAAACATCCTCTGTCTCTCCTGAAAGCCTGTGCAGAACAGCAAGCGCTTTGGGCAACAGAGTCGTCCCATAATTATGTCTTATATATGAGACACAACATAAAATTTTCCTTTAAATCCCTTTTTGAGAAAATTGTTAGTGCCCTTTAGTTGAAGGTAGTCTTTGAAAAATATCAGAGATAAAGGCCTTTACTCACCCACGCCTAGACTGGGTTATAGACGCAGGCCTGTATATTAATGATGCCACTGTTAAACATTTAGACTTGAATGTAAAATGATCAGAAAATGAAACGGTGGTCTCTAATTGATGCTTTTCTGTGAAGCAACAGCTTAAAAAGCACTGGAGTTACAAACACGTTCAACAGAAGTAACATTCACATTTTAAAAAGGCACCAAGGACATGTTCACAGAATTTTTCTTTTAGTTCGCAGCTAGGCTTTATCTGCGTGGCGTACGTGCGCGACAAAAAGCTCAACAAATGAAGGTATAACCACAGTAAATTAGAAATGTGTGTGTCATATAACAGAGTGTGACTATTTTAGTGTCGTCTCAAAGTAGGATGTGTTAGAATTTAACAGGAACAATGTGGCATGTCTGAATTTTCCAATCAGACATTTGTAGTGTCCAAATTTGTGTAGTGTGACACAACCAGAGTGTCTGCTTCTTCATTTAAAAATAGGAACATGAATCAAATGCTTGACATGTGATTTAATTTCATTCAATTAATTTCTGGTGTAATAGACTCAGTGAAAAATTAATGTTGGGGTTAATATCTTAGGCGCTAAATGTATAATAAATAGTTTGAACAAAAATCAAATACTATTATATGTCTGAAAAGCCTATGATCATAGAATAGAATAGAATAGAATAGAATAGAATAGAATAGCCCTTTACTGTAAATAAAAATAGTAAGGCAGCAGGAATAACTAACAAACAGGAGAAATATATACAAAACAAGGGAAAGGCACACATTACAGATCAGGTTGCAAAGGACTTGGTCTGAGTAGAGTCCTTGTGAGTGGCCTGAGTGATGAGGGTTACTAAGACCATGGCTCAGATTGGTAGGTGGGTGGACAGGGATGCGGTGTAGGGGGATAGTGTTTGTTTACAGACCAAATGGTCCAGGGAAAGAAGCCGTTTCTGCACATCTATAGTATCTATATCTATATTAATGTTTTTGCATATTAATGTGTCTGTGTGTCTGTCAACACCGGGTGCTGCTGAAGCATGTCTCTGCCCAATCCAGATGCTTCAGGATTGGGCAGAGATCAAAGGATGCGGGTTCATGGATCAATTGGACCGCGTTAGTGCCTGACGGTGATTACAAGCTCTCACGGACAACCCCTGCACAGTAGCTGAACAAACGCAGCTGATCAAGAGACTACCCGATCTCTAAGGCCAAATCTCACAAAGAGCACTCTGCACGGTCCAACCCGCAGCACCGGACCACACCCAAATCCTGACAGCCATAGTGGCTGTGGCACATCTGCTGCAGGGTGAAAATTAATTAACCCCAATTAATCATCTCCTTGACATGCACCTTCCATGTTTTCATTAAACTGAATCCTGCGGCATTATTGACAGAATACAGTAAATAGAGTATGATGGGCTCATTTTCCTGCAGCTTAGAGACAAATAACTTAGCGATAACAAGCTGAATTTCTAAATAGCAACTTAAAGCAATTTTTATCCTCTCTTCAAAATCAGTCTCTTGCTGATCAGAGACTCACTGTTTGCTCCAGAAGAAAGCAATTAGTATTCATTTTGCTGTGTCATGGAAGGACATATCCAAGCAGCATCTGCACTACGAACACAAATGAATAGATTGATGGTGCCGTGGAGCCTTGGTGGAGTGCTTCTCTGCCTGGCGGGCCTTGTTCTGTGGGAGCTTGAGGCTGCAAGCAGGTGGATTAAAGACCCACTGTGCGCTGCAGATGGTGCGTGGCCTAGGTTGGAGGAGGGAAAAGTGGGAAAAGATAGACAGGCATATAAAGCCTGTCTCCACCTACCCCCCAGCTCCCCCATCACCCAGATGATTCAACTACTAACACAGAATACCCAGTTGTGGGACCAGATTAGGGTGTGGAGGGAGATGAGGGAATTGACTATATGCAGCTGGGTTACAGCATCAAGGTCCAAGCCTGAGGGAGAGGCAGAGTTTAGTCTTAATGGAAAGCGTGTATACCTTGTGACCTCAGCTTTAGTCTTTCCCCATGTGGTAATTTCTGCTTCCCTTAACCCTTTGGCTTCTTTTCCCTTTGTGCTGCTGACTGTGTCATAGTCTGCTTCTCACTTCTGCTTACTGACTGCTGTCAGAGCCCATAGACAACACAGTCAGAGCCTATCTGTGGAAACCTGCTTGAGCTTTAAATCCATATTATCTGACCTTAGTTTCCTATAACCACTGTCTGGACGTTTGGTCATTTTAATTGACTAGTTTTAGTTTGACTAGTCACTAGTTTTGCTGCAACTAGTGGCACTTTTGTTTAAATGCTATTGTGAGAAGCCATATTAGGAATCACACTAGTAGCACCAGAAAGCTAATCTGCTTTCATGTATTAGTGGCATGTATGTAATAAATGCAACTTTCTCTTTTCCCTGGTATTAATTAACCAACAACAAAAACAAGAATTATCCCTCCAGACAATAACTGCTGCAATCAAATGTCCGACAAGTAGTGATAATGACTAAGAGCACGGAGGACACTGACATCTGATATAAAGGATATGGAACAAATATCTAGTTTATTATTGATTCTTCAGTTTGTCTGATTCTTCAGGCGGTTTTGTTCTCCTCAAACTGTCTTGTAATCTGACCGAATGGGGCGAAAGGTTCAACATATAGTATGTAATGTTAAAATGCAGGTAAATCAGGCCATTTCAATACAATTCAGGTCAGTTTCTTTTCATAGCTGATAACAACCTTCAGTAAAAGTAGAGAAGGTGTTACATTGCACTGGGGATGAATGAATAAAGGCCTTACTTCCCGTATTTAAATACTAGATACGATATCCTTCATACTAAACAGTAACATTTAATAGCAGGTAAGTGAATTTAGTTTCATTAAAACCTTTATACTGTAGCTCAGTTGTTTAATAAATAGTGGTGCCTATATGTAATTTCACATAATGAGGGGATGGAGGCGCAGCAGTGTTTGGTTTTCCCAAGCAAAGGATAGCGCACTTTGGTTATGTGGGACAGAATAATTGAAAGCCTTCTGTTTATCTGGAGCTCTGCAGCAGCAGCTCCTCACTCTAATTATCTTGTCACCCAGAGATAATTCACAAGACAAGATTGTTCACGCGTGCACACACACGGACACAGACACGCACGGCTCAGGAGGGAGAGCGGGTTGTTCACTAACCCCCTGCTACTCTCCTCATGTTGAAATGTCCTTGCCACGATACTGAACCCTTACACCGAACCCTGGTGTATTATCCGTGTGTGAGCATGTGTACAGTAGAAAAACAGAGTTGTAAGACTCAGGTTGCGGTGTAAGGTGCTTTTAGAAAAGTGATGTGCCAATGTGTCCACATTCTCAAAGAATTTAAAGGACATTAACTTGACTTACTGTGAATTTCCTCTGATCTAAACTACTATTTGCCCAACCTTTAAAAAGGCATTAATCTTAGTAGGTAGTGATTTATGTTACTTTGTAGCAGACATCCTCATAATGTAACTGTGTTAACAGATTTAGGTTAGTGAAACACGAGTAGAATACCAACAGCACACACGCAGACACGTACACACATAATTTATAGGCACTGAATCAATAAGTGTTTGACGGGGAATTCAGTGCAGTGCAAGGTAACCTTACAAGTATCCTTGTGTTTCTGGTTAAAGTGCACGGGGTCAGTGATTATTTAAGCGGAAATATGGGCACGATCTAAAGACCTTTAAAAGAAAATAAAGAGTTAAGCTATGCTTCAATTGATCACAGGGCATATTTACATTTTGTTGGCAGGTAGCAGTGAAATTTAATCGTCATGTTTCAGTGGATGAACCTTCCTGTTTTTCCTCTTGCAACATAGGTTGAAGACTGAGCCTCAAAGACCATCAGCAGTATATAGGATAAACATTATTTAATATGACTTTCCAAAGTAAGTATTTGGAATACATGTGGAAATTCTGAATGCTGGCTGAGGACAGATATCTGCATAATGAGCTTAAGCATCTGTATCTGTATGCTTCCTTTATTTGACGTTGTTGGGATGAATTCTAAATATTTTATTACAGCAGGCAGATAAAAATGGGGGGTGGAAGCAGAGATTACATTCATGTTCCTGTTGCAGAACAAAAGCACATGCATGTAGCTCATTAATGCATGGCTATGATTTTTTTTTTTAGCAAACTGCCTTCAGCGGTTAAACAGAGCGTGTTTAACCGCTACTTCTGCTGTCGCTTTGTCGTTTACACAAAATATCTTGAACGAAAGGCATCGTCTAATTCGGTCGACATAAAAATGGTAAAATTGATCTCATTTGTTTGTACAGATATGTTTGCAAACACGAAAGTGTCCTACTTATCAAATCTGTGTGCTAAACATTCATCTGCCAATTTAGAAGCTAACTTCAGTGTTATCAGGCGACACAACAGACAGCTCGACAAGTTTAGGAGAACTTGTCACATTAGCTGTACTGTCAACAGTTGTTATTGTCATTTGTGGTTACCAGAAGGTGACTCATACTCATTTTCCTTTCTAGCCACACCTTGAAGTTGGCACCGGGTGTTTTACTGTAGGTGACATGTCGTGATAGGATTGAGATGGGTTGGCATTGAATTTGGCAAGGGACAATAGTGACTCCTAAGACGAATTCCTTGTAACTTTGTTGATATCTTAACTAAGAAATGCATGCAAAACTCTTAACATTTAACTGTTGGCATGGGTTTTAATATGAGTGAAGGTGAACTAAGCTCTTAAACGTGAAAAACAATTTAGCCATTGTGATATGCTGCCATGCTATTATAACCTTAACAGTTGATAGTATGGTTGTTTACTCTGGTATTGTTCTATTATATATCATAACATGATTGCAAATATGTTGAATTTGTATAAAAAGACTTATTTCAGTTAAATACAATCATAGAACTCATTCACTTTTGACCGTTCTTTTAATAAAAAGAGATAAATCCTATAAAGGATCCTAAATAAATTATTCTGTGCCTCAGCAAACCTGATTCTTCTCTTCAAAAAGTAACCCAGAAAAAAAATTATGGTTATTTTATTTTGTTGTTAACTTGTCTTTCAAAAAAAAAAACGACAGATGTAGGATGAGTTCCAACACTCTCCACTCATTCATACAAATCTAAAGCCATTAACGTGCCACTCCCAGTGAGATCGATGCTGGAAATACTGACGTATGACCCCGCCGGCAGCACTCAAACCTATAAAGCCCAAGACTCTGGTGTAATATTAGACCGACGTTCGATGAAGAGCTACGTTTCCTACTGCTCTGTCACAGATATGTATTGATCAGTGTTTCGATGCTTTGGGAATGGCTTCTTGTGCAAAAAGCACACATAACTGATGTTAAAGGGTTATAATGAGTTTGTCACCAGTGTGCTTATGCACACAAGTATTCTGTTTCTTCTCCTTGCAGATCTGTCTAAGAATCGTCTCACAGAAATCCCCCCAGAAGTGTGTCTGTTTGCCCCCCTGGAGTCACTCAACCTCTACCACAACTGCATTAAGTGCATCCCAGAAGCTATTATCAATCTGCAGATGCTGACTTATCTGGACATCAGGTGAGCCATTGCTAACACTATACTTTTATTATTGTTTCAGACTCTAATTGAATACAAAAGGAGTGAATGTTGGTATTCAGTTATATGCCAAAAAAGTGCCTGTTCCCCTTTCACCTTACTTACAGGGTGAAAATGCTCACGCGAAAGAGATGTTTCCTCTTTTGCTACAAGTCAATTCCCAGTCACCATCGTCTCAGTGTTACACGCTTCTGTATGCTATTTTAAATGCAGGTCATTGTTTTGTCTTTCTCTGCAGCCGAAATCTTCTGACAGTGTTGCCGAAATACCTTTTCAACCTTCCCCTGAAGGTTTTACTTGTGAGCAACAACAAGCTTGTGTCCATCCCTGAAGAGATTGGCAAGGCCAAAGACTTAATGGAACTGGTGAGCAGCCTGTATACATCAGCCTTTGTGTACAGTACAGAGCTTGAGGCACATACACCAGTGTTCTGTCTACACATAACAGAAAACTTAGCAAAGAATCAATTTTAAATTGTGTCTTTAGGCACTTTTTAACTAGCAGCCTGTCACAAAAACACAATCGTTTGTTCCAATTCATTTAGTTGAATCTATAAGAAAATGCCAGATAACACAGTTCAATAGATATAAAATTGTATTTTTACACCAACAAGGTGATTCCCAATAAGCTATTAGCCAAGAACTTGACATATCTCAGCATGGTGTGCAGTATGTTCTTAAAAACTGGACAAAGTGATGACAAAAGAAAATGTGACAGGCCTGAAAGACTACCTACAGCAGTGCGAGATGATCATGACAGAGAAGAGAACAAAAGATCCAACCTAAAGAAGAGCTTTTATTGTCCTTCAAGAAGCCTGGAGAACTATGCCTTAGGACTGCTTAAAGAAATGACAAGAAAGCTGCCTTAAGAGAGTTCAGGCTGTGGTGAAGAATAAAGGTGGTCATACTAAATATGGACTTCCAAGCTCAATAGATTTGTACAAACTCTGCCTTTGCCTTTTATGCTATATTTCTATGTTCTTTGCATGTCTCAGTAAGTTGCTGCACCCATTTCCCATTTTTCTATATGTATGTGTGTGTGAGAGGTGAGAGAGTGAACGCTAATAATTCCGTTTCTCACTCTTTGCCTCCCCCTGCTGGGTTGGATTTCAGGACGTGAGCTCAAACGAGATCCAGGCGCTGCCTGCTCAAGTTGGAAAGCTTCAAGCCTTGAGAGAACTCAACATCAGGAAGAATAGTCTTCACATGCTGCCTGATGGTAAATCCATCACTCATGAAGCTCTCTGTGTGTTTCTTTCACTTGAGACGCATTGATTGCGCATCACTGAGACATTTTGGCATCTATGCCAGACTTTCACAGCCAAGAGATACAACTGTGCTTTTTATGTTTTGTGTTGCCTGTCTTGTTACTGTTGGCACAGATAAACATAGCAGAAGACAACTTAATAAATTATAGTAATATATGTCTGAATAACTAAGGATACCTGAATTGACAAGCCCAACTCGAGCAATTCCTACGTTTGGCACATAAATCCATGCAGTCTGTGCTGTTGTCTAACACAGCGGTCCCCAACCCCTGGGCCGTGGACCGGTACCGGTCCGTGGGTTTTTTGGTACCAGGCCAGGAGAGTTAAAGATCGGGTGTGAAATTTATGGTTTTGAGGGTTTTTATTGTTTTTTTATCGTTATTTTTTAATCGTTTTTATTGTTGACTTGGTTTCCGTGGGTCTTTTCCCGTGTGTTATGAATAAATCTGTACCGGTACTGGTTTTATTTTGTTGTATATATCCACGACACCTTAAAGGCCGGTCCGTGAAAATATTGTCGGACATAAACCGGTCTAACAGATTAATAATATTTATAAAATTCTGTATAAAAAATCACGTGTTCAACACAATGAACTAAAAAAAATCCCCTTAAAAGCAGTTAGAGATACTTTTACCCATATTTCTACATGCCCTTAAAGTAAGAACCATAGCAAAATATTGCCATTAATTTTGAAGGATGAAATGCATTTTAATCACAAGTCAAGTTAACCCCTTTTTACATTAAAGTACCTTTGAAAAGCTTAACATTAGAACATCTGCCATAGATGGATGGAAAGAGTACATTATGACAAACAGAGCAATTGAAAAAAATTGTGTAATAACATATTTATAGATACAGATATGACCAGATATGATCTTTTTTTATTTGCTGAATTATTGTGGTTGTTTCAGGGTTAAGATAAGAGCCCAAAAACAAGAACTTGACTCTGTTTTAATGATGTTGTTAAACTATTTTTATAAGATCTACCCTAACAGCACATACAAATTTCTGATGATTGTGCAGTCGAAGCAGTGCACATCAGTTTCTTGTTATTTGTATTTTCAGAGTTGGCTGACCTGCCTCTCATCCGACTTGACTTCTCCTGCAATAAGATCACAGAGATTCCTCCAGCCTACAGGAAGCTGAGGCAACTGCAGCACATCATCCTAGACAACAACCCTATGCAGTCTCCACCGGCACAGGTATGAGGATTTGCTTTATGGTGGTGCTTTTGCCCATATGTGGGAACAGATGTACAGAACAATTGGAGCTTTATGGATTTTTTTCAAAAAAAAATAGTGGTTGTTTTTGTACATCTAACCTATCCACCCGCGTGGATTTCCTTGTAGTTCCCTCTGTAGTGGTTGGAGTGACTTCAAGAACACATTTTGTGTTTATCTATTTCAGATTTGTCTTAAAGGCAAAGTGCACATATTTAAGTACCTGAACATGCAGGCTTGTAGGATGGATAAGAAACCAGACACCCTGGACCTCCCCTCTCTTGGCAAGCGTTGCCTACCGCAACCACTAACAGATAGGTGCTGACAGATTTACTAACTTACTTGCAACCATCATCAAGTATATCATTATATCATAATGCATCTATTTATCACTTCTATTCTGTTAAAAACACCATGCATTGCAATTCTGCTGTCTAATCATTTAATGCTGTCTAATTTACGTCATTTTGCACAATTTCAGCATGGAAGATTTTTACCCAAGTAAGAACCACGGTCCTGACTCTGGAATTGGTAGTGACAATGGTGACAAGAGGCTGTCTACAACAGAGGTGAGAGTCCAAACAAGTGTCACACATGTGACATCACTCACTGACTTGTGCCTTCCTGTTTTGGAGCCTCGAGCTGAGCTATATTTTTCTGAAACCAGATCTCATCAGTGATGGGTGGATTTGAAAGCTTAAACAGACTTATATTTTAGGGAGTTGTCACTCCTAGGTGAGCCACGCCCCAGAAAGTAGAATACAATTTTATTTTCTCTTGTGTGAGAAAATAAATACATTTTACTACTTAAGAAAGAGCACATATTGAGATATATAACTATGAAAGGGTAACCCGTATCATTTTCTTGATATAATATGAGCTGTTTTTATAGGTGGTCGACTTGTTAATCACACTAAATCTAAGGAGTGGAAAGAGCGTTAGGCTTTGGTAGTAGCACTCATGCAGGTGCACAGAAAAGAAGCAGCTTGGCCGGAGCACATTTGCCACGATAAAGGGGCTGTTGTTTAAAAAAAAATACAGACAGAAGTAAATGTTAGCACACTTGGTAAAACAACATAAATATCTGACTAGACAAACTGGCAAGATGTGACCTGCAGGGCACTGTTGGATAATGGAAAGCAAGTGTGCAGGGAGGTTGGTTGTCAGCAGCAACACGTGAAGCTTTGTGAAGGTGGCAGAAATCCAAATGGAAAAATACTGATGTGACAGTAGAAGGTGGAAATGTGCAGCTCTGAATAACATATTTAAAGGACTTCCCTCCAAAACTTAAGTAGCCTCCCTTATGCCTGTAAGCTATAGCATTGCAAAACACTGTGTGAGCTTATTGTTGTGACAGGAGAATAACCGACGAGACCCAAACCAGTATAAGAGACAAGGATTCTTTCAGAAGGATGTCTGGATACATGCCAAGAACTACAAATGCAACTCAAAAGATCATTAATGGAGGAACTGAATATATACATAATATATCTGCTTATTAAAGTTGCTTAGTAAGGCTGTAAACGTGACTTGGCAAATGCTACAGTCACGTGTTGCAGGTGTGGTTTTTTTCCCTTTTAATCCTGTTCCATTTAAATACCCAAAATAGCAACAGTAATAATTCAGGTGAATTGATTGCATTTGAAACTTGACTTCCCATTCCTCTGTTTTCCTCTCCTTCAGCCTTCAGACGATGACACCGTCAGCCTGCACTCTCAAGTTTCAGAGACAGCCCGTGCCGACGCCCTGTCACTCCTCTCCAAAATGGACTCTTGCAAAGGTTACCGAAAATAAGTATCACATATTCCCTTTGAAAGCAATAACAGAGACACGGGGTTGTTGAATAAAGTGCCTAAAAATGTGACAGTTCATGTGATGAACGCGGATGCTTCCTCCCTCTATCAGATCAGGATCTCTATGACTTTATAGAGCCCAACCCGGACGAGGATCCTGCTCTGTCAGAGTGCAATGGGCAGCAAAGCAGTCATGTGTCTTGTATAAAGGTATGAATTCATCAATCAGTCTAGAAAACCGAGAAGAATGTGGGAAATCTTTTGAAGACACGTTGGGAGAGAATATCTATCTCTGTGTGCTTGGTCCTGTGACGTGACGTGATGTCCCTGTGTGCGTTCCAGGAACTGGAGAAAGTTCTTAACATGTCTCACCAAAGCAAAGATAAAGACAGCTGGAAAGAGGAGTCAGGGTGAGTTTTTTTTTGTGTGTGCAATGCTGTTACTTTCCACCATCCCCTGGACTTTTTAGGGTAACGTAACCGCTCGCTGGAAGGTGAGCTGGCACAGGTTGTGCTAATTGGTACCCAAATCAGATCCAGACAGACCAACAGAGCAAAATTTGTTTTCGGGAAGCAAGCCCGGTGATGAGGTTAGGCATGGCTAGCGGGTTGAAAGAAAAACCTGAATCAGAAATATCCAATAAAAGACATGAAAACACCAGAAGTGGTTAGCCTTAGCGTGACTGCCACACTGCTCACCCGCTCTAATGAGAAGTGAGTGGGAAGACCTAGGTATTTATACTGGAGCCAAGGAGTGGTTAATACAGACCAGGTGTGCCACTCCAGCAATTTACAGGAACCAGAGGAAACCATGCGCAGAAAGAGCGAGGGGGCGTGAGAGAACAGAAAAAAAACTTTCACTTTGTTTCTTATCGCAAATGGTGGCCGCACTGGTGTTTGGTTTGGCAGAGCTTTTAGCACACACAAAAATACATTTTGTATTATTTATTTTTTTTGTGCATGTACTACCAAGGAGATCTCTTTGGAAATGACGTGTTAGGTGATGACACAGTTTGATGGCTTTCTACCGAATTGCATTGACGTTCACATCAATCAGCGACTTCGATGATGAGTGGTGCCAGCAGGTTTCCCCCTTTAATCATCTGCATGTCTCAGCCTGAAACCAAAGACAAACATAATAGGTTAACTGGGGATTCCACATGTGTCTGTAAATGTGCTGGCCCTGCGACACACTGATGACCAGTCTTGGGAGGGGGTGGGCAAACTTTGCCCTGTGGCAGCTGGGATAAGCTGAATTGGATAAGAAGAAGCAAATAAATGGATGTGTGCCCACACCTAGATATATCTCTAATTAATCACTTGATAGTAATTTTGTTCCTCACCTTTCCCAGTTCTGATAAGGAGCAGCTAGCTGAGGAAGAGGACGATGAGCTGAAGGAAGTGCTTGACCTGAGGAAGATTGCTGTCCAGCTTCTGCAGCAGGAGCAGCAGAACAGGTGTGTGTGGCCCTCACGTCTACTCTCGTAACATAACAGTAGCTGTGTGGTACATCAGCGTTTGCTTTGCTGCTTAAATCCGTGTTGTTCATGTAACATCTTTCTGCAGTTAGCCTAACAGCGATTTCTCCCTGCAAGCCTATAATACCAACAGCATTACTAAAGCCGCTTAAAGTCCTCATTAATCTATTCCTTTCTAACAATTTTCTGTATAGGAAAGCGTTACAAAGTAGGCTTACATCATGAGCTTTTAAAAGAAACACAGTTGTTTTAAAAACTTTCCAAAGTCGTTGAGCGTGACTTTTAAAACAAAGCAGCATTACTGCCTAAGCTTCATCAGTTTGATGCCAGCGTTTTGCAAAGTAGTCATAAAAAATGTGCCGTGACTAATACATGCCCCGTTGTATAGAAATTTTAAGTAATAGTCCTGTAAGTGGTTTGACAGAGCAAACAGACAGGCATCGAAGTCTACATTTCCAGTGAACTGGACAGTTTGGTTTACTCATTGAACAAATCCACTGCGTCAGCATTCCTGCCCAATCTTTTACGCCACATCTCTACCTACTGCACTTTACCGCTTTTGTCTTTGCAAGTCAGACCCATATCAGCTTTTCCTGACTTTTTCTTCTCCACTTTTGCCATTTCCTGATCTTCTCCTGTTCCCCCGACTTGCCTACTGCTTGTTTGTGTGGCTTCTTAGACGACGGTCCTTAATTTGCAGAGCCGAAAGTCTAATTCACAGGAGGAGAGTGACCGGCCGGGCACACAGGTAGAGCGATTTTTTTTTTGTCATGGTTTACAGTTTGCTTTTTCAGATTCATTTCATACATACAGGCGTCTTACGAGAATAAAGTAGCAGCTATTTTTGATTCTTTGCACTCACTTCCTGTGACTCAGTGTTTGGTGACTCAGTGTACTGAGGTTTTGGGTTTTTTTTGTGACATGGTCAAAAAATATTTCATGCACTGCATGTGCAATGTAATCTCAGCCTGTTTGAACAGTTCTTGTGTTCGCCTGTTTGCCGTATGTGTGCGTCTGCAGATTCCTCAGTCACTCTGGAAGCTCCGGCAGCAAACCGAGACTCACACCTCAGACCGCTCGCAGGTGAGTTCTGTGCTAGTGCGTCTTCAGCTTCCAAAGAAAACTAGAGAGATGTAACTTTTGTAGATAAAATAACTCACGTTTGCTAAGAAAGCACATTAATACCCACCCCTGCACCTGTCAGTTTGTGTTGATTCTTAAATCCTCTCTGCTTGTTTTTAAAGTACTTCATGGTGTCACTCCAGTACGTTTCACATGCTTACAAGCGTGCGAAGCAGTGTGCCCTCTCGTTCCTTGTGTGCCAATCTGCCATTTGGGGAGGAAACCTTTAGCTTTTATGGACTGCTGATGGAATTTTCTGCTGGTGTCCCTGAGAGAATCTGAAAGCGCTAAAATCTTTCAATCTAAACCCACCTCCTTTTTCTGGCATTATCATTCAAAGACTTATTGTGACCTTACTTTTAATTTTTTTTTAAATGTATTTTTAAAAATTCATTATTTATTCCATTTTTGGATTGCTCCCAGGGTTACCTGCTTTACTCCTGCGCTACTGATTTCTTTAAAATTTAAATTATTTAGCTTATTTTAAAATTGTGTGTTGTTGCATTTAAATCTTTATGACTTCTTGTCTTATCTGGCAGCTTAAGCGATAGAGTCCTCAGTCTGGGCAGCGTCCACAAGAATCACTACTCCTCACTAATGGGGAGCACTAATCACTAATCACTAATCAACAGTGTTGCTTAGGATTTAGTGAAACTTGCACACAAAGATCACCTCACGGGTCTTCACCCAAACTGTACTCAAAGTCAGACCATGCCACTTTATGGGCAGCTGCTTCTCACATTTTTCAAGCTGAACTCAACATGTCCGGGGCCAGTAAACTGCTGCAGACGTGATTTACTAGCTTCCAAAGTGTTGTTCAAGTTAATCACAGGGCAGCTCGGTGGTGTTCTCCAGTAACACTTAGCTGTGAGATATACAGGAGTCTTGCACACAGATTTGTTTTTGAGTAACACAGAGCAGCCAGATTTGTTCTAGAACGCATCAACTTTTCCAAAACGTGACTGGCGGTGTGAGTCATGCACAGTTTGTCACCCTGTCTCCAAATATTTGTTGACCCTAATCTCTTTTGTTAGTTGCATGTAACATAACTTCATGGTATTTGAATGTCAAACAAAAGCTTGTGATGTTATTGTGTTGTTATATCAGTGCCTCTTTAGATGAAGGAAGCAGTGGAGCGTCAGTGCTGAGTGGACAGGTACCAACTTACTTTCTTTAAAGCAAACATACCGTGTTTCATTCACGCCCGGTTTTCCAGGCTTGTGTTTTTTTTCTTGATTGTGCCTCCCATTCTTCTCTGTAAGATGCGCAGAGTTTTATAGAGATTTTCTTTAGATTAATTTTAACTGCTTGTGTTTACAGCCCTCTTCCTCCTGCTCCTTTGATGGCTGTCTGAAGACAGATCAGTCTGATTCAGAGCCAAAGTGGCCTGAGATCCCACCTGTCCTCAATCAGAATGAAGACCGCAGGCGGAACAAGTATCTACGAAAAGATTATCTGAAGGTTGTGCAAATTCCCAGATTCTCACTGCATATTCAGTAATGTCTTTGAAACACATTCTGGATTTGGATGTGTAGAATTTACAGACAAGAGACGAAATTTCTGCCACCAAAAGTTCTCTTGCATGTGGTCTGCTTGTACTCTGTGCTTGCACTCTGTGCTTGCACTTGTACAAAACCCGTTATGTTTCTTTAGGCTTTGGATGAATGCAGGTGATAAACAGTCCCTGTGAAAAACAAAATGTAGTGTCTACATGACCAAAACAAAAAATGCATGCATTCACACACGTATTCATAAACAACTACCAACAGACCAAAACATAATCTTGGCTTGGATTTCTGGAGACTGCTGGAAAGAAAAAACAATGTCTGTTGCTCCCAGATGCTGAGCGAGCAGATGGGCCATGGACTTTCTAGATTGCATCTACTTGCAGTAGGGCTGTTCAATATAACGATATATATCGGATGACGATATAAAAACGTCTATGTTTCTTTTTACGCTATCGTTTGTTTCGTGGTGTCGCAAAATAAACTGTTTACGGCAATATTTTTTCATCGTTTTGATGGTCACTGTAGTGGCTATATTAATTTCTTAAAAGTTCTCTCTTTCTCTTATATTTAATATAACCACACTACAGACAGACAAGCATTTGTTTTTATGCGTTGTCGTTAGCAACAGCGACGGTAACACCTTCACGTGTCCGCTTGTTTATGTTCCACATAAACCTTTCACAATAAAGCTCAAGATCCTGTTGAGACTTTTCAAAATAAACGGAATCACGTGAAAGAGCAGATTATTTACGGATGAGAATTTAAAAAGAGCCGCCAGGTGCTAAAAAAATAAACCTTAGACTCAAACGTTAGAACAGGCTTTTCCCCGCAGCACACCGTGTAATAAATACTCACAATGAAAAAGGCGGCCGTTACAACTTATGTCTAAAAATGTATAGTTTCATGCATCTGTTAAAACACTCGACTCCAGCTACATGACGCGCAGTTGGAAACACTTCCCGCAAGTCGAGCTGCCCGAGATTCACAGAATTTACAGAAAATGTTACATTTTTGTGATTTATATCGTTATCGGACGATAGAATTCTTATATCGGGATATGAGATTTTGGTCATATGGCACAGCCCTAACTTGCAGAATACATTGTGCTATCAGACAGAATTGCATGCTCTATCTGATTTTCTGTGATAGCCATCTCCAAATGTACAATAATGCATGACTTTATCAGAATGATTAGAGTCGCACTGATTGTGAACACAGAAGTCAAAGGCTTCTATTTTGAGTGAAAAATTATTTTAAGAGAAGAAAAGTTTAATTTGAGCCAACAAAATCCATTGCTGCCTGCAAGAAATGTATTTCAGTGTTTGCTATTATCCATATGCACACACAATAAAAGCCCCTCTCGCTCAGTTGTTGGGATTTGTTCTTGCTCAGATCTCTACTCTGTCTGCTAACAGACATCTGCGGACCTGCTCTCAACATTTCTGCACCCTGCGCGCTCACCTCTTTCTGTACACCCTTATAAGCAGGGGTGCACATAGGTGGTCTGCAGGTGTGCATTCGCTGTCAAAATAAAAGAGGCCCACCAGATAAGAAGTTGCATTGTTTGCGTACATAAGATTTTCTGGAGGAGGACAGGCATTTGTTTAGAACTCTTAAAGATGTCGAAGAAGCAAGCTCCTTTAAGCAATTACTTTGGTGTTCCTCCACCTCCAAACAAATGTCAGGAGTCCAAACCGCAAAAGAAGCTCGTATTCTCGGAAAAGTGGTTGCAGGAGGTGAGCTGGCTTCAAACAAATGATGAACGCACAGAGATGTGGTGCAGAATATGCCGTGAAAATCCCACTCTAGCGGACAAAAACACTGCCTTTTATATGTACGCAAATGCACGTTGCAACTTCTTATCTGGTGCGTGTCTTTTATTTTGACAGCGAATGTGCACCTGCGGACCACTTATGTGCACCCCTGCTTAGAAGTGTGCCACAAAACCAACCAATCACAGACTTGGATGCAAAAAATTCACATGGCTGTTTTGGTCACCAATAGCTCGCTAGCTACTGCATTCCGGAAACACTGTCCAGAATGTAGCTAAATCCAGTGGAGTGGTTTGGTTTAAACTAGATTAAAACCATAATGGTCTTGAAAAATAATATATTTTAAAATAAAATAATTAAACATAGTAACCGAAAATGGGTTTAGCTACATTCTGGACCGTGTTTCCGGAATGCAGTAGCTAGCGAGCTGATTGGAGACCCTAACAGCCAATCAGTATTTTTGCATCAAAGTCTGTGATTGGTTGGTTTTGTGGCACACTTATAAGGGTGTACAGAAAGAGGTGAGCGCGCAGGGTGCAGAAATGTTGAGAACAGGTCCGCAGGTGTCTGTCAGCAGACAGAGTAGAGATCTGAGCAAGAACAAATCCCAACAACTGAGCGAGAGGGGCTGTTATTGTGTGTGCATATGGATAATAGCAAACACTGAAATACATTTCTTGTATGCAGCAATGGATTTTGTTGGCTTAAATTAAACTTTTCTTCTCTTAAAATAATTTTCTCCCCAAAATGCAACATTTGCACTTGCAATTTTAATTTTTTTTTTGCGTGCATTTAGAATAGAGGGACAAAAATAACGGCATAGTAGTGCAGGTCATCTACTAATGGCCATGTTGGCGGTTTGATCCCTGGCTTTTCCAGCCTTCAATCTGCATAGCACAGTATCTACGGGCAAGATACTCGCCCCATTATTTTTGTGCGATTTAGAGGCACACTAGCCACTTAATGTATAAACATGTGCCGATCACTCTTTTAATAAGCGTGTCACTGTTTAGATAAATGAATAACAAACATGTAGCACCAGGTTTGCTTCCATAAATAGAACAGGAGATGAACAATTAGCATGAAACAAAGATCTAATTATCTCTTTTGTTGACAGTACAAATGTCAGAGTGCTCGCAAAAACTCGAGTGGCAACGCTGACTCTGAGGTGGGTATGAAAATGTTATCTTAAAAGATCGTGTAAGTGTTAATGCTGCGTCCCATTCTGAATTGGGTGTGAATGTTCTATCCTCAGGAGGGTTTGCGCAACACTGATTTCAGCACTACCCTGACAGTGTTTGGACTTAAGCCAAGATCAGGTAACACATATGTCCTTGTTCTTTAAATGACACTGTCTGAATCGTTTGGCTCAGTGCTTTTCCTTTTCACTGGAATGATTGTCTCGGGGGTTTCTTGGGCATAAAAATAGTAACAAAAATAAAGTCAGTCAGACGGTTAGAACCCATCTTTCCCGTCGATTTGAAAAGATAATAAAAAACAAACTGCTGAAATGATATAAGTACGTTACATTTTACATGTTGTGTGGATATGAAAAAAGATCTCTCTCATATGTTCCAATTTCATTGAGCAAAAAACAAAACAATAGTGTTTACTTACTAAAAAAACCCTTCTAAAGACATCATAGGTAAAATAAGCAACTCTGTCTAAAGGATGTGTTACCGCGGAAAACATCGTCGATGCCTATATGTGTTGAAATGACAATGTTAAGAATGCCTTGTTTTCACACTGAGTCACTTTTTTTTAAGGTGGAGTCTCATCATTCTTTCACAAGAATTAGGGAGGGTTTTCTAAAGAACTGCTGGTCTGCATCCCCATAACCAGCTTTTGGATACAGTCATAAAATCTTCCTGGATGTACAAATAAAACTTGTTTTACTTTGACAGGAGGATATTAAATCGTGAATTAACCTACTGAAAAAAAACAAAAGCAAAAAAAACAAACAAACAGTGTCGGGGAAAAATCACGTCTGCCAGTTTTCAATAAGGATTAATGTGACAACCTCCTGACTGCATGTTCTCTCTGACTATAAATCTCAAAGAGCTAATCCTTGCCTTGCGTAGACTGCAGTGCCAGCTGAGCATTTTGTAATGCATGTCCACAATCTGTTCGCAATTTTTGTAATCTTGCATCTGTACACTGGCGATTTTAAGTCACACGATCAAGATGTGATTGAAGTGCAGACTTTCATCTTTAATTCAACTGGCTTAACAAGTCTTTCTTTTTAAGAACGACCTTTTGTTTGTCTCCTTCAGTTGCATCAGTGTCTCTTTGGGCCTCATATTAAAGAAGAAGTTTTATTATTATCCAGTGCACAGCAAAAATAATCGCAGCGGTTTACACTGATCAGTAAAATTAAGAAAGTTATTGGAATTCTAATAAAAAATAAAGAGCCTAAATTTTTACAAAATAAAGTGCATCGAAGGAATACGTTAGAAGTGACCATGAAAGCCCAAGTTGTACTAATGCCTTGTGCAAAGGTCTTTAAAAAATTTAAAAGGCTTAAAGGTTATGGCTAAGCTGCTCACAACTGTTTTGGACAAAAGTCTCCAATGAGCTTTGATGCACAGTGCTGAAGCAGAATGCTTTGCTGGTGTTGCTTGACCTCTGACCGTCACATTTTACTTGAATGAGATACTCAGTGTGTGTCTCAGGTTCTGCCTTGGGGCGGTTTCTGCCTCGTATCTGTCTGATCTTTTCCTTTCTTTTCGGCTGCTTTTAACTTCAGGTCGTCTTCGACTTTTCTTGATTATGGTGTACTACAAGGTTCTGTCTTGGAGGCTTTACTGTTGCTGTACCTCCTGCGTCTTTAGCACATTTTGACAACGTTCAAAGACGTTATTTATTTCTTTTAAGCCCCAGGATGTTTCTGAGCGACAGATCTTGCATAGTTGCTTAGACTCTGTTAAAGGTTGGTCGGCTGACAGTTCTTCTCAAATTGAAGAGGAGAAAACGACTTTTCGTATGTGACCCTGAGAGATTTTTACCTAAGATAATTGAAACTCTTGGTCGCTTGCCACATTTGCTAAGTGTTAACTTTTGATGTTTGCTCTTCCCTAAATCACTTAATTATTACCAGGTTGAGTCCTACTGTGTCACGCTGTGAAATGGAAGTTCTTATTCATGCCTTGATTTTAATCAGGTCTGGATTATTAGAATTTGTTGCTGGATTATTAACACAGCTTCTGTGAGGCTGGGAATGAAAGGAGACAGTGCTTTTGCAACAGTGGCCCCAAGACAAAACTCTTCTATTGTTTTATTTACATAATTTGTCGTGGTGTAGCGAGGGAAGAGGCCTCTTTTGGCAATGAACAGACTATCGTCCAGTCCATTTTGAGCTTCTGAAAACTGGAATATGTCATAATATCAAATATCTCTACTTCCTAAATAGTTGATGTAACATTTTTGATAAAGCTGAAAGTCTGCACTTTAGTCACATGTTGGCTGTTTCATTTAAAATCATTTCATTTAAAATATGCAGGCATTTTGGGTAGTTCAATCCATAAAGTGTTATACTTTTTTTTAGCCTATATATGGTTTGCAAATTAACTACTAACAAAATACAAACTTTAACACCGATCAGAGTATAATGAAAAAGTATTTTGACATATTTGTCACAGTTAAATGTTTTAGAACAGCGGTCCCCAACCTTTTTTGCACCACGGACCGGTTTATGCCCGACAATATTTTCATGGACCGGCCTTTAAGGTGTCGCAGATAAATACAACAAAATAAAACTAATACCAGTACCGAAAAAAGGAAATTTATTCATAGCACGCGTGAAAAGACCCAGGAAAACAGAGTTAACGATAAAAATGATAACAAAATAACGCTGAAAACCGATAAAAACCCTAAAAACTATACATTTCACACCTGAGCCTCAACTCTCGCGGCCCGGTACCAAACGACTCACAGACCGGTACCGGTCCCAGGCCCGGGGGTTGGGGACCGCTACACTTAGAACATCAGCACATTTTAATATTAGATAAAGATAATCTGAGTTGATACAAAATGCATGTTTTAAACGATGATTTTATTAATTAAGGGGAAACAAGCTATCCAAGTCTGCATGGTTCTTTGTCCAGGGTTGCCCCATCCATAGCAGTAAGAATTGAAATCAAACATTTATGAGAACTTGCCATCACTGTGGAGGAATTTTGCCCAGTCTTTTTGTTATTGTTGGATCATGAACTCTGAAAGACTCTCAGGTCTTTCGTGACCTCCTGGATGAGTCTGCGATGTGCTCTTGGAGTAATTTTGGTCCGCTGGCACACTCCTGGCAAACTTCACCACTGTTCCAAGTTTTCTCCACTGAAATTAGCTTTGTAAAAAATTTGAGCAGTCGCAGTAAATTCATGATTTAACAAGGGCGTCAGGTAGCTTTGGATAGCTTTGTTTTCATTAATTTACAAAGTCATATAAAAACTGCATTTTGTATTTAAATGCAAAAAATTCTGTCTGCCTTATTTGGAGTGTTTTTTAATTTTCTTTTAAATTTACCTGTTATATGTTACCTGGTATACGGTGATATTCTTTGAATTGGCTCCGATTTTTATAAAAGTCTAAGGAGGTTGGAAAGAAAGCGACTGGACGTCTTTAAGTTTCTTGAAGACGTTTCACCTCTCGCCTTGCTTTCTTCCCACGCTCCTTAGACTACAACAACAACATCTTGGATGACTGAGAACCTGCAGAGACTCTTTGATAAAAGTAAAGAAGACCTTCACTGACTAGGAAATGAAACTAAATCAGCCAGACTGTGTCTCGTAAACCGAAAGGAATGGGATAACTTGAAATAAAGGAAGACATGCACAAGCACACTGTACGCTTCCTACTGTAAATACAGATTTAGATTGTATCACAGCCACACCTAATTCCAGGTAACACACAGCACAGATTGGTTCCTTGGACATTGTTGGGATTTGGTCTTATACAGTAAGAGCTCATATTATTTGATAGACTTTCACATTAACTCTGCATTTCTATTGTCAGACTGAAAACGAGCAGGTGGCCTGAAATTGAACTGAGCGACTGTGATGTACTAAATACTTTTTTTTCTGTTCTTCTTATTTCCTTTGTGTGTTCTTTGGATTGTTACCCCCATCTGTAATTTTAGCCTTCACCAGAGGAAGCCATCAGGAGATCAGCTCTACAGATCCGAGCTTCACGATGAGAAGGAAGATGGAGCACTTGAGAGAGGAAATGGAGCAGATAGGACTGTTACGACAGGTCAGATGCCTTGCAGCTTATTTATGCCTTTGCGTTTGTACGAGTCATGGAGTCATACAGAGGCCAAAGCTCAATAGATCCTGCTTTTGTTTCAGTGTTTACGCCTTCGAGCTAGACAATTGCTTCTTATCCAGCCTTCCTGCTTAGGAATACAGATTCATCATGACTTCACTTGGTTTCCAAGGAATTAAGAAACACGCTGAGTCTAAATTGACTCATCTATTTATGCTGGGGCTATAGCGACGGAGGGATGGGTGTGGAGGGCTGAAACACTTTTGTTTTTGCTTATAAAAATAATTTAGGAATCAGGGTGGGCTGGGCATGCCTAGCTGGACCTACAACCTACTAATTCCAACATAGTTGGGAGGATGTGTGAAATTTAAATAAAAACAGAATGCAGTGATTTGCAAAACTCATAAATCCACATTTTATTCACAACAGAACACAGAAAACGACAGTTAAACAATGTTTAACCTGCGACACGACATCATTTTAAGAAGAAAAAATGGTCATTTTGAATTAAATGGGAGCAGCACATGTCAACAAAGTTGGGACAGAGCCATGTTTGTCATTGTGCAGCATCCGCTCTTCTTTTTTTAACAGCAGGACTTTTGGGAGGGGAATGTTTTCCTGTTCTTATCTAATAGTGGACTCAAGCTGCTCAACAGTCCTGGGTCATCAAATGCTGGACTCCAGGCAGGCCAACTCAGCACCCAGACTGTAGTAGATGCAGTATGTGATTTGGCACTGTCTTGTTGAAATATGCGAGTTAAAAACAAAGAAAAATATGTTATCTGGAAGTGAGCGTATGTTGCTCTGAAGCCTGTATATCTTTCAGCACTGATGGTGCCTTTCCAAAAGTGTAAGCTGTCATCAGAGATGGAGGTTTTCTTAACTGAACACTAATAAAATCCCACATCATACCTCTCCTGTTTCATCCACAAAATGTGGCATCCATGTTTTCCGAAAAGAATTTCTAATGTTGATTTGTGCGACCACGGAACATTTACTCCACTTTGCCTCAACCAATGAGCTTTGGTTCTTTGCATAATAGAGCTTTAACCTGCTTTTGTGGATGTGGCATGGCAAACTGTGTTCACAGATGTTAATTTTAGAAAGCATTCGTGAGCCCCTGCAGTGATTTCCGTGAGAGAATCATGTCTGTTTTAAATGGAGTGCCACCAGAGGGCATGTAGATCAACAACATCCAGTACAGACTTTTGGCCTGCGCAAAAAAATGTCTCCAGATTCTCTAAATCAGGGGTCCCCAACTCCAGGCCTCGAGGGCTGGTGTCCTGCAGTTTTCAAATGTGTCCGTGATCCAACACAGCTGATTCAAATGGCTAAATTACCTCCTCAACATGTCTTGCAGTTTTCCAGAGGCCTGGTAATGAACTAATCATGTGATTCAGGTGTGTTAACCCAGGGTGAGATCTAAAACCTGCAGGACACCGGCCTGGAGTTGGGGACCCCTGCTCTAAATCTTCAATAAAAAATATCTTTCATAAAATAGTAAAGGGCCTCAATTTAAATGTTTGATATTTTTCTTCCATTGTGAACAAAATACAGGTTTATGAGATCTGCAAATCATTGCATTATCTTTTGATTTACGTTTTATACAGTGTCTCCAATTTTTCCGAACTGGCTTTGTAAGTACACTCTTACTGTTCCCACAGGAATTAAGAAGGTGTGCAGCTGGGTTCTGCTAACCAAATGCACTTGATTAATTCATCATCACCAAATGTGAGCACCTCAATGAAAGTCAACGTTTTGGCATTCTTCTCGCCTGGAGTATTCGGGCATTCTAACACATGATGGGACAAGGTCCCAAAGTCACACTGAGCAATGATCAGAGATTCTGCACAAACCCCAAGAGGTACAACTCACGTGTAGCTCAGAGAATCCTTGCAGCTAACGAGGCATTCAATGCCAAGCTGTGGCATGTGTTTGCCTATTTACTTTTGCCATTTTCAAGCAGCCCTGCAAGAAAGGGACAAAGAAAGTATCAGGGGAAAGCGAATGATCAGGTTAACATTGTGGTTTAGTAGTTGCACACATGCCCATGCAACCTGCTGCGTCCCATGGTGCTAAAGTGAAGTAACGTATTTGCTTGCAAACCATCTGTACAGAACCAGAGGTGTAACCAACAGTCAGCATGTTGGAGAATGTCAGACACACCTAAAATATGCGAAGCGTGCACAGTGTCGTTGGCATGATAATAAACATTAGAAGAGAGCAAAACACATCAAAATGACTGGCTAGTCTAATTCTAATGAAAAGCATTAGAGATGCAAAGTCTCTACAGGAGAGGCTAAAGAAAAATAATGCTTTCATTTCCTTAATCAGGCCAGGTTCATGAGGTGATGAGATGACAGTGGGGAAGAAAACAACCTGTCATCACTTGTCACAGAAATACAGGCCGGTAAAAGAAGCGCTATAAATTCAAGGCGTGCACAGCATACTTGTGATAGCATCACACACTGACAGATGTTTTATACAATACCTGACGCTTACATACCATACTGCAAAATAAGGTTTGCCCGAGACAAAAGAACTCTTTGTCAAACCTGCCAAAACATCTTTACAAAAGGAGAAAAAAAATAAACAAGGGCACAAAGTAAAAGGGTGTTCCAAAACTGAGATGAAAGTCCGTAACAAAAGGAAAACAAAGTAGGCGTAGGTGACACTTTCCGTTATGGAAAAAGAACAGACATTACTTTGAGAAAAACAGCACTCCTTAGACTCGGAGTGTTCCCGTGCCTGGCTCTACTGGGTGTTAGGCCATCATAGCATTGAGGTGAACTTCTTTTTAAAGATGTTGTCAGCGAGAGGATTCTCACCTCGTTTCCAAGAAAAGTTGCGGAAGCAAAGTAGCCTCAGGAAGCGAGCTACGATACATTTGATCTGTTCGTTAATGATCAGATGATGAGAATAAAAAATTGAAGGCAGATGAAATGACTTGAATAAGTGGGAACATTAAACAGAGAAGAAGACAGCCACCTGACAGCAATTGCTAACTTGGTTGGTATTTTAAAATTGACTGGGATTTTTGCAGTGGGTGGAATTTTTTGATAACAGCTGAAGGTTACTGGAAGTGTTTTTGCGTGCTGTAGCAATGTAGCCATGGTAGGGAAGGGCTGATTAATCTGAGGCGAGAGCCTTCTGAACTCAGGCAGTGGTCTGTTAAGCAGGAGTGATGGCATTTTTCCACACATGGAAGAGCTTTGGATAATTTTATAGAGCAGTGTCACACCTTCCACCTAATTGATGGGAGCTCATACACAATTTACACATATAGATCTAAACTACTGGGAAAATTATAATAAACACATAGAGTCTAATCAGAAATGTACTTTTAATTAATTTCTGATTGACCTGAAATGTATCAATAAACAAATAGTGTGTTTGATTCACCAGAAGTGTCTTTGTCAAAGTGCCGTTTACTCCTTCAGGGTGGTTGAAACGTGTGTTTGTAGGCGGTCTTGGAGTCTGAGACAATCAGCTCCAGGTTATGGGTCAATAAATAATTCAGGTTTTGTTCTTGAATCTTGTCCAGAGTTGCTTTGTAATGCGGTTAGAATCCTGTTTTCTGGCAAGGGTTTGTGATCTTACCTAACAGTCTAGTACAGAGTACACAGCCTGTCTTTATTTTATTATTTCCCTTGGATGTACATGTTGGTGTTGGGTATGAGCTTCCGTGTTTGGTTATAAGGGAAGTATTTAAATTCTAATATTTGAAAATTAAGCCAGGTGGTCATTTGTCCTAATGGAGACACCTGTATAAGTGAAAGAAACAGTTTCCACGGCTGGATTCAACCCATACAAGTGGCTTCTTCTTCTCTGACTGAAGTGACATTTCAGGGTGTGCTTGTCCGTGCTGGGGTGAAAGCTTAAATTAGACTGTGGACAGAGCAGTTCACTGTTTGGGCAGCCAAGAGAACTTTCATTTCTAAAAACATAATCATTGTCATCGCTGGTTAGAAATGCTTTCCAGTCCAAGCAAAAGGTCAAATGGAAACAGATGGGCTTCAGAAAAGTTACAGAAAGCAAAGCGTCACACCACAGGAGCAGAACAGTGCCTTATTCATGAACTTCATGGGAAATCAAAAACACGTTCGAAAGCATGCACAAAAACATTCAATGGTAGACAATTGACTTCAATAACATTCCTTTTAACATAATCAACATCATTACCAGTTTCTTCAACTGCTTTGGATATATTGCGATGATAAACAGTAACTTTCCTTCTGATTTCCCACCTGAGGCAAGTATCTAATTCTTCTGTCACTCCTGACTCACAGCAAATAGATAAACCAAGAATACCAAGAAGTATTTGTTGGATTTTGTCCAACTCTCTTCTCTGGCAGCAGTACTAACCCACCCATTCATACAAAAACAAACAAATTGGTTATGTGGGAGATATTTAATAAAGACATAAATAACACTCTGCAGATCATCTGATTAACAGGGAGTGATTATCAGAACGCACATGCTCAGGTGTACTGGAAGCAAAAATAATATAGCTTAGTAGATAGCAAGTATTAAAAGGAGGATTTAATATGATCTTTCAGAGTTGCTTAACTTTCATTAAGCTGCGTGTGGTACACACCCAGGCACTTACCTCAGATCATTAACTGATTACACTCTCGTGAACCTTTGGTCCAAAGAAGCTGTTTGGCTAAATACAGTAATTAAAACTAACAGAATGAAATGAAAGCGAGAGGATGGAGAACCCGCTGTGAGTAATTGATTCAATGTTAATAAATTAAACACCTTTTCTACTCTTAGTGCGTTTTGTGTGTGTGTGTTTGCAGAACATTGAGTCCAGGCTCAAGGTGTTGCTTCCGGATGATGTTGGAGCAGCTCTAATGGACGGAGTTGTCCTTTGCCATTTAGCTAATCATATCTGTCCTCGGTCTGTTGCCAGCATCCATGTACCATCTCCTGCAGTGGTGAGAACACCCCATCTTCAAAATGAGTCTTTTTTTTAAAAATTGTTAATGCCAAGAGTTAGAAATTCTCATGAATTTATTGGTTATAAAATTTTTGTCTGCTTAGCTATGTGGATTTTGTTCCGCTGTGAGTTTAATTAACTAAAATGATTGATATTTGGGCTTCCAGCCAAAGCTTAGCATGGCCAAATGCCGGAGAAACGTGGAAAACTTCTTGGATGCCTGTAAGAAGCTGGGTGTCCCACAGGTACTAACATTAACCATTTAACACTTTCATTCAGGCATTTCATACACGCTTCACTTCAAACACCACTTAACCTGTATTTATTTTGCAATATATTCTGTGAAGATTTATTACCTTCCATGGTGATATCCACCGTTGGGCTCTGAAGCACAAGTTCCATACAGTTTCTGCAAGTTATATCATGCATACTCACTGGTCTGGTTTTTGCCTTTATCCTTGATCCTTCTCCAAATGAAGAATTGCTGTCATAAATAATGAAAGACAAATATATTCTATTTGTCTCTGGTCAAATCTGCCTGTCAGAAAAGCTTATAACAGTTAAATACTGTCTGAAAACCCCACCTTTCTTTTTTATTTTTCTCTGAGAAAAATTAACAAAAAGACATCTCTCTGTTGACTCAGGACAAGCTGTGCCTGCCACATCACATCCTAGAAGAACGTGGCCTAGTGAAAGTGGGTGTGACTGTGCAGGCTCTGCTGGATCTCCCCACGTCTAAGCCCACGCAGCTCTCGACTGTTTGACACGAGCCTCAGTTTTGCATCGGACCTGCACTCGTGCAGGATCACCTCTCTACCAAGCCCAAACCTTCTTCCTCATTACCAGGGACCAGAGAGCCCAGTGGGGCGAGGACACAGTGGCCCCATGGGTCTTTTGGAGTTGACTTTTGCCTGACTGAAACAGGAGACAAGATGTCTAAATGCTTCTGTCTCTTCATATGATGTCAGCTACCACTTACCTCTTTTCCATCACATTTTCACTCTTATGCTGTTCCCATTACTGGGGTCATCCTGGATGCGTGTTTTCTAAGGTGCTGAGCTAAAACTTGCAGAAGAGGCACGCACGACGGTGAATCTAAGACATTAAAGGCTTGTGCGTCCTTCTTTCTAGTCACTGAGTCTGCGAGTGTCAGCACTGACCAAGTGGAAGTGAGGAAATGACAGACACATAACTCACTCTTTCACTGGAAAGGACTAGGCTGCCTGTACTGAGGGACCTTATTGGGTACTTACACTTGAGTTGCTCTTCTTACTTGTTAAATTTATTTTCTCAGTGAATTTTTTCTTGATTTTTGTTTTCATGGTTTTACACAGTCTTCATCAGGCATGCAAGGATGATATCCTGTTTTGAGCAGCTAAGCCTGATTCATCAATTGTTTTGTTTTTGTAATCCATTTAGACAGTGCTTTTTGAAAGCCGGTGTAATCTAGGAATGAATTTAATGTTATTATCATGCAGACAGAGGACTTTCCGCCTGTTTTTCTGGTGCAATTTCAACACCTTTCAACCATAAATCACATCTGCATGCACCAGGGGACTTGACATTTGACCACTGTGATAATACGAACTTGGCTTTTGCCAAAAGCATGATATCTTGTTTTGTACTGTAGCATTTTTTCACCGTGTTTTTTTTTTTTAAACTCTAGGCCATTCTCGATTTTACCTTTTCTGAAGCTTTTGATACTTTGCTTCCAGCTGTTTCCAGTTAATGCTTGCCATTTATGTGAAATTAGCAGCACAGATCTGCTGTATTGTTTATATTCTATGTGAATATTGTTTGTGAACGGCTGACTGATGGGTGCCTGGATCCGAAAATGGTTCAGGGTGCCAAACTTCCCACGCACGGTATGGTCTTATTTTCCCACTAAGCCATCCTGTTTAGTGTGGTTTCTAATACACTTTATTTCAGGGAAATTCTATTATTTATCTATTTATTTACTTGTTTTAATTGTGTACATTTTTGATTTGTGTGTCTCTGTCCTCACTACCTGCCCACATGCAACTGAAGATGTTAATCTCATGTTTTCCAGCAAATGGAAAATAACTAAAAGCTTTTAACTTTGGCACTAATCTGTTCCATATGGTGGATCTGAGAGTTCAGTTCACTGCCACATGAGAAAACACACGACAAAAACAGACAAAACACAAACCAGAAATTGAAACCATAAACTAATCAAGAGATCTGAAGAATAATTTTCTTTATTTTTATATAAACACATTTTTTAACCTTATTTCTCAGACCATGATTTGCAGCCATGGCTAAAAAGAAGTTCATCATCTATCATTTCTATGGTTAGCAGGATCATACCAGGATGTAATTTTAAAAGTATAGTTCTTTTCAGGTCTAAAACTTAACCCTGGAGAACCCATGGGGTCAGATCCAACCCCATTGGTTTACTAGGGAACCCATGGGGTCAAATCTGACCCCATGGGTTCTCCAGGGTTAAATAACCCTAAGGACATATTAATACATGACATAATACAATGTTATTTAACAAAAAGGACGCCAGAGTGCAGAGGCACTTTGGAATTCTGGCCCACTCTTCTTTACACGCCACAGGATTTCAGTCAGGTTGAGGTCTGGGATTTCTGTTGTAGATTCACTTACTGTTGCATGACCCGGTTTTGGCCAAGCTTTAGCTGTCAGACAGGTGACCTCACATAATTGACTCTAGAGTACTTTGGTATACAAACAAAACAAGCCCAAGTCATCACTCCTCTTCCACCGTGCTTTTTAACAGTTTAAGGTACGAGACATTTGAGTTAATCTTATCTTATCGTATTTTCTTTTTGCCAAATGTGGTCCACTTTAGTCTCATCTGTTCAAAGGGCATCGTTCAAGAAGTCTTGTGGGTTGCACACATGTAACTTTGCAAACCTAAGCTGTCCTCCATGGTCTTTTAAAAGCAGAGGGCTTCCTCTGGCAAGCCTTCTAAACAAACTTTATATGCGGCATAAAGTTGTTGTCACTTTGGTGATGTCTCCTTGGCATTGAACCAGTTCATACCTGAGTGCTCCAGACCAGAAAACTGTCAAAGCATCTGCTTTTATAGAGGAGCTTAGGAATAATAAGCAAGGACTTACTTCTGCTACGTTAAGGCTTACTTTTTGTTAAATAAATAATGATATGGTGTATCATGTTATCTGTTATTGTTCATCTCCAGATGTGCTTACCTCATTTTAAGACCTGCGATGGACAGATTTAATATATTTTGTCCTAATGTGCAAAACCTTGGTACAACACAGGGGTTGTACTGTCATTTTACAATGACTGTGTATACACTCTGTGTTTAAAACACAGTTTTAATTAAAACCTAAAGTGAGGTTAATGATTGGATTTGCATTAAATAGATTACTGGCAAAAGACTACACGATCTACTAAATATGGGCTAACGCGACATCCCTAACCACTTCATAGGGCCAGGATACCCAGCTCCCTAATCTGACAGAACAAACAAAGAGAAAACTTGGTTAATGATCGGTAACTGACTTCACTAACTTCGGGTTTCTTCACTCGCAGCCATTAGAAACAAAGTATGATGACCTAGTTCACACCATTCTCACACAATAGCTTTCATGCAGCCAACAGCCACAGATTTCACTGAAGGCTAATTGCTTCTAAATTTGCATGCTGATATGACACCAGTTAAATTACTTCTGACAGAGAAGTCTTTGATAGCGCAGCTATGGCAGTCTCGTGTTTTAACAAGGTCTCTCTTTTTACCACAGAAACAAGTTGACAGGGTGGTTAGAGCAGAGTGATGTCTGGTGAATATGTGGCGGTTCACAAACCTGTCCTTTTTTGGTGAGCCTTAGCTTTACTAGCTTAACAAGCCAAAGGCTAAAAACTAATGTGAAAAAACATTTGAGACTGGAGCAGAACATGTAGAACTACTGTGCCTCAGAGGAGGGATAGCTTTATTTATTTATTTGTTCACTTGTAGGTTAACTTCTCTATACAGGATAATTTATGTTGTTGTTAACTTAAACTGCTTCTATGCCGATGAGCTGCATCTCCGATTGGCCATCTTACTTGTGGAGAATTTGCTCAGATGCAGTGGTCAAACTTCATGAAAGGAAGTATAGAGACTTGCACTTCTGGTTTGATTCCAGGATACGAGCGTGCGTGCCAAATTCTTGGTTTCCATGTTACTGCTTTTCACCTCACGTTAATAACCCCAGTGTCTGAATTTGAATGGTGTTCATGAGAACCTCTGCTTCCTCTGAATAGCCTGTATTTTTCGCCCCTATTGATGCTATGGCGTCATGTTCCAGAGAACAGATATCACACAGATAACAATTAAGCTTCCAGTTTATCAGACCTTGAGTGTAAAATATGCATAAACCATCACAGAATCTCAGGTCAAACATTTTACTTATGCAGATAACTTTGAGTCTTTATGAATGACTGTACTGTTGGTCACTGGGTGATGTTTCCTGGTGTGTCATTTGGAATGTGGTAGTTGTTCTTTTTCCTGCAGGGCTCTAGTTAACAAGCAAAGCAAGCAGCAGTCAGTGAGCTCTCTTTTAAAGTATCTACTGTATGCATTCACCAAATGTATTGCCGTGCAGAATCCTTTATTCTGAAACACAATCAAATGTAACAACTGAAAAATAATACGTAAAATAATAATATTACACTGTGGTAGCCTGACAGGAGCTTTTTGGGTATATCTGATGGTAGCTTTCTAACTTCTTATCTTTAAACAATAAGAATAACTTGATACCTGAACTTACCTTACCTATAGATACTGTTACAAATATTAACAATGGTGCAGAACTTTAGCTAAGAATGTGTTGCCTCATCTCTGTCTTTTAAATTGCTGCACATATTCTGTTGTTTTAAATAATGCAGTTGCTCTCAGATTTGAGGTCCTTTGTGTGAAAAGTGAAAGGAAAAATAGAATTTTGTAAACAAACTAGAATACATTTTCATGATTTTGTCACTCGTGAAGACTGCCTGGGACTGGGACACATAGTGTGTTGAATATCTCACCGCATAGACAATGTTTTGTGGCTTTAATCATTGTTATCCGGTTACTGATGTGGTTTCCATGGGATTCGACTGAGATCTTCAGATAATAGTGACTCATACAGGTGAAGGAATATAAACAGAGGATAATTTTCTCTCCTGTGGGGAAAAGAGGTTAAACCATGTGAGACAAGTAATACCCTCTGCTAAGGCAGGAATATATGTGCATCTACAAGTTATAAAATATTCAGTAATTGCAAATTAAATTTTCACCACACCTTGTGAAAAAAACCGCTTTCATATAAATCCAGTTGGAAAAAAACCCCTCACACACCCTCAGAGTTCTTTGTCCTCAAGATTAGCACAAGGCAGGCCTTATCCCTTGTGTATTTTTCTATTTCTAATATCCATAGTAACTCATATTGTATTAACAGGTGTGTCTCATTTCCTAAGGGCTGCAATTCAAGTAAATAATACTTTGATATAAATCCAATTGGACACAAAACCTCAGTGGTGTTTTAATTGGTACAGATTTAGGCTGAATTGAATTGGTGTTGGACTCTAACGATGCGTGTAACTTCTGTAAGTTGTTGTAGAAAGCAAGGGAGAGCAGCAGCTTGACCTCTGTTATCTCTTTCTGCAATATACTTATGTCATCACCGCACCGCTCGCGCACCTGCAAAGACATGGCACATTACATTTTCATTCATCTTGTCATCGAAGTGTTTCTGCAAAGCATATTTACATCTCAGTATTTGCAAAAGAGACGTGATATTTTCTGACTTTTGACGGGAGCTTAAACCCCCCATCTGTACCCAGTGTATGGATTATCATTTTGACTGAATTCAGTTCTGTGACATTGTATGTGTAGCAGTTGTTAGTAAATCCTTATTTAAAAGTCTCGAAAGTAAATCTGTGTGTTGTAATCTGCGCCCCTGTTTGTACTGCCCATGAAGTAATCCTTGTTCTGACAGTTTCTCAAGTTCAACCAAAGATAAGGCTTCGGTGGGCTAACAACATACGAGTTTTCTTGTGAAATTTCCACTTTGTCGTTCAGTATCTTTTTGTTAGAGGAGTAAAGAACACAAAGAGGACACTGCAACATAAGATTAGAGAAAGAAGCGCACGATCCCTCTAGCCCTTTAGCTTGGCCCTACCTTAAGGACTCTAATCTCCATTACTTTAGCAGGGATTTCTTCAGGGCAAGCATGGACTGGATGAAATAAATGTAGGGACTGATTCCTCTTGACATATATGAATAGTGTTCAGAGGCAGGTGTTAACAAAGGTGAACGTGATCTTTTTTGCACTGTTTGGAAGTGTGAAAATGTCTCTTTCTGTAACTATTGCTTGATGAATGTCTCTCATCATTAGTGAACATTGTGTTACCTCAGCAACTGATCCATCCGCTGTTTTTTTTATTTTTTATTTTTTTTAATGTTTCTTATTAGGCCTGGGGGCAGGTTTATGTGTTTCTATAGAACGGCAATGTACAGGATGTTTTGGAATAATGGGAAAGTCTGCTGCATACTTACTGAACAGTCTGCAATATGTAGAATTCATATGCGTACACGAAAAGACAGTGGTGCTGATTTTTATTTTGTAATTTTGTATGTGATAAATCCATTGCCGTGCCTAAGTATCTGTTATTGGTTTAATTGGTTACGCTCGCCATGATTTAACGTCTCACAAGTGTCGTCTCGTTAGGAGAAAACAGTGAAATAGTGAGTTATGTCTAAATGCTACACTGCCGAGAGAATTCACAATTCATGTACATAATCTGTTTTTTTTGTATTTAAAACTGGTCTGACGCATGCAAGACTACAAAATCACTGAAGCTAAACCTGTGTACATATCATCTGTGTAAATTCCAAGGTTTTCTTATAGCGATGCTGAATCTAAAAATAAAGTGAAATTCTTTGGAGCTCAGTCTGTGCTGTCTTCATTGCTTTCCTTTCATTCACTCACCAGTAGAGCACATGTACACTCTCAAGTAATGTTATCTGGGCCAGCTTGAATCAGCAGTAATTAATTTCAATTATAGAACCGGTTTCTTCAGATTTGTTGCCCAAGTCTTTGACGTGATTTAACCAAACCTTGATAAAGCTTATTGTTAGGGCTGGATCAGGTGTGTCACTATAAGTTCTGGCTGCTGTGGGACTTGATGTGATGAACTGAGTGACTCTTCTCCACACGCTCTTATCACTCCGCACTTGTTTACAAGTGGAGCATGTGATTAAATTATTTTCTTCTTCCTGCCTTAGCCTGTGTTTTCTCTCTCTCTGCTATCGTTGTATCAGTCTATCTTTTATATCATCTTCTGTTCTCTTTCCTCTCACACACAATCAGTCACACCAGATGCCTTTTAAAAGGATTTTTCATCCTTGTTTGTTCATAAGGGTGTCTACTAATTATTTGGGATTTCTCCCAAGTCTTTAATCTCCAGTGTAAAGCATCTTGAGGTGACTGTTGGTTGCAGCATATATGTCTCTCCTTTGTCCTATACCCATAACTTCACCCCCAAGTGGCTGTATATATATATATATATATATATATATATATATATATATATATATATATATATATATATATATATATATATATATATAACTGAATTGACATAGGACCCAAACGCAGACACTGAAGCTAAATGGAATACCAAATAATCTGATAACCAAATCCAATATTACGTAACAAAAAGGTGGAAAACCCCAAACTACGCACGAAAGGGAAAACAGATGACAGGATATGGACAAAGGGTTGGGAAGGACTATATATACACAGAGGATTGACTGTAGAATGACATTTTCAAAGTACAACAGGAAATAACCAAAAGTTATTTAACTGCAAGTGAAACAGGAACAGTAGACACTACCATAGTAGGAAATGGAAAAACTGCTAAAAAATAGTTTGGGCTTTGCTTAAAATTAACATGAAGGCAGTATACAACAGGTTGCAAATCATTTATACGCTCATATTTAATTAACAATGTTAAAAAGACAAAATATCAAGTGTTCAATCTGAGAGATGTTGGTTTGGGAGAAATGTATAAGAATCAGTCAGAGACACACTTGCACTTATGTCAAATTGCTGTTCTTTAACAACATTTTAAGTGATTACGAAAATTAGGTCAGTTGCTGTAGTTGTGAAAGCAAAAATGTTTCCCATTCTTCCTTGTTTCTTATCAACTTCTCAGCAGCTGTGGGTTTACTTTGTTATATTTTTCCAGTGCATAATGCACTACGTGTTTCTGAGCAGCACTCCGGTTTCATTCACTATAGAGTCGTGCTGCTGTTGCTGTAGAATCCTCAAAAACAATGTTGTCTGTGTGGCACTACCCATTCCAACATGTGTATATACTTTATTCCATGTTAATGGTGCCTGCATACCTTTACGGAAGCTTTTAAACCATGCATTTATATATCACATTATATCTTTTTTTCTTTAGCTTGGAAAGCTAACTTTTTTTTTTTTTTTTTTTGTCAAACCACACAATGGTTTCCTCTTTGCCTCGGTCCCTCTTAAATGAACTCAAGCCTGGCATTGGCGCCAGTGTTGCTAGACCTTTTCTTTCTTTGCATGACAGTGGCTTGCGTTTGAGGATCAAATTCAGTTACAGTGTTCCAGGACTGTTTCTGAGTCAATATGCTAGTCTTTAAATGATAATATAAACCAGAAATAATTTTATGGCCTTAAATATTATTTATGCCCACAGTCACATTGCAGTGTAACAGGGGTTTAAATTACTGCATTCTGCTTTAAGTAAGATTTTTCTGCAGCATCCTGATGTTTTTAAGTTTTGAAGCTGTGCTGTTTATTGGAAATAATGCGTGGAAATGTAATTCCACACAAACACAGACACTTTGGGACATAGATTTGTACTTTTGAACTTTGTACTGCAAAGCCACGTTAGGTCCTTTTATCTAGAATTTAGTAAGATTTTTTTTTACAGTTGAAACACAGGCACATACATGCAGAAACTAATGTGTTACTGCATGTGTTTTTCCCTGGAAAACAGGGTTGAATTTGGCAGGAATTCCCGATACTCTAGCTCCCAGTATTCAACAATAAGCCTGTCACTGTATAGAGTCCCTTTTGAGTCTTAATTTTGTTTTTCTTTGGCCGTTTCATTTTCTTTTATAGTTGAACATTTGTTACAGGAAATCTCTCAACTACAGAACCTCAAAATGTTTGAAAACTGAATAAATTTCACCAAAAAATAGAGATAATAGATAAAATATCAAGTTTAATATTGAATTGTATATATTTGAACAGCAATTTGGTAAATAACTGAAGAAATGATTCAAACTTTGTTTTTTCTGCACATTTCTTGTTTAAATGAATTACATATGTCATACCTCTCTTAAAGGGCATTGTCAGTACCATGTAAACGTGTATGGGCTGATTGTGGAAGCCACTAAGTATGCAGGGATAATAAAGGCAGGAGGTATGCTGACAGCTTTCTGAGGGCCAAACCTGTGAGGGTACTTATGGTATTATATTGCTATTCATAGAGTCTTCACATTTTAGGTATTGGCACAGACACATCTTGTTTCTGAAGAGCAGGTCTTTAATTTTAATGTCATGGAAGACCAAGGAAGAACTGAGGAAACCGAAGAAATCCACCATGGTGGTCTTCCTTGGTTGCCCTACCTTTCAGCATTTCTTTTGCTTTCAATGGCACATGATGAAAAATGGCAGCTCCAGACTCAAAAGGTGATCGAAAGCTAAATACAAATACAAGCAAAACCATGCAACTCTTTAATATATTTAACACTTTCATTTGAGTGGTTACTTTATAATATCTGGTAACATTTTATAAAAATAAACAAAATACTGCTCTATGGACAATTTTTTTTAACTCCAGGTTTACAAGCTGCTACATTGGTCACTTTAAACCACTCCAAACTGTAAACTGTAAATTGTAAATTCTAATCGCAACTTCTCTTGATCCTCTACGACTTAAGTGGATATTTTTCTTACTCCTTTTTATAACTATTTATTAGCTTTTTTGCCCTGATGTAACCAGAGCTTTGTCGTCTTGTCTGTCTGTATGCTGCACTGGATATAGCAGAGATGACAATAAAGTTTACATTGACTTTGACTTTGAAAATAGCACAACAGGATGGAGACCTAAATGAAGGACTCAGGAGACTGAAACATAAACTCGAAATGAAGCTTTAATGTAGGACTCTCTCTCTCTCTCTCTCAAAAAAAAAAAAAAGAAAATACAAAAATCCCCCAAAGATTAGGTGGGAAGGAGCAAGGAAACCAAATACTAGGAATCTTCAAGGAAACATAGATGAAGGGGACACACAACAATGAGGGTCTAGACAACAAAGGATAAAAAAAGGCTCTGACAATATGTACACAAGCCAGGTAACAACACGTCTTCATCAGACATCTGACACCTTCTTTTGATATAATATAAGCCCATTAAAAACAAACAAAAAACAAACAAACAAAACTTTGGAATATTCTATAGAAAAGGATAAACAGTGTTTCCACAGCCATCAATGTAATTATGCAATATCTTGATGCATGCTCAATCATCCAGGTAAGTAAATCCCAAAAGGTTGATTCTGTTCATCTGGACGTTGTGCTTTCAGCGAGTGAAACGTTTCGTCATTTCTTCAGTCTCATCTGCCTGCAGGTTTGACTCTTATCATCCACTGGAGCATAAACTGGGTGTCATCAGGACGCTACAACACAGAGCGAACACCATCCCCACAGACACAGCGGCCAGGGAGGCAGGCATCAAAAAGGCCCTGAGTAAACGTGGTTATCCCAGCTGGACATTTGTCAAAGCTGGGAAGTTGCCTAAAGAAAGCTCCAGCAGATCCAGAAGAGAAGAACAACTGCTGCCAAAGCGAAAACCCTTAGTGTTAGGAGTATCGGAACAGTTGAGATGCATTTTTTCTAAACACCATGTCTCCTGCAGTCTATTTACACCTACAGGCCAGTGGACACTCTTTCAATGATGAGGATGTACACATCCTGGACAGGGAGGAACACTGTTTTGAGCGCGGAGTCAAGGAGGCCATTTACGTGAAAAGGGAAAGAGCATCTCTGAATCTAGGAGGGGCCCTAAGGGCACATCCTTTGCCATCTTACAATGCTGTGATTGCAGCTATTCCCCAACTCTCTGCGAATGGTACTCATGGCCATTGATCAAAATCCTTTGATCAGTGGTTGTTGATCAGTGGTCATGACAATTTGCATATTAATTATCAAGAAACTGACCTCACAGCTCATTATTCATTCAGTGTGCTAGTTTCAGTTATCGTGCAAATGTTTTTATAAGGTAGGGGAAATCTTCAGTCAGCTGAGAATGAAGAAGTCACTTGGATGAGTGACGAAATGTTTCTTGCACTGAAAATGCTACGTTCAGATGAACAGAATCAACCTTTTGGTAATTATGCAATACTTTAAGGCCTATGGGCCATACTGAAGTGGCTCTGGCTTAGGTGGTAGAGCAGGTTGTCCAACACTCAGAAGGTTGATAGATGGATCTCCCAGTGGGTGGATGTGTCAGATTATCCTTGGGCAATATACTAAACCCTGAGCTGCCCCTGACGCATCCATCATAGCGTGAATGTGCATGAGAACGTTAGATAAGACCAAGACCTTTGGCCTAGTAAGTAAGCGTAAACACACTGGGGCATAGGGTATCATGAGGTAAGAAAGCTGGGACAGAACCCTTGAAGGATCCTAGGCTAAATCAGGACTGATGTGATTATACTGTCTTCCAGGCATTGGACAAAAACCTGGCAGCTGTGTTGAATTTTTTTCGGTTCAGGTAGGTGAAAATGTTGTTAGAGTAAACAAGGTGTGGTGACTCAAAACTATTTCTATGTCTTTGAAAGAGAAACTATTAGTATTTTTTGAGAATTCGCTAAGATAATAAAAAAATGATTGCACAAACTTTGCTGTTGATTAGCAGAGTTTGTTTTACCATTTGCACAAGGGACGTTCAGTGGTAGAAAATGACATGACACCCAGAGAAGGTAGCATTAAAATTGAAAAAGACACCATGACTGTGAATAATACTTTTAATGTAGAGCGTGTATAAGGAAATAAAATTGGCACCAGATCCTTGGGGGATATGTAAGAGATTCAAATGTGGATAAATAGTAGTGCTCTGTTATCAGATGTGTTAACGTCTGAGCTATAGGCTATATTGCACATTTTTAGTTCAGGTCCTGGATTTATGAAGCGATCAACATGTTCAAATATAAATCATGAATTATGGTAAATGAGTGTTTTTAAATAGGGTATGTTCCCTTTTTGTCATGAGCCTGGGTCTTTTGACCCAGCGTTTTGAGTTTTAATTTATTTTAATGTTTATATTGTATGTTTAAGTTCATTAGGTTGGCGAAGGTTATTTGTTTATTAGATCCCCTTTGTGTTTTCTACCACTGTATTTAAGTTTCCCTCTCCCTTCATGTGTTTCGTGCCTAGTGTCTTTTGTTGTCAAGTTTGTGTTGTCATGTCTGCGTCTCATGTTTCCTGTTTTATTTTGAAGGTCTATGTCCTATGTCAGTATAGTCAGCTCGTTATGTCAGATTAGTGTCAGCTGTTTCCCCATGTGTTTCCACTTCCCCTCATCACCCTTGTGTGTATTTAGTCTGTGTGTTCTGTTCATTTGTTGTCAGGTCGTCTGTTGTTCCATGCCACCTTTCCAGGGCTTTTCCATGTTCAAGGTTTTGTTCAGTAGTTAATTTTCCCAGTTTAGTTCTAGTTAGGTTCTTTCCTGTGTACCTCTACGTTTTATGTTTGTACTTTTTTTTTTTTTTTTTTTTAAAATCAGCCATATTAAATGGCTCGCTTTTTGTGAATATTCACGTTTTCTTCCTCGTTCTCTGTGTCTGCATTTTTGGTCCTCTACGTCACTCCATACAGTCTGCCTCCACCAGACCGTGACACTTTTAGAGTTTCTATCATCACACCTATGGGAAAAATACCACCCTCTCCATAAAACAAACAAAACAAATACCACCACCACCACCACCAAATACCCCATGTTCATATACCTGCATATGGACATCAAGTCAAATGATTTGTGTTAAAATAGTTGGCCACAAGCAGTGATACCAATTATTTTGAAGTTGAGTAGAATTTGTTGTAATGTTCTAACATGACAGATACCAATAAATGAAAATGGGTGAGGTGCTTTTAGGCAGTTCTTTACACTTGCCAAGTTGGGAAATAACGCAATACCTTGTCTTCTGTCAAGTCTTTACCTTCAGGCATTTTTCCACTTCAAGGCAATTTCCCTGCAATAAACAGCAAATAAATAGTTCATGTATACAAATAAAAAACTTGTAAGATTGAATCCCTTCTGAAAGATGCAGTACCACCTCGGATGCATCTTGATTGTTCTCAGGTAAATATAGGTTAACTGAGAGCTGACGGTTGCAGTCATTATGGTAGTATGTAAGGGGGTGGTGGAGGTAGTGGTGTGGAGTTTATTTCACAGTTACACATGAATTATACTTATGTGTTAGATCAGTGTCATAACTTATGCCGTAATCACAACCCCATTTTAACCCTACGGCAAAAAATTCTATGCAACCTGGGCTCTCGACAAACTGAACTACACAGCCGACTCATACAACGACTCTAATGGCGTGGATCTCATGGTTGTGAAGAATTTGGACCCAAAATGCAGACTCCAGACAGGTTTAAATGAGCAAAAACCAAGCCTTTATTTACATGAGGCTGCAAGTCCAGGCGGTGAAAGAAACTAGGAAACATATAAGGGGCCCACTCTAACAGACAAGCAGTACATAATAACGAACAAGGAAAACTGAGGGCTTAAATACACATGATGCAATCAGGGAACGAGACACAGCTGCTGAAAACAAGGCGCAGGTGAACAAAATCAATTGACGATCAAGAGGGGAAGCAAAAATGAACATAATGCACATGAGATGAGAGACTCAAAATAAAACAGGAAGCCAAAACAATGAGACGGAGACTAAGACACAAACTTGACAGACCAAAGTAAACACAAAGACAAAACTGACTAAACATGGGTGACATAACAGAAGCACAGACTAGGCACAGGGAAGTGAAAACTACAACAAAATCAATGAAGAGAAGGCAATGTGAATAAATCCACAAATTTACATGAAAAAACAAGGAACTGTATCACAATAGTAGTGTTTCACTACTATTGTAGTATTAAAGAAGTTTCTTTACAGTACGCAGTAACTTCAAGACCCAGTTTACCTGTTACAGTGGGGCAAAAAAGTATTTAGTCAGCCACCGATTGTGCAAGTTCCCCCACTTAAAATGATGACAGAGGTCAGTAATTTGCACCAGAGGTACACTTCAACTGTGAGAGACAGAATGTGAAAAAAAAAAAATACATGAATCCACATGGTAGGATTTGTAAAGAATTTATTCGTAAATCAGGGTGGAAAATAAGTATTTGGTCAATAACAAAAATACAACTCAGTACTTTGTAACATAACCTTTGTTGGCAATAACAGAGGTCAAACGTTTACTATAGGTCTTTACCAGGTTTGCACACACAGTAGCTGGTATTTTGGCCCATTCCTCCATGCAGATCTTCTCGAGAGCAGTGATGTTTTGGGGCTGTCGCCGAGCAACACGGACTTTCAACTCCCGCCACAGATTTTCTATGGGGTTGAGGTCTGGAGACTGGCTAGGCCACTCCAGGACTTTCAAATGCTTCTTACGGAGCCACTCCTTTGTTGCCCGGGCGGTGTGTTTTGGATCATTGTCATGTTGGAAGACCCAGCCTCGTTTCATCTTCAAAGTTCTCACTGATGGAAGGAGGTTTTGGCTCAAAATCTCACGATACATGGCCCCATTCATTCTGTCCTTAACACGGATCAGTCGTCCTGTCCCCTTGGCAGAAAAACAGCCCCATAGCATGATGTTTCCACCCCCATGCTTCACAGTAGGTATGGTGTTCTTGGGATGCAACTCAGTATTCTTCTTCCTCCAAACACGACGAGTTGAGTTTATACCAAAAAGTTCTACTTTGGTTTCATCTGACCACATGACATTCTCCCAATCCTCTGCTGTATCATCCATGTGCTCCCTGGCAAACTTCAGACGGGCCTGGACATGCACTGGCTTCAGCAGCGGAACACGTCTGGCACTGCGGGATTTGATTCCCTGCCGTTGTAGTGTGTTACTGATGGTGACCTTTGTTACTTTGGTCCCAGCTCTCTGCAGGTCATTCACCAGGTCCCCCCGTGTGGTTCTGGGATCTTTGCTCACCGTTCTCATGATCATTGTGACCCCACGGGATGAGCTCTTGCGTGGAGCCCCAGATCGTGGGAGATTATCAGTGGTCTTGTATGTCTTCCATTTTCTGATGATTGCTCCCACAGTTGATTTTTTCACACCAAGCTGCTTGCCTATTGTAGATTCACTCTTCCCAGTCTGGTGCAGGTCTACAATACTTTTCCTGGTGTCCTTCGAAAGCTCTTTGGTCTTGGCCATGGCGGAGTTTGGAGTCTGACTGTTTGAGGCTGTGGACAGGTGTCTTTTATACAGATGATGAGTTCAAACAGGTGCCATTCATATAGGTAACGAGTGGGGGACAGAAAAGTTTCTTACAGAAGACGTTACAGGTCTGTGAGAGCCAGAGATTTTCCTTGTTTGAGGTGACCAAATACTTATTTTCCACCCTAATTTACGAATAAATTCTTTACAAATCCTACCATGTGAATTCATGGATTTTTTTTTCACATTCTGTCTCTCACAGTTGAAGTGTACCTCTGGTGCAAATTACTGACCTCTGTCATCATTTTAAGTGGGGGAACTTGCACAATCGGTGGCTGACTAAATACTTTTTTGCCCCACTGTATGTCACAGTGTAATTTGGTGGTTTACTTGCTAATGCTCCCACTCATCTGTGTATATACATTGTGCTCATCTGACAGCAGTATGAAAAGAGGAAGTTCACAGACAAGATTCATGGATGTAGTGAAAGAGAACATGCAGTTTGGGTTGCTACCCAAACTACTGTGGCCGCTGATGATGTACGAGGTCTTGCTTAATCTTGCTTAATCATGCAAATTGACTGGAGAGGCTGAGGTCTACATGAGGAAGTGCCTTGTACTTTCGAAATGCCTTAACAGCGTTAAACTCTACAGCGACGGGATGCTGTCATTGCCCATCCCTGGCCTGGTAGAAGAGTTTAAATGTGCAAAAGTGAGGCTGGAGACATCACTCGTGGACTCCTGAGAGCCCATAGTGGGAGGTGGTGCTCCCAACCAGCAACAGGGAGAAAGTGGATCCCAGTCACAGCTACAGGCCAAATCTGCTCTTCTCCATCATGATGTGGTGGGTCACGT
Organism: Simochromis diagramma; assembly: GCF_900408965.1. Classification (NCBI taxonomy): domain Eukaryota; kingdom Metazoa; phylum Chordata; class Actinopteri; order Cichliformes; family Cichlidae; genus Simochromis; species Simochromis diagramma. Next base: position 1,822,336 of record NW_024386883.1, read on the forward strand.
CCAAAAGGGCAGAGGAGGATTTTATCTTGGAGCAGTAACACATCTCTGGCAACAGGCATCTGTAACTGAACAATGAGCAATGGTGCGTCGACGGGAGGAAGCAGCCAGACGTGCTGGGCAAGCAGGGTCGCTGGATGAATTGGGAGTGTGTTGAAAAGAGAAAACTCACATGGAGTGAAATCTGGGGATGGAATCTAATAGGCAGGAATAAGGACATTCCTCAAAGTAACCAACCCTCAAGACTTTCTGCATTAGAAACAATGCAATATCAGGGATTTGTAACATCTAGTTGTTTTATTGAACGAGATTGTGGGACAGAAAACTGTTTAAGATGTAGGGAAATAAATATTAGTATGTATAATGTATGCCATTTGGCAAGCACTGCTGGCCATGCATTCACTGTCAAAATGTTAATTTTGTTGTTTAAGCTAAACATAGAATTTTGGTAATGGCAATGACAGGAGTATTAATCAAATGACTTTCTTATAAATTTCTTCTTGGTTATACCATTTTCTGTTAACCCCCCGTCTTTGTCTCACACACACACACACACACACACACACACACACACACACACACACACACACACACACACACACACACACACACACACACACGTAAAGAACCCAACCCCAAACTGTGTGCCATCTTGTAAATTCCATACAGGTACTTTTGACTGCTTCTTTAATTGTCACTGGTCATGAGCCACATGTTTTAAAGTGGTATAGATTTTACTTCCACCCCCTTCTTGAGCCAACCCCCCCTCCCCCAAACCCTTCCATTTTCCCAGCAGTATTACGCTTGCTTGGCTACTGTTACCTCCCAAAAATTGAAAATATAGAATAAAACAAACAAACAAACAAACAAACAAACAAACAAACAAACAAAATAGAAACCAATGGTCCAAAAACAAAATATATTCATGATTAAATGCTATTAAAAGTTCACTGTATTATTATTAGAGTTTAGTTTATAACTTTAGAATTTTACTAATTTAAAAAAATACATTAAATACTAAATATCACCACAATAAGACCACTTGTACAAAATAGTATTTTGTAAAAAACAAAACAAAAAAAAACTTGGTGAGGTGATCAGGATAAGTAATTTTTGTGGGGGGGAAAACCTCTATGTATGTTAAGTCTTTCTTTCTTTTCTGTATTGCGCTTTGTAGACGGTCCCTGCACACTCGTCTCACATCCAAGTGCTCACAGAGAGCAGTCATTGTTAGCCCAGGTTGGAAAAGGATTCGCTTTAATTAAAATAAACTTTGACATTTAAAGTGAAGCCATACGCATCCTTAGGTTTTATTCTCTCCCCCTTTCTGCCGCGCGTAATGAGTACCTTTTAATCTCTATCAAAATGTTACATATAGGTTCAATCTAATCGTTTTACAGACTCCTCCCTATCTGTGTTTACTTTGCACTTCCACTGAAGAGAATCTTCATTTTGATATTATTACTTACAGTAATCAGCCGCTGTTTATTATTCAATTGTTTCCTCACTTGTAGTCTTAAACCTTCCTAATCGGGGAGGCTACAAATGCATCAGTCCACCCACGCCGTGCCAGTCTGCTGCGCTCTGCCCGAACCTGCTGCAGCAGGAAAACAGCGCTCTTAGCCAACGATCACGTAAGTATTAATCTGGACATTTGTATTTATTTTACTTTTATTCATGACATTTAAAAAATTAATTAAATCATTTATGAAGTGAGATCACTTATCAGAATTCTTTTTGTATTTTTTTTTTATCCTAATTAATTTTTATTTTCTTTAGTCTTGAATATACACTCGATAAACTACTGATGGCGAGAAAATGCAGGCTGACTTACACAGCTACACTGATGCTGCTTTTAATAACCTGGAAGGAGAGCACGTATTGCAATGGGCTTACAGGTTGGTCCCAGACGTTTTTCATGTACTTAGACTTTGCTTGATAGAAATGACACACACTGAAGCTTCTCCTTTAATATGAAATGTTTTTAAATATGGCCCTCTGCCACTGGAGTTCTGAGGAAAGAGCCTATCCTGCAATATGATGCAGAAGGAGATTTATTTTTACATTTGGCAGCAGTTTGTTGAGATATTCCACTGGATACTGTTGATATAAAATAAGCTGTTTTTTCCCCATAAACACAAACTCTACAAATATTTGTTTCCTTTACAGTGAGTCCTCCAGAGAACCTTGTAATAACAGACCTGGGGCATCTTGGACAACTGGAGATTACATGGAATCCCCCAGACAGCTTGCCTAACGTGACAGAGTGCTCAGTACGATATCAGCTGGAGTACTACAACACCTACCAAGACAGCTGGGCTGTAAGTGCTTAGTCTTTTTATCAGATCTTACACTGAAGCGCATAACCTGCCTGAACTCCTCCCAGAATGATTTTCTCAAGAACATGACCTGCTCTGGTAATGGGCCAATTAATAGCCGTAATTACAAGCAATAAAATGTTTACTTGAAATGATATCTTAAGTGACTTTACAGTATAAAAGCACCTCAGCAGGACTGTAACTCTGCAGAGATCACAAACATACAGCCTCTTAAAGCTGCTTCATCATGATGGGATTCGTGTCTCTGTAATTTTAAATCCAAATTTGTGGGGATTTTCTAATTGCACTTCCACGTATTTATGCCCAAGCATCTATGTCTAAACAAGATAAAAACAGAACATATTCTTGATACTTTTTCCAATTAATGTGGGTGAGGCAATGCTGTTAGTTATGTCTCAGTAACAATTAGTATGACGCACTGATCATTATCTTACAATGAGTGAAAGAACGAGCTTATCTGCGCCTATGATAACTGTGCCTGATAATGAGACGTGTCTAGACAACTATGCAAAGCTCTTTTATATCCTTTAAACAGCTCAAGTAAAATATGAAACAGCAGATATAATGTGACTTACTAAAAATTGATGCATAAGTTGTGGGTTTTTTTTTTGTTGTTGTTGTTTTTTGTTTTTTGTTTTTTTTACACAAGCCTCAGTAATACGGTAAAAGTTTTGTGGGAGAAAACTGTCTACACATCTTTGTTAAATGAAATAAGAAAAAACTCAGTAGATCAGGAAACTTTGGCATGTAGTAACTCATTTGTGCTTTTGCAGAGCATCAGGACAAGTAAAAGGACCTACACCGCTCAGTTTGACCTGATGAAAGATGTTAGAGTGAGAATCTACACCTTGCTGAGTGGGACCTGCACCAACGATACTATGATCAAGAGCACAGACTACACTGAAGTCATCCAGAAATCTCCCAGCACAGGTCAGCCTTCCAAGGCTTATAAGATTTGTGATTACAGAAAAGGAGTATTAGTAAGATCATAGCTAATTTGATTCTTTTCTTTTTTCATATTTAGGTGTTTCAGGTACTGAAGTCCTGGATTTTAAATGTGTGTTCCACAACATGGAGTACACAGAGTGCCAGTGGAGAAGAAGAGAAAAGATACCAGACAACTCCCTGCAAAAGCTATATTTCTGGTATGTCTGCCATGTCAGAGCTTTGTTGGCTCGTGTTGTGGTCCATAACAAAATATTCCACTATCATTTGGAACGGCTAATGACATAATCAGCTTGTTTAATTTTTTCCTGAGACAAATCTGTCCACTTTCTCTAATATTTGATGAGATTTCTATTCACCAGTTAACAAGATATGAAAAAGGGCAGTACATCAAAAAATGGTGTAATAACTAAAGTGATTGTAAAACGTGCTTCTTTTCATAATGTGTGCTGTTTTCATCACTGTTTAATTGTTAATGAGGCTTACGTTCATAAAAGAACACCACAAAACAAAGAACAGCTCCAGTTAATTTCCTCCGGAGAATAAAAGGAGAAAACAATCCAGTTGTCTTCTTCCGCTGATGAGCGGAAGAAAACTGAGAATAAATCTTGTTAAGGCACATACCCACGCAATTATCTGGAAACTGCAGCAGAAACATTTAAGATCACTTCATGCTGAAATGCATCTTTTACTTTTCTTAGTGGGAAGGATTTCCTCAGTACTGAGTTACTCATGTCTTTTGCTGATTAAGATTTGATGTTGTCACATTATGTAAAGCAGGATGTGGATACAGAAGCTTATCTGATCTGTTTGTTCTGCAGGCACAAAGAACTTGGACAGGCTGAGGAATGCCCAAAGTACAAGACATCAGGCGGTGTCACGATAGGGTGCACATTTGCAGATGTACCGCTTCCTGTATTCACTGATATCAACTTCTGTTTAAATGGAAGCTCTCCTGAGGGGCCACTAAAACCAACGTTTGCCTCCCTGCAAATCCAGAACCATGGTAAATACATTTCCTGCTCCAATTTTGACTCACCGCTTGCTCAACTTTGATTTGACCGAGAGCCGCAACAGCCGTATACCTCCTTGCATGCTATCACAATCGCTGATTTTCCTGTGTTCTTGATGCATTTATGCAGTGAAGTGTGCAGCCACAAAAAAACTGCATCTGCAAACAGGTCCTGACAAGTTTGAACTACACTGGGAACATCCAGATGGAAAGGTTCCTGGCCACTGTCTAGAATATGAGGTGGAACACAATCAAGAAGAACCTGATGGAAAAAAAATATCGGTATGGTTTATACAACATGTGCTTTGTTATTAATATTATTTTTAACTCTAAGGCAAATCTGTATCACAAGAGCATTTTCCCTCCCACCTTGCTGTGCAAAGAGTCTTTAGATTTGGTTTGAGTGGGTTTGTGGGGATGTAAAAGTGGGGAACGCATTGCATAAAAACAAGTAAACACAGGATTTGAGATTGCAAACATTCAGGGAAGAGCTTTATGTCTCAAACTGCAAAAAATCCACCTTAAAAATTCACGTTCTCACTTTGTCTTTATTTCTAGAAATGCTCCAATCATTTCTGTGCAAAAGCTTAATTGCATTAATATTTATTTAGATTTGAGTCTTCTTTAACTGAAAAAATGAATCAAGTCATAAGTCATTCATGGTGTTTGCCACTGCTATCAGCTGTCTGTAGCTATTAGCACATTCCTGATGTTTTGAATGACTTGACAGATCATGGTACTTCATTCCCACTCACCTGAATCTGATTGGTGTCACACTTGACTTTAACACAATAATAGAGCAAAACCACTAAAATACCTCAAGATCACTGGTATTAACACAGCAACCTAGACAAAACATAAAGGTGGGAGAACATTTTATTTCTGACATTTTTCCTTTGTTGTACTTCCAGACATTCCACTTTACACCTGTATAAAAAAAATTAACTAACTTGTTTGTTTTAGCTGTGCACGCTTTATTAAACATGCAAACTTTTTCATTCATCAAATATCTTTTTATTGAAAGGAATGCTTTAACATTACTTCAGGCACTGTGGCTTTGGGCAGCTAATAACAAAGCTGCTAACAATTTGACTTTGTGGTTTTATAGACCTTTAAAAAGTGGAAACTATTAGAGTCTGTGGTTTTGCTTTGCTATGCAATTATTTTTTTTAATCCCACAGTAAAAGGTCAAGAAAAAATGATGGATGTGTTTTAAAGTAAATAGAACAATAAAAAAATAAGTAAAAACTCAAATTTTAAAACAAATCCTCATGACCATCACTGAGTGGAGATTAATGAGGTTACAAAGGGAATTTAAGTGTACCATGAAGTACAAAATAAAATAGGGTTACGAGTCTTTGAGACGCAGCTGAAAGCTGTCTGCTTGACAAAGCAGTGTAGCCTTAATTGGTCAGATGCCCAGTGCTTAAGCTTGGGTATGAGCCCAGAACTCTGCATTAAAGACCCAGTACTTACAAGAAGTGTAAATCTGGTTTTCCAGATCAAAAACAGCTGCTTAACACTGTTAGACAGCAAAGTGGTGAGTGAGTTAAACTGTCATAAAACCGAAATGAAGATGACGAAACTCATCAAAACTTAAGTACTTTTTGGGTCTGTTAACTCTGTTGTTGTAGTAATTATTTACTTGCTCTTTTTCATTGACAGATAGAATCTCTGCCAGGAGGTCGGACAAGCCTGAGTTTGTCCATCGACATCAACAAGACCCACTGCTTCAGGGTTCGGTCTAAGGTGCATAAGTACTGTGCGAGCACGAGCTACTGGAGTGACTGGAGCCATCCAGTATGCCACCCAGGTAAGAATGTTTCGCACAAAAACGTCTTATTTTTTGGCTCTCTGGAGTACTGGATGTTTTTAGGTTTTCATTTAAAAACCATATCATTTCTTCTTTTGACACAAAAAAGCCATTATTTTTTGATGAGTTTGTAACTGATATTGGGAAGTGGCACTCTTGGTTTCCTAGGGCAGTAGGAATATTTATCAAAATACAATCAACTAATCAAAATACAAAAAGCCAAAGCTAAAAAAAAAATCCCAAAACAAATACAAGCAAAGAAACCCCCCCCATTAAACATAACAAAAGCCAAAAGCTTGGAACTGCCTGTTTTGGAAAAAATAAAGACATTTATACTAAAAAACAAAAGATTAGGCGCCAGTTTGGCTCGGTGCTTTGAGCAGTCGGCCACATGCCACATGGCTGATAGCGGCCAGTCCGGGTTCGGGTCAGACCCACGGCCCTTTGCAGCATGTCTTTCCCCTTCTCTCCCTGCCCCTCCTTTCCTGTCCTTTCTTCACAGAGTCTTTGAAATACAGCTGAAAAAGGCCAATATTTTGCTGTTTACTAGCAAAATATTGCAAAGGGAATATCAGAAACAGCTAAGCTCTCTCTTGACTTTTGTGAAATATTAATCAAAGCTGCTTTTAACTAGAAGAGGGACCGTATATAAAAATAGCAAATAAAGTACAGCACAGTATGTAAAATCATGGATTTCTACTGAATCTAGAAGGTCAAGGTCTGTACTTTGCATAAGGTGGCACATATGTTAATTTTGAGTGCTATATTTAGAATAAAACACGATGTGATATACTTTCATCTATGATAGAAGACAGTTTTCTTACCTTGTCTCTGTTATAAACTTCGGTACCCAAAGCACTTTCTTGCTACAAGCCCCTAAACAAACGTTTACACTCCAACAACTGCACCAGGGGCTTTTGGGGTCCAGTGTCTTGCCCAGGAAGACTTTAACATGCGAACTAGGAGAGCCCGTGATTGAACCACTAACCTACTAAAAAGAAGACGACACACTCTACTTCCTGAGCCACAGCTACTACATGATGTTGGATAACACAAAGTGATTAGTTGACCGATTCAACATTAAGGCTTTAAATTCCTGAGTGTTACTTTTTATCTCATATTCCTAAGCGATCTGTTCAAAGTGTGTTTCCTGTAAGTAAAGGATTTACAAACTAAGCTGTAAAGCCTTTCTTTTGTTAGCAACAAGTCCTGCTAAACCCTCATAGTAGTCTCGTTGATTTCAAGCTGGAAGATCCTGACGCCACCAAGAAATAGTAAGTTTTAAGATTATCTCATTCAAGCATGCAGTACATTTCAATTTATGTCAATACAACCAATGTAGCGAAATATGCATAACAATGTTCTGATTTCTTCTTTTTCTTGCTTTTTGTAGCCACCGATGTTGCCACGATTGGAAAGTCCCCTGAAGGAAAAGCTGAAGGATCATTTTCATCCAGGCTCCGCACAATATTTTATAACATGTTGGACAAATTAATGTTGCAAAAGTATTAATCCAATGTCCAAAATCCAAGACACAAAAAAGAACATCTCCAGTCTAATCCAATGAAAGACGGAATATTAGAATTTATGTAGATTGTTGTGTTAATTGACTGTGTAATTCTTTTTTCACATCATACTGCCATTAAAGCAGCAGACTGAGTAGGTCACATGAGAAAAAAAAAGTTTGAAAATCATAATACGTATCCACACTTTATATTTGTGTCTACCTCTTTTGGATATAGAGCCATTTCAGCCTTTCTTGGTACTGTGAATGTAATGATTGATATCTCAACATAGCAACAGGTTGTAAATAAAATGGAGCTTGTAAGATGTAACATTTTTCTACATCTGAAAGGCACTTTAAGGCCAGAGCGGTGGTGTACAATGTGGAGGATCAGTTGTGTCCCAAACTTTTTATTGTGGCCTCTATAAAGTAAATAGTCGCTGAACCATGCCATAAAACGGACCTTCCCTTGTCCTGTTTTAAATCATTTCAACTGCTACTTAGAAACATTTGTTCAGACTATGATTGTAAGCATTAGTATACAGGATACGATTGTATTTTTGGCCTATGAAGTTTCACAGAATAAAATTTTTTATTGGTGTGCTCGTGTGAGTCTTTCATTGAGATGCAGTTGGTTGGTTTAGACCAGGGGTGGGCAACTCCAGGCCTCGAGGGTCCTGCAGGTTTTAGATATCACCCTGGGTCAACACACCTGAGTCAAATGATGAGTTCAATACCAGGCAAGACATGTTGAGGATGTCATTTAGCCATTTAAGGCCTGGAGTTGGTTTAGACAAAGACATCAGACTTTCTAGTATAGTGCTATTACTACTACTCTCATTGTACTACTACAACAACTTCTGATAATTATGCTTTTCAACAGAAAAGTCCATTTATTTCCCGCTAATCCAGTCACGGGTAGGCAGGAGGTGGGGCTAAAGCCTATCCCAACTCTCATAGTCCACCAGTCCATTACAGCAAGCAACAAGAAATTTAAAATTTGGACAATGCATGGAGAACGTGTTCTGTCTGCAAACCGTGCAACTACAGATCTTATATATTGGACAGTTTGTTTGTGCTGATTCGTAGTTATACAGATTTCAGTTGACCTCACTTTATAGCGTTTTGTTGATGTGTTTCATCGAAGATGAGCAGCTGTTCTCTAACCTGATTTTACTTTTGTGTGCTTATTATAGAGCAGAAAGACGTGACACCTGAACCAGATGCCATATGGGATGCCATACCTGTGTACATTTACATCGCTGTTGCCATTATTGCCCTGCTAGTGCTGTCTCTGTGTGCGTGGGCAATGTTCAAACTGTAAGTATATTCACACCCATTACAAAATGTGCCAACATGCAGATAAAAAGCAAACAGAGCACTAAGCTGTCCTTTGGATCTCAGGAAGAAACCAGTGCAAGAGAAAAAAGTGGAGTCTCTGCTTACATCCCTGTTTGCCAGGCGTCCCCTTCTTGGTCCCACACAAGCCTAAAAAGGCAAGAAAAGCTGTACCTTCCTCCAACGCAAAGAGGACCTCATATAAATATTTTACTGTTGCACTCCTCCTCAGTCATTGTTTATGTTCTGTAGTTTCAAAAGGCACAATGAAGCACTCAAAGATGGCATAGCATGCAGACAGTGAGATTGTAATCACATGTTTCAGAAGATATTACATTTAGACTGAAGGTCATAGTTTGTCTGTGTTTGTATTATATCATATAACTACATATTATTCCAATATACTATATTTTTTGTATTTTTGTTGTATACCTTTCTATATAAATGTTTGAACTGTCCTGTTAACTGGACTGTTACACTGTACCAGAAAGTATCCTATCGTTGTTTACTTTTTAGCTATGACACTTGCCTATTTGTTAAGGGAGGAGAACTTACTTTGGGATTATGTTTTTTAAATATGTTTTTTTTTTACTACTTATGATTTCTTATCTGGTTCATTTCGCATGGATTTGTATTGATGTTGTGGAGAAATAACGTTTTTAGTGAAATCTGTTTGTTGTTTACCTCATGCCTCAATTCTTGCCAGTCAGCTCACACAATAAAGACTGTTTTTGTTTTTGTGTAAAGTGTAAAATATGTGTTTCATAAATGTTAAATGGATTTCAACAAAGTTATTACTAAATACTTGGAGTCAAGGAACGTTGCTGACACCTATGGATGAATTAAATGGAGAAATTGAACCAGTTAGTTGTTTCAAATGCCACATGTCTTTGCCAGTTTTAATCCCCCCCCCCGTTTTTGGAGGCTTGAACTTTATCCAAACTAACCTGCAAAACAATGTTACATCTATTTCTGTGCAACTCTTGCCAAACACCATTTATTGTATTAAATCATAGAGTTGATCCAATTTTTATGACATTGAAAGTGCTTTTTGGCTGCCATCATTTTGGCTGCTATCCATTTAGTCCAAATAAATAATGAATGTTTAAATTTTTAAATTAATGGATCACATATATCTTTTTGATTTCTGATCCTGTTGGGGTTGGTGGGTTTTAGAAAGCAATAGAACATATACTATAAAATTAGGCTATCAAGTTGGTGTTGAGTGTTATTCTTACCAGCTTTTATATGTTAAAGCATATTTTATGGAATAATATTGCTTGTAATGAATGTATTTTATGCTCTTATTTGGGTTTGATGTATTTCATTATGTGCTTAATTCTAATTAAAATACAGAATAATGTTCAAGATCTCTTCTTTACATCTTTGCATTAAAAAAATATAAATTAAAAAAAGAGAAAAGGGATTTTCTGTTTTAACAGAATGTAAGTTTGTAGGAAGCAAACACATACTCCATTTTTTTTTTCATTGGCAAAGATTACTGTGGCGCACTGGAGAACGCTTTGTTCACTCCAGATCGCAAATAAGTGTGAGATGTGGTTTTGCAGAGAAGCTACATAGTTTATTAATGAATACTGAGTGAGTATAGTAACGCAGCCAACGAGTTATGAGTTATTCAGGACAAGGGTGAGGCTTCAGCTGAAACTGATAACATCAGCTCAACTTTCTGAACCTCATTCAACTTATCATGGGCCTCCCAGCAACGCCAAAGAAAAAACAAGCATTCAGGTAGAACAATAAAATACTGTATGAACATTAATGCCCTAAAATGTCTGTGATTCACTAAAAATACAGATAACCTTGTCTTTCCATCATCTGTGTCATCATGCATTCTTGGATATTCATTCATTCATTCATTTTTTAACTGCTTATCATGGGGGATAGATGGTGGTGGTGGTAATCCAACAGAAATAATGATAATAATGAATGTCGCATGTTTTGTACATGCTTGTGCAGTGTACTCTGTAAGCCAACCTCAGCAAAGTCAACAACATACCACTCTTGTAATATAAATTATGAATATTTAAATTTTTTCATCATGTATCCATCACAGTTGTATCTGGAAAACAAAATAGGATTTGGGCAATAGGATGTAAGGTAGGTAAAATCTCCTGAGGGACCTGACGGAAAAGAATCATCGGTATGGTTTATACAACACGTACCTTGTTATTTTTGTTTTAAACACTAAGGCAAATCTGTACCAGGAGAGCATTTTCCCCCAGCAAGCTTGCTCTGCAAAGAGTCTTTAGATTTGGTTTGAGTGGGTTTGTGTGGATGTAAAAGTGGGAAAAGCACTGTAGAAAAATAAATAACCACACACTTCTAACTTTACCTCTATTTCTAGAAATGCTCTAATCATTTCTGTGCAAAAGGTATTTATTTGGATTTGATTGTTTTTTTAACTTGAAATATTAATTTCAAGTCATAAGTCATTCACTGTGCTTGTCAGTACTGTCATCTGTCTGTAGCTATTAGGACATTCCTGATGTTCTGAATGACTTGGCTGGTCGTGGTACTTCATTCCCACTCAGCTGAATCTGATTGATGTGTTAAAGTCAAGCAGGACACCAAATAGAGCAAAACCACTAAAATACCTCAAGATCATTGGTATTAACGTGGCAACCGACACAAAACACAAAGGCGGGGGAATATTTTATTTCTGACATTTTACTTCCAGATGCTCCTCGTTACAGCTGTATAAAAAAATAAACTAACTTGTTTGTTTTAGCTGTGCATGCACATAAAGTGCGTATACACATAAAGCATATGTTTATGCATGAGGACTGCCCGGCCTGCTCAGACTGCCTATACGCCCCCAGCTCCCACATTGTGTTTTGATCTTTTGTTTGTTTTCATTTTCCTGTTTGTTCGTGCTCCAATCTGATTTAATTTTATTTTTTTACCCATCCAAACAAAAAAAGGGCATGGAGCCTATCCCAGCTGGGAAAGGGACTGGTCTACTGGAAGCTTTTGTTTAGTTAACAGAAATTATGATAGTGATCATGATGACTGAAAATTATTGCTGCAAGTTTTATAAACCACTTCTGCAGTGTAGTTGTTAAGTGAACCTCAGCAAACTCCACTTTTGTAATATTCATAATTTGTAATATGAAAGTGCTGATGTGATTTTATCATCATATAATTTTATGTTTATCACAGTTATATTTGTTTTATACTGATAAAATGTTGTATGTGGGTGTTAATTTCTCACTAAGTAAGTAAAGATTATTTATATGGCCCTTTCAAGAACAAAAGTCAGAAGGTGTTTCACAATGAAAACTAAACCAAAATCTTGGGAGGGCAGAATCTCAAAAGCTTAATCTCCTTTTTCTTTAACCTGGACCAAGATACAACCACCAAGTACTGAGCAGATGATTTCAGAGACGTAGTGATTACGAATTGATATAGTACTTTACTAATATAGGGAAACAGCTGACCTTGAATAGCCCTAAAATGATCAATGAAATCTTGAATTGAACACTGAACCTTATGGAGAGGCAGTGTCAGTTCAATTCATATTGTGGTAAGTCACAACATGAGTCACCTCAAGGCGCTTTACACTGTAAACAAACCCTACAATAATACAGGAATTCCCCGACAGTCTATGACTCACTATGAGCAAGGACTTAGTGATAGTGAGAAGGAAGAAACCTGTTATGTGGGACCTTTCAGAAGACTGGGTGAGAAGCATTTGCAAGTGATCTGGGGATGATTTGCTCAGACAACAGAATAAAAAAATTAAAATAATGATGGTGGGATGAAGTGTAAGCATGTATTATGTTATGACCCAAGATCATGTGGGTCGTGTGTGTGTGTGTGCGCGCGTGTTTATGTGGCATGGAAGATTGGATAATGGATTGATCAATCAGTACTTAACCACCAAATGAGAGCCACCTGGCCCCTCTCTCATGGCCTCCACCACCCAACAGCCTGTGCTCGGGATTGTTACGCTGAGTGTCTCTGACACAAATTGGTATGTTATTAAGTATAAAATCATATGTAAACATTACTGTGTTAGGGTTGGTGTTAGTGTTAACCCTACAAACATAATGCATAAAAAAAAGCAAACCTAAACTGAACACTGGGGATAGAGACACTGGATCTGGGAGAGCCGGAGGGAAGGTGACTCAGCATCCTGGCAATGAACAGGTGTAATTAGGGAAGTGGATACAGCTGGGAACACAACAGGGATAAATCAGGAATAACACTTAACAGAATGCAATGAGATGAAGTACTCTCACAATAAAACAATGGGTGACAGAACACGGAAACCATAAATAAGACAAGACTGACTAAACACAGACTTGACAGGAGAGGATGAAACACTGGGGGGAACTAAACTCTAAAGTAATTTGGAACATGGATGAGTACACAAAATAATACAGACATTACACAACCCAAATATCTCACATTAAATAAACAAAAAACTGGAAAGCCCGTAAAACTCAAGACTGGGTCAGCTGACCCGGGACCACGACAGCCTTCAGATGAACCATCGATCCAGGTGACAGACGTTACTATAAACGAGCGACTCAGGCGCATTTACAGTGTCCCAATCCTTAAAAATCCTCAGTCAAGAGAAAGGAATGAGCTTCTCACTCTAAATGAGCAAATCAAAATAGTCTTCCATCACTTCTGGACACTAGTGTGACTCACTGAGTTGAGCAACTCATATTCTAAAGGTCCACTGCAGAGGCCAAGTTTGAATCAGGCATTTCCTCTCTTTCCCCTGATCTTTCAGTCTGAATTTAATCTGGATCTTTTTATGGTTAAAGTTCTTGCCCTTTATTATTCACAAATGTAACCATTGTCAGCAGGTACTTCGTGCATCACAGTAGACCTAATATTTCCTTCCCTTCTAGTCTCATTGACACAGCAACCTTGGACCCAGAGTAAGCATTTCTAAGAGCTTATCAAAAACAGGAGCGTTGGAATATACTGAATATAATGGGGAGGCATTTGTAGCAAAGCACAACATTAGCACAAGGTGTATGTGACAAATATGAAATCAGCGATAAGAAGTTTGGATTGACTGCCAAAAGGTTAACAGTACAAGAGTACATAACCCAGAGTAAATATCAAAATATTGAAAAGCCCAAATAAATGCACTGAACATCAACCTGAAAATGGAAAAAGGTCTAAATAGGTCAGGAACAAGCACGGGAGCAAAGCACAAAAGACTTTTTATGCTGTCAGATTCCTCCCAGCAAACAGAGACCAGATATATTCAGCATCAGCTTTCAGCAGAAGCAGAAGTGGGAGAAAACCTATAATTCTGGGGAAGGCCAGATTTGACCAAAATGTTACCAGTGATACATTTCAGCAATACAGGCATCCCCAGTGTTGCCTAAACCTTTATATTAATGAGACAAGGCTTTTGGTGCTTTTGCAAACTCACATTTACACAGACTAAATGTGACTTTGCTAATCTGTCAAATGCTGCCTGCACCCTCTTCAGGGGGTCTGACCATGTGCCCATGTTCACCACCATGCCATCCTAATAAAATGCAGCCCACACACCACTTTGTTCTCGGGCTGCATTACACTGTCTAACCAACATGATGCTGTAAGAATATATGTTTTGACAGGGTTACAAAAACACAGATGCTGCTCTTCTTCTAGAAAGGGCAACCTGCCAAGAGCAAAACTACAATTTTTACCATCCCTATTTAGTCAACACAATCTTCCTTCCTTGGTAGGGGAAAAGAATCTGGTTTTATTAATATTTTTTGCCTTAGATGCCCTGTACTGATTTTACTAAGAGAACACATGTTTAAATTCTAAAAATACAAGGGAAGGCCCAATTAGAGGAAGTACCCACAGCAATACTAATTTAAACATATATGCTACCTGCTTCAAGTATTCAAGTAAGACCATATTCTTACACATTTGTGTGAGTTTGCATGTCTAAAAAGAAGCATGGGTCCCTATGAACAAGTTGTTTACATTTTTCCCATCTAAATCCCCCATTTAGCATTTCTATAAGTTTATTCTCACCTTCCTCCAATGTTTCCTTACGTGGAATTACACACATGATAAGGTTTAGGCAATCTACCATGGGAGCTTTTAGAAGACTTCCATTTATCTGGTATTTTGACCGTGTCTCGGTCACTCAAAGCAGATGAACTGGCTCATGGCCTTGACTCCAGATGTTGCAATGATAGAACACAGCTGGATATCTATTTGACTGGTGCATCAGTGTTAACAAATAAGAGCACAACACAATTTATCATGAGAAAGAGGACTCATACGGTCAGTAATTGGATGTTCAAACTGCTTGAGGGAGGTACTAGATAGAGATGAGTAGCAGTTATATTGTTATTGGGGTTTGTTATAATCTGGGCAACTTGGCCAATCTTTACGTGTGCAGAGAAATATACATTTTAAGGAGAGGCACAGATTTCAGAAGACATTTTTTATAAAACTGCAATAAAGCAATTCTGTAGAAAATAACCTCATCTAACTTCCTACCTAAGATGCAAGCAATACTAAGCCATCTGTGTCTTCCTATATCAGACCAAGACGCAGACAGATCAGCTGGAACTGACAATGGAAACGTTTTTTGGACATACACCAGTCTCACCGGCCACAAATCACATAAACAAACTTTTATGCATAGGCACATGTTTGCAGACCCATTCCTCTGACTTGTACACAGCTTTCAGGTATGAAAGTATGGGATGCTCCTGAATCCTGTAAAAATTGTGCTGGAACTTTCTCCTCAATATCAAGTACCACAAATATGAAAAATATGAGAATGAAGCATAACTCAGACTGATCTAAGATGTTTCTACTGGTTCAGCCAAATTAGCAAAATGCACATCTTTCCCTTTTCTTTTTGCAATTGATTTTTTTTTTCACTTACCTTTCTTATGGCAATAATTATAGATATCTGGATCATTACCTTCATAAGATTTCTGATCTGGTGACTAAGATTCTAATTTCAGTGCCATGTCTTTGTATTTCTCACCAAAGACGTCATCAGTGAGAACAGCATCCTCAATGGGACATGTGCTCATTAATACAGTGAGATACAATAACAAAGAAAATCAAGATAAATGAATTTTTTAAAAGTTATGAATTAATTTGCATTTTCAGTAAGAAAATAAGTATTTGATCTCCTATCAATCAGCAAGATTTTTGGCTCCCAGGTGTACTTTATACAGGTAATGAGCTGACATTGAGCCTTCTCAACTTGTATAAAAGACAGCTGTGCATAGAAGCAATAAATCCATCTAGATTCCAAACTCTACACCAGGGGTCCCCAACTACAGGCCTCGAGGGCCAGTGTCCTGCAGGTTTTAGATCTCACCCTGGATCCACACACCTTAATCAAATGATTAGTTCATTGCCAGGCCTCTGGAGAACTGCAAGACATGTTAAGGAGGTAATTTAGCTATTTGAATCAGCTGTGTTGGATCAAGGACATCTAAAAGCTGCAGGACACCGGCCCTCGAGGCCTGGAGTTGGGGACCCCTGCTCTTCACCATGGCCATGACCCAAAGAGCTGTCCAAGGATGTCAGGGACAAGACTGTGGATCTACACGAGGCTGGAATGGGCTACAGGACCATTGCCACGCAGCTGGGTGAGAAGGTGACAACAGTTGGTGCAATAATTCACAAAAGAACCATAAAATAACTGCCAATCTCCCTTGGTCTGGAGCTCCACGCAAGATCTCACCTTGTGGTGTTTCAGTGATAATTACAGTGCTGGGGAACCAGCCCAGAACTACTCAGGAGGAACTTGTTCTCAAGGCAGCTGGGACCATAGTCACCAAGAAAACAGTTAGTAACACACTACCCCGTGAAATCCTGCAGTGCCTGCAAGGTCACTCTGCTCACGACCGCACATGTACAGGCCCGTTTGAAGTTTGCCACTGAACATGTCAATGATTCAGAGGTAGACAGGCTGAAAGTGTTGTCAGACAAGATCAAAATTGAGCTATTTGGCATCAACTCAACTTGCCGTGTTTGGAGTAGGAGGAATGCTGCCTGTGACTCCAAGAACACCGTCAACATGGAGATGGAGACATTATGCTTTGGGGGTGTTTTTTCTGCCAAGAAGACAGGACAACTGCACCACATCAAAGGGAGGATGGATGGGCACTGAAAATGAGTTGTGGGCATGACAGTGATCCAAAACTCACAGCTAAGCCAAAGGATTGGCTCAAAAAGAAGCACATTACGGTGTGTGTGTGTGTGTGTGTGTGTGTGTGTGTCAGTGTGTGTGTGTCCGTGTGTCCAACTACAAGACACGTCTGACCTCTGTGACTGCCAACAAAGGTTTTGCCACCAAGTGCTAAAACACGTTTTGCAAAAGGGATCAAATACTTATTTTCTTCATGAAAATGTAAATTTATAACTTTTTAAAAATGCATTTTTCTGGATTTCTTTGTTTCTGTCCTGTCTCTCGCTGTTCAGATAAATCTACCATTGAAGTTATAGACTGATCATTTCTTTGTTAGTGGGCAAATGTACAAAATCTGCGGTGGTTCAAATATTTTTTTTTTCCCTGACTGTAAAAGTTGAGGAGTTGTGTACGAATAAATCCAGTGCAAGTTCCACACATTTGTCTGCCAATCCCCCTACATGAACTAACTCATATATCTGCATGAAAGCTGCCTTTCTGCTGATCTTTACAGTCCTCAGCTGATAAAGGAGAATAAGCCTGTTGTGCTTTACCTGTAAAGACAGGCTAAAGGATTAAAGTCTGTGCCTTTTGACCTTAAAAGAAACAAATGCATTGTTAAATGCAGCCCTTCTTCTTCTTCTCCTTCTCCTCCTCCTGGTGTTGGGAAGTGGTTTGATTTGATATATCAATGTCTTGATCTTTATTCATCTCTCTGTCTCCCTCGTTATTTATCACATGAAAATGGTCTTTGTACTGTGTCTGTAGCATGTGGCTCAACACCAAAACCCATTATGAAATAATCTCTTATGACGTTCACCCAGCTCCCTCATGCGTTCAAGAGTACTGTATATGCTTTATGGTCTGATGGATCATCAGCTCTTGTTGCCCTCTACTGCCCAGATAATCTGTAGCATATGCATTTCATAAATAAAATAAGTCTTTTTGGATGTTTCTCAGCTGACTCTCCTGTGAAACGTGGATAGACTGATTGTAAACAAATAGCTGAATTAAACTCTGTTAAGATTACGTGAGCATGGCATGTTTCTTGCTATACACTCGTGCAGATTTTCCTGAGAAAGACTGGAGTTGTGTTGAAAAACATGTCAAACATCTTAACACGCTCTGTTTAAATGATTACACCATTTTCTTGAAGCTTATATGTGTATACTATAGAACCCCAAAACTAATGAGTCTATAGCAGAAACGCAATTAAACGGAAAGCTTCAGCTGCAAGATATTTGCTTTCTTGTTGGGAAAATAACCATCTGGCTCCGGGCTGACCGCAGCTTTCAGTGTTTGATCCAACATTCAGTGACATCCACAAGGTCAGGTAGGCAGCTGGCTGCTTCCCATGGATAGCTGTGTCTCTGTTGTTTACTTACTTAGCTTGGTGGTAAAGTTCGGACTTCTTACACAGTCACAGTCTTAATGAGAGAATTAATAGAGGAAAATATATTAAAGTGTGTCCATATGAAACATGTCTTTATTTTTGTGTAATTTTGTGTACATCTCCACACTTTCAGTGCACAACTACAAATGACATAACAGATGGTTTTCAGATACTTGAGCAATTGTTAAAGTTTGCCCCCATCCACAGTGACTGTTTATTTATTTACTACAGTCCTGGTGTTCTGTTGGCTTGTCTGCACCAGATTGTGTAATCATGTTTAGTGTTGGTTTTTGTGTTTTTCTGTGTCTTATGTGATAGCAGTCTTATGTGATAGCAGGTGTTTCTCTTTGTTACTTGCTGATCCTACTTTTTTTGTTGCTTTTCACATTTGCTTTTGTTTTCATTTCCTGTCTTGTTCACGCTGCTGTGATTGTTTTCACCTGTTCCTAAGGGTTTTCAGCTGATTCCAACTGTATCGTCTTACTCAATCAACCCTGTGCATGTTTCACATGCTGTTACTTTGTAGACTTTGCATTTGTCTTTTGCATCAAGCAATAAAACGCTTGAATTTTGCTCCCTGTTAACACCCTGCTGTGTCCTTTGCATCTGGGTTCAATGGGACCCAAAGAAGTTGCAGGGCAGCAGTGATAACAAGGAAAGATGAGAAATGCTCTTGGGTTAATGTGTAATTTTGGTGGAGCCAGTCTTAACAGAGGACTTGGAGGAGGGTAATGTATAGCCCGGCTGTTACAGTCCAGTCCATTTATCTGACTTACTAGTGCGCTGACCCTTGTTCGCAAGGACTTCCACTGTTAAGGAACACATAAGCTGGACAACTTCAGGTTTGGATTTAAAATGTTCTCAGCTTTTTAGAACATCTGTGCATAATCAGTCGTATCAGTAAATCAAATTTCTTCCACAGGTACCAGGGGTGAATTTTTCATCTGTCCCCCAGGCTCAGTAACTGGAATCTGTCCCTGCGTGGTAAAAGTGTGCAGGGCCTGGCTGGTTACTGCACCGAGGGGCCAGGCTACTCTCCGCAGCCAGATTATCGTCAAGCAGATGCAAACAAATTCACACAAATAACAGTGATTTATGTCCCAATGGCTTTCATAAAGGACGTTTGCATGTGGGTATTTCTTGTTTTATTCATTTATTGGACTTTTTCCTTTTTTTTAAATTTTTTTTTATTTTTATAAAAAAAGGAAAAACACTGTAAAATCTACTGCTATTTTTAAAAGCTTTGTAGCACATAGAGAAAATGAGGGGGGGGGAGCTCACTATTACAACAGAATGTGCCTGAATGTGACCCTCCTCACTCTGCAGCACCTGACATGTTCGGCATGACCACTAGGTGGGGCAAGATGATTACTATTGAGGTGCTGGTTAAACATAATCCTCAAGAAAATGCAGCAAATATAGAGGAGACTTTGGTATCTGGCACTTACTCTTATTCTTGATATTTTTGGTTTCTTTTTTGGTGAAAATGTCAATTTACTTTGCAGAAACATTTTATGCGAGAACAGCAACTGTGTGGGTGGAGTGCAAAGCATAAAGATCTACTGGCATTTCAACTTGAGACCTCTAACACGAGTGGGCAAACATTTCAGAACCTCCTCCTGCCAAAGAGATAGACGTGCATATTATGTGAAACAGCTGGGATATTGTGGGTGCATATCTAACATTAATGCTTAAAAACATTCTTGTACCATAGAAATTTTTTTTTTAGTATCCTGAGTAAATATTTCACTTGCTCACTGTCAAGAGTCTCTTTGCTCTGCTGGCTCTACAGCCAAAGCACTTTTCTTTAGTTAAAATTTACTTTTTAACTAAAGCAAAAAAAAAAAAAAGCTTTTACATGCATCAGGGACATTAAACTAAAACTGGATCACACCTGACAGATATTTTGGTAAAACTTGGCGTGTCCTCTTTTAGCCTGACACATGACGCCTCACCTTTTAACCTGTGTAGCACATTTCAAAGATTCCTGGGAGGTAATGAGACGAGGAAAAATCTTCCACCAGTCACAGCTTAGAGGGGCAAAATATCAGCTTCACACAATGCAATGATTTGAACCCTTTCCCCTTTAGAGTTGTTGATTCTTGTGTACACGCTGTCCACAGCTGGGGAGTTTTCACGCTTCTGCAGCTGTGGAAAAAATATTTATCAACTTTTCTGGAGTCCTTAGCAGCTGTTGCATTTTGTAATCTGTAGGGTAAATGAAGACTTCAGCAGGATGTTCCAAGTGTGGCAATACCTTCTGTTCCCAAACACCCTGAGAAATAACAGGACTTCTTAAACGTGCTTTTCATTAGCACTAATAAACATCTATGACTCGTGCACTGTCAGACACGTCGAAGTAAAAATGTAAAAGATCTAAATATTAAGGTTTTAAGCACAAAAACACAGCTGAAAGCTTATTATTGTCTATTATAAGTAAAATAACAGAACAGTGCAAAAGTCTCTTGCAAATGTATAGAAAATGCATGTCATGAATACAAATACAGTAGGAAGTGCTGCCCATGTCTGCACCAGCACATAATGTCTTTACATACATGCAACCTGGTGTGAGGTTATTATAGTTAAAATAAAACTAAAAACCCAAACTAGATGTGGAAAAAACATTTCAACTAATTACAATAAAAACTAGAATTTTGTGATCTTGCAGACATCTTGCCTGCTGAGGCATTCGTGGGTTCACTGAGACAGTCAGCTGCCTTTAAAAAGTGTTTTTACTGTAAGCTATGTGCTGATTTTCTTGAATTTGCACTCAGAAAAATCCCATTTGTGACCCTATATAACCACGAAGCAGCAATTGTGAGAAAAATGCAACTGAAATATATTTTTAAAAAGGGTTATTTATTCAAATAATTAATCATTAAGTTCATACCAAGTATATTTCCATTACTCTACCAATCAAGTACATTTCATTTGACCAGATTCCATTACATGTAACAGTTTACAATGGATACATTTAAATGGAAAATTTATATATTTTTAAATTAGTTCAATTTAGCAATTTTTTTGAGTACAAGTAACAAAGGAAAGCATCCAGTACTCTGACTTCTTTATTAGATTTCCTCCTGATTCTCCCAGTTTCTTTTTTCTGACTTTTGTGTTTTTCCTGCCTTTCAGCTTTGACATGATTATTTTAGCTACTGTGAGTAATAATAAAAATAACAATAATGAGAATGAATAAATAAACAGTAAACATGAACAAGAGGAGCCCATAGAGAATTTATAGAGCTCGTCTTGTAAAAGCAAATGTGTTTGACACAGCAGTGCATTCGGTTCTTAATTCTGATTCTGATTGCAGAAGCTGCCAGACAAGACATTAAGAAGGCTATTAAGAAACTAAATATTAGAAGAAATGTGAATGTTCGCTCTGAGATATCGCCTCCGTTCAATAATCACCGGAAAGACTAAAACAAACACAGAAACTAATAAAAACAAAACATTGAAACAATGAAAACTAAACTAAAAAAGAAAATATGCTCTGGGAACTAACTGAAACTAAACGGACTTAAAAACTAAAAAGTAAAAACATAAAAATAAAAAAAAAATAAAAAAAACCCATCATAACTCTGAGCTGGTGCTGCCTCTTTAAACAGCCTGGGATGTTTTCCTTTGAGGAATGTGTCCTCTCGATAATGAAAGTGGTTTGCATTTTTGTCTCCCTGCTGTCCAGTCTAAAAAAGGGGCGGTAAAAAAAGTGAGTCAAAGGTCAGCGTGTAAGCCGAGAGTGACCGCATGTCACCTTTGATACTGAAAGCAACAATTTACACTCCAAATGCTCCCAAAACTACAATTATTTATTCAGAATTCTTCATGTAGAAATACTTTATACACATTTACATTTTTCCATTTGAGACAAACTGGTGTCATTAAAAGAAAAAAAAAATCTAAAGTATGAACACTCAATAGCATACGTCAAAGCTGAGTAATTTACAGTTACTAGATATGTTTCGGCTAACACACGAGAGGAAGTGAGGTTTTCACTATTCCTATAAAGTGGGAAATCATGCCATAAATAAACTGACAACTAGCTTTTTATCCTCATGAAAAGCTATAAAAATAAAAGGAAACGTGATCAGTCAGTCCTATTAAATATTCACTGCACATCCAGGCCTGTGCTGAGAATCTGCTTTCCTCTCTAACAATAGAGATTCAGTGGAAACGTCCAGCGTCGGTGGCTCGAGCGTGTCCAGAAAGCTCTCTGTGCTTTAGCTTTACCACCTCGCCCCCGATACCGGTAGGGCTGGGTCAGTGTGGTGCAGGGGGGGAGGGCAGTCTACTCCTACAGCCCTGGCCTATCTAAAAATAACGGCGAGAATAACACAGCAAGGGAAATGGACACATAGGGTCTGTATTCTCCTCTTAAGTATTTCCAGCAGAGCAGAGAGGGCTGACAGAAAGTTCAGTACATTGCATCCTCGTATATGTCCGTCCGCAGGCAGAAGAGGATTCCTCCACCCAGCATGAAGATGGTGGCCCCCCAGCCGAGCCCGTAGCCCCAGTTGAACTCGTGATAAGTCTGCAGGACCGTTCCATCGATGAACTTGATCGGGTAGAGAACCAGAGCACAGGCCTGCAGAACCACTGAAACCAGAGACAATCATGAGACACTGTTTGTTTAAAATCGTCCATTTGTCCTTTGTCCAAGCGATTAATCAACAAACCCAGTAACTCCAACACCATTAAAATAATCACTGCTACAAGTAAAGCCTTTCAGATTAATCATCCATTTAATGTTTTCTACATCATTTTATAACATAGCTAACTTGTGCTTTCAGAAGGTGAAAGCCATTTAGTTTCCCCAAAATTCATGATTCAAGTCAAAAACGTGACATTAAAGGGCCTCCTCGAGGCGAAACACAAATCTGACAGCAAACAGATGGCTGTAAAGGCAAAAAGTTACTTGTGAAAAGAGGCTTAAGTGTAAGAAGTGAGGAGGCAGCTGGTATAGGTAAGCAGAGAATGGTTATATAAAGCGATTTTCTTCTCTGCCTTTCTGTTCCGTGAGATGATCTCGTCACAATGAGCTGCCTAAGATTTAGCACGAACAACTATAAATGAATGTCTCCTGAGGAGTCATAGATGAAAACAATTATATGCAAACACATTATTTCCCAATAAGCCTCGTCCTGTTTATAGACGAGGACGGAATTATCATAAAGCATAAATCTGTTCTGTCTGCACTCTATAACAGTATTATTTCACACACAAAAGCATCCTGAGGAAAAAAAATAACTTTTTACTGAGTCAAAGTCAGAGCTTCTTTTCTTTCAGTACAGTATAAAAACTTCAGCAAGGGTTTGAGCTGTCAGTGGAGAAAGCATCATGCCAAAAACAAAAGAAATCAGTTTAGACTTGGGAAAAAGAATTGCTGATGCTCCCAAAGCAGGAGATGTATACACAAAGTTATCACAGAGTGTCAAGAACTGGAGTGAGAAGCATCATCAAGAAATTCAAAGCGAGCTACAAAGTACCAAACAAGCCTAGCAGCCTAGGGAAAGAAAACTAGCGAGAGACGTGTCTAAAGACCCCAGAACAACTGCAAAGACATGTGAATGACTGAGCCAAATCAGGAAGTGTAGTCTTAAAGTAGAGACTGTTAGGCAGCAGACCAAGAAAATTCCTATTTTGCAAATTCAGGCTAGACTTAAATATGCCAAGGACAACCTGGAGAAAGATTAGATGAGTTGGATGAGACAAAACTAGTGCTCTCTGGCCACAGAGATGGAAGGAAGAGGTGTACAACCCACACCGTACTCTGTGGTGCAAGTATTATGCTAAGAGAGTGCTTCAGTGCATCTGGAATTGGGAATCTCATCAAGGTGGAAGGAATAAAAAAGGAGGATATGTGAAGATTTGGACAGAAAACCTCAAGCAGTCAGCAGCTAAACGGGGTCTGGGTGATCGCTTTGTTTTCTAACGCGTGAACTGAAGACCAAGGCCCATGACAGGACACCATCACATCTGGAGGAGAGATTCCCCAAAGAAGAATGGACAGGGATTGCTCAGCAGACGCGTGAGAGACACGCTGAAAACTACAGCTAACAACTGCAGGCTGTTATCCAGCAAAAAGGACACACAACTGACTGTTAGCATCAGGAGTGCTAATAATTTTGACCTTGGTAATGTTCGTTTATTTTAAGTGAAATTATTATTTTTTTCCTTATGTGCAAAGTAAAATAATTTAAGCATCCACAGTAAAACTAGGTTGTTTGGAAAATCTGTGTTTTACTCTAATAATTCTGTCCTTTGTTTAAATGATTTGGCTGACGCGCAATCTAAGGAAAATATATCTAGCCTCAACCCATGCATAACAAGAATTAGCTTTTTATAGCATTCACTTATCTTGCGAGGATCAAAAAGCGCTTTAAGAGAGGGAAAAAACGTGTATTACAGCATTCACGGGCTTCTGTGTTTTCTATCTAGTTTGACATCTCCATAAATAGACGCTTTTGAAGAGAACAATCTTTGTGTGACACCCCTCCCTGTGGGTTTCTTGCTCGCTGGAAGCTGGAAGCTTTTTGAAGTGGCCTGTCTTTAATTCCCCCAGAGTGATTGACGTTAACAGCAGATTCTGGCTTTTAAACTAAAACCAGTCTCCCAGCTCTCTCTCACACTCTCTCGTCTTTTTGGTGAAGCGTGGAACAATCATCTCTATTCTTTTCATCTCAATGACACACGAGGTATCACACGAGGAAACAGCTTCCAGGGCTGTGAATCATTTTTCCTTTGCATCGCGCAGGATGCAGAAGTCCAGGCGTCGGTGTTCAAAAGGGTACTGTGGCTTTCTCTCACAAACGGCTCCAGTTCGTTTTCACGCATGCTAGGTGACGCCTGAGGAACGGTCTTTGTGCAAGTATGACTCCGCCTTTCCTTCCTATGGGAAGAAGCAATGGGTGTGAAGGAGGAATGGCTGTAGCCTGAGACTGCGGTGCTGCTGATGGAGCCCAGGCTGAGCTTGTTCCCTGCTGAGGTCATATTTCTGGACAGAAAGTAAATACCTCACAGTCAAGCCAAGGGGTATTTAACAGTCCAGCCCTTCTGCTGTTGCTCCGTCGAGGACTGCGTGCCTGTGTGGCAGCCGTATTCTTGCAAGGCTCTTAAAGTAATTACACACAGGAAAGGATAACACAGCATTCCCCTGCTTTTCCGTCAGTGGCTAACAGTCAAAACCACAGCCATTAAGTCGACCACAGTGGTCCTTTGTGAGTGAGGTTTCAGATACAGAGCAAGACAAAGATCCCTTACAGTTTCCCTTCAGCAGCACACTGTTATCTAATGCTGTATTTAAAAGGCAATGCATACTGTTTGTACTTGCAACAGAAACCAGAAAACTTGCAACAGAAATACTTTAACAAATAAAGAAACACTTTCATTCAGAGTCTGTGACTTTGAAAGATGATACAAGTCTTGTTTCTACACTGAACATGAATCTGCTCCAGGCTCTGTTAGCTAATCACACAGACTGTAACAAGAGGAAACTGGTAACAGAATCCACCTACCAGCTCATTCGACACCCACACAGCAGCATACCTTACTGTTTCATGAAAGAAATGAACTCATTTTAAAATTGATGGTAGCAACAAGTCTCAAAGACGTTGGGACAGGAGCAACAAAAGCCTGGAAAAGTAAGTGGAACTAAAAAAAAAAAAGAAAAAAGGATGGGGTTCACCAATCTATAAATGATGGAACAAATTTAGAAGAATATTCCTTAATCTACAACTGTTAAGAGTTTCAATACCTCTATGTCCACAGTACATAATTTCAAAAGATTTCAAGAATCTGGGAAATCTCCACGCACAAGGGACAATTCCAAAAAATTACTGGATGCCCGTAATCGTCGGGCCCACAGGCAGCACTGCATTAAAACAGGAATCATTCTGTCACGGAAATCACCGTCTGTTAACACAGTTCACCGTGCTATCCACAAAAGTAAAGAAGAAGCCATGTGAGCACGATCCAGAAACTCTTCTCTGGGCCTAAGCTCGTCTAAAACATACTGAGGCAAAGTGGAAAACTGATCTGAGATCAGACGAATCGGAAACTGGAATTCTTTTTGGAAAACTATGGAGAAGAGATCTTGTCCATCTTGTTGACAGCAATCAGTCCAAAAGCATCTCTGATGGTATGGCTGCGTACATATTTAGAAAGACACCGTCGGCACTGAAAGCTCCCAGGACATCATTCCACTCAGCAGCGATAAACATAGCATTGTTCCAACTTTTTCAGACATATTGCTGCCATTACACTTAATTTTTCCTTTTTTTTTTTTAAAAAAAGGGACACTTTCTCAAATACGTTTCCTTTATTAAATAAAATAAAATAAAGATTTATGCTGTTGGCAAAACATAATTTTCTGTTTTTATTTACATTTACGTTTTACAGCATCCAAGCTTTTTGGAATTGGGGTTGTAGATTTCTTAGAATGTGACAGTTATTACTTCAGGTTTGGTCTACAGGCACAGTGTAAAACTGTCTGCTCCTTATATAATTTTATTTCGCAAACTGGAAAACTTGAACTTGGCATGAGTGAAGTAGCAGAAAGTGGTTTGCGCTTCATCACCGTTTTGAAAGTAAAGTGAGCACAATCTGTGAGTCAGTCACTTTGGTGCCGTATACCATTTGGAGCAATATGCTCTGACCGCTCGTTTTAATTATACGCTTTTAATTTATATTCATTCTCATCAGTGTCACAGTTTATTTTTACTCTAAGGGCAATTCTTACAAAGCACGCAAGAAGCAGCAGTCCAACTACGAGGCAGTTATGGGCGAGGAGTCTGTGGTGGCTTTTTTTTTTTGTTTTTTTCCTCTCAGTGACTTCACTTTGTTGGTAAGTCTGCAAATTCTGTGGCTGCCTTTTCTTGGCACATCAGCCTGCAGGTCTCCAGAGGCAATACCACAGAGAAAACAAGCTCAGCCTGCAAGGCTCACTCGCCTGTGTCTTTTGCATGCTTCTATTTAATGTGAGCAGTGGAACACAAACACAGGCATATATGGAAACTGCTGAAACACTGGGTTATTATCCAAACATTATAAAACATGAACGAATGAATAAATAAATATATGGGAAAGGTGACATACCTGCAGTGAAGAGGAATATTGCCACAGTGCGGTAGTGTTGTCTTTGCGTGCCCCTGCACAGGGAAATAACGGCCACCAAAAAGGCCACCAGAGTCGTGGCTGCACCGACACCTAGCAACACCAGGGTGGCGATCTGCCAGTCTGCAAGAACAGGACACATGCAGGTTAAAGAGGAGCATCCTACTCATCAACAAAAGCTCGATTCACAGTTGAGCACGGCTGAATTGAACCGCTGTGTTGACAAACACGAAACAAGAGCTAATCCTGCAGAGAGAACTGAATGACGCAGAGAGCCATCAGGCCTGCATCAGGAATGCAACAGTCAAGAACATAATTAGTGACTCAAAGTCCCTGTAACGAGAACAGATGCGAAAATCCAAGGCTGAATCTCATGTTAATGCACGTTATTTAATCTTAGTTGTCCTGCTGGTTGGCTACATTTTTGCCCTACTTTTCTAGCTGTTCATATTTGTGCATGTCAACAAACTACATTTTTAGCCCTAAGACAGTATCATGTGGCAACCTCTGGAATTCAAAAATCAGGCCTGTGCAGAAATGTCAAGAACTGCATACAAATGGAGACAAATCAGCAGCCCTATGTTCAAATGTTAAACTTTGCAAGAAAAATAAAACATTTTTTTTTGCAATCTGGTAAAAAAAAAAAGAACAAACACACATCTGTTTTTTTAAAACTAATATACAGCTTTGTGACAATTCTGCCATTTATTTTCTTTAATGCTCGTTTAACTTGCATTAAGGCTTCAAAGCAGGAGTGTGGCAGGTAGATGCTGTTACCTCCACCTGTCTGCAAACTCAGTCAGTGAAATGCATGGTTAATTCCATTCCAGGCACGTCCAGCTCCAGTTTTGATGGGTGAAATTCTAGTTTTCAATTTGTCTCTTTTTATGCCCAGTCATGTTACCGACCTGCTCCTACGTAGCTGCAAAATGCCTGTGCTCCAACTTTCTTGAGATGTGCTGTTGATGTATCCATCATATAATAGTAAAATGTCTCAGTTTAAACATTCAATATGTTTATTATGGTCTACTGCAAATACAAATATGGGTTTCTGAAATCTGCAAACCATTACACTCATTTTTATTTATATTTTATGCAGGGTTCCAACTTTCTTGGAACTGAGTTTGTAATCAAAATTTTCCAAATACAGTCTATGGTTATGCATTATGTATATGTCTCCTTGGTCCTTGGAGGCTTTGGGTTATGAAACAGGAGTTTGTCATTGTGAATGCCAGCTTCTTCCAAATTCTTGCAGCCACAGTGGCTTTTTTAATGCCACATTTACTTAACATATTCCAAACAAACTGCTCCTGTTGGAAAAGTAAAACTAAAATCTTCCTGCGCGTCACATTCTTTCCTGGAAAGACCTCCACAGCGCCAGGCTTTTAAAAGCAGCACGTGGCCTTTTTTGAATGGAGCTTAACTCTGTTCAAGCAAGTGTTGGTACAGAGACTGAAACCAGCAACACATTCAGGAGAAAATCTTTTGTCTGCTCGACCTTGATTGCTCATCCTCTCTTTGATCTCCCGCCCTACCTTAAACGACTTGGCTCGGAAAGAGAATTTGCATTTGGTTAACAAGCTCACCGCACAATTTTCGCTGGGTGTGTCTCTCCCTGAGCTTCTGGTTATTTGTCATAATGATGGTAAAAAGCTATGGTGAATTTTTCTATCAGGAACTGCCACTGTAGATGAAATTCAAGGACAAGGGTGAGAACCTTTGTACGTGCCTAATTGGTCTCCTTCGCCGCTGGGTGAACTGCACTTTTAACCTCAACACACCCATCCGCTCTTGTTTTAATGAGCTCTGCAGACACTCAGAGCAACAAACCCGCCTCCTATTCACCCCAACACATTCCACAATATCAAAGAGAGGTCAATCACACCAAGGGTGCATGTGCAAAGTCCTGTGAAAAATGATCAACAGCTAAAAATTTTAAATATTTTAAACATTTAAGCCACAAAATGAGGAAACTTAAATGGAACGGTCTAATTTTATCCTTGAAGTCTTCCTTTATTTATTTCAATAGTAACAGTGAGCGACTGTGTGTTTAATAAAGATGAAAGCTCCTGCTAATAGCCTTACTGTACAGGACAAAAGTCAACTGTTCCCAAATCTAGTAAATTTAATGCAGATTTGCTTCCCTGGGGGGAAAGGATGGGGGTCGGGGGACGTGGCTTTTCTGCCTGACAAAAGGCGACTTAGGGGGTCCTGGCTTGGTGAGGTCGATGAAGGGGAAGATGCTGAATGTGTCTCTCCAAATCCACTAAAAGCCTTCTGCTTGCTGGGGTGGGTTAACTCTTTGTGTGCCAGAGGGATTATGCATAGCTTTCTTGCATATAAACACTTTACCTAAGAACAGAGTTAAAGAATTAGAAAACAATGAGCACCAGCCCTTTGTTAAATAGTTCTTATCCAGCTGTCACAAAAATCAACAGTTAAAGCTTAGTCAGGTGTGGCTTTGTCACTGAGCATCACTGTGAGGCTGTCACGGTGAAACCACGTCATCGATCTGGAATGTAGAGAGGAAATTTATCAGCTGCGCGAGAAGTCTGAATGCCTCATCTATTGACCAGCAGCCAACTAAAACAAAGTCTGCCCAGGGGATGGTGGTCAGAGCTTGTGGTCAGACTGTTTGCGCAGTCCAGTATCCTCTTTGTTTATTTCAAAACAGGATATATCGAAAACCTGTGCGCTGTGACATAATTACAAACACCACATCACTAAAACCACCCTTCAGATCGAAAACGTGTTTATAGGATCAATCTGAGCTGTAAACAACAAAAAACTTGGTCGTGGGTTTTCAACCTCTTCAACAAACAAAACAGCATCCGGGCTCCAAGAGCAACAGCGCACTGTTAAACAAACAAAACACACTGCTCCTACCAGATGTGAGGGTGGAGAAGCAGCTCCACTGGGGCTCGTCCGTGGGATGCCGAGCCACCGATTGGGAGCATGACTCCCACAGAGACAGGGAGAAATGCTCCGCGGTGACCCAGGCTGGACTGAGTAGAGCCACCACGTCCAGACACAGCGCCAGGAAGACGCACAGCAGAGCGATGAGCTTGAAGGGTCGGAACACGTACACCTCGTTCACGGACATCTTCTCCTCACAGGGTACACGGCAGCACGTCGGTCACAGTTACTAAACTCGCTGGAGGTCTGCGTGCTTCCTCTCCCACCATAGCCCTCACTGCTCCACGCGTGTCCAGCTGGAACAGTTTAACAGGAGACATCCGGTTGAATCAGTTTTTCAAAATAATCCATCTTATGGGTTTATATTATATTATATTATATTATATTATATTATATTATATTATATTATATTATATTATATTGGCAGTATTTTTGGTATAGTGATAACATTACATTATTATTTTCAGGTTACATTTACTGCTTTGTTAACTTTCTTTAGGGGTGTCAAACATTAGCCCAAGGGCCCAGAATCGGCCCAGAAAAAGACTCCAGCCCGACTAATTTGACTAAATTTTCGTATGTTTTACATATAAAAACATATAATAAAGACTCCACCAACTCATTGCCATTCATACTACAAAAACAAAGTAAGTAATGAACAATTTAATGACGAAAATTTTTTTCTACTATCTACTCTAACATTTTTTTTCAAATTGAATTTCTATTTGTTTTCCTTTTATATTCCATAGTAAAGAATATTCTCTGTGAATTAATTAATGGAAACAGCCCGAGCAATGAATCACCAAAATGTTTTTCTGTGATTTTAGACATTTATCATAGTTTTACTGGTCTGGCCCATGTAAGATCAAAGTTAGCTGGATATGGACTCAATCTAAAACAAGTTTGGCATTCCTGGTGTAAATGATCGCAAAGAAAAAAAGGTTGCGGTTTAAAGTGGAATGCCATTTATTTATTTGTCTTTTTAGCTATGAAAAAATAAAGTAAAATAAAATAAAATCTCTAAATAAACAGACAAACAAAGACAAAACCACATCTAACTGTTATTTGTTATTTGTCAGTTCGTGAACTCAGTACATAAATCCTATAGTATTCCTCCTGAGATACACGAGTGTCAGTGTCTGTGCTTTTATTTTGAAATGCAAGTCATGGTATTCAGACTTGTTTTAGATCTTTGTGGATTGGTTTGTTGTCAGGCGCCCAACAAGTTTGTAAAAATAAAGAAATACTAAAAAGCAGTGGTCGGAAAAAGTATTTTCCTCTGTGTACACAACAGAAGGATTTAGATGCTGAAAAACACATTATACATATTATACAGCAAGGCGGAAGAAACGACATTATTAAAGCTCAGCTAAACTCAGTGAACACAGTAGCATAAAGTAGGTTTGTGTATAGAGTGACTAAACAGACTAAACAGTAACATAATGACACCTTCAAAGGGGCAGAGAGATTCTGATAAACATGCAGAGATTTCCTCCGCCTGAGTTTAGACAATATTTGGGATTTAAAATAGATTTTTAATTAAATTATTTTTTATTATTTTATAAATGTTTGTGTATATCTGCATTAGCTTTCGTGAATGGAAAGTACCTCAGATCACATTGCGAGCTGCCCCTTTTGGCATCGCCCATAAACCAAAGCAAATATTGTAATGTTTTAATAATCCAGCAGAGGGCACACATGCGACATTCTCTAGCAAAAACTATTTCTGCTCTCACCACTTTCATACACTTTGTGTTGTTGATTTTAGAAAGACCAACAGAGGGATTTCTATGCACAGGCTGACCACAGAAATCCTGTGTTTGTTGGGAATTGTTGTGACAGTGCAACAGAGGAACTGACTGTCAGCTTCTTGGTATTTTCTGTTAATCCTGATTTAGCCTCTTCTAACAGTCAGTGTGTAGGCTGAGCTCTCTGGAAATTTTTTTTAACCTCTTTTGTAAAACAATCCCTCGACGATCCATGTCTAAACGCATACGTTGCATATCGTCCATAAACAGCAGCAGATAAAAAAAATCACACCTAATAAATCCTTAAATTAAATGACAAGGGTAAAATGAGATCGGATTTAACTATACAGTATTAGAGAGGAACAAAACTGCCACAGTCACAAATAAACAAAGAAACTAATGCAACGCAATGCAAAAAATAAGTACACATTTAAACAGTAAAAGATATCAGTGTGTGTTTGGTTTTAGAAATTAATGCCTGTATTTATTTTTGATATTATGTTTGATGTATTTAAGGCAATATTGTTTTACTGAGGCATTTATTTTCTCTGAAAGAAAAAGGATTGCTCCTCTATGCGGCATGATCATGTTGAGGTTCTTCTTCAGTCCATATGCCTTGTGATATATTTCCATCTTCTGGCGAACTGCATAACTGCAGGGTATGAACTCCAAGGTGAGGCCGTGCTTGCAGGAAGTTTTTCGGAATTAATGAGTTGAATAGTTCCAAAAGTTTGTCTAAAGATGGAGGTAAGACAGTGGAGGTGAGAGTGTTTCCACATATTGCCACTGTTACAGTGCTGGAGCAGGGTGCAATTATTCTAACAACTGCTTCCACTGTCACACCAACAAGAACAAGAACAAGAGATGCTTACTATCCTTACATGGTGCAGATAGCAAGTTAAAGTGACCGATTTACTTGATTCCACAAAAAATGCAAAAAAAAGATAAAAGGAAAGGGAGTAGATGTGATTGAATTTTGTTGGACCTTCACACAGTTTTGGTTGAGCAAATTATTGACCAAAAAACTGTCAAACATCTGCCTCACATGATATCAGCAGTGCTAAACCAGTTGTTTTGACCTACTTTGGCAGCTTATACTTCCATTTCCTCTTTCTTTTTTCCACCTTGAATGTGACCTGCTCCATGAGAAAAATTGCAAGAAAAATGCAAAAAAAAAAAATGCAAGAAAAATAGTTTTCTTGCAGCACTGATTACATTTGTGTATATATATTATCATGATAATTATTATCATTATTTTTGGTTTTTAACAGTTTTGCCACTTGAAGAAATGCATTACACACTTTCAACATCCAAGCCTGATTATTTATTTTGTACAAAAGACATAATGGATGTACAAATATTTTAAGTACATGATTTTTTTTCTCTAACTAAAGTTGCCCTGTGTAAAGTACAAACAAAACGGAGTACTTTGAATTACACCTCTGCTGCCTTCCTGCCCATTTGGGTTTAATTCTACCCCTATCATTTGTTGCCTGGATTACAGGTTTTCAGTGTATCTGACATAATGAGAGTTTCAGACTAATGCCACCCTTCTCAGTCCTAATGGCACTGCCAAGCTGCCAGCAGGGCATCTGAGTAGGGGGGATCTAGTATTAGGCATATCCATGGACAGAGCGTTGCTCGTTTCCTTTAAACGCCCCTCCTCCCCGACTGAACAGGCAGAGTGCTCTGTCATCCTCCTCCAAAAGCCCCTCATTAGAAAATCTGCCGAGCAGACAAAGCTACTTGAGACAGCACAATGGTGACTCCCCACATGGTGATTTAAATGAGCATAAAGGGAATCCAGGTCATGCATTGCTTTTTTGGATCCTCTCCCTAATTGTAACTTGTCCACCCAGCCACCCACCTATAAAAAAAAATGTCTGTTTGGTCTAAATCCCGTTTTAAACCTTTAGGTAATATTATATACACTCCCACAACATGGATGCACATCACATGGCTGTTCAACAGCCATGATAAAAATACACAAATCTAATAAATAAATGTTTAGATAAAATTAAAACTAGAAAAGGGGCAGACAGAGCATGGAGAAAAGAACACCCATGTCTCATTCAGCATGCTATATAAGTTATATTCATAACAATGTTAAAAGTGACTTTGAGTCTTGGAAAAAAATGCTTCTTTAACTGTTTGTCCCATGATGTCATCCTCTATTGCTCATCACTGTCTTCGTGGAGTGGCTGCAGCTGATTAGACTCAGAATAAGCCTCTCAGAGTTTTGCTGGGTATGAATAAGCTTCTATGGTAACTGACGAGGTCTCGTTTAATGATGCTGCCATTACTAAAGAAGTGCGTCCTGCTCATCTCTTTACCGTAACACCACCATTAAATCATCAGGAGTCCTGCTGGAGTCAGACCGTGGAAGCAGATGTGTATAAATTACTTCCCTTTAAATCGTCACGGGTCAGGGATTTTAACTCGGATACAGTCATTAGTTTATTCCTTCATTGTGTAGAGGATTTTCATTATGTTTGATTAAAATAATGCAGCAACAAATGAGATGAAGCAAAAAAAAATAATTAAAAATTAAAATCTAAAAAACAAAAAAGGATAGAAAAAGTCAGGAGATCATCTGTGTCATAGTGATTCATCCTCCTGGAAACATGAATGTACACTTTTGTAGCAATTCAATCTACAGTTGTTCAGATTTGTCACTTTCAACCAAAATGATGACTGGGATTTTTTACCTACAGCATTTTTTATTCATCGTTCAACTGCCTAAGTTCTTCATTTATAGGTCCAGGTGTTTATCCTGTGGCTAATCCCCCATGGATTATTCATCCCCTTTGGATTGTTTTCCTATTTCACTCATCACTGTCACTCCTTGTTAAATCTCAAGACTAATGACACATGGCAGCACACTAACGATTTCTGCCCATCACAACTATAAGAGCAGCAGGATTTCTTGAAAATTACCCTGAACCCCAAACTCCTCAACTTGCATTTCCTCCTTTTTTTTTCTTTTTCTTTTCTTTCATCACAGTCAGATCCAGTTCATTTCAGAGCAGCTGGGTTTGAAGTGCCTTGCTCAAGGTCATGTTGACAGTTAATGCTGAGGGAGTCGACAGCATGTCTCCTTTACTTTATGCACTCAGATTTAGGAGCTTACCAGGGGATTTAAAATGATGGCTTTCCAGTTTCAAGTCTATAGTCAAGTCTGTTACTGTGAGTCAGCAAAACACTGTGAATGATTTATGAATAGGAAGGTTATAGATTAGTTAAATGTGCTGAACTGAGAAGTGCACTGTCATCACTGTTGCATCACTGCAAGACATCAATCTACAATAAAGGTGAAGAGAGGACAAATGGGATCAATAAGATAAGAAGGATGTTTTTGCTTGATTAGTGTCATCGGTTGTCATCAGATGGGTGAAAATTTTGACTCGAGATCATCTCAGTAATTACTTTGCTGTAGTGTGTTACACCAGATGGAGTCATGCGGTGTCAGTGAATACTGCATTTCTTCTAAATGAAAGAGAAATCCAGTAACAGTAAGATCTGAGTCTAGTTTATGTCGTTGCTTGATGGCAGATTTATTCCTGGACACTACACTGTTTCTGTTCTGCATTCTGCATTCACCCTCAAGCTGTAGCCCCCCTGTGTTTTCCGGATACCCACCTGTCTCTCAGTGACTTGACCACTTTGGGCCTGGTCTGCCAGCTTGTGGACATCTGTTTACTTCCTCCTCCATCAGTCGTCATGGTTGCAACCCCCCCACTATCACCACCACACACCCCCACCCTTGCCATCGGGCCTTCTCCGCCCTTCTCTCGTGTTTCCCCCAGACACCAGCTGTGAACCACTTATGCTTATCCTGCAGTCAACCTCGTTCAGCCTTGTGATAAGGACAGCAAGGACAGGAGTGCTTCTGGCCAGTGTGCTTTGCTCTACGTTTGCTGACCCAGAAATATCTAAATAAGCACACTAAAATTCAATGTGACCATGTAGATGTATAAAAACAAATTAGGTATCGGAAATTGTACCTGTGGTTAAATAGTAAAGAGATAAATATAGTCTTGAATTCTTCCTTGTTATTTGTTTACTACACTGGTGACCAACTAGAATGACCTTCAGAACTTTCTAGTTGCCATCCATATATCCTTTTTTTATGGATGCCATTTCATCTTTTTTTTTATTGTGTTGGGAGGTTTTGATCTCCATTTCTCTCCGGGAAAAACACTGATAAAATATGAGCAGACAACAAGAGAGAAGCTGTCAGATGTATTCAATGTGAAACACTTCCTCTTAACACTGGATTTAGTCATGTCACAGCAGCTTAAAACTCTTAAAACACTTAACACAACACAGTGAAAAGGGAACCAAAGTGATTTGATTGTCAAAAAACAAATAACTGGATGGGATTTTCAATTCGATCTTCCCAATCAGCTAGTAAGTTGCATATGACCTTATTAGGAGTAAAGGGAGAACAGAATGGGCCCAGGTATTGAACCCTGGGGGACGCCACATGAGGTGATGGCTGAAGATGACACACTGAAATAAAAATAATTCAAGGCAGGAGTGGTTTCTCCCACCCACTGATTTAACTTGTGAATTATTGAGCTTCAACACTGGAATCAAGTGTAAGATTAAGACGATGGAGCAACCTTGTGAATCAGACTCTAAACGAAGAAATCAACTGGAATTTTTCCAACATAGTATAACTTTGGGGCCCATTTTTTAAAAATAATATTCAAGTCAGACAGAAAGACAGACATTGATTTAATAGCCAAAAAATGGAATTATGTGACCAGATTTGGAAAGTCGCTGAGTACATGTTCACTTTTGGCATGTGGCTCTGTGTGACACAGCACCCAGCTGAGAGCCAAAAACCCCAAATCTGCTTTCTCCCCATATGCCCACAACCGAATAAACCACCTCCTGCACTGCCGCTTTCTCCTCTATCCCCTTTGTCAGACTGCAGGCAGTGGTCCACAGCCCTTGGGGAGCTCACTGAGGGAGGTGTGGCACAGCCAGTGATCAGAGTGAATTAGAGTTATGTGTGACATGCAAAGGAGAGGCTCCAGAATGTGACAACAGCTGAGTTTTAAAGTGAAGCTTTTTCTGCCTGAGGGGAGAGGAATAGACGACAAAGACACCGAAGCCTGCTGTGAGAAGAGTCAACTTCTTTTGTTGGCTCTTTAAAAAAAACAGAGACCTGTTATTCATTTGTCTTTTCATTTAACACAGTGGGATACTTAACAGTGTGTTTTTTTTGCATCAATTTGAACATGGCTGCCACAGTATAAAAAAGGCCATCCTTATTTCCAGGCCTAATTAACATCCTGATGCCTTGAGCAGTTAAATTCCCACATGCAAACATGCACATAAATGTCTAATCGAGTCAGAATCTACATAAAAAGGCTGAAATCCGAATCTACAAAATCTGACTGTACTCTATGTTAAGCTGATTATGACTTGTTTTCTATCTACATCCAAAATCCAGTGCAAGTTAGATTGAAAGAACACACTCAGTTGCCTTTTAAACTATAAAATGGAATAAAATAACCCAAGATTTGATAACTCATGAGCAGAACAGGGTTTGAAAAACAGAACTTTGAGACATTTAGGCTCATAAAGAAGAAAATATGGTGTAGGAGCGCTCAGACTGATTTTTAGCGAACCTGGAGGTGTTAAAAATTTAGTGCTGTTCAGGCGTTATTGGAAAAATGCCGTTCGTGGAACTCTATACGCTTGTTTTGTGGCCTACTTTTGAGGCCCAGAAGTCATCTCTGGTCCATAAATTTCAGAACAATGGTGCACATTTGTTATGTGAAGTTTGGCTCGATATTACATTTATTCCTGTTGGGAGTATTAAGTGACAACTCTAAAGCGCTGCAGCTCACCTTTCCCCTGTTTATGGTGTTAGCTATGAAGCCTCTACTAGGCCAACAGAGTTTTCAGTGATATTGATACGGCACCAACATAACTGGCACAAAGATTTAAAAATAAAATCATAGCAAGTTTCATAGCCACAAGGGTTAAAACCGTTTACTTGCCAACTAATATCGTTGTGAAACAGAGTGGCTTTGTCCACTGTCCCCCCCCCCCCAAAAAAAACAAAAAAAATAAAAAACAAAAAAACAAAACCTTAAAGGAACTCTTTTTAATCAGAGTATAGCATCAACTCAGTTAAACTTGTAGGATATTAATCTTATCAGTGAAGTAGCAAAAAGGGTTGTTAATCAGTTTCAGCTGCTTTGGTTGGACTCAAGGGGCAACAATGAGACAACCTCCAAAACAGGAATAGTTTTGCAGGTGGTGGGCTCTGACATTTTTCTCTCCTCATCTTTTCTCATTGATTTTTTTTGCATTTGGTTAAGGTGGGTGTGTCACTGCTGATAGCATGAGGCGATACCTGGACCCTACAGAGGTTGCACAGGTAATCCAACTCCTCCAGGATGGCACATCAATACGTGCCAGAATGTGTGCTGTGTCTCCCAGCACAGTCTGAAGAACATGGAGACAGACAGTTATTGTAGCTGGACAGGGCCATAGAAGGCCCTTAACCCATCATCAACAGGACTGGGATCTGCTCCTTTGTGCAAGGAGGAACAGGATGAGCATTGCCAGATCTACAAAATGACCTTGAGCAGGCCACTAGTGTGAATGTACTGACCAAACAATCAGAAACAGACTACACGAGGGTGGCCTGAGAGGCTGACTCTAGTGTTCCCTGTGCTCACTGCCCAGCAAGTTGGAGCCTGATGGGAATTCGCTATAGAATACCAGGGTGAACCTGAGCACATGTGACAGATGTGAAAGGGTCTAGAGAAGCTGTGGAGAACGCTATGTCACCTGTAACATCGTTCAGCATGACCGGTTTGGTGGAGGTCTGGGGATACATATCCATAGAGGGATGCACATTACTCTACAGGCTAGGCATCAGCATCCTGACTGCAATTAAACATCAGGATGAAATTCTTGGACCTATTTTCAGACTTTACAATGGTGCAGTCAGTTCTGGGTTTCTCCTGGTCCATAAAAAGGCAGGGCCTCAAGTGGTGAGAGTATCCAGGCAGTTTCTAGAGGAGGAAGGAAATGGCACCACTGACTGGTTTCCATGCTCACCTGACCTAAGTCCAATAGAACACCTCTGGGACGTTATGGTTAGTTTGCCAAGAGGTTGCACCTTAGAGCTCAGTGATGCCCTGATCCAGATCCACGAGGAGGTCGATTAGGATACCATCCATTGTGAACTTAGGAGCATGATGTTGCCAGGCATGCGTACATGACAATGTCAGGAAACTCCTGAATACCATTTTTGAGTTGTTGCAATGACATTTCTGCAATATGGACTAGCCTTCTGCTCTATGCAATGTCTTTGAAATCATCCCTCTGTAGGTTGATAATTTTCATTTCCATCAAACCACGTGGCATCCTTTCATTCCTAACACATTAACAAGTACACATCACTACAGATATGCAGCATGATTTTTCCCACTGAGATCAGCTGCGGTTTCAAAGTGTTCCTTTAATTTTTATTTATTTATTTATTTATTTTGTTGTCGAGCAGCATAGTAGCTGCTTTCTGCAGCACGAGTTCCTCTTTGTTTGACAGCATGATTTCTGTGTAACATTGCATCGCACAAACTGCCTCATAAGCAAAATCAAACTTTTGTTCCATTAGGGTCAACGTACCCATTATCAGGTATTTTATTTTTCCTGTT
The DNA here is from genome assembly GCF_900408965.1 of Simochromis diagramma. Classification (NCBI taxonomy): domain Eukaryota; kingdom Metazoa; phylum Chordata; class Actinopteri; order Cichliformes; family Cichlidae; genus Simochromis; species Simochromis diagramma. The sequence goes on from NW_024386883.1 coordinate 1,862,292, forward strand.
ACCACTAGAGCGAGCACGCAACTGAAAAGTAGAATTCAAGCCAGAAAACAATCACCTTCCATTGAAGCTGTGGGAAATGTTCACAATGCACATGTTCTGCAAGAAAGCAAGTTGGCTGAATGCAAGCCGCCCTTTTGAACATGGGCAGTCTTGATGTTTAATCAACTTCTGGGATACTAATATACAGTTCACCGACAATGAAATCCTCCTTTAGGAGAAGACACACACACACACAAAAAGCCAAATACAATCACTGCAAGTTAGTCAAGCTTTTATCTGCTCCTGACAAAGAGCTCCACCAGACCAAAGGCATCAGACTGTGGTTTGTCTGAAAGGGACGCACTCGTGATGCCTTAGCTTCAGCTCTCACAGTTCACTCACAGAAAGCCACAATCTTCAAAATAAAACAAATAGCTGAAATTCTTAAAGGAAAAAAATTAAATAAAAAAGAATAAGTTTTCTTCTCCCATCTTAACAGAAAGGTCTGCCTCACACTCACACATCACATGATAAAAGCCGCTTTCATCTTTCAACCATGACTTGTAAATAATCCCCACCTTTAATTCTTGCTCATTTGCTCGTTAGAACTACCTTTGGTGACCCTGATGGGAGCTCCACCCCAGCCCACACTGACTGGCACCTACAGTTTTTTTTCCTCAGTGGGCGGGTCCACTGCTCTTTAGGACCCAGTGGCTGCTCGATTCAAGCAAGGAGTGACTCCGGCACTCAGACGGAAACAGACAAAGGCGAGGGGAGAGACGGCGTGCCGCTATCCTGCAGCATCGACTCACACACTCACATCCACTCCCCCACACACTCCGCAATCAGCGACGCAGGTGAGTCCGCTACTGGGTGGGATAATCAGCAGACTTCAGTGATTTTTAAAGAAAGTATATATTACATTGCAGTGATTTTGACTCTCAGGGGGCAACTTTGAATATCATTGTAGTATTTTATTTTTTGCATTTTGGAAGGGATTATATCATGCTTTTTTTTTTTTTTTTAGATTTAGATTTAGGCTTGAGCAGGTGGATTGTGGCGTACACACGCCCAACCCTCCCCTTTCATTTCAAGAAGAACTTGCATTTTAAGCTGCTGTCTCTGCCATGTGGCCACACGCCATCCATCAGAAATGAAAAGAGTAGTGTCATGAAACTTTTCCTTTCGTGGCTCTTATTTTTCATTCTTTTTTTCTTTTTTTTTTTAAATTTAAATACCTACCTTTCCGTGTGTTGGTGTGAGACATACCGCACGCAGATCAATTTTCCTGACGCGGACTGGAGAGTCATAATGTGGTGCTGGTTTGTCAGGAGTGTGTGTGGGTGTGGGTGGCTCAGTCAGGAACACAGAACCAGACAAATATATCAATGACACCACACAATGATACCGCAGTGCTGCCTGATGTCCAGGTCTGCGCTTAATTTGGAAGTGGGGAAAGCGCGCATATTTTTAACCAGATTTATTGATTGATAACGTCAAGTGTGTCAGCCACAAAGAGAGGTGATCTTTAAACAGTCGTGTCCGTGCAGATTAACACTAAAAAGCTGTGGGAGGATGTAGTTTCTGGACTTGAGCAGGAGAATGAGCCGGCTGCAGCAGGAGCAGCAGCGATGGTGATGTCACTCTGAAGGCAGGCACCCTGTTTGAGACAATGGACTGTCCTAGTGGTTGCTTTTCTGGGGAAGGGTCACTGCTCGCTCTGGTTATTAGTGCAGCAGATGGGCTTGAAACCTGGCCTTTGTCAGCTAAGGAGCACCCAGTCCACAGAAGTCCCTCCCCTGTCAGTGTGCTTATCATAAAACACCAGTCAGCAGATCAGCCAAAGGTTAGCATGCTTGGTGGGGAAAGGGGGGTGTCGACCTGCCACATGGATGGGTGGTGATCTCTTCCACCCCCCCCCCCCGTTTGTCAGTATGGTTATGTATACAGTGCTGTAATCATGTGGTACTAAAAGAGGCAGGATAGTGGAGGATTATGGGCTGTGACATTGTGTCATTCACCAGTTTGTGTGCATGTTTTGACTAATTGGTTTAGGCCTTCTTAACATTAGCACAAGGGCTGGATATATGTTTGCAATGAATATCACAGCACAACAGCTTGTTGTTAAAAGGTGGGGCCTCAAATTTTTATTGTTTTCCAAGCTGCTTCATTTTTTTTTTTTTCTTTCTTTCTTTCTTTCTTCATTTTCATATAACCATGTTGGGTCCACTGAAAGCAGCGAACTGTGTTTTTTGTACATCAGATGACTCTCATGTGAAGAAGGAAGTGAAAAGCTTAGTTTTAGTTTGAGAATTTTGCAAAACAATGACACCTAAAATTTCATATCCTCACTACACACATCCACTGAAATACTCCCTGATGATTTGGAGGACCCCCGCCTCATATTACGGCGCAAGATTGACTTTCAGTGGCAGAAGATGCCAAATGAATTCTGTCTTCAGTGACTTGAAAAATGTCAAAGTCAAATCTTGAGTTGTTAAAATGCCACTCGCAGTGGAGTTGTGTTCAAAGACCAGTGACCTTTCAGTCAATAATGACAAGTCCTGTGAGGATATCGGGGCCCGTAGAAGTGACAGAAATGTGACACTTCACATTTGTGCTATTCGGCTCAGTCTTGTCAAATATGTTTTTAAAGAGAATACTCTCCTTTAAAGTTTAAATTGGGGAGACATTGCTCATAGAGCGGGGCTTTAAACTTTGCACTTCCCCTTTCATGTGAATGGGTGTGGGCGTTTGATGGGTGTCTGTGTGTCAGTTGTTGAAAAAGTATCAGTTTGAAGAGGCTCTTCAATGAGTTTTTGTGGCTTTGGCAAGTTTATTTGTGGTCATCAGGTGGAAGATTAACTAGCAGACTACTACTTTTGCTATAAAACCTTGGGCAGTCAACCTCCATAGAATAAGCTTTTTTTTTTTTTTTTTTGAGTTGTTGAGCCGTATAATTTCCTTGTGATTCCGTTGATGTCATTGATATCTCAGATATCTAATAGGACAATATACAAGTTGACATCATCATTATTTCCAAAACCTTTTGTGTTAGTGGTTAGCTTACTGATTCATCACTTACTGATTCATCTGGCCAAGTGAGACAGCTGCACAGAGGTGTCTGTAGGCGGACTTCAGAAGAAGAGGGGGAGCTATCATGTGCTACATGCCACATAAAGCAGTGTGGTTCTAACAGTCAGTGAGACGTACTGCTGCACACTCACTGCATCTGGAGTATTTTAGGGTCATACTATTTTATGTGTAGAAATAAAAATTAACATTTTTAAAATGTTAATGCATGCGTGACAAAGTTTTAGTTTGACATGCAGTATGGATTGATGACCAGCGGTTTTAGTACGTGTAGCTTTAAATGCACCGGTTGGCCACGCCTCTTTCAGGAAGAATGGTGTGCCGGCTGTTGCCATGGATACCTTGGCTAAAACAAGGCAGTACCAATATGGCTGCTATGCAATTAATTTAAGTGAATGTGAGAAAGCGTCCCGTTGCTGCTGTGTCTGAGTGACTATTTTCTGTGTAAATATAACCTGCAGCTGTCTCTGAATTATTTGCATTGTTTTTTTTTCCTTTTAGATATCATGATTAAATCAGGGTTTTAGCTGCGCACAGTGCCAGCTTTGGAAATGGCTTATAAATGACAGCTGGTTAACATGAAGCCTTAATGGGCTCCGTGTGTCATAATGATGTAATGCTCATTATGTTGTTTAACTACAAAAAAGGAAAATGATTTAAATGAGAGCAGCTTTATTGAAATAGTTGATGTGAGGACAGTCTAGGAGAGAAGAAAACGGAGGCAAACATTAGCCTGTTAGCTGTGCTCCCTGCTAACAGTGGGATAAATACAGGGGCATGAACGTTACTACCAAGATGTCATGCATTAATTTCTCAAATCCCATTTTGAAGCCTCAGCATTATTGTTTCCGCCTTGTTAACGAAGAGTGTGTGGTTTCATAAGTCTGAAACATGGTATGACCAAGGTTCTTAAAAACTGACTTAATTTTTCTTTTCTTTTTTTTATTTTTTTTTTATTTGGTATGACCCAAAATGAGTGTCTAACCCATAAATTCATAGGAAAGTGTTGATGGAGGTCAAGTCAGAAAGCTGTTTTCTCAAGTCTTTTTGCAACAACAATTATCACCTGGTGGAATTCCGATCGGCATATTTTTCTTTTCTTAATTTCTTATAAAACATGTCCATGTTTTTATACTGACTTTATATTGGATGCGTGTTTTATACTGCATAAATATCAGGGGAATTAAAAATAGCAAATCCACTGGGTGTTAAGTTCCTCAGATGCCATGAGTGGACACATACTCCTTGTCTTAGAAGAAAACAATTAATGGGCAGTGCCAGGGCAGCACTGTACAAATTTAACTTCAGTGACTATTGGTTTCCAGTTTTAATATTAGCGATACAATTGGCTAATCATCTTAATCTCATTCCTGTGCCTAATCCTCACCTAGCTCTGGATTTTGGTTTATTTAGATGCAGATTTATGAATAAGTCACAATCATGGAATTAAATGTTGCTCTGAGTGAAATGTCATGAACATACGACCATTAACCGTTAATACTACTGCAGTATCTGGTGATACATTACAAGCACTTGTTTCCTTCTTTCCCTAGACTCTCTGGAGCTGGTCACTACCCCAACACATCTGTCACGACCACCATAACTTTCAGTCATCATGGAGCTAGACTTTGGACATTTTGATGAGCGAGACAAGGCCTCTCGTACCCCGCGGGGCGGGCGTATGAATGGACTCCCCAGCCCTACTCACAGCGCCCACTGCAGCTTCTACCGCACACGCACTCTGCAGGCTCTCACCAATGAGAAGAAAGCCAAAAAGGTGCGCTTCTATCGCAACGGAGACCGCTTCTTCAAAGGCATCGTGTACGCTGTAGCCAACGACCGATTCCGCACCTTTGATGCTCTGCTGGCCGACTTGACGCGCTCGCTGTCCGACCACATCAATTTGCCACAGGGTGTGCGTTTCATCTTCACTATTGATGGTGCACGCAAGATCACAACCTTGGATGACCTAGAGGAAGGTAAAAATGTTCCAGCAGGACCAAGCAAATGTATGATTTAACACCATGAAATATTGGTGCATTGTAAGGTTTTAGTAAAGGTAGAACCGCTGTGAAAAGGTGGGCCATCAAGATACCCGCCAGTTTCTTTGCTGAGAAGTATTAGAAAGAAACATAAAACTTGCAGTTTTTTGAGATTACAAGTCTAATCTGTTCAGTCTAGACTTCTCTAATCTCCCATATGATGTATTAAATTCTAGGCTAAAGAGTTGTGTTTATGCAGTTGACTGACATCGGTCTACTTTTTTGGTAGTTGGGCAGTTTTGTTTGACCGAAGTTGTTTAAAACATTTAAAACATTTTTTTTTCTTCTTTTGACAAAGGCAAAAAAAACCCGAGACAAATGGGGCAATGCAGTGAAAGAGCCAATCTGTCTTAAACATCCACATGCATGCTCTTTCCTTTCTTAAATGTAAATTGTATTTTAGCATCTTGCTGTTGGGGAATTCCTGTTGCAGCTAATAAAGCTGAAAGTGGGTCTTCTGTCTTGATCTTAATGGGATTCAGTGTTGAGTTTAGACTCTCAGAGGGCTTCCTTCTGTACTTTAAAGTTGGATCTTTACACTCAGCATGAGAGAGCAGTTTAATTGAAATCATTAGGATCTCATCATTGAAGAAACCACCAGCCACATTTCTTTATGCATATTTATTAAACCTTTCCCACAGTACCCATAGCAACGGTGAGAAGAAATCCAAATAAATTGAAGTTACACCTTTTTATGATTTTTGGATTTTTCTGATTCAGCAATCACGATTATTATAGCTACTGTAAGAATCTGGGGAGCTGTTCAGCTTGCATTTCTGTCTGATAGCTGGAGTAGTGTAGACACCCTTAAGAGCAGCTGCCACCGTGATTGCTCTTGTTCTATTTGGCACCAGAACACTGACTAGGACAAGAAGTGATTCATTTGCCTCCAAAAATTTATGTAGTGAAAGTTGCCAAACATGGTGACTGAAGGAAATCTTCGCTCGACATCAAACTGGATGATCCATGTGTTGACCTGCTTGTCGCAAATTGCTGTTCCAGTCAAGTTGTCGCTTATTTGCAGCAGCCTGAAGCTGAATTTGTGACATGGGATGTGTCAGAGGGATAATGCTAAACAAGGTTTTGCAATTTGAAAAGGGGGGAAAGTCAGACGGATGAAGTGAGAGCAACGATATTAGTTAAATGCTGCTTAAACCCCAGTCCTGTCCCTCCCCCCCCCCCCCTTTTTTTTTTTTTATTTTTATTTTTTTTTAAATGAGGGTTTCTCAGGTATAATATTTAGAAAGTAAAACATCCCAGATTTTTTTTTTTTTTCTTTTCCTCCCCCCCTCTTCTCCCCTCTTTCTCTCCACTCACACACAGACTTGACTTTGCGAGATTCCTTTAAGGCTGCTGAGGGATGAGGTAGACAGGGTGAGTTTTGGGTAAAGCTGGAAGATAAACTGCAGCTTAATTTGTCTAAAATGAGGTGATCATCTCTGCCGCTTGAGCTGCTTAGGAAAGATAGGAGTGTGTGTGTGTATTATGTTTTGTGTATATATGTGTCGAGCAGGGGTGCAGAGTTAGCACTGTGGGTGGCGGGGCTATTTCATTGTGCTTCCTTTTGTGAGATATAATTAATTGTTCAATCTCCTCTGCACAGTGTAATCCCGTTTTGTTCCTCTTGTCTCTTCTGCAATTTCTCCACATTTGGCCTAATTGTTGCCTTCTGGATTGCCTCCTTTTTGCCAGATTTTTTTCCCCCCTCCCTCCGTCCCCCAGCAGCCTTTTGTCTTTAAAGTCTAGCCTGCAGTAAAAACTATGAACTGATGATGAATACAGCAGATATTTTAGGAAAATGTGGCAATCATTCGGTATATGAAGAGCAATCATTGACACATGGTTATTAAACAGTCTCCATTTATCTTATTACCTCAGGTTTCAAAGCAAGGACTGATCCAAAGTGGTAAAGCATGAAACAAGTTTGTTTCCATACTGAGTGGAGAGGGGTTAATTCTGATGGTATTTGTCGTAATGGTGCTGCCATCTCTGTAAAATGGGGTAAGTTTGTGGCAATCCAGTGATCCAAATTTTGCAAAGCTTCATGGCAACGCAGTGTGGTGGTTCAAAGCCTGTCTGTGAACTTCAAACAAGACCTCAGCAGCCATGCTAATGTCTGCAAATTAAAGTGATTTTTCAGTCATTTTAAAAATCTTTTCTTCCCTCCCACTAGTCTTGAAAGTTCCTGAAGGTTCAAATCTTTGAGTAGAGGGACGCTGCGGGACTCTCAGGTGCCAAAGTTGAATAAATAAGCGTGTTACGACACACTAACCCAATTTCTCTTTGACTCCGCAGGGGAAAGCTATGTTTGCGCATCAGAGAACTTCTACAAGAAAGTTGACTACACAAAGAACGTCAACCCCAACTGGTCTGTGAATGTAAAGGCCTCAGCAAGCCAGAAGAACATGCAGTCCTTAGCTGCCAAGGCTGCCGGTGAGTCCAGGGAGACCAAGGACTTTATTCGACCCAAGCTCGTAACGGTCATGCGTAGCGGCGTGAAGCCACGCAAAGCTGTCCGCTTCCTGCTCAATAAGAAGACCGCACACTCCTTTGAGCAGGTGCTCACTGACATCACGGAGGCCATTAAACTGGAGAGTGGCGTGGTTAAGAGGATCTACACTCTGGATGGCAAGCAGGTATTGTCACTTTACACCGTGATATAAAGTTATTGGCTCACACGTGCTGCTGAAAATCTGACTTTACGGCATGTGATGTGCATATGAAAATGTCTAACCTGCTAAAATTCAAATGAACCATGCTGCGGATGGAGTTTTATGTCTGCATTTGTTTAATTTGGGATAGAGCCCTCTGTTTGAGGAAAAAAGTGAAATAAAGGCAGTACAGTACTGTATGTAAACAGTCGCACAATAGGAAAATTTGTGGTCTGATTGAGGACAGTGTGTCATTCATACATCTGCCCCCACACAGGCAGTGATGAACGGGATCAAGAGAAAGCAGGAAGCAGAATAATTTGCTTAGAAATGTAAAAAACCAGATGTTGCCTCATCAATGGTTTCCTTTTAACTCCAATGACTTTCAAAAGTGACACAAGATGCCCACAAAATCCTATTGTTCTGTCATAACCTCAGCCAACAATGACTTAGTCGCTCCATGAGAACTCCAAGCGTCTGTGGGAACAACCTTTGTATGACCTTCGCTGTCAGCAGTTTGTCTTCATACTTTTTTTTTTTTTTTTTTTTTCTTCCTCTCTCTGATGCTACCTAGTCACCTGTGTTGTGGTCAGAGACATTAGAGTCTTGCCTGCCAACCTTTTGTTGCTCAGCTGGTTGTTTTAGGCCACTGGTATTTCTGAGTCCCATCTGGCTTTGAAAAGCTTAAAAGTCCTGCGGAGTTCTGTCGTCTTCCCACTATAGTGTGCAAAAAGGGCCCGGCCCTGTATTGTTGCCATTTTGTTCCCATTCGGAGGCAAACATTGTGACACCGAATGACCATTGTTCGAACATCCAGTCAAGACATCCTCTCGTGCTTGGAAGAATGATTCCAGAATGAAAGTGCTGACATTCATCTGTTCTAATTTTAAGATAAATGCTTGACATCCTTACTGGCCAAGAGGTTGCCTTATTTTCTGAATTTTTGTATTTTACCCTTTTGGCTAAATTTCTACCCTTACAGCACATGTGTAGGGTAAAAATGCAGGTATAGACAAACCTGCACAGTAACAGGATTACAAGTCTATCATCTCAAAGTCTGCAATGTTGGTCTTTTTTTATATGACTAGCTCAGTTTGTCAAACCAGGTAAAATAATCAGCTATTTGTTGATCTTGAACTCAACTGGCTGCCGATTGTGGGAGAATCCATTAGACTGGGACATGGTCACTGTACCAATATTATATTTAAGTCTATCTATTTCACATATATACTAGTTTACCAAGCTGTAACCGAGCTGCCGTTTTTAACCGTATGAATTTACCTAAAACCAACAAAAATGTCCGCATGAGACGCCCACACGCACATTTTAATATTGCCTAAAAGTCGTTCCCTGGGGATGCTATTGTTTACTCGACACACCAGCTAAGCTAAAAGGACATAATATATTATTCATGCTCACACTTTATTGGGATACTTTTAAAGCGCAGCCGCAACCATACAGCATCACCCAGCTGTAAGGCTGTGGAAAGGTTTGAGATGATGCGCTTAACTAATTCCTTAATATCAAGAGATGTCACTGTAAAGAACTGTGTGTGTGTGTGTGTGTGTGTGGCATTACAAAAAAGGTTGGCTATGGAGAGGATTGTGCTTTCAGATTTGTCTGCAGAGGTGACCTTTTTGACTTTATTAAACCGTAATAGCATAACTGATCTTGCTTTTCTCATGATAACGTTACTCCTGTATACCTGTGAGTTCCAGACTAGTGTGAAGCGCTGCAAATTGGCAGATGCAGGGATGAGGAACAAGCGTGTGTGTGTACATCTGTTCCTCAATCCTCTCTTTGATTATGGTTAAATGTTTGCCTATTCTTAGGTGCAAACCCTCTTTTCCTGTCTTATTGATTACAAATGCATTACTGACTGGGGTATCTCTTACATGTTGAACTGCCTTTTTCTTTTTGTATTAATAATGCTGGAAAGCGATGCGTCTTGGAGGAGGGGAGGTGTTCTGAAATGATAGATGGGAGGCTATTTGATTTTAATGCTCTGTCCCTTGGGTGCAGTCTGGCCGCCCCGGGTCTTGTACTGGTTTTCTCCAGAAGCTCCTGCTGGAGATGGAAATCACCTTATCCCTCCCCTCCTCCCTCTTCCCTCACACACATGCATAATGATAAATGAATTGTGGTCACACCATCAACAGCCATCATATTGCAGGCATTCCAATCAGTGCATATTGATTGTGCTGCCATCATGGTAGCTCTAGCTTTTTTTTTTTTTTTTTTTTTTTTTCACAATTCACGTCTGCTGATCTGTTGCTCCTGCCTGCGACTCCCCGTTTCACATTAATGCACAGAAATGTGAGAAATGCAGTGCACGTTATTATGGCGTCTTTGTGTGCAGAGGCACATTGCAGCTGCTCTGTGGTGGAGGTGATATGGTAGAAGCAATATTGATGCAGTGCCCACCCCTCCCTGACTCTGCGCCGATCCTCCTCTTCCCATTCCGCTGCGATAGCTGCTGGGACTGGTTGCTAGGAGACCACATCCCAGGCACAAAGAGAGCCCAGCTGGTGTGGACCGGTCTGTCAGATACCACATCCTGTAGTGGGTGTGAGAGTTTACTATCAAAGCAACCCTTTAGTATTTAAAATATTAAAAAAGAGACCACATGTCATGTTTATTTTACCTGCTTACATTCCATCATTGGGTGTGACTTGTGTGAGCACACTCTAGCGTGTGTGTGTGTGTGTGTGTATGTATGTGTGTTTTTTATCAGCTCTGCTGGTGCCCAAAATTTGAGAAGGCGTTGCAGGTTGTCTTCCTGGCATTTTTAAAATGGCTGCTTTTCATGCTTTGACGTTCCTCTTTTCCTTAATGGACTCTGCAGACAGCCCGCTCGCCCCTCTTTGCAAGTGCTGTGAACAAAATCACTCCCATTTTTCCCTCAAATGCTGCTGCTTTGCAGCCCAATCAGGAAGGGTGGGGCCAGTGGCTTCAGGATTACCATTCTTACAGCAAATTAGGATCATTTTATTTGCACTGATGGGGGGCTAATTATTCCCTGAGTCTATGGAGGGGGGGAGTGCATTACTTCATTTGCCCTCACTGCTTCTACATCAGGTTGGAGAGCGTCTATCTAATTGCTGGCAGCCATTTTGTATTCTTTCCTCTTTGATAGAGGTGTCTGCAGAGGAGACTGGCTCTGATTTGCATTTAAGATTCACTGCTTGCTCATTTGAATTGCACTTAAGAAAAGGTTATCGTCTAACAGACGCCATAATCAAATATCATTTGTGAAACGTCTTGATGATGCATTGTGCTGCTGTGTCGTTTTGTCCTGGTGCATTATCACAAGTCTGGAGCAGAGCAGAGAGCTTTAACAGATTTGAGTGTTTAATATTAAGACTCGGGTTGGGATCTTTAGTTTTTAAGGTTTGCTTGAGATTAAGAGAAAGTAAGACGTGACTGAGAAAGTATTCAATTTAATAATAAAAAAAAATAAATAAAAAAAATCCTCTTTTCTGAGGCTGCATTTATGACTGAATCAGTCACAGGCAGAAAATCGGCTTTTCTTTTTGCATTGACAGTAATTTCATGTTTTTGTTTTTTTTGTTTTTTTTGTTTTTTTGTTTTAACATTTAAAATGAATTTGTTAAACAATCATAGAGGGGGGGGGGATGGATGCTTCAGGCACAAGGTCGCGCTGTTATTGTCAGAGAACAAAAGATTCCAGTTCACTTTAGCGGTTAATAACTATGGTAACAAATTATTCACTGAATTAATAGACGGCTGTATGCTCGGGTTCAAAGCTTCTTAACGACTAAAATACATCTGCTAACGGGCAAGAAAAGCCTGCTTTTCCCTGGTTATCAGTGCTCTAGCAGTGTCTGCTTCTGCCATACTGCAGAAGCAGTTGTCATGGCAATAAGCTCCACCGTGATGGATTCAGTTTGTGACAATGGTTGTAATGCGCTGAGTGTGCTCTTTACGCTGGGTCTTACCTGCCCTGCCCTCTAGTCCTCATCCGTCAATAGCTCACTGCATTTGCGTGCACGTGTGGACACGTGCACGCAAATGCAGCTAAACTGAGTCAAGCAGACAGGCAGGGTTGACGGAGGGGCGTGGTCCCTCGTGATGAGGCACTGCAAGCAGGCATAGAGGGAATAAGCATACATGTACAAGCTTCTAACAGCCCCACTTTCATGCAATGAGCACCACATCAACAAGTGAGCATGACCTGGGGGAGAAGAGGAGGAAGCACTGTTTAATAATGTTAAGGCCACATCAGTCAGCTAAATGGAAAGCCTGCTTCCGTGGGGTCGAGAGGGGTGGGGTTAAAATGGCATCAGGCACCAGCTGGTCCCCATGACTGTGCAGATATCTGTGCCTAACTGGCTCATCTGTGCTCCAAATGCATCCAGAGCACCTACGATAACACACAAGCAGTACGCTGGTGCATGAAGGTCATAGATGGGTCAGAAAGGCAACTGGTAGCAGTTTCCTGTAAAGCAATTACTGATGTTCAAATGCACCCCCCCCCCCCTTTTTTTTTTTTTTTTTTCTTTTTTTTCTTCGATTTACTAAATTTGTCCTGAAATTCTATCAATACCTGAGCTGCTGCTGTCCTAAAAGATAATCTGACGTGCTGCTTTTTTATACTTGTCTGAAATGAACAAACTGGAGTGTGTATTTTGGAGGAATATTCCACTCAGTGCAGAGGTACTGATATTGATCAGGTCTGTGTGCTCAGTGAAGAGACTGTGGGCGTTTTTACCCATAGGCTGAAAAAAGCAAGGTCTTTTTTTTTTTTTTTTTCCTTGCTCCTCAGCCTGTTTTACACTAGACCATTTTTTTTCTCTCCTTAGGCTGATATGAGAATACTTTGCAGAGCACATCAGATGTGTGTAATCAGTTACGCACTACTCTGTTCCAGTGTTTAACCTTCTGTTGACTCATTAAAGCTTATGTTCAGTCGTTACTGTTCGTAAGGTAAGTAGTGGTTAGTGAAATTGTTGGAATGCAGCACTGAGTAGCTTTACTTTTGCACTGACAGGAATTATTGTGACTATTTTTACAAATGGATGGATGCAAGTCTTTGTGAATCATTTCTGCTCAGACTGCAGCTGAATGTCCGAGCTGAAGTCAATATTAACCAGCTGTCCTTAAAAGAAAAGGGGGGGGAAAAAAGACAAAGGATGCATAGCTTTGTTTGAAAATGCTCCCTGCTGCTTTGCACAAAGGCATTTTAGTTGCACCTGAAACAAGAATGTGTAGCATGCCATATGCTGGAAAGCTGAGGGTATTACCTCCAGTTGTGGTAAAGGGTGGCTCTGATCCTGTGCAAGTACAGCACTTATTTTGCTATGTTATTAATATCAGTCGTGTTTTATGACAATGGCTAAAACTGTTATCCTACAATGCTTTTTCCAAATAGTTTCATAGAGATCGTATTGTGCTGCACATATGGAGCCAAATTTCTCAGAAACCTCTGAGAGGTAAAGCTACTGTTCACCCCAGGAGGTTTCTGTTTTGCAGAAATTAAGTACTGTGGTTCCACCCACTTCTTAATTGGCATTGGGGAACTGAAGACCATCATCCAGTTAAAGGGCGTTTGCCCTTGCCGAGTTGGGTTAAAGAAACTCTGAATAATTCAGTTGTTGTTATTGGAGGTTCCCTACATGCTTGCCGGTGGGGTTTTTTGTTTTCTTTTTTTTCCTTCTTCTTCCCTTTTTTCCTGGGGGTCATGTGGACCTGACAGCTGGTGAGGCAGAGATTAGGGATGGGCTTGGTGGGACAGAGGGTGGAGGGCACCTGGAGTCTGTAAAGAGCCAGTTTTTCAGAAAAAATACGCCCACATCACCCCAGTAAATGCAGAGATGGGTACACTCACCCTGACATGTGCAGTGCAAGAGTAATATGTATAAATGCAGTATGACAGCGCTTTTGATCCATTTAAGTAAAATGGCATCAGGTCAGCTCATTGTCCTCCTCATGGACCCCTTTGCCAGATGGGTGAGGTTGACCTTTTCAGATCGAGGGAGGATGCTTCCTAACCTAAGCGCTCCCAAGCCGGCATGTGCCTTCCTCATTCATGCCATGTTTCTAAATGGACTCTGACATTTTACATTTGATCTAATCACATGCAGAGCAGTTTTTTGTTTGTGGGTTTGTTGTTTTTTTGTTGTTTTTTTTCCTCACAAATTTCTGCCAACTGTACAAACTTATCAGGCCAATTTTATGGCGTGTTAGTCACTATTAATACACAACAGGCTTGCTGACTTTGACGCAAGATGGAGGTTTGGGCAGAGTTTGACACTGTAATCATACAATGTGGATTTAGGACTTTGAAAACATTTAAAAGTCCAAAGCTCTTGATCAGGAAGTTTGGTGGGTTTTTGGGTGTTTTTGTTTTTTACTATGGAAGCTTGAACGTAAGGCTAATTTCCTTTCAGCCTCTGATAAGAGAACGGGAGAGGAGTTTAGCTTTGGAAGCCAGTATGAGTTAAATTTCTTTGCAGCGGTACAATTGTTCAGACATTTCAATGTTTAATCCCATTCAGTATCTTTTGTTTTGAAGCATTCATACTGAATTCTCCCATCAGAGATTAGACATGTTGTTGGAAGTTAAAGTGGTCTTGCGTGCCAGGCAGCCAGAATCTTAAATTTAAGTAGCGATCTGTTAAAGAATAAAGTAGCAGTCTATAGGATTAAAACATTATCCCTTTAATCATCTCTGTTCCTAAAGCTATTAAAAACATGCAGTAGCGTCTACCCACCCACGTTGTTTCAGCCCATTTTCATCTCCTTTCCTCCACCCACTCGCCTTAAGGGTAGAAAGAACACCACCTAATGCTTCCATATTATGATTAACTGTCAGGTGCCCTTCTTGCCATACAACAGTTTAACCTAATGAAAGTAGTATGTATGTATCAAATTTCCTGATAACGAACACTAAAGAGAACCCAAGTGTGTAGCCTGTAAATTAGCCCGAGCTGAAAAACCAATTAGGTTTTGATCCCTGGAGTCGAAGCACCATCTCTGTAGCTCGGCAGGGCTCTGAAAGGCCCGCGTTGGGGGGGAATATTGTGGGGCACAGAGGAGGGTACAGCTGTTGGATGCCACGCCAACAAGTCACCACCACACACTTTTAGCTTGTCTAGCAGGACGGAGAACCAACATTGCAGCTGCTGGGGTGGTGAGATCCCAAATTATCCGCAGCTCATAGTTTGAATGTGTATCACAGTGGCAACCCATGATGCATCTTGACCCTGGCATGGGCCCCAACATGGGGCTGTTTTTCAGCATGTGGATCTGTAAACAGTCTTGTGTTGGTGAAAACTGACGTGCTTTTAAATAAAAAAAGCAAATTCCATCTTTAAATAAAGGGCAAGTTATCTGTAGTTCACTTATAGTAGTGCTTTGATCCTATAATTCTAACGAGAAGGAAGAGATTTCAACAGGTGTTGAAAGGCAGAGTGGAAATTTGACTGATATGCTTTGTAACAGATCTCATCAGCACAAGAAAGAAGAGCAGTGTTTAGCTTGAATGGCTTTAATAGGCGTGTCTGAGCTGGTAACAGAGTCCATATAATGGAGAACGGGGGAGAAGGTGTGGCACAAAGACATCTGTCCACTCAGTAAGCCATATTGTGTCAACAGCTGCTTTAGAGTGAAAAGACCCCGGGGAAGGAAGTCGAATCATTTAAACATTACAGTAAAGGTGTAACATTATCATCTGTGTGGGGTTTTTGTGCCTTTTTGTGTTAATGTTTTGTTACATGAATCTAAAGGTATGTAAACAAGACGAGCAAAACACACAGGTCTGCTACAACCTGAAGATCGGAAGTTTTTATTTAGGTGTGTGTGTGTGTGTGTGTGTGTGTCATATCTAGAATATAGTGATAGACATTTGAGCTGGCAGTCCTCTTGGCAAGCTCATAATCTTAGCTTCTATAGTAAGATTGGCCTTTTAAACGTTACTTTTGCTAGTGACATGCTCCTAACCTAGATCCGTCAGTCTTCTATTCAGATTAAAACACCTCCGCAACTGCTGGATTTGTGCAGATATTTCTGCTCCTTGGAGAAGGAGAATATGAAGGACTTGGTGGTCCCTGAAATTTTCCTTGCCACTAGAATCGGGTATAGATTTGTGATTTATTTATTTTTTAATATGTTGGATGGATTGCCATTACGGCATGTACTCCTATAAACTCCAGGATAAATGGAGGGAACAGGAGTACAATTGAGAATGTCTTTATATTTTATGTATGGGCAGTGGATCAATATTCAGTTGAACACATTGGTGCAATGAAAGGGACTAAATGCCTGAGCCTCCATGCTTTCTCATTCTGCTGTATCTTTATTGCTAATTAACTAATTTAGCAGGTTAGCATGCTAGCTGCTCTTAGAGTTTAGCTCAAAGCACTGTTGTGCCTGAGTGTGTTCAGTAAAGTATTTTCTACTGTCTGTGCGTCCGAATCAGTGTTTTACTAGAGGACAGTATCACCCACTTGGCAGCTCTTTTTTTTTTTTTTTTGTACATCACCTTTCCAGGAAGCTCCTGTATGTGGTCAACCATCAATGGTAATTGCACAACAATTTAGCAAAGCACGATATAAGATAAACATCATTAAAAGCACATAGAGTTATTTAAAAGGCTGATGGCTGACAGGACAAATTAGTTGGTCTGTGGCCACATCAAAGCAACTTAAACTCTTTAGACAGGCTGGCACGAATCAGCCACGACCATGGACGGTATAAAAGATACATGAGGGTACTCTTTCTATAGTACCTGATGACTTGGAACCACAACTATCGACATCTGGTCAATGTAGGGTTTTGGCTTTATTTTTCTGCCTTGGAATCTTGGTAGTCTTATTTTCTACAATCTATGACAAGGACTATCTAGGCTTTCTTCAAAGGCCTAACCATATACACATAAGGAATGTTATTAAAGACAAAGCCCATGGATTAGCAGCACACTTTGACTATACCTTGGAATCTGGGACTTGGTCCCAAAGTGAGGTTTTTAATGCCTTCTTTATTTTACAGTTCCTGCATGCTTTCAATATCAGGTTTGGTATTGTGGAATTATTTTGGGATATTTGAGTCCACAGCCTCTTATGTTTGTAGTAAAACGGTAGAGCCAGTAAACTCTACTTTTATATTTTATATTCCAATTTCTCAAATTTACTGTATTGTGTCTTAATAGGTCACCTGCCTCCAAGATTTCTTTGGCGATGATGACGTCTTCATTGCATGCGGACCAGAGAAATTCCGCTACGCACAGGACGACTTCTCTTTGGATGAGAATGGTTAGTAAGCATGATTGAATTGGTCTGTTTTGCATCCCATTATGGAATCAACTTAAGCGAGTAGCCACACACTGTAATGCCGCTTGTCGGAGGAGGGGTTGAACAGTTTATGATCTCCATTTTTATTTTAAAGCCACAGTAGTGATCAGTTATCCAGACTCAAGTTTAAAATCCTGCTCCTGACATGTAAGGGCTTTGCTAATCAGCCCCCATCTTATCTTAAAGCCCTCATAGAACCATATCATCCCACTGGAGAACTTTGCTCTCAGACTGAAAGCTTACTTGTGGTTTCTCTGGTGTTTAAAAGTTAAGGCTGAAGGCTCTGCCTCCCATTTAAGGCCCCCTCTTCTGTGGAACCAGCTCCCACTTTGGATTCAAGAGACAAGACACGCTCTCTGTTCTTAAGATTAGGCTTCCTTTTGATAAAGGCTTATAGTATGTTTTCCTCCTCTCAGCCCTGACCAGTCATGGCCGATGGCTGCCCCTCCCTGAGCCTGGTTCTGGTGGAGATTTCTTCCTGTTAAAAGGAGTTTTTCCTTCCCACTGTTGCCAAATGCTTGCTCAAAGGGGATCATTGGATTGTTGGGGTTTTCACTCTAGTATTGTAGGGTTACTTTATAATATTTAGTTTACATGATAAAGCACCTTGAAGTGACTGCTGTTGTGATTTGGTGCTATATAAATTAAAAAATACATTGAAACTGAACTATCATGCAGTGATATCAGCTGTATAGAGAGATGACCTGTAACTGCAAATGACGTCAACATATTTGTCCAAGAATCCTCTGCATGGCTTCATTTGCACAATTTTATGACCAATTTCTAGAGTTGTTGTGCAAGATGGAATTAACACTGCACATGAGCATCCAAAAAGTGTACTCTGTTTGGTGTGTGTGTGTGTGTGTGTGTGTGTGTCTACAGAGATGAAGAAATGTATCCTTTTCATCAGGTTTTATTCATGTACAATGCTCTGTGGATGGAATTGTATATGTGTGAGGGAGGCTAAAAAGGAGACTGAGCGAAGTCTTATCTGCACCCGGCAGCAGGGATGGGAAAAGGCAGGAAAAAGAGCCATTAATCTGTCCTGTGACAGGTTTAGGCCAGCTGATCTGTTGGTGGTGATACTGCTGAGAAGTCAAGGAGAGAAAATATAAAGCCAACCCTCTGAGTTTCTCCCCGCAGACTTGAAATCCCTATTTTTAACAACCTACTTCCACCTAATGTGCTCTCCTCGAAACATTCAGTCTGCCTTTTTATGTTAACGCAGTGCTGATGCAGGGTTCATAACCATCATTATGTTACCTTCGTCTCTTCTTTTCGTTTCTTGTAAGATTCTCGGCAGGATGGAGATGCCGGTTAGTTTATAATGATCTGCGTTCTTTTTCTAACTGTGTACTCCCCCCACTGAACTCGAGCTAAATCATTTCATTCAGCCTATAATAATCTTAGGGCCAATGCTAAATAAAATGGCTGAGTGGCTCAAGCAGGCATTTCTGAGTTGGCTTCAGTGGAGTTGATGAGACTGGCTTCTCTGTGATTCATCACGGTATGGATGGCTGTATCTATAACAAATTATAGAGATCAACCAGACATTTTTCAAATTTAAGAATCTGTACAGGCAAGAAAGACACACGACAAATATGCTATGAAATATTTCTTTAAAATTTTCTGGGCTGGAGATGACCTTTTGAATGATCTACATGGGAAAAATGTATTCAATCACATGATTACTGCTACCAAAGTGGAAATAATTTTTATTTATTTATTTTTTTTCACACTCCTTATGATAAATATGCCGACTGAAAGGAGTGCATGAGTGCCTGCAGGTCTGTTTATGCAGTTGCAACATTAACAAAAGCCAAAAGGGACTCTAACAGACTATTCTGCTTTGAGACCACTGAGAAGATTTGACAAGCTGCTAGTCTGAGGTACTGTCAGATGCGTGGTGGCACACCTTGGAAACAATAGCACGTGAATGTGCGTCTGTACCCAACGGTGTGTGAAGGTTGAGAGAGAGAAGGAGACAAGACAGACGTGGTGAGATCTCAGGAGACGAAGGGAGGACAGATAGTATAATTAGCATCAAAAGTGGAAGAGAGGAGGGAGGGAGGCAGGGAGGGAAGAGAGCCTGACGGTACAAACAGAGGGGAAGATGCAGCGGGAGGAGTAGCAGTGTCTGGAGTCTGTCTACCCTGATTAATACAGTGACCCAGAATGGACTGCACATTCCTACATGCATGTTGTGTTTATTGTAACACCAAATTGTTGTTGGGGGGAAGAAATGTATCATAATTGATTACACGCACTTTTTAAAATGTGAGGTTGGCAACAAAGGAAAAAGCTGCTGGAGGAAAAAAGGACGTAACAGAAATGAACGAGTTGAACTCGAGGCATGAACGGTGGGTTCATGTGGGTTCATTTCAGACATTTTGAAAAACCTTCTACTGGGGAGTATGAGCAGCTCAATTATTCTGTTGGGAGGGGAAAAAATGTTATTCACTACTTTCTTTGTGCTTTTTATTTTCTCTCTCTTTACAGAATGCAGAGTGATGAAGGGACCCAAAGCTCAGCGAGGTTCAGCCAAGAGTCCTGGTCCAATCAAGCGCTGCAAGTCTCCTGCTGAATCGAGTGAGCCCGATACATCTCACCTACACTCTAGCCCTTCCCTTTTTTAAAAGCAGCCGACCACACCTTAGAAATCAAAGCTGGTGTAAAATTAAAAACAAGGTCTTTTCTGTTTAAGTGAATGAAAATACAAGATGATACTGTAGCAGATTCACGTAACTGATGTTGACCTTTGACTTAATCTGAAAGGAAAAATATGCCATGACATCATTAATCACACCTTTTT
Organism: Simochromis diagramma; assembly: GCF_900408965.1. Classification (NCBI taxonomy): domain Eukaryota; kingdom Metazoa; phylum Chordata; class Actinopteri; order Cichliformes; family Cichlidae; genus Simochromis; species Simochromis diagramma. The sequence continues at coordinate 1,882,180 of NW_024386883.1, forward strand.
GTTTTCTTTAAATATTACCTGAATTTTATTCTGTGTAATTTTGATTAAAAGGCAGTAAATGGTTAAAAACTCAATCTCAGCATAAACTGGGGACTTTTCTTTGTTGTGGGTCTTCTGGGCTTTAGTATAATCTTTCTGCTGTAGTTTCTTTAAAAGCATGAATAAAACATGAAAAGTAAACAAAGCCAATTCAAACAGCTTTGAGCTGTTTGTTTGACGATCAAGCACTTTAACATTTAATAATAACATCCAGGAGGCGAGAGAGCATGGAGGCTCTACAGCTGGTTCACGCTTAAATATTTCATGTGAGGAAAATCGTACCATCAGAGTTTACGTAGCTTTACCATTCAGCGGCTGAATAGTTTTTATTAAAATTGTCGGCATGATTTAAAACGAGCAAACAAAAGAACAACTTGAGGAATATGGAGCGCTTGCCCCCCCCCCCCCCCCCTTTTTTTTTTTTTCTCCCCCCCCTTCATGCACTGTTGCTGCATTACATAATAGGTGAGGTCTCCTGCTCCCTACAGGTTTCCTCAGTCCTTTGGCTGTCATGGATATTTATTGATCACCAATGGTAAATGTCTGGACTCTAACACAGCAGGTGGTGGGCCAGCATCGTGTGGAGGCAGTAAACTATTTACCCATTAAGCACATTTGTAATTCCCGTGAGGCATGAAAGGAAGTGCATATTTATGTCAGTTAATCAATAGCACTGATGAGTTTAATGAAATTAGATTTTCTATGCTTTGGAATGATTGTCGTTTATGCCGTTTGCTATGGCATAACAAGTCTTAACACCTTAATATATTCAAATGAAAAAGCCTTTAAACTAAAACAACCATATAAAACGGATGTTTCCACCCAACAACAGTAATGTTTTGAGTTATGCTTTGAATCCTTAATAGAAACGGATGTTTTAATGTTATGAAAAATTGAACAGTCTCAGGGATTTACTAGGGAATCTGTACACTTTAAAACGGCGTGATCATAGCAAGACTCGCACTTTACAGAATTCGTGTCCTAATACGGCTCTTTTACAGCAGACTTGGGCAGTATTGAGGTATTACAGTATTTAGAAATCCCAGTACTGCCCTTTTTATTCATTTGAAATGGAGGGTTAGTTTATTCTACCACCAACATCTCTGCTTTTTTTTTTTTTTTTTTTTTTCTGCTTCTTTTAACACACATACCATGACATACTGAATAGCAGTTTGTATTAGTGTGCGTTTGCCATTGTGCCGGCGTTAAAGTACACGATGACATGCAGTAATGTGCAATCAAAACAACCACACAATGCGAGGGGTTTTCTGCAGAAGCCGAATAAATATTCCAGATGTAGAAATCTGAGACCCAAACCGTGGCAGTGCGGGCAACTTTCTGTGTTCGTTTGATGTCTTTGGCCCTTTTCACAGCTGAGTGTCTCAAAAATCAGTACATCTAAACACGAGCAGCTCTCCCACACAGACTGAGCAGAGAGTGCAGTTCTTTTTATTTAAAGAGCCCAGGATAATGGGACTCGTGATTTCTCTGTTTGGCTGTGGGGTTTCTGTCGATCTGCCCGAGTGTTTAAACGAAGCCAGCGGCTTTACAATGAAGCTTTATCCACCTTGTGTTTCCAACAGTCGCTGGCTTAAACTTAGACCGGCCATCTGGCTCACGCTCTTTTCATCTCTTATAGACAAAAAGTCTTTCAAGCCACTTAACACTCACGGCTACATCACATCACACTGCTCTTAGATATAAACAGTGTTCCACACACACAGAATCCTAGCAACGTCGCGGAGACGCAGAGCGAGTGAATAAAACGTCACCTAACAAACAGAACTTGTCAGCCTCCTAAAACCTGGACCAGCAGGGTCCCTGTACATCACGGCCAAATGAGGCCACAGTTCAGGACTTGCTCTCCTTTTTGCTTCTCTTGCAAACTTTCTAATCCACTCTATGTTTACCTCTTCTACTGCTTTCCCCTCTCCTCCTCCCTCATCCCTCTTTGTCTTCCTCCCCACTCTCTTTACTTCTGTGTTGGCTCTCCCAGCCAACGGGACAGGCTCCAGCAGCCAGCTGTCCACCCCGATTTCCAAGCATTCCCCCACCTCCACCCCTACCAGTCCAGGCCTCAACAACAAGCAGAAGGTACCCTAACCTCTCCTCCTCTCCTAACCTTTCATCTTGTTGCCTGTTGTCTTTTTTGTGTTTTATTTATTTTTTTGCTCTTTAGTTTGAGTTTACAAAAGTAATTGTGCTCCTCTGGATCTCCGCAGGATCTCTACCTGCCCCTATCTCTGGATGATGATGATTCTCTTGGTGAATCAATGTAGACTCCTGGCTCCTGCTGCCACCCTCCCCTCCAGTTTTATTTTTTTTTTCCTTTGGGATCAGATACACAGAAGTTTTATACCTCTGCTGCTTTCCACCTTCACTCACAGTGCCACCTGTTTAGCATAACCCACTCTTTGTCTCTCTTTTTTTTTAAAAGGCCTTAGCCAACAGGGCTACGACACCATTTGCTGCTTGAGAATGGCACAAACAGAACAGAGAAATCATTTTTCTTCTCACAATCAGCTCACTTTTTCCAGGTTTGCTTTTCTATGTGGGATGGGCACTGTTTCTCAAAGGTTCTCACTGATCACTGTCATACAGATTTCAATTATTGAAGGGGAAAAAAATCATTTTGAATACATACATTTTTGATAAAGGACGCACCCTAACTTTTAAACATTTCAGTCACAGAATTCCAAGCAGCAAATGGGTATTTTTAGGGGTGTTGGTCAGAAATGACAAAACTTTTGTATCACTTATCGTATTTGTGATGTTCCTCCGTGTCCTTCTGCCCTCTAAGTGAAAGGTTTCTTGTCAGAGGAAGTCTGTTAAGCCAGTTTTAGTCTTTCTAACCTGCTGTAAATACTGTGTATAGCTATCCATCATAACATCTCGCCCAATGTCCATTGCTGTGCTTCCGTAATGTCACTACAATGTCTAGCATTCGCTTAACATGATACAGGGTACGGTCAAAGTAAAGTGGGACAAAAAAATACAATGACGTCCCCTTGACAGAGGACGTGTGGGATGCAGTCCTGACTGCGCCTCCTTAATAACAATTCATATTGCCAGCTTGATATATGTAATAACGAAGATCTAAAACCCTCAACCTCACATTTTTTTTAATTGCTGTTCATCTCATCCAATCAGGCGCAGGGACGATTATGTAAAGAGAAGGCATCCCACGGCTCTTTAAGTTGGCCAGTCCTCTGTTTTGACCTTCTATACAGACAGTAGGCTTTACATGCTGCATAACACCCCCCCCCCCCCCCCCCCCCTGTGTTTTTTAGATTGTCACAAGCAGCAGCACATGATGTTGTTTTGAAGGACCTAACTGTGCATAAAAACAACCAAAGGAAGATCCAACAGGCCCTTCTGAAGGAAGAAAAAAAGCCAATGCACATCCAGTATACAGTTTTTATCGACAGTCTGAAGAATCCCTTTTTAAAACCAGTTTATCACATCTTACAGTGTACTTATTAGAAGTGATTTCACAGCAAATAGTGGTGACATTTTTATAGTTTGAAACGATAAATAAAAATAAAGGTCTCAAAGCCAAAGTATTCTTTTTTTTTTTTTTTTTTTTTTTTTTTTTTTTTGGACCAAGACTTATAAAATAAAGAAATTTTAAAAAAAAAAAAGAAAAAGGTGGGAGTATTTCATTTTAAGCAATTTAAAATAAAAAATATTGTGGAAGAAGCACACCTGGAGTTTTATGCATGTTACTTTTGAAAAGCATCCAAATATGTCATGCTTAAATCATGCTCATCTGAGGCGGTTAGTTTTATCAGGGCGCTAACGGTAGTGGGATATCTCCCTTTTTCTTGCATGGCTCAGCATAGTTCTCCAATTAAGAGGGGAGGAGTGATGAAAACATAACAGTTGTCTAAATCGATGTGTGGGTTTTAAATTCTTATAAAGTTTAATTTATATTGAGGGTACTTGTGTAGGACTTTTTATTTCCTAGTTTTCCTTGCTCACGTGAGCTCTAAACACTCCCCCCCCCCCCCCCAAGCTTTTGTGTGCAATCTTTTATTTCTATCGCCATATTCCCTTCTTCTATCACTTGGACTCGCATCGTGTGTCACGCAAATCTACTGAAAAGGGGGTTTCTCAGATTTTTGCAGGGAATCGAGCCTGAGAAATCTCTAAATTGGACTATGGTGAAGCACAAAGCAGGGAGCTACTTATTCACCACAGCAACAGACACTTTACTGCCTACTTGCCAGCATTACAAGGTGTGACTACAACCAATTTCTCAATATACAGATGACGTGCTGCATATGTAGCGTTCTTTTAAATTAATATCTATGCATTTGGAATCGAGAATGGTTTAAAAAAAAAAAAGAAAAAGTTTTCTTTCTGTACATGGCTTTTGTTTTTTTTGTTTTTTTTTTTTAAATAACCTTAACAAGAAACGAACAAAACCCCGACATTTCCGTGTAGTTATTCTATTGTGACAAAGCGGCACTCCCAAAGTTGCACATCTTTGGAGTGATTTGGTGCCTGCCCTGTGGATGAGCTTTAAATAGCAGCTTTGTAATGGGCTAAAGCAACACTACCTGGTGCTGTGTCCTACACTCTTTCTCCTGCAGGGAGCGCTGTTAAACCAGCAAAACAGCTACTGTAACATTATCAGCTAATCCAACAGCAGGGACACCTCACTTCACCATTAATTGTTTTTAATTTTTTTTGTACAAAAGACCCTGTTTGTTGTCAGTCTTCTCAAACACTTAGTTCTGTAAAACTTAACGTGCTAATACTGTTCTCGTCAGCTTGAGTTTTCTGCAGCTTAATACGTACAGCATACAAAACGCTTACCACAGTACTTTGGTTGACTTGTGTAAACCAGATGCCGCCATGTAAGATGGATGGTGCCTTTTTTTTCCCGTCTTTTCTTTCTTTCTTTTTTCTTTTTAAAATTAACATCTTTTGATAGAAAGTTAAACTGGGACATAACAGGCTTGTACTTTGTTAACGGCCATTTGTAAAAACATTTTTAAACGTCTTAAATGAGGAGGCCTCCAAACACACTTTGTTTTGTAGAGACACAGGACTCTCGGTCGTGGTGTAAATATGCTCCCCTCCTGTTCTCTTTCATATGTATGCCTTTCTGATCGAATGAATGACTTTATTTTGTTTCTCTGAAATTTTACAATGTCCTTTTTAGTGGTATTTTGCAATGTCACAGTGGCTTGTTTCAGTGCTTCATTCAATGTATTAACCGGTATCCTTTTTGCAATTAAAAACGATTGTATTTCACCTTTCTGGTTGTTGAGTTTCTTTTTATTACTGTAACAGCAGAAAACTAATAGGAAATATGAAAAGTGGAGTGTGTGTGTGTGCTGGGAGACATAAAAATAAAGGACTAATGTAAAAATAGTAATTGTTCTCATTGTGGATCCCTCTCCATAAGCATTTTCATCACCATGGGAACAAGAAATGTCTTTCTCATTGTCAGCTGTGCCCTAATATATCAAACAGCTGATCAGCTGCCAGTAGTGTCAGGCTGGCAAGTTAGTATATGTGTTGTAGTCATCAAGATTTTTCAGAATTCGTGAGCTGGACAGAGTCAAATATTTGTGGAGAAAGTACCGGCCACTTCATTAGTTACACCTTCCTAGCGCTGGCTTCAATGCTCCTTTTGCCTTCAGAGCTGCCCTTTGTTCTCCATGGTACCGATCCAACAAGGTGGTCATCACATTTTGTTCCATATTGACAATTGCTGCAGATTTGTCAGCTTCATGTCTATGATGTGAATCTCCCGTTCTTCCACATCTCAAAGGTTTGGCGTGTTATCCTGTGGAAAGCAACCATCAGAAAATGGGCAAACTGGTCATAAAGGGATGAACATGGTTAGCAACAGTACTTGGGTAGATTGTGGCAATTAAACAATACTTAACAAGAATTCGTCAAGAAAATATCCTCCACACTGATGCTACAAGCTTGAACCATTGACACAAGGCTACGTTTTTATGTTTATGCCAAATTCTGATCCCACCATCCAAATGCAAAGACTCATTAGACCAGGCAACATTTTCCAGTCTGTTGTCCAGTTTTGGTGAGCCTGTGCAAATTTTGTTGTAGTTTCAGTTCTTAAGAGTGTTGCCCGTGTGGTCTTCTGCTGCTGTAGACCATCTGATGCTTTTGGTGTGTTCAGAGACGCTCTTCTGAATGCATCCTGGTTGGAACCAGTAGTTACCAGAGTTATTTTTACCTTCCCGTCAGCTCAAAGCAGTCTGGTTTCTGGCATCAACAAGGTATTGTCACCAAGAGAACTGCTGCTCACTGGATATTTTTGTTTTACGATTATTATCTGTAAACCATAGACGGTTATGAAGGATAATCCCAGTAGATCAGTTTCTGAAATGCTCAGAACAGCCTGTCTGGTATCAACAACTGAGCCACCTTCAAAGTCACCATTTTTCCTTAATTCTGATGCTTGGTGTGAACTTCAGGAGGTTATCTTGACTGTGTGCTCTGAGGAACTGCTATGTGATTGGCTGATTCAACATTTTCTTTAAGGAGCAATTGAACAGATGTGCCTAAGAAAATGGCCAGGGAGTGCATGTCAGGTTTTAATAACTCTGAAATACTGGCCATAAATAAACAGTCTGGATTTATGCAAAAGTGACTGCTTCAGATTTTCACAGTTGGTACAAACATATCCCCATAATTGTCACTGTCATCAACTGCTGTTTGTGCCTTCATTATACTTGCAACAACACCCACTCATCCTTACGCCCATCTAAACTATGGAATTTAATGATAGTGCTGTACAATAATTGCTTAGTCACATAAGTGCATTTAATTTTTAATCCACACTATAAAACTATATTAAATATTAAAGGTTTTTAATGTAAATCCATTAAACCAGCTTCTGTCTGGATCATGACTACAGAATTTTTTTGTTGTGCTGTGCTGGAGAACGTGGCCGCCTCCCAGCATCAAAGACTCTACAGTGGCGCTCTCTTCTGTAAGACTCAAGAATGGCACTACAAACACTGATTTTTAACAAAACCTGCGAGATGCTGGCTGTCGTTTGTTGCCATATGAATCTCCTGCCATCTGCTGGCTGTTGTTTGTCCTCTAATTTGGCATTTTGCTCTAATGAAGTTAAAGGTTCATTCAAGAGGCACCCCACAAAAATAAACATTTGAATTCCACTCTGACTTTTAAATGGGCATGTTTCAGAACGAGGAGGAAGATCAACAGAAACGTATCATTTACACTATCTCACCTTTTAAAACGACTGTAAATGTTTGACAGGGTCTTTTTTCCTTAAAAAGAATGTTAAAAATGTAAAACCCGCAGAAAATATTTTTGTGTAATGACTCTAAAACTTGCCAAAGAAGTGAAACTGCGTAATGTCACAAGATCCACCGGGGTTGTTCATTGTTCAGATCAGACTAAACAAGAAATCCTCTATTGTAAGCAGCTTCCTTAGTAAAGAAATTCAAGTGTAGATATGTGCCTGGTTTGCGAAAAGGATGACTATTTATGGCATGTACTGTGGGGGTGGGGCTGATGGTGAGTGCTTTTGTAAAGACACAAAAATCTGCTCTTATGGTTTAAGCAGCTGTGATACTCTTCAGACGTCACAATATTACATTACTGGAAGCTGTAAAACACTGAAATATCTTCTGGAGCCACAGCAGTAGGCTTGTAAATGTAAAGTTTAAAGTAAAAAGAGCCATTCTCAAGAGAACATGATTGCACTCGGCAAAAATTCAAAAAAACCTTTGCGCCACATTTGTACTTTTATTACGGTTGTGAGATCGTTTCAGGAGGTCAGAGTCATCCTGAGAGGACTGTGACTATAGACCAAAGTATGTATGGAGCCCCGGTTTTGTTTGTTGATACTTTGAAGTGATCAAATCTACAACAGAATGGCTAAAAAAAGAAAAGAAGCCCAGAAAAGAGTTGAGGCCACAGCAGACTGAGATGCTGCAGCAGGACCTTAAGAGTGATATCCTGCAATGTTGTGAAGAGCCAGAATTCCTTCACAGTGATGTTAGAGACTGATAGTCATACAGAAAACAATACATCACTAATCCCTTCCATCATTCCCTTTGTTACACAGACTTAATTAAAATATAAGATGGGGGGAAAGTGTCTAAATAAATGCTCCAAAGTTGAACAACACACAATATCCATATATTTTCTCTTTCAATATATACAAGATACTGAAAGCAAAAACAGTGCAGCTACCTTAGAGGGGGAGCTGTATAACAGGTAGGAATGATTTCCTGTAAGCTTCTGTAGTGCATTGCAATAGAATGAGTCGTTTGCAGAATGTGCTCCTGTGAGCGTCCAGCACGTCACGGAGAGGGTGTGAAGGTTTGTCCAGTTTAGTTTGTAATTAGCATAACATCATCCTCTGTGACACCACAAAGGACACGTCATTTAGAAAAGCTCCACATCCATCCCTGCTTGAGGTGGTTCTACAAGCTGCTGAGTCATCGGGTGTACTTAAGTTTTCACAGAACCTGTGAAAACGTTCCAGAGTTGATTATTTCTCACTGGCTTTATTTTTCCAATTTTATGACACAATGTAAATATGATGTAGATAAAACAGATCAATTTAAATCTCTCCTTTAAGTGGTGATATGTAACTACACTTCTGTGATTACTCCACCCTCGCATGCGTGTTTTCTGTGGCAAACAAATGTTTATATCTGACGGTTATACATTCCCACGAGGAAGAGGGCTTTGACAGCGCTGACCTCGTGACTCATTTACTGAAGAAACCATGAGACAGCGCTCATTAAAATCTTCACTATTTAAGTTATGACAGCGTTGATCTGCCCCCCCGTTTCTACCACAGGAAGTGTTTCCTTCTTTTCAAACAATCTCATGTCATATGGTGTGTGTCTAGATATCACCCCTGCTCACTGATACACTCATTCTCGTTATCTATCACATCAGAAACTCATGTTTGGTATTTTCTCATATCACAGCTAATCCAGATGATTTATTGTTATTTTGAAAATCTGTTCAGTTTCTTTTTTGGCCTGTCTCCTTTACTCCTTCGTGGATTTACCTTATTAATGTTGGCTCAGTTTTTCCTCAGTTTCGAGCCTGGATTTAGCCACTCAAGATTTTTCTCAGTCAGGGGAAGTCAAAGTGTTTCTTGTGCTCTTTAAGCCCAGAACACTCAGTGCCTGCCAGTTTGTCCTATTACCACAGTTCACTTAGAGTGCAAGGATAACATATGGCTTATTAGTTATGTTTATTCAATTAGACATGGTAAAAGTTAAAGAACAATAATGCAAGTTGTTGTTTTTTTTTGTTTTTTTTTAGCAGAGATATGCAACACTACATCAAGGAAACACAGTGTTTGGATGTTTGTTAAATCTAAGTTTTAATGTTTAAGAAAAAAACAGGGCAGGTTCATACTTGCTGCACCTTAGTGGGGCTGGGTGGTAGTACCGAAAGTACTCAGTTTCAGTCTCCCACCGTCCCTCCCACCTTCCAAATCACCATGTCAGCCTAACACCTCCTGCTGCAGAGGTGCTCGTCAGACCAGTTCTCAGGCACTGTGTTATGTGTTACTCTTTGCGGAAGCGCTCGGTGCTACAAGTTAAAACTCAAGAAACGGCATCTGGTTCTGAAAAAAAGGTAAACCAGATTGCACACTTTATGAAAGGACCGGACAACTTGCAGTGTCGAGTTTGGGACTGATCTTTAAACAGCTCTCACAGGAGCCCCCACGGGACGATTGGATGTGTTTGAGCCCATCACTGCAAGGACAAGACGACAGGTGAGTGTTGCTCTTAAGATTTTAAGCACTTAAGTGCTTTCAGTTTTAACATTCAACAAGTATATGTGGTTTACTGTGGATTCATGGGATTTACTGCATCTGGGGTTTTTTTTTTTGTTTTTTTGACTCAGATTTATCTTTGTTTTGGCCAGCAGCCATTTTTACTGTGTAACACACTGATACCATTTAAAAGTAATTTTTATAACAATATAATAATTACATTTACCCAGGCACAAATCAGCATAAACTCAGACTATAAAATGCTTTAGTTTTTTGGGGGGGTTTTGTGGTATGAAACTAAAACACTGAACTGTATCTCTAACAACACTGTCACGCGCCGGCAGATATGCCGGATATGGGGGGAATGTCAACTGCCATTCACTTATTATACAGATTAAAAGGACAGTATGAGACATAATCTTGCAAAGTGCTGTTGAGAAACAAATGTTTTCATCACGTAAACACTTATAGTCCTTTAAAAAAAAAAAGAGTAAATGGAATAACCAACCAAAAATAGCCTGTCTGAGCGCTTTAGCCAAGAACTCTCAAACCGATAACAGTCACACAAGCACAAACTCACCAACAGCTCTGTGTACTCCCTTACCCACAGACACAGAATGATTTATTAATCCATTTCAGAAATCTGGGAGTCATGACATCACAAAGTATTCGGGTCAAACAGTAAAATGCCAAGGCGATAAGATCCAGTGCAGTAAGAACAATAACAACCGGGGTGTGGCTCTCAGACACAGGCAAGTACAACACCTGGAAACTTCCTTGTTGTTGACCAGGAAGTTATAGGTGCACACCTGCCGTCTGAGAGGTATAGTGCAGATATGTTTTCTTGTCTTCAATGAGTTATCTGTAATGATTTTGAACTTTATAGAAAAATCTGAAAATTCTCATTCTTTACGTTTTGGAGTTAGCTCGATTCTTTCTGTCTGTCTGCTAGATCTGTGCACACTCTAAATCATTTTTCCTGTCCTGTCCTGCCCTGTTTTTTTTTTTAACTTGTTTGATTTTATAAAGAAACAGTTACAAAGTGTTTCTTAATTCAATGCTTGTTGCTTCCAGTAAAGGATATTTGGTACACTGTGGTGTGTTATTCTTGGCAAAAATGAAATATCGAGCTTTATCAAAACTAATTATTTTGGCTCATGCTGACTAAACACAGCACTCAGAAGTTGACATGAGTGGGACGAAGAGTTCAAGAGTCATTCCCCGGAGAAAACAGCTGTGATGATGATCACTCCCTCTGTCACAAAGTAAAATGTAGCCTTAATATAATTAATATTATTCTCACAATACGTGCCAGTTTACATAAAGTCTTTTGGCCACAAATATTGTCACTGCTGTTGATCTTTGAATGATATGTGATGTATTTTTATTTACTTTCTCTTAAGATTTCAAACACTATTGATGGATCTAAATCAGTGTAAAACACTTGATTCAATCAGAAAACTGCAGCTCGTCAGATGATTAAAAATCCCTTTACATCAAATGTTTCATTTTTTTTTTATCTGTGTTCTAACTGTAAAGTTTTCATTTCCTGTTTTAGAATATAGTTAATAAGAAAGTTGCATATTGCTATGTAAACACCGTATGCTCATCAGTAAACCTAGACTGTCTCAAGGGACTTTGGGTCAAAGGTCAGTCTGCTATGATCTGGCAATGAAACAACACTGAGATTTACGAGAACAGTTTCAGCTGGATTTGCCCAATAACGATCAGCTTTGGGACCTCCTCCTTTACATAGTCTGAAAATGTCTGGTGTCTCTCATCGATCTGCAGCTGTGAGGCTTCAGCATGATGGTCTCCTCGGTGAAGCCGTACAAAAAACAGCACTACGCTGACCTGAAGAATGACTGCATCAGGAACAAGACGCTGTTTGAGGATCCAGAGTTTCCAGCCACCAACGCTTCACTCTATTATAACAAACCACCTCCTGGTAGGGTAAAGTGGAAACGACCTGGGGTAAGTGGCCAAGGCTAATATCCATCAAGCCACATGTTTGTTTTTAAGACAGCATGTAAGAAAAGAAAAAAACTAAACCTAAAATTATACTTTTTTTCAATACTGTTAAAGTCTTAACAGTCTGTCATGTTATTTTCTCTGTTGTAGGAGATAAGTAAAAAACCTCATCTGTTTGTTGAGGGCATCAGCTCCCATGATTTGAACCAGGGAGTTGTGGGAAACTGCTGGTTTGTTGCAGCCTGCTCTTGTCTGGCCTTGAAGCCAAAGCTCTGGCAGAAGGTTTGTTAACTTTGTTGCTTTATTCTTAATGTGGGTGTCGAGGAGTTGGTGCATTAAAGTTGATAACTGTACATTAATAAAACTTAAATACTGTAACTATAGCAGCAGGGTATTCGTTTCAGGAAGGAAGTTCTCCCATGGATATATTCAATATATCTGGCAGACAAACATATTATATTGTACTGTAGCTTTGCTAATAGCTAAGGGCAAAGGGACTATGAAACCTGAGAGATACAAAATTCAGCTATTTAGAAAATTGTCTGTGAAACTTGACTGTTCTGGGTTTATCTTTTTTTCTTAAATAAAATACAAATCAAAGAAGAAGAGGGGAAAAGAGGGGAACCTGAAGAGGAACTGGAGGGGCTTAGCGATGGAGAATAAATGTCAACCAAAAAGTTTTAGTCCTTTGTAGAAATCTTTCACCTTTTTTCCACATTTTAGTTGCAAGAAATGAGCAGAGGAAGAAAAACTGAAAGTGTGAGGATACATCAGCTATGCCACTTATTTTGTCTTACCCACTCCACATTATATGTTCTCAAATCCCTGGGGTTGGTACAACTAGAGAACTTAATGGCCAATTCTTTATTACAGCGTTATGTATGTTCCATCCACTGCAAACGTTTGATTTTATAACACACATAAAACACTACAACAGACTCTCTGTGAAAACACAAGAACAACAGATGTGGTAAATTACACCTGCATTTATTGGTCATGAGATAATGTGAACTAAATAGGCATGCTTCCACTATACTATGTAGAACTGCAGATCTTTTGTCTGAATTCTGCGTGCACTCAGTGCTTTATGAGCAAAGATGTAATTTAAAGGGTTTTGTTGAACTCGTTATAGTGTATACTAAACTATAGTATGTTTATGTTTTGGTGATTTTCTTCAAATCTATCTGTTGTGGGCACGTTTCATTTTGGGTGATGTCGCATGCCAAATCAGGTGATTCCTGACTGGAAGGAGCAGGAGTGGGATGACAAATACCCCGGGAACTATGCAGGAATCTTCCACTTTCAGTTCTGGATCTTTGGTGAGTGGATCGACGTGGTGGTCGATGACCGACTCCCTACGATCAACGAAGAACTCATCTACTGCCACTCGAAAGACCCCAACGAATTCTGGAGTGCTCTGCTGGAAAAGGCCTATGCAAAGTCAGTATACTTTAAATAGCCTGATTGGGGGGGAGACTCTTACTTGGTTTAGTTTTAGGTCCCGTCTGCATTTATAATGCTTTGAACTAAACTTCTGCATTTCTTACACCATCTGTGCCCAGGCTCTCTGGCTGCTATCAGTCCCTTGAGGGCGGAAACACTGGTGATGCTGTGGTGGATTTCAGTGGAGCTGTATCTGAAGCCATCAACCTAGAGGAAGGGCAATTTTATAAGGACCAAGGAAAACAAGACAAGCTTTTTGATGACCTGCTGAAGGTGTACGACCGAGGAGGAATCATAAGCTGCTCCATCAGGGTCTGTGCTGTTTCTGAATATACACGTCTTTGTGTTTTGTTAAGCACTTTAAACATGCCGATAGTAATTGTTTGCAAAATATTACAGGCACAGCCTCATGAAATTGAGCTCAAGATGATAAACGGGCTCGTGAAAGGCCATGCGTACTCAGTAACTGCAGTGAAGAGGGTTCGTTTGGGTCATGGGCTGCTGGCCTACTTCAAGAATGAAACCATTCCTCTGATCCGTATGAGAAACCCCTGGGGTAAGATTGAATGGAAAGGAGCCTGGAGTGACAGGTGAGCAGGAAGCTTGTTATAGTTAATTTTGTCTTTGCTATGTGTTCTGATTTCAGCAGACACTGTGCCAAAAAAAGCCTTTTTAAATGGAACGCTGTCTGCCTTACAAACTTGTTTTTGTGTTTTTTGGATTCATATGGAAAACAGAGCCGTGGTTCGTTGGTTCAAATAGTTCAATCACATTTGATTTTATTTATGTAGCAAATCACAACAGATGCCTCAAGGCACTTTACATCAGAAGATGAAGAAGCTATAAAGACCCTAACAATCAGACCCAGCCTTAACTATATTCTTTATCAAAAAGGGAAGTTTCAATACTAATCTTAAAAGTAGAGAGGGTGTCTGTCTCTTGAGTCCAAACTGGGAGCTGGTTCCACAGTGGCGTGAAGGCTGAAGGCTCCTCCTCCCATTTTACTTTTAAATACCTGAGAGACCCCAAGTAAGCCCCCAGTCTGAAAGCAAAGTGCTCTAATGGGGTATACACTAATGCAAAGTCTTTAGGATAAGATGGAGAATAATTATTCAAGCCTTGTATAACAGGAGAAGATTAATTAATTGAATTAATTGAATTAATTGATTCTTTATTTAACAGAGAACCAGTGAAGAGAAGCCAATGTGGGACAAATACACTCTCTATTTCTAGTCTGTGTCAGTACTCTCACTGCAGCATTTTGGATCAACTAAAGCATTTTTAGGGAGTTTTTGGGAGAGCCTGATAATAATGAATTACAATGACTGAGCCTAATAATGCCAAATAATGACTTCTTCATGGCAAAACCTCCATCTGTCTGTAAATTAAATTTGTAATGTAATTTAATGTTAGGGCAAGTTGTTGGCTAATACTCGGGGATGTTACAGCATTTTAGATTGAGCTATTTACAGACTTTTACAGAGAACTATAAAAGGAGTTTCAGGTATTTTTATTTTTTCAGTGTTACAAAGTCTCTGTGGAAACTTTTGCTACTGGCTCAGACAGGCAATTGTCCAAAAATGAAAAAATGTCTTTTGATCTGTGCGCTGTTTGTAAGCGCATTAAACATTCTGCCTTGCTTTATTGTTGTTTGCCAGTTCTGAGGAATGGGCAAAGGTTGGTGACACAGAGAGGCATAAGCTTGGCATCACAGTGGAAGATGATGGAGAGTTCTGGTAAGTGATGAATTTCCTCAATCACAGCACTATTTCAGGACAGTTTATCCCACTTTTCCAGATTTTAATAATAGATTCTGTTCAAATCTTCAGGATGTCATTTACAGACTGGTGCAAGTTCTTCACTGATGCAGACGTGTGCCGTGTCATAAATACTTCATTGATTAGCGTCCATAAGACTTGGAATGAGTATGTGCACTTTGGCAGCTGGTCCAAAAATGCTGACCCACTTCTAAACCGCTGTGGGGGCTGTGCTAACCACAAACGGACATTCCTGCAGAACCCACAGGTACAGCAGGCTCTGGATGACCTCTCTCCTTACATCACCTCTGTTCATGTATGTGTACACATCTGTGATGACTCCATTTCAACTTCTTTTGCAGTATTTATTTGATGTGACAAAGGAGACTGATGAGGTCCTCATCTCGTTGCAACAGAGAGACATGAAAATCCACAGACCTCAAGGTCACGGAGAAAACCTTACCATTGGCTTTGGCATCTTTAAGGTATCACAGTGTCATGTAACCCTTCCATATGTGGGAAAGACTGTGTTTGTGGGAGATGTGAAATGCTTAAAGTATAGCCAAACATGTCATACTCATTTGTCAGAATAATGTCTGCTGTGTGTGCTGAGTTTGAGGGGACTTTCTTCACAGCTTCACAGCTATTGTAAATGTTTAAAGTCTAAAGAAAGTCAAAATGTGTCAAATTGTCTCAATATGCAGGACTAGAAATGAGGGATAATAATACGGTGCAGGCCCACATTTAGTGAACGGCTCATTATTCTTGTCTGGAATGAAAACATTAATCAAAGTTCAGTTTATTTTGGTCAAAAGCAAAGCCTTTTCACCCCATCCTGGCATCACTTTGGTCAAAAAAATCTGGCTTGAATTGACTTTCTCTTCTCATTTAATGACCAAACAGTGATAAGTTTGTTTTTTCCAACAACTTACACCCCTTGAGTGTTTTATCAGAACCAAAACAGACCATTTCAGCAGCCTGAACCATAAATGATTAAACACAAAAAGGTACCACATACTTTCTGTGATTGCTTCAGGCTGAAAAGCAGCGTGGAACCGAACACCAAACTCAAATCTTTGTGATGATTTCAGACGGCTCGGATGCCTGTGTTCTTGTGCAGCAGTGTGCAGGGATTATTTAGGACTCATGTGTTATGTCTGCTAAATCATAACCAGGCCAAAAAAAGCTGAAAAGTATGAAATACATGGATACACTGAGTTCTGAAACAGACACAAGATACAATAAGTGCCGATCACTACAACCTGGGGTATGTTTCAGAAACGGGTTTAAAACTTGATGTTGTCCTGCATGTTGCGATTAGATTGTCACCTTTAAATGAGACCATGAAACCCAGTGTGACAAAACTGACAGCTCATTTCCTGTAATGAGACTTTAGTTGACAGAGACATGGCAAAGTTCAGACACACACTGTGCACTATTATCACGCTGATAGAAGTGCTGCCAAAACTCTGGACAGGAATGAATATCAGCACCATAAAAAGCTTTTAATTAAAAAAAAAGGAAAGAGAACAGAATCAGCCGTGTGCGCGTGGCCCACTGTGGAAGTGAAATGTTAAATCTTTATTTAACCTTTCTCATGTATGTTTATCATACAAGTAATGTGTCCTCTTCCTTTATCGGGCACTTCCTCTAAACCACAGATGTTACGATTAGATTCCTGTCTGCTTTGTTTGTGGTGGAAAAAAAATCACATTTAATGCCATTGTATTTTTTTTTTTTTCAAAAACAAGAAGAAATAAGACGATCAGTCAACACAGTAATGCGCGTGTTAAAATTCAATTATTGTTTCTATTTTGTGCCACCAGGAGGCAGAAAACTCTTTTCCACTTCTCTTTACTACGCCGTTTAAAGGCATCAATTAAAGTTTATGATGAACAAGAAGAACATGTATTCGTTGACTCTGGCACGAATTCAAATGTAGTTTAATTAAGTACAAAATTAGCAAAATGCGGTTTAAAAGTCATTTTTCTGCCCAGGTACTTTTTCGGATTGCTACTATACTGATACAGCTGACTGCGGTGGAGCGGAAGGTTTTGCTCCTTCATGCAGTAAAAAGTGCAGTTCATTAGAGTTCAAGTCACCTTTAAGTAAAATGGCTATAAATTAAACAGGGAAAAATGAAATTCTGCTACCCAGATTTGTTTGTATAGTAGATGTAATTTATGTAATCTTGTATATTTTTGCTACGTTGTATTATTTTGATCAGTTGTTTTTGCAAGCTAATCTTGCAGTCAAGCTCACCCTGTATGTCAAGCTGCATTCATTTTGAGCGTACTATATGCTTCTTAGGTGATATTTTCATGCGTCACTTGTAATCGCATTTCCTTTGAAATTTATTGAAGTAGCTCCAAACTGTGTTGCACAGGATTTTGGTAAATTATGCTTACAAAATATCAAATTCTTTTCCAGGTGGAGCTGAACAGGAAGTACCGTTTACATGACATCCTGACCCAAAAGTGTGTAAATACGTCAACCTACATCAATGCTCGGACAGTGTTCATGAGGATCAGTCTGACTCAGGGCCGATATGTCATCTTCCCCACCACCTTCCAGCCTTTTACGCTGGGCGATTTCATGCTCCGGGTTTTCACTGATGTGGAGTCCGGCTGCAGGTAGGACAGTGCCGTAGATGTGAGGTCAAGCCAACAACAGTGTGTAGCTGAGTTTGTCAGACAAAAATGTAATATCAATAACTCCAAAAAATAACGCACTTATCTGGGAAATGGACTGATATGGGAAAAAGCTGTTTGTACGTTTTTAGTCCAAGAAAACATTCAAATTAGTGTTTTGGGAAATATGGACCATTTAAATGTGATTTACAGTAACTTCTATTGCTTTTCTTGGCCAAATATTTTATTTTGCCAGATTTTGTTTTGTTTCTTTTTGGCACAGCAACTCATAGTCACTCATTAATAATACAGGTCATCCACTCAGCCTTGTCTATGAATCATAGGTGTAATGTTACTGTTCCACTCTTTCAGTTTGCCTCTAGTAAGAACAAGGCCACATTGCCAACTCTTAACTCTTCTCTACTCTCACAGGGAGCTGACAGTGGACAAGCCTCAGGTAAAATGCTGGAGTTCAATCATTGGTTACCCACAAGCTGTGACTCATGTCTATGTACATTCAGCTGAGGGGCTGCAGAATCAGGACCGCACAGGAGGTTAGAAGACTTTCCACAAGTTAAACTTCCTGCTATAACACTTCTGTTCAGCGTGATGAGTCTTTAATCCACCAAATCTGGTTCTCTTTGCAGGTGCAGACCCCTACGTGATCATATCATGTGAGGGCAAGTCAGTCAAATCCACCATCCACAAGGACACCTTAAACCCAGAGTTTGCAACTAGCGGTGTTTTCTACAGGAAAAAGCTGAGCAAGCCCATAACTGTGCAGGTAATATGCAGTCTATCTCATTAGTCCTGCTTAATGGAATTATTCTCAGTGACTGGTGGAGCAAAGGGATTTCTCACCTCTGTCCGGTTGAAACTATGTCTCTCAGACATGTCTGCTTTTCAGAGATCAGCGTTATTTTAATCTCAAAGACTGTAAAGTTTTCATTAAAGAGTTTGTAAAAGGCTTCAAGAGCATTTTAACAGTGAACAAACTTTCAGTTTACCTGAAGTCTTACACACAATTCTGCATCAAATGTAAACTAAGTGCTGTCTCTGCTCATAAAAGCCAAAACAACAACAATACATTTTTTTTACACCACTAGCCTAATTTGCATATTGGACCAAGTCTCATCCTGCATGTGCAAATCTTAAATTCCTAATCTGTTTAATGAGTGAAAACATTTGTTTTGCCATTAAATTTTAGAGTGTGGAGATAAATATATTTCAAACTGACTGTTTCTCCTCAGGTGTGGAACAGCAACGCAGTGAAGGATGAATTTATGGGCCAAGTCGTGTTGTCCGGGTCAGTGAACGACCCCACCGAACCTCAGAGGCTTCAGCTCACAAATCAAGGACGGCAGATGCCCGGCATCATCGGCCTAAGGATCGTCACCTCGGTTCAGCTGACTGCCATATGACCGGAGAGAGGGCTGAATCCTTTCTCAGCTTTAACTTATTTGACAAGCATCAAAACCAGCAGTGGGATGCATTTGTATGAAGGTGAATTTATGTGAGCAGGGAATTATGGGACAAACTGAAAATCTCTCCCTTTTCATTACTTTTGATCTTTTTTTTTTAAATTCATGCTTTTATAATTTATATATAAAGTTTTTATTTTGATGTGTTTGTAACCCCGATTATTCTGATACGACACTGTGAGAAACATGGCAGTATTTGTCCTTCAGGCCTCACAGTTACCAAGATCGCGGCCTGTACAGTCGCCTTTTTGCAGAGTAACGTGTTACATGCTACACCTGGTGTTACACGTATGCATTCCTCTTCCGTTTCTTTCCTCCAGCAGTTTACAATCATGGTTCGTTCTCATGAGTACTAAGAAAATCCTCAATGGAACAAAAATTAAAAGAAATCCTAAGACCAAACACTGCTACGACTCTGGTTTTCTTCCTCTTTTTATTTCAGTCCAGTTCCCAAACTGCAATATTTTGTTGTTTTTTTTTCCTTCAGTTTTTTTTTTTGTTTTTTGGACACTCAAGACACAGCCATGCACAATTCAAAGTTCAAAAAGTCTATTGCTTCAACCACAATTAAAAATAGTTTATCCAAAACCTCATTTCCCCTTCACTCATTTGTCCTTTTCCAAAGATGGGGGAAGGCCTGCTGAGGTATGCCAGATGGATCAGCAGTTTTACAAAGCTAGACAATAATAAGAGTAGTAGTAATAATAATCATAATAATAATAAAGATAATAATTTAAAAAGTAACATTTTTTGTCTTTGTTCCATTCTCTTGATAGACATTAATAGAGGAATTTTCACACCACGTGTACAGGTTTACACATTCAGAAGATAGGAATGTACAGGAGCAACCACAGAAAAGGGGGCACGTCGGCGGTGTCTCTCGTCCCGAAATTCACCTTTGTGCTCATAGTTCAGACCTGTACATGGGGCAGAGGCCAGATGTCCCAGGGCTGGCGAAGCTTCCTAACAGGCCACCCACACCTACCACGCGCACTCACACACGCACACACACGCACAAACACTCAGCAGTGGTATTCAGGACAGACTGTGTGGGCCCGCACACAGAGTGCTGCATTCATCGGCTCTCTGTCCGGATGAAGGAGTGTCCTATAAAGCCCAAACAGGAGAGGTGGATCCAGGAGTGCAGAGACGGCGTTTGTGTGTTTGCTTTTCTCTCTTTTTTTCTCTTCTATTTCCAGGGTGCAAAACAATTATTGATACATACCACAGAGCAACCTGAATATTGTCGTTTTAAGTTACATAGTTATGAAAAAAAAAGTGGGGGTTCCCGTCGTATTTACATACATACATACATATCCTAACAATCTTAACCTATCTGAAGATGACATACAGTGTATAGTTTGTTTTACATGCATGGATTCTGTTGCTTCCTCCTGTCTCACGTCACTCCTTCATCTTCTGCGCTGGACAGTGGAGGTACAATATGACTAAGCAGCTACCCTGCACCTCAAAGTCAAGGTGGACAACACGAGTGAGGCATCTTCTAGTGCAGATTGAGGTAGCCCCCTAACACACACACTCACGCGCGCACACACACACGGGGGGGGGGATGCTACATGGGAAATGTCCAATGAAGGCAGCAAATACAGACACAAAATCTAAACTTCTGTACAGAGGAGTGAGTTTAAGCAAACCCAGTATGGAAGGAATGATGGCGATCAATGTGAACCTCGGCTAGGGTTTTCAGCGCTATAGGGCAAGGTACAATCGTAAAATGGCACTCCCTGCTTCACTCCCTTGATAACATCCCCCTCTTTTTGATCTGACGCACACCCACAAGGTGATAAAATGTAAATATCACGGAAAGAATTTGCATAACATCCAATTAAATGAGGGGGGAAAAAAGAATGAATGAGCAGCATCATAAGTACAAAAAGGAAGAAGGAAGGACGGAAAGAAGGAGGGAAGGAAGGAGGGGCAGCTGGTGGTCAGTGGCTCATTGGACACAACACATGCATTTGAAGTACTTTCCCTTTATGTCGTGTTTGTCAGTTTCAATTGGATAAATATATTTTTTGTTCACAGCATTTGTTTGTTGGGTGTATTTTGACTAAGGACACTGTGATTCTTGGGGCATCCTTGGGTGTGATTGAGTGTGGCGCTGGACCTCCAACTTACTGTAGATGACCATCTTCTAGGATGAGTAAATGACAGATCTCCATAATATAAACATCTCAAGCACACAGCTCTGGCTCTGGTATCAGTGATCATGTGTGTCTGCAACAGGAAACAGCCAAAACTTCAGGCAACCGTCGCCAACTCCAACTCTTCACCGATATGAAATGGATTAATAAAGGGTGTTTAAAGCTGGCATAGGTCATGTGAAATTATTCCTGACTTTTTCCCCTGTAGTGGCACCCCTACTACACGCATTTACAAACACACACACAGAAAATGCAAAAATATTCCACCTTGAGATGTGACAGTCTGCAGAGGAGTAGCTATGTTTTTTCCACAGAGCCGTAGTCATGCAGGCAAAGGCTGGGTCCAGAATCACGCTCTCACATCAGCCAGTCCCTGCAGGTGCAGGTGTGGCCCGATGGTGCACCATGAAGGGAAGGACTGGAGGAGGGATAATCAAGCCTAAAGCTTGCCAGGGAAGGAAATTCAGGCTCTTCAAGTTTAGTTTTTTTGTCTCTCCTCGTCGCTCTTGGAGCCTCTTCTTGAAAATGAGCACGCTTTCTTTTCAATTTACTCATGGTTTTTTTTTTCGGTTTGGGAAGCAACCGCCTCCCAAACAGGACGTACGACACAAAGAAATGTGCACAGTTTGTATACGCGCACGCAGGCCAACACACCCACACACTCACACACACTTGTGATAGACTGCTCTACATGTACAGAGTGCTGGAGGAGTAAACGGGGAGACAAGGTCTTTTCAGCAGCATGGGCCGAGACGCTGCAAGGCCAGATGTCCATCCTACATTTGAGGCCTGGGGGTCTTTTGTCCTTGTGCTGTCACTGTAAGTCACACAAACCCCTCCTTGTGCTGTCACTGTCACGTCACCCGCCCCCCATACACCCAAACACCCAAGCCCCTGGATGTGATGAAAGCACTCATCGCAGGCGGGGCTCCAGCCTCGGGTGCGGACAGAGAGCACATCCTTAGCGACTGCTGTTCTTTATGGCTTCCTTTGCAGCTACAATCAGGGGCGTCAGGCTGGATAGAGGCTTCGCCAACTTGAGGAAAGAATGCTGAAAATGCAAAAAATCATTTTTAAAAAATGTACCTATGAATCCAAAGAGTGTTGCAATATCATAAAAATACAGTTATGATTATTAAAACAAGCATAAGAGTAGATTTAATATAGTACGCTTAGAATCATATTATTCAATTCAATTCAGTTTTGTTTATATAGCGCCAAATTACAACAACAGTTGCCTCAAGGCACTTTATATTGTAAGGTAGACCCTGCAATAATACATTCAGAGGAAAAAAACCCAACAATCATATGACCCCCTATGAGCAAGCACTTCGGCGACAGTGGGAAGGAAAAACTCCCTTTTAACAGGAAGAAACCTCCAGCAGAACCAGGCTCAGGGAGGGGCAGCCATATGCTGCGACCGGTTGGGGTGAGAGAAATTATTATTATCATTATCCAATAATCATTATTCAGTTTCCAGGGTAACTAACAAAAGTTGATAACCTAGTACATGACCTGCCTATCCAAAAAGATAATTTTGTTAAAAGAACAAGATGATGAACGCCAAAATGCAACACTTTGAGCTTCCATTGTTAGTGCTCAATTTGGTTTTGTGCAGTAGTAAGAATTATGGCTCGTTTACACCACATCACTCACATAGTTGGATATATTCGTCAAAGTGCAGCAGATGGTAGCGTGTCTACATACTGTTTATTTCTCAAGTCTCTGTTTTTACCTGGAGCAACTCCTTGGCAGAACCTCTGCGGTCCACATCCATCTCCAGACAGCGGTTGAGGAAGTCTCTGAACACAGATGATAGTCTCTCTGGATTCTGCAGCTCTGGAGTCCCGTTGGTTGCGATCAGGTAGAGCGCCTGGAAAGATGATCACGGTCAAACATGCAAGGACCGCAGAAAAAAGACATACGAATATTTTACCTCCACGTAAACTGTAAGAACCATAGACGGCTACTGAGCCTCCGTGTTGTGGCTGTGCTTTGTCTCTTACCCTGAGTGGATTCTCATTCAGATAAGGTGGTTCTCCCTCCACCATCTCTATCGCCATGATTCCCAGAGACCAGATGTCCACTTTGGGGCCGTAAGCTTTCCGAGTCACCACCTCTGGTGCCATCCAGTAGGGCGTTCCCACCATCGTGCTGCGCTTGTTTTGCTCGGGAGTGATCTGAGCGCAGAAGCCGAAGTCGGCTGCAGGAAGTGAGAGAGAGGGAGACAGAGAGATGCAAGGGTGTTTTAACATTGAGTCATGCATTTCTATTCTTTTTATTTGATCCCAGCAGTCTTTCATTTAACACAACACAGTGTCTCTAAACCTGATCATACTCCTCACCAAAGCCAAAGTTTATTGAATAAAATGAATAAATGCTTACTCAGCTTCACGGATCCATCCATCCCTAAGAGGATGTTGTCACTTTTTATATCTCTATGGATAACTTGGTTGGAGTGTAGAAAGTCCAAAGCTTGCAGACACTGAAGAGAAAAAAAAAACCATTACTAACTTCACCTACGAAAGAAAGTCCGTGTTCAGGAAAAATTTAGACGGTCCTTTTCTCTAGGCTGGGTAAAATGCGTAAACTTGTCTACATGAGTCCACCTTAATATTAGGGTCATCTGGCAGTACTGCTGATCTAAACTTGGCTTCTTACCTCTCTGCAGACTGCTGCAATCTGGCCTTCGTCCATGCAGGTCTCAGTCACTACATCTGTCAGCGACCCTCCAGCCAAATACTCCATCACCACCCAAAGCTCATCTCCTACCAGGTAACTAATAAAAGAGAAAGTGAGAAACACATATTTAATATTTCTTTGGCAAATCGAGTCTCAAGCCTTGCCCAGAAAATGAGATGACAGAGCAGTCTACGACAAGAAGCAAGAGCTAAAGCACGTTACCGCTAGCTGTGGACAAAGGGACATAAAGCAAAAGAAAAAAGGAGCCGAGTGGAACAGATGCTCGAAAGCTGCATGAGCTGAGTGCCCTTGCTGAATGCTTATACGGTTTTACAACACTAGGTGTCAGTAATGTCTTAAGATGAAATGAGACCACCATTAGAAGAAGAACAGCAAGAAAGAGGAGGAGATGAGGAAGAAAAGAAGGCTGAGAGGATTTTTCAATGTCATTAAGGTAACTATAATACACACTAGGCCAAAATCACTCTACAGTCAACTGCATCAACTTTGTTCTGATCACAGATCAGCTGCTACTGGCAAAGTTATATTTATACACTGGGTAAGTTTACTTGCAAACTTAAGTAATAACAGTAAATCCATATTAAATTGTAGTGTAATGTTTGGTTATTGGAACTAGCAACATATATGTAGTAAGCAGGTGACTGCATAGAACGTGAGGCTGGAATAAGAGGAAAAAATCTCCACTACGACTCTTCAGCTCATCAAGCTTTAACTGTGTCCAATGAAGAAATTAACAACTATAATTAATTACCATAATTAACTCATTACACCTACGGTGTAGATTTAACACAGAAGCATAAATCTTTCTACTTATTTCTGTGACTCTACAGGTGAAATCAAACCTGTCAAGGTAGTTCACTATGTTGGAGTTTTTGTTTTCCCTCATCACCAAGATCTCATTGATGATCAACTCTTTCTTGGGCTGCTGCTGCAAGTTCATCTGCTTAATGGCCACCTGAGAAAACAGACAAGATATACTGGGTGTACAATAAGTTCCCTGATGGCTCGGTAAGGAAAAAGAAACAATATACAGAATGTTAATGTTGTTAAATAAACTCCTCAAAAAATGAAAGGAACATTTCAAAAACAAAAAGTCTTGCTGGATAAGGATGCCGCATCGTTTGACGGAAATGGAAATTATCAACTTAAAGACGGCTGAAATCAAAGATCCTGAAAATCAAAGTGAAACACTGATGCGGCAGGCTAATCTATTCTGCTGAATTGTCACTGCAGAAACTCAAAATGCTACTCAGCAGTTTGTGTGCCCCCCACGTGCATGTATGCATGCCTGACAACACTGGGGCATACTCCTAATGAGACGAAGGTGTCCCGGGAGATCTCCCAGATCTGGACCAAGGCATCACTGAGTCTGAGGTACAACCTGGCAGCATTGAATGGGCTGAAACATAACATCCCAGAGGTGTTCAATTAGATTTAGGTCAGGCAAATGTGGGATCATTCATCTGCTAGATATTGCCTGCATACTCTTGCTGGGTTTTGTCGTGCACCAGGAGGCAATCAGGACCCACTGCACCAGCATAGGGTCTGACAATATAGTCTGTTTCTGATTGTTTTGGTCAGAGACATTCACGCTAGCATCCTTCTGGAGGTCATTTTGTAGATCTGGCAGTGCTCATCCTGTTCCTCCTTGCTCAAAGGAGCAGATACCGGTCCAGCTGTTAGGTTGGAGACTATCTACGGCCCTGTCCAGCTCGCCTACATCCTGGAACTGCCTATGTCCAGGAATCTCCTCCATGCTCTTAAGACTGTTAATAGCACATACTGATGTGTCATCCTGGGGGATTACCCGTGCAACCTATGAAGGGTTCAGGTATCACTTCATTCTAAATGCAACACTAGTGGGAAAAAAAACGTTAGAAAAGACGAGGAGGGAAAAATGTCAGTGGCCTCCACCTGTAAAACGATTCCTGTTTTGAGGGTTGATGCTGTATTCTGATTATAAAGAGTTCCTTTACATTTTTTGAGCAGTTTACAGTCTGTTATACCTCTTGGCCGGTTGCTATATCGATGGCAGTGTACACAGTCCCAGACGCTCTGCAAAACACAAGATCAAAATTACACCAGCACTGCAAATAGTGGTGACTTTTTACATTATTCAGAGACCTTCAGGATTAAAATATGAGGTGTGACAAAGAAGCCCCGAGGGCAGACTTATATAAATCAGGTTTTACTTGCATTACATCAGACTGATCTCATGTTCAGAGTCACTATCTCATGGACCTTTGCACTGTTGCATGAGCAGATGCTAACTGTAGTGTGTTAATATGACCAAATTTCCCTTTTCCTTTTCTTTTGATATGGAGAGAAGTCTCAAATTAAGTTGTATTCTAATGATGTTATGAAATTGTGAATTAACATAGAGGGGAAAAAGTCCACACTTCATGCCAGAGATGTTTTTTTTCTTCTTCTTAATGAGCTAGATTTCCTAATTTAAACCTTAGCAATGACAAGCACACACACTTGCTTCCAATAGCTGCTCAAAGGAATGGTATGCAGCCAATCTGTCCTTATTAGGAAGCATAACTTGTAATACAAGAAAAAACCTCCACTGTGAATTGAGGCTTTGTTTTTCCCCCTCTGTCTCTTGCTGTCAGCTACACCTGTACAACTCTGAATAATGAGGCACATTTTAAGTCAGCCTGACAAAGAATAAATATACAATCATCTACTGTTTAAATAAAAGCTTCCTGATCCAATATGGAAAAGGTGAGCGCGTCAGAGCCGATAACAGCAACACCACTTTTATCTGTGCATATGTACAGGGAGAGTGACAGAAAGCCACAGTGTTAAAAAGAACAAAAGACAAGGAGAGATAAAGGGAGAGACACAAAATGGCAGAGCTAATCTGGCTCTTGGCCTTTTCGGGATAGAGTTTTCATTTCCTCTCTACTTATTTTTCTTCCAGTAATTCAGCCAAGTTCCCCTCTGCCTCTGCCCCCCTGAAGTGGTCACTACAGCTCCCCATCTCCTGCAGAGGCTGGCTGTTCCTGAAATTGCTCTATTTCAGTAACTGTGACGGCTGGTTGATGATCATGGAAAGACTTACCCTTGTCCTATTTTCTCGAAGCGTGTGTACTTCTTTTTGGGATCCCCCACACTCACAATACTCCCTGAGACAGAGAGAAAGCAGATATATAATGATTGTCCTGTACTGTGTGTGTCAGTGCACGCTGTCAGGAGACGCTTCAGCCAAACACACACAGGCACACAAAAAAGAAAAAAAAGGAAATGTTTTTATGCCCTTTCATTTCAGGCAGACCTTGCACAGAGAGCTTATGTACACTCACATCTAATACACAGAGCTTTCTGGGTATTTCAGCTAAAGTTGCATTGCAGAGATGGGAGAAATCTACTATTCCACTTTCTTTTGAATTATTCTACCAAATATAGAGGTTGTGTATTAGATGTAATATATGGAAAACAGCTACTGGAAACCAAACATTCAGCCTCTCTTTTTAAATCAGTACAGCGCACAGCTCAGGCCACACACACTGACACAAATCGACACAGATACACATCAGAGCATTAGCTAGTGCCGAACACAAATGGTCACATCCTCAGAGTTGTTATAATGAATATACAGATTTTAACCTCAAAGGAGTTTATATTTTATATTTTTGTGTTTGGCAATGACATTGAATGCGACTGATTTTGGGCAAATAGATGAGGCTGTCTTTCCTAAATTTATCCACAGAAGTGTGGAGAGGGCAGAGCGTAAGAACATGGAGCTGTAACTGTACATACTGAGTCTCTCCAGAATCTCCTCGTCCGTCATTTTGGACTTTTTCTTCTGCCGGTCGGTGTGGCGATACATTGTGTTGGGCGTGTTCTCCGGCTGGACCTGCGACTCCGGTGGAGTCAGCACCTCTTTCACGGGGGTGGGAGGCTTTGGTGGATCCATGACGGAGCGCGTATAGATCTGCAAGAGAAGCAAGATATCAAAGGAGTTGCAGAGGTATCACAGCGCAACAATTCTGCAAAGCGCACGGTGCCAACTAACAGATTTGGTGTGTTCCGGTCGAGGGGCAATGACCGGGGGCAGTTCGTCGTCGTCGTCCTCTTCGTCTTCCTCTTCTTCCTCCTCCTCTTCCTCCTCATCCTCCTCCTCTGACACAGGCGGAGCAATTGGGGGTTCTGTTGTTGATGTTTTGGCACCCTGGAGGGTAGAGTTAGAAGTCAGTGTGGATGTATGTAGATGTATGTGCCAGTGAATGAAAGTAAGAGAATGAAAAGAAAAAAGTGCAGATTCTTAAACGTATCCATTGTTTTTTCCTTTTACAGTTTTGCTTTGTTACTGCTATTTGTGAACAGTCTGTAGACCCCAAACCAGCCAAAGTGCAGGATCTGATTCTTGGCCAGTTCAGGTTCAAAATGATTCTGTGCAACATACATACATAATCAGATTACTAAAGGCCAAAAGTACGCCGAGACTAATAAAGATAGCATTCAAAACTGATTTTAAGTTAGCTTGCGATTAGCATGAAGCCAAAACAATTTTCAGTGTCACTCACATGAAAGCAGCAAAAACAAATCAGGATTAATTGTCAGAAAAAAAAAATGTTAATAGCAAAGGAAAGAATAAGTCAGGTGTGAGCTAAAGAGAGAAGAGTGAGGTGGCATCCAGTGCAGTTTATCAGAAGCATTTGGAGTTGTGGGGACTGGTAAGGTGTGCCATGAGAATGAATTTTTTAAGTAACAAACTGTTAAATATTTGACTGTAAGAGATAGCATACTGCAGCAGTGTGCAGCATGGTGGTGAGCTGCAGACATACCGTTGATGTGGAAGTTACCTTTTAACAAGTGTGATTAATAAGCCCCAGACATATTTATTATGTCTAATGCTCAGCCTTTTCCCCCTCTAATCCAAAACTCTACTTGCCTTGGATCATCTTCCTCTTATGGAATGGAAACACTTCATCTATTTCAAGTCTTGTCATGCATAAATGAAGCAGTGCAGCTTAGTTCTAGTGATTAAAGGGAAAGGGTCTGGCTGAGGGAAAAGTCTCAGTCCTTCGTTCAGACATACTGGGCCTCTGACCTGCTCCAAAGTGGGCTGGGCCAAGACTGCAGTACAGGAAAGGCTGTCTGTCTAATTGTAAGCAGTTAGCCAGCAAGGGAGCCATGCGGTAATGTCTACAATGGTGATGAAGTTACAGGCAAATTACTGGATTAAATTTTCAGGAGTATGAGCTCATACATGCAGTTTGACAGTCATCACAACCCTCTGTGGCATGCGCCACTGCTCTGCTACACGATCCAGTCAAAAAAGAATTAACAGATGCTCTTTGTGGTAGATGACAAATATATCTGGAACATCAAAAACAAAAAGATCCAATCAATCCCCCGTGAAATCTCAGTGCAGAGAGTGATGATGCCTTCATAATGAAATATTGTGTGCATTTTGCATTAGCCAGATGGCATAGTCAATAGTAGGAGGTCAAATAGTTGAATTTAGCTTCAAGGCCAATGCAGAGATAAGTCATGTGGATAGTAATATGGAGGAGTTACCTTGTCAAATAATGCGCTGCAGGTTCTAAGGCTGACAGGAGGCCCAGATGACAGCAGCCGGTTCTGAATGTGAAGGTTGAAAATGGGAGGATTTACTCAAAACAAACCCACACATGTGTAAGACTATGTGAACTTTAGGAGAGGGTGGAGGGGGCAGAGGTGGACGTCATGTCCGTGCATTATATCCCACAGCCAGCAAGAGGAAAGGACATGATAGAGATATACTACGTCACCTGAGGCCTGTCCATGGCACTGAAGTCCTGAACAATCTTTGTCTTTTTATTATTATTTTTTATGTTATATAACCATCATATTTGGACACTACAGTACGGACAATAACATTATCCTGAGCGGATGCATGTATGCGCCTAATGTCTGATTCTGTGATGAACCAACCTTTTCAACCAAAATGAGATCGCAGCTGAATGACACCCAGTCTAGTCAAGCACACGCACACACACACAAGGCAGAGTGATGTGTCAAAAAGATGTCCTTTCCACTATATTTACTTTGAGACCCGAGAGTACTGTGTTTAAGTAAACGACTAGTACTTTTCGCAGTCATGTTGCACTAGCTGGCAGTCAGGAATGTCGATGGAGTTTGTAACTGTTGTAGATACTCGAGCATAATCACTACTCGCTGCTGATAAAAATCAAAGCCTCTGGGAAACTCTTCTCTCAATTAACCATCCACAGAATGCACGTTTTGTGTGAGCGCAACCAAACTGCATGAAATATTATTCTTCTCATTTAAAAAAAAAAAAAAAAAAAAGACTCATGCACCAACCATGCTGGATTTCAAAGTATCAGACGTTACAGTAACAACATCAATACACAAGTGATGAAAACAGCCAGTGCAATGTGAGATATAACCCACGCTCCTGTTATGAATGTAGTAACACGAACAGCGGTTTAGCGACAGGTATTTGTTGACAAACTCGTAATAAAAGGAAGCTAAGGTGAAGTGGCCTTATACCATATGACTCAACGGTTGGCTAACTGGGAGAGATTCCTAAAAAGCTCCAACAAAGAAGGAAAACCCAAACATGAATCACTTAAAGCAACAATTAAGAGCCAAGAAAACTGAGGACAGGCAATGTCTCCTGAGAATGTGTCAAATTATTTTGACTGTTTCATTTCACTAATGTAATTTCTATTAACAATTAAAAAAAAGCACAAAGTAATCATTGCTGCCAAAATAATCTCTGGGGTGTATCTAATGTCTCATAAAGGAAGACTCTGGGGATAATGTTTGGCACTTTAAATTCCTCGTGAATTTCTGCCTGACCAAATCTTGGATTTGGATGCAGCACGATGTCTGTACTGCCAAAATATGCAGCTATATATGTAAGCTGAGCGAAAGTCAAGGTCAGGCAGACACCGCGGGCTCAAACTGAAGTTCAAAGAGCTCAAATGAAAATCTTAGATATAGACATTGAATAGGTTTTTATTATTATTATTATTATTATTATTATGGGTAGCAACCTCTACGTGCTAAAATATGAAACCAACATAGCAAAAGCTGCAGTTTCTCTAATCACCACTTGAGGCTGCAAAGTAAATTGCTGCACACTTCCACATTAAAATGCTCAACATTACAGCAGAAATAATTATGTTTACAACCTGGTACAAAAAAGAAGCTGGATTTTTGTTTACGCCCAAAGTTAGGAGTGCAGCTGCTTTGACTGACAGTTAGATGGAGACAAAGGCTGTTGTAGCAATGTGCAGTTAGTCATTTTATTAGAGATTACTTCACAGTAATTAGAGGCATCTGTATCTGTGCAGTGCACCCATTTAAACATGGTCGCTCCTGGCTGTAGACAGAGCTGCTTACAGCAAACAAAACATTAGTTTTCACATATTTTTCTGCATAAAGTGATGTTGAAATAAAATGAGGTACTGTAGCTGATGAGGACTTTCTTCAATAGAGGAGTTTTTGGCAACGTTCCTGTAATTCGGTTTCCTTAAGACTTAAAATTGGCACTATGACCGATAGCTGAGTCACCTCTGCATGCTGTTGAGCACTGTGACGGTCCAAGATTGAGATGCTTTAGAATAGCCTTACTGTGCTCACTCACACAATCTTTTAGATAGACTGCCACACCCATTTGCCCTTCACAGGCATACAGCTGTATCAAGCAATAGCTTTGCATGAAGAGATCCCAGCGTAGTTTGCCCGGGGCAGCAAATCCTACTAAACAGACTCGGATTCCACTTCTTCACCCAGCGTGCAGAAAGCATAGATTACTCTGGTCAAAGTCAGGAATGAGGTCAGCACAGCGGGAGTCCTTCTAGATGCAGTTGAAGCTCCGTCTATTTCAAAATCTGGTTAAGTCGATTGGAAAAATAAACAAAGCTCAGTGGTGGCTCTCGCAGCAGCCATCGTTTCTATGCGGGAGCTGCAAGAGTGTTTGTCATGTATGCAAAAATCAGGGAATTATGCCACATAGTGAGGGCAGTAAGCCTCCAGAGGGGAACACGCACACTCTGTCCATTAGAGCGAGAAGGCTGTGTGAAGAGAACGTGCCTTAAAGTAACACGGTCTATTCTAGAAAATCCCAGAAAGAGACAGCGAGGGTGAAGTGATGAAGATTTACTGGGGTGTAGGTGGAGAGGCACATTAATACTCTGAGCATCAGGACAAAGAAATAAACCACATAATATTGCAACTTACCTGTTAAATTATTACACTGTTCGATAAGTTATAAGAATTTATTTGCCTGCATCCATTAATCAGACATTTTTGAAAGCAATAAAATGTTGCAGAGATCGTGGCTCTGGCTATGGGTCAGAGATTTGATATACCATCGTAATAAGTCCAGGGATATGAAGAGAGCAACTGGCATAAACTCTGTTAGATTATGATTTCTATATAAATTATTTAGTCATAGAAAACCACAAACAGTGACCAAAGAAAGTTTACAAGAACTCACCAGAGTGTTTGCTGCTATGTACCCATGTGCTGACTTGTCTGAAATGAAAAGAAGACATTTTTTTAAAACAACATACTGAAAATCTTTTGTATTAGATGCAGATCTTTTAGCCTTTTATATTGCTAACTGACATTTTCCATGAGTATTTAGGTGAGATTACCTCCTGAAGTGAAGCTCATGTACTTCTGGTTGTTGACGGTCTCTTTGGAGTCATAAAACTTCAAGACGTCCAACACGGCCTGCGGGTTCTTCTTCTGCTCCAGCTTGGTGATGTTCGAGGTCTGTAAGAGCCGTGCCCACTGCTCTGGGATGCCCTTTACAAAGAGACAGAGGCCACAGGTTAAAGCATCTCGAGACAAAAGGATCAATCTGTGTCTGAGAGAAACACAAAATGTTTATGTAGGCCTTTCTCACATTTTTTAACGTCATGGTATATTTGATCACTAAAGCTCAGTGATCAACAATTTGAAACACATCGATTAAATAAAAAGATCCTTAATAGTCCATGTAAATAAATATTCTTTATATTGCCAGTCAACAACAAAAATTGATCAGCTTTTTATAAGAAATGAATTTTAAAAGAAAGCCGCTAGCTTTATCCTTGTATTTAATTGGTTAGTATAAAAGCATTATTGCTTTCTTTACTCGGAGCATAAAATAATCTTTTGAGACAATTTCTTCTTTTTTATCTTTAATGGGAAGTGAATATCCGTCAACAATGGCTTTCTTTCATGCCAGCTTTGTAAACTCATGCACATTTTTACTATTAAAAGCAAATCAGCTGCTGGGGGAAAAAAGGCTGGCAATGGGGGTTAAAAAAAAAGAAATCATACTTGGAGGGAGATCAAGGGAAAAATCGAGAGCGATGTAC
This sequence comes from Simochromis diagramma, assembly GCF_900408965.1. Lineage (NCBI taxonomy): Eukaryota > Metazoa > Chordata > Actinopteri > Cichliformes > Cichlidae > Simochromis > Simochromis diagramma. The sequence goes on from NW_024386883.1 coordinate 1,915,464, forward strand.
TTTATTCTCTCTGAAAACCCTGAAACAAGTAAAAGTGGCTGCTTCAAAACTCTTAAAAGAGCTCTGTGTGTCACAGGCACATAGCTTTTAAATGAACAAGGAACTATTTGTTACTGGTACTGTGCTGCACATTTGGTAGTCAAATAGTCCCGAATATGTAATCCTTAGTGTGAGGACGTTTTTATAGGGTTGTGATGATAAGACGCAAACTTCCTACAATTATTTTTTAGAATAGGACAGACTAGACTAGACTTTGCATTAGTAGTTTATTCCCAGCACTGTCAAACTAGTCTAGGTTCAATATATGTATCTCTGTTATTATGAGTGAGTGGGTGTACGAATATGTTAATATGTTGTTTTTATCGTTTACTGCATCTTTTTAATACTTTTCCCATTAACGAGAATCTCACCAAGGATGCTAACCAAATGCAAAGAGTGCAATAAAAACAACTGTTTTACACACAGGAGTCCGCATGGTCCTGTGAAAAAATAAGTACACCCTTACTGCTTCCAAAAGAACTGTTATGCAGCCAGGTGCTGCTAATAAAGTGCACTTGATGAGCTGGTTATCAGCCAGTGTGAGCACCTCTATAAAAAACACAAGTTTTAGCAGTTTGCTGGTCTGGAGCATTCAAATGTGTGTTAACACAGCCCCACAATTTGGAGGTGGCAGCAAATTCAACTCAAGGTCAGACCATACAAAAAATTAAGAGCTAGATCTTAGACTCTACAGGCCTCAGCATGTTAAATGTTAAAGTTTATGACAGTACAATCAGAAAAAGACTGAACAAGTATGGCTTGTTTGGAAAGGTTGCCAGGAGAAATCCTTTTCTCTTTAATAAGAACACGGCGGGATAGTTTAGGCTTACAAAGTACAAGACTTTGGGAACAATGTCCTTTGGACAAGGGAGACCAAAGTGGAGATGCCTGGCCATAATGCACAGCACCATATTTGCTAAAAAAAATAAACATCAAAGCATAGCAGTGTAGACGTGATGATTTGGGCTTGTTTTGTAGTCATTAATTCGACTAAAAACTTCTCTGGTATGGCAAAAAATATTCTAGAGTCAAATGTGAGGCTGTCTGACAGAAACTGGGTCATGGCTCAGGACAATGATCCCAAGCACAGCAATGAATCTACAAGAGAATGGCTGAAAAATAAAAAAATAAAAAAGGTGTCGCAATGGCCAAGTCAAAGTCTAGACTTCAACCTGAATAAAATGCTTTTGCAGAACCTTAATAGAGCTGCGTTTAATTAAATGCTCGCAAACTTCAGTAAAATGAAGGAACATAAAGGAGAGTGGGCCAAAATTCCCCCACAATGATGTGAGAGACATTCAATTACTTCACATTATTGCTATTACAGGTGGTTCCCCGAGTTATTGAATAATGTGGTGAACTTAGTTTTACCCAAGACTGTAGTTTTTACTGTTCAAAATTCACCACAGAGTAGTAAATTGTATTCATACATCTGTAAAGCTTTAAATAATTAGAATAATTACCTTTGCATTTAAAAATCTGTGCTGGAACTGCTCTACTGAATCACAAACTAGGTAATGCCAAAGACAGTCTATTGTATTTCTTGCTAGTACATTAAGTCTGCATAGATTACCTAACTGCTAATAAAAGAATGAAAAGAAGCGACGCATAAAACGAAGGAAAAAAAAAACAATTAAACTGAGAACAAAGAGCATTAAACAGTGAATATAGAGGGCGGGTAAAATTATGTTTCACGGTATTGTATATCTAGACTTGTGTAACAGCATCAAACTGAGACTGGACCTAAAATGTAATTTACCAGGAAACACTGAAGGAATCAAGTGCAGGTTTCACTTGATAGGTTCGAGTGATTGTCATTCGGGTATTACCAAACCTATGTGGAGGAAATTTAATTACTAGCTGACTCTATCAATTTAGGGAAATGTGAATTTTGAAATGTGTGCCTGTAAGTTTGCTTTCAAATGAGAGGCGAATTTTAGAAGCACATCTGTCCTCATTTATATGCCTGATCATCGGGTGAAAGCGATACTCACTGTGAATTCTCCTGTTACAGCATCAAAGCCAACATGAATGGTGTGTTCGAAGTCTGAGGGTAGGGATATCTCAGGACGTTCCTTCTCTTTCTTCTTGTTTGCTAAAGGAAATTGACAAAAATCTGCTTACAAGCTCATTTATAACATCTATTTTTTTTTCTTTACACACAGGAAACAAGTAAACCATGTGATCCAATGTGCTGCTGAGCCTGAAGGCGACATGTTGAGAAGGATACTCACTCTTGTCTCCCCCGGGGAAGATGGAGCGCAGGCGGACCTTCTTGTTTTTCTCTTCAGGAGCCATTGGAAGCGGTTTGGATGCGTGATTCACTGATGAAGAGTCTCGGGAACTACTGTTCATTCTCAAGGGGGGGGCTGGTGGTTTCTCTTCAATATCAACACTATCAGACATCTTTAGTAGCACTCACAATGCCCTGGGAAAGAGAGAAGGAGAGAGGTGTAGGAGCTCAGTGTGAAAAAGTCTATGTATAGATCAGTAAGAACTCAAACAGCAGCAGGTGATGAAAGCTACAAAAACCCTCTGCACTGATCTTAGCTTTGAATTTCACTTGCACTTAGCCCTATGCATAATACACAACAATGTTAAGTTTGCTAAACTGAGGAATACCATTTTTTATACACAAAAGCATTATTTCCATTTTTAGTACATATTAGGTGTTCTGGTTCACCAAGACCTGCTGTGTAAAAGGGAGCAGGCATCAGTAACACCAATGAGTAATGACAATGAGTAAGTCAGATACAACATGAAAAGAAGGAGCTGGTGGGTTGCAAAGCGCTTTGCTGATGCACAGCACCCGTGGACAGGCTAAAATCGTAGGTCGTGTAGGCCATCGGCTCACACCCCATCTAATATTGGCTGGCAGTGAGATCAGCTGATCTGCCAGGATTGTGGCTGCGCATGACTTCATGAAGAAGCTATGCCTGATTGATCTTTATTAAGGTCAGGAGCAAGCCATGGAGTTTAAGGGGCAGTTTTACAGTAGAAAAGCCACAGTAAAAAAAAATCCACAGTGGTATTTTATATTAATATGTTCATGCAAATGGTGTGCACTTACATTTTTCTACCTCAGTGGTACTTAAAGCACTTTACAGTGATATAGTGTTATAGTAACAGCTAAGCTGCCATGCAAGAAGTCCAACAGCCATCAGGAGTTTCAGTGTCTTGGTAAGCAAAACTTCGGTATGTGGAGTGATTGCGGGACCAAACCATCAGCCCTTCAAGTGATGGATACGGTAATAATTATTAAAACTAATTGATTAATTTCTTGAGGGTTTAAGGAGTCACAATGTTTCTTGATATTTAAAATTTCTATTTCTATATATTACAGCCATTTCTTATATTTTGTAGCTTTGTAATCTATTGTATTATTTCATTTAGTTCAGTCTGTTACTGTCCTTATTGTCTTGGAGCAACTGTAACTATATAATTTCCTTAAGGATTCTGATTATGTTTCTGATTTTCTCCCTTGTAAAAGAGATTTGATTTCAGGAGTACTTCCTGGTTAAATATAAGTAACAGTACTAGTACACTTAATTCTTCCTATGTGGACACGGCTGATATTTTGCACGGCAGATTTAAATCTAATTTAGATTTAAAGGTTGACTCAACAACCAAGAACTGATTCTCAGAGAATCTGGCAAGAGTAAATATTTCCATCACTCATGCTCTAATCTTCCATCTACCCATTGCATCTACACATCTTAGACTCCTTGAGTGCCGCACCCTGAGGCCAAGCCCATCATGTGATGTGCAGCACAGGCATCCCAGAAAGCGGGCCATCCATGTGGGCCGCCCCCTTGCTAGAGACCTACATAAGCGAACAAAGACACGCTCTCAAGCTTTTACACAGCGAGCCTTGCCTTTGACGAATCACACACGTGCCTTCGTGGTGGCCTTTACAATTGTACTTAACCATCTCCTCCTCCACTAGGCACAGTTTGATAGATCACGCTGCACTCTTCCCTAACGTCCCAAAAGAACTGGTTTGGAATAAAAGAACTTGATTAGTGGAACGATGCGACATGATAAGAAGCCACCGTTTCATCAGATTTTGACAGTTAACAGCGTTATTACACAATACCTCTGGCTATCTCCATCTGCTGCCTCAAATTCTTGTCTTGTTGTGAAAGGGATTTGTCAGTAATGTGTCATTTCATCATAAACCTGTTTGGGCAGGACACCAGAACCACAAATCAAGGCTTCTCAAAACATGCTCATTGTTTGTTTATTTAACTGTGCAGTAACTACCTCAGAAACATGTCAGATTAAGAACAAAAAAAACCCACAAAAACAACATCATCATTAACTGTTTCCCTGTTAACTGCTGATTGAATGTAAACATCCAACGGATTCAGTAAACAGATTTCATTATTCCATTTAAACATTAAACATGTTCTTCCTTTGCATAACATTACCAATATGCTTTAATGTGTAAGGAATTGAGTTTATGACTCGTAAAAAACAAACTACAAAATATGTGAAACTTTATATTACATTAAATAAAAGCTTGGAGATCAAACATGGATCTGAGATAAAAGCTGCCAACATAATCTTTATGTCGAATTAATTAGACAGCATTTGGTATTCTCCTCTGATAGTGACGTGATAGCTCGCACTGCGATCTTTTCAATTCGATTAACTATTCAACAACGACTGCCGGAAATTATTTGGCGAATATCAGCCCATGCACACTGCTGGCATTCAATAGCAGCCCAGCTCGCTGTAGATGAATGTAGAGTTGAAATGTAAAACATGAACATGAACAAGAACTGAAAACAAGAAGCGTTCCACCACTGGAAGATAGGGATAAAAATAATATTGCAGCATCTTCCTTTAACAGAGGTTACATCAGTTGAATCCTTGAGAAACCTTTAAATCACCCTTTCCCAAGAATGATCTGTTAAAAAAAAAAAAAAAAAGTGACTCACTCCTGACAGCACGGTTAACTGAAATTAGATTTTGATCAGGCTTAGCTAGAAGGCACCGACTATCTTTGAATAACCAGTCAGCTCCAGAGACATACTATGATTTTAAAACGCCACTATGTCGTTGCTATTATTTTAATACCGCATTTCAAAGATCTTATGAGATATATTGCTGGTGGGGGAGCACTATGCTGGCGCTTTCCATGCGAGACTCCAGACGACAACAAAAAACAGGTTTGCTTAGGTTGGAGTTTGGGCGTGTCACTGACAACAAAACCCAACAAAACTCTGCTATTTACAGAGGAAATTCACAATGTGGACACATTAAAGAAACAGGGCGTGTATACAGCACGGCTGTCCAGGCAATAAGGAAGACAAGGTTTGGTAACCTTTGTATGCAATCTGACACAATCAGCCAAATTTAGCTGAAGGATCACAGGGATTATTAAGCTTTATGGCTTAATACTGTGGCACCAGGCTTACAGCGAGTGTGGAAATACTGTTGAACTTGACATCTAAACTTTTATTTAAGCTTTTGATTTTTTTCCCCCTCATATCCTTTTCTTTGCTTCTTAATCACAGTTACTGATTGTTTCTAAATGATCCATAACCAGACCAGCTGACTGTCTGTCATCTATCCTATTAAGAGAGTTCACGGGGTATAATTTTTTATAATCGGTGAAAAAGTGCAGCACTATAAGTGATTTAGTGTCACAAAGTGGCATCCAAACTGTCTGTCTACCTTGTCTATGGATCATTGCAAAAACACAAACATCCCTGTCCTGTTAAGACTTACACAGCTGCGACTAAAGCCTCTGTTAATCCGTTAACATCATTTTTTTGCTATCAGTTTTGCTTCGATAGAAGTCACACTGCTTTTACTGTCACGCACAGAAGTGGATTCAGTAACGTGCGCATTAAACAAGCGAGACCTGCCAACAGCGATGGGGCTCTAATCTGTCGAGTCAATATCTGGTCTGAAAACATGGAGGGAAGAATCGGTGGTTACAACATCAAACAACGACAGGAGAGTTTGAACTTTTCAAATATAAAACTAATGAGTTCTTGAGGTTTAGTCGGGTTAGTTGTTCCCCCTTTTCAGACATGGATTTGTAAAACTGTTGGCTTCTAATAGCCATTCTGTTATTAAACAGAGGAGTAAGGAGCCATGACGCGTGCGTGATGCATTGGGCTCACAATACATACAGTTACATGGACTTCTACCCAACAACCCATCCATCCGCTTATGCAATTCACAGTGGCAGGCTGCGGATGGAGCCTATCCCAGCTGTCAGGGGGCGAGAGGTTGGGTACACCCTACACAGTCCCCATCAGTGATATAAAAAAGTGTTGGTGAAACTATTTTAATAGTTACTTTGATCATCAGCATGGATGACACACAGTCACAGGAATGCATATTTATAGAAACAGCTGGAAGCAATACACTGACTTATTCCTTTTAATGTTTTGTCCAATTTCAGATTGCAGTCACTACTTATGTCTCATTAGCCTGACCCGTCACATACCTGCTGTAATGTAAAGGTGTAGTTAAAAAAAAAAAAGTCACTGTAATAGATGTGAAGCTTTAGAGCGAGTGGGAGAAAGCAACATATATGGATGGAGTTAGGTGGCTTTGGAGAGGTCGGTGTGTCTCTGACGACTAAAACGCACATGAACGGGGTCGTCTGCACTCTGATGATGACAATTTACGGAACAGCTGATGAATCTGTTCAGACTTTTTCCAGCACACAATAATAAACCAATTTAAAGGAACTTCTGCGAGCAGTTTGGGCAGAGTGATGTCACAAAAGTAAAAGTGGGTTTACTGTGGCAAATTTTCAGAGGTGCATGGTCACACGTGAAGCTGACATATTGTCAGATTAATAGAAACGAGTACCTGTCTCAAAGGGCTCCTTTGCTTCATCAATACTCGTGTCCTCCTCGAGAGCACACACCACTTATATAAAAACATTGAAGTGCTCATAAATATGATAATGTTAGGAAAGAACTGTCCTCAGAAAGCAACGTGGCTGAATGATGGCTAAAAAAAAAATCCCCAAAATCCTCTTCGGGATGCTTCTGTTTATTTTAATGACAGGCAGTCGTGAGTGAGCACAACAAACAAAAACAGCAGCAGCAGCATCACAGTTAGATATTACAAATCTAAATGTGGTCTCTAATGCTGTATGGCTGTTTAGCTTATCACCTTCCTGCCGGCAGTTCTGCTGAACGGCTAAAGATGGCAGATTCACGAAGGCCCAGACATTACAGATTCTTCGCTCACATAAAACACTGACCTATTTACTGTGCAGACTGACAGGCAGGCAAGCAGTCAGTAAGTACACTGTCCCTGAAACAAGCAGCTACTATTTCTGAAACACACACACAGCCCAGTCTCTTATACATCAAGTGTACAAATGGCTTTTACCGATACTGAATTCACTGGTACGAGGCTGAACTACACCAGCAACGGGGAAAAAAGGATTGTAAGACAGATTTCCATCGTTTCACTTTTAATTGAGTCAAAATGCAGAAGAGGAGAAGTGCAGCTGTAACAATGATCCATGACATGTTAATTTGACAGAAGTTACACCCCCAGCGTCATCCTTTTTGACTTGCTTTAGAAAAATGTGACATTTTGACAGCGATATACAAATGTGCAAGCCTCCTAAAAAGAAATAAGATAAAACACTAAACCAGCACAGACATTACTGGAGATGTTTTCACATTTCTCTTCTATAAAATATTGATATATCCATGAAGAGTAGGCATTTTCCTTGCTCTTTCAAACATTAATGCTGAATTTGAATGGCTAACCACAGGAAGAGGCTCTAATCTTGAGCCCATGGCAGCCCAGTAATGGCCCCACAGTGGGGGGAGGGCTCCATAAGCTCAGCTCTCCATGCCCCTGATTAGGACACGCTCTCTGGTTGACTTGGCTTTGGCTGTCCTTCTATGAAGGATGCTGATTACTTGGGGTGGGATAGACAGCTTGAGGACGGTCAAAAGATAAGGAGGAAGGAGGGATACTTCGAAGCTGCACATCATCATTGTTATTTGCTCCATCTGTACAGAACTTTTACTCTGCATTTTATAAACACAGGGTCAGATAAATTTCACTTTACAGACGCACACAGTGTCACACAATAACAGCTGTCAACATGTAACTACACAAATGCCCGTCTCCCCCGTGACTGGACCCTCAAGATCAGAAGAAAACCCGCAGTCATGTAGCCCGCTTCCATATGTCATCCCCTTGCATTTCAACTGGGGGGCAGGGGAAGCGATGTCTGACATTCATGTCTGTTAAAGAGGACTCGTGGTCAAACTAAATTAATGGCTGTTTTCATTTATCAATACAAGGCTGTGACTATGCTTTGAAACTTGGTGTACAATATTTCAGTAAATAGGTAAGTCAGAAAATCCTTATTTCTTCAGGCACTGACACTGACAGTTAAAAACCTATTTTTGGCAGTTCTTGGATTGTCATCCACATTAACACTTTCTGACAGTTTGTTGCAGACAGATGAGAAGCTTGGTGCCACTCCTATGTCTGAACAGGAACATGTGATAATGCAGTCAGCAGATTGTTTATCTCAACATAAGCACAGGAAGCAAAGGCACACAGCTACAGTCATGGCAAAAACACAGTACGGCATCTGTCAGTTCGAAGGTTTTACATATCAGGACCTAACAAATGATCCCATCCTAACCAGGTCTTAAAATAAGGTAAACGCAACTTGAAATGATGTGTGTAAGCACACTCTTCTAAAGCTTGCTTGTAGAATCAGTCTTTGAAAAAAAGGGAATTTTGTTCATTAAGGTTTACGGGCACGTGCTTATACATAGCTCTATTAAGGGAGCATTTCAATCAGGTTGAGGTTTAGATTTTGACCGGTCCACTTTGATTCTTTTCTTTTTCAGCCATCATTTTGTACAGTTGCTAGTGTTTGAGGGATCACTGGCCTATGTTATGACTCAACTCGAGCTAAGTTTTAGCTGTAAGGCTCTAGAATACTTTGGTAAACAGTGTTCATGGACTCAGTGACTGCAAGGTACCGTGTGGCTACAAAACAAGCTCAAATCATCACTGCTTCACCACCGTGCTTGAGAGCTGGCACGAGATGTTTGGATATAGCACAGTATCGTGTTTGGTGAAATCAAACAGAGAATATAAGTGGTGACATCTGCAGTTTGATCTCTTCTGTCCAAAGGTCACGGGTCCAGACATGCTCTGGCTTGTTCAGGTGTAATATTGCAAACCATGCTGTTATATTGTTTTTAGAGATTAGAGGCTTTCTCTTGGGAGCCAAGCAAATAAGCCAATAGTTCTTCAGTGTTCTTCTAACTGTAATGTTGTTAACTTGAGTATTCAACATGCTAACTGAGGCCTGTAGAGTCTCACCTAGAGGTTTGTTGCCGTTCATTTGAGAATTATACACCTTTGGATGAATTCTCTGGGGAAAATCGTCAATTATCTTTCTCAGTGTAGAATGATGGAATTTAAATTATTTGTAAATGGGCATGTAACCCTTCTGAGATTGATGTGCAGCAACAGTTGTGTCTTTAAGATGGCTGCTGCTGTCTTTTGTCCTTGGCATCCCGTTACCACACACCTGAAGTGCCAACACTTGTTAAAAATCAGTTAATTAAGTCCATTTGACTTACAGCAACTGACCATATTTCTCTGTGGAAACAGTAAAGGTGTACTTATATTCTTTTTTGTTCCATTTATTGATTTTTTGCACACACCATTTCAGCATTTTTGGCTTTTTACTGAATTTATAATGACATGGTTGTATTAAAATGGATATATGATGTGTGATATGTAAAACCTTGGAATTGATAGTGGGTGCACTCTCTTAAAAGTAACAAAATGTGCACACAAGCACCTCTAAAGCTCGCAAATGTTCAAACTACAGCTCTTACTTTCTATTGTTCTGCGTTAGTAAAGTGAATTTTACAATTTAATGTAATACTGTTCAACATTTAAAAGAAAAAGTAAAAGCATCAAAAGCACATCTAAAACTCATGACAGCAACTTGATTCACGAGTCACAAAAGAAATTCTGAAGCTTCACTTCTTTGGTTTAAAGCTTCTACTGCAACACTCTGTAACTCTGCTTTGCATACAGCTCCAACGTCTGGTTCATGAAAGGGACAAGTCACAGCTGCCTCACACACTTTTATTGTAACAGGTGGCAGGTGAGACAGAGGTGTGCAAATTTATTCCTCGTTTCATGTTTCAGTGGGGGAAGTTTGGCTGTATGTAGAAAGATGTTGTCACACTTCTAATAGTCATGCCAATACAGTTAATATAAGTTCCATAATATAATAACCATACCTGATCAAGAGCCTGATGACAGGTTTACAACATATTCAAAAGTATGCCTCCCTGCACAAAGAGTGAGACTTCTTTCATTTGTTTATTTTTCCAGGGTAAAAAGAATCACATGTTTCACTGGAACAAACAAAAAAAACATCTATTTTTAGGGGATACACGCGCCTTGGGGGAAAGCTATGAACATCTTTTAATCGTGTGAGTAAAAAGGCTTATACCCGCTCATAATATGCCAACTAGAGCATGATTACACAATATCAAAGGAAAAAGTAAATGAATGAAACAGCTTTCAAATACACTTTGAAATAGCACTTCAAATGTCCATTAACACAGAGATCTGAGGTCTGAAACACAGCTGATGCACATACAGTATATTTTTCTATCCAAGTAGCTTTTCTAAGACAGAACGTGGCGTTTTACTTCAATCCAGTGTTTGTAATAGAGCTCTTTGTTCCCTTCTTCTTCTTCTTCTTCTTTTTTTAAAATGCACAGCACAGTTTGGAAATATCTCTGATCACTGACCTATTATTAGACACGAGCCAGAGTATGATCTTGTTTCATCCGATCATAGTCTACAAAACCACATGTATAGGAAAGAAATTATAAATATTAAACAAATTAAATGAAAATATTACACCCGGTCATTTATCAATTGTGGGAAATGCTACTTATATACATATGTATGTACAGAAAAAGAATAGCTCTTTAGTATGTCGAGTACTGTATGTCCTATTGTGCAGTTAAACTAAATGCAGCCTTGCACTTTGGCTTCCAGGAACTGTATCCTGTTCTAATGCTCAGGCGCATTCAAATTTGGGATGTTTGGGGTTTTCCTGACATGAACTCTTCCCTTCAGGTTCCTCTCACAATCTATCTATTGGTAGAAGAACAAGAATTTCACATATTCCTCTTTAGGAACGATCCAAACCATGTTGACCCAGATGCAGTAAAATCAGACCCAACCCATGTCACTAACACCACCAAGGTTGAGGTTCTTTTGCAGGAAATGCAAAGTTTTCCTTTCGTTCCCATCTGTCGACAAAGGCTTTCCAATATGTTTCTGGCTTTCTCATGTGATCTTTAACAGACAGAAGATGAAAACCACTGTTCCTTTAGTGAAGTTCTGGGTTTTCTCCTTGCAACCCTGTCAGATATACCATTTAATCCAGTCTTCTCATCATAGTGGACTCAAATATGACCATTAGCTAACTTGACAGAGGCTTTTAGTTGCTTAAAGATTACCCACGGTTCCTTAAATTAAACCACTCCTGTGGAGGGTAACAGTGGTCTTGAGTTTGAAAGCAGTTTTAATTTTTATTTTAGTGAGTTCAAATGTTTTTTTCACATCAAGTTTTAGCTTTCAGTTAACTATAATAACCTTGCTCCAAATGTTTTTCTCTCCCCGAAGGGAGGGAGCATGCAATATGTTTGTCTCTCTGTCTGTTTGTTAGCAGTTTAGCATCCACAGTTTTCAAGATATCAAGTTCAAATTTTGTGTGACGGCAGATATTAATAACAGCTTGAGCTGATTAATTTTGGTGAAAATCTGATCAATGTCAAGGTCACACCAAATGTGACTGGTCTTGTTTTATTAAGTAACCTTGTTCAGACTGATGAAAATCAATAAATCTCACTTGTTGATGCCATGATTTATTCCTGTGATTGTTTTGAAGATCAGACTTAGATACATGTTTGTTTTAATTGAAAAACAGGCAGCACCCTAACACCTGATTCTACTTTTACCATCAAACTAACGGTCAACAGTCGACGTTTACTTGCTTTGTTTCTACTCGCATTTCATTTGTTTATGTGGCGTGACTGAGACACGGCAGGACCACAGATTCGATGTTAGAGCCATTCTATTTATTCTAGCTGCAGCTCTCGGCTGTCAGCCGCAAATCACACCACAAAAAACTAACACACAACAACACAATTATGTAGGTCGGTGGGCATAATTGCGGATGCCGCGCAGGTGCATGGGCCCTCCCTGCACGGCACCGCAGACCACGCCCCACCACAGTTTAGTTGGGTTGTTTTGCTACTTTTCCGATATATGAAAGTTATGTTCACGGTTTGTGTCACATTTAGACAGAAATGTAAAAATTTCCAAAGGATTCCCAACTTTGAACTGAAACTGTATCTAATCAGTGTAAATTAAATCACTATTAATTAAATTAATGTAAATTGGACAGTATGCGTATCATACATATCTGACTTTTTGCAAATGACAAGAATAAATTAAGCGTTCCAGTAGCTAAACCATTTAGATAAAAACTAAGAAGATAAAATCACTCAGTTATGAGGTGCTTATATTTGTACACTGAAGAAATATTGCACAATATTCTCACCTATGCTGCTAAATTAGATTACTGCAATGAACCCTTTTGCTTGGCTGTTAAGTTTTACATTGATCTTGTCCCATTCCAATTAGCACAACACTGATTAGATTGCAAAGGCACGATGATATAACCTGCCTTATTTTCTCTTCAGTAGCCAATTTATTCCCTCGCATTCAAAGGATTCAGTGGTATTACCAAATATTATCCCTTTGGTTCACTTACTTTCAATTAAACAACACTCTCCTGACAGATTTGGGTACACCGATCCTCATATTTAAAACAAAGCAGAAACTGCAGGCTCATTTTACCCCCACAGCCTACACTCCAGCATGACTCTCATTTTACTGAGCACCATCCTTTCCCAAATTCCCCTGCTGGGGAGGCTTGAGAGCTCACTCTGTCATTTAATATTTAGTTCTGGCGAACCTGCTCGAGTGCTGTTCCCTCAAGTGTGTGTATGCACACAGACACACACACACACACACACACACACACACAGACACACACACACACAATGTCATGTCTTAAACCTGCAGTGCTGCTTTTCTCATTGGCTGTAGATTTTTGTGTAAATATTGCAAAAAATATAAGGTTAGAAGACACTTTCTAAAATAATTGAATAAACTATAGTTACGAGTACTAGTGAACAGCCAGAGCTGACAAAATTACCGTTCCCTGTGTGTTATGACAGTTTGAGTGGCTCTCTCTGTACGAGCTGGAACAGAAGTGCTTTTTAATTGAAGCAGTTTATCCTGTCAGGTGGTAAATTTCTATCAGATCTGAACTGCCAGCAGTGTAAATGAGCTAAGCAGCATTGTTAACATGTGATAATTCCTTCCTGACAGAAAATTCTAACTGTATTCAAAGCACATTTCTATGACTAGTAGTTTATTTATGGGCATTTATGACATAACAGAGCAAACTGATCAATACTTTCCCTAACAGGATGAGCTTCCTCATTCCTCATATTCAAAAAAGCATCTCTTAGCCCATCCTGACAGCCCACCTCCAGGTAAAATTGTGTTGTGGTCAGAGTCTGCTTTTCTTTGATGCATGAGCCTCACAGAATAGACTTAGCTTAGCAATAGACGATTCAGTTTCTGATGACTGAAAATCGACATTTAAGACCTTTATCATTATTGATTAACCATGAAGCAAATCCTGCTTTGATAGGCAACTGTTTTTAATGTTTGCTCCAAATCCATCGGTTAACTTTGGATCAGTTTCTTTACACTGACAGAAAAATCAAACTCAAATGCTTCTGCTTATTGGGCTGATGTATCTACAGTGGGAGTAAGAAGGAATATTGATAGAAGAACTCTGTTCCGGACTAATTTATAAATCTGCTAGAGAAAAATTACTAGTAAAACCTCAGCTCAATTCTGCTAGTAGTGCGAGAATAGAAAGTTCACCTGGCTACAGGAACCATTTAGCTCAAACTTGCCCAGTACAGCTGGCAATTGGATGGCATCCAGGTGAGATCATGTTCTCTCCATGAACAAAATTTTCCAGAGTTGAATGGGACAAGGGCGGAGAGCGTCTCTTTTGAGAGGTTCCAGTCCAGGTCTTTTGATCTTCAACTGAGTGATTACTTCACACTTAGTAGTACACTCCAGGGCTGAAAAATTAAGCATGTGCTAAAAGTGCAGTATATCCAGCAACCACTTGAAGCCCACTGCAATTCAATAACAAATCCTAATACTTTCTTTTGTTAAAAATGACAAAACTACGGGAATGGCCTGATACAAAAAAATCCAACAACAATAAAACAGACAGAAGGTTAAGATTTAAATTTGGGGCTTGGCTACATTGGTTGAATGGGGACACTGATGTGGGCACCTGTCTTACCTCCACTAATTTGAGTCAGTGAACTGGATCTGTTAATCCAGCATTTTAAACATGATTATTAAACAAATATTATGGCTTACTGTGAGGTCCAGTCAAGGTTATAGATGCAGTTATTTAACCAAGCATGTAAAGGTTAGCTGCTAACTTAGCACTCCATCCCCTCTTCTAATTATGGTTACATCTGCTCTCAGAAAACCAAGATGATGATTTCCATAAAAGTAAAAGAAAACCTTCAAATGCCCAGTATAATATGTTCATCCTTAATAGAAGTATATCAGATCAACCTGAGAAAATGTTTTACTGTAAAAGCAATACGACAGATTTAAACAAAAATCTTGATTTGTTATGTTCTTAAATGTATAAACTGCAAAATACTCAAGATGTCTAAAACATTTTACAAATTGGTATGAGGTTGAGGTAGGAAACCCTCAAATCCTTGAACAGAGCAGATGGTTGTAATCCACTGTTTTATTTATATGAAATAAAAACACTATTAATAAAGATTCATGAATCTTTAAATGTAAATTATAACCTCAACATGAATTCCAAAAAGAATAACAAGAGGCAGCATTCACACACCTAGTTTTTCATTTTACAGGCTTATTACAGGTAAAAAGTCTCATGACTAACAGGTAATTTGTCTCAGTTTAGAATCAAACTATACTTTCATTTCTTTCTTCAAAGACTGCTGACCTGACTTTCTATACAACCCATAGCATGTCTAAGTACAGGTGAGCATCACATGTTTTATTATTGTCAGGTTTTAAAAAAAAGGTACCACGGGGTTTTATCCACTATTGTGGGATGGATGAGCTTTTCCGAGGGCCATCTGGAGGCAGAAAGGGGCATGATTTCCCTCCTAAGCCAGCTGGTGCACCTGCTCCGAGTACCATTGAAAGGGCTAAGATGTACCAATTGTAATGACTGAAGGAAAGCGTGGAAACAGTCTCCCCAAGTGCTTTCTTTTTTTTTTTTTTATTCCAGCAAAGTATTCAAGGTCACTAAATAGTTTCCCCTGAAACTGTGCGAAGCGTTAAAAAGCTTTGTGGTGTGTTCTGTTTGTTCATCGCATAGCCTTACTGTTCTCTCACTACAGCCGACTGTGCTCTACT
Source organism: Simochromis diagramma (assembly GCF_900408965.1). Classification (NCBI taxonomy): domain Eukaryota; kingdom Metazoa; phylum Chordata; class Actinopteri; order Cichliformes; family Cichlidae; genus Simochromis; species Simochromis diagramma. Next base: position 1,931,082 of record NW_024386883.1, read on the forward strand.
TTAATAACCTTTCCCCTGCTAAGTGCACAGAGCTACATTGTGGTTTTGCATAGGCAAACACTAGCATGGGACTAATATTTGTGTCAACAAGAGAATCAGCTGAGACACGCTCACTCTACTTCGATGCAACTGAGACCACAAACTGAAGCACTAGTAGTTCATCTGGAGGCAAAGCAGTGCGTCAACACTGCTCCAAGGTCTCCTCTACCTGAAGACACAAAGCTAAGATCATATGGACAAAAGCAAAACTTTTTCCATTAAAACTCTGCCCTGAATTTTCTTTGGCTCTCCAGATGTTTTCCAAACACACTAAACATCTTTGATATACAATCATGAAAGATGGAGCAAATGTGAAGTTCTCTCATTAAGAAGCAAAGCACATACAACCAGAATAATAGTAAGAAAAGGTCTGAAAAGTGAATTTCAAATGATCAGGGAGTTACATCTTATAAAAGAGGAGATTAAACAGTCACCTTGTGGTCACAGTATCTGCAGATCATCTAGAGTCCTTTCATTCTCTGGAAACTATTCCTACTTGATGGCCTTTAATATTTTTCTTTCTGTTCATCTTCAGACTTATTCAAGCTCACTCACTTCTCCAACTCTCTGCAAACCCATGACCAAGAGAAACTTTTTAATCTGTTAACCCACCCCCAACCCTCTCACTCCCCCTGCAAAATTTGATCCCTATATTCTCCACAGCCGGCATCCATCTGGAATATCCATCTTACTGTTAAGGCATTAGAACTTAAATACATCTGAAATATCTATCATGAGGCTACATTTGCGGTGTGTATTTAAAACATTATAAACTGCAGGCAATATCTTTTTTTTTAATGAACGCAACCAGATAAACAACACATAAACAGATAGAATAAGCTTGCTTGTATATTTGTCTAAGTAGCAACAGACATCAAGTAGGGAGATTACACAGGGAGCTGTGTCAATGTGTCAGTGTGTGAGTGTTTCCTCTGTCTCTCTCCATCCATCTCTCCTGCTTACCACCCTCCCCTTTCGGAGACAAAATGGCCAGATGGCTTGCAATCCAACATGCTAATCCACAACACAGACTGTAGCTCTGACACACCTACCATAAGACCAGTGCTCCACTCTCAACATCTATACACACACAGGGCCAGTACACTTTCAGCATGAGTCCCAAACGATAACTTCACTTAACAATAGCAGAATAACTCATTCAGACTAAGCCCTCAACAGATGGAGGCTTAGTTGTATGTGTTTTGTGTGTGTTTTGTGTGTGTTTTGTGTGTGTGTGTGTGTGTGTGTGTGTGTGTGTGTGTGTGTGTGTGTGTGTGTGTGTGTGTGTGTGTGTCCTGCTATCATATTTCAGGCAGGCCAGTTAGCAGGCTACAGGCCAAGATGAGGTTCTGTGTCTACTGCTTTTGTTAGCTGAAGTGAGGTAAGAGAAGCCGAGTGTGTTGGGTTACACTGAGCAATGGAAAACATGGGGAAACCCAGAAGAGCACATAATACACATGGAAACAAACTGGCTGCCATAGTTATGTTTTTTTTTTAAATAAAGGATCATTTCAGTACACTAATGAAGTGCTGCTCCTATTGTGTTATTGATAAGATCACATTAAATAAAAACACTGCATTATTTTGGCTACTCGGGCCTAGGCAGATGAATCAATGAACATCACAAGTAAAAGAAAAGTACTAAAGTTACACAGTGGTCAGTTGGTCACAAGTGGGGAAATCATTTGCATTAAAGTCAAGCCACAATATGCTTCCATTTTGCCAGCAGAGTGCATGTTTACATAACAAACATATGCCCGAGGCTATAATTTCACTTAGATTTTCAGTTAAACTGAGCATACTTTGCACTCGTCAGAAAATTCAAGAGTATAACACTTTGAGTGGAGATATCTATTTTATATAAGAGGTGCATAACCAACTCACAGAAAAAAGCTCATACAGGTAAGAACGCGCTCTGTTGATGGTAAACAGCTACACGCACAGATACAAAATGGAGAGCTATTAATTGCCCATTTGCGTGTAATAGACCTGTGTCGATAACGGTGCGATGAATATATAATGCAATGTGGCATGTGAAGCAGAGCATCTAAGACTGGTGTGAAGCACAGCCAAGAGATCAGTGGAGACGAATTTTCCAGCGACAGCTTCGCAGATCAGTTCGACAGAGGGATGCATAAATATTAAACACTTCTACTCTGATGGTATAGCAAAACCTGATTGTCTCGCCGCCTTCTGATTGTGACGCTGCATTGGATTACCACTCTGTATCCGGCCTTTTTTCTGGAAAGCTTGGAGCTGGGTAATGTGCTACACTGGGAAGAAAAAATATTTAATAAACCAACCAGAGAGTTCTGGGCGTATATTAGATAAATTGTGATGGGGGTAAAAAAAACCAATGGTTCTGCCTTGGTGTTGAGGAGTTTATATAGTAGACACCTTATATATTTGAATGCAAAAATGTAGTAAAAGATGTAGTTTAACTGCTTGAAATGCAGTCATATTTGCTTGAAGTGTGAACAGGAGGATCAGTGTGAAAGGGCATGCAAGACATCTATCTCAATGTAAAAGGCCAATGTTCATAGCGAGCAACAGCTTCAGTAACCCCTCCCCCAATCCACTTTATAATCATCTCACCCTCCCTAAATCACTGATATGACTCCCTAACATCTTCCTCTTTCACACTAAAGCCAGACAACAGGTCTCCCATCAGGCCCTGCTTCTCAAGGGATGACTGCGCTTCCTGGGAGAGGAATCTGTCCTTCCTCTACGTTGGCCCGGACGGCAAAATTAAAATCGGCGCAGGTGATGGAGAGGCACACATTCAGCTTTGTACTGTGGCCAATTCTTCCATCATCCTCTACAACCGAGAGCTGTAGAAGAATCTGAGGTAGAATAGCTCAGCTTTCACAGCACCGGCCCCCACCCCCACTCCGATCCCCAGTGAAGTCAGGTGACCAGATGTTGTATATCTCCCTGTCACCACAGCCGCCATGAAGCTGCTACACACATCCATGTTAAAGCGAGGAAGCGGAGGCACTTCACCGCTGTGTGGGTGAGAGATCACTGAAAGGCATAAATGGAAATACAACTCATTTCTTCTTGAAGCCCACTCTAGAGAGGCCATACGTGAGGCGGTGCAGAGATAACAAAAGAGCATCCATCAGCATATTAACCATCCATCCCCCCCCACCCCACACCCCACACACACAGACACCCACGTACCCTCCGAAGCATATACAGCTCACATCCATCCATAAGCCGCGGGTTTACAGACCCAAAATAGCGTTGCTTCTTTTTTGTGTTTCAGTGTTGCCGCTGCAGCTGCTGCATTTCTCCAGGACTGACACACACACAAACACACACACACACACAAACTCACAAGGCCTGTACAAATGCCACCATTGATTTTTGCACCCCTCCTTCAATAAAGATGCTATTTGTGAGGCAAAAGGGAGTGTACACAGAAACAATGTGATGCACAGGATGGTATATAATGATATAAAACATGCCCGTGCCATCTGATGCAGGCATCCATTTCCATCTCGCCCTCACTGAGAGACTGCTGATGAAACAGCTGCCTCCTTAGCAGGGCAGAATGCAGAGTGGAGGAAGAAAAAAAGGCTACAAAGCACCCCTACATACACAGCCCCCTCCTCCTCTCCTCCTTCCTCTGCCTCCCCCTTCCACATCCCTTATTGCACACACAGAGAGGGAATTACCTGAAATATGTCTTCACATTCTCTTGCTCAGGTTACGCCTTTGGGCCTGGAGTAGTGGTAGATTCATCGCTGACCGTACAGTCCTAATGACAGTTTAAAGGCAGGATTGCCATTCTCTTGTCAGACCAGTTCCTGACCCTAAAAGCAAGCTTGTTCGGCAGGCTGGATGCTTCACTGGCTGCTTACTGTTCCCTAGCCCATGATGTCATCCACCCTGGTTTGCTGATTGGCTGAGGGATTGAATATTAATGCAGGCAGCTGGTCCAGGGGAGGGGAAAGACAACAGGCAGACACAGTTGGTTTTCTGGTTAACAGCTCAAAGCTGCAGAGGGAGTATGATGGGAGGATGGCATTATGCTGCACATTAAGCTCAAGACTGTTTCTGTTGCAAACACGGAAGACACTAAACACGATGCTAACCTGAGCTGTGAGTACATGCCGCTGTAACTTCAAAAAACATCAGATTTAATAAGAACAGAACAGCTTAACACAGGTGAGTTCACATAAACAATCAGAACTGGCAAAGCCTCTCAAACATTTCTGCTAGAATAGCATCAAAGTCAGAGAGAATTAATTTGCAAGAAAAATAGAGATGACTTTACAGTTAATTGTAAAAAGAAAACAAATGCATCCAAACATTTTTATTATTATTATTATTATTATTATTATAATAGAGCTCTCAATTTACCGGTCGATCTACGTCCCTACCCTCACCTATGGCCACGAGCTGTGGGTAGTGACCGAAAGAACGGATACAAGTGGCGGAAATGAGCTTCCTCCGAAGGGTGGCTGGCCTCTCCCTTAGAGATAGGGTGAGAAGTTCAGCCATCTGGGAGGGGCTCAGAGTAGAGCCACTGCTCCTCCACATCGAAAGGAGCCAGCTGAGGTGGTTCGGGCATTTGACAAGGATGCCTCCTGGGCGCCTCCTGGGTGCCTCCTGGGTGAGGTGTTCCGGGCATGTCCCACCGGAAGGAGGCCCCAGGGGCAGACCCAGGACACGCTGGAGAGATTATATCTCTCGGCTGGCCTGGGAACGCCTTGGTGTTCCCCCGGATAAGCTAGAGGAGGTGGCTGGGGAGAGGGAGGTCTGGGCTTCTCTGCTTGGGCTGATGCCCCCGCGACCCAGCCTCGGACAAAGCGGAAGAAGATAGATGGATGGATTATTATATACTACAGCTACTGCTACTTTCAGCCTAATGGGTTTTCTTTGTCTTGCTTATTTAACAAATTAGTTGCTGTTGCTATGCAAGGATAAACTACCTACTTTACATGTTCCCCATGTTTTTTTTTAAAAAACAAAAACAAAATAACATTTAATTTTCTGTATCAATGTTTATATATAAAGTTGCTTTTGTGGTTAGTGCTCTTATCATATCGATTTTAATGTAACTGAGAACATGTTTTAATGAAAAATTAACATAATAACAGTGTTTGTTTGTTTTTATATTAATATTTACCAACATTCATTTAGTTTGTTTGTTCCCCTACACCTTGAAATTTGAGATAAATCCACCAAATACTTGCAGGTAGTGAAACCGGAGACTCTGAGTTCATAAGCAGGCGAACACGACAACCAAAACTGTCGCTGCAGTTGCCCTAATTTGCCTATGATGTCATCCTTTTCCTCTATCTCACCTGTGATTGGCTGACTGGCACAGCATCTGCTCAGTCTCATGGCTAGTGCTTTTAGCTCAAGGTGGAGGCCTATCTGTGGCTCTGTGAATCATGGCTGGTTGTCCTGACAACCCCTGTAATGTCGATTCCTTGTCAGAGAGTAATATGGCTGTTCGGTGACGGTCTGCTCACTCAAATGGAGAACTGCAGGAAGATAATGCCCCCTTGCAGTGCTTTCATTCACATTTGAAGGTAGCTTTTAAGATTTTTTTTTTTTTAAATGAACAGCAAATATATTTTCAAAGAAAACTAAAAAAAAAAAACAGCTTTGAATTATTTATTTAATAGTTAGATTTTTTTTTAGAATAATATTAGGTGTTAGTGTTTTGTAATAATCCTCAGGCTCTCAAATCTTGAGGATTTTACATTCAGGAATGATCTAGTGCACATTTATTTTCTGACAGTATACCTTTTATCTATTGCAGGCAAGTGTTTAGGATGAACTCATTAAACCCTGCCAATATAGAAAAGAAGGAAAAATGCTAATTTAGCTTAGCCACAAGAACATTTGAACTTGACAGGCGACTCCTGTTTCTTAACTGAGTGGTTTCGGCCCTGCTCCCACAACAAAACAACCTGGGTTGCATCGGAAATTAGTCAGGGTGATCGGCTTACTAGGGAAACGCTTATAAAACCCTGCAGCCTGTTTTAACCACTTCTTCATTGATATAAATGACAAAACTTGTCATTAAGGTGACAGGGAGGGTTGTAAAACGCTGTCTATATGGCGGAAAGTGTTAAAGCTGAAAATAATCTTTGCTCTTAAGGACACAAAGGATAACTATACACTAAAAGGCAGATAGGCACACTTATAGAAAAGTGTTAAAATGACAATAAATCTGACAGCATAAGTAAAATGACAAAGCCTTTTCACCAAAGGAAAAAAATGTGTTTGAGGATAATACTGATTCTCAATCTATTTGGTATTAGTATCTTAATTTCATAACATCTTTTCAATTACCCAATGACTTTGAGACAGCAGTATCCACATTAAATATCCATTTTTCTGTACATGTGAGTGTATTTGTGAATAGTCAGCACCAAAGCCACAGCAAATCTGCCATTGCCAACATGTTGACAGACAAAATACTTTTGGCCACTTCAATGTCACCAATTTAACTGAAACCCACATAAACAGAAATGGATGCAAGCTCTGGACTTGAGCTCATTTTTTGTGAGGTAGCAGTGTTTATTACTGAGCCACCATCAGGCCACAGCAGGAACCAGGAATGATCAATTCATTGTCTCAGATGTCCCATTTTTTTCCTGGGACTTTTGACCAACTGTGTTTATGAAATCGACCAGGCTCCACAGTTACAAAGCACTGCAAGTTTCCGACACTCACGAGGCCCTGCCCAGCTTCTTGACCTTCCACCTAATTAAGAAATGTGTGCTTATGCTAATATCCAAATGAACAAATTATGTTTTACTCCTTCTCTTTTTGTTTTGAGTTAAATTACCAGGTAAAATGAATAAAGGATTATACTTTTCACCTGGATTAATGTGCTTTATGTGGCCCATGAGAAAAGAAGGCCCTTTGTCTCCTGAAAAAATAAACAATCAAACAAAACAAAACCCAAACCGGGATGGCAACAATGATTAGAAAGGGCACAGACCTCCTACTAAAGCCGGTGTGCTTCTTTCACAGCCACATGCCCTTTAGAAATGCTGTACTCATACCTGCTACCCCATTATAAATCCCAATGGATAAGCATGCATGACATGTTTTAATTAGGATCAGCACAACAAATGGTAATAAGAACATTTTTTAGATTTACACACATTAAGCTTTTCTGCTTCCATCAAGAATTGTGCTGTATTTGTGTGTTGCCATTACTAATATATTTTCCATTCTCACTGCTGCAGTGAATCACGCAATACTTTTCTAAATATGTGCTCCTGTTTACTTAAACTTAGCTCAGCAATACACAAGGCAAATCATTTCCTAATGCTTGGCAGTAAAAGCTCAGATCAGGAGCCGACAGGACAAGTCGCAGCTGAATCTCAGAGGAGCATGATTTACTAGTATCCATAGGCTCCTGTCAGTGATCAGGTTTATATAAAGAATCCTATAAATATCCTTGGACGCAGAGCGCATCTCTGTGGTGACATTTTGTAATAAGCCCTGTCTGAAATTTACTAGTGTTGTAGACAGAGAAAGATGAATTTCTACATATATCTACGTAGAATCTTGCCTGAAACATATACAGTGCAGTGAAAAACTATTTGCTCCCTTCCTGACTTACTCAAAGATAACCGACAAACCACACTTTTTGGAAAGCGGAGTTCAGTTTCGGTATCTTGATTACTGCAAGACAGAGTCTAATCAATAACTTACTTAAATGGAACCTGTCTGACAAAGAAGTAGACTCAATAACAGATAACTCAAGAACAGATAAGAAACACAGTCATTGATATCTATCAGTCTGGAAGGGGTTACAAAGCCAATTCAAAGGCTCCACTACTGTGAGAGCCATCACCCTCTTTAGCCTGACGCCATTAGCCATTTCCGGGTCCAAACTCCTCTTTAGTTCACAAAGTGAAACAATCACTGCAGCATCGTTGAGAGTTACATTCTTTCATCTCTAATAAAATGATCAGTGTGGCTGCTCTACCAGGTGTAACAATTAAGTTTAACATCCAGGCATCCATTAAAAACAGGATTTATGAAGTTTAACGAAGTTAGCTCGCTAGTTTCGATGAACGCTAACTCCCCCCCCCCCAATAAAAGTTAATGTGAGAGTCCCTGAGTGGCAGACACAAATGGCAGTAAAAAGATGCTAAAAACAGACCAAACTTCGGTCGGGAGAACACCTGAGATGATCCATCCCCACATGAGAACCCAGAGCAACTTCTGAAGAACTGCAAGCTTCATTTGTCAGAGTTCATGATTCAACACCAACAACAAAGAGACTGGGCAAAAATGGCACCCATCAGAGAGATTCAAGAAGAAAAAAAACCTCATCTCAAAAAGCCTCGTGTCACATTTGCTGTAAAAATATTGTGATGATTCCCAAGACTTTGTGAAAATATTCTGAACTTTTCTGGAATGTTTAGGTCTCATTACATCTGGCATAAAACTAACACAGCATTTCATAAAAAAGATAAAAAGATCCTAACAGTCAAACATGGTGGTGGTAGTGTAATGGTCTGGGGCTGGACCTGGAAAACTTGCCCTAACTGATGGAGACATGAATTCTGCTCTCTGCAAAAACATTTTCAAGAAGAATGTCTGGCCATCAGGGTTTGCCTTGGGTTATGCAGCAGGACAATGGTCTACAATCACCTGCAAGTCCCCCTCTAAATATCTCAGAAAAACCAAAATGCTGGTTTTTAGAGTTTCCTAGTCAAAATATGGACTCAAATCAGATTGTGACACTTTAGGATGAACCTTAAAACAGGCCGATAATAATAACAACAACAACAACAACAACAACAACGGATTGCATTTATATAGCGCTTTTCGGGACCCTCAAAGCGCTTTACAATTCCACTATTCATTCACTCTCACATTCACACACTGGTGGAGGCAAGCTACAGTTGTAGCCACAGCTGCCCTGGGGCAGACTGACAGAAGCGAGGCTGCCATATCGCGCCATCGGCCCCTCTGGCCAACACCAGTAGGCGGTAGGGTGAAGTGTCTTGCCCAAGGACACAACGACCAAGACAGACAGAGCTGGGGATCGAACCGGCGACCTTCCGGTTACAAGATGAGCTTAATTAGAATATTGCATTTTATATTTACCCAGATTATCTTTGTAATATCAAACATTTAAGCATTACAAATACAGCACAGCTTCTGTATCACGTGGTATAAGGCTCCGCCCTTGTCATTTGTTGAGCAGGAAGAGTGAGCGCTTGTTTTCATGCAGATTATGTCCCGGATCAAAATGCGGTACAATCGTCGTCTTTTTTTTTCTTTTCTTTTCTTTTTTTTTTTTTTTAAATCGTTGTCATTTGGAAATGAGATCGCACATAAGTATGAATCGAGATCGCGATTTTCTAATGATTAATCGTGCAGCCCTACTACAGTATATTAATAAAGTAGGTTCTGACAAAAACAGAGCCACAAAGTGGTAATTTAAAGCATTTTGCCAGCTTATTTCACTTCAGTGCTCTTTTTCCTCCCTTTTTCCTCACATGTTAAAATATTTTTCCTTTAAACCAACTTCCAAACTGGCAAAATGAAGCCATTGTAGAAGTGCCAAGAACTAGAGTTAAACACTACATGAATAGACCTGTTAAAATACCCAGGTAAACACAACATTTTAAAAATAATAATAATAATTTTTTATAACAAACTGGTACATTGCCTTCCCCTTCATAACAACTGTACTGTGGTTGTTCTTAATAACTTCTGCATATGGATTATGTTAATTCTCACAGCTAGGAGTGTAGCAGCCTTAACTGACAGCTGTGCTATCACACTGGTTTCCATACACTATTGCAGACTAAAATTCGAGTATTTTATTAGTCTGATATCTGACTCACAGATATATGAGCCTATGCACTGCACCTAAATGGTTTATAGATGCAGCTTTCCAGCTGAAAATCAAGCTTTTGAAAGATTTTTCCAGGTTGATGATTTTCAGAATCTCCATTTCATTGATTACATGTGGATAATAAAAAAGAAATATAACTTAAAGGTGCACACTTTTGATGTTTTTATGTCTTTTTTGATGTCAGATTGTGTATGCTATTGTTCATAAGCTTCTGATTGGCCAATATTCTCTACAGTATCGACACCTGTTGCTGTAGCTCTTGTTTTGCATTTCCCGAGGTTTGAGATCTTTTCCAAAATGAAAGATACAAAATTGTTTATTTCTGGACAAAAATGCATAGAAAAGGTTATGTTTTCCAAATACCTTGTATGTGAATATGTAAAGGGCTCAATGTGCAATTTTTGCTTCAGCAGGAAATCTACGTATTAACTTACAGTGTAACTGGAAAGCCTTCTTTACCCTATGACGTAACCACCCATGTAATCTGACATGCATCTCCTGAGAAATATAACTATGTGTCGGGGTCCACACAGCCCATAATGCTTCTTATTGGTGTGGAAGGTTATGGCGTAGGGTCCTTTCCTCCCATCATCTCTAACCGGTCACAGCAGATGGCTGCCCCTCCCTGAGCCTGGTTCTGCTGGAGGTTTCTCCCACTTAAAAGGGAGTTTTTCCTTCCCCTTGTTGCCAAGTGCTTGCTCTCATTGGATGATTTAATTGGTGGGGTTCTCTCTCTATTATTGCAGTGTCTCTACCTTACCATATAAAGCACCTTGAGGCGAGCGCTGTTGTAATTTGGCACTATATAAATAAAACTGAAGTAGACTGAATTGAATTCATGGTGGGGTCTCGATTACTGCGGAACATTATTAACAAGCCTAGAATATATTTGTTTTCATGACATGTGACTCATTTCAAGGAAAATGTAGATTCATCTTCTAAGCCATACTTGTCGCGATGCAGTTTTGTTTGATGACGTGTCTTATCAGCAGGATACTGTATATATTTAACACCACATAGGCAAGTAACATTAAAGGAGTGAACTAGTTTTTCCAGTATCTTACACATACTGCTATAAAGAATTGTAAGATGTGGATTTATTATTGATTCTTTAAAGGTTTTTGCCTTCTGAGGAAAAGGAAATGCAAAGAAGCTTTCCAATCCTGTTCCACCTTTTTGATCTCAGGGTGAACCGCTCTGGTAACCAACTCTGTAAAGCCAGTGATCAACAAAAACATCACACATTTTGCAAGCATAACTGTCTGCAATATAAATGTGAAATGTCATCACGGCTTGTGTACAGCATTTCCTGAGGATTCTTCTTCATCAGTCCAAGAAGAATGAAGCCTTTCACTGGGCAAAATGGAAGGAAGACATTTGAGATGATGGGTTCTTTGGTTTGGAATCAAATAATCACAGCAGTGGTAAATCACTAGTGTATAAAACATATCAAATTATGGTTTAGATTATCACATTATGGTAGAGCTCACTGCGCCTTGGGAGAAGAGGCAGAGGGAATCTTCAGAGAGACTTTTAAGCCTCACAGGAAATTATATATATATATATAGCAGAGGTGTATGTAAAGAATGTAAAACCCCCAAAGACAACTTTGATTTCTTGTATGGGCATCAATAAATTATTTTAGCAACTACACAATGCTAAAATAATTGTTAATGCTGATTAGGTTCATGTAGTTTAGGAAAGCATACTTTCTTAGCATGCTTGTCTTTTGTTGTTTTCATTCACTAAATTTTACCATATCAAATTACCTCATCTAAACCCTCCACTGTGCACTGTGTCATGTATAAGACACTCATCTGTGCAACAACCACAATCAGAATAAGTTTCTGTGTATGCTGGCGCAGCTGAGATTATCCCCCAAAGGAACATAATTGAGGTCAGTGGGCCTCTATCCTGCTGATTATGACTAACCTATTGATAGGTTACGACAGGCGCTCATTAAGCCTGCTCATTTTTCAGAGTGAAAAATGCTGAACTGTAATGTAAGCACAGAGAGCAGAGCACAGTAATTACAGATTACAGCACTGTTTAATGTTGTGCACTTAACATAGCTGTTTTGCAATGATTTTAAATGCAGACTCTATTACGTTTTTCTCCCCCAACTGGTCTATTCAAAGATGATGCGAAGGCTGAAAGGGAGAATATATTCTGCTACTCTGTGTTTTGGATCATGGATGGTAGGCTGTGCCACACTGTTATCCATGTGGGTGGTGTGGCGCTGGTGTGAATGGAGGCTGGTCTTTTTGATATTTTGTGTAGAGTAGTGTGCGCTACTCTGAGAAGAGTAACACTTATGATGTGTTTAATGTAATGTAACAGCTATAAAATCAATTTGATACATTTGTTCTGATAAAAAAAAAAAGGTAATAAATAGATGTTAGTGTTAAATAGTATGCACTCAGCACAGCCTCATTCTGCTGTTAAACACATTAACTTTTACCATTCAGGGTACTACAGCCTCTGATAGAGGCAGTGTGGGAAATCTGGTCTTTTGGTGGAGTGGGTAGGTGTGGGGGGATTTGGAGTCTCAGTCTTTAAAACAAGGCTGCAGACTGTTCAGTATTACAGTGGTATGTAACAAGCTTGGGCTTAGCAAAACCTTAGCAAAACACTTTTAAATGACTAAAATTCTGATATAATAAGTCATCAGTGTAATTCATTTAAAATGGCATGGTGTTACATCACATTTTTAAACACAATGAAAAAAGAAATTCTGCCTAAAGGCCACAAGATTACCTTATGAAAATGCATATTAGTCTTGCACTGTTTGGATCCCTTTGTAACCCAATTATAACAAAGGAAGGCTGTAAACGACGGTTTAAAAATCATAACACTAAACCACTCTTGTACATTATTTCACTGTTATTGCAGCATAGAGGTGCAGGTTTATCATTCGGTGTAGCATTGTGAAATCACACTCAAACAAAACACTGACCAAGGACATCAGCTCTGATGCTGCCAAGACGAGGCTCAGGGACACACCTTTGAATTTAAAACAGGTGTGAGGAGGCAAATGAAAGACCTCAGGGAATCAGTTAGTGTGTGTGTGTGCGCATGCGCGCGTGTGTCTAGAAACAAGCTATTTTTTCGTGGCAGCTGTAAGGCCACTGTAACCACAGTCTATCAGATCATACAGTGTCCTCTTGTCTTGTTTTGGGGCGATCTGGCTGATCTAGTCCTCCCTATCCATATGCATCAGACTTTCTTGGACAAATACACACTCTGCAGGCTGTCTCCCCTCATGGTTATTCACAAACTACGAGTGTGCAAACAGGGTGTCCATATTTCACGTCACCTTTACTGACATTTCTGTGTTGCATAAACCCCGCTGCACGCTTGAACTCTGCCCACTTGCCTGTCCTCGATCAAGCCTTCTGTCAATATTAATCAGTACATAGCAGCTTTGCATACGCGCACCTATCAACTCTCAAAGGGCAACGCAGCACAAAAGTACTATCCATGACAACACTGGTCTGAAAAAAAGCCCCTCCCACTGACAGCTGGCTTATTGTGTGCAGTCGCTCTGAAGCGGCCTTGTTTCCCTTTGCTTGGACAGTTCAATAACTAATCTCAATGCAGCCAGCAGCATGTAGCTTTGAAAATGAGGAGGGCATGCCCAATGGAAAGTCATAATCTGCTTGTCAGTGTAGTGTCAGTTTACTGGTAAGCTAGCTTGTCAGTTCACGAGGATTCTTAGATGGGTTACTGTGCACACCTCATTATAGCTGCATAATACTTAATAGAAAGACAAGATGAGAATTTTTTTTTTTACTGAATTTATGATGAAAGGGCATATTCCTCCAAATTTTCCTTGCGTGAGAATGTGAAGGCACCCCAAAAGACTTTTCTTTTAACTTTAAAGTTCAACAGTGTGCTGTTTTAGGGAGCAAATTTTGAAAATATTTACCTAATTTGACTTTTGAATATTTTGCAACTTACCCATCCTTTAATCTTTTAGACTCTAGAAAATAATTAGTTTTATTTAAATCAAAAGGTTATCATGTCCGGTTATTATTCCTGAAATTTCAAATGACATTTTGATATGTCACTCTATTATTCCCACTACAATAATGGACTTAAGAAAGGGCAGTTTGGTCCTTGAGTTCATTCATCCATCTGTCACATCTCAGACACCCAATTTCATCTAAGCTCAGTGGGGATGATGCATGTCACCAAAGCTTTACTAATTAGCTCAAGGAGGTCACAGCATCCACCTCCTTTGGTTGAATGCATGAAGAATATACTGCAGAATATGTTATCCTATTTTGGTGGACAGCGACTTGAAAGAAAATACATTTTCTGTGTCATTATTCTGCTATGTGCAAAAATCTTGAGCAATTCCTCATTCTTTATATTTTTAGCTAAGCTTTCAGTAGTTTTTCTTTGGACAGGTAAAACAATATTGAAGCCGTTCACACTTACCTGACCTTTCTTTACAAACACCCAAAAATGCACCTAAATCAAGGCAATGTAGCAAAGAACTAATTTTAAATGGCATCTTTAGGTACTTTGTTACCAGCAGCCTGTTGCAAAGACAAATAATACACACTGAATGAACAATGTCAAAGGTTGAGCAGTTTGACAGGCATAAAATAGCATTTTGCACCAACAAGACAACTACCAAAGAGCTATTAGATGATAACATTGCAGTATATGGGCATGGTGTGCAACTTGATTGCCAATAGCTTCATTTTCAGCATGACATTCATTCCAAACACACTGCCAATGCAATAAAAAGCATACATGGTTAAAGAAATTACAAGAAAGCTTGCCTAAGAGAGTTACAAATAAAGACTTTCATAACAAACATTTACTTTAAAGCTTGTTAGAATAGTGCAAACTCTGTTTTTGCCTTATATGCTGTATCTCCATGCATGTTTGCATGTGTTCTGCATTTTCCTTGCAAAATATAGAGAGATGGCTCAGTACTTTGGCACAATACTGTACCTTGTTTTTATTTATTGTTCATGCGGTCCTATACTTTTTTTTTTTTTTTGCAATGCACAATTTAAATGTAGCAAAAACTAAAATCGTATTTCAATTTGAATCATTAAAACTGTGCTCATCACTCTGCCAACATTGAATGAATTGTGCATCAAATTTATAGTTGTTAGCTAAGTCAAGACATGAGTCATAATACCTCCAATATATCTTATGACAGCGACACTTACAATAGCATGCTGACCTGTCAGTGATCCCTTGGTCAACGGTTACTTACAATGACATCACACACAAAATCTGAACACGCAGAGCAAACAGTGGATGTTCCTGAACACAAAGCATCAAGGCTCGTGCTCTTGATGTACAGCCTATTGGGCCACAAGAACCATGTGTAGTCACCACTTTCTGCTTGGACACACACTAACAATTGGACACGTCTGGAGTGCTGGGGCCCAGACCCTGAGGAAGGACAGATGGTGCCCGGGATTGAGGACCGCACCCTCATTAGCATGAGAAAAGAGAAAGACAGAGGCGGGGGAACAGGTACCCTCTCTTCTGTTTTCCACTTCTATAAAGATTAGAGGCTGGGGGTGACTCATTTACCAAGCAGACTCTAAGGCACTGCTTTGGAACCCAATTATAAGAGGATACTGTCAACTCTAAGGGAAAGAACATCAAGCGTTAGGCTCCTGTTTCTATTTAGTGCGGCTTAAATCAAAAAAGTTTTCTTAACGATATTGAAGCATTCTAGTTTATTATTATATTAGCCTCCCAGAACACCTAAATAAAGAGATTTGTGATATTAAAAAGATTACTGTACATTTTCAGTGAGATAATCAAAACACAATTATTTTCAAATATATTGCAATTCTAAGTTTAAATGTCAATAAAATGTATCTCACAAATTCAAACTTTCACAGATTTTTTTTGAGCGATAATAGCGTCTTCCAACATTTCACTAGAGGCATCGTTTACCTGAAGACTAAAGTTGCCACAGCAGCAGTGTCGGAGCCTCTCTGTGGCTGGAATGAGGCCATTCTGTTGTATAGACTCATTAGTCATACCAACCGCAATCTGAGAATTTCTCATGACTACAAAACTACCTTCTCAAAAGCAATGCCTTCCTTTATCTGCTAAAAGCTAAAAGGTAACATTTAGGATTCAATGTTTCTGCAGAGCAACAACAGTAACTGCAACATGTTAAGCCAGAAGAAGAACTTATGTTGGGTCTGTGTTTCCACAAGCCCCGCTAATTCTAGAGACTTATTCATCATGAAGAAAACAAGACAGTCGATCGATCGATTATTTGCGCAAGGGAGGCCTCGTCTGTGTCCACCACGAAAATGACCCCCAGATCTGACCTCTTCCTGCTACCTTTTATTGAGAGACAGTTCACACAAAACACGTCAGAACAAAGCCACGCCCCCTTGGTTCTAAGACAAAGCATTTTATGTATATGTGTGAACTTCTGTAAGAGTGTGTGTGTGTGTGTGTGTGTGTGTGTGTGTGTGTGTGTGTGTGTGTGTGTGTGTGTGTGTGTCAGACCTCCTGCTGACCAAAGGGTCGTAAACCCAGGAAGTTTACATCAAAAGAAACAGATCTTTCAGATAGGATGTATCTACAATAAAACCTCCCCCAGCACAGAGTGGTTGGAGAGGTGGTCAGGATCAAAGGAATGGCTTTGATCCTACTGCTTGAACTAAGACTGTACAAATTTAAGAAACACAATGGCAACATTCAACAATTAGACTTAACACTTATATAAAAGAAATCCTACCAAGGTGAATATCTGCAGTCCATGGTGTACTCTCAGCATACTATCAAAATCATGTTTTGTCTCCCCCTCCTGGATAATTAGAGGACAGCATCTTCAGTAAATCCCAAATGCTATAGCACCACCCTCAGCACAGCATCTCTTTATCTTTTATTCTAAGGTACAAAATACAAAAGATTGGGAGACTGTGGATCCTGGTTTCCACCTCTGAAAAAAATAAAAACAAAAATAAAACAAATAAACTGCAATCTATAAGTAAAATTTATTATCTCAAAATTTCAACATACTAACTGAAACATCTTGGGAAATATAGAAAATAAGGAATAGAACGTGGAATTTGCTGTCATTAAATACTTTTTTTCCAGTGGCAGAAACAAGCTGCCAAGGAGACAGAAGTATATGCTGTTAAAAGAAATTATGAAGATGGACTGGGTGGGTTCTATTTTTGCACCTAGAGAAACTTTATAACTAATTTTGTAAATAAACTGCACTAAATAATGAGCTTACACAAATACATATTGCACATTAATAAGCACAATAATATTGGTATTAATATGATATATCAGTCTTTATCGCCAGGGGAAGGAAAAGGAGTTTACTGAGCAGGCCAGGTCAAATTAAACATGTTTTACAACTTGTCTTGGTTTCATTTTACCATAGCTTACTTTACAGTTAATTTGTATCATAGAAAAAAAAACTAGCTAAAAAAAAAAATACAGGATATAAAGCATGCCATGTCGAGAGATTCACTTTAGGGTTGGACCATTAACTGTTATTTTAAGTGAGTATGTTATCTTCCAAAAGGTTTTAAAAACAAGATACAGGAAATTCCAGTACCTCTTGCCCCTGCTTAAAAATGATAACAAAGGAGACTCCAATCCAGCCCACTCAGTTTATAAAAAGTGAAGGAGTGCTTTTTGAACTTTTAATTGTATTTTCATACCTTTTACTTGATCCATCCATACAACATCAAAGTACACGGACGTTTTCTATGAGTTAGTATAAACTTCATATTTTAATTTATACTAACAGGACAGTCTGAGCGGCCAATGAGGTTTAGTTCAGTTCACACTTATTTTTTATGCCAGAGGGGCCGATGGCGCGATATGGCAGCCTTGCTTCTGTCAGTCTGCCCCAGGGCAGCTGTGGCTACAACTCTAGCTTGCCTCCACCAGTGTGTGAATGTGAGAGTGAATGAATAGTGGAATTGTAAAGCACTTTGGGTGCCTAGAAAAGCACTATATAAATGCAATCCATTATTATTATTATTATTTATATTTAAAGTTTAAGTTCTAATGTTTCTGTTTCAATGACATATAAAGCTATACATTTACAGAAAATCTATCATTTTCAGTAAATGTTTCCTTGTCACCACCAAACATCAAGTTTTCCGTGTCTTGAAATTTTGATAATTATAATTCAAAGGTGATGGAAGTGAAAAGAAGCTGCCTGTACACTGCACACAATTTGTAGCTGATGCAGAGGTTTATAAAAGGCTCAGTGTAGACCAGGGGTGTTGAACAAAAGGCCCAGAATCAGAAATCTTTGAAAAATGTGAAGAAGAGCATACATTGTGGACTTTTAAGTCTACTTTCAAAAAATTTAAAGCTTGTCTGACTGATTAATGTCCTCCCCCTGAGTCTTTAGTACATCAAGATAATAGATAATTAAATGACAAAAAAAAAAAAAGCTTGTTTCTTTTTTTCCCCCCCCACACAACGCACAATCGACAGACGGATTGGTGCAGCGGCTGCAGTGATGCGGACGCTGTACCGGTCTGTTGTGGTGAAGCTGAGTGTAAAAGCGAAGCTCTCAATTTACCGGTCGATCTACACCCCTACCCTCACCTATGGTCACGAGCTGTGAGTAGTGACCAAAAGAACGAGATCGTGAATACAAGTGGCAGAAATGGGTTTTCTCCGAAGGGTGGCTGGCCTCTCCCTTAGAGATAGGGTTAGAGGTCCGGCCATTTGGGAGGGGCTCAGAGTAGAGCCGCTGCTCCTCCACATCAAAAGGAGCCAGTTATGGTGGTTCGGGGATCTGACAAGGATGCCCCCTAGGCGCCTTCTGGGCAAGGTTTTACGGGCATGTCCCACCAGGAGGAGGCCCCGGGGCAGATCCAGGACACCTGGAGAGATTATATCTCTCGGCTGGCCTGGGAACGCCTTGGTGTTTCCCCGGATAAGCTGGAGGAGGTGGCTGGGGAGAGGGAGGTCTGGCCTTCTCTGCTTGGGCTGCTGCCCTCACGACCTGGCCCCGGATAAGTGGAAGAAAATGGATGGATAACGCACAATAGAAATGTCTGTTTATTTATTATTTATGGGTTAAAAAAAAAACTTTCTCCATTAAAAGTCTGGACAATGAGCTGCCAGAACTTTTTCTGTAATTTTACACATTTATGTTTTACAATTTAAGCCCCAAAGGTTCATGTTGACAAATTTCTTTAATTAAATAGAGTGGCATTTCTCTACCATGCAAATCAAATGAGATGTGCTGTTGAAATTGCACTTCATTTTTTCATATACTGAAATATGGCAGGAATGAAATGTGCATCTAAACTTATTTCCACTGACAGAAAAGGGCCTTTTTACTGACATGCGCTATATTTGACCTCACATGTAAAATGAGTTTGAAAACCCTGCTCTAAACACTGGTCAAGATAGCAATTATGACACACTTTACAGGGCTTTCTTGTAAAGTGTGTCACTTAAATTAACTTTGACGTTAGAATCAAAGCTATAGTACCAAAATTCAAAAGAGTTAACCCAAGTCCTTCACAATCAGTTAAGAACAAGAGAAAGCAATAGGGAAACAAATATAGATAAATTAGAAACAAATACAGATAAATGAGAAGACAACAAATTAACATTAAAAACATAAAACAGGCCTGATGGTACTCAAACTGAACTCGAATTAAAAGCCAAAGTAAAAAAGTTTTAAGATGCGATTTAAAAGACTGAACAGACTCTGAAGTACGAATATCCTCTGGCAGATTATTCCAGAGTCTGGGTGCTGCTACTGCGAAGGCCCGATCTCCTCTATGCTTCAATCGAGACCTCGGTTGTGCTAAAAGCATCTAGTTAGATGATCTCAGCACTCTTTTGGGGTCATACATGTTGAGGGGTTTGTTTAAATAACTAGGCGCCATATTATTTAAAAGTTTAAAAGTAAACGAATCTTAGAATCAATACGATACTTGTAAATTTGCGAAAACTGGAGTGATGTGTTCATACATTCTAAAACCTGTTAAAAGACTCACAGCAGCATTTTGGACGAACTGCAAGCGATGGAGAGATGAGTGTTGAAGACCCAAATAGAGAGAATTGCAGTAGTCCAGTCTAGAGGTGATGAAGGCATGAATAAGTGTTTCTAGGTCTCTTGGAGGAAGATAAAGCTTAGCTTTGGCAATTTCACATAACTGATAAAAACTTGTTTTCACAACTGTGGACACTTGCTTCTTTAATTTAAAAGAGCTATCTAATAACACTCCGAGATTCCTTACAGTGTGAGAAAGATGAGAAGCAAGAGGACCGAGGGTATCAGTTAACTTGTTCAAAGGGGCATGAGTTCCAAATACCATAACTTCAGTCGTATTTTCATTTAGTGTGAGAAATTTCTGTGTTAACCAGTCTTTAACATCATGCAGACAGTTAAGCAAAGGCTATAGTGGGACAGAGACATCCAGTTTCAAAACTAAAAGCAAAAATAAGTTCATACCCTATGAAGGTATGCATGTGCCTACAAAGGGTGTGATTATGCCTGCATATATAGTGTGAGCTCTCATCACACTATATACCTTCATGTTACATAGGCTACTCTGTACTAAAAAGGGTACAAATGTGTGCGTGTGATGTTTAGGGATTATAACTACAGGGATTGTTTGGCTACTGCTTCTTGAATATTAGTGCTAAGTAGAGCACACTTTGATCTCAAATGAGCTGAACCAGTGAAACTCCCCTTTCTGTCACTGTATAAAAAGTTCCACTACATACTTAATGTTTGAAATATTTTAATACTAGGGGGAAAAAAGGGCAGTTTCAAGAATACATTGCAGTTTTTCTGATTAAGGCTTAAATTGCAAGAAATAAGTGCGTAAAATTAGAGAAACATTGCACAAACTAAAATGTTGAAACAAAAACATTTTTGTCAATGTTTTGGATGTCTTTTATTTATACTATTAACCCACTATAAAAAAAAGCATACATTTCTACAGTAGATAGTGAAAAACTGGAACCTTGTTTTTTTTAATTGTTTGTGTATTATTTACTTTGTTGTAGTATAAATGACCATGTGGGAAGGAGACGCTGTAGAAGTTGTTAAAATTCAGTTAAATATAAACAGTTTACGTCCTCCTTCACATTTTCCATCCAGTGGGCTGCTTTTGCCGATTGATTCTGGCCCACAGTCCTCATGTGTGATACCCCTGACATGCATAATTAGAAACGTGCATTTGCAAAAGTGCATTGAGCACATCAGTTAGGAAAGGACATACAAAAGGAAACTGTGAGGTTGCTGCTTTACAAAACTTTATAAAAACCTAATGTGCAGGCTATGCAGTACTCAGGCTACCATTAAGGCCTACTTTAATATTAGTCTACTAGGGCTGTAAGGGTGTATGCATTAAAGTCTGACTTTAGGACTATACAAATTAGTCGAATAATCGAGTAGCAACAAAGAAACTAATCTCAACTAGCTGAATTGATAGTCAGGGTAGTAAACCAAGGCGGGAAAGCTCTATGTTCACTTTTGAGTGTCCCTCAGCCCTCCTGTTTTGTTAAGTTGTTCCCTTTTATATACTATCTAATAAATGAATAAAATTTAAGCTGCTAATCAATCAATAACAAAACTATCATCAGCTCTAATGTTACCTGCAGTAGGAGGCTCATTATAATATCGTAGAGGGGAGTTCTCCTCACCGCCTCGCAGCCACTAGTCAGAGATCTCCGCCCCAGTCATCTTGGGCTACAGCTCGGAGCCCGGATGCGCCGCCATGCCGCCTCTGTCAGCGAATGGAATAATTTATTCACCAACCTGCCTCACACTGGCCCACTAGGAGTTGACTGAAGAAGTCGATGAGACAGTTTCGTGGCCACCGGAGCCTTTGCTGCCTACAGGC
This sequence comes from Simochromis diagramma, assembly GCF_900408965.1. Taxonomy (NCBI): domain Eukaryota; kingdom Metazoa; phylum Chordata; class Actinopteri; order Cichliformes; family Cichlidae; genus Simochromis; species Simochromis diagramma. The sequence continues at coordinate 1,952,829 of NW_024386883.1, forward strand.
CAGTGCAGGATACCCGTGCCGTGCCTGCTCGTTTGTTTGCGTAGCTTAGCACTGTTGTGTCGCTGTAGGGACACTTGTGCTAGCTGCGCTAACGTTAGCTCAAGCGGAGAGAGTGCGGGGTAGTGACAGTCCGGCCGGAGGCGGGGAGAGTCGCGAGCTGCGAGGTGAGACTGTTATATTTTGATGGTGGTTGCTACCCTGTTGACTACGCGTGGCCATCTGTTAAATGGTATCACTTTCGTGAGTGTGACTCACGATTTTAGTGGGGTTCGGGCAGCAGCATATCGAGGTGGGTACTTTGGTGCTTGTCTGGTAGCGCTTTCTGGCCGGAGTAGACCGTAACGTTTACTCGACGTTTCAATCTTCTTGGCCCGCGATAGAGAAGCTAAGAGCTAGCTTGCTAACTGGGTAACAGTGCCAGACGGGGACTCCTAAACTTTTCAGGTCAGCAACCCCTGTGTAGACACGCTTCAGATACCACAATACAGATGTGATAAGGGTGTGAGCCAAGAGAGTCTCTGTATCTAAAAAGATGAATTTTGTGTATCGTTATTAGGAAATCACAGTGGAATGTAAAGGGTTTTTTTTTTTTTTAAACTCCCACCACATAGGTATAAATACAGATACAGGGGCCCTTGGATGTGCAAGTGCCTGGACATCCCAGGATGCCTTGAGCATATTTTTGTTGTAATATTAGCCAACTTATGTTACTTTACTTAACAGGTGTGTGTGTGTGTGTGTGTGTGTGTGTGTGTAATCACAACAATAAGGAGGCATCATGTTTAAAGCAATTTTGTTCACCATATCTAAAAGAATGTTAAGTTTATGACATGAGTTTTCCTTCCTGAAACTTCTTTGTTTCTTTCGTTTCTCAGGCTCAGAAAATTACTCCCCCCCCCCCCCCCCAAAAAAAAACAACAAAAACAAAAAAACAACAACAAAAAACTTTCTATGTCTTCATCAGCTCTGAAAATCAAAAGAGATGTCTGTTGATGAGGATACTGCAAAAATGGGCAGTCCACAGCCCAGCTCGACGTCATCTCTGCAGCTCACGGATTGTCCTGGAGGTTACGGTGGTGTGTCTGTGATGATGGAGGGAACTGCAGCTACCCCTGACTTTGCAGCTGCTTGCCCTCTTCTGGGCACTGCTGCCTCGCCAAAACACACCAGCACAACTGATGCGCTCAACCTCGCAGACAATGCTGGACAGAGAGCCAGAGGGAACGAGAATAGCATCAATCGCAGAAATAGCTTTCATCATTCCAAACAACAACAACAACAACAACAACAACAACAACAACAACAACAACAGCAGCAACAACAAACGAAGCTAACAAAGCGGCGCTACACTGCAAATTCTAGTTTCAAGCATCCTTCATCTGGCAAACGGAGACGAAGGGCCAACTCTGAGAGCGATTCTGTCCTGCCCACCAACTTCCTCTTGGGTGGGAACATTTTTGACCCACTGAATCTCAACAGCCTGCTGGATGAGGAGGTCAACAAGGCGCTGAATGCAGAGACTCCCAAATCCTCTCCGCTGCCAGCAAAAAGTCGAGACCCTGTGGAGATACTCATCCCCAGGGACATCACAGATCCACTGAACCTGAACAGTGGGATAGCTGACAGCAGCTTTTTGGCTTCTCCCTTCAAGAGTGGAGGAAGGAAGAGACACCGCAACAGGCACCATGGGGGAGGAGGAGGAGGTGGTGGAGGTGGGAGTGGTGGAGGTGGGAGTGGTGGCGGTATTGGGATTTCAGCCACACAAATGAACCTCTCAGAATCAGGAAAAAGTGAAGTTAAAACAGGTCCTTCTGTACCTCTTCAAGGTACCTTAGCCTCATGTTCTGCACTAGAATCCAACAACGAATCCGGTAGTGTTTCTAGTGTCATGGCAGAGTCCCACGAGCACACAGATTGCAGCTCAGCAAGCTGCAAGGAGGAAATGCCACCTGCATCCATGGAGGATTCCACTTCAGGGGCACCGTACCAGCACACAAGTAGACGCAAGCGAAGGCGCAACTCGGGCAAAATGGAGCCCCCTGTCACCCATTCTACTCCGATTGGCAAGTCGGGACCTGGAGACAGGCATTTTGGTGCAGGGGGAGCAAGAAATTCCTTTCACACGCCAAAATCTGGTTCCAAAATAGGCCCTGGAATACGCCAGCACCAGCAGCCCCACTCTCATACAAAGGAACAGCAGAAGAAGTTCCAGTATGGGAATTACAACAAGTATTATGGATACCGCAACCCGGGCTGCAGTGAAGACCCTCGTTTACGTCTGCTTCGTCCCGAGTGGTTTAGAGGTAAAGAAGTACTGGATTTGGGGTGCAACTCAGGCCATGTAACACTCTATATCGCCAAAATGCTAAGACCCGCCCGCATATTGGGCCTTGACATTGACAGTGGTCTGATACATGCAGCTCGTAAAAACATAAGACATTATCTGTCTGAGCTGCAGACCCAAGAGGCCAGGCGAGCAATGCAGGGCAAAAAGACTAGTAAACAGGAGGAGACAAATGGAAACGCGAGTCACACGGGCACAGAAAAAGAGCACAACGAAGCCGAGAGCAGGGACGAAAATGGGAAACCAGTGAAAGCAGAAAGTGGCCCTGCAGATGATAGAAATGACAATGAGTCGTGTCACACGGATGAGATGGAGACCCAGAGGCAGGGCAGCAAAACAGAGGAAATGGAGCAAGAAGACTGTGATTCACCCCCCGCTGATCACTCTGAGAGCTGCTCTTTTCCTGTATCCCTACGGATCTCCAGGGGTCCCATTGCTGCACCCCCGCTAACACAAACATCCACGGTGCAGCCTGGGGAGTTCCCTTCAAATGTGTCCTTCATCAAGGTAAGAGAGGATTTTTTTTATTTATTTTTTCCCTTTTGGGAATATGGCTCAGATTTCTGTGTTGCTGCATATTTTGAACCTAGGTGGCAAATTTTTAAAAAAAAAATAGACACTGTGTGTGTCCTGCTTTATAACGTAATGTTAGGGTAACTGAATAAAATGTGTAAAAATGCACAAAAAGGTGTGTGCATTATGAGAACTGACCAGCCTCTCAAGAGAACTTGATGCAAGTTGTGCACACTTCCTCTCACTGTGAATTTTTGTTTTTCTTCCCCACTATAAAACAGTTATATAGTATTATATCTAAAAAAAAAAACAACAACAACAACAACTGACCTTTGCATTTAATCATTGTCACATTAGTTGAGCTGTGGCTAAATATTAAAAGGTATTATGATGAATCCATACAGTAATTGGTTGTAAAACCAATCAAAACCAGCGTTGTAAAATGCTTCCCAAAAAACAGAGTAAATGAACTAACTAGGAGGAAATAAATTTAAAAAAAAAAAAAAAAAAACAATGTACACTACGAGTTAAAAGTTTGGACACACCTTCTCATTTAATGATTTTGCTTTATTTTCATGACTCTTTACTTTGCGGATTCTAACTGAAGCCATCAAAACTATAAATTAACTTGTATGGAATTATGTTGTAAACAAATAATGTGAAATAACTCAAAACATGTTTTATGTTTTAGATTCTTCAAAATAGCCACACTTTGCTTTGATTACTGCTTTGCACACTCTTGGAATTCCCTCGATGAGCTTCATGAAGCTAGTGCACAACCCCAATGATGGTCCCAACCCCATTAAGAAGGAACGAAATTCCACAAGTAATCCTGACAAGGCACACCTGTGAAGTGAAAACCATTTCACGTGACTACATCATGAAGCTCACTGAGAGAAGGCCAAAGGTTTGCAGTGCTGTCAACAAAGCAAAGGGAGGCTACTTTGAGGAATTTGAGGAATTTATCTTTTTTTTCTTTTCTTTGCTACATAATTCCATATATTTTGCTTCATATATCTGATGACCTCAGTATGTCTCTACAGTGTTAAAAGTAGTGAAAATCAAGAAAAAACATTTTATATATTTTTTGTTATATGTTAATCTTGCATTATTACTTTAGTGTGTGTGTGTGTGTGTGTGTGTGTGTCAGTCAAACTATAGGCTCCCTGAGTTTTAGGTAACTGGTGATTTTGAACTAATAGGTAAAAACGGCAAAGAGCAATTTAATATTGTGATATAATAAATATTATAGGTTCCATTAAAGTGTCTGAAATCAACTGTGTTTAAGCCATACTTGCTTTTGCACTCTGCAGTCCTTTTATATGTATTTGTTGAATGGAAAAGGGGAAAAAATACATAGTTTCCAAAGGAAATTGATAACTGCCTCTTCTGTGATAGTGGAATTGGATATTGATAGCACACCAAAATAATGAAGTTGTAGATTAACAATTAAAAAAAATAAAAAAGACAGAAAAGGTGTTGTAATTGCAGGACAGTCTGAGCAGTGAGCTATCAGAACTTTTTTTTTTTTTTTTCTGTAATTTTACATTTATTTATTCATGCTAACAGATTTCTTTAATTTACTACAGCAATGTTTCTTCTTATTGTGTAGAAAAACTGAGATGTGTTGTTAAAAGTGTGTTTCTCTTTCTTATATTAAGATATTGCTGGGATTTTAAATGTCTTTACATTACCAGTAGGAGGGAGTGTTACTAGTCCAGCCCACTTAAAATCAAAGTGGGGTGCATGTGGCTGACAATGTAAAAAGATTTTATCAGTTTTATCAGGATGTCAGGTTATTAATGTGTTCTTCTACTTTTATCTTTTAATGCTGGTAGAAGATTAGCACTACTACTACTTTCTGCCAGTGGAGGTGCATTGCTTTATACCAGACACTGGTAAAATGAATGGAAATATATTTTAGGGCAGTACCCTTCTGAGATTTTGATGAATTTTTCTTAGTTACTAATCAGAATATTTAAATATTAAAAACTAGGCTTCATCTTTGAGAGAATTTTTTTTTTTTTTTTTTTTTTTAAGAATGTTCTCAAATGTGGGCAGTAGGTTTATTTTATGGCATTAACAGTGTACTAAACACTGTAGATTTTGGCTTTTCTGTGACCCACAAAGGGTCACAGGAAAATACATATATATATATATTATCAGTGTTCAAAATAGTGACTATTCCCATAATGCTGTTCCCCATTTCCTCAGTCAGATCTACTGCTTTTTCAGGGCTACTGATCTAAAATAAATAAATAAGTAAAATATCAAAGATAGCACTGACCAAATAGCCATGTTCGAGCCCCCAGATCAGGACTTTATAAATGAATGATGTCATGACGGCTGTTTCCATCTTTTATATACAGTTTTTGATTTTTGACCAAAACTCAACAGGTAGAAATGTGAGATTGAGATTCTAGTTAGGGAGGTTATTCAGTTTCCAATTTCTCAGCAGTGACCAGCTTCAAAAGAAGTCTGTATTGGATCCATGAAATTGAATTGCACAAGAAGGGCCTATTTTTCTCACCTCATCTCTTCTCTCCTTTAGGCTAATTATGTACTGGAGAGCGATAATCTTCTTTTGACACAGCGACCAGAATATGATGTGATTCTGTGTTTGAGCGTCACTAAATGGGTCCACCTGAACTGGGGAGACAGTGGCCTCAAGCGGCTCTTTAAGAGGGTCTACAGACATCTCCGTCATGGGGGCCTTTTCATCCTGGAGCCACAGCCCTGGGAGTCCTACGTGAGGAGAAAGAAGCTAACTGTAAGAACCTGAGATGACATGGTTGACGTTTGTATTGCTGGAAGACTGTCTGAATATAAATCGGTCATTTGAAAAACCTGGTTGATTGGCTGAAATATAATAAATGTTCCCTTTTTTCCCCTTGCCTGACAGGATAATATTAGCAGGAATTATCACAGCATCCGTCTCAAACCTGACCTGTTTTCGTCATATCTTACAACTGAAGTGGGCTTCACCAGTTTTGAATACATTGGGCCCCCCAAGTGTTCAGTAAGAGGTAACTACACAATGATTTGTCAAAGCAGATATATTCTCCAGATTGTATCCAGCATTGTAGTTTGCTGCCATGTTCATCTTTATTTATTTATTTATCTATCATCCTGACAGGTTTTCAGAGGCCAATCTATGTATTTCACAAATGACTGCGCCTGCCTTGAACATCATTGAATGTGAGTAGCCTAAACCACCATCATACATTCAAGCCAGCCATCTACACTGGACTACAAGGAACAATCTGAAACCTTGAAACCGTTACTCCGGCGTTTGATGCTGAAGATGAATAACAGAAAGGAAAATGGGACCAAAAGTGGAATGACATTTTTTTTTAAGGATACAGACTGTCAAAGAGAAAGATGTTAAAGTCCTCTGTGACTAGAAATTATTAAAAGTGTGGAGTAAACTCGGATAGGACTCCATGTGTAACCTGGAACAAAACTCCTAGTTTGGCCTGAGTGTGGAAGAGGTGTTCATCTGCTCAGATTTCCATGGTGGTCCATCTAGTGGTATTGATGCCCCCAGTTTGATCCATGGCCATAACTTGGGTTGGAATATCTTGGGCCATATCTTTACTTTCAGGAAGTTATTCTGTGCCACCATATTTCTATATCTTTTACATATTAGGATTGGACGATGGGAAGTCTTATCCAATTGGTCGCAATCACCATTTTTAACAGGTGATAGATGTTATATTCATCAACTGTATGTTGCGTAAGCAAAGCTGCACTATAATGCATACAATGCCATTGAAGAGATGATATTAAATCTTTTGAAAAGTAAAGTGTTTTATGCTGTGCAAGACACTGCGCACAATACTTGTGAATGTAGCCCCCCCACTGTAACTACTGAAGACTTAGAAATCCTGCCTTACCTGTTAAATATATGTTTAAACCGTTGAATGCTCTTGCGGCAACCATATAGGCGCACATTTGTTTGTGATGATTAAAACAGTTACACACGGTCAGTCACTGAGACAGTTTAACACTAATGGCCCATGTGTTTGTCCCATCTTCCAAACCTAATGCGCACCTTGTTCTTTGCCTTTTTTTTTTTTTTTTTTTTTTAAATTTAATTAGCTAAATTTTGCTGAATTAGCTTTCATACATGTTAAATAGTGATCAAAATTTCTTCATATTTTGAATACGACGTCAGAAAAAGCACCTACATCACACAAAGACCTTAACAAGTGGAAAGTGGGGTGTCTGAATAAATAGAAATATAATGCGGCACAGTGGGGAAAGGTTTGCTAAATGGCCAAAATAGCATCCAGTTAAATTTGAACTGAGATGGTGTGACATCCATGTTATTATTCAGCCCACAAGGACTATTTTAAGTAGATCTGTAGCAGGCAGCCATCTTTTTTTCTTATATTTTTTTCTTAAACAGTTAAGCCATAGCCATACCTTATCTGCTGTCTCCAGTGTCCTTCATGAGGTGCTGACTGATACAACTGAGCGTAAAATTGAGGCAAAGGCGATTTGAGGCCCTGTGGTGTCATCAGTCCTGTATAAATCAGAGACATTCTATTTTGTGGGTCTGTTCTCATGCTCATCCAGTAGTCCCTTGAGCCCCGTGTTGATTTCTAGTTATTCTATACATGTAAGCATAAACAAAAAAATACTGGAAAATGAATTGTTGCTTTAATATTGTTTTTATTTTGTTGTGTGTGTTTTTTTTGTTTTTTAATCAAATTTCAGTATGACTATGCTTTTTGTTTTGACAAACTTCCATTTTTTTCTGTATTTTATTTATTTTATTTTATTTTTTTCCTGTCATTCTGTTGGGGCAGATCACACCCTCACTGCTTTTAATCTTTGACCAATAGGGCCTGTTCAGTGTTTCCCAGAGATCTGGGTTCTGTTTGTGATGGTGTTGGGGATGGGTGTCGGGTGGCAGTGTTCAAAAGAAGCTACACACATTTTGTCAATGTGCTTCTCAGTAAATATTTTAACTGACCAAGCATCTCCGGACAAATAAATAGCAGACCATCTCCAGTGAATTCATTGTCTTATAAATGAGCCTTTGACCGCCACTGGTCCTTGCTAGCTTGCAGTGGATATCTGGAGAACAGTGACTACTTTCCTCATCCCCACGTAGACAGTGTTGATGGAGCCTGAGAGGATCAAGCAGCTGAATGATATGAAAGGACATTAAAACAGAGACTTGGCTATCAAGTCAGGTGGAAGGGAAATACAAGAAGGCAGTGGCTAGCTAGTTTACTTGTAACTTGGCTTTTAAAATTAGACTGTTGACGATTAATTTGTAATCTGAGTATTAAAAGCTGGTGATCTCTTGAGTGGGGAAAAAAAATAATTGCTAAAAAGAGTCCTCAAATATACTTCATTGACCTGCCCAAGTAATAACTAGGTGTGAGAAACACTGGAGGTACAGGTATTCCTTGTGTTTGCTTTTTTTAATTGGTTTCCACTGAGCACCACCCATCTGCAACCTTTCGTTGGAAGAGGCTGGCACAGAAAATCTTCCTTTCATGTGGCTGGTTCCGTTACGGGTGCGATAGGGCAGGCGATGATGGACGATATGTTTCTGTTTTAAGTGATCAATGTAAATAAGTTTGCAGATTTTGTTCATAATGGCCTGAGTCGTTTATACAGTGTTTTATGGTTTTCTTTTGTTCTTTTATAATGTTTGCTGCCAATTTACAAGTGAGTCACAGTTCTCTTTTTTTTTTTTTTTTTTTTTTTTTTTTTGGTCTTTTGTCTGGGGGGGAAAAAAAAGACCGGTAGCTTTGTATCTACAAAAAGTATGTACGTTGCAAAGTTCAAATTTTTATTTTGCATTGTTCTGCCCTGGCAGGCACATTTATTGTTAGGCAAGTTGTTTGTTTGTTTTTTTCATTTCTTTTTTCTTTTTTTATAAATTGTTTGAAAAGATCGTTTGTGTCGGTGCACTCTCTCATTTCACTTCATTTGCCATGTTGTAGACGTTTAAGGTTCTTCATAATAGAAAGTTTACTATTTTTCTTTCTCCCAACAAATTCTCCAGAAAAAGTTGTCAAAGTATAAATTGAGCAAGCAGAATACATTGTGAATTTCTGCACAATTTAGCCTCAAGCTCAGTTGGCGTATCAGACAGAACACCAGATCACACCTTTCTCCTGTGCTAAGACAATCGGACTCTCAGGCCCACTGCTGTACTTTCAAGGGCATTTTGCTTTATGCATTATCAACAGCTGTTTTCCTTCTGGCAATCAGCATTTTAGTAGAACAACAAATTGTTATACGCCTAGGTTGTGCTTTGCCACCTATGTTTTAATATTGCACCTTACCGTCTTAGCAGTGGTGTCTTACAGATTTTAACCCAGTATGCCTGACTTGTACGTCCAGGTATCCAAGTGAGAGCATGTCTTTGCTGGAAGTATGAAGTTACATGTTGTCATATACAGTGCTGTATAAAATTTCAGAATCCCCTTGAGGTTTTGCACAATTTGTATTAATTCCTTCTTCTGGTTGGTTAATGACATTAAATCATACCAAAAATCCGGAATAAGAGAAGTTCAGTTTTACTAGCTTAAAACTTATAGTGCTCAGATCTCTTATTCAGGTTATAGTAGTAAACAAAGACTGCCTTTTGCTTTGTTCTAGTGGGCAAAAGAAAATCCTCTTAATTGGAATACTTTATTAAATCTTCACTGTATTAAAGTAAAGAAAACCAGAATAGTTTAATAATAAATGTAATGGGATCTTTAAAAAGTATAAACAAGTGAAACTGTGAATTTAAAAGTCTTTTTTTTTTTTTTAATGCACATTTAACCCAATGAGTGACATATGTGTGGACTTGACATGTTCTTGGTTTTGTGAGATGCATTATTACAGATGATCCATTAATCGTCCTCTGCAAAACCCACTTGTGGATGCAACAAACACTATGCTTACACTGTCTTTTGCTGTAACTGCAGTAAAATTGTGGTGCTAATTAATGTCTACATCATATGTATCTGAGCATTGTAAGATTTGAGCAATTCATTAATTTAAATTAGCAACAAATTTAAAAAATCTCTGACCCAGCTGTAAATTATTGCTTTTAATTTATTAGGAGTTACAGCGTGTAATCAAAAACTAAATACACTAGGTTAGATTCTAGGTAAAAGTTGATATATAGCCAAAGCATAATTTTTGACTGCAACATTGTATTACCTCAAGGGGAATGAATTTTTTTTTATGGCACTAAAATTCACCTAAATGTTGAATTTGCACTGATATGAAACATGGTAATGAAAGTAGTTTAGTACATTTTTTTGCAGTTGATGTTTTACATGTACCTTAACCTTCATAGAATCAGTTTTCTGGAAAAACTGATCAGTATAACCCCCTCTGTCAGGGAATGTTTTACATTTCATGCCTCTGAACAACAAGCTATATCTGAATGTTTCTGTGTTTAACATTTTAACTGATTAAACTTTGTTCCAGATTTGTTGGTTCAGTATTTGCTTATGAGGTATTAAATATGGAGAGGGTTTTTTTTTTTTTTCCACATCTGTTTACTTTTTTTACAAAGATTTCTTTGATTAAACATCAAAACTTTCACACTGGTTGTGGTCTACCCATAAGGTTTCTTACACTGAAACAGCCTTCACAGCCTTTCTAAAGGCTTAGTGGCATTGAAGAAAGTAACATGTTAAAGGGAAGTTGTGCACTTTCTACCAGATCAAAGTTATTAGATTCACTAGAAAAGTTATTTACCAGTACGTTGGAGCTATATAACCACAAGAATAATAGTGTCATGATAGCTGTGATATCAAATACATTCCCAAACAATCAACTAATATTCACCATGGTATTTGAGTAACTGGAGAAGTAAATAACAGTCATAAACACAAACGGCCAAAGCTTTTACTGTTTCCAATAACACCGAAAAGGGGGGAAAAAAAGAAGAGTGAAACTCATACCCAGGAGCTACTAATCAGATGCACTTGATTAATTGATCATCAGGAAGTGTGAGCACCTCTATAATAACACACGTTATTGGTTTGCTGGCCTTGACCTTTAAGGTGTGTGTGTGTGTGTGTGTGTGTGTGTGTGTGTGTGTGTGTGTGTGTGTGTGTGTGTGTTAACACACTGCTGTTGTTTGCTGTGAAAATCCCAGCAAATTCATCCTAAGGTCAGACTGTAAATCCTCAGAGAAAACTGCATAAAATCCAAGAGCTACATCTAGGACTCTACAGGCCTCAGTTAACATGTTAAACTAGGAATAGAATAACTTTATTATTTACATTCATTGAAAATTGACTTTGGTCTGCCAAGCCATAAGCAAATCAATCAAATCACTTCACGTCAACACACATTCATACATACCCACACATAAAACTTTGATACAACAAGAATAAAAACACCTTTGACCACTTTTTTTGTTAGCTAGAGGAATCCTTGCTGTTGTCCCGAGGGCATTAATTCAAAGTCAGAATCAAGAGGGTGTTCAGGGTCAGCAACAATAGACCAGGCTTTCCTCAAAACAGCCTGATGATACAGCTTATCCAATTAAATTTGTTGTCGACCAGTAAGTTTTAGAGATGGACCAATCCGATATTACATATCGGTATCAGTCCGATACTGGCCTAAATTACTGGATCGGATATCAGAGAGAAATAAAAAATGTAATCCGATCCATTAAATATCATGAAATCACTTCACAAAACTTGTGACATGGCGTAACTCTGTTCATAACCTTAGCAGTAGGAGCAGTATGCATCACGTGATAGAGTGGCTGTGGCTCGCCAGACTTGTCGGTGGTCTGGTTGAGCATTTGGAGCCTCGCTACCAACCCGGCATTTCATCTCCGACAAAGTTATCCCAGAGAGAAGTAAAGCAAGTGTGTAAGTTCATCTCTGAATGTTAGTAAATCATTCCCGTTAAGCTTAACAACCGATATATGGAGCCACTGCCTCTTCTCTCTTCCTCCCTCTCCTGCTGCTACTTCAATCATGAAACTGATTAATGATCAGCTGATCGGCTTTTCTGTCATGACTCCGTCTCTCTTGTTTGTTTTTGGCCCACTTTGCACCAGAAAGATGAAACCAGCGGATAAACAACAGCAGCACATTTAAGCTTGATAAGCTGTTGTTAGAATTTATTTAATATTACTTTCTACACCAGGATCCTTTTCCACGCAGCTGACGGCTGGTAACAGTGCAGGGGCGGATCTAGCAAAGTTTAGCCAGGGGGGCCGATAGGGCATTAACAGGGAAAAGGGGGCACAAAGACATACTTTTCTTTCTTATTCTCATTTAAAATAATTAAATAATAAGTATTAAATAATTATCTGAATCTTACACCCAAAGTTTTAATTTGATGTAAAATGAATAGAAGTCCATTACTGTATATAGTAACTATTAAGTCTAATATACCCTAGTAAGCTATAGTACTTTTTCCTTTGGTAAAGGCACCATCTGTGCAGTCTGCAATTCTGTTGAAGAAAGATGTTGAATCTATTTAATATTTCTTGAAAAATAATTGATTTCTGTGCATTTTTTTTCCACACTGCATCAAATTAAGGTTGATTACGTCGATTAAGCATCATGAGGTGGAGCGTGAGGGGTGGTTCCCTATTTTTTTTTGTTGTTGCTGGGAGTTGGAACCCTATTAGTTAGGTTGCTTAATATTTACGCTAAGTACTCTTTAAAATACCAGAATAGGGAGGATGGTGTAGGTTTAAGTTTATTAGACTGATCAGTATTGCTGAATTATGAAATATTTTGGGTACAGTGTATTTTTTGCATACAGGTATAACAGAATAGCTTTAGTGTTGTTGTTGTTTTAAAACTTGAGTATAAACTTATACAAAATGCAGCAAGATATTTAAAAAACAGTTTTATTGGTTAAAAAAACACTATATCTGTTACGTTCCCCTGAGGGGTCTAGGCGGTGAGGGGGAAGTAACAAAAAGTGTCCGAGTCAGAAAAAGGAGTCAAGGAGGCAAAGGGGTTAAATTAAAGAGTTTTATTAAAGTAGCTCAACTAAAAGAGACGGACAAGCCGCTATCACCATTTAAGGAAAACAAACAAGACTCAACCGTTGGTCAATACAGTAAAAAATAAGTCAAAAAGAGAGCAGCTCACTAGCTGCAACCACACAAATGGCACTCTGGCCCAGAGCTCACCTTTCCCTGGGCTTAAATACTTTTACACAGCTGACTCACATCAGTCAGGATATCAGGATTCATATCGGTATTGGCAGATATCCAAATTTATGGTATCGGTATCGGTGGTATCGTGCCATCTCTAGTAAGTTTTCCAGCAGTTTGTTCTTAATTGCCACAGTCAGGCTGAAATATTGATTTTAAGGATGCTTTCAATCAAACTGACATAAATTCTTTCTAAAACTTTGTGGCCAACTCCAAAGTCTCTTAACATCCTATAAAGAAACTGTGATTCTTTCATTATTTTCTTGCGAACTGAGTCAACATTAATCACAGAGTTAAACTTGTCATCAATATATGTTCCCAAATACTTCAAGCTATTAATGACTTCTGCAGACTGACCAGAAAGTGAAAGACCTGTTACGGTGCCTGTGTAATAAGACCAGCTCTTTTGTTTTGTTGTTATTAATAAACAAATGACGTGATTTACACCATTTTTCCAACATATGTACCTGAAAGAAATAGTTAATGTTAGAGTTCCTATAAAAGAGATCAACAATAGCAATATCATCAGGATATTAAAGTTCATGGCAATTAGAAAAAGACTGAACAAGTATGGCTTGTGTGGAAGGGTTGCTGGGGGAAAGCATATTCCCTCCAGAAAAACATGACATCAGAGGCTTAGGTTTGCAAAATTGCATCTGAACCAACCACAAGATAAAAACCAAAGTGCAGATGTTTAGCCATAATGCACCAGGCAATGCTTGGCAAAAAACCCAAACATAGGATATCAGAAGCCTCATAGCAATTATCAAGCACAGTGGTGGATAGGTGAGGATGTGGGCTTGTTTTGCAAGGACTATGCATCCAAGCATAGCAGTAAAACTACAACAGAACGGCTGAAAAAAGTCCAGATCTCGACCCAACTGAAATGAGAGCTTTGCATTAACAAATACCAACAAACCTCAATGAACTGAAGCTATGCTCTAAAGAGGAGTGGCTCAAAAATTCTTTCACAATGATGTCAGCGTCTGATAAAGTCAGCAGAAAACAAGTTATTACTTCAGCTTATTGCTGCTAAAGGTGCTTCTACAAGCTACTGAATTATGTGATGTAATTAGTCTTTCATAGGACTCCATTGAGTCCTGTGTTCTCATTCTTCATTTTTAGCAATGCTGCAATTTAGTTCACGCACTCTCTGATCAGCATTCCCGCATTGACTACTCTTTGAGTAATTCTGTGAGTTTCTTCTTAACTGCATATTGGTTAAACTTCATTTCACTTTAATCATTAATGAAACAGCACCTGCATGCTTAAATAAAACAAACCAAGACTGGCACTGACTTCTTCACTACATTGCTCATTCCTCCCATTATCACGTGATTAATGAGTGTCAGTTTTTTGTTTTGTTTTGTTTTTAAAAAAACAAGTGTCAGGTTTTTAAAAGTACCTCAATACTCCCAGCAGTCCATTGTGAAACACAACTTTCTGTTTTAAGCTGTTGTTGTCAGCTTTATGAAGACAGACGGACGTATAAACAGGTCTGGCTGGGGGGTGGGTTCCCTTTTGTAGTTTGATCACGCTGTGCTGTCTGAATAGTTCACCCCAGATGACAATGCAGGGCACAATACAGTGGCTCATGTTTACAAATATCATCCATGCCTTTAACACCTACAACCCCAAAGCAGTTATTGACCACCTTCGGATCATGGCTCATTTGACTCTACATCATGACCATATGGATAAGTTAATGTTTGAATCAGCTGGTTGCTAAATATCAGTGTTGCAAAATATATGATGGCAGCCTTTTTGCTGTGGATTAGTGGTGAGTGCTTAAACATAACAGTTTAACGTTTTCATAAAATGAAATCGATAATGAAAACCACAGAGCCAATCAGCAAGAACATCTGACCTTACGATCAGAGAGAGGCAGATAACATGACAATGAATTTGCTTTGCAGTCGTGACTGGTGGATCCTGACATTGCCTGTCTGTTCTAGACAATGTTGTCCAGACAGACAGAATGGTGAGATAACATAAACACAGACAAGAGACATAACACTTCATTCACAAAAGCTCTATTCCATCCATCACAGCTATTTGGGTCAGTCACTTGACCATTATTGTCTCCTGTCAGTACAGGGCCGGGGTGACAGCATGCCAGACTCAACCCAGACTGCTTTCTATGCTTTTATTTCCCCAAGGTCAAGCCAAGTTGGCGTAATTGGTGGAATATGGAAATCAATTGTATATTTTAAATGGTTTTCAGATGTAAATTATGTTTAGACTGACTGGGAGCATCCCAACTTAATGGCATCAACAAACCAAACATCAGCACATTTATTTTAATGCATTTATTGTCAACACTGCAGACCAGAGAGGTAAAGGTGACAGCTCAAACAGTTCTGTTGTAAAGAGTGCGAGGTACATGGCAGATACACACCTAAGAGCTGCAAATGAGCTTTGTCTAGCTACAGAAAGTCCACTTCAAAAGCACTCATTGTCAGATCCCACAGGATGCTGGGAGGCCAAGAGGGGTCGAATGACAGTAAAGTTGTCATAGTTTCATCCAGGAGTGTTACTATGACCACAGCTGCCTGTACTGAATATGTCAGAACTGATGATGTGATAACTTTCAGGCAGCATTAAGCAAGTGGAGCGCTGCTAGTATCTCATAGCACAGCACCTGGAAAAATAGAAGAGTAAAACTTCAGTTAAACTTGCAATTAGAGATAATTTCTTATGGGTTTGTACCTTTAGCAAAAGCACTATAACAATCGTTCCACGCCTACCTGTATCTTCGGGGGCAGCCGTGATGACCAACAATGTATTCTTGAGCATAGCAGAACCGTCTGCAGAGTCCTCTATACCCACAAGTCCAGTACTGCGTTTCTGGATCAGTTCCTGTAGATAATTATTTAAAAATGAAATTCCAGCATCCCTGATGAATGTTGGCTTACTAGCATTTCCATAAGCTATGGTGGCAACGAATCCTTCAGATATTTACAGCACCTAAAATGTATCTGACATAGAAAGTTGTATCGTTTTATGATGTCTTACTTCTCCTCAGTTCAAACACAAACAGGCCCAGTACACTTACGGTGTAGTTTGAGCATATGCGACACTTTGATTTGCTTCATTTCAGTCTCTTACTGTGACAAAGTGGATGCATTCAATCCTTACCCTCCCCAGCTGCGAGCATCAGGAGAAGCACGAGGAGAACAAAGCCCAGTCCCTTCATGTTTGGGTACCAATGAGCGTTCAGACACTGCCGCTGACGTGCTGGTGCTGCATTTATACAGCAGTTGAAGCACGGGGGAGGAGTCCGGCGTGCTCTGTCCAAATCACAATAGCAGAGCATCACTGAGTGATGAGAGTCTGAGGGCTGAAGGTCAGGACTGTCGGTTCACTCAGCATAATCAACAGCTGCAGCCTCTTGAGAATTTGAAGTTTCTTTTTGTTTATTATTCAAAAGAACCATCCCTGTAACTGTCTGTCAATATGCAAAACACAAACTAGTTCTTATAGGATATGCCCCTATGGCAGAGCAGAGCAGTTAATTTAGACGAGAGTGGACTCTTTCAAAAGAAAATGTAGCATTTAAAGGTAAAGGACTATCTAATATATTTGTATTACAGAAGGTAAGCAGAACAGTTCTGTCTGTCCTGCTGCACGTTCAAGCCTCTGTGCACGTACTGCTCTCCCCACCTCTGAATATGGCAGTAGTTCATGTGTTACTGCTGATGCTGGGAAACTCCAAACTGCACAAAACATGCTGGTCCAGTGACGCAGGGAATGATTGTTAACAAAACAATAACAGAGACATATATATATATAATTGGACAGCATGCCCTCTACTGCTCATGCAAAGTTATTTGCTGGCATGTTTGGCCCTCCCAAACAACACAAACAAAACAAATATTTATATACACATATAAACCTAGAAACTGGGCCAATCAAATGAGAAATGGGCTTTGGCTACAATTTTTCAAATTGAAAATAAAATTTAAAAAAAAGAATGAGCATGAGAAGCCCAGCAGCATTACGATTGTCTGCAACAAGATGAAGCACAGAGCAATTTATGTATTTCAACGCGCTTACTGTTTTTGGTCTGGTAAATGTAATTGCGATTTAGAGAAACAGAAGTCTAAATCGATTTCACTACAGTTGTGCAGTACAACCTTCTGGTAGAAGGTGGCGCTGTGTAATTGAAATGCGGATATTTTGCCCCGGCGAAGACGGCTCAGTTCATCCGCGCCTGCGCAGCCTGTACAGCTGCAGCTAAAAACAGCCTTTACAGGTCTGCGCTATCATTTCAAGATGGCGGACCTCCTCGGTTCAATCCTAAACTCGATGGAAAAACCTCCTACAGTCGGCGACCAGGAAAGCCGACGAAAGGCACGAGGTACATATTGTATCGCCTAAACAGCGAATAGCGTCAAGCTAGTCTGAATCCGTTTAAATGAACGTGACGCGGGATTTAAACGTAAGTGTAAATTGAAAGAAGAGGCGAACCAGGCATTTCTTGAGCTGCCATTGGTCAGTTCAGCTTTCAGTAAACGGCGGCTGACCTGGTTGAAGAGTTAGCACCGCCTCAACACAACATGCTGCAGACTGTCGCAGACAAGTCTGAGCTACGGGCAGCTGCTGAAACGCAAACCTGCCGAGAACAGTCCGTCTTTGCCATCTGATTAAGTTACCTCTGAGCTTTCACAATGCTCGGCTTTCAAATGCAGTTTCCTGAAAACCTAAGTTATTCGAAATCACGGTCATTAACCGGTCATTAACCCTTTCTGTCTCCCAACATCTTATCAAAATCTTAACTATTAGGTCTGGGAATGTGCTTCCTACCTTGGTTCCCTTTAATTGATAAATACTGTGTAGGCTGCTTAAAGCTTACAGTTACAGTCAGCAGCTATAACAAAAGCACATGTACTAAGAACTGCAGTAACTCTTAAGTTTCATATGGCTCCAGTAAAAATGGGATATTTGTTTGTGTAGATGCACTTTTAATGCTTTCAAGAGTCCGGCTCAAAACACTGGCAACACTTGAGTGGAGTGTTGGTACAAATAAACAACAAAGAAATGTCTTTTCAGTTGTAGTGAGGACATGGGCACAACCAAATCTCTTTAATTAACTATAGAGAGTGTGCATCTGTATAAAACATCACAGACATGCAACAGATAATAGGATCTGAGTCACTGATGCCTGGTGATTTTGGGATTACAGGAGGCCTGTTGTTTTACTATCCTTGGGTCATTAAGGAAAACGACCAGTTTTTGCAGTAGGACTAGATGTTCTGTGTTTAACAGCGGGGCACTCTGAAAGTTTTCAGTACTAAAATGCCCGAGTAAACACATTAAAAATCAGTTGTTGTTCTTTGAAGAGCAAGCAGCAAGGCTCAAGAAGATGGAAGAAGAGGAGAAAAGAAAGAAAGCAGAGTTCAGGAAAAAGGTGAGACCTTTAAGTGTCTTATCTAAGACAAAATGAATTTGTGATGCAGAGCTTTTCTGACCGCCCTAAATTAATCCTGCTATTTATCACATGCATCTTTTATTCAGATGGAGAAAGAGGTGTCGGATTTCATCCAAGACAGTTCACAACAGAAAAGAAAATACAATCCCATGGGGAAGATTGAAAGGAGTATATTGTACATACTATTTTTCTTTCATTACTAAAAAGTAAAATAAGCATTTATCTGCCTTGAAACACATTTCTCCCCCACTTGTCGATACTATTAAGATTTCATCTCTTCCTGTCTCTCAGACATGATGTTGCAGAGGTGGCTGGTTTGACGTCTTTTTCTTTTGGGGAGGATGAAGAGAGCCGTTACGTCATGCTTTTCAAGAAGGTACGAGTGCTTTGAAATCCAGTGTTGGATCTGAAAACAATCTTTTTAGTTTTACATGACTGATGGGAAAATGTTGTTGTGGCAGGAGTTTGCTCCATCAGATGAGGAGCTGGAAGCCTATCGCAAGGGAGAAGAGTGGGACCCCAAACTGGCAGAACAGCGGCGCAGACTAAAAGTAAGACTGGTGCTCCTCTGTTTTTCATATGTGTGTGTGTATATATGTATATATATATTTCTTCTTGTCTAATGTTATAATTCCTAAATTTAAATATTTAGAGACTAAACAAATGTACCTTCTAAGAAGCTTCCAAAAAACACTACCATACATACCATACATATGCAAAGTTTGAAACAGTGATAATGGTAGTTGCTACTTATGCTACTTCTGTGTTAAAGTGGAGGCACTTTATGGCTCTGAGGTAAAGAAATTAAGTTGAATTAAAAAAAAAAATTAACTTCTTGATCACATTTCACTTTGGTGCTTGATGATGATTACCTTGAATTTCTCACCATGTTGCCCTTTCTTGTCACTTCAGGAACAGGCTGCACTGGAAGAAGCAGCATCCAGTCAGACAGAAAAGTCACAAATATGCCCCAACTCTAACTACAGAGACAAGTACAGTCACCTGATTGGCACTTCAGCTGCAAAAGATGCTGCACATACACTTGAGGCCAACAGGGCTTATGGCTGTGGTGAGTGTAGAGGCCGGCTTACAGAAATGAAACACATTGCTTTGTGTCATTCTCTTTGGTCATTGTGTTGGTTGTTTTCTGTCCCAGTGCCGGTGGCCAACAAGAGGGACACTCGCTCCATAGAAGAAGCCATGAATGCAATCAGAGCAAAGAAACGGCAGAAGCGCGAGGACGACACGGGGGCGCACGGCAGCAGCTCTTGAGTCTCCGGCACATTTGCCGTCTGTCTGTCTGCTGTTTGCGTGTGCGAGCACGTAAGTGCGTTTATGTGTGTCTCATTCATCCTATAATGCAATATCCTGTACTTCAGATGTACAAACGTTTAATTTATGTATCAACAAGCAAGTGTTTTCTCATGCTTTGTGACCAAGACTGTGCTAAAATTATAAAAACTTGCTCAGTGGAGGATCTTCAGGTGTGTTGGTGTCTGAGAGCTGGGTCATTAAACACATTTAACATTTGCCTCACACTCACATGTGAACTGTATAGTATAAACATGTTGTCTGAGTGTTCAGATGCATAAAACCATAACGGCAGAATATTTTTAGCAGATTTAACCACGGCTGCGCAGGATGAACTTTAAAAATCCAGCTGTTAGGTAGTTAAAATTGAACTCTGCACTGACAGTGTCCAAAATGTCCAGTACAGTTTTTTTGTTTTTTTTTTAAAGCCGTAATCTCATATTTTAACAAGGTTTTGGTTTGGTTTGTTGAATTTTTCTTTTCAGTCTAAACGTATGTCACATTGTAAAGATGGAAGCATACCATTTTTATCTGTCACATGAGGAAACCCTCTTTTAGAAATCAGTTTTGTTTCTTTCTGTAAACCTGCACTGACTGTGTATTCTTTAACTCCAGTGTAAATGTTTTATTAAAAAGCCATGTGATTGCTTACAAAAGGCATCATAATAGGAGTTGGAGTACCAGACTTCTTCTTAGGATGTTGTGCTCTCAGTTTTGTTTTCTGGTTTGTTTGGGTTTGGTTTTTTTTGTTTTTTTTTTAATTTCATGTCTTTTGTTTGTTACAAACAAGAATTCATGCAGGTGTTCCCAGCATCTTAGTGTCTCTTTTAACATGGTTGTATCGTTTTATCCCCACATGTATTAATAAATGGAGAAAAGTATTAGTTCTTTGTATGTTTGCTCCCGTCTCTATTCTCTCAGCAGGGCGAAAAGCTCTCACTCAATACAGCTACATGCATAAACATCTTATAATCAGATCAGCAACTGTGATACATCACTGTCCAATCATAATGGCAGTTACAGTGTATCTACTTGCACTAAATTCCTTTTTTACATTTTCTCTATTTATGTCTTGTTTTATATCACATACGCCACCTTGGCTTGAGGTCAGGGGCTGCTGCTCTGACATCCTCCGGTAATGTCTTTCTCTGCAGTTCATCTTGTAATCGGAAGGTTGCCGGTTCGAGCCCCGACTCTGACAGTCTCGGTCGTTGTGTCCTTGGGCAAGACACTTCACCCTGTTGCCTACTGGTGGTGGTCAGAGGACCCGGTGGCGCCAGTGTCCGGCAGCCTCGCCTCTGTCAGTGCGCCCCAGGGCTGCTGTGGCTATAATGTAGCTTGCCATCACCAGTGTGTGAATGGGTGGATGACTGAATGTGTAAAGCGCTTTGGGGTCCTTAGGGACTAGTAAAGCGCTATACAAATACAGGCCATTTTTTACAGTTGTGAATTTATTGTTTCCTTGATCATTGCAGCCACGAACTACAATACTCCTTCCACGGTTGGTATGAGGTTTTGGCGTTTACTATGTCTTCTGTTGCAAACCTGACATGTAAAGCGATGCTTTGATTTACTATTTTTCTTTCATATAACTAAATGCTAAAACAAAAAAAGAGTTGTGCAGATATTTTGCTGTTACCAGTGGGTTCTTCTGATAAATCTTTCAGAAGTATGTAGATTTTGCCAGGAAATATAGTTTTTGTATGTAAACTTAATGGCCACTCCACTTGTTCAGCCTTTTGATAATATAAACATCTAATTAGCCAATCACATGACAGCTGCCCAGTGATTTTTAAAAATGTGGACAAGATGGACCTGTCGCATTAGAATGAGTAGGAAAAGTAATTTAAGTGACTTTGAACTGTTGATCTGCTTGGAAGTTTTGCCCAGCCATCTCTGACGATTACACAGAATGGTCTGGAAGAAGTAAATATCCAGTGAACAGCAGTAGCTTTAACACGTGACTCCCAAGCAGCTTTTGGAAAGATCATTTGCACAGAGGGTCACTTTTACTGATTCGTTTAATAAAAAAAATACAAACATCTTTGTTTTATCACTTTATGAATAATCAAAGCATAAATCCTGGTTCATAACCTCTTTGCTATAACTCCAGCACACGGTTAAAGATTAAAACAGTTTAATCCACATTTTAAACGGCGCCTGTCTCAAACAGCTAAAGAAACGCTTTTAGGGAATTCCTATTAACGCTGATACAAATACATGAGTGCAAGGTTAAATTATTTAAGTGCTTTTATTGCCGTAATTTTGGTACTTTCTACTTTCTAAAGAGAGGAACTGACACTTTTTCTTGAAACAGTGACATTCTTCCACTTCTGTAACGCGGTCGCTGTTTAAGCTGTTTCACTTGTGATACGTCCACTCTAATGCCATCCCTGTTTGTCTCCTGAAGAAGGCGCCATAGATTATCCAACAAAAAAAAAGTAGGATTTTTTTTTAAATTCCTGTTTCACACTGTCCTGCAGTTTCTGTCCCGCAGAAACACATATTTATTGCGCATTGAAGAGTCAGTCGGGCACATGTAAAAAAAAAAAAAAAAAAAAAAAAAAAAAAAAAAAAAGAAGCAAGAAAAGAAATGAAGTCCATGTTTTTGTTCATTTTCATCATTTGGTTTGCAGCTGCAGAGCTAAATCCCCGGAAAGGTAAGAGCAGACTGTTGATGCTTATTCTTTCCTGATCAAACGTGTGTTTGAGGGGGGCTTTAAATGTTAAGGAGGGGGAGAAAAGCATGAAAATGCGACTCAAATGAGAAAAGTTTGCTCGGATTCCGCGACTCATATATTAGGATTAACGTGTTTGCTGCACAGTTTTCTTTCTCTTTTGCTGTCACAGAAGTCAGCAGAAGTTAAATCATGACTTCTGTTTCTCTAAATAATCTTAGGGAACAGTCCGCTCTTTGGCTCTTTCACAGCATCTGATACGTTTTCCACGTTTTAACCCAGTTTACACAACTCAAAGGTGACAGTTGCTTTGGAAAATGTTTTATGCAGTACTGAAGTAGTGTGAATGTCTTTATTTTCTGCCGATCCGTTTATCTGCGCCATATGCGTTTCTCAGCAGCTCATCTTTTTTTCTTTAACTCTCAGGGTCCGGTGTGGTGTGTACTTTCAAAGACAAGACATATATCCCAGGAGACAGCTGGCATCCTTATCTAGAGCCTTTTGGGTACATGTTCTGCATACGCTGCGTCTGCACAGAGGTAAAGTTAATACATTAAAGGGATATTACACCAAAAGAAGCCAAAGTTGCTTAAATAGCAACCTATAAATTCTGGGATTTGCTCTCTTTTAGACAGGCCATGTGAAATGTAACACAATCAAGTGCCCTGTCCTGCCATGTGAAAACCCTGTAGCTGAGCCTCAGCAATGCTGTCCGAGATGCACAGGTAGACTGACTCGTCACACACTGTCAGCTTAAGCTTTTGAGAGAAACTACTTCTGTTGTGATTTTTAAAGCATCCCGTCCTGCTTGGTGTGTTCTCCCCCCTCTCCCAGACCAGCCGAGGATTCCTGCAGGGCTGAGGGCTTCGGTGAAATCCTGCAGGTATAATGGGAGCATTTATCAGCCTGGGGAGACATTCACCAAACACAACCTCTTCCCATCCAAGCAAAGCAATCAGTGTGTTATGTGCACATGCTCTGTGAGTTCAGTCTAATTTGATACTTTCATGTCTTAGTTTCTGAATAAAGAGTTTTCATTTTTCAGAGAGAGTTTCCATGTGATTGTAAAAAGGATGTAAAATGCAAAAGAAATAGGAGAATATTCAGAACCTTTGCAATGTAATTCATGCTGAAGTGTTAGATATGTAAAGAAAAATCATTATATACGTGTGTGGGGTGTGTTTTTTTTTTTTAAGTATAGTGTTATTGCATGTATGAGAAGAAGTAGCTGCCAGTGTTATGCAGTTGTAAGTGAAATGCATTGCTGTCTTGCTTTGGCTGTGACGTGCACATAATACAAAGTGTACTTTACAATATAGAGCAGCATGACAAGCTAATGTCGTAAGCTTTTAAGGGCTTTTTGCCTGAAATGTTGTAAAAAAAACAGAATAAACAGCAATTATTTAACCAGTGAATAACTTACAGGTACAGGTTTAAAAACAGTGAAAAAAGCTTTCGTCACATTTCTTTGCCGTGCTGTATCTGAACAAAGAGCAATTTGTTTTTTTGGTAGCGATATGATGTGCTGTTAAAATACATGTTGCTATCACAGCATGGTTATTATTATAATATTATCTAATTCATTCCACTTTTTACAATAGATAGTTCTCGAATGTCATTTTTTTCTTAATATTGGATTTTTTTCCTATCACAGGATGGAAACATCTTCTGTGCTCTGAAAACCTGCCAACCTATCACCTGTTCCTCCCCCGCGTCTGTTCCAGAAACCTGCTGTTTGCTGTGTAAAGGTAGTCAATCTTCTCTAAGCTGACAAAATGCCTTTATTCAGTTTCCAAGATGGAATTCACGAAGCAGTAAGGAGCACTATTTTAGGATTTTCACATATATGTTAGGGGCTGAGCAATGTAGCTGGTTAATAAGAGTGTTTTTTTTTTATATTGATCTACATTCCCCTTTTTTTCTCTTAGATCATGGCGTCAGTGGGTCCTCATCAACTGAGGATGGAAACCATCAGCTAAACAGAGGAGTTGTATGTATTTTGCTGATTGCTTTCATGGGAAATTTGCCTGCATTTGAAAATTATATTTAAATTTAGTTTATGACTGCAAAGTGGTCTCACCAGTTTAGTAGCTGCAGTTTAATTACAGAGCTTGAAATCTAACAGGATCTGGTAAGCTGTCCTCGTCCGTGTCACCGCGATCACGACAAAAGTCGGAGCAAGCAGGCTGATTTTTTTCCCCTTATGCAGTTATCTGCCCAACTTGGCATCATATTGTTCAGATTCTTTGTGAATCACCCATTTGCTGTGATTGTTAGTGACAAAGGCACAATCTGTGGTTCATTTGGCCCAATCACTGCACAGCACTGAGCTGCACTGTCATCCTATTTAAAGGGAAAAAAATGAGCTAAAAGCAGTGACTCAGATGTCTTTAGCAATGTTATTAACTTTAATGATTTGGGGCATATTCTGATGTTCCTTCAGTTTTCACTTTGGGGGCAAAGCAAGTAACTCCAGTAGCTAAATACATGAAGGATAACTGCATTGTCTTCTGTTTTACATAGAGGCATTCGGTTGATCAGTGCTCTGGAGAACAGAGCAGGGTGCGGTCCAACCGTGCCACTGCACCCAGGACCTCTCCTAGAGGCCCGAGTCTCAGTAAACTCAACCTTAAAGGGGCTTCAGAGACCACCGTGAAGATTTTGTTGCAGAGGAAACACCAAAGAGGTGAGACTTTGTCAAAACAGAAAGATCATTTGTAGGCATTTTATTTTATGTACATGCTTCTCACAACTTTACAATCGTTTCCATATGTAGCGCAACACTCAGATGTTTTCCATTTCTCTCAGCGTGTTTATACAATGGCAAGACATACTCTCATGGAGACATGTGGCACCCAGTTTTGGGTAAAGTCCTGGAATGCATCCTGTGCACTTGTACTGACGGGATCTCGGACTGCAAACGCATCACATGTCCTACCCAGTACCCTTGCCAACATCCTATGAAATCAGCGGGAAAGTGCTGCAAGACTTGTCCAGGTAGTCAAACAATACTTGTAATATAATCAGCTGTTTATACAGATCTGATGTTGATGGACTGTAAACATCATCCATTCAACCGCTCTCCTAATTGTTTTCCCCAGAGACTAAAGCTGAAAGTAACCAGACCCAGTGCTATCTCGGACATAAAAATAACCTCTTGGTGTATAAAGTTGAATCAGCTCTGAATGTTGACTCACCCAACGCAGTTAGGATCATTGCTGTTGAAAGACAAAGTACTGCTGAAGTTGAAGTACAAGTATGGAACACTATAGAAGGTACTGCACCCGCTCCTCTGAGCTATATTATAGGAAAAGTTAACATTTTTTTCAAACATGCTCATTTTTTCTTGCCGAGTATTAGATGAGAAGATTGTGAGCATGTACAGGTTTCCTGACTGTTCAGTATCATCACTCACTTAGCATACAGAGTGGCTTTCATTCATTTTAGAGGTGCTGGTCAGCAGATTCTCTTACCTGAGCCAAGCTATTTTCCTCATATTTCCAGTCTTTATGAGAGTGTAACTTAACTCCCTCCAATAGACTGTACATAAAAGATGCACCACTGCTCCAGCTCTGAGACCTGAACCCCCTGCAGAAGTGCCTTAAATCTAAATTATTAATAACAATGTAGTATGTGGTAATTTCTCTGATTTGTACCAAAAACACATGAAAATCTATGAGAAAAAGAGGGTCTACCTTGTGGTTCATGCTACCCCGTGAGGATGGAGTGCCTTCAGCTTTGGTTTAAAAACAAGACAGCAATAGAAGAAATTCTGAACTTGAGGCTTTAAATTGGTAGTTCACAAACCCTAAAGTAGCATTATGGTGGTTACATCCATCTTTGATATACAGCTTAGTCGTACCTTTATATTAAAGATATAGTGTGTGTCACGACTGTCGTTCTTCTCACCTAACACTTGACAACAGAGCAAAAAAGAATAGAAAGCCAATTAGAACAAAGTGGGAATGCTGTGTAAAATGCAAACAAAAACATCATGCTGTGATTTGTCTCATAAACCCATATTTTATTCACAATAGATCACAGAAAACATCTAAAAGTTAAAACTGAGAAAATGTACAGTTTTAAGATCAAAATATATTCTTGATGGTCGCAACATGCCTCAAAAAAAGTTGGGACAGGGTAATGTTTGCCAGTGTGTACCACCTCTCTTCTTTTAACAACAGCCAATAAATGTGTGGACTTTTAAGAGAGGAATCTTGACCCATTATTGTCCAATATAAAATTATTGCTAAAACAGTCTTCTTTGTTGTATTTTTAATTTTGTGACACGCCAAATGTTTTCAGTTGGTGAAAGGTCTGGACTGCAGTGGAGTATGCGGTTTAGCATTGTTTTGCCGAGATGCAAGCCTGATGGTGCCTTTCAAGCTGCCAAACTCATAGCCACTAATGCACCTCTATACCTCTATACTTCAGAGATGCAGGCTTTTGAACTTTTGGACAACAAACCAAGCTCCTCCTGTGTAGTTCTAAGGATGCGGCATCCATGTTTTCCAAGACAAATTTCTGATTTTGATTCATCTGACCTCAGGACAGTTGTCCACTTTGCCTCGAGAGTTTTAGCCCAGAGAAGACAGCGATGTGTCTCGATCATGTTCACATGTGGTTTCCTCTTTGCATGACAGAGCTTTGACTTGCATTTGTTGATGGCACAGTGAACTGAGCTCACGAAGTGATTAATGCAATACCGAAGATCATAGGCTTCCAGTACTGATTTTTGGCCTTTTCCTTTGAGCACGGAAATTTCTTCACATTTTCAGAATCTTTTGGTGATATTATGTACTAAGATGATGAAATCTTTTAATTTTATACCAAGAAAAATGATTCTGAACTTGCTCCACAATTTGCAGTTTTTGCAGATTAGTGACTACCTTCAGTTCAATTAGTTGTATTTATGTAGCACCAAGGTAAAAATGCTGCAATATTAGAAAGACACTCCTACACGTCCCCCTATGGGCAAGTGCTTGGAGACAGTGGCAAGGAAAAACTCCCACTGAGCAGGAAACAGGAAGGGACATCCATCTCTTGTGATTGGTTGGAAGTGAGGGGAGGGAGAGAGAAACAGAGTTTCATAACTATTAATGATTAAATGCAGAGTGTTGTATAAACACACAGGGAATGAAAAGAGATGACTACGTCTTAGAAACTCTGCCTTGGCTAGATGCTCTTTTTACCCAGGCACGTTACTAACCTGTTGCCAATGAATCTAATTAGCTGCAAAACGTTCCTCCAGCTGTTTCCTTTTAGTACAACTTACTTTTCCCACCTATTGTTGCTCCTGTTCCAAGTTTTTTGAGACGTGTTGCTACCATCGAATTTAAAAATAAGCTTACTTTTGTAAAATAGTCACATGTTTAAACGTTTAATGTTTTTTCTATCGTTCTATGAAAAATACATCATTTAATTCCGTTTTT
This sequence comes from Simochromis diagramma, assembly GCF_900408965.1. Classification (NCBI taxonomy): domain Eukaryota; kingdom Metazoa; phylum Chordata; class Actinopteri; order Cichliformes; family Cichlidae; genus Simochromis; species Simochromis diagramma. Next base: position 1,980,700 of record NW_024386883.1, read on the forward strand.
ATTTATTTTTGTTCCCCTCAACTCTTCTGAAATTGGGGTTATAGTTTCCAAAATGTGAAAAGCAAGACAAACATACAGCACGGCTGCACCTCTGTGTGATTCTCCTCTGAGTCCTTTATTCTTACAGGCGTTTTACAATTAATGGAAATTGGCGACATTCAAAGGAAAGACATTTTGGATCATCCAGAGAACTGCACGTTGCTCACAACACTCGATGAAGGTTTGTTTTGGAAGTGACTGATTTATATGGCAGATTTTGAAATCATTATTTTAGACTTATCTTACTGTGATTTTGTGTGTGTGTGTGTGTATCAGGTTTACATCAGTTCTCATTTATTTTTCAGAGACATGGAGAAAATTTAAAGAGGAAGGAGAAAATCTGAGTAAAGCTCCTCAGACCACGATTTGTGAAGATGGCATTCGGGAGATTGTGACTTTCCTAAATCCTAAGCAAACCGAAGGCCTGTGTTCACCCTAATTGTCGCTCTATGTATCGTTATTCAGAATAACTACTTGGATGTGCAAGTCAAATATATTATCTATACTGTTTTTAATCCATCATTGACCATCATGTTTAATCATCACATATTTTTAGTTTTAAACTGTTAGGTTGCACAGTCTGTAGCAGTGCGCTCGACAGCTGACTTGCTTATGATGTGTACTTGTAATAATTCAAAACCTATCATGAATTTAGCTAGGTGCTGTAATTATAAACAAAATGTGAACATGTGAATAAGAAATGTAGATTTCTTAGCAGCTTCATTCAGTTGTAATTTTGGGATGAAGGCTTCAAAGACTGTTTTGGCATTCACTCAGTGGGATCAATATTTGTGGAAGAAGGGAAAGGCTTTGCTTAAGTACATGAAAGGAACTTGTATTTTAATATAAGTTGGGATAGAAGCCACATTTTGTTTGTTTGTGTGGTCATCAAAGTATTTATTGTAAATACAGCAAGTTTTTGTCACCTTATTTAAAGGGTATTGTTTCCTATATGATTTCTGTGTATATACATGTGACTGCTTGAATGTTTTTCTTATTTTTCTTGAAGTAGTTTCAGGCATTACATGGGAGTAAATGCACAGCTTTTTACAATTGTGCCTTTTCTGTTGTTAGCTAAAGACCTATTGTAGCTTCTTTTTGTATGCAGCTGCACAGTTTGTTGTAATATCCTGATATTTTACTGCTCCACATACCTTTTGTGTATTTTACAGTGGCGGATGTAGTTGAATGCACTCTGTACCACCCCTCATGGGTATAAATACCTTAAAGTTTTCTCTGATTTGTGTCCTGCTGTTATGTATGAAATGATGCATTTCAGTCACAGTAGGAATCAGGATTTCTACTTGAGGCAGGTTGTCTAGCTGTTTTTGAGAACGATTTGCTGATTCATCAGTGGTCTGCACGCCAGCTACAGCAGTGCAGTCCTAAGACCTTCATCGCCTGGAGGCTTCCAATAAATCGAGCTCCGGAAGGCCGGATAAACTGTGTTCCAGCTGGAAATTAAATGTTATCAGAGGCGTGGAAATCAAAAGCAGAAGCTCAAACTAAACCTTAAACTCATATTTTCTGATCAGCCACAACATTCAAACTACCCATATAGTTTGTATATTTGTGCCACCAAATACAGCTCAGACACATTAAGACATAAACTCTGAAAAACCACTGAAGGTTGGTTTCAAGGAATTGAGATGTTAGTGCCCTGAAAACATGTTTGCCTTCTTCCATAGTCTTAGTTTTTTGGGGTTTATTTTGCATATTTATCATACTTTACACATATCTCTGAGCATTAAAAAAATGTAATAGTAGACAAAGATCATTCAGGTAAATACAAAATTGAGTTGTTAAAAAATAAGAGAAAAAAAGCGATGCAAACCTGCCTGGCCCTGTGTAAAAAACAAAAATGCCCCTCCTTGTTAATTAACTGTGATTAACCACATTTTTTGTGGAAACCAGAGTTCAGTTTAACTAGCCACACACATGCCTGATTAATGCCAGACCGGCTGAATCAAGAAATCACTTAAAGAGAACCTATCTGACAAAGTAAGGTAGGCTAAAAGAGTTAAAACAAACAAACAAAAAAACACATTATGCCACAAAAGAAAGAAACAGCTGAGAAACAAAGTTACTGACATCTGTCAGTCTGGAAAGGGCTACAAGGTCATTTCTAAGGCTTTGGGACTAAAATAAACCACAGTGAGAGCCAACCTTCTGATTAGTAGATGACCTGCTCTGCCTCCTGAGCTACAGCCACCATAACGATCACAGCTTTTTATGTATGGGTGTAGGAACAGCTCTTTTCCAGATACTTTGGACCAATCCCACAACAAACTGACAGTTTTTACAATTGGATTTGTGAATGTGTTTCTCAAATTTGTCATCATTATATTGTGTCCTTACCAAAAACATCCCTTGCTTGTGAAGGTCGCAATAATTTCATAATTTTGAACCTCTAATTCTGAAACATGCTTAAAAATAAAGGTTGGCTCATTTATTTGGTCTGAGCACATACTGATGTCAATTTCTTAAAATCCCAGAGCAATGGTGGCTACTAAATGTATAAAATAGTGGTCAAAAGATTCTGACACTTTCACTGAAATATACATAAAATTTCCATTTATCTGAATTTAATATTTTTTTGTTGACAATATCATCCTGTCATCTCATTTAAGTGATCCCAAATTAACTTTGAGTTACCCTCAATTGATGGGTATTGTTGTCACTCCACCAGGTCATCGGGCAGCTGGGTGGGCGGGCAGGCGGTGTGGCCGAGAATGAGGAGCCATGGAGTTCGAAATTGATACCAAAGGTGTATCTACCAAAACTCAAATTTCAGACTGAATCCTTTCTCCTAATAACAATTAATAATAACAACAACAATAAACCAAAATGACAACAATTAATTTGTTGCACTATATGTCCACTTAATAGTAAAATCCTCCACTACAGTAACTTCTTTCTTAAAATTATTATACAAATGTATTTGCCAAAAATCATCTTGATGAGCCGCAAGACTGATGATATTCTGTGGATGGACAAGACAAAAGCAAACCTTTTTGGAAGCTTTGAGTCCCGTTACATCTGAATTCATAAAAAGAACACCAACAGTCAAGCACGGTGGTGGTAGTGTGATGATCTAGGGCTGCTTTGCTGTTTTACAACCTTGAAGACTTGCTGTAATCGATGGAACCATGAATTCTGCTTTTTATCCATCAGATCAGACCCCTGAAGCTTAAGCACAATCAAGCTATGAAGCCCGACAATGATCCAAAACCCACCAGCAATTCCACCTCTGAATGGCTAAAAACCACAAATAAAAGAAAAAACCCAAACAAATAAAGGTTTTGCAGCGGCCTAGTTAATGTCCAGATCATAATCAGATTGAAATGTTTTGGCATGACCTTAAAAAGGCCCTTCATGCTCAAAAACCCTCCAGTGTGCCTGAATTAAAACAAGTCTGCATTCTTCCACAGTGATGTGAAAGACTCATTGCCAGTTATTGTAAATGTTTGATTGCAGTTCTTTATTTTTGCCAAGGCCAGCACAACCAGTTATTATGTTTAGGGGGCAATTATTTTCTTCCCTTAAGAAATGAAATCATTATTTAAAAACTGCAGCGTTAACTGTCTTGAACTGTCAGCCCCTCCAAGTAAGTGATGCATATGCACCTTGTGTTTAATATCCTAGACAAACTAAGGGCTCATTGAATTTATCACTGTAATGTTTGTAAAGTTATAAATGGTGACACGTTATATACGTCATCATTCTGATGAATCGGCTTGGTGGATCAATATCGTGCTCTCTGCCTTCTTTAATAAGGCTTAATGGTTTGAACAAGCATAACTGAAGTTACATCCAAACCAGCAAGAACAAAGGGATTATTATTCAGGGAAGAACTCTCTAATAAATAATTCTCATGAATAGAAATTAGTTTTTAGGGGTTTAATCAATGCCAGGAGAGGAATATTCAAATAAAATTGTTAGACTTTTCACAGTGTGCCAAAATTTTGCAGGAGGTCGGTGATGCTTTGAAGCTCTAAGAGATTTTGCATTGTTGCCTAGAACTGGGGGGGGGAAAGGGCCCTATTAGCAAGTCAGCATACTATTTTTTTTTTTTGTAATCTTCTAAGATTCATAGTGAATAACTTAAAGGAATATGAGGAGAAATTCAAAATATTGTGTGAAATTAATCACAGTAAATCTTGCATATTAATCCCATATTACACAGATGTGGGCCAGAGGAAATTATGGCTTATTAAAACACAATAATAGGAATAAATAAATAAATGAATTATTAATACCATTTATTTCTATAGCACCTTTCTAATCCAAAGATACAAGGTGCTTCACAGAATTTCCAATGATCAGTGGAATTAAAACATAGAATGAGTCAAATAAGACTGAATCATAACCAACATGGACGTAGCCACTGTGAAGTCTTCTTTGGTTTGTTGAAGCCTCAGTGTTAGTGTTTTGTTTTCTTTAGAATAAGAAGTTACCATATTGGACAAATGAGTGGAGTTTGCTCTCCATGCTGGCGACCTGTCCTCTGTGCACCCTGCCTCTCGCCCCTTGGTAGCTGTAATAGGCTCCAGTCCCCCTGCAACCCTGAACTGGATAAGAGGAAGAGAATGGATGGATGGATGGATGGATGGATGGATGGCGCGGAGTAGTTATGGGTTGACGCTCTCAGTCAAACTGCAGTCTTAAATTGTATGGGTGCAATGCACAGACACACACACTTGCTCATTAGTGCTAAAAAACAGAAAAACAAAAAAATTAGAATTTTATTGACCGAAGATGAAAAGAAAAATCTTCTTGGACAGGCTGGGAGATTTCAGTGACTTCACCTACAGAGGATGATGTTGTGCTAGCACAGCTGTCAGGCAAAATGATCACCCCTAACTTCAAGCCTCACTAGTAGCCATATGGATGAATGGAGGATTAATCAGGTGTTTAACATTGATTAATTGTCTTTTTTCCAGAAAAAAAGAAAGAAAAAAGGTGGATTTTGAGACAGGGCCTTCCTGCTTTGAGGCAACAGTGCTAACCACCACAGTGCCATGCTGGTGTGCTGGTTACCACACTGGGTTTTTTCAAATGGTCTTTAGTTGACCATTTTAACATGGTAGCCTATGCAAGGAATCACTTTTGTTGCTGGAAATACTGATTTTTATTTATTTATTTTAAATCATTTTAAAACGCAAAAATGGTGCAGGCACACCAACAACACAGTTGCTATTTATTTCTGGATCCACGCTTCAGTTCTTGGTTTAATTAATGAAGAACAGATAGTCACATAATTAGAATTTATGTCTGTTGTTATAATCTGATGAATGACTGCAAGTATCTGTTTTTATAATAACGGGGTAAAGGACATCAATGCAACAACAAAACCACCTTTTAGTGAGAGCACTGTATACAGTGTAACCTGCTCGTGGAAATAATGAGCTACAAAGCAGATCTGTGGGAGCAGCAAAGGTTTATTTTGCTCAGCAGCACTGTGTGCAGTCTTTCTACAGGGCAGCTTGATCAACAGGTGTCAAATTATTACTGCCGGTTCCCATGCTTCAGTCAGAGTGCAATTGCTGATTTGGTAGACTGCGTGGGCGCTTCAGAATAATATTGCTTCCCTTCTCTGTGAACCCCCGACATGTTCTCTCTGTCCCCTCCCCTCAGACAATGACTCAATTGTGTTGCTTTCACACTTTGCGCCAGACAGCTCTGTCCATCTCTCACTAAAGGCATGAAACAATATTTTGAAAGCGACGCACTTCCCTTGTGTGCCTTCATTACTCTCACAAAAAAGCCTGTCATATTTTTGTGTTAGCTGTTAGACCTGACAGCTAACAACAGTCTGTCTCTAAGTTGCCCAATCAGGCTGTTCCAATGAAAAGTGTGAGAAAGGGGTGTTCTACTTTGATGCTGCCAACTCAAATTAGCAGCATTAAACTTAAACGAACGTTTCCATGTGCCCTCCCTTCCTTTGAGCAAGTCAGTTGAGTTGCAAGTTACTTTTTACCTCTAAAAGACGCGCTGCAGCCTAGTCAGTATCAGATGTTGTGATATGTTTTTATTTTTAATGGAAATCCTATCAGTCCACTTTTTGTGGATGTTTGAATTCGTCTCGTGGGTTAATTCAGCTATGCATGCTTAGTCTTGGCTCTTGCAATTGTAACAGCTGGGGGCAGTCAGTAGGTATAAATCATGCAGTCGGTCAGCTCCCTGTGTATGTGTACTCCACCCTGCTGCCCATGCAGCCCCGATTCAGTGAGAAGGGAAGAAAATGTGAGATTCGGGGTCACGACTCGGCCCAGGATTGGAGTCACTTCTTGGCCAAAATTGTGATTATTAACAAATCTGATTCGCTGTTGCTTAAAAATGTGAGTTCCTTTGTGAGAACAGTTGGTGCACGTTGCAGAAAAGGCTGCATGTTTGTGCAGAGTTATTATACGTGAGCTTTTTAAGCTTGAAGTGTTGACAAAAAAAAGAGCAACTTAGTAGAGGTGATTACATTTACAAAAAATCAAATATAGCATCTTGTAAATGGCTGCAGGAACTAAATCCTCACAGATGCGTACGGTGTTTTTGAGGAACTGAAGCATTGCAAATCAATCAGGCAGTCTTTTGATTCAAAGGGAGCCAAATTGTGTTGAGTTAATTAAGTCTGATAGATGTGTTTGCTTTCATAGCTGATTAAGGTGCTCAGCAGAGTCCCTGAGTTTATGCTTCTTCAAAATACTTCCGAAATCTATCAAGGGCTCTGTTTTTTACACCCTTAACCCTCCCGTTAATTAAGTTGGCCCTGATCATTTTAGCCGATGCTTGGAGTCGGGCCAAAAAAAATACGGACAGTACGAGGCTACGTGTCACGAATGCTTAAATCTTCATTCCTTTACCCCCGAACGACGAGGGTTAAAGGTCAGAAATATTAATGCATGCCTGCAATGGCAATAAACTATTAAAGACAGATCGCAGCGGGGCGGAATACCCCACCACCCCCCACCTCGAAATAAGTGTCAACTTTACAGTTATGATCTATAATTAACAATGGCCTCTTTTCAAATGTCAGCCAGAATATCTGAAGCCTTTCCAGGATTACATGATAAGTGTGTTACAGTTCAATTGTCCATCAAAGGAAATAATGAATAGGTTCAGTCCGCAGTGAGCTCATTTGGCACTTGAGTAATGAGGAGTGTTGATGAGGTATTCAGGCCTATTCTTTCCGAGCCAAATCTGGTGTTTGAGTCTCCACAGGGTTATCCTCAAAGCTTAACTGTTGGCCCTCAGTTTGAGAGTCAAACAAACCTTACCCAAACATTTCTCAGGCTTGATTGCTGTGACGACTGCTCCAGATGTGAAGCTGTGCCGCGTTGAGACGTACAGAAAAGAGACGTATAGATATGTAAACAGATGTGCCGTGCCTAAGACATCAGCGCCTTTCTTCGCCATGTCTTTTGTTATTTTTCTTTTTGCGTTTGGACAGAGTATCCGACTCCCCTGCCAGACTCTGTTATATCACCAAGAGCGTGGATGAAATGTGTTTTCAGTTATTAACTCAACTCATCAGTTTTTCATCGTAACATCAAAGAGGTTACAGAAGAAGTCGCTTTTATGTGTTTATTCTGCGGTTAATGTTAATGTGAGGAAAAATCCAATGAAAACAGAGAGAAACAGGGTTCTCTATTGGCTTTGGTCTGCAATCTAAAGTAAAACTAGCTTTGTGTGTATTACAATAAGCTATGTGGACTATGTCTCCAGTCTTGAACATAGACATATGTTTTCCAGCTCCTTATTTATAAAGTTGGACCCTGCTATAGGAGTGTTGCATGAGTTACAGTGCTGAATAATGGTTTTTAGTTTGTTCTGGGCCTTAGGGCAGCATCTCACTCAAACCACTGTGTGAAACTGGCTTTTGAGACCACCCTCCCTTTTAAGCTAGCTTCATGCCTGGCTTCCACTTTTAAAGAGAGCTTAAACAGCATGTAGGAGGGACTTTAACATAGAGATGAAGGTATACCTTCATCTATATATATATATATATATATATATATATATATATATATATATATATTAGGGGTGCAACGATATTCGTATCGATATTGAACCGTTCGATACAGTGCTTTCGGTTCGGTACGCATATGTATCGAACAATACAACATTTTTAATTTATTTTATCAACTTTCCTTCTGACGACGCTGTCTGTGATGAGCGCTCAGTGAATCTGCGTTCGACTACTCCGCCTAGGCTGCACTGTCGAGCGCAGATCCACTGAGCGCTCAACACAGACAGCATCGTCAGAAAGAAGAGTGCAGGGCAAGCTAGCAAGACAGAAGTTAAGCTCTCCTTGCAACATGGCAAATTGAACCTCCCCCACCCTCATTCAGATCTGGCGTTTGGAACTGTTTTGGTTTTCATGTGACGTATGACCCTGAAGGTAAGCGCGTCATGGACTAAAGTAAAACAGTATGTTGGATGTGCCACGCAATGCTCAATTACATGGGTGGGAACTAGTGTGTTAGCGCAGTTAGCTCGTTAACGTGTTGGCCGTCTAGCCCCATGCACGGGCGATCCGCGGTAGCTCGTTAACGGAGATTTGCCGTGTTGTGGCGTTAACGTCATTTCAACGAGATTTACGCTGACAGCACTAGTGGGAGCACAACGAATATGACTGCACATTTACGCCGACATCATCCTAGTGCAAAGACAAGTGGAAGCAGACAAAAACAACAAGCACGCATGCTACAAACTTTACCCGAGTCATTTAGACAGCCGTTAGCACATGATTCTCCTTATGGGGACCTGATATGTTTAATATGCTGCTGAGAATATAGCCCAGAAGAAGCGTATAGTATAGCTTTTAGTTTGGAAAGAGCCATTTCTCTGTAATAAACTCTCTTTTCCAAAGATGAGTGATTCCTCAATCAGATACAGGGCTTGCAAAATCGCTAGCCCGACGTCCCGGGGCTAGCGATTTTTTCAGTCGGGCTACCAAAATCTATCTCTGCCCTGCCCGTCGGCCTATCGTAGGAAGGAAAAATATATGTCAATGCTTTTGCATTCTTTCGGAAATGTAGCTGGGTAATTATGTCATTGGCATCGGTGAGCCACTGTCAATATGTGACATATTGAAATCGCGTTTGAATTTGCGCTTGTTTTTTGCTATCACTTTGCAATCGTGCGAACTGTGTATAGAGAGCGACAGCACTGATTGGTGAGTGATGATAATTTGCGCACCAATTCCTCTGACATCGTCTTATCAATCGTTAGCTTACTATGCAAACATGACAAGTGAAATCTCCCGCAGCAAGCTTAAACATATGAGAGGTTGATCGCGCAGAGAATCGCTGACCGTTATGTGTGTGTGTGTAAAAGCAGCAGGATATATATTTTAGTTCTGCTGAGCCAAATAAGACAGGTCAGGGTGAAGAAGTGACAGCCAAAGAAAAGCTTACCACAAAACGGAAAAGTTATGACAAATCAGACTATAAGGCAAAAAGAAAGTGCAGCTTTATGGTTTCATGGACAAAATAATTTCTGTGGCTGCAATATGACGAGCTAAATAACCAGGGCTGCACATAAGTGGTCCGCAGGTGCGCATTCGCTGTCAAAATAAAAAACGCGCACAAGATAAGAAGTTGCAACGCGTGTTTGCGTACATAAGATTTTCTGGAGGAGGACAGACATTTGTTTAGAACTCTTAAAGATGTCGAAGAAGCTCCTTTAAGCAATTACTGTGATGTTCCTCCACCTCCAAAGAAATGTCAGGAGTCCGAACCACAAAAGAAGCACGTATTTTCGGAAAAGTAGTTGCAGGAGGTGAGCTGGCTTCAAACAAATGATGAACGCACAGAGATGTGGTGCGGAATGTGCCGTGAAAATTTAATAAATGACAAATTAAAAAGGCATGAACATTTTTTTCTGTATCGAAAAAATATCGAACCGTGACACCAAAGTATCGAACCGAACCGTGAATTTTGTGTATCGTTGCACCCCTAATATATAGGTATACTATCATGCAGAACTAAAAGTCCAAGCATCTAGACTGCTCTGGCGTCTATTTACTGTTGTGCAAAAAACAGAAGGTGTAGACATTCCCAAAACTCTACATGTTAAGACCTATTACAAAAAGATTTAGTCCTTTATAGGTTCTAAAATTAATTAAAGAAAATCTCAGATGAACATCAATATGAATCAATATTTATTTGTCACAAACTAAGTGAAAAAGAAGGCGCTCTGTGGGAAAAACAAAGTAGGCCTACAGCCAGTTATTCAGTAGCCTGTAGCCTTTAGCAATAACTAAAAGGAATTGTTTTCCATGCAATTTTATCAGTTCCTCACATCGTTTTAGAGTCATTTGTACCACTTTTCTTTGTGGGTGTTTATTTATGCACAGCTTTCTTAAGGTCCTGCCACAGCATTTTAGTCAGGTTGAGGTCTGAGCTTTGATTCGACTATTGCAACATCTTGGTTCTTTTCTTTCGTTTCCTTTGTAGAGTTGCTGCTGTGCTTGAGATTTTTGTCCTGTTGCGGTCTGAGTCAAGTTTTAGTTGTTGACAGATAACAGATCGCCTCACGTTTGACCCTCGAATGCTCTGGTATACAGAGGAGCTCGCGGTTGACTCAATGACTGCAAGATGCCCAGGTCCTGTGGCTGCAAAACAAGCCCAAATTTTCAGTCCTCCGCCACTGTGCTTGACAGTTAGTATGAGGTGTTTGTGCTGACTTGCTGTGTTTGCTTTTCACCAGATTTGAGAGTACTTTGTTTTTCATGTGGCTGCATATGTGGTAGAAAATAAAGAGAAGCATAAGAGGTCCTCTTTTAAGCACCCCTATGAGGCGTCTACAAGTAAATCGATTATATATGACAACAAAAAATAATGCTCATGATATCACATTGATGTCATCGAGGTTATTTATGCTGGGAATGTGGGGTTTAAGTGCAAACTGGGTAAATTGCATTTTGGGAAGTGTAGGATCCAGAGGTTTTGAAGCCATTCGTACCACAGGGCCTTTACAGCTTTGTGTCCTGCATCTGTCATTATTTATTGACATAGCTGATAAATATAAAAACATCTGTTAGTATAAAACATCCCTTTGTATTACATTCTTGGGGTATTTTGGGGTACTGTTTATGTCTATATAAAGCAACTGCTCACACTGAAACTGTGTTGGCAGATTCAAGCACAACTGGCTGTGATTAATTACTCATCGACTGATCAGACTCAAAGGGGAATTTGTAGTTGCTTTGGTATTTACCCTTCTGACTTTTTCCTGATAACAGATTCTTTTAGAACTGCAGAAGGAGCCTGAGGTAACAGCATGAAGCCAGGACTCATCGCCTGCACAACGGTAATGCGGGAAAAGAAATGATCCGATTCATCTGCTTTATTAATTACATAATCTAAAATTTGCACATGTTGGCACAAACACAAAGAAAAGGAAGGTGTATGTCCCAAAAGAGCTGGTGAAAAAAGTGGAAGGTTTACCAACTAAGTGCATCTGAGTTATTTTTTCACAATCTCGTGAAGAGTTCTTGGAGAGATCTCCAAGTTTGTGATGAGGTCAGTAAACGCCTAGAGTGTACTTGGAATAGACAGCCATCAGAGGGACTGATTATTCCCAAAAATGTGGAAAACTAACATGTGTAACAAACCTCTTGCACAAGAGTACATGTCTATTTTTCTTCCAGCATTAAAGAATTACAACATGACAGCACTGGACTGCAAGTACTAATCATTATCATTTCTAAATTACTTTGTAACAGCAATCTGGTCAAACAAAATAAGTTCATGCTAGGACTTCCTGGCTGCAGAACAACATCCATAATGTTAGTGAAAGCAACAACAAGTCTCGGGGCACTTTAATGGAGTCGCACCCAAGCCTGGATAGGGAGTAAAAGTGCAATTTGAGAGTCATAATGAAAACAATCTGATCATTTATAATCTATTTAGCATTGAGGATTTTCAGCAGCTGTTGTGTCCAATATTGTGGAATATCGCTGCAGCTCAGACAAGCTCGGCTGTGTGGAGCTGAGCTCCACTGGACTGGAAAACAGTATTTCTGTAGAAGGGTGTCTCTGCCATTTGGCACAGGCTCCTCATTACCAGCAAAAATATAGTTAAGGATGAAAAGACCTGAACAAGGCCATCAGACTGGAGACCAGGTGTTTGCCTGATAGCACTGAGCAGCACTGTACCGATTGTTTTCACTGTGGCAAACTCTTCATCCATCAAGACTAACTTTTTAGTGGAAAAAATAATAGAACACTGCTTTAAACTAATTACAATGCTGAAAGTTGTTTATCGCTAAGATTTGTGTGACACCACAATGACACACTGTGGATGAAGCTTTCCTCACGTATGAAATGTCACAGAACAGAAACTCACCAGCGATTCTCATGCTAGAGCTCAGTGATTGATTTCATTAGAACATATCACTGGAACCCAATGCTGACTCTTCCACACACAAAACTAAAATAGTTCCTTCTGCATGCACTCCATTGCTATGGTGAGCAGCTACTGTAATTTTTTTCACTGTTTTTATTATTAGGCATGTTTCCCGGGGGCAAGGTTTCAGAAATTCACAGTAGCTATACAACACAACCACAACACCATGTTAAAGCAGCGCACGCCCAATCATGCAGACACCCCGGTTTCAATAACTAAGCACTATCTTCTGTTGTGTTTACATTTTTGATCAAACTGAAAAAGACCGTGAAATGCAGAATTAAATTATAACCAAGCTGCTTTTATCCTAAAGATCCTGGAGCAGCATGTTAACCCTCAGAGTACATTCTTACTTGTGGTTCCCACTGTTTCCGGGAGCATAATGAGAGGCAGAGCCCTTCCAGGCTCCAGGTTTGGGTTTGGAAGGCAGACTCTCTCTGTTCTAACATTAGGCTTCAAAATTTCCTTCTATGGCTGGATCAGGTGACTCTGATCCATTGTTTGCGCTGCATTAGGCCCATTCTGCCTGTTCTTCGTCTCTTCTGTGTCTTCCCCTCCCGAGATCAACACCTCAGCTGTTCCTCGGCTCGTTCCATAAAAGTTTATCACCTTTTTCCCTACAACCTCCTCGCATGTTGAATCTGGATCCCATCTTAAACCGAACCCCCTGCCAGAGCACGCTTTTTTGTTTAGCGTAAGAAATGCATAAATGTTTTATGATTCAATCCATACAGGAGCAGAAAAATGTCCCGACATGAATGTAAAAACCCAGAATCCCTGCACCCAGTATCTTCAGAGTGCCAAGTGATTTATTCCACAGGGGCTGAACATGCATTCCACATCTGCACGCTGCACTCGAGACAAATAATCAAAATCATATGATGGACAAGACCATGAAATCAAAAAGGGAATGAGCAACGAAAACAAACAACTACCACTCTCAGCTTGTAGTAATACCGCACATTGGCATCGAAACCTAAATCATTCTGCACTGCAGAAGTCTGTTCAAAATTACGAAAAGATAATAATCAGCCACATAATCATTTTTGAAAATCTCATATAAAAGGTGAGTGAGAGGGTGATGCACAATACCCATGGAGAATAGCTGATTGGGAACCATTAGAGGGTGTAAAACATTTTCAAATACAGCAGGGCTTGATGTGGACTTTGTTGCACTGTAAATCTACCCCAGTGTTCCTTCTACAGAACAGGGTGTTTGCATATAAATGTGCACAAACAGTCTAAAACACCTCTCCTCACCCAAAACAAAACAAAAAGAGAGAAAAAGCTCTCTCTACTTTCTGTTTTTGCAATGAGCTCTACTGACAAACTCCTAATGAATACAATGCATTCATCCTGGATGGATTCTGGTCACAGCCGTGGCGGCACAGCTGCTCAGAACCGTCAGGCTTACGGGGAGCAGACAGTGGCACACTTTTTTAGTTACAATTAGACACCCTTGCATCTGCTTGAGCTTTGTGAACTCTGCACTTCAACTCTAGAGCTGATAGTTGAGCAAAACATTGCTCGATTTACTTATTTCTACTCACAGTAATACAAAGAAAACATTTCAAGCCAAAGAAAATCTGCTCGGCTAATTATTTGGATGTGACTTTTAAACAGATGGAGATTCAACTCAGATTTGGTCAGAGTCTCTGTCAGACTTGATGGCGGCTTCTTGCTCCATTGTTTTCACGTGGACCATCTTATATGTTCTTTTCATGTCCCTCATCAGCGAGAGAGCTTCCTTATATTCTTGCTTACTGACACCGCTGCTGTGTAGGGCAGTGGCTGGACAGAAAACAGAGTGTTACTTAAAGAAAGAGGACTTTACAAATGAAATATGTTGACATTCAGTGCGTATAAGTAGGAAATGTGCATACCTAAAGGGACCACTTTTACTGTTTTACTCTCTCTGATTTCTTTGATCATGTCCTCTACCCTTTCAGTCAGCTGCTTCACAGGTTTCAGAGGTGGCAGCTCCTTAATCTGTGTGCAGTAATTAATAAAAACGTAGTTAAAGTCGCTCGGTTTATTGCAATTTACGAGCCTGCAAATGAAGTTTGCGTGGCTAAACATCAAACCCTTTTCTCTCGCTCCCTGTACGGCGTCTGGATGCTGTCGAGCTTTGGTTTCAAGTCCCTGTAAACATGGAGATTCTTCAGTGTGTGCTCCAGCATCCGAACAGCTGTTTGAATTCCTGCACAAAGAAAGGAAGAGAGAAAGAAAGCATCAGTATTCTCCACGGGCTCACTGTATAGCCAAACTTTACTGGCTTTGAAACAATTGACAAAAAAACGAAATGGCTGCAGATGAAAATACATTCCTCCTTCCTCACCATTGAGCTTGAGCACACGAGGGTTCGGTTCGACATCCATCAAGAAATCAAACTGCTTTCTCTCCTTGCTGTCTGCAGTTTCTTTGTCTTCAGGAAGAAGACCAAATTCAAACTCAGGTCCATCTGCTGCCTGAGCATGAAATAACACTGACTACGTTAAAATGCTGCGGCATTAAATAACATTTAAAAAACTTAATAAAATGATGGATTTTTATATCCCAATGAGGAAAACTACTGAAGAACATACCTGAGTAAGAAAGAAGGGTTTTCTTTTTTCATGGAAGGTGTGGTTTCTGCTGTTTTTGGCTTCATTTTTGCCAGCCTGGCTTTGTGGATTCAGCAGTATTAGCTTCTTTGACACCTTTGGTATTTTTTCATCCACCTCCAATATGAAAACATTGAAAACATAATGATTCACTCACTGAAATGGAACTTTACAGTGATTAATACAAAAGCAAAAAGCTTGATAACACACACCAGACTTATTTTTATCCATTTCTGAGCAATCAATCATTAAGTTGGCCTTGAAGACCTTAGTGGATGCAAATCCATTTTTAATGGATTGTTAGCATGACCCCACTCTACGCCCTTACAGAGTTTTATCAGAATTCATAAAAAACGATCAAGTTTAGAGGCAAACGCTACCAAAAATATGACCACGTTGGTGTCAATCACACGTCCTTTCTGCAAAATCACTAAACCTACTAAACCTAAGACTCCAGCCTGGACATTGATACAGCAAAATTCGAAGGATCGTGATCAAACACAAAAAAGTCCAACCTTCCATTTTGGTTCAGTGGACACTTTCAGCGGGCGCTTCACAACCTCCTGTGTTTTCTTCTGCTTTATTGTTATTCCAAGTCTCTCCTGCATGTAGGTCAGCAAGGGAGGGTCTCCTGTATTTAAACAAAGACATGATGAGGTTGTTTCTGAAGCCCCGAACACCTATTTTAAAATGATCCTTTACAGGAGGAATATTACCTCTCCTCCGCATGGTTATGGGGTTGAACTGAATATCAATTTCACGAAGCATCGGGAAAAGAGTGGCAGCCATCAGTGCTTCCTCCTTAGCAACCTGATGAGAAACCACCGGTGTGTCACGCTACCTCGTTTCCCAAAAATAGTGGATTTATTTATAAAAAGCAGCAGCACACCTTGTTGTCAGCTAGATTGAGGTACTGCAGCGCTGGAAGAGGTAAACTGGATTCTTTGCGGTTCTGCTCCCAGTTGTGTTTGCGAAAGATCTAGAGTGGCCACGAGACACACAAGTTTAATGGGAGAATAACACCGAGCTACAGTGATGACACATCTAAAAGATCATGGACGAATTACCTCTGAGATTCTTGTCAAATACTGATCGGAAGGCTCCGAGTGAGCGAGTGCTGGATCGGGAGAGATATTTTTAAAGGAAATTTTGGACACACATGTAAATTACACAAAGCTGATGCCGAGTATTTACCCTCTTCCTCCTCTTCTTCAGTGGCAGTCTGCACAGGTTTGGAAAAACCCACCAGTTGCATGAACGGTATTTCAGAAATGCAGTTCCCCTGTAGGCTTAAATGCTTTAGCCTGTAATCAACAATTAAAAATGCTTAATGAGCGTTTCCACTAATTTGCTGTGCCTTGTGATAAAGGAGTCCATGTTAAGAAACACTTTTATTTAAAAGTGCAATTTCTCACTTGCACTGTGACGCACAAAGGCTGGCAATATGCATGCAGACTTTTTAAAAGTGCATTTATAATGAATATTTTGTATGCAAAAAGTCTTTACAGGAAAACTTACAGACCTCGTTAGGTTTTTAAGGCTGCTGAAGACTCCAGAGGTCAGTTCATTATCATCAAGCATCAGGACTTCTAGAGCTTGAAAGCATGTGTCTTCATCTTTAGCCGGCCTACACGTAAACGAAGAAATGCTAAATGTGTGTGATGATACAATTAAAGTGAAATAAGATTTTGTATTCTGTAATGTATCTATTTTCATCAGTGACTTTGGTAAACCATTCAACCCCTCATTTACACAAATCAGCCAATCACATGGCAGCAGCTCACTGCCTCTAGCCATGTGGTCATGGTCAAGACAACCTGCAGAAGTTCAATACGAGCATCAGAATGTTTACAGAGGTTGACCTCAAAGAGAGAAAACATCCCTTGACTGGCAGGTCTCTGGGTGAAAGTGTTGTTGATGGTGGAGGTCAAAGGAGAATATCCAGACTGCTTCGAGCTGATAAGAAGGCAAGGGCAACTCAAATATCCACTCTTTACAACCAAGCTCCTGTGAGCTAAGAGCAGGAAAAAAGGGCTGTAAGTTAAACAAGTTCACCAAAACTGGACAATAGAAGACTGGAAAAAACATGAAAGCATTGATCCAACCTGCCTTGTATCAGTGATTCAGGCAACTGCAGGTGGTGTAATGGGACATTTTCTTGGCACACTACCTCAGTCTAAATGTCACAGCCTACCTGAGTATTGCTGCAGAGCATTTTCATCCCTTTATGAACACAGTACCCATCTTGTGGTGGCTGTCTCCAACAGGATATGCCCTGTCTCCATCTCCATCTGTACCATGGAGCTTTAAGGCAGTTCTGTAGTCAAAACACTGTCCAAACCGGTACTAGCAAGGTGTACCTAACAAAGTGGCCTGTGAGTGCAGGTTTACCGGCTCAGAAGTGTGAATTTGGAGCATTTGTGCTCCCCCTTTTGGTGGGTTTGAAAACTACATTTGTGAATATTTCAGGAATGAAATGTGTCATGAAATCATAACCAAGGTACTGGATAACTTCATGGATCATGATAATCATAACACTTAAAACATGCTGAGTTAACACAGATTTTAAAAGATAGCCATAAATTATTTCATCTTGGAATATTTTACTAATTATTTATGGGAGCTGGATTCAGCCAGTTTAATGACTACCACTATTGGATTTGTAAATTTGTAAATCAGGCAGCCTTTTTTACCTAAAATTTGTTTTGTTGTCAGTCATTTAACACAAAGCAGGGCAGAACTGTGTGTGTGTATATGTGTGTCTGTGCGTGTGTGAGGTGGGGATAGAAGACCAAGACTACACTCGCAAATTCTGTTTTTGCCCAGTTCCAATGTGCACATACTTCTGAAGTTTATTCATTTGAAGCTTTTCAGTATAAACGTACATCAAAGTGGGCAGAAAAAACGAGCAAATTCATCATCTGAACTGAATGGACGGCTAACGTCTCTTGATCGTGGGTGAAGCGTGGTAAAAAATAGATTGCTATTTCAGGCACTTACAGCTGAGTTGGGTCTTGGTGTGAGGAGCCCAGATTAGGAGGGAGACGCTGAAGCTGATTTGCAGTTAGATGAAGGACCTTAAGACGTGGGAGCCGACCGAGAGAAACAATAGCATCAGGTGATAAGCAGTTGTAGGACAAATCCAGAACCTGCGAGGATTAAAATGCACTGTTCGGGTGAACTTAACCACATTCAAAAGAAGAAGGAGAGAAGAAGAAGAAGAAAAATATGCACACATTTAACTCTTCCTCTGAATGTCAGCATCTCTTTTGCACATTCACAGTTACAAAGCACCGCCGAGTCATCTTACCTCGAGAAGAGGGAAGGCAGCAGCATCAAACATCAAGTCGCTAACCTCATTTAATGACAGGTTGAGTTCTCTTAGAGACACAAAACTACTGAAAGATCCTGCAGCAAAAACAATGGACAGCCTCTGATAGGACTTCATGAAAGAGGCACACACAGCGATGCTAGAATGAAATCTGCAGGATAATGTATACATGCATATTCACCTAGAGAGAGGGAGTTAATAGATGCGTTGATGTAAGCCACGTTATCAAACACCTCGAGTTCTTCTGGTTTGACCTGTGACCCCCAGTATAAAGGAACTAATCACAAATGATTTTAACCAACAGGCTGATAAAGGTAAGTAAAAGTAGGAAAAGGTGGCTCTTACAGAGCTTAGCTTCTGCTCGCTGATGTCCAGAGAACAGAGCTCAGAGGGTCTGTCAACATGATGCAACTGGAGCTGAAAAAGAAAATAAAAAAATATCACTGTTTTTCTAACTTTTGTCAGATAAGCGTTTGTGTGTTGAATTCAAGGTGCATACCAGGAAAGCTCTGTCTAATGTGACTCCATGAGAAGTATCAGCCAGCTCGCTCTCACATTTTTTATAAGCTGCTTTTGTTCTCCTACGTTGATGCCTGTATTTTTGCTCCTCTGCCTCCCTGTAAGCCGCAAGCCAGTGCCCAGCACCTATAAAAGCAAAGATGGATGACTAAAACCACGCCAGCAGGTGTTTTCACACAGGTAAACACTCTTCATTATTGGTTAGTCTCTTCATTCTGGATCTGTCAGTTCTTTTCTCACTGAGCAGTTCATCTGCTCACTAATGCAAATATCTTATGAACCAGTGACATGGCAGCAACCCAGTATATTTTGGCTTAGACATGTCAAGATGACCTGCTGAAGTTTAAACTGAGGATCAGAAAGGTGATTTAAGTGGCATAATTGTTGATTCCAGATGGGCTGGTCTGATTACTGATATGTGGGCATGTATGTTCAAAATTAAACTATGATTTTTGCCAACTATGATTTCTCTCAACTAATCCCTCCATTCATACACCTGTATACAGACAGACACATACAGTTTAATACAGTGTAGACAGCTCAGTAGACCAAGCACAAATATTATTTAGGGTATGGCCCAAATTCCATTCATAAAAGTGCCCTTTGGTACTGCTTGAACTTCTGGGCCCCTTTTGATAAATAATATTTACTTTGTACTGTACATAGCAGTAGCTCACATTACAGCATTTACAACATTAGAGTAACCAGCTAACTTGGTTTTGGTGCTGTTCGTTTTCACTACATTTATTTCACTAATATAAGCTAGTTACAACCTTGCTTTATTTCAACATACCGTCTCGTCTTCTGTGGTGTGAAGTCCCGGCAGGGAAACAATTTACAGGATAGCTCCGCCCTGCGTCAGCGGTGTAGGACGCTGAAGTCATCCTGACTGCAGCCTAATCCATTTATCACCACACTATGTCAAAAAACTGCTACAATGTGTTTGATCCCGAGCTTCAGTGTAGCTCTCTGTATCTTAGCAACAGCACGTAATACGAGTACCGCTTCTCCCGTCCAGCAGGGGGCAGTAACATTTCTTTTCTAAGCTAAAGGCGGAAGAGACCGGTGAGTTTAGGTGTTCAAAGATGAACTAAAATGGCAAGATAATACTCCGCCGGGCCAACCTGAGGCATTCAAAGACATTAAAAAAGCACGTTTACAACCAGGAAATGCTTTATTTTGTGTATTGTTTGGCAAATAATTACTCTCGGTAGATTTTAAGCCTGACCTGTGTTTGTTTAAACCGGCTAGTTAGCTAGCTTCTGTGTAGGGCGTCCCTGCGGGGGAAGGCCGTTTTGGAGCGGCGTAGGTAGTGACAGCCATAACTGATATGTAGTCATTATTGCGGTAGTGCTAGTAAGAAAAACACAATCAAATACGAAGGTGGATATATTCATTTGCATAAAGTCGACGTTTAGTTTAGCTGAGAAGCGAACGCGGAAGGGAACGTAAAAGTCTCTCTCGGTCCCAGGTACGGCTTCGTTTCTGATGAACCAACAGCATCAGTGTCGTGAACATCAGAGGTCTCCGGTTTCGCGTGCGATTATAGACGGTATGATGTTCAGACAAAGATCACGAGTGGGACCTGTGAAGAGCGACCAGTGAAGGTAAGGGCTTTGCTGTGCATGCACGGTGCGCGCTGTTTGTGTCAATGCAGCGGTCTGTGTTTATAGGGAGCTGCTGGAGTGTGAACTCTTCACCGAGTCTGTGCTTTGAAGGTTGTTATAACAAGACTATAAAAGAAGCTAAGGCTCTGTCATGCATTTTGGGACATTTTATTGCTCACAGGAGCTCTGATCCACCATGGGAAACACGTCGTCGAAGGGAGACAGCGGAGAAGAACCTCCTAAAACAACTTTGTTTGAAAGGGAGCCAAGTGGGATAACATACAGAATCCCTGCTCTCGTCTATCTGAGGCACTGTCACACCTTCCTCGCCTTTGCAGAGAAGAGATCCTCACCCTGTGACAATGACGCCAAAATTTTCGTTATGAGGAGAGGCACCCTGAAAGAGGATGGATCCATGCAGGTTACCATTGCCACATGATCACTTTGATTTTCATAGTTGAAGTTAACATGATTTGTTGTCCTCTTTTCAAATGTTGCCTTTGTCATGTTTCTGGGATTTTGTTTTTTTTCCAGTGGTCGTCCAGTCAGGAGCTGTCTCCGGTGTGCCTGCCCAACCACCGCACTATGAATCCTTGCCCGGTGTATGAAAAAAACACCAAAACGCTCTATTTGTTTTTCATCTGTGTGTGGGGCACAACCACGGAAGCGAAGCAGATCCTGACAGGTAAGAACAAGACTCGCCTTTGCTACGTCAGCAGCCGAGACGACGGCCAGACTTGGAGCCAAGTGACAGACTTAACTGACAGCGTGATCGGTGAGGCCATTCACAAGTGGGCCACGTTCGCCGTGGGCCCCGGCCACGGTGTTCAGCTTGAGAACGGCCGACTGATCATCCCTGCGTACGCCTACTACATTCCTTACAGATGCTGCTCCTTCCCCATCCCTTGCACAGTCTACCCACGTGCACTGTCAGTATATAGCGAGGACTTTGGACAGACGTGGCACATAGGTAAGATGCTGCGGAAGAAGTCGTGCGAATGTGAAATGGCCGAGATCATAGACCACGAGGGCAGGAGCCACCTCTACTGCAATGCTCGTAATGCCGGGGGCCACAGGTGTGAGGCTCTCAGTGAAAACAGCGGCGTCTACTTCGACAAGCCCCACATGGCCCCGGAGCTGGTGGAAACGCGCTACGGATGTCAGGGAAGCATCATCGGCTTTCCCGCGCCGGAATTTGTCCCAAACGACGACGCGGAAAGCAAAGCCTGCGGCACGTCGCTCCTGTCACCAGACACGCAAACCTGGCTCCTCTTCATGCACCCGACAAGCAAGTCCAGAAGAAGGGACATGGGTGTGTATTTGAACCGATCCCCCCTGCACTCATCCGGATGGGACAGACCCAGGATCATCCACAGGGGGCCCAGCGGCTACTCGGACCTGGCTTACAACGGGGACAAGGATCAGTTTTCGTGCCTGATGGAGTGCGGGAAAGAGAGTGAACTCGAGCAGATTGCCTTCGTGTCGTTCTCCCTTAATGATGTCATGCAGACAGGCGGCAGGAAAGAAAAGCGTTGAGCGGTCTAACTGTGGTCGCTTTTATTTCTGTGTTAGCAAACGAAGCTCTCTGACATTCCCCCACAGCCTAAAAACAAAAAAAGGAAAAAAAATAGAGAGAAAAACAAAACAAAAAGCCACTAAATATGCTGTGCAGTAACATCCGTCTGTGTTTACTATTGTTCCACATTCTGGAGATGATAATGCATGCATGAGTCGTGTGTTTCGCTGTCTCCTTGTTTACATAAGAAAAAAAGTTATTATAAGATTAAATATTATTAATATGCAACAAGCTGCATAAGGAAGAACACTATTCTGAATAGGCTAGGTGGTTTGTTTCAGGCATGCTGTGCTGGACTGTCACTTAGGGAAAAAAAACTGGCTTTGCGTGTAGCATGTTTGATAAGCACTTCATCCCCGTTTGCATCTTATTAAACTGCCAGTGTTTTCTGAGCAGCAGAGACAATTTGCCTACCTCTTTTTATTTTCATACGAAGATCATAGCAGGCCTTGGAAAGAGTTTCCTCCATGCTCAGTCTCTCCTTTTTTACACGTCATGTGCTCTGATTCACGTATGCCTTCTCCACTGTTTGGAACGTGGCCTGTCAGTGCTTTCCCCCCCCTGCAGGGTCACAGTCGGTGCCATAAAGGTGGCAATAAAACTGGAGGGAAAAGATGCATCCAGCTGACCAACTTCATCTAAGTTTTTCTTGGTTGTTTATTTTTAAAACATGTGATAGATTAAGGCTACTTTTTACCGCACACATATTTTTTTATGACATAAATTTTCAAAAGCAATACAGCACTCCGTTATTGTTGATTTTCCGGCGCATTGAGCATGACTTTCTTTTCCCAGCGTAAAGTGCGTCGCTATGACCAGATACGACTGGCTCGCTATTGGTTCGCTAATGACGGCATGCGACATCAGATGAGGACTCGCTATTTATGAAGCCACTAGGAATTTGCACATGCGGAATATTGTACCGTGTGACTTTAATGTCCCTCTTTGCCTGTTGTTGTGCGGCAGACAAGAAAAAAACATTTAGAAAAAGAAGCCCCGAGGTGGCATTCGTTTATTTGTGTTTCTGTTGTGGAAAGTGACAAAAAAAAAACCCTGCATGAAACGTGTATTTTAGTAAAATAAAGGTAACCTGTGATCACCTGGCTTCCTTTTTTTCTCTTTTTTTCCTTGTGACAATGTAAAGTAATTGAAGAGCTTGTAAAAGCTGACTCAGAGCAGGAAAAGTAAAAGAGATGGTTGTGTGCGTGTTTTTAAGCAGTTATAAAAAAAACACTTCAGATGCATTCCCATGGCAGCAAACAGAGGCTGAAGGGCTCCAGCTCGCTGAAATGATGTTGAGGACTTCTGTTGTGAAGCGGCCTGTGGGGAGTTTAATGTGATTCAGCAGATGTGCAAACAGAGGGGGAGGAATTAAGGACAAGCGGGAGCTCTTTATTTCACCCTCCACCCTCCCAACTTTCCTAAGTAATACATTTCTACTAATATGGGAGTTTCTGATATATATATATATATATATATATATATATATATATATATATATATGCACTTGCATGACCTGAAAGCCAAACACGTGAAAATACAGCAATAAAAAGGAAGTCCACTGTAGCTTAGTCCAATTCATCCATTTATTGTATGGTAGCAGGTGGGGTCAGATTAAAGGAGTCGAGATTTAACTGGCTTGGCACAGTGGAGACAGCATACATTAGGAGGATGAGGGTTGTATGTGTCCTTGAAGCAAACGATCTGCATGGGCTCTTTTTGAAATGTGCGAAGGAGGTTATTCTATTGGAATAAGTGCATGTGAAACGCTGTCCTGTCCTTGTCTTGGCGAGCCCACTGCAATAACTAAAAAGTGCTCGAATTATCAGCAAAGACCCAAATCAACATTATTTTAGCTTGTCTTCCTGTTTCTGACTTCCATATGGTGTCTGTGTAAAACAAATCTTTAAAAACGGTCCCTAAATTAATAAGAACAAAAGTGATTTTATGTCTTAGATACTGCAGGGCACTGTATCAAATGTTTCTACTTCAAACAGCGTAGTTCTTCTTTCTGAATATTTTAAGCAGCAGATTGTTGCACATTTTCATGCTGTGCTAAGTAGCAGGAAGCCATCCTTATTGTAACAAAGAGATATCACCCAGTGGTCTGTAACACAGAGCAATAACCTTCATGAGGATTTGGCTGCAGAGGCGAGCCTTACGAGAAACACTGAGCTGGGCTCATTCTCAGCACTCTGATGGAGGCTGAAGGATTTCAGGCTCTTTATTGACACAAATGCAGTAAATGTAGTCGGTGCACGAGTGCTCAGCTCGTGCTGACATGGGTTGCTTTGCTCCACTGCATTATTACATTTGTATTAGGATTTTAGTCAACACAGCAGCAGCTACAGGTTACCTGGGATTTCATCACCGGGTCTGACCTCTAATATAATCGGCTCACTGTAGGACCAAAACAACAGCATCTGGGTAAGGTATGAAATGTGCTTTATTAGATGTGGGGGCTTGTAGATCTCCAATGTGCTTCTGAGCATCTTTCTCTCTGTTTTTTCTTCTTTCTTTTATAACCTTATCCCCAACTTGTTTCACCGCACAGAGGATGAATCACGTGGCAAGACCTGTTTCCTTCTTCTGTGTTGGCGGTGAGGACGTCAATATTTTTCAGCACATGTGTTTCATCTGTCGCTCTGAGGGCACCTGGGAATCCAGTAAGAGAAAGCCTACCGGTGCTGGCGTCACAGATGTTTTCTGCTTGCTGTAAACATGTGTGGCGTCCCAGCGGGCAAGGCACAGAGCGCCGGACACACGGCTGAGTTATTGTTCTCGTACCATCCATCTGAAAGAGTCAGGGGTGAAGAGCTGGCACACATTTAACAGGATGTAAGCAGGGAAATAAATGCAAGGCTTCTTAACTCGCACCTTTCTTGAACTTGTGAGCTTTTTAGTGTTTTAAATCCACCTGCGATTTAGTGCTAACCAAACCCCCAAATGTAATTGTACAATAACACTACAAGGTGCAAATTTGACTCCTTTGGATGTGCAGCTGAATATTTGTGTGGCTCATACTGTAACCCAGCGCTTGCACAGTGATTAATCAGATGTGGACCTTTGTTACAAATATAGTCTGTTATTGCACGCAACAAAGCTGCCTGTCACAAACGTCACCATCGTCAACGTACAAGAAAAGGAAAAGTTTGATCAACTCATTGCGTTTCTTCACCCGAACAAGAAGCGCTAAGGAAAAGAAGGAGCTGATTAGTGTAAATCCACACAAGCATAAACAGTCTTAATGCCAGATTTCACAGAGAGACGTTTTTCCCCCTCTGAGAAAGAACAGTCTGAAGATCCACATGAATAATCAAAGTTTTTTACGCTTTAGTGAGGAGATTTCGAATTTCTCTGAAACAACACATCTCCCTGAGCCTTTTCACACAAAAAAAATCACTATTTCCACGGTCAGCACCCGTCGCCACGCTCGGTCAACTCGTGCTGTTTTGGTGCAACACAAAAAGGCTCTGTTATATCAGCAGCAACACAAAGGTGCAGGCTAACCTCAAATGGAAGGAACAAACGAGCTTTGCAGGTATGCATTATGCACTCAGTGTTATCTGCTGGCTTCTGTTGACTTTAGTTAAGAACATTCCTCTGCCAGTCACAAATAAAATTAAAAAAAAAATCTGTAGCTGAAAGCTGCTTTATTTTCTATCTGCATAAAAATGTCGAACAAAATAAAACAAAAATCTGAAGCAATTACAGGTTTAAGTGTCTTAGTCATCTAAGTATGTCCATCAACATTGTGTTGATCATCAAAGTGTACATAAGGAAGCTAAAACCCATCAAGGGAGCACATGATATGCGAGAATGAAGGTTGTGACTAATCCTAGTGCTCGCGGCCCATATGCCGCCTCATATGCAACTCGTAAAATTGCATCGCACATGTACACAAATAAAGGGTGGTCCAAAAATGAACGTGGAAGAGTAGCTAGCAGTTGGGGGTTTAGCGTCACACCTGTGATTAGACTACTTCGGGTTTTGGAAGTACAAAAATCTCATCTGACTTTGTATTAACAGCTGAAAGAAGGGGGTGCAAGAAGCTTGAGTTGGCTAATCCCAATGTAAATGTTTGCACGTTTGCAGGTTCAAAAACCACTGGACTTCATGGAACAGGGTATGTGCTTTGTCCCTTAAGTAGGTTTGAGCAACAGACATGATACATTCAGAATCAGTTGTCTCTTCTCTTATTATTATTATTTTTTGTTTCTGTTTTGGTTTCTCTTTGTTGCAAGACAGTAAAATATAAGTTAGGCAGGCAAAGTTACATTTTCAGGGTTTGATTGAAGGACCTATGTACACAGGAAGCTACGCTCAGTCGAACTGTACATCATGACAAACTCACGGAGAGCCACGTTTCAGCGGCTCCTTTAAGAAAACCTTCATGAACCACAGACTTGAACTTTCTCTTGTTACGTCACCGTCAAAACACATGAGCCTATTTACAATATATTGCAACCTCGTGTCTGCTGAAACAACTCCGGTGTATCAAAAACTCCACCTCGGAGATTAGTTTTCATGGCAAATCACAAAAAAAAGGAGAAAAACAAGACAAAAGACACCCCCCTTCACATTACAAATTATTGAAGTCATTACAAAACTAAAGGGAAAAAGACAAAGTGCACAGTATAAAATCTGTCGTGCGTGTGTTTGAGAATGGGAACGAATTTGGAGCGATGCAGAGAGAGAAATAAGCAGAGAAGCTGTGTTTTCAGGCTTCCACAAACAAAAAGAAAAGTTAACATTAATCGAAATCTTACCCTAGTGGTCTGTGGTAAGACTCGTATCACATTTGATAAACTCAGACTTATTGTTTTTATTTCCCATCTTTTTGAAAACGTAACGTTCACCACAATATGTCCCAATCTTTGTGTCAGACACCCAGCAACCTTTCCGCTCAGTCCAGCCGTCTCAGACCTGCGACTCGAGATCAGCAACTCGGCACCGCTGAAAGTGATGTCAGCATCTTTTGACATAGTTTAGGACGATGCAAAGATTATATGCAACATGGACACACAAGCCGTGTCTGCAGACTGCTGAGAGCCTTTAAGGCGAGCGTGCCCAGCAGGACGGTTATGTCGGATAAAACTATCTGACCGCTTAGAGTTTAAAAAATAAATAAATAAATAAATGGCTTACAAGGGCACTGCAAATCTACATAAGCCGTAAAAAAAAAAAAAAAGCCATGCCACATTTACACCCTGTTAGGGCTATTCTGTCTTAAAGGGACATGCGCACAGAGGAGGCAAACGGACCGCTGAGAAAACAGCAGGGTTGGGAAAAGTCACTATGCAAAATGTCACTGGCTTTTGATTTCTGATTGCCAATTTGACAACGTAACAGCACACATAAGTTATTATTATTATTTCAACATTTCTGCCAGACTCAGTTCTAACTCTGTAACCTTCATGTTTGAAATTCATTTGCCAATTTTTCCTTTTAAATCATGTGATTTAAAAAAAAAAAAAAAAAGTAATACCAGAGTGGCTTATTTGCTGTGGGTTTTTTTTTTTTTATTACTTCACAAGTAATTCATTGTTCCCAACCCTATAAAGCGGTGAGTGTGGCAGAGCAGTCACATGCACACTACGGGAAATGTTCGGTTAGACACATAAGGACTAACCTTTAGCTCTCTGGCTGCTGGGTACTAAACATCACACAGAATAACAGGCAGCTGTGAGGGGAGGAGACTCACACGTCTAATGAAAGCACCGTTCACGCAGTAAAGTTGCATGATAGGGCAGAGGTGGCCTTTTTTTTCTTTCCTCATTTTAGGATTGACATTTGATTGACCAGCTTTAGCCTTCCTCTATGTTAAAATAATTAGTCTGTGAACAATCAACAGTGAGCAATATATGATCGATTATGTTTTTTTTCCTTCCACAATTGAGAGAGTTCTCTTTTTCTTTTTTCCTTTTTTCTTCTTCTACATGATATAATGTACTGCGCAGAATGGATACGCGCACATACTGGAAGCATAAATGTTGCCGAGGACATGCAAGTTGTTGAGTATACAGCAGAGCAAAAAGCGATGTTTCCCCAATATCAAAGTCTTCTTCATCTTCTCGGAACATCGTCCGTCGCTGAGATTTGAATCTTCAAGCGCGTGACTCTTTCTTCGAGTGTGGCTTGTTTCCCAGCAGGGCGTCCATCTCAGTAACGGTTTGAGGGGTCATTTGAGATAAAATCTAAAAGAAGGGGAGGATGGCATCAGCTTAAAGTGTCATCTGCTGTTTTTTTTTTGGGTGGTTCTTTTTATTGCGTACAAAACATAAAAGCATATTTGAATACAGCACATATTTACCCGGAGGGCACCCAGATTCTCAAGAAGCTGGTCTGTATTAGAAACACCCAGAAGTACTGAGCTGACTCCCTCACTGCGCAGACACCAGGCTGTAAAAAGAGCAAACCAGGAAAACTTTATTGCTGGAGGAATATCAGTTTGTAACCGAAGTAAAGTAGCTGATTTTTTAGACTTCTTTTTTTAAAAAAAATGTTAACAGATTTAACCAGTGGTTGGATTCCATTTGAAAGCCTTAATGCAGACCATACATATACAAAGCACTTAATTAACAAGATCACAGATTATGTAATGTTATTTTCATGCAGGAGACATAGATTTTCAACACTTCTCCCAGAACCGTTACAGCACTTCCTACCTGCGTGTGTACAGTAAGATTAAACATAATGAATCAGTCATTTAAGGAGTGAAAATCATGCAAATACGAATCAATTCAGTCTTAATCTGCAGTCACATGATGCGAAAACAAGCAAAGCTGCATCTCTGTATGTCTGCACTAAAAAATTAAGGCCGTTTGCTCGGATCATACCGATGGCTAACTGTGCAGCAGTGCAGCCCAGTCTGTCTGCCAGTAGATGGAGCTCCTTGATTTTAGCCAGCTGCCTCCGACCCTCCTCACTGTTCACTCGCTCCTTCAGCCACTGGTACCCCTTCATCAGGACCAACATGGAGAAAGCACTGATTCACACTGTATGCCGATAAAATCAAGAACTATAGTGAGGCTGATGTGGAGCCAGAAGAAGTGGAAGATCAAACTGACCTTCATTGCTGCTCTGGAGCACTCCGGTACACCATCACTGTACTTGCCTGTGATTAAACCACAAGCGAGCGGAGACCAGGTCATCGCTCCAACACCTGACAGAGCGAGGAAAGTGTGAATGAAACTAATGAAACTTAATTAAAAAGAAGAGATAAATGTTGCTGTGGGATTTTTGGATGCCTGACCGATCTTGTGGTAGAGTTCAGGAAGCTGCACTTCCACTTTGTCCCTCTGGAAATAGTGATACTCTGCCTGCTCGCACACAGGTGGTATCAGGTTGAACTGGCGTGCCACTGAGTATGCCTCCTGGTGCCGCAGAAATGGAAACACAATGCAATGGTAAGTGATCAGCGTTATCTGGAAAAAAAAGCTGACACTCGTGAATTTGTGAAGAGTAAGACTTTAAGAGTGAGAGCTCAGCACCATGATTTCCATTGCGCTCCAGCGCGAGGTTCCCCAGTACATAGCCATACCCTGGTTTATTACAAACGTCATGGCCCGTACAATCTCTGCAAATCACAGCACAAGACATCTCACTTAAATTACATTCATTTGACAACGCATCTGATTAAAGCTTATTTCCACAAATAAAACATACTACCATACAAAAACCCTCCATATTTGTGCTACAACAGTAATAAGCGGTTCAAACTGACCTTCCATCGGACTGTTGACATCATTTCTGTTGGCAAAAACGATGTCCACATAATCTAGCTGGAGTCTTGATAGGGATCCTCGTAAACCTGTGATAAACACGAGTCAATTATTGGACTAAGGGTCATAACTTTAAGGCACAGTGATGTTTTGAGCCACTGCTACACAACAGAGAGTCTAATTACAGTGTCAATAGCTTTGCAGTTATTTGGCAATAAACCAAAGTATCAGGCTGCATTATATTGATCTGGTAATCATGCTCAATGAAGCGTAAGGGAAGGACCAAAGTTATTACATTTTTTCCTGATTGAGACATGAGTGTGTGTTTGGAATTTCATGGAGTTTCATCCAGTAGATCTATAAATACGAACTTCATGCTGGTGCCTAATCTTAGGCCAGATCACTAAAGTGATTTATTTTTTACATTTTAAGTTTACATGGCATCAAAACAGCATTCAGCTCCTCCCAAGATATTAATGATTATCCTCAGTACAGTGTGCTGGTGGAGGGTAAAATGAGTGATTCCGTTTTATGTTCGATTTTCTGCTTCTCAAATGTTCTGGGCAAGCGTCTAACCTTGGGTAAGTCAGCAGTTGGACTTTTTTTTTCCTGAGCAAAGTGAAAAATAGTGCATAGAGTCGAAATCTGAGCGTTGACCCTGCACGCGGTGCAAGCCTTAAGAGCTGCACGTAGTTCACTCATTATGCAACGGCCCCAAATCAAAAGCTTCATGACAATGACATAAAAAAGTCATTCAAGTCCAAGGTAAATGGTCATCCTGCGGCCGTGCTGCTTACAAAAGGAACAAAGACCACCACCATATCCTTTAGCTTTTTTAGGATTACTTTTGGAACCGATGAAATGGCTGGAAAACAGCAATCAAGACATGTACCTTCACCTGACCTCTGTATTTTCTTTGACCCAACAAATCTGATGACAGGCCTCTGAAACATCCTACCCATCAACATCTGCACTATAGCTTCAAAGTGAATGCACCTCATATCCCAATAGTGTCCACTGACATCACAGTTAAAAATGAAGTTGTGCTTACTGTGACGTGTAACACGGAGCTGACTGAGTGAGTCAAACAACGCTCACACTAAAAGGTAAAGGGGGCTCCGAATGAATGATAGCAACCACATCATTAGTGGTTGAAGTAACACACAGGAAAACATGCCATACAAAATAAAGATGCAGTGCAACCTAATAAAGCAAGGCTTTCATTTATAGTCTTTAATGTATAATAAGCCTAAAGCTAACGCAGAAGTCTTCTGCCTTTTTTTATATATGTAAATCACCACTTCAGTTTATATCAAAATTCTGCCAGCTGTGCGCTAAGTTTCACCTCAGCTAATTTGAGTCATTGAGTGAGAGATCCCCACAGTATCTATGGTGATGTTGTGGTCCAGCTCCAAATGACCCACTTTCTATTTTAAATTGTCAGTTTAAAGTCAAGCTGCAGAAAAATATTTATCCAATGTCTTCGCCTCTCACCGCCAACCAGTCGTGGCAGATGGCTGTCCCTCCCTGAGTCTGTTTCTGCTGAAAGTTTCTTCCTGTTAAATGGTAGTTTTTCCTTCCCACTGTCGCCAAAGCACTTGCTCTGTTCGTCTTCTCAGTATTATTGTAGGGTATTTAACTTACAAAATAAAATGCCCTAAGGCAACTGATGTGTGATCTGTTGAATTTTCTATAAATATAACTGAACTGAAATTTATTTAAATTGCTTTCAACTGGACCAGAATAACCCCTTATTTGGTTTACACTTTGCAAATACATGAGTAGACTGTACCTTCAATAATGTGCTTTCTGGAGAGTCCTCTCTCTGTCTCTGCCCTGTGAAGTTGTGAAAATACAAATCATTGATCCTCAGTTAAAATGATGAATGGATTGAAGAAATGTGAAGAGTCTAGTGTTTTAGTCTTATACTTACTGGCCTCCCCAGTAGATTTTTGTCGTAATGACAAAACTTGAACGTCTGGCAAGGACAGGAGTCGTGAGTATTTTGATTGCAGCATAACATTTAAGTTAAGGGAATCAGCTCATCCTAAATCTAATAGTACGGACAGTCTTTCTCTCTTTCTGGTGTTAAAATTAAAACATTTTATTACCAATATGTGTCTCTTAGGCAGCTGGGTGAGTCAGCCACCATCTCTGATCAGGGAATTTAACATTTTTATCCTTTTTAGTCTCTCTGAGGATAAAGCTCTACATTTTTTCCCCAAGTATGGCTTTCCCTTGAGAGAATTTAATGGTGTGCCGCTATCAAAAGTAATAAAAACATGTAGTAATGCATTTCATCTCAGGAAGGGATTATTAGGGATTATTTAAAGTAAATCTGTGATCTGGTCGAGTTAAAAAGGTTTGCATGCCTGTGAGTCAGTTAGGAAGAATGAGTAATCTCACCTCCAACCTTTCTTCTTGATGATGTTCCCTAGAGTAATTTCCGCCCTGTGGAGAAACACATCATTGGTTGTGACGGGCTGAGGCTAATAAACTTTATTTGTATGTAACGTTTAACGAGAGAGTTGATAAAGACACGCAGACCAAAGAAAACCAGATTAATGTAGAGAAGAAGAATGGAAAACGGCAGACAATAAAAGACGACGTCACATAAAAACAGGTTTAAATTTTTGTATTTGCTGTGAGAGAAATCAGACGATTTAAAAAAAAAAAAGTTTAATTGAGGCTCAGGAGAGGAAAGTGAAGTCTGACCTTCCAGAGGCGTACACCTCCGCTGTGTCAAACAGGTTCACTCCGTTCTCATAAGCTACGGTCATCAGGTTCTCTGCCATCTGAGAGAACACAAAAACTGAGACTGAGAGAAGCAGACGGCGGATAAATTCCAATTACCCAGAGGTCGTTCATGAAGGGCACTACTCAGGGAGGATAATACAGACAATATCTCGCCAAGCTACAGCAGTCTTAAGGCCTGTCACACATATTCCTGCGATCGTGAACACTGAGATTTGTTTACAGTGCGCCGAACGGTGTCACACAAAAACCAAACGAGTGAAGGTGTGCGGGAATCGATTTCTCATACAAACACAGAGAGAGAATGCTCACTTCATCAGAGATCTGCGATCCAAATGTCACCCAGGTGCCTGAACAAGGAGAGAGAGGGAGAGACAGACAGACGGATTTTATTTAAGAGTTTGAAGCTGAGCTGAATATTTCCCTGCCTTCATCCCAACTTACCTAACCCGAGACAGGAAACACGTAGGCCAGATTTTCCCAGGTTCCTATAGAAAGGGAAAAAAATCAGGAGGTTAGATGAGAAATGCCTGTAAAGCGCACACACACACAAAATGTGTGGGCAGTTGGAATATATCTGGACATACAATCTTCAAACACAGTAAGTAAGATGTACGCATGTGAGTGATGAGCAATCCTCAGTAGGGAGACACTGTGGTTAAGCAGTGATGAGACTAAGAATTGCAGCCTTTCGAGCTACTTGTATCTCTAAGTGGAGTTTAAAAAAGATGGCAGCTGCAATGTTACACTGTATTTAACACACATTTTGTCTTATTTGTTTCTACCCAAGCCTCCGAGCCATCTGAAGTAGTTTCGGTTTATTAATAATCACATCCACTCACAACTACATTACAGCGTTATAAACTATTTATTCACGTCTATGAGGGAGCTGGCTCACTGCTTTACTGGACACATCAGGATTTGAAAGCTAAATGTCGTCTTAATATGGCGATGTTGTTGATGAGATCCTGATTATTCTGTAGCAGCATGTAACACAAACCTGGTGTCACATGTAAAACATAAGTACGACACAAAATTAAAAACCTGACACAGATGTAATTTATTTCTATCGTAGTCTCCGACACTTCACTCCTCCACTGCAGCTGCTGAGTGAAAGTCTTTCTCGCCTCTGGTAAAATGACTTCCTCTGTCTAATTATTTCTGAACAATTGACCTTTCATCCCTCGTATGTTAGCAGTTCAGTGTATTACAGTGGGCCAGTGAAACACCTGGAGGGGACGGAGCTCAGCGCAGTTAGAGAGTCCCGGCAAAAGCTTCTTTGGTCTGCACCATAAATGGCTCAAAAATGCTCTGTGAGCTAAAGAGGAGTCCATTAACTGACATGCCACATCTGATTATTCAGACAGCTGAATTTTGAAGGGCAGGCGGGGGAGAAGCAGAGAGCTGCATTTCTGACCACAGGAGCATGTACAGCTGAAAATGATGTGGGCTTCATGCTTTGCTCTCCTGTGTGCTCTCCCCCATTCTAATTAGCCGGGGAGCCAGCTGGAGAGCCGGCAGAACTGCAGTGCACCTCGCTGCTCGCCGTCTTTTCATCTCCAGCGCCTCTCCCCTCTCGGCTTGTCTGCCTGCGTCCACCGCGAAACAGCCAAATGCACAAAGACAGACTGTCAGAGCATTTAGACTCAGTCGAACAAGTCCCGCTTTTATTTTCCTGGTCTATTTTCTATTCCCAACCTTATGCTATTTTTAGATTCCTGCATATGTAAGCATTTGTTTCATGCTCTTTATGTGTGTGTGTGTGTGTGTGTGTGTGTGTGTGTGTAGTGGGGGCATCAGTCTTTATGTGAGCACTCCATGTGGGTGTGAAATACATATTGTTTGTGTCATTACGTTAAACTGTTAAAAAAGCACACAGGTGGAAGGTCAGGAAAGCTATTTAAAGGGAAATGTGTCTGCGGGGTTTGGATGTAGCTGATTCCTTGTATGGTAAGCTGGCTTTTCTTCGTGGTTCGTCAACCAATGACAGCTCTGTCTGTTCTCTCACGCTGACAGCCACTTTGAACATTGGGAGTAAATTTAAATGAGGCACATGGGAAAAACATATTTCAGAGACTGGGTTATTTCAAATGAGCTACCTGAATATTTTACCATTTGTTTTGTTCGTTTTTGTTGGCTTTTCTTTTTTTTTGTAGTATCCATCAAATCAGTCCTTTTTTGTCTCAACTTTATTTGGATGAGAATAAAGGGGATTTTATTTATTTTTTGTCAAGCAACATTTGACAAGGTGGGGCCAATAACAGCATCCGGAAAAAATATTCCCTACAGTTTTAATCAGCTTCTAAAGCAAAGCTTGAAACTGATTCAAAATTGCTTTTGAGGTAGCTTCTGTATCTGCACACCAGGAGCAAATAAACGATATGGTTTATACCCAACTTTATTTTTGTTTATTACCTTCTTTTTTATTATTATTTTTAGGGAACTTGAGAAAAACTAATTAGAATTATGCATAATGGCTTTGAGCTGTGAATTAAGGACAATAAAAATCTGTTCCCCAGCTTAGTCACACACCTTCTGTCCATACTTTCCTTTTCACATTGGACCAGGACGGCAAACAGAAGGCTTACGTGTGAGGAAAAAACACATACCACCAAAACATGAGTCAGCATTCGGTGGAGTGTGTCAAGCATCCAGTGGCATACGGATGTTACACAAATGTTTTCTTCTCCTTCTTCTGTTAAATGCTCTTCTATCCGATATGCTTGTTAAAGATGAGTGCATGAAGCTGACAGCCTCGTGTTTGGTGAACGCTGCTTGTGAACGCATCATGACAGGGAGCAAATTTGAAACCGGTGTGCATTACTGGGCGAATTCCACAATTGCCGAGCCACATAAAAATCCCATTTTTATGTCTGTGTGTGCGCGAGTGCTTCTGAGCAATAGAGGATGTCACTGTTTCCATGTGTGACAACTGGCCGCCCCCTCCCTTGCGCTCAACTCCGCCGCTCTCTGCAATGCTGCAGTCTGCTAAATTACTATCAGTGAGTCTGGAGAAACACATGCTCTGTCTTTCCTCGCACTATCTCCCTATTGACAGTCTTTTCCCACTATCTCCCGCACGCAGTACACCCAGACGCTCGGCCTATATTTCATCTGAGGCGGATGTGAGGGACGCTGTGCAATAAACGGAAAACATCTATGCTGTGCATGTGTCATTATGGGGAGGGGTTTGATGCTTTCACGTGAATATTCACGCTTGATGGGAATTGCATTGGAACGCAGGCACAGTTCCACATGCAGACATGCATGAATGCACTCTTGAGCAGGGCACACAGATGCTTCTCTATAGCCTTTATAAGTAGGTCTTCCAGTGTTTTCTTCTCTATTTTTTCCATTGCCATAAATCATGATCTCCAAACGAGATGATTGTAGCAACTTGGCTGCCTCGTCCATACATTATTAACGCTGGAGAGAGAGAGACAGAGGAGACACACAGGTGCTCCGTCACGGTTTAGTCAGCATTTTAACCTGTGCTGACATTCACAGTTAGTTTTCACCTGAGACAGGAGGAAGACACTATATACAGATGGTTAGGTGCTAATGGTGGACTTTTTTTCTCCCCCTTCCCTCTGCAGTTGTCATAAAATGCCACACACATGCTGAGCAGGCTCTTCTCCAGAGGGAAGACCTAGATATTAATAACACTCACGTCAGTTTTATGTGTATGCTTAGACACACATTTTCTGAGCACAGAGTGTGGGAAGATGGTGGACTGTCTGTTCTCTTTCAGTAATGCTGCACACACTGTTTTTGTGGCTTTAAAGGGTCACTTCACCCAAATTACAGAGAACAGATTTTTCTCACCTGTGCCTGCTTCTACCTAAATGGAGTGGGCAGAAGTTATGGCACTAAAAAAAACGCCACCACAAACTTTTGCTTTGCTTGTCATTCTCAATAATCCAGATACATGCCAACAGAGCTACATTTTTGGGTTTATATGACAAATGAAACCAAATTAGCCACATGGCCTGGCACTAATCAAAACCCCAGCATCTAAGAGTGTACTAATTATTGATGTAGCTATTTTTAAAAGCATTAGCCTAAACAATGGACCCTTCATGTAAATGTGATTTTTTTAATTCAGCTATATTAAAACAGTTAGGAAATCAGGTCTGTCCTAATTATAAAATACACATGCTGTGCAGGGAGCGAATGGAGAAAAAGGGGCACAAAGACACACACACGCACAATCTCAGCTGCTCTCCTCCAATTCTGCGTATCAGCTGCTGACACTTTATTAGTGGTCCTGACTCTCCCGTTAACTAAAAATGCATGTAATGAAGTGGTGCAGGAAAGAGCTCACACAAGCTGAATTTGACACAATGCGCTGTCATTACTGTTTATTCCAAGTTTGGGAACACACGTGACCTGCGACAAAAAAAACCCCCAAAAAATGTTCACTCGCCCCAACATGTAATCAAATGTTAATGAAATTCGCTCGCTGAGAAGGTCGCTGCACTCTGCCTCTGTTTCATGTCCGCTGGCAGACGGATAAAGACGAGTATTTGAGGGATGTGGCGCTTTCCGGATCTCATGCCCCCGTGAGTGACAGCGCAGTGAATTCAAAGTGATTGAATGCAATCGCGAGCATGTTTTTGAGTATCGCGCCGTCCTCCGGTTTTCTTTGGTGTTCCTGTTTCCCTGTGATTTAAAACAGCTCAACTACTTTGCCTTAATGAATTTTGCAGTGTATTACACGGCAGGCAAATGAATGCTACCAAGATTTATTTAAATAAATGAATATATTAAAACACTGAAAAGAGTTTCAAATAAAAGTAAGATTTTAAAAGAAGAAAGAGGAATTGATATCATCTAATTAAATGCCTTTTGAGTCTTTTCCAGAGCATGCGGACACTTGTTCATTAGGCTGCCCTCTGCTCTTACATAATAACAACATGCGGCCATGATGGCTCTGCCAGAAGACAATACCAGTCTTTGACTTTGATGAGACAGCCTTACTCCGAGGACGTGATGTGGATTTTCTGGCCGCGATTACGATGCCTCTCAGTTAAGAGTAAGCCGCCAAATGCAGTCAATTATTGACAACTCTGAGCTTCATCAAACAACACTGACACGCAGGTCACTTTGCATTTTGAGAGGATTAAGTTGCCCGCTGCATACACTTAATCAAGTCCCAACAAGCAGCTGCACACATAATAACAGCCTAGATATTGTTCAGATGCATGATATATGCAGTAATTATAACATTAAGCACCGTACAGCGTGCTGTAGTAGTGGGTGGCAGATGAAAATAAGCAGCCACAGTTTAGCAGTCAGTAAACAGATCATGGTTTGGATTATATTTTGGTTAAAATCAAGCAAGTGAACACCCGGCGTTACTTTGCCTAAAACTTCCCAGACCTCAAAGTGAGTCACTAATCTGCCCAGTCAACTGGAACCTCTCCTGAAAATAAATAAATAAATAAATAAATAAATAAATGTCCCAGAGCGACAGAGGGGAGAGCTGAAGGTCAAGGTTTTTGCAGCCCGCAGTCGTGTTCTCCTCCCTGCCACACAGGCCATTTATTTCCCGTGGTTAATCATGACAACAGCGTGAGGTCAAAATCACTACATTATCGCTTCACCTGCCGGTTACGATGAATATTTTAGTCGCTGCTGGGGATTTGTTACACTTCGCTTTGCCTTCGGTGGCACGCGTGTGAACGGCGCGTGGAGTGAAATTAACAAAGCGAGCCGGTGACGCCGCTGTGCCGTCAGAGCGCATAAACGCGGGCGAGATAAGAATCTGAATGCTAAGAAGAGGCACGCGGCGAGAGTAATAACACTCAGGGTAGGTCACCGTCTCGCAGCACTAAATGAGCATGAGATGCGTGTTAAAAGTCGACAGGGCCGCTCGACGCCAAAGCTTCAGCTGCTGCGACTACACTGAGATTTCCACCTTCCGCTCCTCCAGACAACGACACCTCTCTGCATGGCTGAATGTCAGAACACTTCAAATCCTCATGAAAATACATGAAGGCTTTGTTCTCCAGTTTAACATGCAACCCAGTATCAGGTATTATTATGAACGCTACATCTTCTTTTTCTTGTTTTTCTCTTTATGGTACAGCTGAGGTTTTTGTTTGTCGTCTGCTTTAACTGGAGCAGCATGTCCTAAATGTTTAAAAATGTAGAAACAGCTTGGAAATACATTAGTTTGGCAAAATAATCTGAAATCAGGGAACTTTTGTAGAGCTTAAGATTTTGATCTGTAGCACGAGTACAGCCACATCACTAACAGAGAGCGGTTGCTTTGCACCAAAGCAGATGATAGAGGTCAACTGGTGCACCTAAGGTGACAGAACTTAAAGCTCATTGATTAACAAGGTCTCTATTACTTGATTAATCCTTGCAAAAGCCAAAGTGCAAAAACACCACAGCAATTCCCATCAGGTCACAGACTCTTCATGGAACCAGCAACAGCTCCTCGTCTCCAGTCTTTGGTCTAAGCTGCTGGCTGTGATGTCAAACATCATGTGCGAGTGTCATCAATAGTTTGTTCTCACTCTTCACAATCACATGTCTTTAAGTTTAACTTGAGTTCTTTTAGATACAGTAGAACGGCATTCTTGGGTAATCGCTCCTAAACTCCTTCATGTCTTTCCAGCTGTCCTGAACTTATTTTGATTTTCTCACATCTTGGCTCTTTAACAATAATACTTTGTTTCACAGTTTACTGCATGTCAGTGCTGAATGTTTTATCTGAGTAGGGCTTCCCTATTCACATTCTCCATCTCTCAAGCATGCATTAAGATTTATAGGCATCCGCCACAGACACAGCGTGCCCCGCGGCCATCTGTGAGGAACAGCGGTGGATAGATCTATGGTCTTTTCCAGTATTAATGTAAATCAAATTCCCTTTTCTTTTTTTTAAACTCATACCAAAAAAATGTTTTAAGAAATTCATGATGCACAGATATACCATATTTGATTCTAATTCATGTGAATTTTAATTTGCACAGACAACTTTGTGAATGATGCTTTTAGATAAATTCTCTTTTGAAATATTTAGGTGCAAACATGACAAAAATGCGATTCCAGAGGAAAGTCGAATCATTTTTGGCGTTGTCTGTGAAATGTGCATTATCTTGTCATATCTTTTAATTCAATTTTCTCAAACTTGAGCATATTGTGCCAAATGGAACCATAAAATTAGGCCATCTGGACAGTTTGGTGTTGAAAACAGAAGGTTTAGTTACTTTAAAAATAGACGTTTTGCTGAGTGACAGAACTGACCGCTACAGTCACCTCTCCATCAGCTCGAATGCATACCCTGTGGCCACACTGAACACACAGCATATTGCACACGCACACAGACACAAACACACACACAAACCAGAATGCTGCAGTGCACTGTGAGGGAGTAAAAAAGGGCAGCATTTGAAAAGAAAACAGTGAGAAGCTTAAACAAGATCAAAGAAAGAAGATAGAGAGAATCGCAAAGAAAGACTCTGAGCATCTGTGACCTGCCTGTGAGTGATCAATACTTGGGTTAATGAGACAGAAGGGCCACAAAGATGTGGTCAACGCAAGCAGCAGCATCCAGAACTGGAAATAGAAACCAGCGCTGGAGTGCCAAAAAATGCAGTTCCTCAAATGGCCACTTGAGGCTGCCTACAAGAGTGACTCAATCTCCCACTGCGTTTAAACAGCATTATAGGGCATGTTTACAGCCTGGCACATTGGTCTCCTTAACTCATTTTCACCATCTAAATATATAATATAATATAAGTTCATTTATACTCAACGTTATCACCATTGAGCAGAAGCTGGGAAATGTTTCGTCACCCATCATGACCTCTTCTGTGTGTTTGTGCCCCCCTGGAACATTTTTAATGCAATCATCTGACAAGTCACAGGGCTCACTGTGTGGTTAATGACACCAACAAGAGATCTGTGCTCAGGTGTTTTTTGCAGAGTAATATTCTTTTATTCTATTTCTATGTTACTTAGCAATAATTAGCAGATATCTGTTTCTGCGCGATGCAGTTACACAGTCTCTGGACACACCTTTGTATTCCAGCCATTCATCCAAACATGGTCAAATCCGGGACTCCACAAACCAGTGGATGACACCACAGTGGCCATGGCCCACTTTTCTATATATCTATATAGTTCACGGGTGGTTTAGAGTGAAGGCAGAAGCCTGCTTCCTTCCTGACCTCTGTGTAATTGTAATAACGGTGTGAAATGAGGAATGTGCGGCCACCACGACGCCGCCACAACCAGACTGTTGTGGTGCAGGTGGTGGAGCTTTGAGCATACTCAGTTAAGGAAAGGACTGATAAGCGACAGCAGTGCTGGCTGATTAGAAAATAAGACAAAAACTAAAGGCAATGCCTGGGGTGTTGCCAATGGCAACTGGAAGTGGCCATATGCTGTATAGACTTATTGTGCTGCTGCACTCCCTATTAGTGACACTTTTCTAGAGACGACAGAACAACCGGAAAAATCCAGCCCAATCATAAAGTCCTGTATGTGTGTGATTCTAAAGGGAAAAAAATAGGAGTGGAAATATCCTAGTTTTGTCCTGTGCCTTATTCCCTTTTTAAGCATCTTATTAAGTGGAAACTAAATTGACTGAAGAGAATGGCAGCAATTCAATCAACCTGATTACCAAGAAACCAGGTCGTTAAAACTCTCCTCCTAGTTCTCTAATTTTACAGCCCAAAGATGGAAACACGGTGTGAGCCTATGGAAGTCTGCAGCCTAATGTTAAAGTGCATGCTTTGTGCTTTCCCCCCCTTTTTTAAAAAAATGTATGTTTATGTATAAATACGAGCCTCCTTCATGCATGAGCTGTGCATGAACAGCTGTCCTTGTTTAGCTTCAAGCTCTAATCCATCAAAGGTAAACCACAAGTTTGCCAACAAACTAAAAGAGGAAAAACATACATTGCATTCTTGTCTTGTTGTTTATCTGGTTGGATTTCCTTCCTACTTTATGACTCAGACCTGGTGTGTGTGCAGCAGAGATTTTCTGTGCATACGATGGTCTCCTGCAAGGCTATTTTATGAAAGTACATGTGTTTAAAACCTCTAAGAAAAGCCGGGCGTCCTAGTGTGGTTTCAGGAGAAGCTGTTATTGGAGGAAAGCTTTTTTTGTATTATTAATCTGCTGAAATGAGAAAGAGGCTAACGCAAAGTCTGTGGCTAATGCTCCCATATGCATACTGTCTGAAATATTGTGATAGCATTAGGGCTATATAGTATGACTTATGTAAGCATTTTTTTTTATTTATATCCATAAGCGCTTTTAGGAATAAATGTCATATTTTTGTAATGTCAGAGAAGTCATTGCTCTCACTGAGGTGTTTCTCATCTGGCTAATGGATATGTAGGCAGTCTGCACAGTCTGCTCACTGGTGATATGTTTGGTGACAAGCTAACCTCGAATTCACCTCACATCTCAGCAAAGAGACTGGCAGAACTAGGAATAATGAAGGCCCGGCAAGGCAGGTAGAGCCTCATTGTGAAGAAGAGGCCCAACACCTTGTTTCTGGTGGAGGACTTTCATCTCTGGTGGAGGTCAAATGCCACAGTGATCAGAGTGAAATAAAAGCCATCTCTCCAACCAGTAAAGCTCCGGCTCCTCGTCTCCCCCAGTCAGGCTCATACTCACCTGTACTTCATATTGGTGTGGCGCCCAATAGCCTCCTTCATGTGGGCGTGACCCTGAGGAGTCTGACGAGACCCGGAACCCTCCCTGGTCTTGACAGAACCTTGAGACATGTAGTTGCCATTGCTCCCTTGTCCACTGCTTCCACCTCCGCTTCCTCCTCCACCACCACCTCCACTTCCTCCTCCACCTCCTCCTCCACCGCCACCACCTCCCCCTACTCCGCCACTGCTCCCTCCAGGAGGTGGAGCGGTGCGAAGGCCACAAAGCCGGTCCTCGCTGCGACTTTTGAGGTTGTGCTCAGTGCATGCAAAAGACACCTGCATCCTGGCAGCTGATGTCTGTGTCTCTTATTCTGAGAGTCTGAGTATAGGGTTGGGTTTGTTTTTTGTCTTTTAAACAAGGAGTCACACAAACAGCAATGTCTACAAACTGTTGGTGCTGCTCGACACCGTTTCCCGTCGTGCTGTTGTGGCAGCGCCGTGATGCTTATACAAAAGGGCTCAGACAGGGCAGGTCAAAGATTTTGGCTCAGAGTTGGAGGGAGCAGGCGAGAGTCCAGCCTCTAAACATGACACACACAGAGTTACCGTCTGCTCAGTCTCCTGTCTGGTGATGCAAACCTGGCAAAAAGGCTCTCGGAGTTTTCACACTCACACGATGCATCAGGGCTGCCCTCCAAAAATCATCAGGGAGCTTGTGTGCTCGCAGCAGTCCTCAGACGAATTTGGGGATGTGGCAGTTCTTGGGAAGCCCCCCCACCCTCCCACCCCAATAAAATCTCAGTGCAATAGATGCCCTCCCTGGAGAGTGGCTTCGTCCGACATAACATGCACGGGCTCTGTATGGCTTATGTAGGGTGATAAAGCACTTGCCAGCTTGCTGTTTTCTCTTCAGCTGAGGTTTGTTGAGACTGTCTTGAGCTGAGGAGCTCCGGAACATGCCGCAGCAATGACACAACCACAGCTACAGGCATCCTCACACCTCGCGTCGAAATCACTCATATTTCTCCCCACCTTTTATTTTACTGTCGCAAGGTGGGTGAGCAAAAGGGAAAAAAAAAAAAAAAAAAAAAAGATCGGGCTCAATAGCTCGAATTTACATCGCCGAGGAGAAAAGTCAGATCGGGGGTAAAGACACTCAAACCCCACCAATGCATCATCACCAAGCGGCTTCACGCAGCATCCAATTGATGCAACAGCGATGGAGAAAGAAGAAGAAGAAGGGAAAAAAACCCAACAAAATCAGCAAGCACGGAGCCGGTTCATCTTTAGCTTCAGTGTGAGAAGTTGTTCACATACCGGCAGCAGCGGTAACTGTGCACGTCTCCCGTTGTTCGCCAGGATCTCAGGGTGCGCGGATTTGGGGAAAAAAATGCCGGCATACTGGCCCCAAAATCAGCTGCAGCAGACATTTCAAACGCTCGGTGCCGCCTCTCGGCTCTCCAGCATCATTTGGAGACCGCCCCCCCCCTCCTTTTTTTTCTCCACAGGCTTCAAAACGTTCACGACACACAAGCAGTGTGGGGGTTTGGATAGATACTCCCTCTCCCTCCCTTTCTTTCGGGTGTGATCCACATTTTTTCATCACACCGATGCGCACACATTTCATCACAAAGGCACACATTAGGCTATACTTACTCAACCCCCTCCCCAAACCATCTTTTTTCCCTCCATAAGATCCAGAATTCTGTCTTCCCACCACTCCCATTATTCCTATTCTTCCTATGCGAAACATTGCCCTCCCCAATGATAGCTTGATTTGCCATCAATGACCCAATCACCAGAATTACACTCATTACTACCTCTGAGCAAACAGAGGATAGATGGTTTCTAAGTCACAATACATCACATCACGGGCATAGCACGGCAGGGCATATCAGATCATCCTGCAGCCCATCATAATGAAATGAAATGGATGTGTCATTTTGGTGGCCAAGCAATGATAATAGCCCCTTCCAGGCTTTGTTTACCATCTAAAGTGTGATGCCATATCCTTAGAGAGGACTGTCAATCCAAAAGGCTTTACTCTGTGGTTAGTACTTGCCCCGCTAAGTCTGCTTCACACAGCAGGACGATGTGCAAAATACCCCACATTTGTCACCATTGTCAATTTGGTTTCACATCTAGTGTTTTGAAGCAGATCTGCAGTCCCAGAGCAGATTGCAGGGCATCCACTGCCAGCAGAATGTGACTTTGAGTTGGCAATCAGCTCTTTCTAAAGAACCATTCAGCACAAGTTTGGACGGGGAAGTTTCCAGCTGTACAGGCAGAGAGAAAATACGAATGCTGCCCGTGGTGGCGCTTCAAAAGAGGAGAAGATTTAATTACTTCCACTTCACTGTTAAGGCGCTTATTTTCCAGGAAGCACATTATTTTTGTATAG
Source organism: Simochromis diagramma (assembly GCF_900408965.1). NCBI lineage: Eukaryota > Metazoa > Chordata > Actinopteri > Cichliformes > Cichlidae > Simochromis > Simochromis diagramma. The sequence continues at coordinate 2,025,284 of NW_024386883.1, forward strand.
CCAAACTTTTGCATAATCATGTCGACTTCTTTATCTTCATCTCCCTGTAGGCTTAACCTTCCCCTTCACTCCAAATAATGGCCACTGGCATCACCGTATTACACAGTAATGACACTGACTCAGTCTGTTCTCCACTTCAGAAGCTTACAGCGCTAAAACCTCGGGACACAACCAGCACTTGTGAGCCTCATGTTGAAGTATTTGGGTGGAGAAAGACCAAAAATGAGCACATGTGTGGTGCATCCTTATTTTCCTAGTAATGATAAGGTTATAGAATCAAATTATCAGAAAATAAGGGGATACAGTAGATGGCTTTTTTTCTTCTCAAGCTGGATTATACAAGAGTTCTATAATTTGAACGTCCTTGAAAAGGTAGGTTATTCATGCAACTCAGACTCAGCGTAAAAACTCATCACAAAGTGTGACTTTCTGAGCTATAATCCCCTAAAATCTGCCAAACCGCACTTTGATAAGTGCTTGCAAGCATATTCCTTTAATGCTACAGAATGAAATGACCTGGACTTGCCTGTCACCCTTTTGGCTCCATTTTCACCTAAAAACAGAACAATTCGACGTAACCTGGTAAATAGAGAAATAAATAAATGTGTAAATGTCTTTTTAAAGCAGGAAGAAGCAAGAAAACTCGTCTCCCATGGTGGTGTTCATGTTGGTTTTGACACGCTTGAACTAAAATAGCACTAAAGAACGCTAAGAAGTGTTTGCAGGTGTGCCTCAACATGAAATTCGCATGACGTTCTGAGAAAGCTGATGGCGTTGACCCTATGACTTTGAAGGCATCTTATTTCTCCTTGCGGTTTTTATTCAAAAGTAATTCAGCTCCTTGAAAAGAGGACAGAATTCCTTTGATATAATCCATGAAGATTCACACATGTTCGAATCTGTCTGACCTATTAGCTTCGTTTCATTCGGCCCTCGTTGTCTGTTTTTCAGAATCTAAATAGCTCACATTTCTGCAGCTCAAATGTTTGTTTCCAGCTAACCCGGGAAAACGAGAGAGAACGTCAAGGTAGATGCTGGCTTCTGTTTTGATTACAGGTAATCATTTTCTGTCAGGAGGGAGTCCAGATCTCATGCAAATGAAGGCGCACAGAGGCTGTGGAAACAACTTCCACTGCAGGCTCTGTGGGGCAGTTCAAGTGATGGAAGCGGTTCTGCCAGAGGTGGTCGAATCAACTGAATCATACTCTGGTACGCCGTTAGTTTGTTTCAGCTATCAAAATGTATGCTGCCAGTACAAATGTGCTATAAAGTAAGTCCTAGATCTGAGCATAAAAATGATGTGAAATCGCAAATGATACCCCTTGGCCTGCACTATTGTCCCTCTTTCTGCTTTTGAGTCATTGGTCACAGACTTGTCTTCACACCATGATGACGCTGCCACCTAGAGGCAACTGTGCTGGAGACTAGATGACTGTGTTTGCATGTTTTGGATGTGTTATAGCAAATAAAATGACAAATGTAATGGAATCTGTACTCAGTATTTTAGTATGATGGTGTTTAAGCAGTAATAATGAAATATGCAGCAGCTTGGCCTGTATCTTCCTCTTCTCTGCAAGCACCCCACCCCTCCTTTTTTCAGGTCTCATTCAATTTACAAAAATCTATTTTTCCCTAGGTTTTTGGTAAACTGATTGAAGAGTAGCCAACACCACCGTTCATTCGCCTCCACACTTTAAACAGAGAGATGCACGCGGTACAACAACCAACCGCCCGTCCCCCGCTGTCAAATCATGCATCATTAACCCCAAACTTCTGCACCGCTGATGCCTGACCCCGTCAGGCTGTTTTTTGGGAAGGCTGGAATTAGACAATGGCTCACGTACAACTCACATTAGCGTTCCTGAACAACCGGATGCTTCTGCAGTCCGGCCACGTACACTCATCAGTCCTCTGCATTGAAATCTCATCAAACGCCTGATGTTTCTTTTTAGGTCACCAGTGAGAAAAAAACAACAAAAAAACAAAAAAAATAATATTTTTTTTCCCCCCATCTCTCGTGAATGATGTCTCCACTCACTGCCTTTCAATTGCAGTCCTCTCCAAACACTCAATTACATCAACGCATTAGTAATATGTTAGAAAAATATTAACCATGTTATTAAAATGGATCATCCACGGATGGCTGAGTGCTCGGGATGGTCTCTTATTATCTCTGTAAAATCCAGACATTCAGTGTGAGTCCTGCACTCGCTAAAAAAGCAGCCGAAACCCAGACCTGAGTTAAATCTGCAGCCTCGTGTAGGCTGTACATTCCAGTTCTTTGTTATTAATAATTGCTTTTATTTTTTATTTTTTTTAGTGGCCTAATTAAATGTACTAAGTCATAACTACAAACTCTAACTGCCTCATGGTTTCGTGCTGTAAAGTCTTCTCCTCATACCTGTACGGCATTGCAGAGCGCTCAGCCTCGCACTCAGCCAGGGAGAGGCCACATTCTCTCAGGTACAGCTCCAGCCGGCGTCGCTCCACCAGTCTGTGGGCTGCCTCCAGGATCTGAGAGGCCAAGGCCTCTGACTCAGTCTTCTGTTCCGAGCTCTTGCTGCTCCGGGTCCCAGCCTTGGCCACAATACTCCCCGAGGAGGTCGACGCCTTGGGCTTCTTACTGATGCCATAGAGGTCCTCCACGGAGTATTTCCCCCCCTTACCTCCTCCGCTGCCACCACGGCTGGCAAACATTGTTGCCTAGATTCCAGCACCCCGACTGATGAAATGGCTCTTCGATTCTGCTTTGCTTACTTTTTCTTTCTTTTTTTTTTGCCTGCTACATCTACTTTAAACAAAAGCTGCTTCTAAGTTTGAAACAAAATAACAAGGCAGTGCTATTTTGATGGAGTTTCATGTAGATTTGAAGCATCCGGCCCGAGGATGTGTCAGACATCAAACTGCTGGAAAGGAGAACTTAAAGCACCTGCGAAATATTAAAAAAAAAAGTCTTGATTTCTCCTTTGTGGAGCCTAATTCCAAAATAAAACAAAGCCAGTCCGACATGTCAGCAGCAACACCCAGTCACAAACAATGACTCCTGCTGATGTGAGGTGCGTCTTTGAGTAAAAATGGATAGGAAAAGCAATCAGTATCTTTCTCTCTTTATCTCTCAAAGGAAGGACAGTGGGGGGATTTGTGTCGAAGCACCACCAGCTTACATTTGCTCAGATTAAGAGCGCGCCCGGATGAAGTGTCTGTTCTTCTGTGACTATAATCAGCGGCGGCTGTGAGAGTTCAGCTCGCTGACCTTTTTCTTCAGATATAAATTAATAATGACTTTTTTTTGTTTTTCATACCTGTGTGGCTATAATTGATCAGTTGATCTGCAGCGGCGCTGTCATCATAACCAGCACCCTTGCTGCCTTCGAGCCCTCGGTCCCTCAAACAAAGCGAGGGTGGCATCCTCTCAAAGCCTGGCACCGGCTTCAGGCCACTGCTGAGCGTGATATTGTCGGGGTCTGGGTTAATGCGCGAGCCAAACCTCCTGCGACAGTTTTTCACACAAACCATAAAGGAGAGCACAATGTGTGAAACCCTTTTTCACTGGAGGGGAAAGAAAAATCAGCGGCTACTGGTGCCCTGTTCATAAAAAATTAAACATAAAAAAGGGCAGGTCATCTTTTGTGCACTAAAATGAAATTGAACTGCTGAAAAGAGAAATACAGACAGACAGAAAGCGTGCAGTTTTAAAGAATGATGATGCAGATAGAGAGGATTAGTTCTCTCCATCAGCTTTTCGACAGTTTGCGCAAAGAAATCCACCTTCTAATCTCCTCCGTGCATGGCTGTTAAGTCCCAGCTTAAAAGCCAATATCGGAAACAAAAATGAAATTCGCATCAAATGTGAAAATAATTAAGCGACTCCTTCACGCTGTGAAATATCTGCAGGCCGTTATTTAGATTTGATATCTATATCTTTTCCTTTTATTTTAAATTTGATAGGAAAACAATCAGATCAGCTGTGATTCATGTTTCCAAGTTGGTGAAAATGTTTGCTTGGATCTGCTCTTTTGCCGTATTCAGCAGTGGGTTAAATGTGGATTATTAAAGCCACAAAAAAGTGCGTCAGTATCTCAGACGTCTAGCTCAATGATTAACTTCCAGCTCATTCATGCATCTGCTTAACCATCTCTGCCCCTTCATCTTCCAGCTGCCGTGGCGGTCAGGCACTGTTCCTAAAGTGCAGTCCTCCCTGCGTTTGCTGTAGTGGCTTTCAGAGCCAGAGATCATCCGGGATTAAGCTGCTACAATCACTCATTCAATTGACCACAGTCACACAGGCAGCTGGCAGAGGTCAGTGTAAATCATAGCACTCTGTATTTCCTCAAAGTAGTGGATTTATAATTATGCGTGATGTCACGAGGGCCAGATGATAGAAATTTACCTTTTGATTTCAAGGAGAGAGAGAACCTGCTGTCTGCATTGTATAACTATCACATATCTGGGTTAGAACAGCGAAGATTGTTTTTAGTTATCTGTTGCGTAACCGCGCAAAGATAGATTTCGTCAGTCTAACAATATAGTAACCCAGGAATGTAGAGCGCGATGGAGTCAAGCTATTTGTTGCCACCTTGTACATACTGTACAGTGATGAGAAGGAGGCGAGCTTGCTTGTTTGTGTGAGTAGTAGGGCTGCCTCAGATGGAGGCATTTTCCCTACGGTGTACCAGAAAGGCCTTTCATCTTAAATCACGCCCGACTTCAGCGCTGTTCACCTGCTACTACTTTTATACAGCTTGTCAAAGCAATCTGTAAATATCAGGCAGACACATCAGGAATTCCCACTTAGGGGCCCATACAAAAATCTTCCCCTTAAAAATGAAAGACAAGCTTACATCAGCAGGACAAAGTTTACCAAATCCTTTAAGACTCTTACGAATCACATCGTAGGCTCAAGGCTGGGTTAAATCCAGACAACAAGAGGAAAGATCACATTTTGCCTAAAAAGAAGAGCATGTTTAAAGCTAGGGAAACATGGTGGTTACAATTAAAGGCTCACCGTCTCCGCTGCCAGATGGAAACAATGGACACGGCTCTCTCGTGTATTTGTGTCCAGCGTTTTGCTGACCCGTTCCTCCACCCTGACCACCTGCCTGCGCTACAACAACAGTGCATGACTTCATCCATCCCTTCTATCATAATTACTACAACTCCAAGAGGGCTGCGTCTCTTAAACGTAAGCGCATGCTGATTCAGAGGCACTAACGCTCTGTCTTTTCTGAACCCTGTATCTCAAATAATTGTTCTCAGTGCTTAAAAAGCACACGATTCTCTAAATGCATTTTTTTCTTTTTCTACTTCTTAAACTAAAAGTTTAATGCCGCAGGACTCATTGGTATAGCTTTTTTGTCTTGTGTGGTTTTCTTTTTGTTGTACTGCCAGGCATTGAGGTGTGGTCATGTGTGTTATTTATGTAGGTGTGGCTCTTACTGCTGTTGTTTTTTCTGTGGTCTTTGTTTTCTTTTGTTTGCTTTAACAGAGTGAATAATGTAGTGTAGCCTAGGTGGGGGGGAAGAGAGAGCAAAGGACCATTATTGTTTAAAGACAAGTACACATTCGACCTACTCGAAAAATAGTTCAAATCCTATCAGAAACTATGTTTACAGAGGCGATAGTTGCACAATACACCGATGTGAGAGGAGGACTTCGTTTTGAGAGAGCAGGCGCCTCCTCTGCATCCTCTCAGGCCTAAGCTCGACCCACTGAAACATGACTCTGCTTTTCCTTTAGGGTGTCAGAGTCCGCCATGGCCACCAGGCGGCGACAAAGCAGCGCGGGTGAGTAATGGTGAGCCTGCCTCAAAGTTACCTTGCAGGGGAGCTGCTCCTCTTTCTTTGTGATAAGCTGTTGAACGCCCAACCTTTAAAACTCGAGAATAACAAATCTGTCCGGATGGACGACCACAGAACAGATTCGGAATCAGAATGTATTTATCATGACTTCAGATCACTGCTTATGACCAGTCCTCTCTCCGCCTCTGCGTGACGTTGCCAGCCGAGACAGTGGCGCAGACTGCACGCCGTGTTTACAATCAGATTTTCCGATTGTAAAGAGTAGGAGTGATATTGGGTCAGAATATGCTGAGACACTGTCTGCGAGGCTCAGCCCAAACCTGCACAGACAGCAGCTTCAACCCTTATCTGATGAGCAGAGTCACGACGCATTTCATGCTTTCATGTTTACCGAATGATCAGGGTTGAACGCGTGATTCGTAAATAAACGAGAATTTAAAGCATGAATTGTTTTCCTCTCAGCATTAGAATAAAAATCGAATAAACCAAGTTTTTGCACACTAGAGGGCGCTCAAAACACAGTAATACAGATCTGAGAGAGCGAGTGTGTGTTCACGGTTATTTCTTCCATTCTGGGTACGATTTTGGTTGATGGGTGATGGTATAAGCCCAAGGTTAGTTTCCTCATTTCTGTAATCTGATTACTTTCAATACTACACCCTTTCCCTCAAACGCACACAGTTTATGCTTTGTATTGTAAACCTTGTTGTATTGCATCCAGATGCTGGTTAAATCATAACCATATGCTTCATGCTCAGATTTCTAAGTGGGCACACACACACAAACACACGCATACATACACTTTACTACCCTCCATATTGTCACAATTTGAGCACACCCCGTCCCCCCACAAATGTGCTCATGGGGTCAGTACTAAACGTGAGTGGTCATGTTTTTGCAGTATAATCAATAGTTCTGACAGGCTGTCGTTCCAAAGCAGGCTAAAGGAGTGGGTGTAGGTTCAGGGAGGAGGGCCACAGGGGATCAGGAGGGGGTGCTTTAATCCTCAGACCTGCTGTGAGGGGATACGCATTCATGCAACTCCTCCAAAAAATAAAAAAAAAGACTGAAGAAGGCTTTACCTTTGCTTTTGAAAACAAAAATGTGCTCTCAGTGCAGAACCTTCCATGTGTGTCATTGTTTACTGGAATATTCTGTGTTTACTGCTCATTTGCTTTGTAGACATTTATGAAAACAGCTCATTCAGGCAATTGCTCGGCAAACTGTGATTTAAATGTAGAAGAAGAAGGATAAACATTCAGTTAGGGTAAACATCTATGGCCACAATACAAATATAAAGGCCAAACCTTACTGTAATTATGAAAAAGAGAGAAAACAGACAAAACTAGAAGCCCTTTTGAGGCGTGGTAAAAATAACCTTGTGCATGTTTTAAATTGCTGTTGTTTGGTAGTTTCTCTAAATCCTCAAAGTTCTACAAACTTTGTCTGATTGAATCAAACCTCAAAAATGCCCGGTGGTCGCTATGAAGCCTGTGTGTTCTTCGTTAGTGACAAGGTGACTGTGGGTGCATACACATTTCAGCTCAGGGTAAAGATTCATACCAGTGGGTTCAGAAGTGTGGAGGAGTTATGATGAGTTAAGACTTAAAGGTGAGACCTATAGGAGAGGTTAAGCGCAAGACTGAAGAGTAAAGCCATCAATCTGAGTTCACAAAGGGTAATCAATCTCACTGATCAGAAACAGCTTTCACATGAGATGTTTGCCATCTCCTATCATGGCCTTTTTTTGAACTTTTCCTCACTTCAGACACATACGCAGAATCCTTTTTGCCACATGAAGCCCCACGAGTTTTATTTCCCTCCGCTTAACATAGTGGTCCTTGACGCATGTGGCTTGAGTTTTAGAATATAGAGTGATTCACATGAAGACGATAAGAAGTGGGAAGGTCACACGACTTTCATTTCCTCACAGAAGGCAAGAGGCACATCTTAGCTGAGTGGAAAACAAAAGGGTGCCACGGGGGAGATGGATGGCTGCTGAAAGCTGACAGAGCAAGAACCAGCAAACACCTTTGGAGGAGCCATTCACTCACCCTGAAGGTGATAAAACCCATATTCGCATTCTTCATCACACTAACACCTCCATCAAATGTGGTCTCTTCTGTGAAGTGTGGTTGAGAAGTACATAGCTATATATCAGTATCGCTAAACTATATATAACCATTTATACTATAAAGTCTTTTTTTGGGGGGGGGGGGTTCCCAGTGGTGGACACAAGCTTCCATAGCTTTGAGCAGAAATGTTATAAAGAACTTAGATAATTAAAAGTTGTGCAAAAAGGAATAAAAACAGCTTATAAAAGTACCTGAAAAAAAAAACCTAGAACAACAAAAGGTAGAAAAAGCTAGCTAAACCTACAGCTAACTGTTACCTAATAGTCTAGGTAACATAAATGTTTATCCAGTGTTAGGTAAATATACAGTACTGGATAGATAGATGTTGATATATCCAATATAGCTAAAACTTATTTAAAAAATGAAAATCAAAGTGTTAAACTCTCAAAAAAAAAAAGAAAAGAAACAACCCTTACTTACAAAGATGCATCGGTTAGCTAAATGTATAGCTAGTAGCAAATATTAAAATATAAAACAGCTGGATATAAAGAAACACCTAGCCATTTTAAAATCTTAAAACAAATAAAGGGTTGTTTGAACTGCATCCTAACCCTATTTGACCGCTTGAATATTCGTTCTTTATAAGTAAACGATCCATCTGTAGGTTTAGCTAAGATATACTCACCAACCATGTTACTGGGTACACCTTGCTAGTACCAGATTGTACTCCCTCTTGAGTTCAGAACTGTCTTAATTTTTCATAAAGGTGCTGGAAATATTCCTCATGCACAAATATTTACCACACCACATCCCAACAGCTTACTATCCCAGACTGTGGTTGTGCCATATCACATGGTCCATAATAATACCGGTATAAATTCCTCTGTGGCATAAAAGTACTATATCGCGATATCATTGCTATAGCAACACCATGGGTTTACATTAATGCTTGGCAGTAAAACACAGGTGTCAGTCTCTGATGGCATTTTAGTACCTAAAGAGGGAGCGACTTCAACAACCTCCAACAAAGCACAGTCAGAACCCTGTTCTCGCTAAAGGTGGAAGCAACAAAGTCGTTTCACCGCTTGAGGCAAAAACACTGTCGAGTACAACCAGGTTGCAAAGGATGAGATACTAGCAGCTGGTGATGTGTGACCCAAAAGTAATCAAATGGCTCGACCAAGCATCACAAGCTGCGCTCCATACGACAGGAAGAGCAAACGGTGGATGGAAATTACTGATGGAGTTACATGGTGGAAAAGCAGGGCTGTATGCAGCTGGTTAAAAAAAAACTCAACCCAAGATAACACATTTCAGGTAGAAAATATATTTCTGCGTTATTATCTGTGACAGTATGGTGCAGCTCCTGACAAGTTACAAGCTTACGTTTTTCTAGTTATTGTTAAACTAAAGTGTTAAATTTCCAGGGAAAACGCTGCCTAGGCTACCTTTTTACTTAAGCGTGACTTGTACCATCGTATGCTGTGCTGGCTGCACCTTATTTCAATGGATTCACACTTCAAATTAGGCAGTCTGTCATCAGAGACAGTGGCTCATTGGAAAACAAGGATGGAAAAATGCCCTTTATTTACTTACACGTACAAATGCTGCTGCCTGAAAGGTGCAAGCATCCATAAAAAGTTCCTTCAGTATTTTTTCTATATTGTCACAAATATCATTATTACAAATGTTTTTTGAAATATCTTGATAAAATTTTGTGGGTACATCACCCACCCCTACTGTTGTTTGGGCCATTCGAGTACACCGAACTCACTGTCACGGTCAAGAAACCTCTTTGAGATGATTTCAGTTTTGTGATGTGGAGCATTATCCTGCTGGAAGCAGTCATCAGAGGATGGGTACCCTGTGGTCATGAAGGGGTGGACATGGCCACTCACAACACGCAGTTAGGCTGTGGCACTGAGGGACCCAAGGTGTGCCAAGAAACTACCCCTCCACACCATTAGACCACCAGTCTGAACTGCTGATACAAGGCAGCATGGATCCCATCGTCTGAATATGGCAGCAGAAATTAAAACATACATTTTTTAAATCTTCTTTTGTTCAATTTTGGTGAATCTGTGTGAGTTGTACCCTTAGTTGTCTGTTTATAACTAACAGTGTGGTTTCCTGCCGTGGTACCTCCTCTGCTTCGGGGTTCAGTGTGTTGCACATTCCAAATGTTCTTCTGCATACCTCGGCTGTAACGAGTCGTTCTTTGAGTTATTGCTGCCTTCCTTTCAGCTTGAAGCGGTCTGGTCATTTTCCTCAGACCTTTGGTATCAACAAGGTATTTTTGCCCAGAGAACTGTTGCTCACTGGATATTTTTGTCTTTTAGAGCCATTCTCTGTAAACCCTAGAAATGATTGTGGGGAATAATCTCAGTTATTAGTTCATCTTAGTTATTCAGTACATTTAAATACATTTAAATAAACCCAAATGATTTAACTGTGAAAGCAACAGCCTGACAGTAGCTAATATAACAATATTTGAATACTCCTCTACATCAGTACTGAGGAGACAGCAGGGGATTGTGGTCTAAAAGTTTACATTGATTAAGTGGATTAACTACAAGATTAAAAATACTAGACTAATTCCACATAAAACTGTACTGCAGCATGAAAAGTATAATTAAATTCCAACAACTTTTATTTGATCAGGTGGGTCAGCAAAGAACAAATTCTTATTTACGGCAATGGCCTGGCACAATCTCCTGCAAAGTCAACAGAAATGCTGTAGAGCAGCGAGGAGTGACAACTTTTCCAGTGATCAGATTTAATACGAAACAGAGTGGAAGCGCTCTGCCGAGCAATGTGCCTCCGAAATCACAATGCGTACACAGGTGAAAAATAATCTTAGCTGGCTGCTCGGTGGATTTGCTCAGAAATATTGGGCCATTTTGAGCAAACTGTCTGGGAGTCATCTCGGGGAGGAAATCTGGCAGCTGAAGCGGAGGGAGAGCGGCATAGGAGTGACAATCTCCAGCCTAAACTTCCATCTTCAGATAAGTGCTGTTGTGGAAAAATCAAACCAATGCTGCAGATCGAAAACGAAGACTAATGGAAAATGAAATTAGACAGCGGTTTCCAAAAACTGAAGGGTGGAATGATAAAGCAGCTCTAGGGCTTTCATGAGGGATACTTTGGGGGGGGGGGGGGGGGGGGGGGGGTTTGCTCAAAGCAAACTTATTTATCCGAGATTTCTGTGAGATAGGATAATCATTCAAATATGGGTATAACGTGTTTTTTTCAGAAGCTCAAATCCAGAACATTTCAGACTCAACTGTTTTAAATTTGACGTAGATTTTTAAAAAAATCAGTTTTCTGAGTCCTGCAGTGTTGTGGGAGTGCACTTAGCTGGACTAAACCGTTCCCAATACACATTTAATGTGTGTACTCTCAGATTTTCTGAGAGTTTTACTCCTCCAGACAGGGTGAAACCATTTCAAATCACCTCCCTTCCCCCTTTCCTTTAAATCCACATGTACCTGTCCCTCTGGGTAGCCCCCCACCCACTGCGACCATCAGCATGCACGCACACACACGTTCTCCACACTTGAATGCACGCAGGAATGCAAGGGGAATGACACAATCCACCAAATGCTAAAAACTTGCTCGGCCTGGTCTACTCAGTGCCCGACAGCAGCCCTAATGAATGGCCATTCAGATACACAGACAAAGCTGAGGCTGGATTTGTACTATGCAGCAGGGTCAGGGGTCACTCAAAGCACTGACAGAAGTAGAAACCACATGAATGCCTATCTCTCTCTTTCAAGCACTGAATCACTCCCAACACTGGGATTCATGCAAACCAAAATGCACCGTGGGGCTGAAAATAAACCATAACAACAGTCAACAGTTACTCATCTTTTTCTTAAAAAAAAAAAAAAAAAAATCTGTACTTGCGCAGGTCTATACTTTGTGGTCCACACCAGAACAATAGGACAAGAGGAATGAGTCAGTAACACAGAGATAATCAAAGCACATTAATCAATGAGCCTAAATGCTTTTGGAAGCCCTGGCAGCTTAGCTTGTTTATTGTAGCTTTGGAGATGGGAGAAGAAGAAGAAGGGGGAGAAAAGTGTGTGTGAGAGTTTAAGCTTATGCTGTGCCATAAGCTGTTCTCAGCCCAAGGCACAGGAGAAGAAAAGAACATCTCTTCATGATTAAAAGGGCTGAGGACCAGGAAAGGAAACATAGAAGAGGACAAGCTTTGAGCCCTCAGGGGTAAAGGCTCTCTGGAGGAACAGAAAGCAAGAGGAAAAGCTGCGAGAAAGCAAAGCTGGGGACTCATTTGAGTCCTTGCGTTCTCTTGTTTCCATCTCATTATTAAAAACGGGCCAACTGGATAGATGAGGAGAGCTGACACAAAGGAGACAAAGAAAAATCCTATTAGACATTTTACTTACATGATCTTAGGCAACACATTATTTAACCAAAGATTAAAACGAGACAACCAAGAAACATTTATTTAGTTCACATTGAGTAGCACTGGAATAAAAAGGCTCAAAGACATCCAGAAGCATCAGTGCGCCTTTTGACAAAAGTGTAGCTGCTTTGTTGCGTGCTCATTTTTTCTTTGAATCTGGGACGGGAGCGAACAGGGTCACTGGGACAGCCTGCCTTACGACCGGAGACAGGTAAACCATGTGGGTTATCACTTCAGGTCAGATATGGACCTCCTACGACATCCTTTTATTTAAACCGTTTCCATGCTTCGCTTGCAGTGAAAAATGAGCGTGGCTATCTACAAAGCCCTTCTGACATGTTAAACAGCTGAGAAATGATGGTAAATATTCATATTTACCTATATACACGGTGGATAAACATTATCATTTATTCAGAGTTGCCATTATTGAGATCTTCAGTATGAAGCCTACAAAGGAACGTGTTGGTCTGCTGTTTGTCACTGGGTAAGTGTAAGGTCATAACCAGCATCACATTTCAGGTTTGCGTTGCATCATATTTCAAATGACTGTTATGCACTCTGGGACTTTAAAAACTCTCTCAACCCTAAAAAGTTTAGAAGAAGCGATTCAGTGCACCTGAGCCATTTCTGTATGTTTTAGTAGCCCAGGTGTATCCTGAAGCACTGCTATCTGGGGTAAAATACACATAAATGTCAAAAATTCTGGTCTCATCCTTCAACATTTGCAACATCTTTGAGCAATATTTCAACATTTTGAACTCCAGTCAGTTAAATGTTTATTTCACAAGATACTGATGACTTCAAGCTGTTTCTGCGGAGCTGTGGGGGAAAGTAGAAAGCAATTTGCAGATCTTACTGCTAGCTGTGCATCCAGTTTCCACATTCTGGGTCTTTTTTTTAACCCTTTATTTTACCAAGACAGTGAAGAGACAGATTTTTAAAAAGACCAGGGGGAAGACATTAAGTAAATAGCCTCAGTGCAGGCCTAAACCCTGACCTCCGCATCAGCCTTTCAGCATATGGGTTACCCACTCAATCCAGTGAGCTGACCACTGCCTATTAGCATCCTTTCCCACGTTCAATTTTATTTTGTAGCACTGGAGAAAAGGAAAAAAACATTTTAACCCAGAATTTTCAGCAGACACCACAATATCATCTAAATAAGTAAAAATAGTCTTTTCATGCTTTTTAATGCCAGAATATTGTCAGTAAAGACACGCCTTTGAAGCAAAACGCAGACGTTTATGGTTACAAGCCGCGTAATGGACAGACCGGACTGCATGAAATCATTCTGCATTACACTCCAAATGATATCAGCCAACGTTTCCGGGTTTAGCCTGATAAGGAATCTTTACCCATAGTTTTCAGTGCTGTAGATACTATGTCAGCGACATCAGTGCGTTAGCTAAAGTAGCATGGAAGTAACTTAAACTGCTTGTAAACAGATATTCTACAAATATTTAGTGAACGGAGTATTTGATGGTATATGAGTGATGTGACATTTATTTTACACCCACTGAAGACAAACTGAGCAAAGCCTTTGGACTACTTGTTAATGTTGCTACATTGTGGTGGCAGAGGATATCTTACAGGGGAGGCACCCATGTATCCATAGAGTCCAGGCTTTGTTCCATCATATGTCCTTGCCTCCAGCTGTAGGTAGTGCACAACAATCAGTCAGCAAATCCTGGCAGGTCCTGGATAAGATTGAAAAGTGCAAACTTGTATGTGTCAAGAGATTTGTTTGCCTTCATATGGACAAAGTATGCAAAGATACGCTCCTGGAGCACAGGCACTTTCTGCTGGAAGTTCAACTCTTCTGCGTTTGCAAACAGTAAGTATTGTGAGCAGGTCATGAGTAACAATAATATTGCACAATGAAAGCAACAGATACAGCGAGCTGCTAACTGTATATTTGTATGTGAGGCAGTTTTCTGAGAAACGCAAAAACACTGCGTTGAGCTGACTGGCTCAGTTGGTAGCAGTGCTTTGTTTCCTCTTCCAAAATTTTAGGGAATCATTTTAGTGCAAGTGCAGAAATGTTTTACTGACATTACATCCGGCAAAGTGAGAGGTGCTGCCCTGCTAATAAGACAACAGCTCTGAGAATCACTAGTTTTGCAGAGCGAAACTGCCGGTGAAACCAACCAAAGTGGCTACAAGCTAGAGTGTTAATTTAAGGTCATGTATTGTGTTTCGTGCTTTTTGTTAGGAACCTCTTTTTGCATTGCTTCAGAGCAAAAGCAGACACATTTTACTCAGTTACCCTTTAAGGTGCATTCAAATGAGACAGAACTGAATCACTCGTGAAAGGCTTCTGCTTTATAAAAATGGCATTTTAGTTCACAAAGACAAATGAATGGCACTGGAAAATGGAGAATACAGAATAAGATAATTAAAAATGTATCCGTTATAATCAAGAAAAAACAAGTTTGAGGCCAGACTGCGTCCTTGGCTATTATCTATAAAGAAAACCAATTCTACAGTTTTCCGTGGTCTCTCAGTCCACTTGGTCTTTGTTCAGCTCGACTATAATAAAACTGAGCTGCCAGCAGAAAGACCAGCGTTAGAAATAACCAACCACACTCCACGAGAAACACGTGGAGTTACTGAAGATTACGATTCACTCTGAAATGACAAAAGTGCTGATATGTCTCTGTGCCTTTCTTCTCACATGTTGCTGAGCTGGCAAAGTGAGAGCCAGACTTGAGGAAGATCAGGAGTCTGATTAGAGCAAGTACAGCGCTCTCCAAAGTCTGCATTACACATCACACCTGAGTAAAGAGGAGGTAATACTGAAATCAAATGGGGGAGAAAGAACAACAAAATGTAAAATCTCACATTAAAATGTTCACGTTTTGATGTGAAAGGTGTCTCTGAAGTAACGTAGTCGGCATCGAGAGCGGTTCCCATTCGTAATTACAACAATACGAAAACTAAAAATCTTGGCATTTCTTCTCGTCTTTTTTGTCTCCTTTGGTGAAAGATCAAAGTGACATTTTGGGACAACAAACCAGTTTGGGTTTTTTTGTTTTGTTTTTTTGTAATGACATGACAATACAGAACTGTGTAAACTCTGGTCCGCTGTTCCTCTTTGCTCACCACATGTACTGAGTCCAAATCTTGGGTGGATGTAAAAGCACAAACTGCAAAAAACAAACAAAAGAACAAAAAAATAAAGAAGCAGTCAGTCCGCACAGCTTCATCACCTGGTCCCTCTGTGTGGCAGAGACCTGCCAATCTCTGCACAACAGTTCACACCATAGTTTTTTCTCCCTATTTTTTCTGGTCACGAATAAAGTCGCCAATCCCTTTTACGAGTCCGTGTTCAAAGTGGCTCACAGAAAGAGGATCCAGAGTGCTCTCAGTACTTGGCAGCACCTGTGTGCTGGTGTCATGTCCAGAATAAGAGGCAGGTCAGCTAGAAGGTCACAGTTGCAGTGCTCTTGTTTTGAAAGGTCATTGTCTGGATGCTGGAAAGGATTTTCCTCTGATGCCCAGCCAAAGTCACACCCATGTGCAGCAGATCCCTACAGAATTAAAAAAAAAAAAAAACTAATTAGAGACAAATTTTCCTAAACAAATTTTTACTTGGATAAAATAAGTGAGCAGAAAAAAAAATGGGAATATGAACTAACTGTGTGGTGATTGGGGCCAGCTGGTCCACTGAGTTGAAGCCAGCCTGAAGGAAACTGTCTTCGTAACGCTCCATCTTGATGGCCCTAAGCCAATCCCCCACCGAAGCACACGGCGGGAGAGCTAAAGGTGCGCGCTGGTCCAGCAGGGGGTAGGACGGCCTAGGGGACAGGATCCAGAAACAAAGGAATAACTTACATTCACCGTCACCAAAACCTCAATGAGAAGCTTATACATGTCCTGCAGCAACATTCCAGGTGACAAGTCGAACTGAGTGACTGACAGGGACAAACAATGGGATTTGTCAGGGGTGGAGTGTCCTCAGCTGTATATAACTAGCCGACAGGCAGAATGTTGAGACAGGGAAATGGGAACAGCAAGTGGCTGACAGGTCACAGCAGGACACCGAGGTGGTGCACAAGATTGGGCAGCAGGAGGCTAATGCCTGCCCTGTCACTGTCAGGGCTTTAAATGGACACTAAGAATAAGACATTGTGAAGACATGCTTGATTTTTGCTGTGTGACATTTTTCGCGGACTACATATAAACAGGAAATTCCTGAACAATTAATGCAATACTTTTGTTAAACATCTTGAATTAAAAGCTTCACTTTAATCGCATTTTGTTTGTTTAGGTTTAAAATCCACCGTGGTGGTCCAAAACCTCACTGATCCAACTGTAAAAACACATCAGCACTCTCACCCTGCTCCTTCTTGAGCCACTATTTTCAGCGACGCAGGATTGCGGATGAGTTTGTCCAAAGCGCTAACGAGCTCCGCAAAGCGAGGGCGCGCCGACCGGTCCTTCTGCCAGCAGTCCAACATCAGTTGGTGCAGGTGGGTGGGGCAGTCAGGCGGCGGGGGCAGGCGGTAGTCCTGCTCTATGGCATTGATCACCTGACGGAAACATGCATTAAACATGAGTTTAATGGTCACAGTCAAGATTTAAACACTTCACTGATCACCTAGTTCCAAGTGTTTTGAAATGACTGGAAAAACTCGGCTAACAAAACCTGAAAAGTCCTTCCAAAAATCTAAGAAACAGCCCAGCAAGGCTTTTCTTGCTTCAACTTACATCCTGGTTGCTCATGTCCCAGTACGGTCTTTCTCCAAAAGACATGACCTCCCACATGACGATGCCGTAGCTCCACACATCTGAGGCTGAAGTAAACTTTCTGAAGGCTATTGCCTCCGGTGCTGTCCAGCGGATTGGGATCTTACCTCCCTACACAGAAAGGTAAACAGTAAGTGATGCAGAAACTTCACGTAAACATGGTCCAGCAGGGAGCTGGGGAGGAAACTGAAGGTAGGTAAAATCGTAAGTTAAAGTTAAAAATGTTTTATGATCAACACAATATTTCAAGAGATGAAAAGCATGTGGATAAATAAAACTGTCTGCTATTTATTTATGCATTTATTTAAATCTTAAAAATCTAACTGATAACCAATTGTAGTGCAGAAGTCACACTGATAATCACTATTGCTGATAATCAGTGTCCTGATGTCTGTGCTAGAGATTAAAATTAACATATTGGGATCATTTCTATGGTTTCCATCCTACTAGACTACTTTGTATGAAATGAATGACAGGCTTTTCTCCTTAAGCATTAACTGAGGGTGGCTGTTGTCTCACCAGAGAGCTGGTGTAGGTCGGGTCAGAGGAGTTCTCCTGAAGGAAGCGTGACAAGCCAAAGTCAGACACCTTGCACACCAGGTTGCTGTTGATCAGGATGTTGCGGGCAGCCAGGTCTCGGTGGACGTAGCTCATCTCTGCCAGGTACTTCATGCCAGAAGCAATGCCACGCAGCATACCAACCAGCTGGATGGGTGTGAACTGGCTGTCGTTCAGCTACGGAGAGGACAGAACCAGTTCAGTCTGAGAATGAGCGGCACTACGGTGTGTTTCAGTGTTTTGAGAGAAGCGTGCTTTGGCGTTGGTTTGTCCGACTCATACTGACCCGTAGAAAAGAGTCCAGAGCGCCGTTCTCCATATACTCTGTCAGGATCATGACTGGACAGCTGGCTGTAATGATTCCCTCCAGATGGATAATGTTGGGGTGCTGGAACTGTCCCATGATGGACGCCTCAGACAGGAAGTCTCGTCTCTGCTTGTCGGTGTAGCCACCTTTTAGAGTTTTAATTGCAACGTAGTTTTCCTTTTTTCCTGGTATCTTCAGCCGTCCTCGACACACCTCCCCAAACTCGCCTGCAGCACACAGACACGTAAACACACTATTATGGCTGTTTTTTCCTCCCCAGCATGAGTTTACCTCATTATGAAGACAACTGTTACATTTAACAAACGCAACGCTTGCTCGCAGCTAGCAGTGCCCTTTGGTTTGAATGAGGGCCACCAATATTGGGAACATATTTATCAGTTAATTGTGTTTTTTCTGCAGCCAAATTGAATTTTGAGTGATAAAGAAGAATCCGGGCAATGGTTTTAAATGTCACTGAATCTATTTAATTTAGTAATTAGGTATTTTTTAATAAGGTTATTTTGAGAGAGAACAATATGCTAAAAATAAAAACAACACATCACAACAAAACGCAACCTGTGCAGTCCTCAGAAAGAGTGGACCAGGGCAAAGTTTACAGATTTATTAATCACAGGAAAAGCATACGGATGGGCTTACCAGCACCAATGACCTCCTCAATCTTGACAAAGGAAACATCGATTTCCTTGGCAAATTCTCTCACTGCCTCATTAGGGTCTTCGTAGGTGAAAGGGTCGATATAAACCTTGACCCCTTTGAGAGGGGAGACAAACAGAAGCGTGGGAGCAGGAATGTTACAGAACCATGAGCGACAGAGAGACCGGTCACATTAAAAATGATTTCCCCGACGTGAATGAATTGTAAATCAGAGCTGTGGTTCAGCGTGCATGTCCTTGATGTGTTACCTTGGCCAATGAGGTACTGGCTGTTTTTGTCACTCAGCTCCGGATCCTTTATTCGGCTGTGCCGGCTGCAGGTACAAAGAGATCAGTATAAATGAAACAAGATTAGGATTGCAGCGCAGTTATCTGAGGAATTGATGTTTTATTTCACTTTTTTTTGGACAAGTGTTCCTAATGCTTTATCAACCCAATGTAATGCACATCAACCAACTGTTCAGATGCAATAAGAACAGCACAACACATAACAGAGCTATCACGGGTCAGAGGTCACTTCAGCCACATGCACTCTTAAAAATACATCATAACTGTTATGGTTTGAGAAGCCAACACCGCCTTATTGTGGACAGTTTTGTCCGTGCTGTAAACACGCAATACACAGTGACTTGTGGTGGTGCTGAATACCTGAGACAACCCATATG
This sequence comes from Simochromis diagramma, assembly GCF_900408965.1. NCBI lineage: Eukaryota > Metazoa > Chordata > Actinopteri > Cichliformes > Cichlidae > Simochromis > Simochromis diagramma. The sequence continues at coordinate 2,044,539 of NW_024386883.1, forward strand.
GTTCTGCTCTTTGACGCAAGCGACTCCATTATAATTCTGCTGGTGCAAACTCATCCCTACAGTACAGTAACAACCCTGTAGCTACTGGATCGCTGCCTTCCTCCATTTCTCTCTCCCACCTCAGAAGCCTAAAATAGCAATAATGCACCACCCTCAGTTAGTGGCAGATCTGGGCCTCACTCACTGGTTTGTGTGTGTGTGTGTGTGTGTGTGTCACAAGGTCACAGCTATTGTTCTGTCCTGTGGAAACAGGGTTGGGACGCCTGCATCCTGTCTTTCCCTGCCCTCTACCTCTATCGTCATCCTTCTCACACACAAATGCACGCACCTTCTCCCTCTCTTTTTCCCCGTGATGCCATCCGACATTATTTACTCAAACAATGAAGCCTAAGGAAAATGTTCTAATGAGCAGGATAGCTTTTAGCTGTGTAAGCAAAAGAAATCATGAGCCTTGCTTTGTGTCTGAACTGCTTCACAGAGGGGGAAGAAAAAAAAAAGAAAAGGTGTGGGTAACAGAGTGCAAAACCACCGTTGATAAGATATGATTTGTATAAACAAAAGAACAAAGCAGTGCAAAACTGTAAAATTGGGGTCACGTTTGTTATTGGTTTTTGATTTCTATCCTTTTCGCTCCATTTCCTGTTATTCCGCGAGCTTCTTTCACTTGCAAATCTATCTTGTTTTCCTGTGCCTATTTCCCTTTCTCCCGTTCTCACCGTATGCAGTAGGCGGCCACAAAGACGAAAGTGACAAGCAGCAGCATCCCGACAGCGATAAAGATGCCAGGTACCAAGAACTCGGAGCCAGAGTCACGTCCTGGGAGAGACGGCAAACAAAAGAGAGAGATGAGAAAATAGCAGACAGAAAATGAGAGAGTTAGAGCAACACAATGACAGAAGCCATGACAGGAGGTTTACATAGGTAGTAAAGAAAGGTGGGGGTGGGGGGCAGGAATTTAGGTTATTAAAGAGAGTCAACAAAGATGCAGATGATAAATTCATAAAAGAAACTGTGCAGGGATTGATTATGCAGGGATAAATGTCTGTCACACCCCCACTGGAAATGATTTTTTTAAATAAGAAAAAAAAAAAAAAAAAAAAAAAAAAAAAAAAAAAGAGTAATGTGTGTGTGGCTCCTCTTCAAGAGAAAACAAGACCTCTTCTTACCATCGGGCAGCGTGCGGAAAATGGTTGGTGGACTGAAACTGCCGTAGCCGGCCTGGGTACGTGCCCGGACCTGCACTTCATACTGACTAGCCCGGCGGAGGTCTGTCAGTACAGCCTGGTTTCTGTTACTCTGTATGGAGTGGCACTGATCTTCGCTACGCTGCTCCTTCTAAAAGCAAAAAAAGAATGAGTCCAAGGTAATAGTGAAAGAAGAACAGATGATGATGTCAAGCTAGTTAATTAGTCAAACTGTCCTGAACTGAACACTAACTTCAATTACATCAGATAATAATAAAAAAAAAACATTACAAATATGTTACTAATATCTTAATTGTTAAACAATTGTTAAAGTGTACACTGCACAATTTAGAGAGCTTCTTCACAGATCCACATGGTCTAAGCTGCGTGCCGCGACCCTTTAACTACATCTGCACTGAGAGTGCTTTCTTCTCATGAGCCTTAAAAAAAGAAAGAAAAAAAAGATCATCTATCTGAACGGACAGTTCGGGGATGTCGTCAGGGAGCTCTTACCTTCTCACAGTAGCGCAGCTCATACTGCAGGATGGTGTAGTGTGGCTGAGTCGGGGCCGACCAGTGCAGAGTCAGACTGCTCTCTGTGGAGTCGCTCTTCCGAATCACAGACACCAGTGGCGGCACTGCACAGATGGCAGCAGAATTATAAATACAGTGAAATTCGGACTATTTATACCTTTCCACCCATCCTCCTGTAGCTCTTACCGTCATGGCTTGTAGTGATGTTGACACTTTCGCTGGCAGGCTCCTTCTCGCTGAGCTGAGACACCCCGTTAAGTGCCTGAATAGTGAACGTATACGTTGTGTGTGGCAGCAGGCCCCACACCTCTACCCTGTGACCCAGCAGGCCGTCTTTCGCAGGCCGGTAACTGACGCCGTCTCCGCAGGGGAGACACGCTTCCTTTGGTGACCTGCACAGAGAGCACCTGACGGCGTAGCTCAGGTCGTTTCTGCCGCCGCTGTCCAGCGGCTCATTCCAATCCAGAGTGACTGTGGTGAAGTTGACCTTACGGATTATGCCGCGAGGGGCCGAGGGAGTTCCTACAGTGAGAGAAATAGTTAAAATAGCACGCTTTTTCCATATTTAAAAGATACTGCAAACTGGCAGTCATGCAAGTTCCTGTATGCGAACCAATCTGCCTAAAAAAAGAGCTGAATGAGAAAATTGATGAAACTTTCATGTATGTGCTTACCTATAATGTTTTTACTTATAGGTAATATACACTAAAACAAAATAGAACAAATGATGTTGTTAAATTTGATTAAGAGTAAATCTCTTGCTGCAGGCAGCATTCACTTAGCTTGACTTAACCATAAAAGCAGGATTCATGGTTGGTCAGACCTGCATGTTGCATGTTCGGGATTTCATAACCCACCGAACATGACTCTCTTTCAGAACTGGAGCATCATGTATACATGACAGAATTACACATTAATCCGATCAAACTCAAATATCGCAAAAATGTCAAACTATTCCGTTCAATCTGGCCTTTTCCTGATCCCAAAGGCAGCATTTTCCAAACCTCTTAAGACCGTTTAAGCAATATCAATATAGCAGCATCACCTGTTATGATTTTTTTGTTTTTGCTATGATAAAGTACCTTCAGGGAGCACCAGTAGCTGTTCTTCACATATTATCAAGTTATATGGGAAAAAATATTGAATCGTACTTCATCGTACTTCAACCCTGTGGAAAGTTGCCTCGGTGAAATTACAATATATGAAAGTTCTGTGTTGATCTCCGCTGTGCCATTTTGCCACTGTTTTACTTTTCCATGACCCACACATATTGTTTCTTTATGATTTCTGATATAAGCTGAAGCCATTTTACTCAGCCCGCACATGTAGTCACGAAGCAGAACAATGCTCTTGCAGTGGCTTTGCGTCACAGTGGGAGCATATGTGCTGCTGGATTTAACTGGTGCAATTACGTTTGTCTAAAACTGGATGATAATGATCACCGCCTGAAAATTGTAAGAAGATAGCTATTGCCTCAAGCCAAGCATAACTAAACAGCAAGACCACTCAGGCACTGTGAATGAGTTTCTGTTCCTGCCAAGGAGAGAGAGCTTTGTCACTGAGCCTGCAGCTAACTTAAGTGCTAATGGTGTTCTCATTGGAAACCCGAGTGGAGTAACATCGCGCTCAATCTGGGCGAGCATGAATTCTGAATTCAGCATTTGGCAACAGGGGATTTTTGGAGGTGACGCATTTTTAAGTCCTGGCAATCACAATGCGCTTAATTAAAAACCACCACGCCTGTCGCAAAAATGTAAAAACGTATACCTATTTTCAGGAGGGAAAAGGTCTGGCGTGAATTTCAGGTGGCTCGGCTGGTTTAAAATTTTGCATACAAATTGAAAATAACGTTACGTGCCGAACTGCTCAGGCAATTTGATACAACAACAGAATACATAATAGAAATTAGCTTCTTAAAGAGATCCATTATTAAGATAAGTCTTTGTAATTAAAGTTATCAGTAAAAAATAAAATTGGTGGATGTGAATTCCAGTTGGTATTTATATCACACCTGCAGCCACAGTCAACAGCCTGATGCGGAGTGTCACATTGTTTCACATCAGCTTTGTGGCCCTTCCGAGAGAGCGCACCTAATTAAAGACCCCCCTTCCCATTCACACACACCCAAAATGAGCCTGAATTGAAATTCCTCAATCCGCATGGATGTGTCACTTGAGACCATCAATGCCTACTTCACTTTGGACAGAAAGCCCTACCCTCCCACCCTCACCAACAACCTGTCACAAAGGACATGCATCTCAATGCCCAGCCATGAGACAAAAGCCACAAAGCAGCTCAGCGGACCCTGGCTAAATGACACCGGAGGGAAAAAAAGAAGTAGCATCAGAGGTGTCAGAGGAAGACAAAAAAAAGAGAGGAGGAGACAGTAAAGAGTGTTGCTTAGCACCTCCATATTTGCATGTGGATTAAGCACTGTTTTACTTACTAGTGCACGGTGTGTCAGGAGTATCTGATTCGGCACGTAGGTACCCAGGGCGACATTCACACATTGACGCCCCCCTGTTGGTGGCTTGGCTGAATCCTGGGCAGCCTCTGCACTGTCCCTCTATGCCTGACTTAAACTGGCCCACAGGACACGCTGAAGAGGACAAGATGTGAGAACAAATAAAGGCACATTAGCATTAAATACAACAGTACATTGCATAACGCCTTCACTGTGTCCTGTATAGGCCTGGGTCAAACTCAATTTGCAAATAAATCCTTTATTTCGGAGTGCTTAGGTGCCAGATGGTTGCAGATTGACAGACAGAAGCATGTAATGAGGGCTATAAACTGAGACAATCACAGTAATGAGACTGACACTAATAGTCAATTTAGTGGAGGAAAAAAAAACTGCCTGTGACTGACATGCTGCTTATCATTGAATTTACCTGGCCATATCTGGATAATGAGACCAGACATGTGGCGGTCCTTATGAAAAAACTGTCATTGCTTATTGATTCAAACATTGTTCCAGGTCTCCTTTTGTAAAGTCCAAACCAGCACCGCGGTAAGATGTAAGGACACCGTGAACGGAGTCTGAACTCATGCTGAAAGGATTGGCTGAACAATCAATTAGTCGAGCGATGGAAAAACAATTAAGCACAATTTTGACCAAATCTACAACACCGCTCCTGTTTTTCTTCGCTTCATATCGCAGTAAACATCACCACGTCTGACGTTTCAGACTAAACAATCAATCGATCAAAGAAAATAAATACACGTAGAAATTAAGAATGACAACAGTCATTAGCTGCAGCCACTACATGGTCTGAAACCGTGCACACCTCAGCTTCTGCTCACCAGCAAAGCCCGATCCAGCGCTTGTGTGAATGTGTAATAAGCCGTCACCCTGCTAATACCGCACACAATGGCAGCAAACGTGTTTACTTTCTGCGTTCAGTCTGGGCGGCTGATACGCAGCTGCTGAGCGAGAGAAATACAACAAGAAACTTTCACACCGAGCGGGAGCATCGCTGCAGCGAAAAACTGACACATTTCACAGGGTCAACGCTCTCGCTGATCGTTCCTGACTGACATTTACTGCAAGGAATTTGCCACATGTGAAGAGGCGGCTGTAACCTCGGTGCTTTCGAGCTCCCACAAGATGACACAAATAACACTTTGTGATTTACAGGAGCCGTCGCTATCGATTACTGTGCAACTTTTCAGTGAATTCAGCTGTAAGATTGTTTAGCACTTGCAGCAGTTCACATTAAGATAAGTCAGTATTCTGGTTCTGGCATTTTTTCCTGAACGAAACAAAGCTTTTGAAATAGAAATGAATCTTGTTTGGAGTAGATTAGGGGCTAGTTCTAACCTATTTAGTTTTTAACCTTTATAATCATGTACTTGTCTAACAATAATAAAGCAATACTGCCACATGAGGGGAAATATACCCCTCCCCCAGAGCAGTATTTATGGTCTTATAGTAGTTCATTTCAGAGACCTGGTTTAAATATTCTAACCATACTTAGATGAAACACTAAATCAACTTGACAGCATTCATAACTTTTATATTTAAATGCTCGTGTTTGCCCCAGAAAATATATGTATAGTCTCTGGCAAAAAATGGTATTACAGCAAAATGAATTTTAATTTTAAACCCTGGCGTTGATTTCATTTTTCCGAAATGACCAGCCTCCCAAGCAAATTAACTGTCCGGTCTTTTCTGCGAGGCAATTTCCCTTTATGGCCTTGTGAATGTTTTGCCTTGCAACTCTCTTCTGTGACAGAACGCTGGAAAATGCCACCTCACCAGGAGCAAAATGTCGGAAATTATTTTTTTGTTATGAAAAATCATTATACCGCCCACGGAGATCAAACTACAGCCTACCTTCAAACACAGACAGATGAAACCAGGCATTTCCCTGGGAAAATGTGGCATTTCTCCTTTTGTTTCTGTGTTTTTAGTGCTCGCCATTTATCTGTGTCGCTGCGATGCGGCGAGTCTGTGCGCGTGTGAGGGGGTAGTCCATGCGCGAGGCTTGTTAATTGGACTCATTAGGCAGAGCTGCTGCACGGCTCCTGAGAGAATCATCCTGCTTCTTCCTTCTTTTTTTGTCTGCTTTGCTTTGATGTTCTCAAAGTGTTATGATCTTTACCCCGAGCACCACCTCCCCTCCCTCTCTCCCCTCACCTCTGCAGTCCTCCTGCGCTCCTTCTATCTCGGCTGAGCCAGGAGTTGTCGCAGCAGTAAGCCTTTGACCCTGCTCTTCCTTTCAGAGATAAGTGCTGCTCCACCTGACCTCTCTTTCTGTCCCCTCTGTGTCACAGCCATTCCCCTGCCTCATTAACTTCCTCGGTCTCTCATTTCCTCTCAAACACTTCAACCCTCAGTGAACTCCCCGCCACCCTCGCCTTACCATTGTGTTCTTGTTTAGTCTGCCTGCCCTGTTGCCTATATGGGTGTAGTCTATATGCATACATGCACGCATGTCAGTTTTATTTGGCTTAACCTTGCCTCCTTCGTTACCTGTGCATCTCGTGTACCCCTCAGCTGGTTCAAATCCTGGTACGCATGCACATGAGGTTGTTGGCTGGCCCACCCACTGGCCATCCTCCCCGCAGAAGAGCTTAGGCGGCCGAGGACGGGGACCTTGCTGAGCTGCGTGCTCCACACACACACCCTGTGCCTCTTGCACAAGAGTACGCGGTATAGTCTCAGGGAAAGAGGAAAGAGCACTGACCAGGGGAGGACACTTCTTGAAGAAGACCCTGACAGACAGCAGAGCCATGCAGGCACCCTGAGCCTGAAAGGCCAAGTAAAAGCCTCTCTTATTAAGAGGGCCGAGTCTCAAGGTCTTCACGTTCAATTTCTTCTCCCCGTCCTTCCTTAGTAGAAAGTCTGCAGCCACTGTGTCCACCTAAGACAGGGAGAAAGAGAAAAGACCTTATGTAATATCCAGATTCCTGCACGCCTGCAATCCTGTTCAGCCATGAAAAAGATCAAACTGATAGTTTTGCATGTTTAGCCCATTAATTAGAAATTACATATGCTTCATATTACTGAAAATTTTACAAAGCATACCACTGTGATTTTTACATTGATTCACTGCCTTTCTGGCAGTCATTGTTTCCCATTTATTACAGTGTGCTTTGAACCTCAACTTGCAGGGACGAGAAACTTGCTGCAGAGGAAGGCAATTCATCACGGCGAACATTTCATCACTTTTATTTTTCTGTCAAAGTTACATTATTAGGTGGTAATGAAGTTGAGAAGCAGGGACTATTTTGACGCCACTGTTTGGTGTTGTGTTCAAGGACACGGCCAACAACTAAGGTTTGACAATTAGATTGACTGCGCTGCATTCCTAAGCTATGTGTTTGGAAAATGAAACCCAGAAGATAAACATTACGAAAAGATTCAGGCTGTGAAACAGATTGAATGCACTGACAAGGTGGGTTTTAAAGCAGTGCTTGCTCCCAAGAGGCGAGAACATGATTGGAACATTAAAAAAAGTCCCCGAACATTGACGATGTTGTGAAACTGACATTTAAAGCAAATCTTGGTCTCTGCAAACTTGTTTTGAATCTGTATGAAAAGCTGCACACTGAGGGGGAAAGAAATCCGTCACAAACGTGTACAGTACTGTGCAAAAGACTTGAGCCTGCTTCCAAGGAGCCAGACTTCCTTGTAACTTTTTAAAGTGGTCTGAAGAAGGTCTTTTAAAGTTTTTCTTTGGACATGTCTGCTTTTTTACTCATTTTAGTCCAGTCCTAATACCTAGACATTTTCAGATATATGTTTTAAAGCTACTTCACACTAACAAAGGAATAAAAAACAACAGTTTAACAGGCATAAAATATTATTTTTGCACCAACAAGGTGATTCACGAAGAGCTGTAAACCAAAAAACTTGGCATAACTTGGAGTGCAGTGTGTCCTAAAAGACAAATGAGAAAAAATGGCATGTGGAGGACACAAGAATAAGTCGCAGACCTAAAAACCAAACAGATGGGCACTATATGATATTCATGTCCTTAAGAAATAGCAAAAAGTCCAGCAAAGACCTGACACAGGACCTGGCAGATGCATCTGGCCAAGTGAAGCCTCATCAGAAAGGCCATTCTTAAGAAACGGAAGTGGCAAGAAAATGTTGCGGTATGCTAAATTACACAATAACTGGACTTACAGAGTGATGGATCGAGATTTTGACATTTTTGGTTTAAACCTTTATCAATATGTGCAGAGAAGTTCAGGAGAGAGCTACAGCACTGAGTGTCGACAGCCATCTGTCAAACACGATGGAGGATCTGTCATAGTTTGCCAGTGGAGATCTTGTCAAAATTGATGGAATCATGAACACAGAAAAGTACCATCAGATTATGATGCACAATGCAGCTATAATCTGCTTGGCATCGGCTTCATTTTTCAGCACGACAGTGATTCCAAAAACACTGCCAATGCAGTAAAATCATACCTGAATGAAAACACACACACACACACACAGTGGAACACTATCAGTCATGGATTGGTCTCACCAGAGCACCGACCTCAACACTAATGAAGCAAGTTTTGGATCATTTTTACAGAAAATGGGAAAAAAAGGCAGCCAACATCTGAAGAAGAGTTTTGAATGTCCTTCGAGAGGCCTGGAAAGCTATTCTTGCAGACATTTAAAGAACTTACAGGCAAGCTTGTCTAAGAGGGTTCACGCTGTGTTGAAGAATGAAGATGGTCACACCAAATATTGAGTTTCAAGCTATTCAGACATCTTCAAACTCTGTTTATATACCATGTTTGTTTGCAGACATTTCAGTCAATCGCCACACCATTTACCCTATATGCTTCATATATCCTATATAAAGAAGTGAGAGTTGGTAGACTTTTTCACAGTACTGCATGCTGTACACACATGCGCCTTATGAGGCTTCAAAAACAGTTGTTTGTCAGCGAAAACAAGAACATGGTGAGATTATAAATAATTCTGCAAAAGCGAAAGGCAAGAATACTTATTGTTAATGGTTTCATCATTTAAGTTTTTTTCCCAACAATGACTTGGACATCATGCACAGCTTTTTTTTATCCAGTTTATGGGGGTATTTGTGAGTCGTCAAATTCAATGCAACAGACTTTCACTGGTAGCAATACACACAGCTATTCAATAACTTATTTTTCTCAGGTCCTCACTGCTTGGCAACCTTCAGATTTGGAGCTTCGAGTTCCCTCATTGCGACAGAACTTTTTTTCCCATTGATTTGCTTCTTTTTTTTTTTTTAGAGTACAATTTCAGACACGACCATTTCAGGCAGTTTTTCCCCTATTTTTCTTGATATACATCACTTGTTTATACTTTTGGGTAAAGCAAAGCAAATTAGAGCCACCACAGTGGAATCAATCGATTAATTGTGGAAATAATAGGCAGACTGATCGATAATCAAGATAAGCCCTGCAGTTTATTACGCTGTCAAATATAAAAATGTTCCTGCTGAGCAAGACATAATAATACAACAGTCTTAGAAGCCGAGTGGCAATACCACGAGAATTCAATTCAATTGATTTTCTCAATTAAACAACGAATTAGCTCCTATAATATTTATCAGACTAGCCAACAGAAAAGAAACCTGCATTATTTTTTATAATGTAATGTAATGGGTACCTTGATGTAGGGGTTCTCCATCCAGGGTGGGTTCGTAGCAGTGGCTTCGTTGGAGTCTGCCTCGTAGTAGTAGAGGTTGAAGGTCTCCTTACAGCTACGGTGGTGTGTGCTCCTGGAAGAGCACTCCATCATGGTGAATCGCAGTTCCACGTACACCTGAGACGCTCCCCGTCGCTGGATGTAGCCACTGCGCAGCCAGTGGCTGGACGAACTGTCCGTTTGGCAAATCTGATTGATCCTTACGCTGTTGTTCTCCTCATCTAAACCGCTTACTTCCTCCCACTGAGAGCAAAGAGAACAAAGGGCTGTCAGATTGACCCAGATAACTTGTGAGCACAGAGTAGATTTACTTCACCTATAAAGACTTTCACTGGGGTATTTATATAATTGGTCACATTAAAAATCCTATTCATCATAATAATGTTACAATCTTTTGTTGGCCTTCTGCACCTGTCAGAGGCCCGTGGGACAGATCTGGCCCACTGTGGATTTTAATCCAGCCCGAATTTGAATCTGGGTTGTTAAATCATTCCTCCCACTGAGCTCCAGCACAGCTAGTGGGAATACAAGTCTCACTTGTCAAACAAAGCACACTTCTGCAAACAGCATCGAGACAGACAAAGCTTTCACCTTTCAAACACATTTATAGCCTAAAACACAAGAATAAAGAGGGGATATCGCAAATATGAGTGAAGTAAAAAAAAAAAACTGCACAGAAATCTACATTTGTTGGGCAGCCAAATGCAACAGAAAAATGCTTTAATGTTTGACTTCTGAGTCAACAGCAAAATGTTCACCATCACTATGTTCCCAAGAGCGGGAAACAAGCAAGAAATTAACATACTCGGGGCAGAATTTAGCAGATTTGCTGAACTTGAGGCTCAGAAATTCGGTTATGTAAATATGTAAATCTTTAAAAATCCATTTGCAGATGATGTGTTGAGTGAGGCAGAATTGTGGTGTGAATGAATTACAGTGCAGCAGAGCACCGAGAGCCAGGTTTGAGACGCTGGAAAGAAGAATTTCCCTTCTAATCCCAAAAAAATAAATACCGTGGACTTTGGCAGCACATGTGTCTGTGAACAAAATGTTTTCTGTGATGAAGATGCACCGAATCTGTGAGGACTCATCTGGATTTGACAAAAACCATTCAAAGAGAAGTGTGACTTGAAGGCAAATGAGAGAATGAGCTACAAGTACACAGACAAAGTGCAGTTACATAAATGGGACTTTAAAAAAAAAGCATATAGTGTTACTTTTAAAAAAGTAATCTAATACTTTTTACAAGATATAGATTACCTTCTGAAAAAAATAATTACATCTCTTTGGCAGCAAGTCACACCTTCTGTATTTAACAGTACTGAAGTCTCGACATCACAGCGGATGACATTTACGACATACATCCGGCACTGATGACATTTCAACAAATCTTTTACAATCATTGATTTTGCCTTGTTGTTTAGAGCCATTTTCACGCATGAACTGAACTTTACTAGACACGTAGAGAGCAAATGTCTAACGCAGTCAGATTGGACAATAAATGTTCTTTGATTTGCCAGCTATTTAGCATAAAGTGTGTGTTCATGTCTAACTGCACCTATGAGAATGGTCCAGGTAAACCTCTGGTGGAGTCGCAGTCAGTAGGTAGCACACATGGCCAATCCAACTTAGACGAATACTATACATATACAAACACTGGCAATTTCATTAGGCACATGTCTTCATGAGGTATCTAGTCAGCCAATTAAATGTCTGTATTTAAGCATCTAGACATAGTCAAGACAACCTGCTGGAGTTCAAAACAAGCATCAGAATGAGGAAGAAAAGTGATTCGAGTGACTTTGAATGTTGCATGGCTGTTCTTGTCAGATGGATTGCTGCTCAACTGGGATTTTTCCCACACCTCTATTCAACTGCTCGTTAATGCAAATATGTAATCATCCAGTGTAATGATGGCATCTTTATGCATTTAGGTATGTAGACGTGGTCCAGAGAACCTGCTGAAGTTCAAAGTGAGCAGAAGGTGATGTAAGTGACTTTGAATGTGGTAAGGTTGTTGCTGCCAGATGGGCTGGTCTGAGTATTTTAGAAACTGCTGTTCAACAAATCTGTGCCACTCTGAATCTATGCCACGCGTTCAAGTCAGTCACAAAGGTGTAAGGGGTCCAACCTGGTAACTAATGAATTGGCCACTGAATATGTAGTAATGAGAATGCATCTGATGCTGGCTAATGCAGACTGTAAAAACCTAATAAATCATCAATGTTAAACCTAAACTAAAACCTGTCCTGCTTATCCATGCTGTTTGGCTTTAACATTTTACTTTATTTCTGACTGTTTGTGGACTTCACCTTGAAGGTTTTTATTACTCTAACTGGACAACAAACAATCATAATTATTACTTCACTTTTTTCACCTTACTCGTGTACTGACTTTTGGTTTTCATTGTTCTTGCGTACATTTTTGTTTTACAGCATCTATATAGTTTGGTGATACACACTCTGAAGGAGCTTGTGCTTTGTGCAGTGCATTGTGCTCCTGCTTGGAATGAAATGTAGTATAAAAATAAAGCTTTGCATACACTTAATCTGTGAGAAAGAGCAAGTGATTCATGAATAAGATTGTGAGTCTTTTCAGGACAGTCAAGTTTTAAATGGATGCACAACTAATCAAAAAGTTCAAAAACTAGGAGTCATGATCTCTGCACAAAGAGCGCAATGGCACTACCTTCAAATGTGCGCGTCTGTGTGATGGAGGCCCATAGATGTGTGTTAATATGCAACAGGGTCTAACTGTGACAGATTTAGTCGGAAGCACATCCCAGTTTCATTAAAACAATTGTCACACTCGCATCATTACACCAAAAGGTTTAATATGAATATTAGCTTTATTTGGCTTCCTCATGAATTATTAATGCAACAGTGACATTCAAGTATTTTTGAAATTGAGAAGCCAGAAAATTTTATCTGACTGGGTTGTAAGTTGCCACAAATATCTCCTACAAGGGTATCATAATCCTTTAATCCTAAAAATAAAGAATAATACAGTATCCCTTTTATGTCTGCACTTTTGAAGCAGACAGCTCGTGGCATCTCCCCACCGCTGCTTGTCATCATTGACTAAATCACGGTTTTATACTCTTTTGTGCCAAGGTAATGCTTAAAAACACAAGCCCGGCCACTCTTCTGACAACACAGAGCTTTTGATAAACTGCTTCAAATGATAAATGCTGTGCAGGCTATTTAGAGACAGTCTGCCTGCTTCAGCCTTGCATCTTAATCAAAAGCACAGACACATTTGTTGAGTATTTCAGTCCAGCACCAGAAATCCTCCTACCGCCATCACTGGGACCATTTTCCTTCCAAGGCAATCGGCAAGTTGAGCAGTTCTGGTCACAGACGCTGCTGGCAGAAATACCTTAGCAACCACTACTCAGCTGATCAAATTACAAATATGTCTTTTTCTGGCTGCAGGACCAAAAATTGCAAGCAGCCTGTGACTTCGACTCCAAGGTTGATGAGATCTATCAAAGCATCTGCTTTCAATACACTTTAAATCCCACATTCACTCTGGTGTTTCTTTTACTCTGTCAGTTACCTGCCATATAAGGAAATCTTTTATAGCCAAAGTAACAAAGGAACAGCTGGAGGCCAAAAATCCCCAGTCACCACTAGGCTCTGTGGCAGGAATACAGATAACACAGTGAAGCTGAGGTTACATACCTGTGGCTTGGCATGGGAGAAGACGGTCCATTTGAGATCTGAAGTCTCTGTCTTAGTGTTCATCAGGACCTCTGCAGAAGAGATAAAAAAAATATATCACCACTCACAGCAGGAAATGTAAAAACGACACGTATAAGGCTCATTTACATTCAGAAAACACACAATCGAATCTAAAAATCACAGAGAGAACATATTTTGAGTCCCAAGCGCTCTGCAAAGTATCAGCTATGGCTTATGCTGGGATTAGGATAGAAGATGAGGTTTCACCAGTCAATTACATCCACAGAAACATTCCCACTACTCTAAAATTGTCTTTCCTCTCATGTTTGTTTTTATTCCCCCCATCTCCCCCCAGTTCCCAGCGACACGCCACGCCTGCGGTCGAACTGAACCTGCTCAAAAAAAGGAGTCTGCTTTTGTCCAGGGAGAGCAGGGACAAGTAGAACAGCAGAATCGAACAGACTTACACAGATACGCACACGCGTGCACGCACAGGCGTGTGCACAGGCACACCAAGATTTAAGCCCTTCCAGTCACAATCTGTGATTACAATAGAATTGATTTTTTGTAATCTTTTGAGGGTTAGGCTGCCAGCTCACAAACAATCTGAGGACTTCTGCTATGATTCAGTAACCCAATAAAATCCGAGACCTGAACTGCGTGCAACTGGAAGCACAGTTTAGTTTGGGTGCAGGGACTTCTTTTGATGTGAGGACATCTTTTTTTCCCCCCCCCCCCCCTTTAGCTGCATTAGCAGGCTCCGAGTCATATTTACACTGATGGGATGCGGTTTCTGTCACAGAGTGGCTTTTAGTGCCCTACCTGTTCCCCACAGAAGCTCATCCCAAAAGGGTTGCGCAGTTTGGTTTTACGAATAAACAGATTTAATGTGGCTACAAACCAAGGAGCGCTTCCATGAAAATGGATGCTGGAGGAAATGGGGGTTTCAGCAGGAGGTTTATCATTGGGGTTAGTAAGGTGCTTTGTTGAATTAGGCTTCCAATATAAGGCTCGGCAGTTAAGTCAGCATGCCATAACGCCGCAGTACACCCTCTGCACACACAGACAAATACAACGCTTCATCTGCCCCTGATCTCCACTTTTTGTGCTTTATTTTTTCCCCCATGTTTCGATTTTTGCACCTAAACGTTTTCCCATTAGATCAATATCCTTCACATAAATAATAAAGCAGTGCTCGAATTCCTCGGAAATCCATACTTTCAAATAGAATTTTAATTTTAATAACATATCAATATCTTGCCTCGCATTGCTGCCCGTTCGTTTACCTCGAGCTGACAAACTCCGCTGAACAGCTCATTCAGAAACTAAACAATTACTCTGAATTCTCAATGAGGACAACGTGTTGCTTTTCTCAGTTGTTTAAGATGCGTTTCCACCGCCTACTCGCTTCAACATGTTGCTTTGTTTTTCAAAACATCTGCTGCGTACATGTGTCATACAATCACGCATCCGGCATTAAACACAAACTCTGTGATTCCATCTGCATTTATCTAAAGCCCGTAGTTCTTCAATGGGGCTTCTTTTATTGCTTCAATAATGACTTCAGCCATTGAAGTTTAATAAAGGCTTATTAAAGGCATTTTCTTTTAAACTACACAAAACACACTACAAAACATCAAGAATAGAAATGATTTCTCTCTTTCCTCTACAACTTTCAGCTTGTAAAACACAGTGGTTAATTATGATGAATTGCCAGCAATTTTATCATCAGATAAGTTTAAGCAAAAATGTGAGAACTATGTGAAGATTTGACTAGGCTCTGAAAAGAAAAAAGAAAACAAAACAGTGCTGGGCATTTATTTAAAAAAAAAAGAAGGAGGCTAATCAATAATAAAAACACTCATTAGCTCAAGCCCTAAGTAAAGAAAAATACTTACATCTAATACCATTTCTCACACCACCATCCCCAGACTGATGACTAGCAGTGTCAGTGTGATAAATATTGCTGCCAAAATTATGAAAATTCATCCTCGCAGTGTAATCCTAATATCGCTCTCTCAGTTACTTTCATTTTCTGTGGATGTTGTAGATATTGTGTTGCCTGTGAAAGATTGTGTACAGGATAAGAGGGTGTTTGGGGAAACCTTTAACACCGAACATTACGAGGACATCAAGGCTGTCATGGACTCCTCGTGCTCTTTGAATATATTTTGCAAAACACCAGCACTTGTAGTATTTTACAAAAATAACTCCAACGCCTACAGTTACTAATCTCTGTGATCCTGTGTGAAGTGAGAGGCAATCGCATTTACCACTTACCAGCCCACATCCTGGTGAAATACACACGAAGGTGCAAAAAGATTCTGAGGTAAAGCTGAATCTGGCTCCTGTTGTGTCAAGCGCTACAACTCTAGCTCACCAAGTCTTCATGTCCTATAAATCCAGACAACTGCCAGTAATTTCTGCGGCACAGATTCATGACAGAATCACACAGTTGCTGGAGATTTGGTGACTGCACATCCACGATGTAAATCTCCTGTCCCACCAGATCCCACAGGTGCTCTACTGGATTGAGATCTGGTGACTGTGTTGAGACGATTTAAGCTTTAATAATAATAATAATAATAATAATAATGGATTGCATTTATACAGCGCTTTTCGAGACCCTCAAAGCACTTTACAATTCCACTATTCCTTCACTCTCACATTCACACACTGGTGGAGGCAGCTACAGTTGTAGCCACAGCTGCCCTGGGCCAGACTGACAGAAGCGAGGCTGCCATATCGCGCCATCGGCCCCTCTGGCCATCACCAGTAGGCGGCAGGTGAAGTGTCTTGCCCAAGGACACAACGACCGATACTGTCCGAGCCGGGGCTCGAACCGGCAACCTTCCGGTTACAAGACGAACTGCCAACTCTTTGAGCCACGATTACCCTTGATGATCGCTTTGTCATTATCCAGCTCGAAGCAGTCATCAGAAGATGGTACACTGTGGTCATAAAGGGATGGACATGGTCTGCAACAACACTCAGGTTGGCTGTGGGATTTGAACAATACCCAACTGATACTAAGGTGCCCCAAGTATGCTAAGAAAATATCCCCCACACCCTACCGTCTGATCATTGCAGCAGAAATGGACACTCATTAGATTGGGCATTGTTTTTCCAGTCTTCATTGTTCAACTCTGGTGAGTTTGTGTGAAATGTATTCTCACTTTTCTGCTCTTAGCTAATAGGAATGGTACCCATCTGATTCCATGTTCAACGCCTTGTGCATTCAGAGATGCTCTTCTGTATTCCTTGGTTGTACCGAGTGATTATTTGAGTTACTGTCGCCTTTCTATGAGCTGGAAACAGCGTGGCCATTCTCCTCTGACCTCTAACATTTTCACCCACGGGAAATGCTGCTCACTGGATATTTTCTTCTTTTTCTGGCCGTTCACTGTAAACCCTAGAGATGTGCAGGAAAATCCCAGTAGAACAGCAGTTTCTAAAATACACAGACCAGCGAATCTTGCAGCAAAAAACCATGGCCACAGTCAAAGTGAGTTAAATCATCTTCTTTCCCAATTTAAATGCTCAGTTTGAACTTCAGCAGGTTCTCTGGACCACGTCTACATACCTAAATGCATAAATATGCAGTCATTAGACTGGATGATTACATATTTGCATTAACGAGCAGTTGAATAGATGACCTTAACACTTTAATTGGGCGGTGATTGCGATTATATTATTAAGAGAGCAATATTTAGAATACCTTACTGTATAAAGGGGTCGCAGCTATTCAGTAACACTTGGTGTCCAAATGCTAGGTTGTGCTAAATCTTTTCTTTAATTTTAAAGAACCGGTGTTTAAGTTTAACCTGTTTGGTGCTAGAGAATAGGAATCATCATACAACTAACCTATATGGTGATCTGCCAGAGAAGCTACACAGTCTCCACTCGTCTGCCTTGCCTGATGCCATTGGGCAGGGGAGGGGCGTTATAAGCAGGGTGTGAGAAAGCATAAGTGCAGTGACTGTTAATCAGATCGGCATTGTTATCTTTATAAAAGAAAAAAATTATCTCTGAGAAGTCCTACTTCTTTCTCTGACTCTGTAGTGACACAGAGAGACACACAGAGTAGAGATTAGTTACAGAAGCACCACCCACCTGCTTTTTAAACCTTCTGTTTGCCAGGTGAAGCCAATCAGAAGAAAGTTAAAAGGGGAGCTATCAATACGTCAAAGCTGCTCTACACAGCAGATCCAGGTGGAAGGTCACTGTTACCCTATAGAGTATCTGCAGTTGTGGCATCCCATTCAGCAAGTAAACTCTGGTAACCAGTGACATCCAGGAAGAGATTGGATGGCAAACAAGAATGATTTTGATTGGTGATGCTGGAAAGACGAGTGAAAGACAGCTGAAAAGTCTGGCATGGGTGATTAAGGCTAGAAACCTGATGTACACTATGTGCAAGAGGGCACCGCAACATGTTACCGATTACAAAACAGAATAATACCCCCAGAGTCTCCTGAAAGTGGGAGAGGACAAGAAGCTTGAAAGGTGAGACACAATGGTAATGGGCAGGACTGAAATACGACTAATGAGAAGAATTGCACAAACAACACCGGCGGAGACGGCACCAGAAGTCAAATACCACTGCGGCCATGGGAAAACGGCTGTGATGAGTCTCACAAAAAGGACAAATCTAAAATACCATAACCTCATCCAGGAGTGTGGAGAGAAAAGGTGTTAAGTATGGCTGTTTCCTGTAAAAGTGGAGTGTAGAGGTTTCCCAGCACAGTCGCACACTACAGTTGGAGTTTCAGGGAACAAGCAGGAAAACAGCTGTGCACAGGACTGGGGAAGCAGCAGAAAGAGCCTCTTGTTGGCTCGGGTATAAAAGGGAGGAGGGGGGTTAGAAGCCTGGAGCTGGTGGGCAGTGATTTAGCCACAACCTCTGGTTACTCATGGTTAAGGGCTAAAAGACCCAGTGAAGTTTGAGCTGAAGACACGACACAGTCACTCTGTGAGAGGATGCATAAAGCAAGTGTAGCAAATTATATACATTATCTATACTGTAATTAAGTTCTTAAATCTCAGTGCTCAATTATTTTTAAACTAATAATCTTATATAATTTACCTTTAAATAAACCTATTCTAAACACGCATATCCGCAACACCAAACACAACTTACAATAAATGAGTAACACAATAACAATACTATTATGAAATAAAAATAAACTGTTTCATCCATAACAGGTCACTCTTTGTTTCTTTGTTTTTTCCCATAATGATTTCACTGATCACTCAATCACGCCCACCACCGCTCACATTCTCTCTCCAGCTAATTTAATACATTTTCTCTGTGGCCAACACACACACTCAAACACAGAATTTTCACTCTTCTCGATCCCACTCTCGCCGCAGCACTCTCCCTGCTGTACACGCAAATTAGTCAAATCTTTTTTACTGCCTTCCACCTGCATATAAAAGCAAGGACATGGCATCACTTGTCATCAGCACTGCATATGCAACAGGTCATGCATCATATTGAGAAGAAAAAGGGACGTGGCTTTAGTATGGAACTATTATGTTTTAAATAGTAAGTTCAACATATGTGCAGATAATCCCTTTGAACTTAAAGCTCAGGTAAATCCTGAGCTTTTTTTTACTTTTCTTGGCTCCGTATAATGTCATGGAGAGGGGACATCCTTAATATGGTCAAAACACACAGCTCTGAGTTTGGGTTCGGCTCCACCCACCTGGTCTTCAAACCTTCTGTTTGCTAGGTGCAACCAATCAGAAAAAAAGTTGGATTAAAGGAGGCTGTCAATAAGTCAAAGCTATTCTAGTAGAGCCCAAAAGTGAAAAGAGCGAGCTGAAAATGAGCATAACGGGTCCGCTTTTGTCATTAAGTCCTCCTTTCTCATACCCCATTTCGCTTTTTTATAATCTCACAATTTTACACTCTTTGAAAGCTGAAGAAACACAACCGTGCTTCTCAGCCATTTCCACTTCAAAACCACAGAAGCCCACCAGCTTTCTAACAACAATCTAAGGTGACAAAGGAAAGAAAGGAAAGCCTGCAGAGAGCAGAGAGGGGAAAAAAAGAGGGAAGAGGTGGATGAGGAGGATAATTGGATGACAAAGTTCAGAGTGGTGATTTCCCCACATTTAGTCTACCCCGAGTTCACTCCAGCATAATCTAAAAAACACCCTTACCACAAAGGCTTCGCTATACATATTTCCACATCTCCACATTTCATATACACACCTGCCTCTGTGTTTATAATTATTTTTCTTTTTTTTTTTTTTCTGAAGGAGTAGAGATGAAATCCCCACCCCCCCCCCCCCAGGCATGGTAATCACTGTTTATCACTGCTCTATCATTAAGGTTTATGAGACAGGATGCGTGAGCGTGAGTGTTTCTATGAGATGGTGAGCGCTCCTATTATGTGCTTGCATGGCCTTGCCTTTCGCTGAAGTAGATACAGTCTTAAGCCCTGTTAGAGGAAGCTGGCTTTTCCCCTGCATTCTTTCAGCAGCGGCGACCACCCACCGCCGGAAAATTGCCCCCAGTGCTCGAAAAATGTAGGAACAATGAAAATTCGTCATCTGGATGAATTTTAACATCCAAAACAAACAACTGTACAGTAATTACAGGACAACTGTACGCAATACTAGACACCGGAGAAGTCTAAACTGATACGGGTGGTGGCGAGATGATTAGGCCTTAGCCTTCGACTAACAATTACAGAAAAAAACACAGTATCAACATGTTAAATATTGTTAATGCAAAAAGTAGAAAAAAAATATTGTGGAAACAAAAGCAAATGGGTTTAACTGTTCTATGTCAAAGCAAGACAACAACAGGGAGTGTTGTACATGCTTTTCTTTTGAAATGTAAAACCTGACCCTTCATTTTTTAAAATTGGGGCATGTACAGAAAACACCTCACCCCCATGTTCTATATCGAGCCGTGTTCAGGTTTCAAACTGCCTTCATATTCAAGATCTGGAGCCATTATAAATGACCCCCCCCACCCCAACTGCTTCATTCTCTATCCTTAACTTGTATGTTCATTCCTTCCCTGCATGCCCGTTTGCTGCCTATTTTCCACTCTCTCTGTGGCTCTGGAGTGTGATAGGGAAATTATAGGCCTAAGAACATTTGCCCTGCTTCAGCTACAATTAGACCTCATTTTAATTAAAGAAACAGAGAGCCAATTACCCTTGTACACCTGGCGAAATTGAAACAGAGGAGAAGAGCAGGGATAATGAAAAAGAGGAATGTGAGAAGGGGAAAATTTGGGATTCACAGATGACGAATGTATAAAAAGTGGATGGGCTCAATGTATTTTCCATTCCACAGCGACTTGCTCTGAATATTTAGCCTGTCCAGCTAACACGCTAACATCTTGATGTCATCTTGACAATTTATTTGAACACATTATCCTTTTTATATCACATCAACTGAACATATGATACCATTTTTCAGGTCTCCTTCCCTCCCAAGTATTCTAATCAATACACAAATTGAATAATTAATAAACAGCTAAATAAAGGAAAGCACTTGGATACTACTTATTTGATAGTTTTGGAATATAATCTGCTGTCTTCTTTGTTTGATATGAAGGGTCGTTCTGTTTCTCGGTGGCAGCAAAGTAGATTCCTGATAGGAGTTTTTCTGTCCTCTGGCTATAACTGAGAATCTTCTGTTTATCAGGGGACACTGCTGGCACATGTAATTTTACAAAGCCAATATCCTGAAATCAGACATGATTGTTGCCCCGGAGCCATCTGAAAGCTACACGCTTCACATTTAAACATTCAGCGTTTTGCTTTCCTGCCAGGAATTAAGGCTGGAGTGATGGGTTACAATTGTCCACAGCAGCAGCTTAGAGTAAAAAGTCGCCACAGAGAATGGCTGAGAGAGATGCAATACTGTTTAAAGATGCGATAATGGTGCACATTTTCAGACAGGCTCTCTGGGGACACAGAGATTGTTGCATTGGGTTGGTCACATGAGAAGTGTCGCATATTGTGAAGTTACAAATGCAGAGACTGAGGAGTACAATGCCCAGCTCCTCTGTCACCTCTACTCAGCTGGCCAAACACGGCGCTGAGTGGGAGGAATGAAGGATCGTGGGTAATGGGCTGCAAGGTGTTAAAGAGAGATTCTGAAGCTTACCAACCAATAAGCCAGCTTTAGATGAGAATATTGATAGCACTGTCATGTCTGTATGATTAGCTAAGCTAAGGAGGTAGAAGTGACTGTGTTCCAGGCTTTAGTGACAGTATGCTAGAATGATCATTTTTGGTACAGCAAGCTTATCTCACAGTGCAAATGAAGACACGGAAAAGAAGGAAGAGGGGATTTTCCGTCACATTTCAACAGTTTATTGTTGTACGGCGAGTGCACGTGAAAATGAATGCTTAGCGAGTGATGAAATGAATGTATGTGTATAAAGCGTGTTTGTGTGTCTTTGACAAAGTTGTGTCTACTGGGATTAGACACTAGCTTCCTGTAGTTCCTGTCCTTTTCCTGTCTCCTGGTCTGGTGCCGCCAATGCATACATCATTCACGTGAACAGCAGCCGGGCAGGATACAGTTTCACTCCCCACCTACTGTATAACAAAGACCCCCTCCCCTCGAGGCACATGTGGATGAGCCCAGGTACTATAAGTAAGCCTCACAGGAGCAGTAAGATGAAAGAGCTGGGGAAGGTGTTAATGCTCGACACCTTTTGTCTTTTTTGCCCGCAGGGACGCATATCAATAAGTGTTGTGGTTGGTTTCTGTCCCGGGACAGGATGTGACCTAGTTAAGGAGGAAGCTTCAATCTGGACAGAAACCAAAAGAAGCTGCGAGAGAGATCAACGTTGCTCCGAATTAAACCCACTGACCCCAAAGCTCTGTGGATTTAAGACCAGGTCTACAATACCTGCCCTCTGAATGTTTTGGCTCCGGCTTACACGGTCACCTGAGATTTGCTCGACAGAATCATTATGTTAATCATTTCCAAGTGAAGGTGTATTTCCCCAGCGAATCTTCGAGTTCACGCTGGAGAACCGGTATGAAAGATCGCCCTCTCTTCCTTAGCTATTAATAAATTCACTACAACACTAAAACAGCTTGCATTGCTGAAGGTATGCCCTAATCCCTGGATAATTCACCTTTTAAAATAAAACGTTTATAGCGTAAAGGGTTTACACATTCGCCTATCGAGCGAGAGATACCTGGTTTGATCCCAGGAGGAGACACGAATCCCTTTGAGATTGTGCCAGGAAGGGCATCTGGCATAAAAATACACCAACTCAAACATGCAGAGCTACCCTCTGTGGTGACCCTTTGTGAATAAGGGAAAGTAGCTTTTATTGTATGTCGCACCAGAAAGTGTTGGTTCGGAAACACAAAACAAATATTGATTTATAAGAACATAAAAGAATCAAAGGGTGCACCTGTAATGCACTGTAATTCACTCTTAATTAACTGCGTTTAAGTGAAAAGAAAAACTGTTAACTTATTCAAGTCATGTCAGCGCGCAGCGAATATTTACCTCTAATCTCAATTGTATGAAAAAGTTTTAGCCACGGCATAAAATGAGAGGTTAAGGTTAAGAGGATATGAGACATCAGCTTGCCTCCGTGGCTTTTTTATATTGCCACCTACGAATAATGAGTCTTGACCTGTGGTGTCAACTGCTGAACAGCACTTGTGCAACTCAGACTCAAACAGTCCTTTTTTATCTCAACACACACACACACACACACACACACACACACACACACACACACACACACACACACACACACACACACACACACACACACACACACACACACACACACACACACACACACACACACACAGCTGTGAGGTATATTCCCAAAGCAGGTAAACTAGAAGAAAAAATCACTTAAGGAGATTTGACATCTATGAGTACTTCTATAATAAAGTACCTGCCAATGGACTTCCGCAAACACGAGCAACTGGCTAATATTGGCAAGAAGCGGCAAAAGGAATTGATCGTCCTTCTTTCTGCCCAAATTGTTAATCATTCCAAATTAAATTCCAAGCAGACACATTTAAAAACTTCAGGTTTTAAACACGTAAGGCCCTGCACTCACTTCTATAAAGCATGATTGGTTAAATTGCCTTGCTGCATATTTCACATTCTTTGGCATATTGATCTGCCACTGTGAGAATTCACCTCCTGCTACTTCCAATTATGGGCACCAGTTTCTCAAGTCTTCTTCAAAAATAACCCAAGTCTGAGAAAAACTGAAAGGCTTTTTGAGAACATTGTTGCGGGCTGCACCAGCTCCCTGGTGGCCTCCTGATCCAGAATCCTATAAAAGAAAGAATGAATTACAAAGGAAAAGTTAAAAAGATTTTCTTGATGAGACTTTTTTTTTTATTTTGGAGGGTAGAGTGCAATTCTCAAAACCTCTGCTATTCCACATGCCATTCTGCTTTTGGATACTGTACAACGTATAAAATTAGAAAGACTGACACATAACTTGATGAGGCCCAAAATACAGAGAAGACAAATTACTGGTGCTGGCTGATTGTGTTGACTTTCGAGGCAGAACAGATCATGCATCATTTTTACTGAAATCTGGAGACCATAATTACGAAACCCCACCACTAGTGGTGATTAATGGATTAATGCACTCTTTAAAATTAATCTGTTTGCTTTTAAAGTCTCATAGAAAAAAAAAAAAAAGCAAAGTGCTCCGTGGTTGGACATTTTTGCTTAAAAAAGAGACAAATAACTATCCAATTCAGAAAAAATACCTGCAACGTATATCCTGTCAGCTGACTGATTTCTTGATTCTCCCGTTTCATTCGTCTTCTCTTATTTATACTCATATTCTCTTTTCCCTCAAATCACCTATATTATGCAATTTAACTTAAATTCTGTATCTCAAAAGACAATTAAAGGTGGCCATGGTCCTACATTTTGATGTAGAAATGCATCAAAATGTTGATCTAGTTTCTCTTTATGAACGCTCCCTGTTGTTACTCACAGAGATAAGAGAAGGGAGGCTCCTTGAAATTAGGGTTATAAGTATTGATTTATTTTTTTTTAAATGTAACATTATTTACACAGGATAGTTACTGAAAGTTAACTGAATTAAAGAAACAAATTAACTTGTAAGCAGGCACCAAATGCAAATATGATAGGACAAGTAACGCCTTCCTTTTAGAGCCACATTACATGCTCCTGTACTGTTCTCCAAAACCTTGCATTGCTGAAAGCAGATGAAGTATGCATTTGTCAAATGCTGACTGGTTGACAAGTGATCCGGAATAGGGAAACGAGTGACATCGGAGTTCACCGGGAATGGAAGAGCAAAGAAAAAAAAAAACCCCAACAACTTCAAATATAAAAATAAAGCATGGAAAGCACAGACGGGGACTGTAGTGGACATGTTTCATTGTTTTTTACCACTTGTTTCGCTCCAGCTTCTAGTATGTTATAAATTTGCTGATTTCTTTGGCTTGTTGAAGGACCAACAACAGTACAAGCAGTAGTGGCCACATAATTTGTACACTGCCCCAAACTAGCAACAAGGCTCTCTGGACACAGACCCGCTATCCCTGGACAGCAAACACATTAGCTAACCTGGGCCATAAATTCATCTTAAAGGAGTTGACCTTATTTTTTCTTTATTCTATAAATAGTATTTTGTTGTTGAAATTTGCACAATGGACAAAATTTGTTCCCTAATACTGCACAAATGGTGGCCCTAATACTCCATGGTATGTTTTTGCGAGGGTACTACACCTTTTAATCTTTCAGTTCAAGCTTCTGATCTTGAAAGACTATCACTCATTATCAAGGATTTTGATGTGAAAGCAAAGCATCTTACAAAACAGACATTTACTAGACGGTGCATTTTAGTGCTTGAGACTTTTACAATACCATTTTCTGTTATGGAAGCCTGCACAGCTGTGCCTTAGATAAAAAGTTTTTCTTTGATACAAAGGCTGATATTTGCTGGAGTACAGAGATATACAGAAACTGCCTAAATGAAAAATCATCCATTTAAATATGATGTTTACAGTGTTTTTTCAAAGTTTTTTCCACAAAGTTGAATCTTTTCAAACTGTCGCAATATCTCCCTCGGTGTAATCTGTAAATATTTGAGCTTCTCTGCTGACATATCATTATGACTGACACCATCATACATGTGTCTCCAACCCAGCTGCAGCAGCAGTGGCACAAAGCAGCAGATTAAAAAAAAATCGTGCAAAAATCACGTCTATCCACAACATCAATCTGACATTGACTTTGGGTATAAAATGGTCTTGAATCCTGTGATAGAGTTGGTAGAAGAAACTGCCACAATTGCACGTTTGACTGCAAAAAGACAAATGTCACAAATTTTCAGTTTGTTATACATCAGGAAAAAAAAAAATCACCCTGGATGAGAGATGGGAATCGAGAACCGGTTCTTGAAGAAAACTGTTTCCAAGTAGTCCAATTCTTTGGAGTTGTTAGTCTGCCTGCCTATTGATCCTGGGTCTTGCATTTGCACTACAATCAGCTGATTTCAGTTCGAGTGTCAGAGGAGGAAAATAGCAATGCAACCTAGAGTGTGGATTAGATAGTCAAGAACCCACAGTGAAAGCTGAGTGAATGCTGCCTGCTGGGATCAGCACTGAAGTTCTGTCTTTTGAGATACAGAATTTCAACAGGTAACATACAGATGAGCAGTCAGGTTGTAACCACCCTTGGTTGTGTTGTCAGCTTTGTATTCTACTAAGAGAAAGAACTTAGAGATGTGTGTCCTCATTAGGGATTTGTGTTGGTGTGTGGGGTTGTAGCCTGAGGTTTATATTGTTAAACAGTGATTATGAGACAGTGTGTTTCAGCTATTTTACAGCGTAACGAGTAGGTAATGTAACGAATAGTATAACAAATTAATTTTTCCCAAGGGTAATTAGGTAACATACTGCATTACTTTTCTTAAAAGTGTTCAGTGTAATATGTGTAATAATTGCCGTTTTGAGTAACGACTCCAAGACCGATCACAGTGAAGAAGGAAAATATCTCTACAAACATGCATAAACATTTGGCCTACAGCACGCAATTAATTTGCTTATTTAACCAGAGCAGAAGATATTCATAGTCCAAATTCAGGTGTGACCAGTTTATAAAGACACTTCATTGCCCTATAACTGACCCATCATACACCATCACGCTGTGGTCAACACTGCTCTCAAATGCCCGCAAGCCTCAATTTAGGTCAGCATCTTAAAAGTTTGAAGAACGTAAACTGAAAGTCTAGAGCTGACAAAAGAAAAAGGGGAAGGTGCAAATTGCATTCTTGTTTTCAAACACTTTCTCGGTGTCTTAAGAGGATATTCATACTTTTGTTCTCCTGTCAGGAAGGCTGATGTCTGGGTCAGTAACAGGCTGGCACCCCCGCAGAGTGGATACTTTGGAGTCACACAGCGCCGAAATCTGGGATGATCTTCCTAACCAGCAGGATACTCTTCCACCCCCGTGCTGGCTTAGTCTTTTAATAATTAGACAAGCTAGTTTGCAAGCTAGATAACTATAGATTAATTATTAGCATGATTGGAGCTTTGTTCCATTTAGTCATGACTACAAAAAAACCCCAACTATTTCATTCACAAAGATTGATGCACTACAGCTTTGGAAGCTGCAAAATATATATAAAGGAGAGAAAAGACATGCAAATCTTTACTTTTATAAAATAATATATAACAGGTGACCTATATTATTTCAAATCTTTCTAGATGAAAAGATTAAAAACCCACATAGAGCCATCGACTGCTGTGATGCATCTAACGACCTCGCTACGAGCCCCAAAAATGTCTGCTGCTGTACTTACAACTGAGTTTTTATCAAAGCCTCGACTAAAGCAGAATCTCCAATTCATTTTTGGGGGGAAGAAATTGCAGAAGAAAATGCATGCACACACACACACACACACACACACACACTCTCACAGCTCCCAGTGACTAATCTGCTGTGGGAGGTGGACAGCTTGAAGCTAACAGTGCAGACTCCAGCTAAATAAACCATCTAAGGATTGACACATCTAAGTAAAGATACAAGAGAACAGACTCTCGGCGAGAATTTTCCCTTTTATTCTGACACATCACACTTTTCCCACATTCAACCAACAACAGACCCAACTGAGAGTTAATTCTCTTCCATTGAGCCACGAATTGCCGCTACGAGGCTGCAATTGGCTGCTTGTGTGGCGGTGACCGATATATCTGGAATAAAGATAAACTCATCTTCGGATGTGGAGCTATTTGCTCGAGTACAAAGAGCATTATTTTGCCTCCTCAGCCAGCTACATTATGGTTTCATTAGGAGGCGGATTCAGTAGTTTGCAAACTGTTTGAATTGCAAAACCACGCTTTTGTCCAATGACAGAAAAAAGGACAAAGTTTAACAGCGCAATGATTGGATGGGGTTGAGCAGCTATTTGTGGATATGAAGGAAGACAAGAAGGTAAAGAACTTTTTCATGTGTGGCAAATCCACAGAAATTTAGATACTAAGATACCACGCTGCAAAAAAAAAAAAAGAAAGGTGTTTAATGCTTCTTGACCCTCTCTATTTTGGAGCATGACATTCTCTTAAAGCTTTAAGCTGTGTGAGAACTGTAGGAGGGCAGCTACACGGCAGTGCTTCTATGTTATGCCGTATATAGCAGAGCCCACTTGGTTCAGAGTGGTATATGAAAGGAGTACCTGGGAGACACGCTCAAGATGTGTACATGTGCATGAAGGTAGGATCAAATATGCACGTGCTCTCCAGGTTGATGTCGAACCAAATGAGTTGCATTTTAACTCAAAATGGCCAAACGGAAGATGTAGGTCAACCTCTGACGCAGTGAGGAAAAATATCCCAGACACGAATCGAATCAAGTCTACTGATGGAGCGTGCTTCAAGCAGAGAATTTTTTTTTGTTGTTAAATCAAGGTTGCCTTTTTTAATCAATTCTTGCACATCCAGCCTCAGATGTCTCGCTGGCCTCATGTTGCTTCTTCCCCGTTAAGACTTCATTCTATTTTCGAATGTAGCGACAAAAACATCACAAGGTATCGTGCAACAATGGCATGAAGAAACGTTTCACAAAGGATTTATTTCCAACACAATGCTCGGTGTGCCTCAAATGAGAACTGTGATTAGTGTGCAAGATAAATGAGAAAGATGGACCCGCGATAAATAGCTCCTTCTCTGTTGTTGTCTTCTAATTAAAGGCCTTCTTAATCCCTTTATTATAATCACATATTTAGCCCATTGCATATATCTCTCATATCTGGCCCTAGGTGTGTGATTAAAGAATGCAAATAGGCAGTATACCTAACTTTGCTCATTATATGCTGTGCAGACGTGCACATACTTGCACCCTCCTTGCCCTCACTGCACTTGCTCTTTCCATTTCGTTGACTCATGCCGGTCTGCCCATCTCTCCTTGACTCACTTCAAAGAGAACCCCCATCCCTCTAAAAGTGCCATTCTCCTTGGTGCTTATGGCTGATAGGCTGTGGCCTCATTCCCTCTCCGCTGCAGCCTGTCCCCATTGTGTCCCACTCTCAGAGAGTAGTGTGTGGGTGGAGGACAGACTGGCTCTCCAAAGTGAATGCCTGACATGGATGTATGGGCTGGGGGTGTATCCTCTCACCAAGCTAAACTATCATCCACCTGCAACTCCCAGCTGCCATATGTATCCCTCTCTGAAGAGGAGGAGGGGAGAAAGGGAACGAGAGAGACACGGACTGAGAGTACTTGTGGCACTCAGATGCCTGTTTAACTCTTGAGGAAGCTAATCATCGGATTGAGGTACTGAGGATGATGGGCTACAGGCTTTCAGAGAGGGGGGAGGTTGCTTTAAATGCAAATCCCTTTCTTATAAAAATCGGTTCCATTTAAAAGGATTTCTGGGAAACGATCCACATTTCCACGGCAGGGGAGACAGTCAGCAAGAGAAAACAGCATAGCACCAGTCAAACATCAAGGAGACAGAGGATGTGGAAGGAGTAGCAAAAGAAAAGGATACATGTCTGTGAAAGAAAGGATTGAGGCTCAAGTAAGGCCTCTCGGATAAAAAAATAGAAAAAACATCCTTTCTCCATTTGAGACACTGGGGTTTCGATTAGACTGAGCGGCATTACGCTATTCATCACAGCAGTTGTGCCTTGGACGAGCTAGGAGGAGAAAGAATAAACCGATGATGGGCGTTGGGTTTTAGAGGGTAGTCTCACCTTCGCCATTCCATGTGACTTTCACCCAAAACACTTTGGAGATGCACCACTTGTCAGCTAATGGGGTTAGCCTATTTTATAAGGAAAAATAGATAGTCTCAACAGATGGTTTAATAATTTTATATTAGTTTTTCAGAAATAATTAACAATATGCCAGAATTTCAGTGCCTTTACTACTCAGCAAAAATTTGCCATGTGGACAGGAAATAGTAGGTAACCACAGGTGCTGCTAATCACATTAATTAAGCATCTGCACCAAAATAGAACAGGAGCTTCATTAACTTCGTTAGTGAAAAATCTTGGCGCTTCTGTCGATAAAGATGCCTACCTGCAGATAAAGTATCACAATACGTTTTGAAGCAGTTGACTATTTTAAAAGTGGCTTCATTACTAACTGCTTTGCCTCCAAGGCACCAACCTGTAGCTGTGCAAACAATTGTTTGGAATAGACAGTGGATGGTGCATCTTTTCAGGTGCCACACAAAAAGATGTTACCATCACCTGCTTTAGCATTAGGGTAGCCGTGGTTTGAGAAAGTGATATGGAAGAAACCGCTAAAGAGACAGGATGACACTTCCCCCTCCTCGCTCCATCGCCAGAAGCTAAAAAAGTGCTGTCTGTATTTTTCAACCCAACAAGCCAGGCCTCAACCAAATATATTACTCTGGCAGCTGCACTCTCTTGTTGTGCATTATGTGAAAAGATGACTTGTAAATTATAAGGAAGTAACAGCTGCAGTAAAAAAAAAAAAAAAATCCATATTGCAGATGTACTTCCCATTCCCGTTCAAGAGAGATGGACATGGATTTCAAAACTGTTTACGTCAAGTTCAAGAGACATTTAGTCATCAACTGAGCCATTTCTCCACTACCAATTAAACCTACGTGCAGTTGACTTTGATTAAAAGAAGGTGAATCGTAGAAATGATTACAAAAAATAACACTTGGCTAACATGGAAAGTTGATGTATTGATAAGAAAGAAAAGCACAAGTTGTTCTGGATAGAAGAGAACCAGTAAAGTGATCAGTGTGGACCAATGAGCACAACCTTCCTCAAATTAATACATGAAATCAACATAAACGCCATTTCCTTTCCCCATCACGCTTTCCACACTGTTTTCATTTGTTTTTAGCTGAAGTCATTCTTTAATTACTTAATTACAGTTTAATGGCACCCCGCTGGAGAATTGCAGTGGTGTAATAATGGATAGAGAAAAAACAACAACAAAACACATATACATTAATCCATTTTCCCCAATTTTATGAAATTTGGCTTAAATCTGCTGCAACTAAGTGCATTTACTCATATCAAGAATTTACGTCTAGCCTCTTAGATGATCACAGGGGTGACAGAGGTGCACTAGCACTCAAAAATGGCTTCAAGCCACATCGCATATTACAAGATTGAAGAGATAACTGATAAGTGATAAGTGTTGGCATATCATTAAAGCTCTGGACCCGAACAGGTGGAAAAGACTGCAGTGGTCCTGTCACCGGCTGCATCTTGGCATTGCTGAGAAAGAGAAACTGTACATGAAAGATATAAAGGGGCTGGGAGAGAAACAAAATGAGCACTTTCTAGGTTGAGTGTGCGTGTGGGAGGATAAGGAGTCATTATGGCTTACATTTATGAAGTCAAATATGTTTTAAAATTGTAGTACATAAGTGGGAATTATTAATAGCGGTTAATACTTTAAACCCGTGGTTATAATTTTCTGTAAATTATGTGTTTTCTGTGGAAGGCAGACAAAAATGTTGTCTGGTGTGCCTGCATGTGTTCATCCTCGCTGCAGATTTCAACCAAAAAAAAAAAAAAAAAATGAGTGGTATTAATTTCCAGCCAAACTAATTATCTGATCAAAAGGTCTGTGTTTTAATCTTCACAAAGACAGAGGGAAGAGAGATCCATGCTCTGAACAACCAAGTGGTGTGTGTAAATGAGTCATTTATCCTTTAGTTGGAAAAGGAGGAGAGATTTGGCAGCTGTGAGCTTCATCTGCCCTCCCATCAGTTCATTACAGAATTCCCTACTAGGTGGAGAACAAGGGGGGGAGTGATCCAGAGTGTGCCGGCAGAGGAGTGGGCCATTACCCAAGACACGAAAAACCAGACATCTTGTTCACACTTGGCAAGACACAGATGTTCTAGAGCCGGCCGACAAGGTGCTACGAGGCCTCGGCTCCCGTCTACACGCCAGTTCTTCACCGCCACTGTCTGCGCCGCACCTGTTTGGAACCAGCATCTTTGCAAATACGCAGAAAAGGTCAAGCGGAGACGAGTTGACAAGCTATTCAGGAGATGCTCAATAACTCTGACACCAAAAACATGTGGGACGTCACCTCCCACACAGAGCCTGAGGTTAAGGATCTGCTGTGTCCCAGAGAGAAAGACTGAAGAAGAAAAATGGACAGTTGAGTCAGAGGTCAAGTCTCAGCTGCAAAAAACCTGCTGCTCCAGCTGGAGGAGAATCTCCAGCTCCTCTAACGGCCAAATTCCGAACTCCCAGAAAACTGACCAAAATTAAGTGTCTGGGAAAATCCCATACTACGCTCTCAAAATACAAAGTCAACAAAGTTTTCCCCGCAAGAATTCAGGCTCTCGGTAGCTGCAGTAATTTAACTTCTACATGTGACGGGTGTGCGTGCACAAGTGGCAAATCCAATCCTTAAAAGCCCTTTAATAAAACTGCGGGCCATGTCATGTACGCCACATCCATGTGTATGTACAGCATGAAGCCAAACTGGAAGCCTCAGTAAGAAGGGAGGGTTGAGGCCTCAAACCAGATGCAGCTGACAGATTTGTGTTCACAGCACTGTATATGTGAAGTCATGCATGTACATGGAGTTCCTGTTTAGAACGGTTTTCGATTGGAATGGAAATACCCAGGAAAAAGTGGGCTTTTTTTTAATAGCCTTATTGTTTTGTTTGGGGTTTTTTGCGGGGGGGGGGGGGGTGAATGGTAAAATTAGTAAAACTACCTGAAGAAGCACGTGTTGGGAAACGACAAGAGAAACGCCAGCATTTTGCTTTAACTTAATATATAGACCGCATGTCATTTCGCCTTGATTAACTAATGCCAACAAGTGATGGAGAGGGAAATAAACATACTAGCTGTGAGCCAGTGAGCAAATATGACTACAGTGCTGTGTGCAAAGTTATAAGCAGTGCCAAAAACGAAAAAGCACAACGTGGAATAAAACGTAGTCCTCGCAGGTGAACAGGAGCGAGCAGCCTACACAGCAGTAAGGTACTTTTTAAAGACCCTGCAGTTCAACAGCTCTTAAAGAAACCCAGTTGTGATCCTTTGATCCTCGGTAAACACAGGCCTATTATTTCCAAAGACCATTTTCTATAAATGGCTTTTGCAGAGAGATGTTTCGGCAGCAGCCTTAACAAACTTAAATCAGTTTGCAGTACCCTCCGCGTAGCCGAAACTTCCCTATTAATGTCACAATAAGACAGAGACGTGTTAGAAGACTAGGAACAAATAAACACTCAGCCTCCTCTGCTTTTTGTCAGCGTGGCTCACTCAGAGTTACTCTTCCACCCTTGCATTAAGCAAATTATCCAGACACTGCCCCTGTTGTTATGCTGATGATGTGGAGCTATACTCCCTTGTAAAAACCAGACCATTTGAAACCATCATCTTCTTTAACATTATGACAGATAATTTCAGGCTGCCTTGTTTCTCCCCCTTCATGGTTCACAAAGCTGATCCAGGACAATTTGCCTGTTAATGTCAAGCCTGCTGCCAGAACTGAATAGAAATTATGATCCAGATTACACATTTGATATGAAATGTGAGAGGTTTTTTTTGTTTTGTTTTGATTTCCTTTTTCCCTCCAGGGCTTAATGTAAAAGTTTAAAAGCACTCTACATTAACCCACTAAAACCACACCACGCCTGTACTAGCCTCTATCCACTGAATGTTTTAGTATTGATTTTAAGGTAAGCTGGTTAATGATCCCCCAGGAAGCAGAGTGGGAACCTTGTGATGACTTGAAAGTGAAAAAAGAAGAAAAAAAAAAAACAATAGTGAGCTGGTCTTAGAAATGGCCTTTCTGAAGCCACAAGGAGCTTGTAAAAAAACAAACAAAAAAAAAACAATATTGATTGGCACCACGGTGACACAGTTCTGTCAAAACAAACTAAATAATCCACTGCCAGATGGAGGAGAAAAAAAGCCATTTCTTGCAAACACAATGTCTACAGTGACATTCTTACTGCTATTTATCAGTAACAGTGAGCTTGTGGCCGTGATTTTTCTGCGATTACTTGGATAAAAAATGACTTGTGTGGTGTTTTGCACAGCATGCTTTTTAAAATGCATTGTGGTTTTACGACACTTCCCGCTGGTAAGAGACGGGATGTGATGCTAATTGGACATTTCACTCACCCAGACAAGTGTGGGCAGCACGTCAAGAAAATAATAATAATAATAATAATAATAATATGAAAATAAATAAATATTTAAGAGGAAAAAAACCCACTCACCTTCATCTGCAGTCGACAGAAGAGCCCAGTCCAGGAAGATGCACCCCAGCAGGACAATGCTCTGGTATATCAGCTCCATGGTGTCGTTACCAGAAGGTGAAAAATGAAGAGACTTGAATTAAAAACCAAGTGGCGCTGGCAGCCACTCGACTGGCAGCTCGGCTGTGCACCCACTGACCGAAAACCAGTCCGCATTTAAATTGGACTTCAGTAAAAGCCTCAACACTGTGCCGCAGAGAGAAAGCACACTTTGACTAACGCCTGTCCGTGCGTGGCTCCGTTGACAGTGAGCGTTTATAAGCAGGCTCAAAACTTGTCCAACTTTGTGTTGTGGTGAAAGTCTAGAAAAAACACACACACACACACAGGCAGAAACAAACCGCGGTGCTGCAACTCCTCGTGAGGCTCAGCCCTCTGTCAGCACACGGGCTGCATGGTTAAGAAAAAAACTTGTATGCTCGGCTTAATAAGCTCTTTGTGCACCACACGACTTCTCCCCCTAAAAAAGAGAAAGATTCTCCCCCCTCAGCTCGATGACCGAGCAGACTGCAACCAGGGCACCTCACTGCATATCTGTTAGATGCACATTTAGTCCTCACATAGCAGTCGCTTCATACCTTCTTCCACATCTCCACGTTCGGGAAAAATATCCAGGAAAAAAAGTCTGATTTAATTTCCTTTTTAATTCCTTCAGCAACCAGACTATTTGGCTGCGGGGGAAAAAAAAACCCAACGAAAGGTGGTGGGGATATATTGCGCGACAGGTCTAAGCTGGCCTGGTTTTACTCGAAAAATTAGACTGAAACTGGAAGAAAACGTCTACTTTGTATTCTGAGTAAGTCAGCGAACTGAATGTGCGCTGGATATCAAAAGTTGGGCGCTCGTGGCTCTGACTACTGTAAGCTGGTCACCAAGGACTTCAACACCGCATCAAACCCAGAGTCGAATGGCACGGGCAAGCTCCGCCCACTCTCGTTACCATAACAGCAGCGTCAAAAGCGTAGGTCAAAAGAAAGTTATGGAATTTCCGGCAAGCACCTTCAAAATAAAATTATATAAGCCGATAACATTCTATACGAATGAACCAGCAAGTTGGGGAAAAAGAGATCTAAATAGAGAATATATGACCTTTACATGATTCACAACTTACCATTCATTGTTTTGACAAATAAATTCCTATTTGCAAACTAATATATTTGGTGTCTGTTTGATAACATGTTTGTAATTTCACACATTTGTTGAATAAAAATATCTTAAAATATGGCGCTATAGGAAGCACTTCATTTCTTTGCGCATCTCAGTTTCGCACTCAGCTGGTATCTTGTTTTTCTTTTCTGGAATGCTTTTATTTTGACAATAATGTAACACGATTTCCGGTGTCGCTTAGATTTCTTTCATGAGCGTCTTGACTCCAACACTACAATTAATTCCGTCCTATTGCAAACGCTGGCATGCAGTTTTTGTAAACTGTGCTGTAGATAAAATCAGCAGGAAGTTGGCGGTACTTATAATCCAGCCCAACAGACTCCAGCCAATATTCCTTGAATTAATCCCCATGAATAAGAAATCAGTGTGTTTGGACAAAACAGAGAGGACAATTTTTGAGCCTTTATTGCCTTTAAGGAGCAGGGAGGGATATTAACCTGTATGTATGTAAGTATGATGGAATCGAGCTAAGGTCTGAAATGCTAAAGAATACGAAATGATGATGGATCAGCTCAGTACTACTTCACCTGATTCATGATGCAACTTTTCTGCAATATGGCCTTTGGCTATTAGAAGTTGTGTTCTCTTTAAAAAAAAAAAAAAGCATTAGAAATCTGGTGCATGAATTTGTACCATCTCTCTGTCCATTTTGAAGCGCATCTTTCCACGAGATGTGCCAGTACTTAAGTAATGAAATGTGCCACGGATCCGCTCGTTCTTCTGTAAGTTCAGTCATTTTGACCACAGTGTGATATCAAGAGAGCTAATAACATTGCTAAATCACAGCACTGGTGCTTGAGCACAACCTATTTTCTTATTTAATTCATGGCTGTTTTTTCTGGGAAGTCTGGCAAAGACAGCGGCATAAACAAGAGAAAATGCATATTTTAAATCTAAGTGACAAAATGTAAATCAGACATTAGCATTTCAAGCTTGCTAACAAGGCCAGACCAATGCTTAATTTGGGCAGGGCGAGACCAGCAATTCCCGTTCTCCTGGGGTCAGCTGTTTCATTTTTGTTGTTGTTGATGTAATGTCTGTAAAGCAGAATAATTAAGTAAAACATCTGGGTTACTGTACATCCACTTCCAACCATCAAATGATCCAGCCCACTGACAACACAGCACATGGTATATCACCCAAAATCTGAGGTTAAGGATCTGCTGTGTCCCAGAGAGAAAGACTGAAGAAGAAAAATAGACAGTTGAGTCAGAGGTCATGTCTCAGCTGCAAAAAACCTGAGTATACAAATGTCAGAGGATGGATTGTGAAGATGTGCAAATGTCTGTAATGAGCTATATGTGAACATGATGAAGAGAAGGGGTCTATATTCTACATATCGTGTGCACAACAGTAGTATTTGTTTACTTGCTGTGAAAGTCGTTCGGAAAATATAAAGGTCAAATGTTAGAAAAAGCATTGCCTGCATCTCTGTGGATCTCACTGGAGTGCAAATATCGTACAAGCAAAAAGTCAACAACTCATCCCGACTCAGTAACAAAGCCTTTTGGTAACAAAGCCTTTTGCACATTTTATAGGCTAAGCGTCAAACTTTATTTCTGTTTGTTTGTCTGTTATATACAATAAGTGGTCAGAGGGTCCAGACAGCATGCATTCAGATGCCGCTTGAGGGTGTCCATATCATCAAAGCTGTCATATTTACTGTATTCAATGCATGAAATTCTTCTTCTTGCATCAGGAAGATGCAATGGGAGCTTCAACAGGAAAACATAAAATGAGAAATGTCCTTGTGAAGTTCAATTTGTCTTTAAAATATAAATCTAAAACTTCTAAGACCTCCAGAGTGTGAGCCAGAGGAGCCTTTAGACCAGAATGACCCACTAAAGGTAGAAAACAAAGCTATTTGTCAGCCGCGTTTTTTTTCACACCCCGTTTATTGTCGACGCCGCTTAGTTAGGACACCTGAATGTCATCCCTGTTTTAGTGATTGCCATGAAATGTTCAAAACCTGTGAAATGCAGAGCTTTGTGAGACTAGTAGAGCTAGTTGTTTTGAGGATTCAAACATAGACGCGAGCAGAAGATGTACTTGGATAAATGTCATGGAGCCATAAAGACGTTCCTGCCAGACTTCTAACGGTGTTGATGTTGTATGTAAAAACGCACTCAAAGCAGGTCATTTTACTGTCTTTGGCAAAGCAATGACACTTCACGGTCACAGAGAATTCACTGAAGCTGTTAGTTTGTCAGCTGGTTAGTCCTTTCGGTCTAGAATGAAAACTGGATGTAAAGCTGCAAAAATCACCGCCACAAAGCAAAAAATCATACCGACCTCAGCGGTGTTTTGACTTTTCCCTCAGCATTAGCCTTGAGGTGACCGCTTTCTATCTTTTTTTGTGTAAAATGTGTCCAAAAAAAAAAGTGGAAAACTGAAATATGTGTTTTTAAAAACATCGCTCATGTGATGTATCTCACTGACCTCACTGACACTGGTGATATCATAGACTGTATATAAAGCATGAATGTAGCCACGCTGCCCACATCTTGGTTTTTGAAGCCAAGTCTGAGAAACCAAAAACACTGCTTATCCAGTAGCAACTTGTCACTCACAAGTATAGCCACACCCTAAAGCGTACTCGGCTTAATCATACGTTTTTACTCTAAATAGCACCATCATTTACAAAATAGACACCTTGCTGTATTAGATGGAACTTCAAACTAGCAATTGAGACAAGAAAGTCACCAGGTAAATGTTTATGGAGGTATTAAACTAAGGGAGAAGTCGGAGAATTTGATCATAGAGGTTTGTAGAACAAAATGAGAGCGATTACTCCCTGGTGGCCATTAGAAAGAATGCAGACTAAATGCACTTCACCTTTCAGACCCAGAATCTGGACCCGTCTGTGGATCTTAGGTAATCGACTTAATTTGCTGATTTGAAGTATCCCTTTCTCCGCTTTTTCTTTCCTTTACTAAGTTTATTTTTGTGGTTTTACATTTAACGTCTCTAAAATTATGAGTTTCAGTCTGATGTCAGGATTGGGAAGGGAAAAAAAAGTAGCAAAACCCTGGCTTGTTAAAAGTCTGGCATTCAGGATTTTGCTCAAGATCACTTAACTAATCATTTGATGGTCCAAGGATGTCAAATCACCTTGCAGTCAATAGCAGATCAAACTTTAGCTGATCTTTAGCATCCTCAGGTTTGTCTAAGTCCGGTCAGCCTGACATTCAGTAGATGTGAACTTCTAACGGTCTTAAAATGTTTTCACAGTGACATAATGACACAGAGCATGTAATGAGCTAAAGAGCTATTTACACATCAGGAACAAGTGGTAAAAATGCACATTAACATTTTGTAAGCCAAGCTCTACTGGCAGAGCCACGCACGAGCTTCTATCTTGACTCACTGCACAATCGGGTATTTTCAGCTCTGCTTCTCTTCCTTTTCTGAAGCGACAGAACAGGAGCCATCCACAAATGCCCTAAAATGTCTGTATGCTTTCATTATCTATTATTTTCCAGCTGTACACGTGTGCATTTGGTATTTTGTGTATTCCTCAGTAGGCAAACGGGGGTATTAAGCAGAAATTTAAAAATGCAAATGCTGGCATGTTTCTGTGGGCCATCATCCTAATTCTGGCATCGTACCTCATCACTGATACTACAAAATGAAACGTGTGCATTTGGCTCAGGTGACATTATAAGCTTTCACGGGTTAAGCTCTGTTTTTGCAGATGCAGCTTAGTAAAAGTGACACCACAAGGCTGTACTCTGAAATCGCTGTCGTTCTCTCGGGTCGGCAAAACCTCACGGTGCAAAATTAAAATCTTTTCCACGTTGCTGTTTTTCGGCTAAATAAGCACGAGGTAAAATTTCTCACACACTGCCCTTCCTCACTTTAATTGGGTGCGCATGGGTATTCAGTTTGTTTTTTTTTCTCTTTTTTCAAGAGAAGTAAAATCACAATCCATTTCAAATCATTATCACAAAAAGAAACAAGGGGAAAAAACACATACAAATATTTTTGATGGTTGTCTTGACTGCACTGTGTGTGTCTGTGTGTGTATGTGTGTTTTAAATGAGCCCTTAAGACTCAGAGAAAAGCAAAGGAACCCATTAGACTTAGCTGCAGGAGGAGTTATTATCCTGGTCTAGGGATTTGGGATGACAGCTGTTTTCACACCGGTGTAAAGTGGCATCGTAATGGCAAAAATCCTGCACCACACCCTGCCCATCACCGGTCTGAGGATGAATCATCTCATCTTCATGCAGACAGTCTGATACATGGATAAAGAGCAATGAAGCATCCAAACTGACATCATCCAGATTTACTAATACGGCACGTGATAAACAATA
The DNA here is from genome assembly GCF_900408965.1 of Simochromis diagramma. Classification (NCBI taxonomy): domain Eukaryota; kingdom Metazoa; phylum Chordata; class Actinopteri; order Cichliformes; family Cichlidae; genus Simochromis; species Simochromis diagramma. The sequence continues at coordinate 2,084,302 of NW_024386883.1, forward strand.
GAGACACGAACAATTGAGCAATGAACTCAAAGTCATCCTGCACAAACAGCTAAGCTGGCACCAGGTGGGCCCTCGGGGGTGTGAGAGCATAACGAGGAGAAGAAGGGATCAGTCAAACACAGTGGGCTGATATGAAGTATGAACGAGGAGGAATGGCTCTGCGTTTGATCCTCCACTTCAGGCTGCCGCTGTCGTGTTGTAATTAAGGTAACAAATGATACTGACAGTCGTCTGTTAGAGCCGTATGTTTGGCTGTGTGACTGAAGCATCTCGGTGAAGCAAGCCTATCGCTGACTGTTCCTGGTGAATTTTTTTTTAAGACTCCTGGATGCCTGCTATATTATCATGTAGATGTAAGAGGATTAGCTTAACCAAAGAGTTACAGCTGTTCAGACGAATACAGGCATGCCTTTCTGACAGCTCATGCAACTGTAAAAAAAAAAAACAAAGAAGAAAAAAAAAGTGGGCCTGTCTACTGAAAATATCCCACTGTTTTCGTAAGGCTACCCCTGCTGAAGTTAGGACTAAAAGTAAAGGTTCCAGGAAGACCATAGGAGGGGGCCTTCAGGTCCACTGAAGGCTTTTGGCTTTGAGTTGTGCGATAGCTTGTGTTGTACTGAAATGCTTCACCGGTTTCCCCGTACAGAAGTTCAGAGGTTTGGAGGTTGCTTTGAATACCTAGGAAAAAAAATATTCTCAGTTGAATCTTCTTTCCAGCACTCGCACGTCAGCTGTTCTTTCATCCAAATCCAGCAATGTCACTGCAGCTCTGTACAGCAACAGGTAAAAAGAGGCACTGCTCCCTCATCGGCCCATTTTGAAGCCCGCTGTGAATAATTGCCGGTGGAACGCGACAGACTTGCAACTCATAATGACTATAGGCTCCATTGCACAGAGTTATAAGATCAAACAGTCTAACGATTAATTTCCTTCCACCAGATTTCACATTCTTCATATTTGGAGAGAAATTTGATTCTAATAACTGGCATGATTTAATTATTACATTTGGAAGCGTTCATTCCTCATCCCTCTGTTGTGGCTCTGCCAGAAATCTGGTTTGGTCCCTGTGTTTCTGTCTCTCTTGCATTCTCCCTTCTGTTTCTGTGGGTGTTTCTGTGTATCTCTGTGTGTTTGCGTTTCCCTGGCCATGGCCACTCCTTTCCCTGCCCGAGGTCCCTGCGGCTGCCACACCTGCACGTCCTCTTTCAGTCAGCTTCAGCGGCACACCAACCCCTCGGTACTCCTCCGAGGCAGATCGCACGGTCACCTCCGCTGAGCCTCCTGTGTGTGCCAAATCGCCTGTCTGCTCACTGTCATCTGCTTGTCTGCAGACAGATGACCACCAAACCATTCTCTTCGCCCACCTCCCTGCTCAATCACTCCCTCGCTGCTCAATGCATTACTCTCCAGCTCGCCATTTAAAGACTACTCACTCCTCAGCCTCTACTCAGTCCACCATCTCTCAGTCAATAAATCTTTTAGACGTTTTCCCTTTGACTTTGTGCTGCTTTTGGGTCCGAGTGATTGGTAAATCATAGCACCCTTTTTTGTTTAAAAGGACCCCCCCCCCCCCCCCCCCCCCCTCCCATCCTGGCAGTAAGACGGGATACATGCACTGGAGTGTTTGTACATCTGCGAATCAGGGTTGCAAACCATGAATCACTTTAATGATTAAAGAGAGAGTTTATTCACAGAGTCGGTTTCTTAATTAGGAGGAAATTTCAAATTCTAACTTTGAAGTAAGCAACTTAATTTTGTTATTTTTTTCCCCCTCTTCTCTCTCCCCGCATCTATCCATCTGTCAGGCATCTGGCTTCTTCGAGAGTCCAACTGTGCATTCTTACACCAGCTTGTGGGTATATGCATTGCGTGCCTTGGTACATGAAGTAGACATGATGACTGATAGGAGGATAACAGAATCATGTGGATGTTAGTAACCTGATGGCTGTAAGACTTCACCGTTTTGTCAGCTCGAATCCTGTTTAAGGTCTTTGATGGATGTTCTCTCATCCTTCTGCCTGATTCTGTTTGTCACTTGTAGTTATAATGCACCAGGCACTGGGCTCGGGTCAGATAGAATAACAATGTTCTGTATTTCAGGAACCGAATAAGTGGTTTAAGATAAAATGTAATTTAAACCACTTAACTTCTTTCAGTAACTCTTATTAAGCTCTGCAAAGGTGATATGTTTTGATTCTGCTCAAAGCTGGGATATCTTAGGGAAAATGGGATTTACACAAGCACAAACAAAAGTTCAGTGGGTTGCTTGGTTGCACAGCAGGAGTTTGTAATGACCTGCCCATTGGCAAGTCAGTAAGCTTAAAAGCTTTCTGGATTTTTATTTTATTTTGCCAAAGGCCTGTTTTTTCAAGTGGCGATAGTTAATTTGTGGCTGCATAATAAGAAATAAATTCAGAGTTCATGAAGAGAACGAGCTCAGGTAACAAATAAACGTGGCATTTGCGAGTTTCTAATCCAAAGAGGTTAAGCAATCACAGGGATATAGCATCACAGCGGCCTTACACAAAATCTGAATGTCTACCTACACACACCCAGGCACTGCAGCATATCATGCGATCAAAAGAAGGGATCCTCGTGATTGTGTGCTTTTCTAAAGAGAAAATGGTTCCCCCGATGAGTGAAGGCAGGGTGGGGAAGCAACCAGCAAATAAGAGCCAGAGCAAGTCTGTGCAAATACATCTGAGAGGAGCTTGTGTAAGCAGCTGTAAATGGAGAATGAGTGCCCTCCTCTGGCCGGACTGTTATTTTCTTCACCTGTGGAACTGGGGTGGGAGTCCAACTATTAACAGGAACAAGCAAACAAAGGAAAAAAAGAAGGCTGCTGAGTCCATTTTCAGAAAGCATTTTTTAAATTAATTTTTATTATTTTATAGCTAATTTACAACAAGCGCTTCACTGAACTGGAACATTTTATTTTGCTTGATACTGTCATTGTTAAATATATTTTTCTGCATCAGCTGACTCTGTTGTAACTTTGTAATCAGTCTTTTCTGTAAAAATTCATATACTTTATAAGGAATATCACACTATGATAAGGATGGCTGAGAGAGATATTAAGAAATACACTGAACCCTCAAATAAAGAAACCCAAAACATATTGTTCAATTCATGGATGTGTCGCGGTGTGTCGTAGTTTCCGTGAGTTCTCTCTATGTGTAAATGTTAAATGCATGTGTGTGGACGTGCTGATATCTCCTTGCGTGTGTCGTTTCTGTGTTTGAGCAGTTAGAAACTGGGCTGTGGCTCTGATGGATGCTGCACTTGCACCAATTCAGCAGTGTGAACGGCTAAAACCTAAACCCACACGGCACTCCAACAACATATTTACAGCATTTCTGGCCAAGACCCGAGAGTTCTCTCAATGTGAAAAAATACAAAAATATACAGACAGGTGATGCAACTAGTGACAGTTCTGAATAAATCATACATATATATCTATATATGTATATAGATATATATATATATGTATGTATTTCAAACAGAAATTGATAGTCGTCATTCACAAGCTTCAGCTATTCCAAACTGAGCCAACAGAAGCATGTGAGCATAAAGTAAACAAATATAAATATGAATGGTCACTTCCATCGATACTTCCACCTTTACTCTTTTAATTCAGAACAAATCATAAGTAAATACAAAACACATGCTCTTAAAATCTTGACATGGGGTCCTCCTGCTTTCGCTCGCCATCTTTATCCCGCCGATACCTGTAGCATATAATGCCGTCAGTGCAAACTTTATACAGTTTAAATCTTAGACCCATAAAACCATCTTCATTGCATAACATCATAGCAGTATTGCACTACATCTTCGCGTGCGTGTCTCGCTCTCTCACTCACACACACACACACATTACAACCATAAGGATGGATGTTCTCATATAGCATCGCTTCTATTTTATACACGACACGCACTTTCTTGCCACTCTCGCACACAAGCGGCAAACACATACCCACACAGTCACACAGACGCACGCAGCTGCATTGCACACGTGTTTCAGTTTGTCTTCAGCGCGTACGAGAACACGTCGCGTGTTCTCGGTTCTAGTGTGAGGTCTGCTTTACGTTGACTTCAATGGTTCAGTTAGTTGTGTGTAGCTTTCTGCTGCGCTTTGCAACACGAAAAATGGGATTGTGTGTAAATCCAAAAACCAAACTGCAATATTACCCCCCGCCCCAAAAAAAAAAAAAAAAATCAATGGAATATTATTTGGAAATGTTAATTTTTTTTACAGACTTAATCCCGTTAGAAATTGTCATAAAAAAGATATATATGCATATATATATATTTATATATATAGGCTATTTATTTGTTAAACATGACTTAGCTTTAATTTGTGTGGACACGGGAAGGAGAAAGAAGCAGGGAAAACTGGAAGAGAGAGAAAGGATAAAAGGACATATTCCTCCCACACAGAGGAGTCCCCGCACATGAACGAGCACCACCGTGCACACGCAGACACACACACTTACACACACATACGCCATGGCTTTTAACTGCGACCACTGGAGACGGTGTGTACGTCTGCGGCAGGGGAAGGGGGGTATCTTTTGGAAGAATGACCGATGAGTTTGCTGTGGTGCGATGAAGCTAAAAGCTCTGCTGTTTGTGCCTAGAGAGATAACATTCATCCTGGATGCTGACTAGCAGGTCAGAACAGCCAATCCGCCTGTAGAGGTGTGCTAGGTTACAGCTGAGTTTACGACCCTACGATTGTGTGTCTGTGTGGTTGTGTGTGTGTGTGCCGCTGTAAGGGAGTGAGGGTGTGTGTGTGTGGGTGCATGAGTGTGTTTGTGTGCATAAGAGAGTTGAGGCTAAACTACACGCCAGAGCATCTAGTATGCTCAGCACTGGCCTCTCATGACCATAATCACATGATCAGGTCTCTCTTCTCTTCTTGAGACATGCTAAAAAAAACAAACTCCTTCACTTTTTTCTCCTTCCTTTAGATTATTATCACGATTTTCTTCCTTTGTTTTTCTCTTCTCTCTCCGTTGTCTTTGAGGATGCATGCAGAAATTCAGCGTATGAGGTTTTTAGCAATATAATTATTTGAACTGCCTTTAAATAATGCCTTGCAATATTCAACATGGGGTGACCCGAACAAACGTCAGTCTTGGCCACTGAGGTGTTATTCTGAGTTCACACCCAGAACCAAGATGAGAATCACAAAAAGAAAAAAAAAAAGAAAAAGAAAAAAAAAAGCGGGTCTTTGCTGAGAAAGGACTCCTGGTCACGTGGGACTCAGCTGGATCTGGGCCCCTGTTCTCGGTCTTCCCCGTTCCTGTCCTGAAACAAGGCAGAGGTGGCAGGACGAGGAGGACAGAAAGCCAGGAGGTGATATAAAAAGAGTGGCCACTGTCTTTTGTTGTTTGTTTTTAAAGTGAGGGGGGACCTCCATCTGAGACATCGGTGCACTGAGGTGTTCAATGTCGGCATGAGACTCGAGATGGCTCTGTAGGTGAGGCGATAGCACCTCAGGGTCCATCTCTGCAAGGTCATCCTTTATTTTCTTTCGAGCCCTGCTCAGAATTAATGTCTCATGTCCACATACATCTAGACTGCTGTGTTGAGCTCCAGGTGACGTGGGCTGCAGTTCACACCCGGCATCAAAATGCAACTGAAATCCGCCTGAAATAGTCACTTCATTTGCTCCCTATCTGGTGGGAAAGTGCACCTGTATCCAAACACAGGTTAAACACATTACATATACACAAGTTATTATCTGTGATTTGGATATTTGCATCCCCCCCACCCCCACCAGCACCCAGTTTAGGGTGCAGTCACAGCTGCATCTAGAGCTGTCCACCCGTGTATCCGAGATGCATTTTAATGCAAAGTGTGAACTGGGTCGGCTTCATTATAGTGGGATACTGGTTTAGTCTTTTCTCTCAGTCTCTTTATACATCGCTGCATTTACATCTGTGTCAGAGTCTCTCTCCTTTTTATTTTTTATTTTTTGGTATCGTTCTTTGCCTCGCGGTGTCGCTGTGTTTTGTCTTAGTATGCGTTTATCTCTCTGTGTCATTCTCAGTGATTGCCTAAGCACTGACTTTGCTGGAGGACAGACAGGCAGGCAGGCGAGGCTGGCTTGGCTGTGAGGGTGAAGGGTGGCGGTCGATCGGTGGTTGTGAGGGAGGGGTGGTCGAGCGGGTGCAGCATCACAGCCTCTCCCGAGTGGGGATCCAGATGTAAGGCCCTGATTGCTCCTCAATCACTGTCTTTACTTTGTGATAGACCTCTTCAAAGCTGTCCCCTTCCACGACAGCTGCAGCGCGACACAGCATGTGCGACAGAAGGAGAGAAAAGAAAAGAACAAATAGAACAAGGTATGGGTTAAAGAAAAAAATGACACAGGCAGCAGGAAATTAAGAGAAACGAGCAAAGACAGGAGATGAAATTGAAACATTGGTTGGGTGGTGGCGTGGGGATAAAGAGAAACAGGGGAAATAACAATTTAAGATATAATCAATTATGAATATAGTTTTACAATCTGTGTACGACATCAAAGAAGAGGCACATTTACATCAGCTAAGCAGTTCTACACAGTTTCCCACGTGCTTTGAGTGGTTGATGAAATGTCACACCCCCCCACTGTTCATGATTTGTTAGAAATTGTAGACAGCGTTGAATTTGCTGTGAAACCTCGCATTCATATTCTGCCAACTGCTGAGATTTGCCCTAAATGCATCGCTTAAATGTTAAAATGCCCCGAGTCCTCCCAAAAGGCATTCCTTTTCTTATTCAGATCGTTCAGTCGTGCCAGTACAAACGGGAGCACGGAGCCCAGTCGCTGGCATTTGTTGGCATTAAACAAAAAAAATCTCCGAGAGCTACAAGAGGAAGTTTGATCACCTTCTAAAGTGTGCGTACGAGCGCCAGCAAAACACGGTCAACCTGTTGTTTCTAGAATCTTGTAATGATAAAAGAGATGATTTTTTTCCATATCAAATAGATTATGAGTAATCCTACATTTGAGTGCAAACACAGACGCATAAAATCCTGTTTCTCCATCTGGTTCTGCCAAAACCTAAATGTGAATCCCTCTGCTAAGAATACAGTGATAGACAGTGCATTGAAAAAAGCTTACTTTTTTGTTGGCTTTACATTTAAAATGTCCATGTAATTAAGTGCAATCTAAAACCAAACCTCGTGCACATGTGATTGCTGCATGCTCTTACCAGTAAAACACTCTAGGAAGTCTTGTTCTAGTTTGAGGGCTCGGTCCATTCCTTTCCTGGCCTGCTCCTCTGTCAGGCGAGTGTTGATTTCTCTGTTAATCAAATCAAACAAATGTAAAATCACACCTGCTTTCAAGCTGTAAAGAATAATCATTGTCAGAAATTTTTTTCTAAATGCATATAAAAGATTTGAGCTCATACAGGACATTCTCCAGCGACTTGGGCCGCACAAAGATGGCAATTGGGTGAAGCTGAGCTGCTTGTAGTCTGCGCACAGCGTTGGCTGAGACATCCAGGATGCAGTGTTTCCCCTGCTGCTCATGCATGCAAGCAAGAACAGAAATGATAAGTAAATACAAAAATAGAATGTTATTTTACTAATGAATATTGTAGGTTAATTGAGCCACAAGAGATTGCAGCTTATTACTTAAACGGAGCATTGCTGTTATAAAACACAAAGTGTTTTTAGTGCAAACGGATTCATCATACTTAAAGGGGTAAGAGTTTTTTTCCCCCATGTCTTTTAATATTATTTATCTACAGTGTTTTGCGTCAGTTGACCAGTTTTGAAGAGATATCTGCCATCACCTGAATACTATGGACTTAAATATTTGCCTTGTGGTGCTTCAAGCTCCTAAAAACTGTGATTTTGTGGTTTCTGAAAGAAGCGTTACTACTGATGTTTCACCACACAGCCCAAGTGCTATTTAGTATATTATACATGATAGAAGGTCGAGTCTGCACATATCTACTCAAACCCAAACCCATTTAGATGAATAAAAAGCAGGTTTAGAGGTAAAATATGTAAATATATTTGGGGGTAAACTGTTCCTTAGTAATGTCCTTGTGCCTGACTTCATACTCTGGGTACTAAAAGCCGTGGTTTTTATGGCATTATTTTTCAATATCTCAATGAATCTGGGGGTAATGATCCCATTTTATAAAACCCATTATCCAACACGCTGCTGCACACCTGCTCAGCCACCTCACGGACACTCTGGACACTCGTGCCGTACAGGTGACTGTTGTACTGTCCGGCCTCAATGAACCGATGGCTCTGGATGTCCTTCTCCATCTGTTCCCTGGAGGACACAAAGTGATAGTCTCGCCCGTCCACCTCATACTCCCTCTTGGGCCGCGTGGTGTCTGTCAAACGAAGAACCCATTTTGAATCTCAGCATCACCTCTGTCTGATGCACTGCGCACACATCGCTTTAATATTGTCGCATTGTGCAGCGGTGGCAGCAAGTGAAAACTGGCGAACACATCTGTCTCCGAGACTGACAGCGTAATTACTTACGTGGGACACAAGATCCAAACTTATCGGGGAACTCAGACAACAGGTCATCATTTATCCTGTCCTTCACAGGACCCAGAATGATGATGGGCCTTGCATAATGTACTTATCATAAAGAGAATGAAAGGATAAAGAGAGAGCGGGATCATTCACAAAAGAGAAAATCAAAACAATGAACATTCGTATAAAAGCCTGAAAGTGCAGACTTCACCTTACCTTCCACTTGGGTAACTGTCTCATAATTGTGTGAGGCTTTATCTCTCCCTGGTGAGAGAACATAGAAGCGTTCGGTTTCTTTTTGCCTTCTTACAAATGACACGTTTGCATCGGCATGCGCGTGTTTGTACTTATATGCAGGGCAGATGATGTATCTTCAAAGGTGGCAGCAAATGCATGAGATATCATTATTGGCAAGGTGTTAAAGGCGTGACTGTTTGACGTAATGTGTGCTTTGGATTATAGCCTTCTGGGAAATACTGAAGGAGAAGTCTTAGATTCATATCTGGCAGTCAATGATCTGCTCAAATAATAGTGGAGAGGCATTTAGAGATATCAGCAATTCCAAGAGTAGAGCAAAGGTGATGATAACATTGCTTTGTTCACACATTTGTTTTAGTTCCAGCTACTTGCACCTTTAATGCATATTACTAATCTCTTAATGGATGCAAAAGAGCATCCACCGAATTACCTTGTGTGCTCAAGCTGTCCCGACCAAGGTCCTGTAACAGAGACAAGAGCAGATATTTACCGATCAGGACACACTTTGAATGAACTCCCCTCCTTCAGAAAGCTATAATGAACAAACGTACCCTCTCTTTGGTGTTAACACGAGACCACTCTTTTCTTTCCACCCTGTAAGGAAGAAAAATGTGTGACAAAGGTGAGACAACCTGTCATTAGCACTGAGCTGCAGCGCTTTACTCTACATTTCAGTAAGTTTGCTACATATAAAGTGTCACCTGTGCTTGCTGGGGATGAAGCCAACCTCTTCAGCCTCATTCTGCGGGCTGACCTTACGGGCCTGCCACCACTCTTCATCTCCGCAGTCCAACACGTGCAGCACGTCTCCAAACTTGAACCCAAGTGCTTGACTGAGAAAGCCACAGTCGGCAGTTTTATCATAGTCAAAAAGAGCCCTGGAAGGAAAAAGAGGATTTCAATTAGGCATTTCATAAAAAGCCTTTAAATATCTTTTTTTTTTAAAGCCACTGATATTCCAAAAGCTGCGCTTTTAGTATATTTTAATGTGCATCGTGATAACAGAAACATCCGTACAGTTGGAAACGTTACATTGTAAGAGATGTGTGCTAAAAAAAGAATTTTTGAATTTTAACAAGTGTGCTGACTAAATGGAGAGAGAGGACCAGAAACATGCTTGACATTTTCATAAAGACAAAGCGGATAGGAATAAAACATTGGGGGTACGCTGCTATACTGGCATTTTTAAAAATAATTGTTTTTAGCCACCTGTGGCTAGCACTGAGTGCCCCGCACGACTTCAGTTATTCAGAAAAGAAGAATTTGTACGAAATATTGGATTTAGCCTAATTATGAGCTTTAAAAGCATGACTGACAGCGTCTGCTTTCCATGTGCCAGTGGACGTATAACACACTGTGTGAATTGTAACCTTGAACTGCTTCTCTTTCCAGGATTTTTTTTCTGTCGAGCAAAGCATACTTTGAATACCAGCGACTAGTCCTCTCACCCACACTTCTTATAAAGACCAGTGTGTATTCTGTGCAGTGTGATGTGGTGTTTGGATGTTTGCTTGTTGGTTTTTGGCTTAAAGTATTTCTGCAACCTGCAGTGATTTTGAAGATAATTTGCACCACAAGTACTCTTTAGTTTGTCTTTAATAAACATAGTTAATAAGTTGGTTGGTGTAAATATTTAAATGGAACATTTCAGAGTAAATTCAATGTGGGTCGGCTGCTGTGTGGCTGTAGAGCTTAGTTTCCATGGATTAATCATGACATTTTTATTTAACTGCGCAGAAAATAAAGAGCGTTTCAGTAACGTTGTGTTGACTGCTCTAAATGATTACCTTCAGTAAACATGTGAGCCTGTTGTATACACAGTAAACACAGTAATGCAATGGTGTCCTGCTGGTACTCCCTGTAAATCTAATATTGGCGGTGAATACATCAAATGGTAGCTAAATGCATATAAAGGCCCAGGAAACAATAATAAACACTCTAATGCTGTTGACTGAGACATATTTGCAGACAGATACTTTACATTTTTCCTCTTTATTCTTCTTCCTCTTAAGGCTTGTAGTTTTTGTGATTTTTGTATGTATAGCGCTCGCCTTGTCATTTTATTTCTCTATTCTTACTTCATATTGTGTGCCTTTGAAGCCTGACTATACATTGCCTTTGATAACGCTTCTACTTCTACTCTTGCGGCTATAGATCCTATTCTGACTTTCAAAACTCAACACTTCAACTGAACGAGGCTTTGCAAATGTTTCTTTGTAGCAGACACAGTTGGCAGCATAATGGCGTTCAAGTGGAAGGACGGCCGAGTTCAAATAATGACATTTTCTTTAGTTAAATATGCTTGACATATTTTTGGCTTTGTGCAGGTAGATTTTTAGCTCTCTGACTCAAAATACTTTAAACAACATTAAATGGAACTAAAGCTGCATTATTTGAAGTATTTGAAACATCCATACTATGCTGCAATATAACCACTCTTATTATTGATAAAAAGCTGTGGATTTCTGCTATGCTGCAGTCAAACGAGGCATTAACCCAAAAACCGTATCCTCGAGCCTCTTTGATCTCATCCTATAAGGCTAATATCAAAGGTAGTTTTTCTGCTTTTAGTGTGAGACCTGATGTAGAAGCCTCTCTTTGGATTACTCCTTAGGGTTGTCGTCCCAGAGCCCATGCTGCTGTTCATCAGCTGTTCCCTCAAGTCATGGATCTTAGCCTCGAAACGACTGTACTCTGCAACAGAGAAACACAAACATATAAGATTCCATATTTTACTCTCAGACACCTAAAATGTTTGCTTCAATAATAATAAAGATCTTTCTCTTTTCCATGTCTAGTCCTTCAGTGGCTGAAGCGTGGATAAATGGATTTAGCTGCAGATGTTTGATCTCTTTGTTTCAAAAAGAATCTAAATGAGAAATTACTAAGTCATTGTTTTGTTCTTTGCCCATCGCCTACATTTCCACCTTATTTAAAAAACTAGTCCTACCACTGCATTTAGTCATTTTCTTCAAAAAGAGATTTTGAAGCTTATTTTAAAGGCCAATTTTTAGACTCATTGCTCAAACAAGTTTTGCAACGTATAAAGTTCTTTGTGAGAAGGTCTCTCAGTGGTTTTACCATCGGGTCGGTACTGTGCGATGATGGTAACTGTCTGGCCAGCGTTCTTCAGTGCTGCAGCTGCCTGTTCGTGTGTGGCCATACGCAGGTCCACGCCGTTTACCTGTCACACACACACCATGACTGTTAACACCTGACGACCCAGTGCTGCTAAGGATTACATGACTACATGATAACATGAAGAAAACTGTCATTACACTGAGGATCTGATCCCCTTTGTGCAGCTCTCCGCTGAGATCAGCTGGACCGCCTGCCAGGATGAAGGAGATAAAGATCCCCTCGCCGTCCTCTCCTCCGACGATGTTAAATCCCAAACCTGTGGAGCCTCGGTGGATCAAAACTCGACGAGGCTCTCTGAAAAATCGATGAAGGAGACAAAATAAGTTTTATAGGGCTAAAATGCCCCCATAATAATAATAAATAAACAAGATAAAACTGCAGTTCAAGGATCATTGCTCACCTGGGAATATCATCATCTCCCATCATGCCGTGTAGAACAGGAGAAAACCGACTCGGTGAGGTGGGAGTGAGGGCTTGCGGGTAATCAGATCCGAGATAGTTTGGGTGGCTAAGTTCAGTATCCATATGGGAATATGCTGGAAAAATAAGCACAAAACCAAATGAGGTGTAACATACCAAGCACATGGATTTTATTGTACTTCAATTTTCATGCACTTTTTTCTTGGTTTCAGGTCACAGGTTGCACTGCAACTTAAGAAAACACCAGAAAAATAGAAAAGGAAACACTACGGAAGTAGCGGAAAACAAATCTGTGTTTTGGGGGGAAAAATAACAAGACAAAAGTGACAGAAACCAAAACACGCTGAGACACGCTCAAAATAAACAGAGGATTCATCAGTGTAGTACAAGAGAAAAGGGGAAAGTAACGTGTTTTAATACTGTACATACATGTTTGCTATTAGACGTTTACTGTTAGCTTGCTATTCCATTAAGTTTCTGTCTCCCAAAATCACATCTGTTGTGTTTTGTGAAACTTTTTTCTGGTGAAATTTGTGTTTTGTATTTTTGTAGCTCTCACTTTGTAGAGAAAACTGGTAGAAACTGGTTCTGAACTGAGCTTTTACTATTCATAAAAATCCCACAGTCATCTCTAGCACTTAATAAGACTTTTTCTCCCTCTGTTCTATTTTTGACAGCTGTTCCAAACACAAAAAGAGCAGGTCTTGTTTTTAATAGCTCAAAGTTCTCTTTAATACGGGGTGAGGAAATTTGGGCAGAAGGATGGAGGCTTACTGCTGGTGAGGTCAGGAGGGTTGTACGAGTTGGTCAGGAACAGGTTGTTGGGCTTGGCCACCCTGAGGTACACCACCTCGGCTGTGTTCTTCAGAGCCCCCACCGCATCCTCGTGCATCACATCCTCCAGACACACGTTGTTCACCTGATTGTTCGCAACAAACAAGGAAACACAGGTAAGGTAACAAAGTGCAAATAAGAAGGCTGTCACCCCTGTGACTTCATTATGTGTGATCCAGCAGCACTCATGGATTAGATTTAACAGAGACATTTAGCAGCTAGATTCCAGTAATGAAAGCAAAATTAAAGTTTAGTCTGTGGAAAGTTAATACATGTTAGGGAAAGATGTTAATAACATTAATTTTTAATGGTAGAACAATAAGTTTTAAGAGATTTATTGTAACACAGACCAGTTTGAATAATACGCTAAGTGAAGTTGCTCCATGAGAGAATCTCTCTTTGTCTAAAAGCGGGAGTCACATTCATTTCCATCCATGGGCTATATTCAGCCCCATGAGATATCAAGTGTGCCAGGCCAGTAAAACCACTTCCTAATAACTTAGAAGAAATATACACATCTAAAATTCTCCCTGTTTTTTTTTTTTACTGTAATAAGGTACAAGATACATTTGTTAAATGTTCATATTTTATGAAGCATCCAGGAGTCTGAACCTTTTGAGGTCCTCTCACCCTCAGCTGGTCTAGGTGGATCGCTGCCCATCCCTAAGCCTGGTTTTGCTAGAGGTTTCTTCCTGTTAAAAAGGGGTTTTTCCTTCCCACTGTTGCCAAGTGTTGGGGTCTTTCTTCTACTATTTCTGGGCCTTTAACTTCCAATGTAAAGTGCCTCAGGGAGACTGTTGTTGTGATTTGGCGCTATATAAATACAACAGAATTGATTTAAATGCATATATATCTTAAGAAAAACAATATCGTCCACATTCAGTCAGTCTACTGTTAGTATAACCAAACGCTTTGTCAAATGTGGAAAAATCGCATCAGTCACACTTAGCAAAGTGTTCCAGATGGGACCCTGTGGAGGGCTGGTTCTGGCTCACTGACCTCATGTTTGACACCTCTGATGCAGAAATTAGAGTATAAATCGCTAAACTCAAATTGGTTTAGACACCTTTAAAGTGGACGGGAAATGCAGGGAGAGAAATAGTTGGAATGACAAGTTCCAGCTGATTGAGAGTTAAATCAAAGAAAGTGTGGCTGCGTGGTGTTAACTGTAGGTTACAGAGAGAACACATAATGTATTTTTTAACAAATTCACAGGGAACAAAATGATGCTGCCACATCCCATTCTGAGTTAAAGCAACGGCTCAGACACCATTTAGTGGGAACAGCACCATTTTGAAGCTGGTGGTGTTGAGCTGTGTGTTCCCCAGCAGGTGGCAGTAATGCTGCTTAGAAATCACTCTGGCATTGTTGTAGTTAAGGCTCACTCCATCCTACACATCTGTTAACATATTAATGGCTGTAATGTCAAACCATGAAAACTGAGAGCTGTAATTTATCTTGGCTCTTGATACATCAGTGCCTCATATGTGCGCAATGTGTGAGTGTGCATACGGGTGAACACGAGTCCATGTATGAGGACACATGTCCCTGCATGCTGGAAGCTATTATATGTGAGTGACTGACCGCTAAGATCTTGTCTCCAATCTGCAGACGCCCATCTTTATGAGCTGCTCCGCCTTCAATGATCTTAGTGACATAGATGCTGTTATCTCCTGGTATGTGCTGGTTCCCCACCCCTCCAGCAATGCTGAAACCTAATCCTGAGAAAAGGGGGAGCAGAGCGTGAGCAAAGGAGGTGCAGGTTAACACAGAGTAGATTTGCTAAATCCAGAGGGCACAGCTTAGCATCTGTAAGCCCACGCAAAAGCCTTGATGCTTTGCACCAGTCCTCGCTTGCACATACCTTTAGGCCCTTTGATGAGCTTGATTTCAGTGACTTTTTCCGCTGCTGGTTTTCTGCGGAGAACGTAGAGGCGGACGATAGCACCTGCCTCCTTAAGAGCCTCCACAGCTTGGCTATGTGTCACCTCCCTCACGTCCACATCATTCACAAATAGGATGCAGTCGTTCACACTAAGAAATGGAGAGAGACAGAGAGAGACTGTGGGCGCGAGAGGAAAAAATACCGCATGAGTTTTTGTTTTGGTGAAGAAGTTTGGGTGTAATCCTCCACCAGACGAGGTCAGGAACAGTCAATCTCCAGCTACAGCCGCGCTGGGGATCCAGTTTCACTGCAGACTTTTTTTTTTCTCCACTTCTCAGTGACTATGATTAAAGAGGGTATAATCTCTTGCTCTATTGATTTAGCACCGGGGGAAAGCTGCAGTATAGCTTCTTTGTGTTAACCGCTCATAAAAAATGATGACGACTTGATAGGTAAAGCGAAAGTGACAGCCTGTGTGTATAGGAGAAGCTGATCTTCAGCGATGAAATTGCTATTTTCAGACACACACATTTTTTTTTCCCCTCTAGGGCCGTGTTTTCGTGATTCCATTCATGTATTCAAAATGTATTTTATGGCCATGAAAATGATGATGCGTAAATAGGACTGAAATTATTCTTGCAGGCTGCCGGAGCTTTAACCACTGAAATACATCGCTATAGTCAAATCCAAAGGGACCCAATCACAGCTGACATCTTCATGCAAATGATGTTACATCATCCGAGCTGCATATTATCTGCAAGGCTGCATGTAGGAAAGATTTAAAACATTTTTATCATGCAATGTTTTTTTCAGCCTCCACAGAGCATCTGTATATATTTATTGATGCACTGTGTTGATTTGAGCACAACCTTTATTAAACGTGTGTATGTGTAGGGGACTAAATATTCCAAATAACCGTCATTTAACTGCAAAAAATAAATAAATCAGTTACTTTGATGGAAGAACCTTTTAACAACCACGTTAAAATAAGCAGATAGTAGCTTAATCAAAGACCAAGGACAAAAAAAATACTTGCATTCAAGCAAATATGAGCATTTTCATTAGGTCTTCTTCAAACTCATCATTCCACATGGAGGTTTATAGGTCAAGTGTAAAGAAGAAGATGCGTCTGTGTTAAAGCACAGTCACAGAAATGGATCCTAAGTGTTGTTTTTTTCCCACAGAAAGGCAAACTCTGTACTACATCCTCTTATGAAAGTGGCAAAACATGCATATTATTACATATTCTTGCAACAAGCATGATTAGGATTCCATCTTTTTTCATTTAAATTTAGGCGCGAACAGTTCTTTTCTTCCAAAAATATGTTGCAGCTTGCCGCTACATGTTTTGTCCATTAAGTGAGAGTGTGGAGATTTATGGCACTAACCTTGACACACAAACCACATTTTAAACTTGCTTTTCCATATCGTGAGTTTAAAGTGCGACCTAATTTGTCATATACAACATATTTAAGCCTTACTTTACTTCTTTTAAACATGGCATCAAAATGCAAAAAGACCTTTAAACATGTCGGGGAAGAAAATACAAACTCTTAGCTAGGCTAAGGCATGCCTTTCTTGAGTTAAACAGACAGATGCTCTTACATGTAGCTCTGAAGCTGAGCAGACTGAACGAGCAACGAGTTATGTACAGTACTGTGTTACATTACTTTGCACTTAAAAAAGAAGACGGGAGGCTTTGCTTAAGCATCCACTTCTCTTGTCTTGGGTTTTGGAATGTATGTGCGTACAGACTGGATTTGTGTTTATTGTAGCTCGCTGTGTGCGCTTTTACCTCAGCCGTCCATCCTGAGCAGCAGCTCCTCCAGGTATGATTTTGGTGATGAAGATGCTGGGGTCATCGCCCACGTGAGGGTTGTCTGTTCCCCCTGCTATGCTAAAGCCCAGGCCTGAGTTACCCTGCAATTCAATGCAAACAAAACACACAGTTATTCATGTGCAAGAGAAAGTTTTCCTGTGACTGCATGCAGTCCTGTGAAAAAACAAAAAACACAGCTCTATTGAGCTCTTGCAACAGCATTTTAATAAGGCTGATGTCTGTACTTTGACTGGGACATTAAAATACCCTCTTTTTCTCTTTTCAAGCCATTCTGTTGTAGATTTGCTGCTGTGCTTGGGGTCACTGTTCTGTTTCCTGATCCGTTTGGGCTTTAGCTCACGTTTGACTCTAGATTACTTTAGTAAACAGTGGAGTTTATGTTTGACTCAATGCCATTAAGGTGCCTGGGTCTCATGGCGCTAAAACAAGCCAGTGCTTGACAGTTGACATGAGGTGTTGGGTGCTGATATGCTGTGTTTGGTTTGGGCCAAAACTTTCCACTTTGGTTTGTTTACATAAAACTTTGCAAACCTTTACAAAGCTGTGTTGCCATGTTCTTTTTACAGAGAAGAGGATTTCTCCTGGCAACTTTTCCAAATATGCCATACTTGTTAAGTCTTTTTATAACTGTACCGTCATCAACCTAACATTTAACTCTTGGATTTTTGGGAATTTCTCTGAGCCTTGCACAGTCTGACTTTGGGAAAATTACCGCACTCTGTTATCAACAGACCAGCAAACTGCCAAAACCTGTGCTTTTACTTGTTGAAAATCACTTAATCACGTGCATTTGATTAGCAGCGCCTTGCTGCTACTTAATTCTCTTTGTCATCTGAAGGTTTCGTGTTTCCATGTCTTTGAATGACGGGAGTGGCATTTATAGATATATCACTCACAGCACTTTTACATTCATGCATCCATAAAAAGCTTGACTTTGACTCGCTCTAACTTTTAATCCCGATGCTGTCCATACGATAAGAATCACAGCGCAACTAGACTGTAAATGTGTAATGAGGTTTAAAAGATCACATCATGACACTCACTCTCTCCAGTGTGATTTCCTCATACTCGATTTCGCCTTCTGTCCCATTCACCTGTCAAGAAGACATCAGTTTAAGGGTGGTGTCCCTGTAGACCATTTTTGTCACAACCAGTCAGCTAAATTTTATCTCTAGCATTAGTCCCGTGGACCGGATCATCATATGTGCACTATTGACTGCTGCACTGTTCTTTCAGTCCCATTCTTCCTTCTGGATGAACAACTTGGCTCCACGTCAGCTTTACCTTTGCAATTACAGTTCAAGAGGACGAGGAGATTTAAGTAACTTCAGTCTTCAGTGTTTTGGTGTCTGACCTAGAAAACAACTTCTCTTCATGCCGTAGTGGTGCAAAAATGCTGCTGCTGCTGCTCTGTGATTGCAGGCATTTCCACATTCTCTACACAACTCGTGATGATACGGTCACTGCTTTTCCTTACAGATATGACACCATTTCAGAACTCTGAAGCAAATTAAGGAATATTTCTATTCTCCCAAATGTATATCAAACAAAGAAAGCTAATTTAATTAAAATGGAAGAAAAATTCATCACTGTTACCGTGCAGATTAAAACAGTGTGCAAAGCCCTACCTGCAGGGTGGGAAAGGAGTGGAATTGAACTGATAATGTACAATGAATATGAAGGCAGTTAAGTTAGCCATGTGGTTAAGCCTAACGTAATAATACAATAAAGGGAAGATTAAACATAATCCTTACATATGGGGAGCCATCGAGTGTGTCAGTGTTCACGACCACTGGAGGAGTGTTTCCCTGGAGGCAGAGAGAAAGGAAACATTATTAAGAAATAATGGCAGAAATTCAAATGTGAGGCAAGTCTCGGCTGAGCTCTCAGTGTACCCTTGAAACCTGCAGTCGCAGCCAAGACTGATGACCATTTTAGCTGTAAGCTGTGATGACACTGCTCTCACTATGCTTTGGTTATCACTCTGCTAAAGGATGGAGAGCACTGCGACTAAACCATTTGTTATCATCCGTCCATGATGGACACAGAAATAATTCACGCAGGCCCTTATACTCATGGCCATGGTTTTATTTTTGCTCTAGCTGCTAGTTGAATTACAGAGCTGATGCACTAAGTGGTCATCTCATGGATATTGCGGATATGCCTCCTGCCCATCGTTTCAAAACAAACATCTCAGTATTTCGTACATATGGCAATTTCTGTGGAGAGTCGGAGGATGATGAAGACACGGTAAACTGGTGTAATGACAATGACACACAGCATGATTAGCCCATTTAGTATAATGCCGGCTCACTTAATGGTCGGCGATTCTGTCCTAAACCATACTGCAGCAAAGCTCACAGAGCCAGATTAAACCACAGCATTTCAACAAGTTATCCATCAGGATCAAAGTGATGCAGAAAATAGCACAAAAAGCAGCAAATCAGTGGGTGGACAGGATTTTTGGCGTGGACGTGGGTTGGATTTACCTGCCAAGAATTTTCTTCCAGCTCACCTGAAGTGTCACAGTTTATCCACGCTCTTTTATTTCACTTCAGTTTCATTCATACAGCACCAGCTCGCCACAGCAGACATCAACACTGTACTCTCGTTCTTTCATCATTCTTTCTGGGATTCACTCACATCTTCAGTCTGTCGCTCTAAAATGTGAATACACTGTTGACCGACTCCCTGTGCAAACGCCATTGTTCATTTTTTTTTGTTACTGTTCTTTAGCGCACGCTGATTAGCATGGGGAAGACACTGTGCATCCAAAAGTGCTTACAGAAAAGCAAACAGCAGCACAAAATCAGCCTGCTGACCTTCACAGACCTGACAGCTCTGACACACACAAACAGCTATGCGGCCAATCCAAACACATGCGCTTTCAATAAAATGGCTTCATAATCCTAGCCAGTGATCTTTATGGGATGCAAAGGGAAGTTATTTGTTTACACTCTCTAAGACGTTCAAGCTGAGCCAGAGGAAGAAGTGTTATCCGTTTATTCATATTTTCTCTGAAAACAACATCTGGATGTGATACACTGTAGAAATACATTATAGCAGTGCAGCAGCTTTTCAGCAGACTTTTAACAACATGCATTTTGACTGATCACAGCAGGAAATGCAGATAATTTACATTTTGTTTGTAATGGTTCAGTTTCATTAGGCGTTCCATGGCGCAGCAGGAAAAGTGCAGGGGTAACTAATGACATTAATGAAGCCTTTGTTTCACTCTGTGTCCCAGAGCTAGCACGCACTATAACAACATCCTGGCACAGCAAAATTATTTCATTAACAACATTATTTATATCTGAGGAGCCAAAAAGTTCAGTGAAGCCTGCTCCTTTTAAACATGCTGGATGTGTGGAATCGCCCGACGACTCGGGCAATTTCACAAAACGTCAGTCCTCCTAAAGAAAAGACACAAATCTCTCTTCTGACGAGTGTTTCAACTGCTCACTGTCTGATTGCAGCATCGCCTGTGCACGGCTTCATCACGCACGGTAGCCGCATCCAGCGGTGCTACTGAACATTACGTCAAATTCATCCTTATCTGGAGAGAGAAATAATGAGTATAGCTAGCAGAAATCTAAGCCTAGTGCAGGCAATTTCCCTGCAGGGATTTTGACAGAGCTCTCTTTCTGTCTCTCCGCTCTGTCAAGTCTTTCGACATCAGGGCGGTTAGGATTTACAGTGTTTGGCTGCTCTTGCCCACCTATATTTTAACACCACCTATTCAGCCATCCCTGGCATGGCTCTATAGGCAGCACCGCCATCCATCAGCAAACGGACACTAATGCATTTACAATTCAAGCAGGACTCTGCAAATTTGCATCACTACTCACACACGGCCTGAGCAGGACTTGATTAGTATTAACAGATCTGATTACTCGAGCTCACTGTGATTAAAATGTCTGTTATGAGCTTTAATGGCAGCAATTTGAAAAGTTAAAAAAAAATCCTGGTGCCTTTTAAATCACACAATAACACAATGCACATACTTTAAAATATTTAAATAACAAAACACACTAATGTAATATTCTGTGCCGGTGACATTTTCATTAAAATCTGTGCAACTATGCTGAGGTGGAGTCATACAAACAAACAAACATGAAGTAAACATGTTTAAAACATGCCTACCATTTTATGATGCCGACGTTTCTTGCCCTTCCGCACATTGTTGAGGAATCGGCAGCCCATCTTTTTGGCGTACCACACAGACATAAACATTGTGCTTCTGTCCTTAGATGTCAGTCACTGATATTCAATATTACACCCTGTTCAAGTCTTACAACGATATACAGACACACTGAAAGTGTGGTCAAGGTGTTTTTTTAGAGTACCCTCTGCAAGCATCTTCATTCAAATTCACCACAAAGTACCACCAAGGTATTGTTGCCAAGCGAGCCATTAGGTCTAGGCCCTGCCATAACAGTAAGCTTCCACAGTGGATCAATTAAAAGATACCTGTTTCAACTTAAGATGTTACACTTGAGCTTTACATTTAACTCAAATCTAATCGAACCCTGCTGGCATGCTCAAGACATGCAACGATTTCATGTCCAGAATCACACAAAGAGCACAGCTCAGTAATGTTTTCCTCCTGTTGAGTTGGAGCTGAAGATTTCATCCACCAAGGCTGAGGCTGATCACTTGTTGCCAGTAAGTCTTGTTGTTATCTGATACCCGATCATCCACTCTTCGGGAAGCCATCTATCCAGAATAAAAAGAAATAGATCCCTTCATTCTCCATCCTCTCTGGTAGTGGACTACGATAGCCGTGCCTCCCTGCTACTGGTCTGTGCTCAGAGAGAACGCAGTTCACATTTTCTGCTGCTACTGTACTGTACCCCTCCCATCCCTGCTGCTGAGAGAAAGAGGAGCAGGCAGGAAAGTTTGATGGCAATTACTTAGCTGTCTCACTGTATAATGTCTACGCTGGTGATGTGAAAGGCTGAGGAATTATACTTTGACTGAACTTAAGAAGGACAAGTGGCGCAAACTGGCCTCCCTTTTTTCTTAGGGAACACTCGACACTGAAAGGTTTGTGAGTACTGTACCAGTTCTAGTAAAAAGAATGAAGCCTGAACACAGTAGTGACAGCTTGGTTGGAAAAAAATGAAGCTTGCCATGTGACGTTTTTGCCAGACCTGAGCTGTTTTTGAAAGTCTGTATATGTCCGTAAATTAGGGCCCTTCAAAGGAGATTTTGATTTGCGACGTGAGGAGAAGCTGGAGTAATTGCAGGGCAGCGTTTGCAGATAATGAACAAATCCTCCTTTTAATTTCATTAAATTTATTTAATTTCAGCTCAATATTTGTGTCTCTTCTGCCCTCTTCGGCTTTCTGCTTCACCATGTTAGCGCTGCTTCATTCAAAAACAGCAAAAACAGCAACAGAGAGTGGCTGGTTTAACATTTGTTTATCTTGGTTTAAGATGCCGATGCCCTCGTGTGACATCCGCTCACTGTGAATATTGTTTTTTGCAGCTTTACTGCAAAAACAAATTATTTTCAAGTTGGGCGATCAGTATAAAACATCATTTTACATAAACTTATCAACAACGTAGCTGCCTGCAAATGCATTTTTGTTTTGTTATGATGAATATAATTGTGTTGAAAATAACATTGAATATAATAATATTCTCTCAAGACATCTCTAAGGACCTTATTGAAGGACCTGTCATCACTATTGACAGCAATACTCTTGACCGAATATGGAGTTGAAGAAAAGAGGAGGGGTTTGTTTGCCATTTTTACCTTGAATAATTAAACAGGACGTGAGGTTACTATGAAAGCACACCACCATGTACAGAAAAAAAGGCTTAAATGATCCTTTTTCCAAGCTTGTGCAAGCTCTCTCTTTCAGAAAGACAGATGGATTGGCAGGCGTGGAATATATATGCACAAATGCATGCACGCACACTGAACAGACTTAAGAAAGGACATGCTGAAGGACAAGCTGTCAGCAAACGTTCTCATTCTGTGAAATAAAATCCCTCCATTTACCTATCTAATATTTTCGCCCTTCTGCAAGGCCCTCTCTATCCTTTACTCCGCCATTCAGCACGAACAGCTCTCTCATCCTCTTTCAGCATTTTTTCTCCCCCTCTTTCTCTCTCCCCTCTGCTTCCCAAAGGACCTGAGCTGCGGCTGCTCAGTAATTACACTGAAGCTGCAGGGACGTATTTAAACATTTATTAAAGAAAAATAGGGAGGATGGGAAAATGAAGATGGAAACCAGATACTGACCAGACAAGAATGGAGAAGAGAAAGGGGGAAGGTATAATGGAGAGCTCTTGGGGAATCTCTACAGAAACGTGTAACTGATCCTTACGTTAAAAACAAACTGTCTTTTTTTTGTGCAAAGTGTCAGACACGTGTCAGAGGGTTTAACTGCTTTGTCTGAAGAAGGATTTGTCTGATTTGGGCTGCGTACTGCGTCTGTGGTTGGAGACAAGAAAAGTGATATGCATCCTTTTTCATTAGAACTGAAGGAGTATAACAAATGGGTTGGTGGGAGTCTTCAGTAAGCACTTACAGCCTTCTGCTTCTCACTTTCAGCTTGTCAGGTGAAGGATTAATGGCAAAGATAAGCACTGTGTAGAGTTTTTATCTCAACAATTCAAAACTGTCACAATAAAAGTACCTCATACATTATTAAAAAAGCCTACCCTAGGTTGTTTTTTGTTTTGTTTTTTCATTTTTAGACAGATCTCTGTCTTTAAGGAGAATTATATAAAGAGAAAGAGAACAAAAACAGTGCTTTCAGGCCAGTACATTCAGAATATATCGAATCAGATGACCCTAACCCTTTAAAGCATTATTTTCATATAAACTTGTAATAAGAAAACAAAGAGTGAAATTCACTTCCTAAAGAAATCTCCACGTGTTACAGACTGGATACAATGTGACACAAAAAAGCTTTCATTTGCTGCGATTGCTGTTAGACCATGAACTTTAAGTAAACCAACAGCAGATAAATAAAAGCAGAGCAGTCAACACATCAGTTTCTATGTTTATGCAGGCTCGAAGAGTCACATCGAGTAAGAGGCGGGAAGATTCATCAGCATGAGCTCAGATCGATATCAAAAGTTCTGCGCAGTGTGAAGAAAAAAAAGATTTCTAATTACATTACCAGATAAGTTAAAAAAAATGGATGTCATTTGAAGCTAAAGCACCTCTTTGCTAAATCATGTACATAACCCAAAGACCTTCTATTACTTGCCAAACCATTGCAGTGCTTCCAGAGACAATCCTACCCATAAATCAATGGGCCCTGGAGTGGTACTGGCAAACCCCACACCATTAGAGCAATAAAGACACAGACTGACGATACCACCTACACATCAATGACAACCACACGGGCATTACATCGGCTGCAAACACGTCCACACACAAAGGCATTGCCGCAATGCATCTTGAAGACAGGACACACTTAACCCGACCGGTGGGGAAAATTGAGTGCATGCATCAACAGAATGCAGTCGTTCTGTGCATGTTTGAAGGAACGCATACAAACACATTTTTCTTACTGATGACTTCATGCTGGAGGCTGCGTGGTCTCCCATATGTTAAACAGTTTAATTCTAAGCATGTGTTATTAATTGCGTTGTGTTCAAAGTCAGGGCAGGCCCACAAAGACAAAGAATGACGTATAGTTTACAAGAGTAACTACTTGTTCGAGAGACACGGAGAGACTGAAAGCCAAACTCCACAGTGCACTTATTTCAATGATCCTGTCTTTTTGCTTTTAAAGTAATTACGTAGCAGCTCATTTCTAATGTTCAGATTTTCGACTAATAGAAACACAATATAATATTGTGTGTCTTTTGTTCTGTCTTCCTCCCCTCACCCCAAATTGGCCAGATGGCAGCCTCTGACCCTGTTTCGGCCATATGTTTCTTCCTGTTCGAAGGAAGTTTTTCCTTCCCACCTTTCCCAAACCACTTACTTAAAAGAGGTCAAAGGGGCTCTTCGATTGTTGGTCTTTTCCCTTGGTTACCTTACAGTCTAAAGCACCACGAGGCGACTGCTGTTATGATTTTTGTGCTACATAAATAAAATGTAATTAAATTGAGTATCCTAATAAAAGGTTAGGAAGGAACAAACTTCTCAGTGGTGATAGATACATTTCTGGACCACTATAAGCACGTTTCGCCTTGCAACTGCGAGCAACACATTGAGCAAGATGCAAATGCAACCTCTCTCAAACCTCACAAAAATGCTTTATAGAGGAAGCAGGACAGCCAGCTTTTCAAGGTTATGAAAGTTGAGTGTGCACGGTCTAACACTGACACCTACAGGTTTCAGTCTCCCCTTGCAAATCTCTGCTTGTCTCTGTCTGTCCATATCCATGCCACAAAGGTTTAGCAATGTAGCACTAAAGGTTTAGCAGTGACATACATCGGGACTTTACATAAGTGTCTTGAACACAAAGATAGTTTTCTCATTGTGTTACATGTTTTAGGATTGTTGGGAAATATGAACTTCTACATGCACAAAAATGCTATAGTAGATTATGTGTTGTTTAATTAGTACATAGGAACTGAAACATGCACGTAACGACAGATGTGAGCCTTACGGTGTGATTGAATTTTCAACATTTGAAAAACTATTTTAGTGATTTCTGTGATTTTAGTCCCAAAAATAGCCACTGAGTACGAGCAGAACAAATCTGTTAGACAAAGGAGATTTGAATGACAGTGAGCATGAAGCCGCTGATATGATCAGAAACAGATGACCTCATACTCTGGCAGTACAGATAAAATGGCGATGAATGGGCAGCTGTCTCTCTGCAATCAGACAGCCAGCCAAAGACACGGAACAAAGATAAAAATCACACTGATTATGATGACTGATGATGATACTGGTAACTTTCACGTTGATGGACCAGCACGGATTGCTGTGCTCTTACCAGTGTGGAAACAGCGGAGGTGTACATTGGAGTGTGTCCCGTAGACATCAACACAGGCTGCAAAACAACAGAAGGAGAGGGTAATTGTGCAGGCCTTGTACATCGGCACAGGGAAGAACAGCGGGTACCGCTCAGTCTTTTCTCTTGTGGCGATTGATTTTGTATATTTCTAAGAAATCCTGAAAGCAGGCCTTGAATGTGACAGTTAAAGGGCCCACACTGTAACATACTGTACTACAGTGTTGAAAGTAAAATACTTGTTATATGCAAAATCTTAAAAACAGTGTACCACACAGACAGCACATCGAGAAACATTGATTAAAAATTGTATACTGATCATTTATACAAGCACCAGCCCTGAAGATGGATTAATGCAGAACTAGCGATCAAACAATCAAACTAAGCAGAATACACAGTGACACAGACGGACTGTCTCTACTACTCACTGATAGCTTATATATGAGAGAGTAAAAAACACTCAGGTACATACAACCATTAAGAAACAGTGGGACTGTCAGTGCTTGTTAAAGCAGAATTGATTACTCTGCACAGCTGAAGTTTTAAACAATCCACCATGTGCCCATGAATTTTACAAACAGCAACACTGCAGCATTTTCACATGTCAGGAGACCCGTTTCCTCCCACTGGAAAAGTTTTATATTACAACAAAGCATGTAATTAAAGTATGAATGTTAGGACAGCTGCATTTGCTGATCCAGCACAGCACTTCATTCAGTTGATTCATGCCGATTCCTCCTGTTATTAACAGACACTACCTGTCTTTCTTAATATAGACACTGCTTTCTATTCAGTGCTTCACTGGAAATATTTTGGCTTGCTAAATGGCAAATCAGGAGTCATATCAAAGCTGAAGAGTATGAAAAAATGCAATGAGTCAATGTTTCTGCTGCCACGCAGTCTCAAGCATGTGAGATGGCTGCAGGAGGGGTTAGGTAGTGTGGAGAAGGTTTTTAAAGATGGGAAAGTAAAACTTGGGCAATGTTATTCACTCGCTGGACCCACATCCTCTCCGTAAACGAGAATGAACAGCTTGTATAACTGGGGGAACATATATAGATGAGAACCGGGAGGAGCGTGTTTGGAGGCGTAGTCCCGCTCCTGAAATTCAGATACTTTATCTCCAATTGATGAAGGCCAGGCTTTCCAGTGTTGTTCAAAAAGTAACAAACCAGTTCACAAGAGCCCTCGGGGGTACTGTGTGAGGACACAGTACAAGCAAATGGAGCAACACAGTGCAGATAAACATCATGCATCATCATAGTTATCCTGAAATTGACCATTATTGTCTTTAAATCTTCATCAAAATCACAATTAACAACAAAAAATCAATTACCTGTAAGCCATATGTAATAATTATTAAATCTCTTTATCAGGCCTGTATTAATATTTGCGTGTGACTCATAATATCGCAGAAATCTGATCACAATATGATTTTTACTCGTCTAACTCTGAGTGGGACAAACATAAGGGTCGCCACATGTTCATGCATCCAGCCAGCCTAGGACGGAGTTACGTTCTTGTATTTGTTTTTATAGCTATTCAAGGATGCACACGCAAAGCTCCCAGAGCGTGATGTGAACAATTCACTTTGAACTAAGTTAAGGCAGACCTTTGTACTTCATCATGCATTCAGCTCTCCCTGAAGAGAAACACAAAACTTCATAAATAATAGCGGCATTCCAAAAATAGAAATAGGGCCAATCCTGATTCAAAAAAACACCACTGCAAACAACATCAACATGCTCTCTTTCAAATGTTAGGAAAAATATCCTCAAGACAGAATTTCACTGCAGTGTAGGTGTCTTAATAACAGTGTTATTGCTGCTAATGCAATTTAGTGGTTTATAAACTGCTCTCTGTGTCACACAAGTTTTGATGCAGTGAACATACTGAGCACCAGAAATGTCTTTGGGCAAAATGGGGAGACTGTAGAAAATCTATTTTAGGAGACTTTTAGAGACATGGGACACTCACAATGCAAAACCTCATTATGGTTTTAGTTTATATTGCAAAACCCTTGTATTTTACACCAAGTATTACCCACTGTACTTAATATCACATTGAGGGATGATATCAAGGAAATGCTTTCACAGCCTGCACTTTAATATTTGCTAAATTGGTTTTAGAATTATAAAAACTCATTGCCTCAAAAATGATGCAACTTTCACTTAAAAGTGGTGAGCAGTACAGTTCCAGCTTGGTTATAGTGACTGTGTCATACTTTTTAAAGCCTAAACCATGACATAATTGACAGAGAATTGAATGAAAAAAAAAGTTTATTGAACGTTCTGACATATTCTTTTTTATATATATAATTATATATTATTTTGCATATATAACATTTAAAGTGCATCATATTTTGCAACATATTTATTTAGGTTTAAAAAAATTATTTAGGTTCTTTGGGGAGATAAAAACACACACGGATGTTGTAGAAATCTTAAAAATTAAAGGAGGCCATGCCCAAACCCAAGTATTGTTTGTGATTTTAGTCTGTTGTTAGGTGGTTACTAGGCAGCGTGACAACAAAATAATGTACCGACAATTTAAGTTTTGAGGAACTAAAGCAGATGTTGCTGTTATGAATTGAAAATGTAATGATGCTGTAATGATTTCATAAATTAAATAAATTTGTGAGTAAATACTAAAATCGGGTCATTTTAGCTTGTTGCTAGGTAGTTAGGTAATAATAAATTAAATAAATTCAATTCAATAAATACGACTAAATTCTGAAAATTAATTTAAAAAATGTTATAGAAAAAAATATTTTATTTAGAAAGACAGAAAACGAATGAAATTTAACAGTGGTTACATTACATGTTGAAGACAGATTTCACTTTTTCCTGCATCTCCGTGTGCCATAGACTACACACTGCACTTAAACAGCAATACTGCTTTTATTAACATTTGAAAAACAACCTTAAAGAGGACCAGTGACTGGCCATTAATCACTACAGGAGTTGCAATAGTGGTGGCCTGTTGACTTTACACTTCTCTTGCCCACACACACACTGGAAACGACATTACATTTCAACAAGAATCAAAATCTAAACACGTAACAGAAAAAATATCACAGCACTCTAAATTAAAGCTTCAGCAGCCCTGTAGGTCTCTGTGCTTGGCAGTTTAGAAGTATTATGTACAACTACTCTCCTCACATTACAGGCAAAAAGGTAGATAATGTTAAATAAGTAAGTATATTTTAAACTTATGCTAGCTAACAAATTAAGTTATAGGCAATTAAAGGCAATTAAAAACTGATTACATTTGTACTATAATGTCAAACTACTATTAATTTAAGATACATGTGGTCTAATGGTGTAAGACAAAACACAAAAACCAAGCAGGAATTTTATTTAAACAATTATAACACCTATCTACACACCAAAGTAAATTAAAAATTCAGTGTTATTAATTTGAATTAATATGTAATTCTATGCAATTTTATAAATGTCCCCTTGAAAATAAATACATTTACATTTCTGGAAAATAATTAGATAAGGGCTTACATGTGCATTAGAAGCATGCTTTATAAATTTTATGAAGCCAATTAAGAGTACAAAGTCATGGTATGCTGCACAAACTGAAGTCCACCAATAAAATGCTTTAGCAGTCAAAATAATAAAGAGTCAAGACTCGTAAGGATGATACAGTGTAGCAGAGTCAGTCACTGTTTGAGGAGAAATACAAATAACAGAAGAAAAGCAGAAATTATTTCATATTTCTGATGCCAATTTCCTGATTCTCCACACTGTTTCTGCATGCCAGCCTCAACACAATTAGTTTTCTAATGAAAGTGCACATCTAATGAAACAGTTCACAGAAAAAGTTACATACTAAGTGCCATTTTATTAGTGGAGACCTCTTCAGCTGCTCATTAATGCCAGTATCTAATACCTAATAGCTTATATGCAAATATTAGCCAATGATGTGGCAGCAACTCTGTACATGTGGACACTTTGACAGGATCGAGAATTGCAATGAAAAGCAGGGATCCATCCTGCCTTGAATAATGGTTCACACTGCTGGGTGGGGGGACATGAAAGTGACTTTACTCAAATGGCCTCCACCTTCATCAGATCACAATCCTGTAAAGCACCTTTAGGATGCGTCGGAACAGGAAACTGCATTGTGGATGCGCAGCTGACAAATATGCTGCAATGTCATGATGTCAGTATGATGTCAATATGGGTCGAAAATCTCTGATGAATGTTTCCATGTTGAATCTGTGACGTGAAGAATTAAGGCAGTTCTGAAAGCAGAAGGAGTCATGCATGGTGTACCTAATACAGTGGCCAGTCTCCATGCTCACGATAAAAGGGGGACCTATGGTTATTCATATAAAATACTCTTCAGTGTAATGGGATACAATAAGTAAATCGGGCAATTTGCCAGTTTGAAACATATATTGAAAAAAAACCCACAGACATTATCATTATTAGATCATAAATAATATTTCCTGTATGATAACTCATATATACTGAAAAAAATACCACAAGCCTCAAAGGACTGACTGAATGAGTCATGTAATGGACCTGAACCACTGGAGGGCACGCATTACATTTTTTATTTGACTTAATAAACCTCATACTGGTGGGTTTTTAGAGAATGGAGTAACTCTCCTGCCACATTACCATAATAAATGGTGCACCCATCAACTATGAATAATTACTGATCCCTTGGCATGTGCTGGATGGCAAACTCAACTGGGAGCACAGGGATTCAAAGTAACAAAAAAAAGAGAGCTTGTCTGTCCTTTGTAAAAGCTAATAATGCGACACGTTTACACGTCATCTTGTTTTTAAATATATATTTTAACTGTCACAACACATCACCCCCTTAAACATCTACAAAAAATGGTTTAACAGAGAAAAACATGTCATCTTTTTGTTGTCAGTCTTGAACAACTACACGGGTAAAGCCTCAAAAGCACGGACGTCAAAGTCATGTTACATCGTCGGACACATACAGCCCACTGTGATCTTCAGCTGTCCGGACCAATGAAACTACGTGATAAATGTCTAAAATTACAAAAGCTATGGTAGTTCATTGTCCAGACTGAATTTAATATATTTAATAATAATAATAATAATAATAATCAGAATAATAATAATAATAATGATAATCAGAATAATCGGTCTAGTATAAATGGTAATGGTGTTGAAAGCTGTAAAATGTAATTAAAAGTTAAGTTCTTTAGGTTTTCCAAAGCTGCGCATTGTGACACCCGAACTTTAGAGTAAGAGTCACAGACTTATAGACAAAGTTACCACAACCAAAATATATGTATATTATATATTACAACCACTTTCTTGTTTGTGCCCATCAGCGAGCAACCTCAAAAGCCAAAATGAAATCTAGAACTGTAGTTCCTCTTGTGGCCACTTGAGGTTGGCTTCAAAAGAGAGCCGATCCCTAATAGACTCTCATGTTAAAATACCCAAATTTAGGCTGACATATACATGATTACATCTTGGCATAAAACGGTTTGCTCTCATTATTTTCTACCTCATTATAGTTGTACAGGCAATTGATTTTTATATAACTTACTCCTTAAAATCACACAAAGGCTTAAATTTAGGCATAATTAAGGTAGTGCTGCTTTGATATGTTGTTGTTAAGCCTGTACCAAAGTCACAAGTTTCCTATTGTAACAAATTATGGAAGCAAATATCTACCCAAGCTTAGCTCTTAACTCCCCTGCTCTTCCCTCTAGTCTAAATATGTTCGTGTCCGGTTAAAAGAACAATACCAAGATGATGAGAGCTAAAATAACAAACATGGGTTTTCACACCTTCTTCACTACTCCTGGATGTTATTACCCTGTGTTATTCCTGCAGTATACAGTCTTATACCCATTTAAAATCTCTATCTAGACAAGTTTTTGTGCATTGTACCGAGTAAGGAACTTTTTCTAGTGTCTTGTACGACTTGACCTAACTCTCCAAAGCTACTGCGGTGGTTTTTAATTTGGCAGTGTTCCCATACAGAGCACCCTCCTCACAGCATCCTCAAGGAGAAATCTCCATGGCCACCAGAGCTCATGCTGAACATACAGCTGTATATTTTAAACAGCAGCAGACAACAATAACTCAGCCTCTCCATTGTATTCCCTGGTGAGAAACTGATAACCCCTCCCTCCTCAAAGAACCCCCATCAAACTAAATAAATGCAGGCACTCTTAAGTTTTAATAGCAAGGGATGCTGTTAAATAACGCATGTGGGCATAGGAGACAGATCATTATTAAGTGGCCATTATAGCCTACACCTTTACATTTGTAGCTACACTAGGTATTTGCTAATGCACTCCTAGCAAAGTGCTCATATTCCTACTGATGTCAGCTATATCGTTTGACTGTGTGACCGGCATCTCCTGTGCTGTTGGTGTCATTGCCTCCTTCTTTGTCATGAAGCTCTCAAAGACATTAAATACTGTATTGCAAAAAAGAATCGTAAGCATTTCCTTATTCTATACATTTGATTCTGTACCTGCAACTCCATCCGCCAGTCAAGCTATCTGCTGCCACCAAACTCAGAATGAGAGATTTTATTTCAATTTGTTGGATTTTTTTTTTGCTGCTGTCACACAGTATCATTTATTAAACCAAACCTATATCTGAATGCATTCTTTAATGTCTCAAGTGTTCACATTACTACCTTAAAACTCTTGAATGCATCCTGCACATTGATTTTGAAGCTGTGCAAATTCATGTAAGTGCAAAATTGATCTGACCATTTAAGGTGCCAGGGGCCGTATCTATTCCCCATAAATGTATTACATTGCCATTACCATACTTAAGTTGACCATGATTCCAAAAAAGACAACACGACATCTTAAGAAAACCTATAATAGATAGATAGTGTGCGTGTTTGTGTGTGTTTGAATTAGAAATCTAATAATCAGTGATATATACTGTTTTTTTCTTAGGGGGGTGTTAAACAATCTTCTTTAATAATAACAGCAATTTTCAAGCGTCTTCATCAAATATTATGAATTATAAATACAATTATCTGCTTCCATGGAACATACATTTAGCATAATTAGTACGTGTGTAATTAGGGTTTTTGAGCTGCACTGCAGGAAAAAAATAAATCTCTGATGCACTCAGATCGCAAAGTGGCTCACATGATGTCATGTAAATGTGAAGTCAGAGTTATCTCACTGATGTTGCATTGAATATTCAGCACTGCAGTACATATATAATTGGCTGTGGGACGATGATGTGTGAAGCTCTCTGCAATATGCTCTCGAGCAAGGGTGTGCTTATTTTGGCACCGTGGGCTAACGGCGTCGTTCCTAAGTGTTGACAGCTGAGTGCTTTGTGCTGTTGTAATAGTGTTGTGTATTGATTACCAATGCACATAAGCGAGTGTGTTTTGGAACGTGCGTATCCTACCTTGACAGGTGAGATATGCGTGTGTGGTGTGTAGCCATGGATCGCCTCCATGGCGGCGAGGTTTTTGTCACTCATATGAAGCATCTCTGCACTTTTCCCTTGAGCCAGATGTGCTGGACTGTGCTCCAAGGGGGGCGTCTCCTCATCCTGGTACCTGTACTTCTGCAGACACACACAGATACAGGCGAGGGTATTAGTCTCGCCAGGTCTTATGTAAAAGGAGCTCGATAACAGGTAAATCACAAACAGAATTTACCGCCACCTTTCGCTGGTTTCTGATCTTCTTACACATTATTATGTAAAAGACAGTCTACCTGTACAAAGAGCAGAGCGCAGTATTTCTACTAAAGAGGGATTTTTAGCTAAAAGCGGACAATCTATATGCAAATCTAGTTTATCACATAACATGTGTGACGCCCACAAGCGCAAATTGGACAAACGGAGGCCTCAAAATGTTTCCATTGTGCGTTGAGCAAAGCTAACGTCCTCCACAGCCACATGGAGCAACTGGAGCCGTGACTCATAGCGGCTCTGAAGTAGCCGATCATGCGGCTTCTTCCTAGTAACCTCACTCCCCTACCGATATCCCACACCTGGGCAGCCTGCCAGCAGCCCACTGTTTTAGCCACACATGGTAGGTTTCATTTTAGGCGTGATGACACAAAATCTGCACGCAGCAATTTTCCATCACAAGCACACGAGAACGTGGGCAGCATCACAGTGGATATCTGCTCGTCCTGCGGGTTAGAGCTCGCGGTTTCTGCATATCTGTACGCTGCTCCTGAAGCCTCGAAGGCTCACAGTGTACTACCGTGCTGCACTGCAGATGTGAAGCGGCCGATCTGAAAAATGGAAACATTTGGTGGGTCCTTCAGAATTTTGGCTGGTGGCCCGATTGCCAACCCTGCCACTATCCCCTTTCTCATTTATATATATATATATTTATTTATGTTTTGGAGGCAGACTGGAGAGAGAGGTGCATCACTGAGCTCTGTCTCAGACAGGCTGCCTAGCAACCAGAGCAGAGCAGAGATTGCAGTGCCACAGTTGGGGCTGCCAGCATCGGTCCTGGATCACATTACACTGAGACAGCAAGAAAGAGAGGGAGTGAAATAGAGATGAGGATAGAAGAGAAAGTGAGGGGGATGGGTAAAAATGGAAAAGAAAGAAAGAAAAGCGAGCCCATCAACAGAAAACAGCAGCATGAAGGCAGGAAAGAAATGACTCGTTGTTGTTGCATAATTACAGGTTAATAAGCTGGAAGCCCTTTTTTTCTGTGCAAAGCGCTGAGTCTGATATTACTGCACTGTTGTATACATAGATTAACTATTATGTAACTGCATACCACCAACTACCTGCACACTGTAAGAGAACAGATTCAATTAAGTATGTGGCTCAACTGGGAGATATGGTCCATAATAAGATGCAAAATATTTCTCTGTTTTTAAAACTCATCCCAAGCAATATTACAATATTAAACTTGCATGCAAAAACATAAAAAGAAAATACAACCCAGTAAAATATTATTATTATTTAGGTAATTGGATACTTTTAGCAGCTGTTAAATTAATATATCTTATTTTTTAAAAGAAGAAATGTCATGACGTAGCTATGATTAATGTAGCCTAGTTCTATGGAGCTACTGTGCTGCTGTCTATACTCACATATAGACAGCAGCATGTTTTTTAATGAAGCTGAATTCCCAGTAAAGCTGTTCTGATTTCCACTTTTTTTTCCTGTTTCTGTTGTTAGAAAACAGAGCAAGTATAAAATATGAAACAACGCGTGAACTGGCAGCCAGTTAAAAAGCCGTCTTCAAGCAGCACCTCTGCACTGCTGAAATCCTCGTTTTTTTTTCATCTGCCACCCTGACCACGACACTGTCTGACAAAAACACACAATTCAAGTCGCTGTTGCAACAGAGCAGAAGTAGAGAGAGCCGTATCTGTGGCAAGACATCACACTTTCTGGGTAATACTGGAGGCTCTCTTCTGCAGAAAGTAGCTAAGGTTCTTCTAATAACATCTGGGTCATGGTCATAACAAACAAATTAAGGCTGAGCCTCAAATACAGGCCAGGGGGGAACCAATCCCTTCCTGTTGTTACTGCATGTGCAATCCATCACTTACAATGTTTCTGTAAGAATTATGCACTTGGTTTAAGAATTTAAGGTCTGGTTCCAAACGATCGGTCTATGTGTTTAGGGAGATAACTGAGTGAAATTATTGATTTCAATAACCCACAGCTGCTCCAAATCTATAAATTCTAAAGCCACCTCTCTGCTTCAATTCCTGTCTCTTTAAATGCAGAATATACAGCAGAGCATCCTTGATATAAAAAAAAAGATGATGGAGTCCCCGCAGCTCGGAAAATCAACGTAACTTACAAGGGGATGCACATAATCATGTAAATTACTTTGCATTTTTCATAATACGCCATAACTTGCTCATATTTTGTGTATGTACTGAATTTTCAACAATTTGTAAAACCCGGAGGCAAACTATTATTACGTTCCTGTAATAACTGTAATAAAATCTGCTCTCATAAGAAGGTTTGCCGGGCGTGAAACCTTTTGTACTGTAAGCTTAGAAAGGAAAGGTGCACTATAACGATTCTGCTACAGGCTTGCCACTAATATAAGCCTACTTCAAAAAAACGAAGGCAGTTGACTTAAATGGAGGCACTGGTAACTTATTATTATCTACTTATTTTTATGTGCATGAGAGCGAAGGAATCGTGGGAGAGAGCCCGAGAAGCAAAACAGCAAAGCTTGTGTCATGCTGGCAGCTTAAAAAAAATATGACAGTTTGTACCAAGCATCCCCAATACATTTACTACATCCCACGTAGAACAAATCAAAATATACTGATTATATTTGATCTATTTCCCTAGTCCTAATTGTGGTTAATTAAGTATTCTTAACTCCAACTGTATCAGTAAAGTCTTTTCGTCAAATAATATAAACCACTGATTTAAACCCTGGAAAGACAAGTATATTACATGAATCACCGCTCAGAGTAGCCCTGAGCTCTTTGGTCTTCACTTCCTCCCCCTTTCCTGCATGACCAGCCTTCACGCTGCCATGTTGCCTTCTGTCCCACTGGTGGGGGATGTGACATTAAACTCAAAGATATGTTACACAGTGTCCTTCTGGAGAGAGGTTTGGAGCATTTTTCTCTGACAAGCACACTGTGTGATTGTTAAAAATGACACAGGATTTGTTTATTTGGAAGAGGGGGAAGACAAATGATCGATTTGAACACTATGAATGATTTTGGAGCTGACTGAGCCTTGGTAAACATTTTAACAAAGCCAGCATGACTGGGGGGCGGGCGGCAGAGGGATTCTCAACAGCCACGGATCATCAAAGTTCTCCTATCGTTTCGGTTTTCCAGCTAGGTAAAGAGCCATCACTGAATTCACCTGTTATGCATATCACTACTGATTGTATGGTTTAATAACTAAAAGTACAAAGACAATAAAATTCTCCCTTTTTTTGTTGTGCGTTCCATCATTTACACTGTTTCTGTGAAAATTATGCACCTGTTTTTTGGTGTTAATATTGTAGCTCCTTCTGAACCATGTTACTGATATGTACATATGAACATTTTATTTATTTATTAATAAAAATGCTTAATATTTTTTTTATCGAGATTGAGAGAATGAATGAGCCCCTACACCATCAGATATAATTGGCTTTTCCACACTTAGGCAGTGTGAGAGGAGGGCAGCTGTTTTTGGTTATTTGTTTGTTAGGGTTCAACAAGAACAGCTTGGAAAGTCCTAAAAGAAAAAAAAAGAAAAAGATTTCCACTCCGAAGCAGAATTCCCAGAATTTTATGTGTTTTTTTTCTTTGATAATTCAGGTTTTGGGTTATTTGTTGTGCAAAAAAGCATTGTGATGGTGTCATTAATGCTATTTTCAATGAACAATAAATTCATTTGTCATCTCACAATTCAGAGGTTTGAAGGCGGCCATTATCAGCAAACAGTATAAAAAAAATAAACAAGTAATTAGCTAAGCGCACATCTGACACACATATAACTGCACCCGACCTTTTTGGATGCCCAGAGCATCAACATTGCCTGATAACAAAACAACCACGCACAGCTCGGTAGCGAAATGGTCATTTTCTAAATAATAGAGCATATCTCTGTCTGAGCCAGTCAAGCCAATCCAGTCTAAACTGGTTCTAGGTGCGGCTCCTCGGTTTGTCAACCGTATGAAACAAGCTATTTCAGCTCCACTCACTTTAAAGTCACTCTGAAGGCAGCCAGCTTTTTTCTGATTGGCTGCCCCTCATAAATCAAAAGTTTGATGGCAGGTGGGTGGGGCTTTAGCTTGCACAACAACCATATTAGGGATAAATATCATATAATACCACTCAAAGAATTTTTAAAATATTTGTTTTAATTTATTTGTTTGTTTGTTTTATATCCCAGTGATCATTAAAATTAAAGTTAGCTGCAAAATAACGTCCATAAATAGATACCTGGAGGCATTTCAAGATGGCTGGCAACTGGCAAGACCTGCTTCTGGTGATTCTGCAGAGCCAGGAAAAGTATTCATTTTTGAATGATTGGGATCACTTGCACATAAACCAACCTCTTTATCTGAGACTTTTTCCACAGTATATGCATGACAAAATGAGGTAAATTAAGGAAAAGCATCGCTGTTACCCTCTGGATTGTAATACACAGAATGCACTGACATCCACTGTCAAGAACACAAATACGTAAGAAGATATAATCTGTTTTCATAAACATAAATTCTCATTAGATCACTTAAATCGTTTTCTAACAGGCAGGGAGGTTTCCAAGGGCCTGCCTTACTTAAAGGTCATCGTTAGGAGAGCAGCATGAGTAGTATTTGCTTAAATTCTTGTACTATGTGTGAATAAGATATTTAACGTTTAACAGAGTTCAGTTATTGTAGAGCAAATGTCAAATGCTGTCTACCATCACATTACTTTGTAATTCAAGGACCAAGCATGAGCTTTTAAATTATTTTCATTAGGTAATGGAATGAAAGCTGACCTTACCCCTCAGGCATATAATTTACAACAAACTTATATGGTAAATGCATTTGATGTGGAAGACATTACAGGAACCATTAGAAGCTTTTCACTTGCAAATATGTGTCAATTAAAGGTGAATGCTCATTTATTTACATGTCCTTTGATTCTTAAAAATCAACCCAGAGGGCTTTTTATTTGAGCACTGAGTCTGTTTGGTACTGCAACGATATGACGTTTGGAAGCAGCACAACATATCTCATAAAAAGTAAATGTGTTTCTATTCAAATGAATTTGAAGATTTGTGTTTAAATACATAAAATGGCATAAAAATCAAAACACAAAGCCAAAGTTAAAACACTTAGATAGGAGCAACTGATTGTTTAAAACCTGACAGTTTAAAAAAATAATTAACAGTAATTATTTTTGGAAAAAATATGAATAATCAGAGTTTTTCCTGCCACAAAATGGGCCTGTGGTGTGATGACTAGGCAGGACAGCAGGATCAATTTGCATCCTATGAAAGTGATGAGGATGTGTTACCTCTTTTTGACCAAAATGTTCCTGTTATATATTTAACAACATAGATTATGCACAAATTCCCTGTGCTGAAACGCAGTCACCTGTGCTGATATTTAACTTTTTCTTTTGTTTATTCATCAGCTTTCATGTCGCAGTGACCATTTGCATTTAACTAAATCTGGATAGTTTTTCAAAATATAACTTCCCAAACAAGCGCCCGGAGGCTCTTTGAGATGACACAATGAACTGTACACTGTAGGTGGTAGAGATAATCTGAATGAATGAACGTGAAAAGGTAGAAAACCACATGTGCAAGGGAGGCAATATTCACAAATTAGATATCCCAGACAAATAAAACACTTGGACAATATTGCACTCACAGTCAATGAATGTTATACAAGTTTGGTATGGTTCAGCAGTGTTGTGTAGGGGGAAGAGAACAGCTTGGTCGTTTTTGCATTTCTAGTTAATTTTCATGCGTGGATCAAACATCAGCAAAACAAACATATATATAATTACTGATGATTTACTGACGCATAATGTTGGTCGACTAGACAAGAAATACACTTAGATTTGTAATTTTACCTCTGTTCACCAACACAGCTGATTTTAAACCCAGCAATCAAGATGTGATTGAATTGTAGACTCTCAGCTTTAAGTCAACGGGTTTAGCAAAAGTACTAAAATGACTGTTTAGGAATTACATCATGCCCTATTTTCAGAGGCTCAAAGGTAATTGGACAAACTAACATCATTTTAACTGTAAAGATCGCTTTTAATTATTGGATGATCCTGCAGCCAATGACTGCCTGGCATCTAAAACCATCAACATAGGTGGTTGTAGCTCAAGAGGTAGAGCAGGTCTTCTGCTAAGTGAAAGGTTGATTGTTCAACTCCAAGCTACTCCAGTCTGCATGGGCAAGGTTCATCCATCAGAGTATGAATGTGTGTGAATGTTAGACAGAAAGCACTTACTTAGAAGAAGCATTGTAGGAATGGGTGAGCCAAGTTGTGCTTTGAGTGATCAGATAGAGTAGAAAAGTGTTCCTTGAGATGCTCTGCTGTCCCTTGAATTAAACCCGAAAGTCTGTACTTCAATTGCTTGTTGTGAAAACCGTAAAATAAAAGTGTCTTTGACTTGGGGTTTAACTTTACTTCTTGCTCTTCCTTTGAAAAAAAAGCAACAAAAAGTAATTACTGTGTTCTTCCCTTTCACACACTGTAAGTAGGCCACAGCTCTGCCTGGATATCGGTGAACAAACCCTCACACCAGCCCACTAGAATCTATCAACCACACTCACGTGGACTACTTACATTATCTTGAAAATCAGACTGATGATGTGGGTGAAATAACACTCATGGTGCCCAGCATCATCATTCACTGTCACTTTGACAGAGCGCAGAAAAGAGAGCAACATTTGCCTGTGACGGTCATGTGAACGTCCTCTTTTCCACTACAATCCATCAAGATACAGTCACTGTTGCCTTCTCAGTTGATTTTCACTCCCAAGTGTCTTCACAAGAGCCAAACCTCAAACACAGCTTTCATCTCATTTGCATTATCACAATTGCTGTTGCCAGCCAACACCTACCAGTACAACACTTTTTTCGTGTATATGTGAGCCCCAGAAGACAGAAAATTCACTCATCTACTGCCAATGGTAACTTCAGACTATTCTCCAAGGTGTTTCAGCACAACACTTTGACGAGTGTTAGTATCCTGTAGCTATGCTGGCTTCCACAATAACAACAGACTTTTACATTTACCATGGGGAAGACTGCTTAAAGCTGTGCTGAGAAGGATGTTAATGTAAGAATCCATCAGTCCTAAATCAAAAAGTGGAGCTCCAACAAA
The DNA here is from genome assembly GCF_900408965.1 of Simochromis diagramma. NCBI lineage: Eukaryota > Metazoa > Chordata > Actinopteri > Cichliformes > Cichlidae > Simochromis > Simochromis diagramma. The sequence goes on from NW_024386883.1 coordinate 2,124,907, forward strand.
GAAGAGTATCCAATACCCCCACGGAGATGCTCTAGATTCACCCCCTCTTTACCCAAATGTAAGTCTACAGTTGTCGCCTTTGCGATGCTGAAAATTAGCATTAAGTACCAATCTAACTAATGGGCCGACAAAAATTTCAAAAGACAGAAAGACAAAGGGCAAAGAGTGAATATTTATTTAAGAATGCATAATTAAATTATTTATTATCATGATTTATTGATTTATTAGCATAATTGAATGAAAAGCAAGTGCAAACACATCTTCTGGGCTGAAATACGAAGGTGTTACACAGCGAGCAGCAACAGAAATGCATCTGCGTCGTCCCACAGGGAGATGATTTAAGTTCTGCCCTGAAGACCTATTCAAAATCAACATTTTAATCAAACAAATACTTTCAGCAGTACATGCTTCGAATCCCATTTTAACCACTGTACAAAAAACAGGCTTTTTTATATTAGAGTGGAACCATTTGCTTGGCGAGCAAAAGGTTGCTGGTTAATGACTCAAATCTCCTTTTGCATCGCAGGAACAGCAGCTGGCATTAAAAACTGCTAAATCAAACATGCGGCGCTTCCTGCTGTGGGAACCCTCGTGCTAAGCAAGCAGCTGAAAGTAGTTTCCATATCACAATGAAACATAAAAGGCCATAAAACAACCTTAGCAGTTAGTTGGCGCACTTTTAGTGCGGTTTTAACTTTCCTCAAATCTCAGTCTTTTTGCTTGTTAATTTATGTTCGTGTTGATGCTAATAACATTCTGAATTTCCTGTCTGTGGGATGATTCATCATTGATAAAACCCACACAGATGCATCATCCTCAAACGCAATAATCAGATCAGAGTTACAGTATATGTTGCCATAGTGGGTGCTCGGCTGTGGCACTTCTGCAAAGGGCTGGGCATGGGGGGGCATCGTGTCTGTCTAGAGCCTGCTTTCACTGGAACTTCACACTTATTTGCGAGGCAAGAAACACTTGCACGAGTCTGCAGTAGTAGGCCAGCTCATGTGAAATTTATCATTATGTAAATGGAAGTAAATGCAGACTGCTGAATTAATGCTTGGCATTAATGCACACAGGGAAACATCAAGATCAGACAGGGAGGGAAGGGAGAGCAAACATGCTCCCTCCTTTTGGCTTCGTGACACGTGAGGAAGCTAGAGTCAGAGCCTACAGCTGACTAGATTTCTGGTGGTCAGTGTGTGCAGGCAATGCAACAAGCAGAGCCCTGACAGCTTAAGTGCAACCCCGTGGATAAAAGGGTGTGTTGGATATTCGCTGCACTGAGAGGAGTACGTCATGCCATGCTACCCTTAATTAGCAATAAATAAATAAATAAACTGCTTTATCGTTTTTGCAAGTCTGCAGGTCAGACACAGCTCAGCAGTGATGATCGTTTCATCTCCTTTCACTTGGTCCACAGAAGCATGCACACACCATGTTTTTTGGGGTTTTTTTGCTGACCACATGCGATTTCACGTATGGTGCACTTGTAATGGGGGTTGCAACATTAACCCTCACTCTCTGACTTGTCCGCAAACACGATCATGCATGGAGAAGCCATTTTACCACAGTACTTCTTTAGAAATGAAAATGCAGCGATGGTAGATTTAAAAGTACCAACAATAAATATTGCAAATGAAGCGCCTCGATGAAATGCATTGATTTCTTAATGGCTCGCATAGAATAAAAAGCGTTACCTTGTTATACCACAATTCGAAAGTAAAGGAAAGAGGCTTTTTAAATGGCTGAACATCAAAAATAAATTTATTTCATGTTTAGTAGTTGGTAGTGATTCATTTTGGCTTTCGGAGACAAATGCTGAGCTTATTTACGTGCTTGTGCCTTCTGTGAATGTTTACTTCCTGGAGGGTAACGCAACTCTGAATCTTTCTGCATTACAGCGAGGCTAAAAATGGATTTAATTTTAATGTTTGATGATGCATATCCATGTGCCAGATGCTCAGCGAGGTGAGTTTTTAATTTGTAATGTTCTGGTCCTTTTTGTGTTTGCCAATCAATAAAGTTAGCTTAAAAGTAAAATCAGTACCATTAACTGTAACAAGGGCCTCTACTGGTTAATCAAAGGCTCCGCCATCATTTTTGCATCTCTAACTCTGGTGACTGTTGCATTTGTAAAGTGCCATGTTGGTAAGCTTGAATATTAGAGCTGTTTAAATTAAAAACTGTATTGTCTACCACCATCCCATTAATAGGATGCAGTTTATGTTTATGAACAACAGCTTCCTCTTTTAGATTGTTCTTAGACTTTTATGTATTTTATATTATTTTTTATTTTTTGCATGACCTTGATAGGTGGACTCAGTAAGGTCAGTTTCAGAATAGGTTTAGTTTTCATGCCATAAATGTGCCTCTCTCATAACACAGTGTGGTGTTTTGGCTCACATAAGCACATAAAGGAAATGGTTCAATCTTAGACCTGAGAAGAACTTTTGTACACTCCACTACAGTGATGGGAATCCTCAAGCTTATTGCTGAGCTCGGGCTCATTTCTCTGTAACAAAGAAGGCGACACAAACAGCAGAGTAAAATAGGTCAAATCCATAGGAAGAAGTGTATTTGCAAGACTATAAAAACAGGGACATTAAGCATGGTGAATGTGATATCAGTGCCCCAAATATATCCTCTCTGCTATCTCCTTTCTATATAATTACTTCTGTGCATTTAAAATTTTGGGGGCTGGTAATGAATGACTTTTCTTTTTGTTTATTTTCCAATACAGACACAACGGAAATTGATTATCGGGGTGAGCTGATTACAGACCTTGACACTGAGATGAAGGCGCGCTGATACCTGTGTCATAAATCATTCATTGCACTAACGCTCGATTTTAAAACTCTATTCTTTGGCCTGTTTACATTGCACGGGCTTTAGTAGAAGTACCGCTCCAGATTGTGGCTTAAAGACAAAGTGAGGCAGGCCGTCTTGACTGAATGTTGCTAGGCCATCAATGGCCATTAAGCATAAGAGAGCCCATTAAAGCACTGCTGAGTGCCTACAGCCATATAAAGACCTTTTTAATTAAGACACTGTATTCAAAATGACTGAGTGGATTTGTGCCGGGCATTGTTTAAGAACAAAGGTTATGCAAATACATCACCTTGAAAGCCCTTGGAAAACGACCGGTCATGTGGTAGCTAGTGTAACATAGAGGTTTATTGAGAGCAAAGGGTGCAAATACATGATATGAGGTAAAAAATATATATATATTGATCCAATACACTGTATATCCCAGAGATCCAAATTAAGCCCTACCTATAACAACTCCCCACGAGACTGCAACCGACTTGACACAAGCTGCTGGAGGGCTATTGAACCTGCATCTGTACACTGTTTGCACATGAAAGAACAATGCTGAGGCTAGTCCTGAATGCACTGATGATTCCTGTGTTTTCCCCCCAAAACAAGCCAGCTCCAACACAGTTACCAGTGGCATCATAGAGACAGCCTTACCAGAAAGTTCCCAAACAATCTCAACTAAAATAATTGCTTATAAATTACACTTGAAATGAAAAGAATCCCATGCTTAGAAGCCAGATCTATTAAAACAGAATTACTGTACAAGTGGCTTTAACCGAGTCATTAATCCCACCTGAAACCTGCTCTTTACGACAGAGTAAATGTTGTGTTGTGGAACCGCATTTCACTTGGATGGGCATGACTACAGAAGACGCAGCTTGAATCACTGGAAGAAGAATGTTGATGTGTTTTCCACCAGGAAGGTGTGGTTTTCCTGATGGAGATGCAGAGGAGGATATGAGCCAGGAGGGAGTGATGCATGGGGACAAATGGGATTATCTCTGCTAGTAAACTCAATACTGAGCACAGCAGGACCACCCTTTCAGAGACACGAAGAGGAAACACCCACGTAAAACCTCACCAGCTTTGCAGCAGACAAAATGTTCAAATAGTTGCAGGTAGTAGGATACGACGAAGATGTCGAGCTGTCTTATCTCCTAGCCACAAACTAGGAAGTGAACTGGATTCTAGTGACAAGACAAAACACGGACCAAAACGTCAGCAGTGAATTTACAAACAATTAACTGGAGCTCTGTACACATGTACACACCATTTTGGCAAGTGTAGCGACAATTACTGGCCAGAGCAGAGCGGTGTAGTCGGATTTGGCTTTGTAAAGCTAACAGATTAGTGTGCCATGTGGAGGGAAACTCTGAGCTGGCTGCAATACTAGAAACACCTGAAGTTGGGAGGGATGGGGGGAGGAAAATCTGGACAATCAGAGAATCAGTGAATGAATGCCCAATGTCCTCTCTTTGGATTACACGTTCTCATCATGATGGAAAACAGACAAACACCAAAAAAAAAACATCCAAGAAAATAAAAACTGCCTGATTTTTCCTGATAAACAGCAAACATCACCCTCTGGGTCTGATTTAAGAACAGGCTACTCTCCGTTCATGTTACCCTACTCCAAGCAGGCTCTGTTCTGTTGCAGCTTCCTCTAAGGATGAAGGCTACTTAAGTGGCCCTGAGCAATAAAGTGTTTTTTCCAAGGTCAAAAGCACAGCATGCATCTTCCCTTGCTGGAATGCAAAGTGAACCTGTGGTCAAGCCCTACCGTGACCTGCCCAATGGAGACGGAGGAGAAATACAGGAGGGAGCGATGCTCCATTCATTAAGCAGCATCAGACTGTGAATTTACGCTGAACAGCAGCTAACACTAAACACAACAGTGCTTGCCAGCGATGCTGTAGCATGCTATGTGTAAATTGAAATCGACCATCTGAGCACGAAAACCCCGACCACTCGGCGGTGCAAAGGTATTAAGATGTGAATAAGCTTGCTGGCTCAAGACATATGGCCAAGTCACTTCACTGCACTAATTACTATCGTGGATTTGCACTTGGAAGGGAAAAAAAGCGCGGTTCAGATGGCTTTTAACCCTCCCCCTCTGAAAAAAAAAAAAAAAAAATTAAAAAAAAAGGAAAGCAAGCTAATTTCTCCCAGAGGCCTTTTGCTCGGTTTTGTTCGGTGTCTGAACAAAGTGCATCCAGATGAGAGTCGCTGCTGCTGCAGCAGCCTTACCTTACACCCGAACATAAGAGACAGGGTCCGGTTGCTGCAGATGACCTTACACTGGCACATGACCGGAGAAAGACACTTTAAATTCCTGACAGGCAGAGACATCAGTCCGAAGCCCTCACACCAGGCAGACAGCACCAGAGCTCGTCGGTCCGCCGCCTCTCACTCAGAGCCACGGTGCAATTTAGACGAGAGCCGCGGAAGCTGGAGGGGGCGTGTGGGGCCGGTAGTACCCGTTAATGGGCGGGCTGCCCCGTTGAAGCGTGAGGTGTATTCCTGCTTTATTTGTTCGTTTATTTTTACATTTACTTTACGTTAACGTTTAACGAGTCGACTGCTGCCTGTACGTTGCCATATTGTCCAGAGGTTGAGCACAGCAAGCGTCACTCATAGCTATAGCGTCTCCCTCCCCACCAACCCCCCGCGTCTCTCTCTGTCCTCGCGCTTCACTTGATTGAGCCGTAAAGTTTGGACGTAAAGCGCAGCAGGAATCTCACAGGAAATCCGCGCAGAGAGTGACGCGAGAGCGATTATCAATTATCCTTTGAGTCTGCGTGAAAATTGTAGTAGTAGTAGTGGAGTAGTATCAAAGCGAGAGCAGTGAAAGCCGGGGAGCATTTTTTGATGCTACACAAACATCCTTGCTCTCCTCCACATGTAACACCGTGATTGCTGCGCCCCCCGATGGATCACCGGGAAAATGGCGTGTAGGCTGCTGTCCAAGGTGCTGAAATCCCTCAACTCAGGAGGAGGGATGCGAAACGTCTTCATTTCATTCATCAGCACACGGTGTTTGACCGTATCCCTCAAAACAACCTGCTCACATGGTCAGCGATGTATGATCCTCACGTTAAGCAAACACATGCCCAGTCTTAAATGTCGTAATAGTGTAAAATAGTGACGTAAACTAGGACCGACAAGCTGAGACTCTCTTGCTGTTGTGTTAGTATTTATATGTGTCATTATTTTGGATTTTCTCAGCTATCACTGCGCATGATCTGGATGGTTGTTATAGGGAATAGTGCCACTTGTGCTAAACGGAAGTGCTGAAAGTGGGCCTTTATTTTTCGCTGGGCCTGTTCAGAACTAAAAAACAAAAAACAAACAAAACAAAACAAAAAAAAAAATTGAATCAACCTAAAGTTAAATCAATTTTAAAATTACTCTTGATTTTTTTAAAATAGTGTTTTCAAAATAAAATACAATAGCAATAAGTTATTGTCCTTTTTTCTTTCACACACACACACACACACACACACACACACACACACACACACACACACACACACACACACACACACACACGCACACACTTTACAGCTGTCACAACATGAATGTGTTTTTCAGTTTTCATTTGGTATTTTGATGGTCTCCACTCCTTCGTGGGATTGTGCTGGCATGGTGAGCCCACAGGGTGGAGTGAGAGAACCAGGTAGGGAAGATCTGAATATTGTGCATTCATCTCAGGACCGACTGCGGCGCAGGGCTCAATGCTCCCGGGTGACGTCAGCGTTAAATCGAACACAGAAACTGTTCCAGATATCCCAGTGTGCTGCTGATATATATATTTTAAAACCCTTATCTCCCACCTATAGAGCTGGAGATATCCAGTGTGCTAAAGACATCAGCAGGTTTATCACAGATCTTCATGGGGAGGTCATTACAGCACAGTGTGAATTAGAATATAGTGCCAGCTGCTTAAAAATGTTTTTTCTTTTAGAGTTAACTCTCTCAATGACCAAAAAAGACGTGTGTAGAAATTAAAAGTTTCTAGTTTGGTCATGTGATTCAGGGAGTAATCATCAACATAAGCAGAGAATCCTTGATCACATAAATGCTCTGTTTTATAAGTCATCTGAGTCTTTGCTTAGTCTTTTAGTACTCTGTATTTATGGAAATGTTTTACTTCCAGGCTTGATACTATATATATATATATATATTTATGCACATAATAACTGAAAGTCTGTCCTCGATTGCAGCGGTGAATGCCCTTTGATAGTTCACATTGCTGACTGTATACTGGAAAAGATTGTGAGTAACAGACTTTTAGTAGGCCACCTCTTCAAAATTACACAAGGGTAGTCCACGCGTTTTCCTCTACTCCTCCACTTGAATTACATCCACACAGTTTTTATGTGTGTTTGTGTTCCCCTGGCAATACTCCACCTTCTGAAAGTAACTTTCTTTAAAGAGTACTTTCACAATATCAATAACTAATCATCTAATCAGAAGTCTGTCTCATTTCAGTTTGGTTCAAATCAGCCTTCATATCACAGGTCTAAATTATATATCACTGGCAAGAAAAAGAAAGAAAAAGACATGAACTATTTTCTATTCTTTCTCTCCTAATAGAGAAACCTCCAAATAAACAACCCAGGAATGCCTGGGATTCCTCTCAAGGCTTTCATTAAAAATATGTAGACATAGAAATGTCTTTTTTCCCCCTTCTTTTTAAGTATAACTATAAATTGTACATAGACATGGAGGTTTCAGATCTGGAAGACAGAAATCCTTGAAACCTGCTTTCTTTCTTATGACCAGTGGGGACATCTGGTAGCAATTTACACGCGCATAATTCACAAATCATGGATTATTTTTTGTGTAGCTTTGGTTCAAAGGCAAAACAAAACTGCTGACTTTATTGGCTACTTTGCTAGCGTACTGTGTGGTAGCTTTGAATTGTTTGCATAGACTATAAAAGACTACAATGCCCATTTCTTACGTGGTTTGATACATCAATAAACACTTTCATGATGAGTTAATGGTATCGTTGCAAGTCTTATTTAACGCAGTATAAAATTAATTATGAGAGGCTACCATGTGATTTCAAAGTTATTACCATCTGAACATGCTCTATCCCTGCTTTGTAGTTAGCCATACTCAGCATTTAGGAAAACCGAGATCCTTAACTCGAGGCTTAGGCCAGTGGCCACCAGACTAAGAAGCATCCATCTTTAATATGTAGTGTATAGCCAACATATACAGTAGAAGTGACCCATTTTATGCAACACTTAAGTGTATTAACATGCAATTAACACAAAAACTGATGTGACTAACGTCATAAATTATCAGCGTAGGTACAGTATAATACATGGGTACACAGGTATTGTATAATAAGTACAATACAGCATGGGCACAGTATAATTTCTATGGCATACTGTAAGTGGCTTTTCCCTTCAACTACAGTATTATGTAAGCGTGGGAGTCACATGGAAACCTGAACTGTTTTGAGTATAGCATTAACATCCTAATGCTGCATTGTATGAGAGAAACAGAGAGAGAGAGAGAGAACCCCAAAAGAGTGTTTCCATGACAACATCTGCAAAGGGTGGCAGATCCCTAACAAACAGTCCTCTTGCCAGCAGCTTTCTGGTCACTGGCTCTATAGCAGGACTGTTTCTGTCACGGGTGATTGTCTTCATAAAAGCAGGTGTCTCATGCTACTATTACATGCGACACAAGCGAGACACGTGACAGGTCTTCCTCAAATGGACAGAGAATTTAAAGAAATACAGTGAGCTCACGAGAAGAGCCCCTCACTGACGCTGTGAGTGGCTAAAACCCTGTTAAGCCTGCCCTGAGGTTAGAGCCAGATGTTCCGTACTAGCTGTGGTGGTTGGCTAAAAGTTTACATTAAAGCTCAAATCAAAGCTGAAATTCTGATTGGTTTACATTTAATTGTGTGAAAATGTAAATATTCAGTCTTCATTGATGCCTTTGTTAATCTTCCCACATCCCCATCTAAAATGCACAGCATGTCCTTGCTTTTAGATTAGCTCACCTCGTTTTTGAGATGTGTGTGATCAATAGATCCTACTCCGCCAACTATAGTCAGCTAAATTTTATTGCTGTTTTCTATTTATTAGACTCTTACATATACATATACATCTCAAAATTAAATAAAGCAATGAATGCACTTTGATCTTGCTTCATTTTGTCTATAGACCGTACATTTCAGATTTATGAATTAGAGCATATTTTGTAAGTCCAGCCAACAGAAATAGCAATAATATTAGCCTCAAACCTTTCACCAAATGTAAATGTATGCAGAGTAATTATTCCATATGTTATCCATATCAGAACCAGTTTATAATGACACTATAAAGTTGATTGTGGCCATTGCATAACAGTTTTTCCAAACTTTATAATCTGTTTTTAAATTAAAGCATATTTGTGGTTTATTTCAACCTGGTGTATCTCTCCAAAATCTATACTGTAGATCTGGGAAAAGGAAAAATCACACAAAGGGCCTCTAAAGTGAGTTCCCTGCAGCTTTCCAGAAAACATGATATTTGCATTAATCATTTAAAAAATACAGTTTCAAGCTGGCCAATGCTAAATGTGCTCTTTGCTGACTTTGTTAGGGATCTCCAATTGGGGAATACTTGCCATCTGATCTAATCCCCTTGTATAGTCATCCACTGCTTAGTGGATTGCTTACGTGCAAGTTACAGGTGTCGAAATTGTAGTATGATGGTGGGTTGCATTCTTTTGAACCATGCAGCCGATTGTTTCTTGAAATCTCTAAAACATAGGTTTGGACTACCAAGTTAACATGACCATACCAAAGCCTACAAAGCCCACATTACTGTATAATACACCGTTCTGAAATAAATCAAAACAAACATCTACCAATTAGATTTCTATAAAAAGCCATAAACTGATAGAACATGTGAAACATGGATGACAAAATAGTTTTGCTCTGTCTGGGCCTGCTCTCTAAATAGTTGTTTGTTGAGGCAAAACCTACAAGGAATTACAGCTTTAGTGTTTGCATTCACTGAAAGTGTAGAACTACTGTCACAGAAGGTGGCAAACTGGGGGGAAACCAATGTATATCACACTTCCAGAACAATTCTCTACTATTGAGCCTTCCATTACCTCCAGCATTCAGCAGCTTTGACACCGGAACAGCGGAACTGAAACGCAAACACAACCGGGAATCTCCCGAGGCTCCGAGACTGCCTCAGCTCTCTTGACTAGGAAAACACACAAGGTGAGAATAATAGTATTCACACCTACACAGAACCAACAATATCTGAAAGTTCTCTGTGTGAATATCTGATTCTGTTCAGTGACTACAGTCCTGCAGCATTTACAGGCATAATTTCATATCAAAGAGGCCTGCGAGCTAAAACTAATTTACTAGAAGCAAAATGTTAGCTGAGATGCATTTGAGTGTAATATTTTATGAATTTACTCTTTAGTGTCAGAGAAAGTTAAACTGGACTTGTTGTCATCAGTAAAAACCCTTTCTTTGACCCCAACGCTGCACAAAGCTAAAGGTAACCTGCAGGTGCAACAGCAGGACACAAAAGTTGTAGTAAAGGCAAACTGTTAAGTTTCAGATAGGATATTCCTGGTTTTCTCTCTTGCGAATTCACCCAGCTGTATAAATATTACATGCCCAAATGGAGTCATCACCAACAGCGTTGACTTGGAGCAATCCATTATGTATGAAGTATGGTGCGTGCATTATCCCTTCAACACATTCAAAAAGCTAAAAGAAAAAATACATAGCCACTAGAATGCACTGTTTTTCTCCTTTTGGGAGAACTATTTAAGGGGGAAAATGGGATCGAAGTTGTCCGCACCACCCTTCAAGCGGATGAGAGCATCCACGCTGTCACGTCGTAATCTTAAAAGCGTGCGGATAATTCTCTTCCTGTGATGAGAGAAGAACGTCTAACTGCAGCTACTGGTCCAATTCTTTGCAACCATAGCCTCACAGTCTGTATTACATTCTGGTTCTGCTGTGCCTCCTCCCACACTAAACACAAACAGCAGTGTGCCATCCACAGTACAGAGACGATCCTTTGCCTGCTGCCCTCCCCTCCATCTGAGACTTAATGTGAAAAGATGCGCATAAAAGATCATCTGGATCATCACGTCAGGCTCTAACCTGCACTAAAATCTGTCCGATGTAAAACACCACCACCCACGTGCCGAAAGCCCTCCCATAGCCTGTCGTCTTGCTAAAGCAGCCATGCCTCGAACATGCTAATGCAATGTCTGGCTGATGACGTAATATGCCACTCTGCAAGACTTGATTTTAGTAAAATAAGTCTTATTTCATATTTGTCATGCTTTCTTTGTTTTATGTTGAGCTCTTCACTGCGTCGAAGCGATCATGAAGAGCAGCACAATGTCAACGAGAGCGCAGAAGTCCCACCCAACTGCTGTTGAAATCTTCTGTTTGCAAAGGACAGCCAATCAGAAAGAAGTCTTAAAGAGATAGGGACCTTAAAGGACAAGGAGCTAAAAAAGCCTGTTTCAGACATTATTTTAAACTTGAATCATGAAAAGCTACACTATTAGAATCAAGGACTGGAAAAATATGCAGCTCAAAATTACTATATCAGGTATCCTTTAAGGTGTTGGTGGCAAATACGTTGTGCCTGTCTGTGTGAAACCATGACCTGTTTGTAATATCAAAGTCCTTAGCCACATCCACCACGATAAAGCTTATAAATGCTATTTTCTCCACTAACAAGTAAACACCAGCCGCAGGAATTTTAACGGAGCTCTTTTTTTCATGGAGTGATCTCATGTGAGTAGTGTTTCCATGTGCTTCTCTTCATGTGGTGTTTCCATAGAGCTGACGAACCTTGCCATGGTTTCTGTGGTAACTGCAGAAGCAAGGCTCTCTCCTCACTGAACTATTTTTGTAACAGCAGATGGAAGAAGACTACAGTTTAGTTTAGGCTAGTTTAATTTTCTTTGCCTAGGGGTGTGAATGCAGCTTAGTCTATAATTAGATGTGAAATTTGCTTTGTTGTGTTTTGTAAGTTTTTTAGCATGACCATGGCCAGGACTCACAGGAGTTCATTTAATGGGTAATACTTTTCATTGCATATTGTAACACTGTATTGAATGGAACTGAATAAATTGCGCTGGAGCACAGAACCACACCGTGGCAACACAACTCCACATTTGTTGTGTGTACGCATTCATTTATACTTTTGACAGACTGTCAGAGTAAAAGTAGATTTCTTTTGGATCCCCCTCTGAAGAAATGCAACAAAAGATGGCACCACGCGCTGCTTTGGCTCTGCAAGTAGTGTGCTCAGCAGGACGTCAGTCTGGTCAGCCATGGAACAGCTTCTAACCAAGATGATTAAAACAGAACAGCCCCCGGGAACCAACCTGCCAGGTAAATCTAACTGGATATATTTATGCTCCATTTTCCCACCACTCCCATTTGAATAAAGGAGTTCATAGGTGTGCCGCAGGGGATGGGTTTTGAAGACTGGGACTGCTAGATGAAGCTGTTAGCAGTAATCAGAATGCAAAATTGATATGAGGGTCTTTTATGGTCGTGGTTACTGAACTGACATATGTTTACTGGTACAGGCTGCTACTGTAGGCAGGAAAACACTAATTTCTTATGAATAGACAAGAAAATACCAGTTTCTTATGAATAGCACTCAAATACATACAGATCAGACATAATATTAAATCCCCTGGCAAGTAAAGTGAATGCAACCAGTTATTTTGTTATATTATTTTGTTATTTTGTTGGCTGCACCTGTTACAGGGTGGATTATGGTATGCAGCTAGTGAACATGCCTTTAACCTTAAGCTGATGTATAAGGATTCAAATGATTTTGACCCAGTCAGCTCATCTGGAGTGGTAATTCCCTATAAAACGTGTCTAAGGAAGTAAAATATGTGAACTGTCTTCAGGGGCATAGGTGTCCGAGCCTCACAGATGCACATAGGGAGCAAAGGCTAACTGATGGGTTGATATCCTGAGCTGAAATTGCTAGAAATTGTGACCCTGCAAAGCCTGAAATATGAAATAATTGCCAAAAAATTTTAATTTTTCTATTTAAACCTGTTCAAACTGTTTATTGAACCTTCTGACAAATAAAAAAAACAACAAAAAAACATCAGTCTAATGATGTTGAGATCACAATAACTTGGTGTTACAGAGTTAAAGCTGGTTGCGGTACATGAGTATGTGGCTGTATGGCCACCGGTTTGCCAGAAGGCCCATGCTAACCCCCGTCCACTGCTGAGATCCCTTACACTGGAGCATCAGAAGTTACGCAGTGAAAGAAGATGGCCTTGTCTGATGAATCATGTTCTGTTGCACATCATGGTGAGAGCTGGGTGCATGCACATGGCAGGCAGATGTCAGAAGCAGCATGATTCTCTGGTCAGTGTGCTCCTGGAAAAGCTTGGGTCCTGGCATTCATGAGGATGTTTGCTGCATGAAATGCACTACCTGCCTAAACACTGTTGCAGGCCATTATAGCAGACCTTTATAGCAAAGACAGCATCTTTCAACTGTAATAAAGAACCTAACAAAGAGCTTTAACTTGTCCTGTAATTCTCCACATGTCAGTCCTGCTCAAACATCTGTTAGATATGTGGGAAAAACTAATATGATCCACTTTACAACTCACAGGACTTAATTGATCTACAGCTAATATCCTGGTACCTGCAATCACAGATGGTTCAGAGCTGTTTTATTGGCGCTAGGGGGCTCCACATAATATTAGGTTTTAATGTTGTGGCTGGTAGGCGTAGTTTGAACGGCCAGCATAGATCTTTATGACAAGCTGAACAGTTTCCTAAAATAACGGTAGAAAGCTGCCCGACTAGCAGTGTCTTAAGTGAACATAGTAATTATCACTTTGCTGTAAGTGTCTTCTGTGTTATCTAGCAAGCAGTGTTTAGTTCAAGAGATATTATCACCATTGCTCTAAACAGAATGAGGACTAACAGTAAAAGGAGGTGATCATTTTTATACTTTCTGATTTTTGGAAATACGTGATAACTTCAGTCTCGGTTGTCACGGTCAGTTGTCATTAGTATAATCATGCTCGGTGCAAATGTGCAAAACAACTGCTGCAAAGACACATTTCATAATCATACAAAGAGCGACTGGTTGAGCAGAGGTAGTAAACTCACAAACGAGTCGGGCCTCGTAAAATTTTACTAACAACGAAAGGAAAAACATACGACAGAAATCTGCTCTCCCATCAGCATCCTGTTTGAGCTATGATGGAGTAGATCACCTGGCCAGTCATGGCCCAGTAAACCCATTAGAAAGCTGTACAAGGTGATGAAATAAGACAATGAAATAGCATGATGTTGAAACATGTGGTGGCGTGCACTGGCATGGAGAAGTTGTATTTTCACTTTGTTTCTGCTACCTGGAGCAAAGTTGGCTCTTCACGCATGCTACCTCTATGGTATCTGAGGCCCAGCGTCATTTTCAGTTCAATATCAGGGCAGTGACATCCACATAAAGTAAACTATGTAGAGGCTGCAACCATTTTCAAATATGGTCCCCTAATGTGATCAAACCAGTTTAACTAAATTTGTCACGCAGACAACTGCCCGATCACACACCTACATGATGCTCTGGTCCTCCTGGATTGCAGCCATCTTCACTTCTTGCTTGTTTGGGATCTCAATTGAACTCCAGGTCAAGTTCATGACTCCTCCTAAATTGCTTTTGGTGAATGTTTAAGACTGCCTTGCTGCTGGATCATTGTTCCTCGTGTTCTAATGCGATCCTTTGGATCTGAGGAGTCTTAATGTATGTACTGATCACCGCGCTGCTGCAATTAGAAGCAAAATCATCAAGCGACTCCACCAGCAGTGCTACACATCCAATCAATAACACCACTTCTGCTGTGTTTGACAGATGCACTGGATTATGAGGCATTTCTTTATATATGTATATACTTTGGTCTGTGCATCACTCATGCACACTGATTCCAACCTCTGAAACTTTCCTGGAGTACTTCTGAAGTTTGCATCTCATGGTGGACCACCTGAAGTGGCTGGTCTACTCATGTCTTGATGTCTGACACAACTGAGGTAAACAACCAGAATAAGAATAATAATAAAAAAGGTTATCAAAACATCAAACTCCAGTTCTTGAGATGTATATAATTTTTTTAAACATTTTGTGCACTAAATCAGGGAAATTGCATCAAGCTATCGTTTAATCTACTCCTTTTAAAATCCAACATGCTGGCACACTTAAAACAAACAAACAAAAAACATTATATATGCCCCACGTTGTGTAGACTGCATTTCGTATTCTAATCAACAAGTCCATAAATTTAATGGCTCTCCTAAATCAGACCTACTTGAGCTACAAATCTGCAGTCCAACCTGTCAAATACACCATAATGACCAGCTCAAAGCGCTGTTCGACCACAAACACATACATGTGCATACACAGTGGCTTCTGCTTGTGGAACTGCATTAAATGGCATCTTAGTCCCAAACACTCGATCAGCCAAAGTAGAGACTCATCATGTCAGCTAATTAAGGCTGGAGTAGCCCTGTTTTTTTACACAAACCTGCACGACTGCTTCAATAACTGTATTTCAGCACGTAGGGATGTAACCAGGACATGAGGAGAAAACCCATTTGTTTGCCTCTGTGTCCCATTAACCTGATGTTGGTCACGAGTCTTTACTGTAACCCTAAAAATGAAATGACCTTTTTTCAAAGCGATGCCAGCTGATTAAACAGGATGATTTTCCTTATCTGAGAAGGACACTAGCCTAATGTCCCAGAGTCCTCGGGGGAAGAGAAGTGCATAAGAATATGAATTATCCCCAGACGTACACAGGCGGGAACCAACCCAGACGTAGAATAAAAGACATGCATGCATGAATCTGTAATGCTTTAATCAACAAGTCTGCTAGAGTTTCACTCTTTCTGCATTTCGAAACATGCTCACTGGTACATACACACCCACACGTGCCGGGCCATGTTCATACGTAATACCCAAACTGGATGATTAAACCTACCCAGAGCACACGTACAAGGAGAGCAAAAAATAAAAAAAAAAATAAAAAATTCCTCAGACACATATTTTTTGATGAATCCATGACACTGGAGCAGATTACAAGCATGTTCAATGCAATATGCACAGATGTAGGTAGAGACCTCCCCTAAGCCTGCCAGAACGACTAGCAGACTTTGAGCTAACATGCAAAACAGAGGCAGCAACAGAGGGATGGAAGGAGAAGAACGACACAAACAGAGAGGTGAATTTACCTACCACACACGGACAGAGAGAAGGGAGCTTAGTGCGGCCCTTCATGAGCAAGAGACAGAGGAAAAACAGCCTCCCAGACACCCGCAGTAGAGGAGGAGAGAGATGGGGAGAAAAGGAAAGAGAGAGAGAGGGAGAGAGAGAAAGATGGGAGGCTGGGGAAGGGGGAATAAAAAAAAGAGGGAGGGGGAGTGAGGGAAGGGGGGGAGGGGGGTGTCGTAGCAGACGAAGAGAGAGAGAGTTTTCCTGGAAGCAGAGAGTTGTTGGTGTTGGATGTATCTTGGTGTTAAAGGCAAGGGTCGGAAAAGAGACGACCGGCTGCCTGCTCCAGCCGTGACTCAGAAAATATGTTTGCCACCGCCGGTGAGGGAGGGAGGGAAGGGGGACATACAGGCAGAGAGACAACCTTTTATATTATTTTTTCTATGATTTTTGGGTTGGTTTTTTTTCCTTTTTACAGTATGCTTCCACTCACTCTGCTCTTTGCTCCCTCTTTGCCTCACCATTAAGCACACAGACGTCACCTAACGTGAGAGCGTGTTTGACGCAAACATGAACTCTCTGGGTACACCTTCACCTCCACTCTTTTAACGGCAATAGCAATTGTTTCTAGATAGCTCATTGCATTGCACGCAATCTCAATGTGCTTAGCACGGAAGATAAAATAAATGAGTAAATAAGCTCACGCAGGTTTAGAATGTTTTAGGGAAGTGAAAAAATGTCCATGTCACCGCTGTTACACGGGGACTGAACACTTTGAAGGTTTATTTGGTCAAATAGCTGACAGCAAGTTGATAACCAGCTAATCCCTTCTTATACAGGCAAGAAAAAATACCAACATTTTCTGCTTTCAGCTTCCAGTTTTGCTTTCTAAAGAGAATATCTGTTTTTTTAAATAATTTTTAAAAGTTGAATATTTATATTTTTATTGGATAGTAACAACTTTTGCCACAGTGAAATCAACTGGTGCACGCCAAGCTGTAAAATCAGCGATCCAACATTTTGTTGAATTTGCAGCGATGAAGCCTAGTTTCTTTAAATTGCAATAGCATCAATTAATAAAGCACATAAAATTTAATAATAGACATGTAGCAAAAATATTTGGGTGCTGATCACCGAAGTTGTTGAAGATGTGTGTCAAATATGAGATGCAGTAAATGAAGTTCAGCTCTTTACCTCTAAAGGTTAAAATGAATCGGACCTTCTCTTAGTGTTGTAGCTTTTTAAACTCTAACATGAAAGCTGATTTAATTACAAATACTCCTAGGTGGGACAGATGAGTCTGTGTAATTTGTACCTTTAGAGTAGCTGCCAGCATTGTCTGAATGCTCAGGTCTCTTTCTATATAAAGGATATTTTTTTTATCACAATTTTCACTTTAGGTGCAAATAGCATCTTAATATAGCCTGTGACACTTCCTCACCTTATCACTTCACAATAGCCTAGCACAGTGATAACTGGTAAATTGCATGGCTGGTGTTATGAGAATGTACTTTTACTTTAAAACAATTTTTTTTGATACCCATATCCCTACGCAAGGATACATGAGCAAATTCATGTTTATCTTATCAGTCATTTCACATCACAAAGACCTGGAGATTGCTTTAAGAAGCGTGTTTCTAGATATATTTTTTTATACTGTCTGTTTTCTGTATATAACCATAGCAAATACTGTTTCTTACGTAAGCATTAGACACTCTATCAAACTGTACAAATTCTTAAGTAATAACTTACATTCCTCTATCCACATCACAATCTTGTCTACAGGTATACTAGAAGCAGTATCGTCACCCTTTAGCCAGAAGCTGCACATTAATAAAGTCAGCAATGAATGAGTAAGACAACTTTTCTCTAAGGAATGCATCGTGACTAAATGCAAAATACTGATATCGCTAATAACAGCTGATGCTTGTCCAATTGTTATTATGTAGTAGCCATTCAAGCTTTTATCTCAGACAAACTTGAGTGGTCTTTGATCAGTCGTTATTGCCCAAATTTTTAACTAAATATAACTCCTTTCCAGGCTTAGTTGTCATCATAAATTGCACTTCAGCTGCATCTCTTTTTATGTCTTTCAGCTATATGGCTATATTAAGGGGGGAGCAAAATTTGGTTGGGGAATAAACAGAGTAAAATGCACCATGACCCCACTGGACTGTTTTACAGTGGATGGCTGTTGGGTGATGGATGGGTTATGACACCTGCAGAGGTTAGGCCCACAGCCCTCTGGATCTCAGCGACACAGTGAGCTGTGGCTTCTGCGCGGCTTCGCTCTCTGTAACTAAAGACAACTCAAGCACATCGTGACATTTCCATCTGGAGTGAAGCCCGTTAGAAGAGTGTTAAATGCTGTGTAACCCGCGAATCCAGCCACATAAGACCAAACATTAATTTTCTATTCTCTGCATTCATGAGCATCCTCTGCCGGCGCCTACACAGAGGTCATCCTCCTACCTGCACACTGTGGGCTTCACATTATCAACACCCTTCAATGGCAGGTCTCTCTCTCTCTCTCTCTCTCTCTCTCTCTCTCTCTCTCTCTCTCTCTCCGTATCTCTCTCTATCTCTCCCGTTCTCTCCTCTCTCCCTCCCTTCCTCCTTTCATCTCTATTCTCTCCATGATGATACCCCTGCCACGTTGTCATGGCAACAATCGGGCCCTGATTGCTTGGTTGCTAGGCAACTGACATCACCTATAAGAGGAACATGAAGATACAAAGCCAGAGACAAACAAATCAGAGAAAATATGTGCACTTGTGCGTTACTGTGCTGGGTGTCACTACGTCTGAACTCTCATAGCGTCATTAGCTCACGTCGTGTGCCGTGTCTACTCAGGGCCAAAGCCACACATGTAGGCAGCGAGGTCTATCATTAGGGTTACTAAGCATATAATTCGAATTTGACTTGCACTCTGTTCAGTCTTGTGCTCTTTGCCAGGCAGGAGGTTCGAAACCCCCAAAATCGTGACCTGAACTTCAGATGAGATTGTTGTGAATGTGAGTGCCTGTGACAGGGGGACTGCTCATGAATCACTGATACAGTAATTCAGATGCTCCCTATAAATTATGAGGAAACACACAGGGCCCTACATGCATATACATATACATATATATATATATATAAATGTGTGTGTGTGTGTGTGTGTGTGTGTGTGTGTGTGTGTGTGTATATATATTTTGGCATGGACCAATGCAGCATCCGAGCTTCACATATGTAGGGTACTGGCATGTGAAATGTGTATGAATACTCCTTAATCAGACTGTCATGAGCTCCTTTGCTGTAGTTTTTTAATGTGCCACAAGATGTCATTGTGTGCTGTATTACAAAAAAAAAAAAGAAAAAGAAAATCAGCTCTCTAAGAAATTAAGATCCTGCTTGCAAAGCTGTTGCAAGTCCACATCAATGATATCAGCTTGGCTTTCTTGTTTTCGTCACTTTTATTTGACCTTCCTCTTTTACCCACATACGACATGCTAGTTATATGATCTCTAACTAAAAAGCCTACAATGTGGGCATAATGTGTCATTACATAAGGATCCAGCGACAACCTGACCCTCCTTGACCCTAATGAGGATGACAGAGCCTCCTCTATCGACTCTATCAACATCATTAGATGTACACTCTCATTGCTATTGATTTTGAACTTTCCAGGTTGCCACGACACTTTGTTGTGTTTCTTGTTTGCTCAGAACGGAGCGGTATAGCTGACAGCCACTGCCCTCCTTACGGTCTACCGTAGCAGGCTCACGGCTCCCCATTAGCCTTCTCGCTCAATGTGAAATGACAAAGTGTCCAACCCAAACAAGCAATGATATATCTAATTTGTCATCTGTCATGTGGACAATTTGAGGATGGACGATGATTCTGACAGCCAAAACAATGAAAATGAGCATCAGACCCTTGGAGGTGGCACTCTTAGTGCACAAAATGGAAAGGTTGCTTAAATACGTGTTCACTGTTTAACGTTACATCGCCCTATTAAATCAAAAGAAGTAGCCATCTGCCCAAAATGAGGCTCAAAGGAGAAACTAGAAAAGCACTAAAGACACAGACTGAGCATCTACCCTACCAGAATATCCACCTAATGCACCAAACCATTTGAGTTCAAAAGAAAGGATGAGGCTTTGCTCATTCTCTCACCGTAAGAAACAGTGGAGCAGAGTGAAGCAGCAGAAGCAGGAGCACAGATTGTGCTGTGTGCATTTGACAAAGAGAAGCTCTTAACAGCCTTCTTGCTGGCTAAAGCGCCTGGTGGGGATGATGAGCATCATAAAGGAGCTGAAATATACTCATACGTGAAGTGAGCCCTCACCAGTGTTGACTCTGCAGGCTTAAGATAGTGAAACAAGGCAACTGATGGGCATACGATTTGGGGGAGAAAAACTTAACATGAAGCATTTTGACTTTCTTAGTTATAATTATTATTATTATACAAATATATGAAGCGGTGATCTTATACCTCCTCTTTATTTGAATCTAATGGGTTTTATTGGCAAAAAATTCATAGTTTTAAATTGAGCAAGGCTTCAATCCACAGTGCAAAAGCTACTTGCACTAGAGCGAAATGCTCCACAGCTTGCATGCATTCTGTCTGATCATGTAGGTGTACGTGGCTTTCTTTTGGTAAAACAAATGAACGTGTGGGTGAGTGGTGCAATACATACATAAAGACGAACGGAGATCATGGCTAACCCCTGAATTTTTTTCCAGTATTTCATCTCAAGCACAAAAGAAAGCTGTCATTTGAGCAGAAATAACGACAGAGCAATCGAAGGGGGAAATAAATAAATAAATAGTCCGTCTCTATACAGCTACAAATTTGTTCTGCTGTGCTTTTTAACTGACCAGCAGAGACCCTCAGCACAGTGCAGTCGTGGCATCGGTCTTGCACTGGGGCAAGCTCTGCTTCGCACACTGTGCCCTGGGAGACACTTGGCAGGATCAGTGTCTCTGTGGCTGCATACAAAGGCCTGATGGATGTTCATGCCCTTGAGTGGAGATCATCTGAGCTCTCCACTGGATCACTAATCCTGACACACAGCACACACTGCTGCACACATTCATACTGGCATCACACGGTATGGTGAATGGGCGCTTGTTAAGGTGGATGACTTGAAAAAATATTGAGGAGGCTCGAAAGGACTTGCGAGCAGAGGGGTTTAGCTTATACTGTAACTCCATTTTGGAGACTCTCGGGGCTAGCGTAAGATACAGCAGCCATAAGCTTTTTATCCTTGAAAGCGCACAGACACACACGCACACACAATAAACACACATCCACATTATATAAATATTTATATAGACTGAAAAAAATGTGAGTGGTAAAACCAAATCCAGGGAAGAAGATGCTCATGTCAGATGTAGCCATACATGAAACCAATCAAGCGGACGCGAAGATGCTGACTTTGACTACATGTTGTCAAATGTATAATTCATTGGAGGAAAAAAGGCACTAACTAGGGAAGCCTCGAAAGTGCTGAAGAAGAGGGCAGAAGGTAAGCTACAGAGCAGAGAGCAGGGAGGAGTAGAGTGAGCAGAGTGGGAGGGATGGGGGGGAGGAGGTAAAATGAGATAAAGGAAAGAGGAGGCTGGGAGAGAGGACCGAGAGAGGGATTACAGGGGTGAAGGAGGCAAAAAGGACACAAAAAAAGGTCTGTAGAAATAGGAAGTGGATTGAGAGTGACAACAGGGAAAAGAGTGATGATCAAAAAAGGCTAGAGAAGAGGAGGCAACAGAAATGCACTGCATGTGCTCCGTACCGCACAGGAGAACGTGGATTTATTGCAGCAATTTTCTCAAAGATAGAATTAAGATTAGTTGCTTTTCAAGCATAAATCCTTTTCACTATGCGCATCATCTGTGTTCGCGCCTCTCAAATTACCGACCCATCCTTCTCTGACTCAGTGCCATACAGGGAGGGAGAGTCAAAGGTATTGTCAGGCACGCAACTAAATATAAATCTTGTGACGTCTCCTCGATATGCCCTAATATTCTAGTTCTAAATGTTATGTAATGACACTTGTGTATGATTCACCGGCATCCTATGTTGCAATTTACTGCTTGCTTTTTTTTTATTTTCCCAGAGATTTTAGTGTGGGAAGGAGCAGAAAATTACATAAGCTGCTAAAAAGTCCAATTCGCTCAGGAGAATCGATTGAAATGCCGAGTGTTTCCTGGTCATTTGCTCCATGAATTATAAATAAAAAGATTACAGTCAAATTGCAGTTACTTCAAATTTTATCCAAGCCAAAACTTGAACCTGTCAGTGTAGGAGGATAGAGAAAAGTAATAGCGTCATAAGAACTGTAAGAAAAAAAGAAAGGGACACAACTTTTGCACTTTTACCTTGAGGATGAAATCATCTTTTATCCAAAATGGGCTTTCCTCACAAATTTGTACTAATTCTGGTTCTGTCGCTCAAAGACATCCTTTCTCAGCCTGACTTTTCTTGCCAAAATACTCAACCCACCGACTCAGTGGGGGATGCCTTTTAACCGTCAAAGAGCACGGCACAGCAGTGCTCCGGTTCTAGTTGGTGTGCTCTGTGTAGCGGTATCAGATATTTGTCACTCACCAGCTGACTGTGGCTTCACCCACACACAAAAACTTTGTGCAAAGACCTGCACGGGAACGCGGCATTGTTCACATAACTTGTTATACAGCACGTGGGTGTCACGGAACAGCTCGCTCAGGGAGCTGCTCGCCCGTCATCTGCTACGTGGTGGCAAGCCACACTCCTCACCTGCAGTTCAGCCTGCCTCCATTAAAGTTTAATAATGCGCATTTAAAGGAATACACCAAGTTTTGTGGCATATCCAAGTGAACCGTAGGCTCTCTTGTGAATATCTGGTTAGTGTTTAACAAACAATCCCCAGTGACAAAGGTTTAGCTCATTTTTCTGGGTGAAACGGTCATCTAGGCGCTCCAAGAATAGCCATTTCATTTGCCAGTCCAAGAGCTGCTTAGCCAATCAGTCGGTGCATAACTTTGCACATCTATGCGCTCTCACCTTTCCTTTTATAAACCAACCATCTGTCTCACAAGTTCTTGGCAATACTTGGGTTTTCTGTGCCAGCTTTACACTAAGTCTTTTCACACTTTGAAAGCGATACAGAATTCTGGAACTGGTTGGGTGAAAAACCCACAGTTACCAACCGTGGTCTTTTACTTACAGTCTTATTCTTCTTCTTGTCCTAAGCTCAGTGATGTAAAACAAAATGCACGAGGTGCAGGTGTT
Source organism: Simochromis diagramma (assembly GCF_900408965.1). Classification (NCBI taxonomy): domain Eukaryota; kingdom Metazoa; phylum Chordata; class Actinopteri; order Cichliformes; family Cichlidae; genus Simochromis; species Simochromis diagramma. Next base: position 2,148,237 of record NW_024386883.1, read on the forward strand.
CCAGGGAGGAGAAATACCTTGAAATTTCCCTTTCCTGCCCCCCTTCTCTCTCTCTCAATGAATTTGTCACACTGCACGGTGCAAGGTAACAAAAACTGCTTTGCAGAACCAAAAAGCAGCTACCTGTGAGGAAGTTCTGTCATTAGGGAAGGACGTGAAATGGTGTGAAATTCGCAAACAAAAAATGTGTTTAATGTACTTTGCTGTACACGCGCGCAGTGTGTCTCCCTCCTCATCTGACTGCACCTACTTATCTGTGTTTAACCACTAATCTCTGTTGCCACGGAAACTGAGAGCTTGATAAGCAAATGAATGTAATGTGCCACAGTTAAGCGCAAGTTTACGTAATACATCTGAAAGGACCAGCTGCACTCACGCCTGCTCCACAAATTAAGAACAAATGGAAATCTCAGATGATCAGCACCTTCACACGCCTGTGTGTGTGTGTGTTTGTGTGTATTTTTGTTTTCCTCTTTTTTCTGTCATCACTTCCTGCCAGAATCTGCATTCAGGTTCAGCTGCTATAGTACACTGCTCACCTCCTTTTGAATCTGTGTGCAGCTGTGTAGGTATGTCCATCAGAAAATTATATATATATCTATATCTATATCTATCTATATATATATATATATATATATATATATATATATATATATATATATACATATGATCTGAAGGTCTTAAGGTCTTGAACATCTGAACAAATAGGCTTGGACAACAGACTTGAAGCTACTTCATGTTCCTTTTTCTAGTCAGTCTCATGTCTAGTACTGGCTCCTTGGAGCAGCGCATGTGTGTGATATAACATGTGGCTCATACATTATGTTTGCAGATGTTTGCACCTGCACAGTGGGTAAGCTTCACGTGTGCTTACGGTCGAGTTTAGGACAAAGCAGCTGGAAATTGTGAGGAATATTAGCATGCATAGTGCCCTCCCATGGTCTCTGCCTGACACACTCTGCAGCTCGGGCATGACACAAAGCCCCACACAGGCAACCCGAGGATCAGATCTCTGCTGCTTTCGCTACATCCACGCAGGTCAGCCAGCCCCTGTTCATACACTCACAAAGCATGACACGGAGTAGGAGATTCAGAGAGTGGGAGAGAGGGTCATCTAGAGAGGGAGATATCAAAGAGTGTTCAGTCAGGTAGCTCAGCTCGCACTGAGGCTTTTCTGAAATGTTCAAATGCTCAAAACGAACACAAAGATCGAAACAATGCACAACACGAGAAATGTCATGAAGACAGCAAATTCCCACAATTGAGAGATGGCAGAAGGAAGCTGGCTGCTTTCTTCCCGGTTCAGTTCCAGTTGTGGTGCCTCTCACTCTGTTTCACGCACACATAGAGCTAGAGTAATGAACAACAGATAGGCTTACCTTTGTAGTCACAATGCAGAGGCAGTCCATGGTACTTAAAACAAATATCGGGGTGTATCTCAACCCCCCCAACCCCCCACGACAGAGGGCTGAGACCCCACACCCCTCTCCCCAGCCTGCCCCACTCCTGCGCTCTCACTCTCGTCCTGCCTTTCCCCCCTTTTCTCTCCTTCCGTGAATCTCTTCTTTGACTAACTGAACCAGCGAGGGAAAGAGAGGATGGAGGGAGGGGGGAAACATGAAAAGGGAGGGGGAGGGCCACAGAGAAATAGAGAGAGTGAGCAAAAGGAGAAAAAAAGAGAAGAGAGGAGAGAGGGTGGTCTTAGAATTTAGTATAAGAGAGAGAAAGAGAGGGAGAGAGAGCAGAGAAAAGGAAAGGTGTGAGTCTATCTAAGGAACGGTGGAAAAGAAAGAGAAAAGATGGGATGAATACAAAAAGAGATGGAGAAAAGGGAGGATGGAGATGGAAGGCAGGGGTGGTGGGATTAACAAAAAAAGAGGGGGGGTCACACTGTGGAAAGAAAAGGGGAAAAAGAGAAACGGAGAATAAGACAGCGAAACAGCCGAGGATGGAGAGGAAGAACTGAGGGAGGGGACAGTGAAGGAGAGAGAAAAGGAGAGGGAGAGTGGGTGAGTGCGTGAGTGTATGCGTGTGTGTGTGTGTGTGTGTGTGTGTGAAGACAGCAGGAATTAGACCGAAAGAAAATGTGTTGAGGAGGAGAGTGTGAATTACATATGCATCACAGAAAAAAAGAAACCATGAAGCACCGCGAGAGCGACTCAGGGAAGACCGGATCACATGAAGCCGAAGTTTGCTTTAACCGGATGGAAAAAAGAAAGAAACTGAAGACACATGAAGGTTTTTTTTCTGCTTGTTGTAGCACTCTGCAGCTGTTGCCTTAGCAATGGTGCAGTTGTTGCCATGGCAATAGGGAGGCTTGTTGTTGTCATATGGTCACCCTTGTAGGACTGAGGTCTGAGTCAGTAACTCTGCATTGGATTTGCCCACCTGAGCATATTTCCACGTGGCTGTGCAAATATGCACTCAGGTTATAGAGGAGCACAAAGGACAGTAATAATCTGCGATTTTAGGAATATTTCAACGTTAAATAGTCCCAAATAGACACATTAATGATAATGCGTTGAAACTTTCTTTAGCCCCTTCTCCGTCTGAATTGTTATATGATTTCTCCTCTGTTTGATCACCTCGTTCGCATTTTTGTTTAGTTTAACTAAAACAGATTAAAGAATGCATGCACTCCTCTCAGCACACTCTGCCTTTAAGACTGTGGACTGTACCACTCGGGGTTATATAAGGGGGAATGTGTGCTTTAGTGTCTTTACATCATCAGTTCTATAATTGTACAAATCCACCCCTCACCCAGCCACATCCCCACTTTCCAGCCCCCCACAATGCTGGAGCAATGGTGCAGAAGTAAAGCAATTCAAAATGATGAACACACGTTTATTCCCCAGGTGAGAGTAGAAGCTTTGATCGAAATGTACAGCAGCAATGAAACAAACTGAAACGCTTTGTGTCCACAGATGGCCTCATCCTACTGTTAGTAATACACTTGTAGTCGTACTTTGACAGACAGATGACCCTAGTTACCTCTCTGCGCTTTATTAAACGCCTGTTAGTTTACATTCGGACATCTGATCGTCGTCTCTTGGCTCATGAACTACTGAACTACAAACCTTATTACAAGTTGCACGGCAGCTTTGTGTGACAGAGGTTTAATGAGCAGAGATTCGAGCACAGTGAAGTAATATTTCAATTGTCATCATATAACATTTATTCACTTCCACTAGCCTTTGATGCCTTCTGACAACTCTATTTATAATGCATTTAAAGATTCAAGCACTATAACCCAAGGCTTTTTTTTTCTTTCATCTTTTAAGACTCAGTTTTTCTTACTTTTGTCTGTTTTAAAAATTATACAGCGCTGCAGATCATCTTGGAAAGATGTTGTTTACACAAGATAGCAATGTGTAATAAGGAAATATAATCTGCCACATTTTATTTAGTGAAATATGGATTAATATACTTCATCTAATTTAATAGGACTAACTTGTCACAGTTACAATCAGTCTTCTGTTGCTATTGTGCAGCTCAAGGAAATTCTGAGTGTTTGTCAGTGTTGTGTCAGAGCTGGTGACTATACAAGTTTCCACATACATGTTTGTTTTTAAATTGGAAAGGGGCCACATATGTGTCATCAAAGGGAAATAAGCTCATCGGGCATCATTAGGTATACTAGTTCATCTTGTTTGTTAGCACAGTTATCTAGGCTGATCACATGGCAGCAACATTTAGACACGTAGACAGTTTAGGTCAAGGCAAAGCGAGTATCAAAATGGGAAAAAGGGTGATTAAGGTGACTTTCACCTCGGTATGATTGTTGGTGCCAGACTGGTTTCAGAAACTGTTGACCTACTAGGATTTACTACACAACTGTCTCTTGGGTTTACAGGTATTGGTCAGGAAAGAGAAAATATCCGGTGAGAGTCAGTTCTCTGGGTGAACATGCCAGAGATCAGTGACCGCTGGTATCACAGAAAAACAGTAACTGAAATAACCACTCACTACAATCAAGGTATGCAGAAGAGGATCTCTGAATGCACAACATGTCAAAGCTGGAAGCATACGGGCTACAGCAGCAAAAGACCACACTGGGTGTCACTCCTGTCAGCTAAGAACAGGAAACCGATGCTACAGTTCACACGGATTCACCAAAACACTGGAAAAACCTCACCTGGTCTGATGGGTCTTAACATCTACCGCAACATAGGGTCAGAGTTTGGCTTAAACTACATGCAAGCATGGATCCATCCTGTCTTGAACTGGTTCAGCTCAGTGTACTCAAATGTCTCAAATGTCATAGTCAACAGATCTCAATCCAACAGAGCACCTTTGAGATGTGGAGGAACAAGAGATCAACATCACAGATGCACAGCCAAAAAGTCTGCAGAAACTGTGTGATGCTGTCATGTCAATATGCACCAAAATCTCGGAGCAATGTTTGCAGCACGAAGAATTAAGTTAGCTCTGACAACAACCCATGATATTAGAAAAGCGTACCTAATGAACTGACTGGTGAGTGTATATCATTATAGTTGATTGATACTGAAATGGATTTTTCAAAACATCACCATCATCAATTTTTGCCCATCATTTTATTCTTAAAAAAAAGAAATTCTTTAATTACACGAGAGAAGTAAAATAGCCACTGGTGAATCTACTAAAGGGAGGTGATAAGAAAGAAAATCTGCCATGTTTGGTGAAGAAATCAACTTCTATTCCAACCTAATTATCAAGCTTCTGAAGTCTGAGTTAATCAAATTATCTTCCTTATTTGTGTTTCCAGTATTAGTGGGACAGAACCACATAGAGGAACTTTATACAAAAAAGAAGAGGAAGACGGTGTAAAGAGTCTTTTTGCACTTGTAAAAAACGCTTATTTAAGTGTAAAACAAATTGTTACAGGCTTTCACACGGACCAAAGTGGATTTTGTCACCTATTGTCACATTTTTCAAGAATCTCTTCTTGGCTGATAGAGAAAGGGAATAGAAATTTAAAGATAAAACCCAATAAACAAACAAACCCTAAAGAACAAAGTGAAAAAGAAAGCTGCTTCAGCATACCCGCTGGATTTAAGGGAATGAAAAAAGTCAGAATCTGTCCTCTCAACTTACTCTTAATTAATTTCCTGGATATCAATCAAGTGATATTAATTTTAGTTTAATAAAAAAGAACAAAAAACCCCCCAAAACAATTAAGTCTGGTGTGATTCCTTCTCCGTGTTGCAGTACTCTGTTATTGTGTATTAAAGCGCACTCCTGTGCTCTGTTCTACTAAACTATTCCTGACTAAGTGGCAGCAGAAATGGGTTTACAAATCATCTGTAAATGTCACAGATAATTGTTTGCACTTCTCACATCTGTGATGATGCTAGGTTTGTGTTTTTCATTTAACTGCGCATTTCTATGTCAGCACTCATTATGTCCCCAGCCCTGATTGCCGACCGAATTGACGGCTTCCTCTTCTGCAATGAACGCGTAAACAGAGACGTGGCCGTTTATGTAAAATGCATACATCTAACGTGAGTTCCCAGTATGGAGGTGAACACAGCTGCATTTCATACATGTCTGTGTAAATATTTTAGTGGGAAAATGGGAACACGTCATGTGTGTGTGTGTGTATGTGAATGCATTAGTAATTAATGTAAGGCTGCACCAGCATATGCGTGAGGTGATCTGTTTACTGTGACAGTGATTAATGTACATGTTCAGTCGTAAGTGGCGCGTATGAGCTTTTATGCATATGAAAGGATTGGATTGAGTTATGATCCGCATACTCTACAGGCGTTTTCTCTCAGAAGATGATCCTAATATGGCTGACCTGTATACAAGATTATATAATTCTGCTCTTGAGTGAGCTAACAGCTCTACGCTCACATTTCCTGTGCCAAAAACTTGAGTACTCTCACATTCTCAAAGTTCTGATTCTTCTGGTGCAAATAATGAAAAGTGTAGGCCCAGACAGAAGAAGAAAAAAATCAGTCACAAGAAAACAGCATAATATTCATGCTCATTATGTAAATGAGGAGAAAATATATATCTTAAAACCAAAAAAAAGAACCCTTTCATTGCCCGTGCAACACCCACACATGCACAAAGGCACACGCACTTACACATGCACATGCTGTTAAAAATATATCATGCTAGGAGTAGCAAAGAGAGAAAAAACCTCTCCCCATGGACGAGCTTGAATACTGAGAGCATTTCCACTCATGTACATCCACAAACCTCCATTACAATAGTCTTTTCACAAGACTTGAGAAAGCACTCACCCATAAATATGTCGTCTCCATCCTGCTGTGTTGCTGAGCTTAAAGTCTTTTGGATCTATGGTGTGCCTCTGACAAAAAAAAGTAGGCCAAGGACAAGCACTGGTCATCTAAACAGGCTAAACCCAGGCAGAACATCCAGATCATGGGGCTGCTGCGTTGGACACTCGCCAGATCTACGTCTAGTCACAGGGAGATGGAATATTTTCATGGGGTCATCTTTATTCAAGCTAAAGGATATTGCTCATGCAATATAGTGGAGTGTTTTTTTCCTGAATAATAATATTCTTATTGTAATGTCAAATATTTCACATTCAAAAATCTATAAAGAGGCTCTTTTAAAGATTAATATCAGTTAAGTAATGTGTAAGTTATATTCCAGTCTGAAACATTGTTGGATTTTCTCTTGCCAAATTTCTTTTCTCTGTCCAAAAATTCAGCTGATTTAAAAACCGACACCCTGGCTGTCAAAGACAGGAGACACCTACAAGTGGATCAAGACTCACTTGGGGAAGTGTCACTTTTTGGGCTTATTTGTGGGCATCATTATGACTGCTGGGCCTGTCTGCTCTCACTTTTACTGCAACTTCCCTGAAATAAACTATCTGTACCCCAGTCGACATGCACAATGCGCCATGTGTGCTTCCTCGGGAAGCAGGCTGCAGTTTGGATTCTGGGATTTTTGCATGTCCCAAGGCAGATGTTCAACAATTTGCCTGATGTATGCAGCATTTGCTTCTGATGGAAACTGTCACACTCAGATTGCTACTGCATGGTCTGAGTAGGTACACGACAGCAGGTTTTAGGGTTCAGGTACTTTACAGCTTTCAAGCTTCAACAGAGGTGAAAATGAAAGCATACGTATATATTTCTGCACTCACGGGAAGCAGATATAATTCTACCTGGTTTTATTACAAAAATTTCATTATGCAAACTATATTTTTCAAAAGCTAGTGGCTTTATAAAACACAGTATACCTCATGTTTTTTTTGCTGGTTATGACATTTTGAAAAAGCCAAATAAAAGACTTAATGAATAATGATTTGAAAAAGGTGCTTCCTGTGGCAAAGAATCACATAATGTCTTTGAGATCCAAGTTTCAAGATTTAAGTCAGTCTTCTTTGTTAGGATGTACAGCATCTGCCAAACACATAGAAAGTAAATATCATGACTACAGCTTCCAGAATGGAAAAAAATTAAGCCAGTACAGACAGAAGTGCCTTAAACTTCCATTTGATCTAACGGCCACCAGAGGGCAGTAGCTGTGGTTACAGAAAGACTTCCTGTTTTATAGCAGCTTATGGAAAAACAGCTTCGTAAATACTTTCCTGGTGAGTTTCTCAATCATTCATTTTTGGTTCTTATAGAAAAAAAATGTTTATTTTGTAAACATCAGTCATGCTGTTTCAAAAATACAGGATTATCTGAAGTATTCTCATTGGCTAACCACTTGTGATTGACAAGTTGACAACTAGAAAGCATGCAGTTTCAAGGTCAGACGCACCCTCCTCATCATATCTAGTTTTTTAAAAACCAACACGGTCCTAGAGGAAACACTGGAAGACATCACAATAGCTATGTCCACCATTTATGTCGATGATCAAACATCAATTTAATTTGAGCAATACTTCTAAATTCTGATTGGTGCACAAATACCCTTAAAGTGAGCCTAGAAAGCATTTTCCTTATTTCTCTATATCAGGGGTCTCCAACTCTCAATCCTGAAAAGCTACTGATGCAGCCGTACTCCAACAGAGCTGAATTACCTCTTCAGCATGCCATCAAGTTCGGCAAAGACTTGGTAACAAGCCATTCATTTGATTCAGGTGTGTTGGAACAAGGATCTAAGCTGCAGGACAGTAGCTCTCGAGGACTGGCGTTGGAGACCCCTTCTTTATATATACATTTACAATGATGGATGCTCAGATTATGTTTCAGCCAGAGGTTTCTTCCTGTTAAAAGGGAATTTTTACTTCCCACTGTCACCAAGTTTGATTGTTTTGGGCTTTCTCTTCATTATCACCTTACGAGATGAGGCAACTGTTGTTGTGATTCTGCGCTATATAAATAAAACCGAACAAGGTCTGGTATAAGACAAATAAGGATTAACATGAAATGTGACAGATGCAAAGCTACTCTAGTATAGTCCAGCAATAAAGATCTAATGAAAAGGTTAGAAATGAGCATAACAGGTCCTCTGTAAGCTCACCAGTAATTAAACACCATTAAATAAAACTTTTGTAAAACTTTGGCTGAAGAGGTGTTCATGTAGGTCACCAGTGGTCAGAGTCAGCTTATTGTAGAAATGAGTTTCACGGCCTTTAACAGTGACAATTTAAGGAAAACACTGCTGCTAATTATGTGGACACACTGTACCATAGTCTTTGTACTGCTGAGGGTACAGTATAATGAAATGCACACTATAATTTGCCATACTAACAGAGAATTGTTTGTTCTACCGCTCAGTCTGTCTCACACTGCCTACATGTACCAGCATGCCTCACACTTTAGTGAGGAGTCAGCTGTGATTCACCATACTTTTCTCATTTTTAAAAAAACTTTAATTCATTAACGTTGCTTGCCATATTTCAGGATGTATAATTAAGTGATGTGGACGTGTGTGCGTGATTCTAATTCCTCATTGTGTTAAGTTGAGTTGTGTTGGTGAGAAAACACTTCATTGTGATCTTGTTGATTTAGTTACTCAGCCTAAGTAGTTCAAGAGAAACACTCTTGATCATCATTGCTTACTTAGCACAGCTCATAGTGCCACTGAGTGACAGAAGGGCTCTCATCTCCTCTTTATTGCATTTTCTCAAATGTGGATCCACTACTTTGACAGCACGTTATATAATTTCCTATAATTTTCTCTCGTGCAGATAGGCAGAGGAGCTGTCTGACCATCAAAACCGCTCTGTGATACCACCAGGCGGAATGAAAATGAAACTCAAACCGTCCCTGTAGTCCTTGAGACATCAGTGGATGGCGGAAGTAAACCAGGCTGCTACAGAGAACATTGGCACACTGTTGTGGGCGTTATACGCATGCCAGCACCATGACTAATACATGAAAATAAGGCTGAAAAATCACTGAAAGAATTTATCATTTATCATACGTTTCAGGGTCTTTGCTCCTCTGGATGTGAAATACGCCCAGCAGATAACAAACAAAACAATTAGACGTGCATTCACAATTTGAAGGCAGATAGACAGCTCAGTAAACACACAGCACATTTCAAATACCTCACAACAACACTGCTGTATGATTAGCCAACTCACTTCCACTTGTCAGTGCATGCCGTCTGCTTAGCGGCCAGCCTGGTTAAATGGCATTTGGCACACCGATAAAGCAAAACCACACACACGTCGAATAAGGCACTTCCCTGACTAACACTAACGTAGCTTGCTAGCTTGCAGTAACCTTTCCTTGCTGATAATTCCCACCAACCCACAGCGTGTTAATTAATAAGCAGCTGGGGAATTCTAGGGGTGCTAATGCATTCACTTGTCCACTGCACCATGTAATGATATAGCTCACATTCACCCCCCTTGGCATATGAGCCTGAGTAACAGAGCTGGTGGTGGGAGTAAAACCCTGATGTTAAGCTGAAAAATACTGTACACATGACAGTAGAAAGTGACTGGGATTATAGAGCCTTGTGGGAAAAAATGAATTTAGGTTTGATGTGGGAAGCTCGGAAGCATTAATTATACCCACAAAGTTAGGATAGATAGATAGATAGATAGATAGATAGATAGATAGATAGATAGATAGATAGATAGATAGATAGATAGATAGATAGATAGATAGATAGATAGATAGATAGATAGACAGATATTAGAATTGTTGTTCAATCTGGATAATAAATTACAGTTAAAGGGTCATTAAAATGTTACCTAACACCCAGTTGTGTTTGATTTTAAAAAGTGGTGGTGTCTGATTACGCGGAGTTGTACACCCTCTGCTGGTAAAATTCTGTAGTACTACTACCTCAAGATGTTACATATTAGTATTATTCTTTTCATGTTTTAAGCGTATACTACTGCTCATTTGAGAGAAACACATGTTTTTGAAAAAAATTACTTAAAATGCTGATATGGTGTCACATTATCAAGGGCTGGAGTAACAAAGACAAATAGCCCTCATGGCACACATTTGAACAGGTAAATAAATAATAAATAAATCATCTGATTCTGCTGTTACAGTTTTAGGGTCCTTGTGTTGAGCATGCTGGTTCTCCACATCACACTATAATGGCTTTTTAGAGCAATTAATCAGAATAGAGTGATGCGAATGGCTTTTCCCTGAAAAAGTGTCCTGGTGGAAGAAGTGCCTATTTGAGCCTAAAAACACAGTGATATTTGAAGTGTTTGCTCTGACTGTGTCAGTGGGCGGGACCAAAATCAGTAAAGAAAGAAAGAACAGTACAATTTACTGTACCCTGCAGAAGAAATCCCATTTTATTTCTTATTTTACCCTTAGTTATCAGTTGGCTGCTCGTGCCCGTGTGAAAGTTGCAGTCAGATTTTATGCTTGGACTGTCTGTGTGCAGAAATAGAAAACAGTCTCCCTTTCAATCCCCCAGCAGTTGACAGCAGGACAAATGGGGGATGTCAGAGTCTGGGCTTTGAGAGCTCTGACATTCCTTCTTGTGCCCACTACCACCTGCCATGGCTTTGACTGCCAGTCGGTCACCTGTATGGTCATTCAAGGTCTTGGCCAAGCTTCTGACGGAGCAGTCATTGAAGGATGAATGTCCGTGCCTCCTAGGAAGAGCCCAAATTGCTCAGACACGTTTTTCGCGCCAACACTTGAAATTCGGTCACTCGAAAAATAGTTGTGTCCAGCTAAGGAGCTTCCCAAGGCCTTCGGGGACTCAGTTGCAGCTCTGTATTGGAGCACTTATCATCAATCAGCTCATCTGTGAAAGCTTTAAAGAGACTGCTGGAAGACAGACATTGTTGTGATATTTTGGAGGGGCAAAACTGAGAACTCAAATGTCTTTTCGGTTCAAAAACGAGTTAAGATTCATGCATGTGCATTCATGCATGTACAACTGGTGATGAAATATCCCATGGCATACCATTAACACCCATGAATGAAAACAAATTAACACAACAACTGATCTCGCTTGACCTGACATTTTGTCTCAGGTACATACAAGTAAAGTTGCCGATGTGCCTCCGGGCATTTTAAAACACCCTGTGCGTTATAATCAGGGGAGAGAAGTACTTTTCAACATAACAGAAGGGCTAAAGTCGTCACTATCTCATAACATTTTTGAGTCACTACTTTGCTCCGCTTGTGGCAAATAGAGGTGAGATGAAATATGAATCACAAAGCAGAGAGTTGAGGGAGAATCTGTGGAGACCAGTGGCACGTTATTCTTATATCTCAGCTACAAGGCTGACACAGAGAGGGGCCCTTGAGAGCTGAAAGACAAGTGAAGAAGCCTATTAATCATTTATACCACTTGGACTGTGTTCTCGAAAAGACAGCATTGTGGTAACTCATTTATGTTACCTCAATTGCCTTTGTGAGGCAAAAAAGAGACATGTACTAGGCAGAGGTTTAATGTGTTGTCTCTCGTTGGAGTTTCCTGCAGATTCGAGGTGAGAGTAAGAAGAAATTTGAAGGATGATAATAGTGTTTGATTTTCCTTTACTGCTACATTATTTTTGCTTTGGAATGACTAATACTCTACAAGCAGTGCTTGTTTTGGAAAGCCTGTGCCGCATCAGTGATCCCCACAGTTCTATCCAAACATGTAAATCTTAACAGCATGGTGTAGCACAGCACTGTCTATGCATGCGTTGTGAGTGCACAAATATTTCCCCGCTTGTTCTGTCAAAGAAGAACAACTGCAGTGCTAGCGGCACTCCAGCAAGCAAGGCTAAATCGTGCCGGTTAAAGGGTTAAACCAGAGGATCAATCTACTGATTTTAGACATTCATCTTTTTCCCCTTTTGTTTGATTTCATTTTTTCTTCTCCCTGGAATCCTTAACCTCAAATGTTGCGTCACTCATGGAAGACTTGGTGCTTGCAAAGAGCAAAGAGATACAGTATTTGCCTTGCCTCACACATGCAGCACAACCTGAATAGGTGCCGTTTTACAGTTTCTGCTGAATCTAGTAACACCAAGCCAGAATCAGAGAGAAGCCCCGACCAAAAGGGAGTGAGAAAAGAAAAAAAACCCCACACTTGTTGTGATGTGAAGAGTCTTACTTTGTGTCGCATCTGGCTTATCTCTGATCATATCTTGTGAGTTTCAGTAAGACATGTAATACTAATGTTGTCAGTGACATACTGGACTACTGAAAAAAGTTATTTTAGGCCCAGTAATTGACAAATTAAGACCAAAGACCAAATAACCAAAAGAAGAAGAGAAGAACAGCTAACAAAGAGATTTTATCGTCTGTACTTGTCAACAATCTGCCTGCAGCCAGTTTTGAAGATAAGAGACGAGAAGCTTTCTGCAGTGCAAACTTACTGTGCATTACAAAATGATGCAAGCTTTGGGTAGCTTGTAAGTTATTTTAATTTTAATGGCCATTCGTTCTCTCTCCCAGAAACATGAAAAACATCACAAAAGACCAGACAAAGAGATTGTCTTTGCTGCTGTTTTTTTTTTATAGCAGAAAATCTGTGAAGTATGGGGAAATGGCAAAAGAAAAAGCCAATGACGACCACAACTTGTGTGAAATTTGTCTAATATATCTGATGGTACAGTGTGCAACTATTAAGAGGGCAAACTAGGTCACATGGCTGGAAATGAAGTCCATTTCTATCACATTGCAACAGTGGCAATGAACAGCACACATTCATAAATACTATATGATTTCCCAATAACTTGGAGTGATGCTACTGATTAAGAGACAAAGTGTGACTGAGTACTCAAGTGGGCCTCACATCCATGCATGGATGGTAGGCTGGCATTCACAGATGGACCATGGCACAATCTAGATTTTCAAGTAGCTTTACACACCAGACATAAAACAAATCTAATGTGGATTTCCCACATGATGACACAGAACAATGATGTTCTGTGGTGGCACTCTGCTAAGATGGCGGTGTGGTGCAGCATGACCTTGTTGACTAGTTTAAACCAGCAGCTCATGCTTGACACTGAAGAGGTTCAGCAGCCGTATTACACACAAAGGACTTCAATCTTTGCTGCACTTGTAAGAAGAAAAAAGGGTTCATATACGTGGTGCACTCACCGGTCAGTCTGTTCGGCTGCTCCTCAAAAGCAAATGTCTAATCAGCCGTTCATGTGGCAGAAAGCCGGTGGATTTAAGAATGTAGACATGGTCAAGAGGATCCGCTCAAGTGCAAATCAATCATTGGGATAGGGTGGAACGTCTATTTAAGTGACTTTGAACATGGCATAGTTGTTGCTGCCACTTGGGCTGGTTTGATTATTTCACAAATTGCAGAGCTATTATGATTTTCACACACAACCAACTCAAGGAGGGGCCCAAAAAAGAAAGTGCTAAGTGCTAAATGGCAGAGAAGAATGGCCGGACTGGTTGAAGGTGATTGAGAAACAACAATAACTTAAATAACCAGTTATTACAACTGAGGTTAAGAATACCTCTGAATGCACAACAAGACTTTTTCAAACATGAACTCCGGAAAATTCATGAAAAACCATTAAGAACATGACGGTGGCATGATGCAAGATGACTGCTAGCTGTGAAAATTCTGTCAATTGTCGCAGTTGGATATCACTCAGACTTTGAACTGAAGTCAGGAACAGGAAAGTTAAAGATAGTTTAATTCGAATTTGATTGTGCTGTTTATTTGCATTTTGTTGTTGGGTAGGGTAATGCCCAGGAAAAGCTCAAAGCTGCAGTGTGTGTGAAGCAAATGAGCTAGCAGCAGAAGACAACGCCTATATTTGCTACTCCTTTCACCACAGACCACATGAAGAATGGACCAATGTTATCTTGTGCGATGTCTCTCACTTTCTGCACCGACATTTATATGGCAGGGTCAAAATCTGGCGCAAGCAACAAGAAAGAGTGGATCCATCTTCGCTAATATGTCATGTTAAAAAGCCTTAACAGCTCAGACTTGTTTTTGAACATGACAATGACTTTACTGTTCTATACCTGTTCTATAAGCGGTAGAGCAGGAACTTTTCATGGCTGAGGTGCTACCAGCAAAAATGCCACAACATGATAATATCACCTCAGTATAGACCAAAACATTCTGAGGAATGTTCACCACACCCTTTTGAATCTATGCCACAGAGCATTGAGGCACAGCAATTCTGAGGACACAAGGAGTGTGAGTGGTGAATGACGAAGGGCCATGCTGAAAAATTTTCATAAATGTTGGTGCCACTTAAGTGCTTTGTTAGCGTTAGCATTTTGAAATATCTACGGCTAACTAAAACTGAATTTTACCAAAGTGGTTTGTAGCGCTTGCAGATTGTTCAGTTTACAGTTGACGCGAACAAAGTAATGAGAAAAATTGCTGAGATGATGAGCCATTAACCTGTGTCTACTAAGAGGGGTTTAAATGGGATGGATTGGGAAGGTAATAATATTTTTAATTGGACCACAACTAATTCAAAATCAGTTTGCACATTGTAAGTTGAGATACAAGCCATAATGAGTGGTCTAGACTGTCTGTAAAATGAATAGCCCGTGGTCCATTCATTTAGTGGAATGTATTAATGGGAGAGCAAAAGATGCAAGGACAAGACTTGTGAGTGGACTTGCACAGTAACGTTTCTTAAAGCACACAAAGAAGCGTGGGAAATACTGATGTGTTTCTATGTGTTTCTAGAGCGATAATAGCCTACCATGCCATATTTTTAGTTGCACATCCTGAGTCCAAACTTGTAGGATCAGTTGTCGGTTAACTGATTACCAAAAGCTGGTTTGTTGAAGCTTGCAGTGGCATCATTGTCTGATTACACGGCTGTATGTAAGGCCAAGCAGGCTCTCAGAGGTCATGTGCAAATGAAGTGAAAGCTAAGGCCTAACTTGTATTTGAATATGGGGAGAAGCACAAGAGACAAATAAATTAATTAATGAATAACCAAATAATTTTCAAGTCGCAGAGCTGCTGTGTGAGGTTTGCCCTGACCCACCATTGTGAGATTATACACATGTATACTCCTATTTTACCTCCAGATATGGATTTTACTTGTAAGAATTCAGAAGGATCCCAAAAATCTAATAGAGAAGTGATTTGTAGTACAATATTTTATTTTTATTTTACATTTATTTTATTAATTGCAGACTTTTGTAAAAAAAAAAAAAAAAAATCTGTGGATTTTCTCTGGAAATTGATGAGGACTCATCAGAAATGAACAAAGGTATTTAGCGGCTCAGCAGATGTATTTATCTTATTTAGTTGTAAAAATTGGTCAAATTTCTTAAATAATGCTATTAACAAGGCTAAGTTAAGAGGTTTGGGAATAAAAAAAAAACAGTTCCAGGCTATTCATAATCCTCAGGGAAGCTCTAACAAACCAAATAGTTTTATTTATTTATTTATTGCATTTTCATGTATTTATATATTTATTTATTTATTTTTAAAGATTTTCACTATTGTAATATATATATATATATATATATATATATATATATATATATATATATATATATGTATAAATTTGCTATTTTCTTGTCATGAGGTATTCATTTAATATCAGCCATATTTTCAATCATTTTTTTCACACCGTCCTTGATTTCTTTTTAAATTCACTTTTAAATAGCATAGCTTAATTTGTTAATAAACCGGCACAATAAGGGAAAATAGGCATGCAATTGTACTGCAATTTAAATTTCATTTTTAGATGCATTGCACAAAATTTTAAGTTAAAAGCATGTGTTTTAGCAAGCTTTACAAAATAACTGCTTTGCCCTCAGTCCCTTCACTTAATGCCTGATACTGTATTAATAGCACAAATAGGCAGATAACTACAAATAAACTAAGCACGTTTCTCATTAAATGTCTAATGGTGTCAACAACCCGTTGCCATAAAGGCAAGTCCGGTAAAATATGCAAAGCACTTAAGAGCCACCACAGAAACACAATGTTCTCCATGGTGAATCCTCCCTGCACGTGGTGCCGGCTGAGCCATCGTGTTAATAACGCGAAGTATCCTAAATACTGTTCCGGGAAAGGCGTTCACCGCACTGATGTGCAATTTTTTTCTGTTTGTGATCTGAGATTGTGATCATTCTGATTTTGAATAAGTATTAAAGGCATTTTTTTGGTTTTCGTGATTCGTTGTCGGATTGCAACCGATCGCATTAAGGCCGGTAGTGGTGTTCCTACACTGTTCCTGGTTAATGTAGGTCAAAGCAGTGACGGAAGGGTGTCCTCCGTTGAACCCGCGGTATTAATCCACATCGCAGTCCTGCAGATGGCGCGCACAGTCAACTGAGAGTGCCCTGGGTGCTCACCGCGGTGCTCGCACAACAATATCCGTAAGGAGCCTACCCAGCTTCCGAGATGGCGATTGTCTGAAGCAGCACCTCTGTCTCTCCTGTACAGCTGGAGGGTTTTGCACGCAAAGTTCAAGAGTACAGCTTTGCTTAAAGAGAGTTTTTATTTATTTATTTATTCGTTTGAACATCCCTCTTTCACCCAGCAGCTCAGCTCGGGACGCAGGACGGTTTGTCACATGGGGCTAACCTTAGTTGACCTCTTTGTCAAGTAAAAAGCTTGTCTTTCAAGAAGCAGGGAAGCTTACACTGAACACTCCGTCCACTGCACACCCTAATTACACACATACATATTTTATTTAAAGTATCTGTTATACACTACCTTCTACGTGGTTCATTATTCCGATGTGAACTACAGACAAGAGTGTGCGCACACACGCACACCTGTCACTGTCTAGACAGGGAGGGGGGCATTAAGGCGGTGGGTGCGGGGAGGTTGGGGGTGGGGTGGGGGGGGGGGATCCCACATGACCCATTACTGCTTTTTTTTCTAAGGCAGACAGAATATATCTCAAGGCACTGGATAATGACAAAAAAATCAACAACAACAAAAGGGGAAAAGCAGCGGCTCAACCAAATCTGATTGGCCGGCTGAACCGACACCGTTTTTTCCCCCTGCTCGCAAACCCGAGGTCAGCTCGGGACGTTAAAAAATAAATAAATGAGAAAATAGAAATGCGTAGAAAGTAGAAGACACGGCAGACAATCTAGCTTGTTGGCGCTGAAAGTGAGCGACGGCGCCGGCGTCCAATGGGAGGCGTCGGCGCAGCTGGCTCACGGTACAGGCAGAGGCGGCGTCCAATCAGAAGTTCAGACGCGTGATGGACGTGTAACCGACAATTCCCCCTGTCCTTCTTCATCCCAAAGTGGGGGATTGATTTCGGAGTTCATTCACATTTGCGAGCGCAGAGATTTTAAAACTGTTGGCGCTGAAAGCCACGTAATAAAAATGAGTGAATTACATAAAAAAAAGAAGAAGAAGAAGTGGGGGGATTTATGGGTTCAGGAAGAGATTCGCCTGCTTTTTATCGTCACTGCGAGCCTGTTTAACCCTCATCCTTTTACAGGCACCGCTCACTTTCACAGCCCGACTTCCACTTATATAAACTGCCGTGCTGCTGCTTAGGCAGTGGCAAATGAGTAGGTTGAGCGCTATTAGCCCGCTACAACTACTATTACTACAACTCCTACCACTTCCAGAGAGCCATAATGGAGCCGGTTTGACCGTCCCACCGCGCTCCCTGCGATTGGGGCGCAATAATGTTGACGGATTTCTGATCCAACCCAAGACAGTGCACTGTTCTTCCAATAGCAGCTTTAAGTGAAAAGGCGTGCCTGCCCGTTCACTCCCCCCTCCCTCCTCCTCCACCACCACCACCACCACCCCTCAAAGTACTCGATGTATAGTTAAAAAATGGGAGGGCACACTTGAACCGAGCTGCTCTATGAAGGTAGGCTGCAGCGTGTGTTTATTGATGAGATGAAAAGAAGATGGAAGTGAGAAATGAAACAAAGTAAGGGAACATATTAAAAGAAGAAGGAAAAAAAAGACATCAACTCAGCGCGCTTCGTCAGGGGGGGGAACGCCGTGGAAACGCTGTCGCCACTTTTTTTTTCTTCTTGTGAACGAGCTTCGAAGTGCAGGTAAGAAATTGAGAGAAAAGTAGGAAAAGGGATGGGTCTTTACAACATCTCTGCCGCTATTATTAGAGAGAGAGGGAGCGGGAGAGAGAGAAGGGGGGGAATACAAGGAATTTCCTCTATCGGGGATTAAAACATGCTCGCTGACTTTCGGGTGAAATGCATGAAAATGCCACTCACTTCCCATGTAGTTGTGGCTGGCTTTACCAGCCCCCCCAGAAATCTCCGCAAACATTGGAAACTTCATTCTTTGGAGGGTCACGAACGTTCAATAAACGTGATGCCAGCGTCCGAAATGTAGCCTAATGAAACGAGCCCCTTGCGTTAGATTAGAGGAGGAAGGGGTGGTGGTGGTAGGGTAGGTAGGTAGGTAGGGGTGAGGGTATTCAGTTTTGGCTGCCAGGGGGTTTTGTTGTCCATCTATATTCGACTACCAAAAAACGCGCTGCCCTGGCGTGACGCAAGTTTGCCATCTGTCATTATTCTGACTGTGCCCCCTTTACTTTTAGATTTACCCGTGAGCCGGACAGTGGAGAGGTGGTGGTGGTTGTGGTGGGGGGGACACTTGAGAACAATACTACTCCGGTCAAAGTGTGTTCACAGGTCTGTTTCTCTCAATCAGCGAAAGCCTGAGCGATGCTCGCGGGCTGCCTGCTCACATTTTACACACTGTGAGCCCGGAACAACTGTGGCAGGCGACGTGCGCATTTGGCTTTTAGGTCAGTTATTTGAGTCAGAGGAAACACGTTTCCTTATTGCATTTTTTTCCTTCTTCTTCTCCTTCCTACCGCTCTTATATACTCTCACTAGAAAACTGTCTTAAACGCATTTCAGTTTGTTAAACTTACCGGGAGAGGTGGGTTTTTTTTTTTTTTTTTTTTTTTTGGCTTTTTTTGTGCACGCCTGAAATCTATCCTTGGAGCGAAGCGGCTCACACTGAGGCAGATGTCTAGCCTACATTTTTTTGTGAATTAATATCATTACGCCGTTGCATTTATGAGATGGGGTTACGTTCAGATGTGCTCAGCAGGCGAGGGGAGGCTGGCTAATATTGTGTCTGTAGGTAAAGCAATACTGCAGGTCCAGTTTCTGGGATAAATAAGAACTGGATCTGGTGGGACTCTTTTGGTCTGGATTTTGGTGCCATGTTTCTCCCAAAAATAAAAGCTCACTTTAAACTGTCGCAATCGCTCCCTCCCCCCCGTTTTAAATTCATACCCTACAGTAGATTAAAAAAAATGTTTACCATGTGAGGCTGGCCTAGATACGAAGCCATGCTCTGGTGTAATTAAAGTTGCAAGAGAGGCTCTCTGTGTTCCTTTTGAGACATTTTGTTGCAAAATATTAATGGGCAACTCGTGATTCCTTCGCTCTTCCTTGTTACATGGCAGCACAGCGGCGCTTCGCCTCTTGATTAAAGTCAAAATATGTGTATTGTTTGCGCAATTTTAAAAAAAATATATATAGATAGATGCGTGCATATGTGTGTATATAGATTAATATACGCGGATGAATTTACTGAAAGGGCCACAGAGAGTTCATCCCGAGCAACATGTCAGTCCTCTCTCCGTGCTCGATCGCGAGCGTGCACGCGCGCGTGTGTGACTGGGAGATGGACAGGGGCAGAGAGCGTGCGTGTATGCGTGCGTGTGTGTGCGTGCATGCGTGTGTGTGTGTGGCAAACAGATGTTGTCCCAAAGCGCTCGGCTTTGTCAGATAAAGAGAGTAATACGGCGTGTCCTTGTGTCTAACGCGAGCGCCGCTGATAGGTTTCTATAATACAGCACGTTCCGTGTCTGATTAATAGCCACACACCCGGCTGGAGCCCGGGAGTTGTTCCCAGGTATAAAGCTTTGCGTCAACGCATTAGTCATGTCACAGGTTGGTGTTGGTTTGGTCAGTGAATAGCCCCAAACAAGAGACCGGTCCCGGGTTTGACAGGCACGAGAGAAACGCCGCGTCTACGTCCTTAAAGCGCAGACTCGATCTGTGGATGTGCACCTGTGTGTGTGTGTGTGTGTGTCAGAGCGTGTGTAGGTTTTTTTCTTTCTTTCTCTCTTCCTTTTTTTTTTTTTTTTTTTTTTACGATTCTGCGTTTGCCTCTGTTTTTTTTTTTTTTTTTTTTTCACTTTTGTTGTGATCACTTCCTCCTGCCCGCCTTCATTCAGAATATGCCTCCACAACGTAAATGACTTGCTTGTCTATAGGCTCGGTTACGTAATTGGTGGCAGCACTGGATCGTTTGTTTTCTGAATGGACACATTTGGAAAACACGGAGCTGAGCGTGCAGCATGTTTGTAGGAGAAATGCAACATTTCCTTCACCCCCTCCACACACCCACCCACCCCACCCTCCTCCCCTCTCCTTGATGTGAGACTTCAGCCAGGCATAATTGCAATTCTGTCCCATGAATTAGAGCACGCTGATTTGACAGGTTGCATGTGGGTGAGGAAATAATGAGAAAGTAAAAATTATATTGTCACAATGTGTACACTGAATTGAACGCCCTTCATCTGAAAAGAAACTCAAAAATTATAGTACCCCCCCCCCCACAAAAAAGGCGTAGCACCTGCATTTGTGGACATTTTATTGTTTTGATGAATTGGAGGGTACTTGTCTTGGCTGTAAGTGAGCTCTCGCCATGGCTTGATGTCAAAAACTCTTGTTTTATCACCACAGAGGTGTACAGGAGCTGCTGAGCGAGGGTAAGCCATTATGTGCTTTGGGAGTGTTTGTAGTCCGTGGATCAGGTGCCCGGTTTCATCTCAGTTAAGTCAGGAACGGGTATTTACATGTATAAATTCCACACACATTAATATTCACAGGGTTTGAGCCATCGCCATTTGCCCACTTTCTGTGTCACGGCTCAAACCCACCCATGACTAATGAATATTTAAGAGTACGTCTGCACATCAAGGAAAGTGGTTATTGTGTGAGGAAACCCAGCAGATAAACTGTCCACCTATACTCACATGGAAGAAAGAGGCTGTGTGTGAGTGTGTGTGTGTGTGGAAGGGGTGGGGGGTGATCAGTTAATCCACATGCGGCAATCAATCCCAATTTTCTTTTGGCTTCAGCATCCTTCACTCGTCCGCTGTAGCTTGTCACCGTCTCTTCACATTTGCCAGTTTATTATTATTGACCAGAAAACTGGCGCAATGTGTGCCCAGCATTCAGTTTTGAAGTGTTTTTGACTGATTTAGTCACGCTTTCACACATTTTCTCCCACCTGATTATTTGGGTTTACTCAAGTGAAAATGTGTAAGGGTACCATGCTGTACTAATGTAATAAGTGCTTCTTTGTAAGACACATATAACCAGGAAAAAAAAAACAATCATCTTGTACTGTACATGGACGCAGATGGTAGGTCAGATTTCCAAAAAATAAAAAATAAAAAAAGAAATAAGTGAAATAAGGCACTGATGCCCAAAAAGACAAGATAGAGACATCTTTCTGAAGCCTCCGCAATGCTTCATTGGTTGTTGGTATTCCCACGCCATTCAGCTATCTTCACCAGGCTGTTACCAGGTAAGCGTGGTGGTCCCGAACTTACATGATTATATTTATAAATATTTGAAAGGATCATATTGTTGCAGTGCAGTTGCCCTGAAATGTTTTTTTTTTGGCCTTGGGAGCTACACTATGTAGTGAAACGGACTGGAGAGGTGTGGGAGGGCGTGTAGCGCTGGTCATGAGAGGAATTCACCTCGCTCGTTCTGCCATGTGTACTCTGTATTTATAATTTTATTTTGGAAAGTCTACATTTGGCTGAAAATTCTGGCATGTGCTGGCAATACAACGGCAAAGAAACGAACCAAATAAAATTTCTCCTCGCGGTAATGGCGAGCCTTTGCAGATGAAGTAAAATCAATACTGTAATTTAAACTAAAATTTCAAGTCAGGTCTTTACCATCGTATGACAGCAGACTTGCACTTGAGTCCATTGTGGCACTTTGTCTGGCTCAGTTGAACATATTTGGCAGCCATTTTGGGAATGCAGCAGAGATCCATCGATATAACAAGCCACTTTGTGGATTGCATCCAGAATGTCACAGTGCTTGTTAACTGCTTGGCCTTTTTGTCTCAGGCAGAGTTTATCTTTTCCCAGCTTTTTATTTTTTTTTCCCCTCCCTGTATGATACTCGTTAGATGAATATTCCCCCCTTTGGAGTAAGGCTCATCTTTGATGTGATTGCCAACAGAGACTGTTTTCAGGTGCACATCTTAAAGTTAATAAGTCTTGTAATTAACTACAGAGTAGCCTTTAAGCCTTTAATAGACTTTAAGCTTCAGGATTTGGTTTTGTTTAAGAAGAACGAATAAAGTTTCTCACCTTATGTTTATTGGTAAGACTCCTGTTTTACAGCATTTGCAGCTGTAACGCAACATTTGAGTCCCTAGCTGCCATGGTAACCCCCAAAAAACTCAGGTGCCTCTAAAGTATCAGTGATTAAATTATTTTCCATTTCTATTTTCCTTGTATCCCTTGATCCTAGGAAAATATAATGATAGTTCTTCCTTGCTGGATCGTTGGATTACGCTTTGCAAACTAGAAATTGTTGGCAGGCTAGCTACCTCCTGGCTAACTGGCTTGGATCCTTCTACCCACAAATCACCCTTTCCACACATTACATGCTTCTCTTTATGTTACATTATTTTTATCCCTGAATATACAAATCAATCACAAAACCTATTGACAATCTGCACAGGCTGCCTTTGTCAGTAAGGAATGAATTTCCCCGTTAGCTGCATAATGCAACACAAAAACACTGTTACAGTGTGTTATGGGGATTTCCTTCCAGCTATAAAGCAAGGATTGAACACAAAATCACTTGTTTAAAGGGAGGAAAATTGTATTTTGTTATTGAAGATGTGGAGAAGAAAGCATAAAAAATATTTGGAATCAACTGAGAGGCTTTTATTTATTTATGTATTTTTTAAAAAGAAACCCAATCAGGGTATATTATCCATAAATAATATTTCAGGAATATTTACAGCTCCAGACTTTTTCTTCTCCTTCTTTTAAAATTCATTGAGTTGTTTTTTTGTCTTGTTTTTTTAATATGTGCCCTTTTAGTTCAGAACTTTTATTAAACCTTAACTGAACCTGGTGTGACTATAAGATCGTGCAGCATAAAAACTTTATGACGCGTTTTTCAGTTTTCAAAGGACTTTTGTTTTGGAATCTTCCCTCCCTGCAAGTATCACAGGAATGCGTAATGAAAGCACAAATTGAGCCTGAATAAGTATTTGCCAGTGTTACAGCCGGTCGTCAGTAAGCTTTTGTTTGGCTATAAAACTTTATAAAGTCTCATGAAACCCGCTTACTATCCTTACTTCCTGCATAGCTTCATAGTATATGGTTTTAGATTTGAATGTTTACTTTCTCCAAAATAAAGCAAAATCTAAAAGGAGCGTCCCACAGGGGAGAAACTCATCACACACTTGCCGTCGGATAAGAAGGTTTTATTTTAATGTTTACACATGAGCTTGGTACAGGACCAGAATTAATATTAGCCTGCTCACACGATAAGAAATATGTTTATTAGTCTTAAGATTTTTTTTTAAAATTTTGTCATTTAAAGTGCAATGCCAGCTGCTTTGTTTTTGCAGTTGCGGTCTCCTTGTGTCACATGTATACAGTATATACATTACAAACACGGTGGGTATGATCATGTGTTTCCATTACACTCTCTTGGTTCATGCAGTTGTTATCAAAGCTTTTATATTTGTGCTGCAGGAGCCAAATCTCATGTAAGAACTTGATCAGAAGTTATTTCACAACAATTTCACAACGGAAGAGTTTCTTTTTTTTTCTTCCTTTATTGAAGATGTTTAAACTTCTTTAGAACTCATTTTAATAACGTGTCTTAGAAACATTTATTTTGTCGGTCGCATGGAAGGAGCATTTAAACCTAATTAATGTTCTTTCTCTTTAAACACACAAGCAGGCCTAGGTATTCAACTGATGTGAAAAATGTATCCTGGATTCTAATAGCAAAGTTGTATGTTTGCCAAGGTGCATGTGTGTCCTCAGTTCACCCTGCTACCCATATGGTTTTCTACAAGTCATGGTGAGCTCACTGCCTAGCTGAAGGGGAGAGTATCTAAAGAGAGTATGAGAAAACTGCAAAGAGCAGTAGTGTCCTTTGTAAGTTTTTCAGCTTTTCACAATAAATATAAGCGCTGTAAGTTCCCGGCTTCATTCTTGGCATCGAGGAGACTTTTTAAGCCTCATTCCACTAAACTGTACTCACACCAGCCAAAATGTTAAGATTGTGCACACTCTCGCTCGAGGTACATTGGTATGCACTGTGCTTTGGGTAAACTAAGGGGGAATTATTTTATTTACACAATAGTATTTGTGTTGTGGTTTTATCAAATATTACGTTTGCTGAAACCTTAGAGTATTTTCACATAATCTAAAACTGTATTTTCTTTCTTTTTTTATTGAGTAAGTCATTAGTTGGTTTTTTTTTCTCGTCTTTTCTTTTTTTTAAATATAGCCTTAGGAAATCACTGTCAGGTATTTTTCTTATTGAAAGAAAATCTTTAACAAGGGAATTTTTCTCTTGCATTTTCATCTTAAAAAGGCATATCTGTTCTTATACCACCCATGTTATTTATTGCCCTGAATTGTATCTATATCAAGACACGTTTAGGTTTTGAAGAGTCTGAAAATAATAGTTAATTTGTCTAACAGCTTCTTGTTTTAATGAATAGTAAAGTATAGATTGTCTTTTTTTATTATTATTATTAGGACTGTTGGTTTAGGTGACAAGGAAAATGCATGCCTATCCTGTTCAGTGACAACCAGATGGCAAGGCAAATGTTCAGTTTTATCCGAGTTGCCAGGTTTGTTGACAATAAGTTTGACATTTATCAAGTGACCCAGTGGGATTGTTCTAGTGACGTTCGTAACACCTGCATTACATTTTTATTGTAGATGCAGTCCATGTGTCTCCATGAGATAGTTGGGCGGCTTGAAATCCAATGCAATGGTTGCTGGTTGTGGCAGCAGTGGGACGCTGCACGTGAAAACGTCCATACATGACCTCGTGGCAGCTGCTATGTAAACTCACTTTAAGCTCTTTTTAAATTTTTTTTTCTGTGAACAGATTAAACAACATGAATCCAATTTAGAGTCTTTCACTAGAGTGAGCTGTGCTGCTGGCTAGTGTCTAAACAATCATTCATTCACAAAGCATGTTTCTTATTCCCACTTCTCTTTAGGCTCACTTCCAACATGCATTTATAGGAAGGAAGGTCACACAAATAGACAAAGACACACATAGCTATTGTACGTACCCTGTTAACTTCACCTAACACAGTCACATGACCAGGAATAAAGGCATATGCATTCCTGAGCCTCTCCATCAAACCGTGGCACCACAAATGACTTAGAAGTGGCACATTTGTTACATGACCTGCCGAAAATACTCACAGGCCTGTGGCACGATTTTTATAGTAATATTACCAGAAACAGCTGATCAGCTTAGGTTACACTCTGGGGCTTATGAGCTATAGATTGTTAGCATCAACGATAATAATTCTGCTGCATTCAAAAGACCACACTGACCAACAATTCATGAGCATTAGCAAGGCCAAAGGGCCAGAGGATTATCATAAACGGAGCTGATATTATCGGCGCTTTGTGCTGAGGTGACCCTGTGGTCTCTCTGCTTTTTTTTTTTTTTTTGCATTGAAACAGATCAGAGAGGACAACCTGGGCTACACTAAAATGCACAAGGAACAATAGGAAGTGTAGCAATGGTGAACACGCAAATATCTTGTTGTGTTGACGGTGACACATTGCACAGCAACAAACAACGCAAGCCATGTAAGGTAATGGAAATTCGTTACAAAGCAAGTGCGGTTTGCTCTGTAATTACAAATTACAGCATTGTACAGCTCCACCAGTTGTTGTCTTTGGAAAACATAAGGAAGTCCAGTAAGAAACGCAACATTGTCAGCATCACTTAAACGCCTTTTAAATCAATTTCCCTACTTTAAATATGATCGATCTTGGAGAAGACTTCACTGCTAATGGCATTTTTTTTGTTTTTTTGGGCACCAACAAAGCAAACAGGAAATGGAAAGACCCGAAATTAATGAGCGTGTTAACAGCTAACACATCGGGTGGTAAAAATCTATTTAAAAAAAACAGCCAAACAGCTACCATCAGCTCATCTGACATCATTTTAAAAACATATAGTCATCCTCACGGTCACACAAGGACACAAGAAGTGGTTATGTATATGCAACCTCTGATATGCTATAGAACTTGTATAACCACACTAACTGGTGTTGCTCACATAGTTTTTCCTGATGTAATTGCTAGGAAAACAACAAGCACAAACAACAGACTTTCCAGGCAATGCATAGGCCCATTTTGAGATTAGACTGTCCAAAGGTTTGACACTAAATTGGACTGTGTTAGTAGAAGCCTTACATGTGATTCCCATGAAGCTCATAAGCTTTGTTTTGTCACATGTCCAAGTTTGCATATTTTTCTTTAAACTTCTCCATTTACTCCTTTGTTTCCTCCAAAAGGTGTATTTACTGAGTAAGAGGGTGTGGCTTACAGTGTTGGCAGTAGTTTCTTAAAACGTACTCATCATAAATGCCCGACAAGAGCTGATTTCCTCTTTACATGAATGATCTTATTGTCCTTATGCGAGCGCCGTTTCCACAAGGGACCGATGACTTATCTGTACTTTGAGTGTGCTGCTGTGAAATTTCAGTCAGCTCAAATGTCTAAATAACATCTAGAGATTAACACAAGGCCGAAAGAGTGGAAATCTTTAGTTTTTGGCCTTTCCCTGAGCGCTTGTGAAATTCTGTAGTTGGCTTGCTTAACAAGTTAATCTCGCAACACGCTATTGTATGGATGAAATTTCATAATGTGGTTAGATTGCCACCCCTTGATGGATTACCAGAAAACCTTACCTATGTGCCAATTTTTGTTTAAGTCATTAGCTCTAAATCACATTGCTCAGCCTGCAGACCAGTGGATCAGACCAGCGCTTGGTCAAAGCGTGTTTAGGGCACGGTTGTGGTCGGCAGTGTTTCAGTGCGTCAGCATTGCACTTTTAGATGGGTCATATGTCAAATGATCTGATGAGACATATATAATCATCTGTATTTACTACACAACAGCTTGCCAAACTAAAAATAAACTAAACACTGCTAACATCCATATGGCTTCAAATAAGGACAGCATGCGCCATTAAGTCTTCTGGATTTACCATCTTATTCACATAATGAGAAAAATCTGTGTTTGAAGACATCATATTGAAGATATCACCAGTTCACCTGAATAATGAGTCAGTTTTATTTCATCCCAATGCCATTTGTATTTTTGTTACCGTAGCTACAGGCTGAAGAAATATGTTGCATCATGAAACTATTTTTTCTTTTGCAATGACCATTTTTCTCTTTTTTTTCCTGCTAGCATGTTATCAGTTTTGTACCATGTCTTTTTTAAACGGCAAACATTGTGCTTGTGCTTGCCAGAGAGAGAGGGTAGGTTGCTGACCCTTGAAGCAAAAGCAGCTAGCGGAGCAGCTGACCTGCTTAAAGCACCCTTGTGCATTTGTGAAAGTTCAGCTCTGTGCTGGACCATCACCGCGCTGGCTCGTGCACCCTCGTGCAGCTGCTGTGAAACCTCATGGTACACAACTTCTGAAGTTGCTGACTATTCCACGCACGCACGGTCGAGTAGTGATTTAAAGTCACTGCTAGCAGTTAAATCATTAGTCAGGTTAACTTAAAGGTTTAAATTTTACAGAGCAAAGTGCCATTGTGGAGGCACTAACCATGACTGATGAAAGAAGGCTTTACTGTTTAACCACAGCACGTATGTGTGCTGTCTTTGAGAGGCAGGACACCTTGAAAGCGCTGCATGTGAAACCCGGCTTTACATAAAACTTATGCGAGCATCTTTTTTTCTGTTTTTCTGGCTCTAAATACAGATGAGACTGTGGTTTCATTCTGTTTGGCCTCGCTATAGTGACAAACATAGTGTACTCTTAACCCTAAACACATTCAGAGCCTGCTTTGTTCGTTATTGTGTTAGAGCTGCATGCTTCTTCACAAAGGTCCCGCACAGTCCCCTCGAAATTCAGCACAAACGCCTGCTTTTTCCCCCTTGTTTACATCTCAAGGATAGAAAGTCAGGAGATGCTTTATTTTCTTTGAAGATACAAAACTGTTCCTCATAGCTACACAGTCCAATTTTTGAGAATAGAAATATGAATAGAGGCATACACGCTGATATTTCTTGATGAGCTGAATGTATTAACTGCTCTTTATCATGATACACTAGTAATAGACAGAGAGGTCCTATATGAGCAGCTGTGTAGGTTCGTGAAGATCTCTTAATGGCCTGTGAGGTCCTTTTTTGGAGAGGCAAAATGTCCTTGACGTGTGTAGTAGCTGTAGAGAGGCAGTTGCATTGGACACTTGTGCCTAAATGATAACTCTTGAATTTAGCATTATCTGCTTCGGGGGTTAGAGGTGTTTTGGAGACTATCATATGAGTAGTCAGATGGTTCTTTATGGTCAAATGCTCATTAACAAAAGCAGAGCCATTTGCCAATTCTGAGATTTTTTTTCTTTTCTGTTCCATCACCAAAGTGACTGCCGTCTTTAATTTTAATGGCCGTAAGCCAGCAGTGGCTGTTTGTCCCCCTCCCACCTCCCCCACTCCCCACCCCATCCTCTTCATAAAATACAGTATGAACAAAAAAAATACTGATAGCACTAATTCACAAGTGTTTGTGTGGACTTTGTGTGAAAAAAAAAAGTATATTAGAAGTAGATTATCCTCCCATCTGTAAGTGTACAATGGATCTGCTATGGATAACGGGTGGCGGTGGGTGTGTTTTTGACAGAAAGTGACGAAGTTGAACAAGCTGTCCTGTCAAAAAATACTTTAACTGTCCTCCACTTGAATTGCAGTGTTTATTGTTATTTATGTGCTAGAGGAATTTATTTGAAAGCCGCACATCCTGTCACATTGAGTGGCTTTCTGTTGAGCTGAATATGTTAACACATTAATATGCTGCGCTACTGGAGACATTTCAGTGGAACTAAAGATTCGCGGCGTGATTAAATTAAGGGGACCGTAAAGAGTTAACAGTGGCTGCAGTTAGCGTATGATGCACACAAATGCATGAACAATACAGTCATTGAAGCAATTTCAACTGAAGAGAGGCTATAACATTATAGTGGTGTAATTACTTTACAATGCTTTGACCAAGAAGGAAGGAATCTGAGAAAGGAAAAGTGTTGTAAATTTAGATATTTTCATGTTTTGAAACCGTTCCTGGTCTTGAGTTTAAAATCGAAAGTACAGTTTTGAAGGAGGGATCTCTGGTACGCCTCCGTTTTGAGGTGAAATGGCAGTTCAAAGTTCAAAAGGCGTTTCATGTTTCATAATAATAGTTGCGTATCGAGTCTATTTTAAACACGCTATAATTATCAATGATTTGCACTCGAAATCATTCAAACTATTTCACCGGTTCTGACATGTCGCGCCGTACAGTTTCAGTCCAGGGAGAAGTAGAAATTGGAAGGAAAAAAAAAAAATGTTGTGTGAAAAATCTTGGCTCAACTTGTCAACAGTCTCCGTGTGCTTGTTGATGATTTTCAGTGACTGCAATAAAGCCAAATCAATTAAATCCTGAGACTGAGGATGTGGTTTTTCTGCAGCTTTTCTTGGAGTGTATGGGAGTTGGGCGCATTACTTACCTGTTAAGTGCTCAAAGGTAACGAGAGAAACGCAGCGCTCCAAATTGCTCCGATTTAATTAGCTGACACAGCTGTCGTTGGCCAGACTTTTTCATTTATTTCTTTTTTCAAAGCGTGCAGCGGCAAAATAGTACTGGCTAACGTTTGATTTTTAAGTTTGAGGCGTTAACTGATGACGCCGAGTTGCGTGTGCGCACCCATTTTGTCAAAGAAGTGAGCTGAACGCACTCTGTCTTTAACAAACGCGCCCCCTTCACTTACCTCACGAATATTGCTTCATTCCTCCCCACCCCAGTGTTCTGGCTACATATTTACATTGTGAACGGAATTACATTAGATCCCATATCCAAAACGTACTATTACAGCCTGATTTCTGGCAGTTTATATGCTAATGTGCTTGGATGATTGAAATTAATAATTACAACGTCGGACGGTGATTGTTAAGCAGCGGAGGTTTTAGACAGACTTACTGTTAATAAGGTGTAACACAAAAACACTCTCGATAAGTGCAGATCTGCATCACATCCATCAAGATGCTACGTGCGCGTGCATGGACATGAGCTTTTTCATCATGCCCCGCGGCCCTTTTGTCTCCACACTGAATCGTACCAAGGGCCTTGAATGTATGCTTGTAGTGTGTGTTGTAAGCAGTATTTGCATATTCAAGATGTACATTATTCAAATGGCTGATACTGCTCCTTTCATAACCATGCCTCTTATGTCTGTTCTCAACCCCATCCCCCATTCTCACCATTCTAACCCCCCTCACACCCACCCCAAAACCCTCACACCCCACCCCACCCCACCTTGATTAACTAATGTCCAATTCGGTGCAGCGTGTTCCACGAGCTCGCCTCCTCACGCAGTCAGCTGATTAACCTGGAGCCTGC
This sequence comes from Simochromis diagramma, assembly GCF_900408965.1. Classification (NCBI taxonomy): domain Eukaryota; kingdom Metazoa; phylum Chordata; class Actinopteri; order Cichliformes; family Cichlidae; genus Simochromis; species Simochromis diagramma. Next base: position 2,179,223 of record NW_024386883.1, read on the forward strand.
CCGGTGAAGTTGCAACCCTCGTCTTCCCGTCTTAATTCCTCCTTTTTTTTCCCTTTTTTTTTTTTAATGCCCCCTTCTTCCTCCTCCTCCTCCACCCCTCCCTAGTCTTTGTTGTGGCGGCAGCAGCAGAGCATGCGTTGCATTGGCGGTCTGAAGCATTGTGTCTGATTTCCAGCAGACAAACTGACCTCTGGGGATTTATTGACAGCAAACTCCACAGAGGCAGACACAGAGCTGGGGGCATGGAGGCAGCCAGAGAGTGGGGGGGGCGGAGGGTGTTGGGGAAGGTTTGTAAGGAGGGAGGAGGGAGGAAGAAGAGTGGGGGCATAGACGGATGGAGAGATAGACGGGTAGGAAGGGAAGACGGGGAGAGGTTCAACGTGATGAAACAGGAAACAGGTAGAGGCGCAGAAAGAAAGAAACCAATATGGGGGAGGTGGGGTACGAATGCTGAATTTAGTTTGATTTAAATTTTTTTCCTCCCCATGGAGTATTAGCAAGTGAAAGAAAATGGCCGCCTCCTACAAGGATCTAATTAATTTTGAAGGATCATCAGCCCCTTTAGTCCAAGGCAGGGTACAGGAGGGAGGGAGGGAGACAGACCCCTGGGCTGATTAGAATTCACTGCAGGTAGGCGCTGGCTGCTGCTCACCCACTGTGTCACGGCTAAAATGGAATCACTGTTGTGAGTGGCAGTCTGGGCAACTGAAGCCCGCTTCCCTTGGCCTACTCCTTTGTTGCCAGCGTTCACCTCAGTTTCCCCATTAGGCAGGTGGATTTACATGTCTGGACTGGTAGAAGCAACATATATGTGCGCATTGTCGAGCAGTAGCCACAAAACCCAACCATGGCACCTGGATAGCATTTGCATGTCAAGCTAACCCCAGCAGGAAAAAGGAAAAAAGTCAAATATTTGACATAATAATGGATAAAGAAATTTGACATGTGGGTGTGCGGTCTAGTTAAAAACAATGGTCTCGCTATTGTTTTTTAGGTGGTACAATATGTATATATATATATATATATATATATATATATATATATATATATGTATGTATGAGGGGGTTTCCTTTGACTTTGTCAGTCAGGATTATTTAAGGAGGGTTTCATTCACACGCAACAGGTCGCAGTTATACATAGTTTCTAACTTAGCAGCTACGCCAGCGCTCAGTTTAGACTTATATAAATATATATATTTATAGTAAACCATCTGTATGTGTTATTTTAGGTCACTCACATAACTTTATAGTGAATAGAAAATGGCTAAAGTTATATCTCATATGTAGGAGGTTCATTTTATAATAATTTTTTTTTTATCCAAATCAAAACTGAAAAACAACCAACTGTTTGCGTTTGGTTGAAAGCATGATCCATCTGAGTATTGTGTGATCACCATCTGCTCCTAAACATGCTATTACATGCCTATATCTAATCATCAAATTTGTAAGTTGTTACGAACATGTCTGAAAAACAAGCACTGAGCGTCCCACAGAGTGCGGCGCTCCTCGCAGGGAGGCCCGAGACCCAAGCAGTCCGTCAACTCAGCCATTTCTACTCAGTTACACTTTAACTGTACTTTTTCCGCCCAGATTTTCTGCTTCAGCGTGCTCAATTATAACGACAATGATCATCTTCGGGCCACATTTACACATTAACGCGTGTCTGTTACCTTGGCATAGAAGAGCAGAACCGAATGCAGCCAATGATCCTTCCACACGAGTGTGTAAGGAAAAAAAAAAAAAAAAAAGGGAGGTCACTGCTTAAAATCTCATAGCTTCTGTAGGCAGGCTTTACTTCAGTGTCTCAAAGTAGGTGTGCTGTTGGAAAGTACTCGAGAGCCGTAAAAGAATAATTTGCTCCAACATTAATGCGCAGGTCTGGTCAAATCCTGGCCCCGTTCTGTTCATTCAGCAGCACAGAGTAGTTAGTGGCGTTTTACAGAGCACTTCATGTTCCTGTTGTAGCAAGCGTGGCTGCTGCTGAACGTCTTTTACAAAAGAAAAAAAAATTGAGTGTCAGAAATATCATCCACCCTCAAATTAATGATAAATATTCACATCCAAACATGCCGTGAAAATTTCCAGGTACTTTAAAAGCTTCACTGGTTGCATTACCTGATGGCACTTTGGAACAATGTGGGTCTAATTTGTTTGGTGGAAGCATTTTTTCACCGATTCAATGCATTTTTTAAACCCCCCTTTTCCAGTTTCCCTGCTCTTGAACGATAGCACGAGTGTGCGACTTGAGTCTGATGAGTTTTATGTGATTTTTTTTTTGTCTTCTTTTTTGGGGTCAAACATTTGCATACTAAATGTGTTTGTACAGTGTGAGAGCAGTTGTGTCAGACTTCCTTAGCATCACCAAAGCAGCTCATCACATGCTTAATGTTGTTGAATGCCTTTCTTGTGTTTTCAATGAAAGCCTTGTGTGTTTAATATTTGACTCTTTTCTATTATTACAGCTGAAAACGTTGCTTTACATCTGTGTGAGACATTGTGCCGTTTCATTTGTGGATTTGAAAATGACAAGGGGAACAGATACGCACACGCGCGCACACACACACACACACACACGGATGGTGAATATGACTGAGACCTTTTCCAAAATATTCAAACAAAAACAAAGCTCCTTACGAAAAAAAGTAGATCATTTTTTTCTTTGGAAGGGTGTGGTTTTATTGCCCAAAAGCTCAGGCAACTGTGTGCGTGGGTGTGTGTGTGTGTGTGTGTGTGTGCGGGGGGGGGGAGCCAATACCAAAATTATTTTCAACCTTGATTTGTAGTTTTCAGTCATGTGAACTCACCGACGTCCATTCATCTTGCTTTTTAAAAACTCTTCACACATCTGTTGCAGCAGACACTCCTGCTAATGTGGCTCCTGGTTCATTAAGGGAGTGGCAGTATCGACGAGGCTGTATGTGGCATTAAGATTTGTCTTTGTCTTTTTCCCTCTCTCTCACTCTCACTCTCTCTCCCTCTGTCTCCCCCCCCCCCCCCTCCAAACACTGTGGCAGAGCAACACATGATTTGGACAGAGAGGACTGACAGCCTTGCCTAGCACCAGGCCTCTGATCAGCCATCTCCACCAGCAAACTGAAGCTTGACCCGCACTTCATCACCAGCCACACAAGCATCTTCGTAACAAAACGTCATCTAACTGTGAGTACTATACTCCTTTCATTTTTTTAAAATAACGTATTCTTCCTTAACGTTTCATTCACTGAGCTGGGAATTAGCACTAAAGGGTTGTGTTGACACTTTTGTACTGCCTCTTGCAGTAATTTTTACCTAAATTCAACTTCACTGGTTAAATCAAAATCTAGTTTTTATCATTTGACCCCCCAACATTAATTTTACTTCTACTCGCTATATAATAACATTTTAAATTATAAAGTGTTTCTTCAAACGTTCCCCTGTGTATTCAGCAGTAATTTGTTCGATTCTGCCTCATATTTTCATTAGCACTATTTTTTAAATAAATTAATTCACTGACAGATGAAGTGTAAAAACCAAAAAAAAAATCAGTATAATATTCCACTTGGTTTTGAAGGGCAATTTTCTTGGTTTCAGTACAAGTTGTGTTTAATGATCCTTCAAATAAGGTCAGCAGCTGTACTTTAAAGCAGAAATTATACTTAAGTATGTTTCTGTGCTAAATAAATACATTTTTAAAGCAGTTGTAGAACAAAACAGACAATTCGTACACTTACTACCTTTCTCATTTTTATTCCTTCAGCTGAGGACATGGAAGAAAAGCACTTTCATTTATCTCTCACACTGATCAGCCGGGTCACGTTTTAGCGGATCCCTAGGATAGTTAGGAAGCGCCATCACAGTGAACACATGGCTAACAAAAGAGGCCTGTTTGTCCTTTAAGCCCAGTGCACCACCTAATGGTGTTCGGAGGAATTTCAGAAATACACACTGATAGGAACTTGGAGTAATTAGATGGGAACCATCTTAATTGTCCTTCAGTTTGGCGATGTGGAAGAAAAATGTAGCTTAGAAGCTGGAATTACTGGATTTTCTCCTAATACTATGAGACTGAACTGAAAGACCCCCCCCCCTCAGAATGAACACATTTGTCTTATTGTTTTAGACATTCTCCAAAGAATTGTATTATTTTTATTATTTATAACAGGCAGTTGTATTGAATTCGTATTCAAACTGATTGCTGTGTCATGGTTGACGACATTTTTACACACAGTTTAGAAAGGCAATTTCCTTGAATGGATAAAGAGCTTCTTATCATATTGCCTTTGGTCATAACTGTTGTATTCTATTGTGCACGATTTTATTAATCCTAATTTATCAGCGACGCTGGGAACAATGACGATGTTTTGTTGTTACATGTGGGAAAAAAAAGTGCCGGGACTTTTAGTGTTGTGTTCAGTCAGGCATGTTGCTTCCTGCTTGCAGGTGACATCAGTTGCAAGGGGATGACCGAGCGCATTCATAACATCAATCTCCACAACTTCAGCAATTCTGTACTTGAGACCCTCAATGAGCAGCGCAACCGTGGGCACTTCTGTGACGTGACTGTTCGGATCCATGGAAGTATGCTGCGAGCTCACCGGTGCGTGCTGGCTGCTGGAAGCCCCTTCTTTCAGGACAAGCTGCTCTTGGGCTACAGCGACATTGAGATCCCTTCTGTGGTCTCGGTACAATCCATCCAAAAGCTGATAGACTTTATGTACAGTGGGATTCTGCGAGTGTCTCAATCAGAGGCTCTGCAGATCCTCACTGCTGCCAGCATCCTTCAGATTAAGACCGTCATTGATGAGTGCACACGGATCGTGTCCCAGAACGTGGGCCTGGCTGGTCCAGGGGGGTTCCCTGTTATACCGGGAGATTCTGGTCAGGAAACACCCCGCGGCACTCCAGAGTCTGGCACCTCTGGGCCCAGCAGTGACGCAGAGTCAGGTTATATGCAAGCAACATCACAGCAAAATGTGGATCGTGCATACACATCTCTGTACTCCTACCCTGGCCTGTCTCTGCAGAACGGCACCCGCGAGCGCTCCCTTTACATTAACCCTCTGTCGACGAATTACGATCCGAATCTTAGCACTCAGAAGGACCAGCAATCTCAAGATCCGCCCTGGATGAACCGCATCCAGGAAAGATCTCAGCAGGTTGATCGCTTCATCTCCACAGCTGAGTCCACTCACTGCCGCAAGCAACCACGACCGGTACGCATACAAACAGGAGGCGTGAAAGTAAAGCAGGAAGAGGATGATGAGTACAGCTGCTATGAAACTATGGGGGACTGCCAGGACGACACTGACCAGATTGAGGGTGTAGAGAGTGAATCCAAGGTTGAAAGTTTTGACTCAGGGGTGAGCTCCTCCATTAGTACTGAGCCAGATACAATGGAGCAGCAGCCATACCTGACTGGCTTTAGCCGAGACGGTGGCGGGGAAGGAGTTCCAGTGCAGATAGAGGTCAATGACTCGTCCCCAGAGCAAGTGCAAAAGACAGAGGACGGGGACACATCCCACAGCACTAGTGATAGTAGCATGATGCATACCCTGCAAAACTCAGTCAAACTCAGCCCTTTGTCCCAGTACATGCGCCAGCCAGACACCAGCAATCTAAGGATGCCGCTCACCGTGACCAGCAATTCCCAAGTGATGGGCACTGCTGGAAGCACCTTCCTGCCCACACTCTTTCCTACACAGCCGGCTAGAGACCACAAGCCTTTCCTTTACCTTCCTGGCCAGCAGCAACCCCAGTTTGTGGCAGTGCCTCCCCCTGCAATGCCATCATTCCCCAACCCTATTTCGGTACCGCAATCGCCAGCTCAGCAGCAACAGGCTGCAGGAGGAATTGGTCAGGGGGAAAAGAAGCCCTATGAATGCACTCTCTGCAGTAAAACCTTTACTGCCAAACAGAACTACGTCAAACACATGTTTGTCCATACTGGTAAGCGAAAAATATTTTTAATCAGTTGAATTTTCTTAGTTAAGCAATAATGATTCATCACTTCTCTAGGTAATGCCTCTGCTTGTGAATGCTGAAAGCTTTTCGGTTCGCCACAGTCTTTTTCATCTCAAATTCATTCTGATTACGATGTTTCGTGACAGTACCCGAGCTCGCTAATCATAAACTATTCAGACCAATTTTGTTAGTGCAGGAGCAATATGCCAATGCGGAAGAGCTGGAAAAATCCAAGGTTACCACACATGTGAGGTTGTAGTTTGTTCACACTGGGGAAACAACCAAATGAATACTGTACATATTGATATCTGATTTCCTGTCTTCGGTTTTCTGCAAAACATGTGGGTGTCATAGAAATGACTGTTTGAATGTAGGAGCAAGTGTAGGTCAAGTTTAGATTAAAGCAGAAAAACGAGATCTCGACCATAAAAAGTGAAGTTTTAGGTATTTGCAAAGTTACTCTTTAGAAAGTTCATCTTTACTATTTACATACAGTATAAATCAGTATGTAGATTTATGAGAGGCACTGTTGCACAAAGATAGTTGCCAAGTTCTAGCGTTGCACTGCACTGTGGATTGTAGTTCCAGTGTAAAGCTGAGGCCTGTTGACACGTGTCTGTCATCTTATTGCTTCCAGCATAATAAATAATAAACCAGTACCCATCCTAGCAATTGAACTAAATTACTAACTGATGAAAAAACAGCCCAAATCGCATTCGTTAGGTCACGGTTGACTATTATCTTTGCCATCATTTCTGTTTAACTTGCAATGCCAGCAGAGTGCTCGTGCAGCACATCGTTTCACTGTGGACCGCTTTCCTCCAGCACTTAGAACCTTATCAATCACATGCTGTAGAAATCATCATCACAGAAAGAAAGAATAAAATATCGTATATAATTAGATGATCTTGTTAAAATTGCGTACTCAAATAGCCATTATTATTCATTACAATCCATCGCTTGGCCAGAACCACTTGTCATATGAAAGCTATTTGAAACTAAATTTCCTGTTTTACTCGCATAATTGTGAGCAGCAGAGTGATGACAGATTGAGAAGGAAAATAAATCAGCGATCGATTAATCCCCCTGGACTAGATCTGAACAAGTCGTGGCTGCCGATGATGGATCGCCTTTGTTAATCTCGTAAAAATTATATTTTTCAGAATCCACAAGGATGCCAGCGTGATTTAGTATAACATGCCGCTGCTGTCCATATGAGAATACATCTAACGCATACACAAGATAACATCTTTTGTTTGTTTATTAAGCAGGAGTTACAAAGTACCCCAGAAAATGTAATATATCACATCTTCACAGGGCACATTGACGCGGCGCACTCAAAATAGCTAAAAAGATAATGATAACACGTGCAGCAGAGGTAGTGTGTCATTTTTCTGCAATCAAAAACCTGTCAGAGACATAGAGAATGCTTTTCAGCGGTATGAATCACTGTACTGCGAGTACACCGCCCCCCGGGCAACACAGTAAAATACCTGTTATGTATGTGCTGCTCATGTGTTGTGACCCTGAAACCTGACCTCTGCAAGGGCCTGGGTCGGGTCAAGTGGAAACAAACAAAAAAAGACAAAGCAAAAGCAGAATTTATTAGCTTCGTTAAATGAAAGCAGGTGGCAACACATTCATTCATTCGGCGCAGCAGAAAAGCAGTCGATACACAGAACTTCATTAACTTGCGTGGTACAACTTGTGTTATCAGTCTCCTTCTCCGCCTGTTCATTTTACGTTATTATTGATATGTTAATATTTTACAGCCCATAATGTCAGCAGAGACAATTATGGAAAATGATCTTAACGTCGCGACAAAGTGGCAGAAATGCCAAATAGATGCATAAAATATTGCTTTCGCAGTCCTGACATTTTAGCCCCACTTTTCTGCGCCGTCATTACAGCGTTATTACATTTTTGTAAAATACTTCAAATGTATCGTTTTCTCGCTTTTTGTGTTTTTTTTTTTTTTTAAATTTTGCGCATGTTGTATCAGAGCAACTGTGACGAAACCTAAACCTTTCCCACGGCGCTGTAGCGTGCAGCGCAACGTGAAAGCAGCATCACAATACAGCAAACGCAGGTTTAAATAATTCTAGCCAGAGGTGTGTTCCTGTACTGGAAAAGTAACCCCTGTGGCTTTGGGCGTCTGATGTTGCTGTACAAGTTGAAGTCAGCTGATCCTGCCATGTTTTTTTTTTCTATGTAGGGCTTAAGAGTCAGCTGGCTGTGTTTCAGGAGCGTTTAGCGTCAAAATTTGCCTTGATTCAATTTCCAACTACTAATTTGGTCCAATTTTTTTGTAATTAATAAATCAGACACGTGCCTTCGTAATGGCTGATTTACCCACAGCAGCGTGCGCACCCTGAAATCTTTCATTAAAAATGACCGCGCCACACAGATCTCAGTGAATGTCCCTATCGAGGTGGATGTTTATGTGATAAACAGATGGAGCTAAATTAACCTCAGAGAAAGAAACCAGAGAAAGGGTGAGAAGGGTTAGAGTTACAAGAATTTTCCCTTGAATAAATGTTTCTTTCACCGTTCAGTAATTGCACGTCCGCCTAGTCTGGAGATACATTATGAGATTTTAATCATTTAAAATGTTTAGTAGTGATTTTTTGACACCCATCTTGTCCATATTCCTAACCTAATCCACAACTTTCTTCCCCCTTTTTTCCCCCACCCTCCTTAATGCTTTTGTCTTTCATGCACATCCAGGTGAGAAGCCTCATCAATGCAGCATCTGCTGGCGCTCTTTCTCCCTGAAGGATTACTTAATAAAACATATGGTGACACACACGGGGGTGCGGGCCTACCAGTGCAGCATCTGCAACAAGCGCTTCACCCAGAAGAGCTCTCTCAACGTCCACATGCGGCTGCACCGTGGAGAGAAGTCCTATGAGTGCTACATCTGCAAGAAGAAGTTCTCACACAAGACCCTGCTGGAGAGGCACATGGCCCTGCACAGCACAGCCAGCGCCATCACTGGGCTGTCAGGGAGTGCAGTTACCCCGGGTCCCGTCTCCATTCCCATGCCTATGGCCGTCCCTGAGCCCGGAGCTGGAGTGGTTGCCCTCGCCATGCCAGTAAGTGGAGGTGCTGGAGTAGGGGCTGGGGTTGGAACAGGAGTGGGTGTAGCTGCAGAAGCGAGCTGCCAAGAAGGGACCACCTACGTATGCTCCGTCTGCCCTGCCAAGTTTGACCAAATGGAGCACTTCAATGACCACATGCGAATGCATGTCTCCGATGGATAAGTACAACTAGATAAACTTCTTTCAAAAAGAATGACAAATAAAATGGCACTAGATTTTCCTTTTCTTATTTTGAGGTATGAAGAGTAATGAGTATAGACACTGGCACATTAAGTTTCCCAAAAAAAAAAAAGATTTTTTTTTTCTGTTATTCTAAAAGAAAAAAAAAGATGGTGGCCTTAAGGCTTAGTAGTTTGATATTGATCTACTGGATGGATCCTAACTACAGGCCTCTAAATGTATGCTTTCCTAAAATACTGATTTATGTGTTGAACACTACCGAAAGGCCTACGAAAGAAACACATACACACAAACACACCTTTTGTGTCGACATGTCTGAATGAATATACCTGTTTGAACGTTCGTGCATTTGCATGTGTCTGTCTGTTTATCCAAGTGTGTGCGTGCGTGTGTGTGCGTTACCGTGTACGTGTGTGTGTGCGCGTGTGTGTGTGTGTGTGTGTATGTGTGTGTGTGTGTGTACATTGCCATGAAATATCTATCATGGCAGTTGTGAACCCATATTGACCAGTTTGGAAACTTTAGATGTCCAAGCTTACTGTGGTATAATTTACAACAACAATAATAAGAAAAAAAAAAAACACCTGGGGTTGGGCTACATATTCCCTCTAAAAATACTGATGGTCACAAGATTGCCTTCTTATATGAAATAAAAAAAAAGGAGAGTAGTTAATTTGACACTGGGTTTTATTTATTCCTATTGTATTAAGGGATTATAATGCAGCCATTGTCAAGGTACCAATTTCAATCATTGTCCTGAAATGTAACACCCTCGTCAGCGGTGACGGGGGCAGATATTTCTCACATGCTTTATAATTATTGTCCATGCATTCTGATGGTAAAGATGACTAAATTACGGTGTGTTGATGAGACAGTATTTGAGCAAAAATCTGTTTCTTTTTTTCTGAAGTTTGGAGTTTAACTCATTTGCATACACTGCCACTAATATCTTCAAAAGACTGTTAAGGCTATTAGACCTCTTCCATGTCAAAACATAAGAAAAAAAGAAAGATTGTTTTTGCTGACGGTTTTTATTTAGCCTTTCGCGCTCATAGTTTTGGCAGGTTGGAATATGCGACTAAACTCTCTCCTTCATAATTGCTGCTCCTCAACTTGCACCTGACTGTTATGGGATATAGATAAAAAAAAAACTAACCCAAACAAAAACAAAGATTTGTCACTTCAACTATTGTTGTTATTAAGTAGCCGATATGGTTTTAATTTGATAATTGAATTTGAATATCGGGGAGGGATTAGGCTAGTTGTTGATTGAAACAGTGTTGTTTAGGAGTGAATCATTTAATTTGAATCAAATTTGAAATTAAAGGAAACGTCACCCCTGATCACAGAGCACCTGTATAACCTGTTTAATGGTATTGCAAAGCTATTTCAGCAGATGGGAGCTAAATGCATTGCTTTTCATGTCCTAGCTCTCCCTGAAGGCTCAAATAGCGTGCAGTGTTTTGAAAGGAAATACAGTCTGAAAGCAAAACAAGTAGCTCCACTGACTGATTGCTATCACACTGTTTCATGGTATACCACAAGTTGCAAATGGACTTTGTAGACAATAGTATACATTCCTAATTTTTCTAAAACCTAGACAACAGCATGTACAGAATAGATTTGGAAGCTAGTGTGTGCAAGTTGTCATCCCTGCATCACATCACTTAAGGCTCATTTCTGATATTTCAATTCTTTTTTGTTTTTGTTTTTATTGCTTTTTAATCCAAAATAGGACACACACAGACACACGCACACATACACTCGGACACACACACACACACAGACGCACGCACGCAACTGCCTGCAACTGCAATCTGAAGGATTTGCTCATTTATGTGAGCAAACACTTTCGTAGTTGTATTATTGAAAGAATAACTAACTGCATACGGGGGTCTTAAAAAGACCCGCTGTCGATTTAAAAAAAAAAAAAAAGTGCTACTTTGCACATTTTCTTAAAATGCCTGTGCTTGATATTTAATCATTTTCCTTAAATGAACTATGATTTTCTTTTATTCAATTTCAAAGGAAAAAAAACAACAACTTTTTTTAAAAAAATCTTGATAAGTGGACTGCATTATTTTCTTGCATATATGTTGCACTGCTTAAACCAATAAGTGCACTACTGTTAACAGAGATATTATAGTTTTAGAAAAGAGGATTTTTTTTTTTAAATCTAACATTTGGTTGTAGAGTTCACATGTAATAGAATAGCTTTGTTTCAATTTCTTCATTAAGTACTTCAGCGATTCTTGGCTTTTGTTATTGCTTGCAGTTACCTACAGTATATATACTTGTGCCGTGTTAATGCAAGCACCTGTTTTTATTTAAACCTGTACCATTATGTGTGCTCATCTATGTTTTAACCTTTGAATTCACTCTTCTATGGAGTCAGCTCCCTGTAACAGTTTTATTCAACTGCATTTCTTTAGTAAAAGAGCAGAATTTTCCTATGAGAAACATCCAAGCCAAACAACATTAACAGTGCAACAACGACAGTAATAATAAACAAACTCCCGTCCGACGCTGTTGGCGGAGGTAAAAAAATAATAATAACTATTATTATATTATTAATAATAAAACATTTATAAAGTGTGTGTGTGTAACATAAATGGTATGTGTCCTAGAACAACTTTTTTCTGTGGGGTTTAAAGGTGTAGGGGAGGTGATGGAATGCGGCTTCTTTGATATCTGTCCGTCAGTCGTACACAGTTGTGTCCCTTCCTTAGTGTCCGTATGTCTGTGAGTGTCTGTGTGGTATATAGCCTAATCAAAATGTTGATAAGTGGAATATCTGAACTGTAGGGCTTCCTTTGCAATATGCAGCGCAGGTACTATGAGAAGCAGCTCTCCAAACCTTTTGGGCTAATAAGGCACCTGTAACAGTTGTTCGGAGGATTTTACTCAAGCTTAGGTCAAGTACTGTTGACTTCACTGTACCAGATTGGAGAAGTTGTGTCAAGCATTTTTGATGCTAAATTTCATATAATTGCTACTAGATTTCACATCACTGCCGAGTCGGTTTCAGATGAAGTCAAGTGACGAACACGTGAGACCCGGTGATGTCGGGATTCTGGATTGTCCTGGTCTGAAACTGAAATAAAAAATAAATCGGCCACACTTTAGAAATACACTGAAAAGCCGTGAGGTTGGTCCTCAGTAAAAGTAGCACATTATTTAACATTTGATTGGGCCCGTCTCTTACGGTGTGCATATAAGCCTAAACTACATGGTTCCTGTTTGTAGCTGTTGTTGCCAGGATGGCAATATTGCTGCATGCTAGTGCTATATTTGTCTCTACACAGCACGTGGAGGGTAATCTCATGCCTTAACAGACAATGCACTAAATAGAAATATGTAAGCAACTGCCGAGATCTCTTTCCAACAGTATTGCCACACGTATGGCGCACAGCTCATGATGTTGGTGTTTGTTGTCTGTTCAGTACCAAATAAACACTGCCAAACTAACATCATCACTTCTTTAACAGCAAAGGCAGAGACATTAATGAAATCGTTTCAGTGTAACGTGTGTATTCAGTAATCTAGCATTCCTTCATGGCACCGAAATTTTTACATATTTTGTGTAAACACGTATATCAAATGCACTATTGACTGTAGCTAGATGAGTACAACCAGCTTTGTGGTATCATTGGTCTAAATAGTAGGTTAAGTAGCTCGATGTTGGTTTTCTTTTTCTTTTCTCCTCCAAATATTTGATTTCACAAGTTCACTATCAATCGTTTCTCTCTATCACTTCTTTTGGAATAACAAAAGTAGCCAATCTCAACGTTATCTGGATGAGGGCTAAATAACTCGTCCCGTCGTCAGTTGACTTCTTGTATCATAAGGTGTTTGATAGCAGACCAGGCTCGGAAGGGGAAGCACCTTCTCTCCAGTGTGTCATAACGTGCTTAGAGCATACCCAGGCTTCCTCCCCCTCTGTCCCCTGTCGCATTAGCATCACACGCTCTTCACTGTCCATAGTTATATATTCCTTATACTGCTTCAGATACTCGTGGTGGTGCTTAATTCTCTTTTCTCAGTGTTGCAAAAAAAAAAAAAAAAAAAACCCCAAAAAACCCCAAGTCAAAAATTGTTGAAAAGTTGCAACATTATCCAGAAAAAAAAGTCCTTATCTCAATCGTGCTTCTTCTAGTTGTTAGACTAGACTTTATGTTTGCAAAGTGTACGCATATTTTCCTGAACAAAACATATTGAAAAGTAGATACTAGTCTTGAGCCTGCAGCTGTTTGTATTGTGTTTCAGATATATTCCTGTTTATGTTTTGTTTATCGTAGTGTAGAGACACAGGGTCTACAGTACATTGTTGTCCTTCTTGCAGTAAGTTTAATTCATTGTTATACTTCTTTATTTCGGAGTTCCTTCTGCTTTTTTCTGGTGGTCATAGTGGTGTTGTTTATACATACATAGCTTCGCGCGACTGAATAAAGAATAGTCGGTTATTTTTCACAGTGTATTATATATATATGCATATACGCTTTGCATTTAGTTGAAAACAAGGAAATGGAAGATAGTAATGGTGAGGGTGATACTGAGTAAGGAACAGGTTCATTTTATTCTGATAAGCATGTGTCTGTCTTCCTGTTTGTCTTTAAGTCTGTCTCCACACATTTTAAGTCAGATTTCTTTTATTTAGGCGCGAAGAAAGTCACAAAAGTAGAAAACACATGAACGCATTCATATAATACTTAACAGCTTTTTTATTTTTTTCGTTGCTTTTTTCGTCCTTCTACAGTACACATAAGAATGAAATAGATAACTTCTTACAAATAAACTATATATATTTTAAGTATCACCATCTCCACACAGATAAAGAATACATTTTCAGATAGTTTGATAAAATTGCAGCTAGAATATACAATACCTTGTGTGATATAGGGAGTACGCCTATCAAGTGCCTATCAGTACATACAGCAACTATACAGAATATTCATAGTTTTTCTCTCCTACGTTGCACAAATACAGAATATACACAGTGGACTAATGAAAAATAGACTATTTATACTATTACTGCTAAAAACCTGGTGGTTGTGAGTGCATAAGAGAACCCTTTAAATACCTGAAATGTTCTATTCATATACAGTAAAGACTACATCAGCTAGTTTTATTTTTTAAACATACATGTATACAGTTTGGAGGATGAAAAGATTTAAAATGCAATCACGCACGCCTTTGATTGGTTGGTTTAGATGGCAGTTGGAAATTAAAATATGAAATCCTAATACTGGATAGCCATTTTGTTTTCCTGTCACATTGCTCTCTGTCATAGATGAGGCTTTTTTTTTTTCAGTTTTTCACATTTGCAAACAAGCCATATACTGTACTGTACTGTATGTTTGGGGAGAAAGGGCAGTGGCATTTTATGAACAGCAGGGGGAGCCACACATCAGCCAGAAGAGGTGAAGTTTAAACGAACAAAACAAAAACAAGTAGAATCGTTGAATATTTTTGATTCTCTTTGTTGGTCATTATGGCCGTTGCGTTTTTTCATATTACAATAACATCTGTGGGAATGCCACTAGTTGCCTCCTCTGAGACTACATGAATGAAATGGTTTGCAGTCTGTAGGATCTGAAAGCTGCTTTAAGGTTCTTAGTTGGCTCCAAAGTACACTGTGCGCAAATCACACCAGGCGTGCTTTGACCTTGATGGCAGGCCCGTCCAAATGCAAGCCAATGCCCAATTTCCCCACAATGATCATTAAAGTTTTATCTTATCTTACAGCCTTGTTATTTATGTGCAGCTTGGAATCGTAAAGGGCAAGCAACGAGCAATGTGGTTAAAAAAAAAAGAGAAAAGAAAATGGTTATTAAACATTAGACTGGCCGGTTTTTATCACCGCAATTTGGAAATAAAAAGTGGGATGCCAAATTGAAAGTTTTGGCTACAGATAAACAGCTCTTCCCTGAACAGCAGTCTTTAGGTGCTTGGATGAACAAAAACTAAGAGAGAAATACGGCAGAATGAAAAACCACAAATCAAGTTTCAGGACCGAGTGGCTCTGAGATAAAAGGTTTTGTGATGGCTTATTATTTTGTCCCCTGTGGACTAATTACCACAGTTTTCTCTCTAACCTTCTCCAGCCTAGTTACGGTGCCAAATTTGGGGAGGATGAGGGGAGACTTTAAATTATAAGAGTAAGAGGGAAACAGACAAATATAAAGAAGAAGAAAAAAAATCTTCATTTTTTTTCTTAAATGCAAAACATTTTATAACATTAAATGCAGCATGCCAAAAGAAAGTGATTGCCTTTATTTTGAATCTTTCAATCCTCCATAATGCATAGTTTTCAATTAAATTAGGAGAAAACAGCTATGATTAACAAATATACACTTAGTTTCATAGACATTTACTGTTAAAAGGAAGCATCACAAATATAGGCAATGTGATATAGCTAGTCCCTGTCATTCAACCGTCACACTATGACATCCTCAGTTCTGTTTGAAATTTAAGGGTTTTACAGACATAATGAAGCAGCTGTTCAGATGTTCAAGTAGACACAGCTATACTAAGCTATTACAATATCTAGATTATATTTACTATTCTCCGAACATGCAGTTATTACTCTACCCCAGATGTGTTGTTTTAAAAATAAAACACCATCTTCAGGTAACTACCATCGAACAGTCCAAATAAAGCATGCAGTCCTGTCTACACAGCTTTTTTTTTTTCAGTGGAGGAGTACTTTGTTATCGAGTCCCTGGATAACACGCATTCAGTATCTTTTCTTTATCACACTGATGAGGGGACTTGGACTCTGAAGAGCTGAGCCTCTTTGTATTCTCAGTCACTCAAGTCTTTTTGGCTTAGTTCAGCTGGATGAGACGATTAGGTTAAAGGTGTGCAGCAGCGTTAACTAAAAACATGCATTCCTGTTCAGAGCAGCACATTCCAACTCAAACCAAACATTAAGGAGAACTCCCAGCACTTAATCGTTTTTACAAACCCGCCGATCGTGTGGTAGCAGACTTGCTTATCACAAGTTTAGCAAAAATTTACATTTCCCTAAAAATGATCCCATTTCGTTTTTTTTTTTATTTCTTAAATTTTTTTTTAGATCTCATCTCGACATTTATTTCAAACTTTGCCATGAGATCACAAACCCTTATAAGCTCTGACCACAGCTAACGCTTGTGCGGACTGGTTTTATACACAACATATACACTATGCTATCGTTCTGCCTCTCTCTGTGTGTAGGTCACTCTTTAATAGTGCAGAGACATTAGAAAAAGTCGAGGTTCCTCGCCGTGACGTTGGCCGTGGTCTCGGCCAACTCGTGGTCTGCCATCACTGAAGACTTAGATGAAAAATTTCAGCACTGTGTCTTCATAAAACGGGCAGGTTGGGGTAATTAGCAAAACGGGGCCATGGTAATCATTAGAAGTTAAATAAAACAAATAAACAAACCAAAGAAAAGGTTAGGACAATTTTAAGTTTTTGAAAAAATGAATATTTCTTTATAATGTGTGTGGGGTTCCTACAATTGGGCTAGATTGCCACCGTTATTATTATTACTACTATTATTAATATTAATATGATTGATTTTCTTTGTTTTTAATCTCATGGCAGGGTGCTTGTGAAAATGCGTATACGTTATGTCACTTGTTTATAGTTTTGTGGTTGTGTTAATTTGCCTATTGTAGACCAAAATAGATTTTCTTTTTTTAAAAATAAGAAATGCAACAAAACATAAAAATGAATCTGACACAATAGCTGTGATGTAAACTATTGCATGTTAAAACATGTATAAGATTGTAAATGTTGCATTGTTCCTCTGGCAAAACATAATAATCATTGGTTACGTCTTCTATACACACATTTAGCAAATCGGTGTACACTTTCACCTTCACATTGGATTGTGTTTAATATATTTAAGGCTGTCCCTAGTAACTAATCTGACATTGTAACTTAAGAGTACATTCAGCCATTTATACTTGAGATGGACCAAGATGTTAAGTTTGCACATATTTGTAAGTTGTTTATTAAGCCAAAAAAAAAAAAAAAAAGGAAAAAAAAAATTATACACAACTTTAAGTCTCAGCAACTCAAATCTAGTTTAGGTGCTCGTCACCTATTAACAAATCGACCTTAATGTTCGCTGAAAGAAAGGCAACAAAGCCGGTTGTCACTGCGCAACAAAAGTAAATTCAAACCAAACTGTACGATGGATTTCAACATCGCGACGTGATTAGGTATTATTTATCAAAGTGATTCAAAAAAAGAGTATATTTTTGTAATAGCGAATGTAAATCATTTGGCAACAATTAGTTTTATAACTATGAGGTCCAAATCTGGGTAAAATCTGCTGTATTTGTTCATCCTGTGTATTCAAAATAGAAAATTGAATTACTGTAATTCAGGCAGGGTTTTTTTTTTTTTTTAAATCAAAACCCGGGCCGAAGATATTAACATTTAAAATCCAAAATTACACGCACCCTTTTTAAAAAGCAGCTTAGGTTTGATTTTGATTTTTCTTCTTCTTCTTCTTCCATCGTGCTTTCAGGCTTTTTGCTGCCATATCATGTACCTAGATGCTTTTGTAAACATGCACATGAGTTGAAATTTGAGATGTGGTTATAAATATGTGTATATTTTGTCAGGCTTTTTTTTTTTTTTTTTTTTGCCTATGTCAGCTTTTGATTTTGACTATTTCCCTTCATAAAAAAAGAAAAAAAATGACATCTCTTATATAGTTATGAACTTGGCAGAAGTGGAGCTGTTGTAGTAAAGTTAGTTAACATCACAACTAAGCAACCCTGAAATATATGCTGCAGTAATGTGTTCAGTTTGTTTTTGATAATTTATGCTCCAAGTTGGTTTGTATGTTGTTATTATTGTTGTTATGAAACAAGCTTGTATGAAATGTATTGACTGCTGTTTTGAAATAGGGGATAAAGTTTTTTCTTTTCTTTTTTCTTTTTTTAAATGTATGTGCAAGGATGTTTTTATAATATGATTTGTCAAACACTGGACTGGAGTGAGTTTTCCAACATTTCCAAGTTGAGAGATGTATTTGACAGACATAACTGCACAGGCAACACCCGTTAGCACCGATGTGAGCTGACAGACAAAGCACACCCTCCCCCCGCTGTACACGGGAGGGTGAGTAACATGGCCGCCATCCTCCCGATCAAAATAGGAGTTATTTGGATAGAAGGAGTTACCATATTTCCTTTTGTGCTGGTTAATTGCATTCAGTAGGTGATGGGTTATATATAAAAATATATATATATATTTAATAGGAACTATTTATTAGGGATGTCCTTCAAAATTGTTGTTATGGCATAGACTGGTGACAGATTTGTTTTTCTTTTCTGGAAAAGAAAATTCATAAAGGGATACCACTTCACAGCTAAGTAGTTGTCAGAATCACCCGATATGTTCTTTCTAGAGCAGATTTAACAGTTGCCTCTCATTACACCTACCACCACTTCTCAAACCAGATAAGAGATTTGCACTAGACTGATTTTGGTCTTATTCTATCAAAAGCAATATAATTCACACGACACATATTTGAACCATAGTATGGGACGCTTGTCCCCACCATGGGAATGCTGAGTAAATGGTGATATTTGACGTGTTTTACTTTGTTTTGGTTTTTTTGTATTCAAAGGTACAGAATTGGTTTTTTAAATGCACATGACATCCATATATTGCTGTTTGTAGCAGGGTTCTTTTTTTTCTCCCCTCGCCCCTTTTTCCTTCTTCTTCTTCTTCTTCTTCTTTTTTTTATGTTAAATTTACCCAGCAGTACCCTGAGTATTAGTGTCCAGATTTGAGGGGCATTAAAACTGTTGTTTCCTCCTGTGATTGTTTTGGACAAATCAAGCAGCTCTTACAGATCCGAAGTGAGAGTAGGGATGTTATGAGGGATGGAATCGTTCACCACGAGTCAGTCGTCTTCATCACACAAGCCAACATGTTTAGAAATAAACACAAATGCCAAAAGAGAAACCCAGCTGTCCGCCGTCGTGCACACCTTTCCCTTAAAAACTTTGAGTGATATTTTTCTGGGATGTTCCAGAAAAAAAAATGCTTTAAAACGAAACAATAATGAAAAAACGAAAATCCAAAATGCATCTCTTTTTTTTTTTTGTTCTTCTTTTCGTCAATGAACGCACCATCATTGGCTGCTTATGTAGAGAAGCCACCAAAATGTATCATACGTCATTTTCAATTAGGGTCATTTACCGGCAGCATTAGCGATCGGCCCGAACGTCACTATATTTTTCTGATAAATAAGTGTAAATTTTTCAAAAATTCACAAAGAGCAAAACGTCACCATTTTATCTGGATGTAGTAGCTTTCCTGTTTTCACCGCTTTGTGGTGTTGTTGAAAGATGTTGCGGTTTGTCTAAATTTGTTGCGTGTTAGAGGAAGCATAAGTATGTGCCTTCTTGTAATCTCCTTGGTGAGCTTGTTATTATTGAGAAGCTGAAGCCAGCCAATTGTGTTTGCACTAAAACCAAATTGCTTTTTGTGATGTAGACTATTTAAGCAAGCTTGTTGCGTCACTTTAACCGTACAGTATGCATGAGGGTGAAATTGGTAAGTCTAGGGCTAGAGCTCTCATCTGTTGACCTGTAAACCAGTGCAGCTTAGAGGATCTTGTGAATATATCTTGGCTTAGTTTCGCATTTAGTTTTCAAATTCCATCTCCTTACTCATCCAGTTTTTCACGACAGTTAAAGGTAAAACGAAACAAAAACAGAAAAAACAACACACAAAAAAAAAAATCAAATAACACATACCATTGTACCGATACAATACAGCTTTTACTTTCACATGCCACAGTTAGAGTTACACAACTGCAGAAGAGATTTTCATTTTTCTGAATCCATGGGAACGCATGAGTATACGAGGTCGCCTCGAGACTATTGGTCAAATTCATTTAGGTCGTTTTTGAAGACTTGTATTTATTGCATATTTCGTTGACATCTAAGAAAGGCCTACATCATGCTTTTGAGTCTTACAAATGCACCTTATTCATGTCAGTCCATGTGGGGTAAAAAAGGAAAAAAAAAAAAAAGGCTGGCAGTGTAATATCTCTGATTTTAGCACCTTACTACACAGCATGTTTTCACTTTATGCCAGTTTAACTATTCTTCCATATGTATGATTTCAAAAATAAATCTCATTCTTTGTGAAATTGTTTCATGGGATGTGCCAAAGTTTGGAGGCGATCTCCCAAGTGTTTATGCTTATCATATTTTTTTTTCTCCTCCTCCTTCAGTTATAGCAAGGGTATGTCAGAACTTTCCTATAACAGTGTGTGGAATCAATTTATCTCAGCAAACAGTATCATTACTTGCCATTTTACAATAAGCCCTGTATTTCACATATATTTACCAGTGATGTGTATTTGTTATTATAAAGAAAATAGCCGTAAAAGCTTCATTATGTTACATAATATTGTGACTTTTTTCGAAAAACTGTGAAGACTTATCTTGCATATACTTTATACAGAAGTATTAAGCCTTAATACAAAAGACTAAAAAAAGTGTGGAAGAATAAACTGATTGTTGCTAAGTAAGGATGATTTTTGTAAATGTTACCAGCACTTTTTTTGTAATTTTCACTCTCTGAGGTATTGTACAAGTTCAAGCTGTTTGTGAAGTTTGATTATGAAGGAATAAAAACTAGTACTTTCCTGTACTTCACAGAAAGTCTTGTTGCTGTTTTCTTTTTGTGCTCTTTTATCTTTTATCTTTGGATCAATGAATGCCTGTGTAGTAATAATAATGATAATAATAATAGGACTCACATTTCCCAACTGCGCTGCCACAAAGTACTAACATCCAGTTAATCCTTAAAACCAGATAAACATATAGATGAAATGCTCGGAGTCAATTTATTCGAATAAATTACCCGTCGTAGCTAAAATTAAGCTCATAAATAATATTAGCCTGGTGTGTTGTGGTGCGTGTTGATTCCAAACACAGTTGGAAGTGACGAGATAATGAACAACAGGCTGGAATGTATCCCAGAATGCACTGTGCAGGAGGCAGGGAACACCCCGGACAAGCTGTCAGTTGGTTACAAATCTAACAATGATTAATAAACAGTCGCAGTCGTACTTCACACCTACAGACAATTCAAGAGTACAGTCCACTTGACTCACAAGTGTTTAGACTGTGGGAGGAAACTGGCACGACCAATGTGGAAAGAGCTACAGAGATGATTTCAGCAGGAACCAAAGAGCAGGTGTGTCCCGTTGTTAGGTGTGCGTTTTTACCCCCGAGCTGCTGCAAAGTACAGCACGTGGCTGCGCAAGGCCGCAGATGATTCTCAGATATGGCCATATCAAACGTGGTTTGCTCTGGGGCTTTTTACACTGATTAACATACTGTGTGTGTGGACGGAGAACAACCCGAGCAAGATCAATACGAGCTTTTATTGATATTCAGATTAGAGCTATGTGCTGTAAACAGTGCTCCTTATTTCCACAAGCAAAGTTAAAGAAAAAACAAATGCCAACCATGCGCTTCAATAATACTCATTAACAGATTAGATGTCTAAAGAATGGATAATATGACAGGTGTGATTTGGCAAAAACATTACCCAACAAGAGCAGACAGGGAGAAGGCAAAGAAGATAATGTGTACTGTATGCATTTTATTCAGATGCATACGTTATTGGTGTTTATGACTGCAGATTAAACTTGTATAGGACAAACATAGCTCTACTGCCTTGGCAAATCATTCCCTTTCTTTATATGGCTACACCCACGCTCTCAGTACAAACAGGAAAGTGATTTGCCGGTTTTTTAATTCATATTCCCAAACGATTTAAAGGTGAATCTCTCGTCAAAGCAAAGTAAAATGCAAAGGGTTTCATTTAAATTGATGTAAGACACTGAGCAAACAGTTCTGTATCTGTCCACTTTATTAGCAACTTTATAAACACTTTAACATTTGTCATTTTAAATGCACTGGACAAATATTCTTCCTTTACTTTGTCAGGCTCTTAGTGCTTTATTGTAAGGTGTATTACTTTTTTTTCTTTTTTACAATGTAATAGAGGAACAACAACATTTAAGTTACAGTGTTACAGTACAGGCTACAGTTACACAGCATCACTCTGGAATGCATCAACACCTCTTTAACCTTCTGAAACGAGTTATACAGGCAGGAGGTTTCGCTGTATTGAAGTAATAAGTTCAACATAGCAAACACTGCCTGGCTGTTTGTGATGATTGTTTATCTCGGTTGGGTCAGGGTGAGCCTTTGTTTTGTTGTCATAATATTCTGATAAGATTTAAAGCCTGTTTGAGCTTTAGACACTCCTCATTAAGAAACTCTCAGTGGGAGCAGTTTAGCAGAGCCGATCTAGTTTCACGCTGTATGCAACTGGCGCCCCCTGCTGTCCACATTCAGTATCTCGGGTTAAGTAGACCGAAACCAGATTGTACTTTGAAACTTGTGTGTAAGGGCCTCTTAATCGCTGCTTTATCTTTAATCTGACTTTTCATTAGGTTTAAAAAAAGAAGAAAAAAAAAAAAAAGCCATGCCATTTTTTTACATACCTGCCAAGTTTACCTTAAACTCTCTCTCTCATAATTTATATATATCTATATAATCAAATTACACCTATGTTAATTTACACCATGTCATATAGGCTTTATTACTTATGAAAAATGTAGAAAGTATGTAGGAAGTATTTCTCCCATAACACTCTGCCTGGCTACAGATATGACTAATAAAGCAAGTGTTCACCTAGCCAGTCGTTTGCAGCTCACTTAACATGCGCCACACCTTGTAATCATGTTTGCTATTTAGGTTGACAAAGCAAAACCAAACTTCTTACATCGCCAAAGCAACTTATGATGGATGTGAGAATAGATTTGAATTCAGTTGGTGTCTTGGATGCATGGTAGTCATTCTGTTCTACTAAATTTAAGAGCTATATTTATTCAGACACTGAATATTCAATGAGAGGGATATCTTGAACTACATATATTCTATTTTATATATTTCTCTTAAGATTTACATTTTCCAGCTGTTTGAATAACTAAAACTGCAATACTGTCAATTTACATGTGCTGTGAAAGATAACCTAGAAACAGAACCTCAGTAAGGTCAGTATACAAGCTATAGATTGTGCTACTAACAATCTGAGTGGCACAACAAAGGAGGTGACACTCGAGTATTCTACTCTACAATCCTAGAAGTGGCCACGGTCAAATGCAGAAAGGCTCAGGGAGAGATAAGCATGAGTAAATATAGCCATTGGGTGTAATCCACTTCGTGCATTTCATTATCCAAGTGAGTGTTCATCCCATGCTATAACAGTATTGGAGACAGTAGACATAAATTGTTTAGTTTGTTCCCCAGAATAAATTTATTCAAGTTGGGACCATACAAACCTAGTGAATGACAGGAGGAGGTATCATATTTCTTTTTAAACAGGAATGACATTGGTAAACAGGGTGTGGAACGTTTTAAAATCAAAGATGCACAACGTACAGCCATCTCTCACTATTGGTGAGAAGTTTGTTCCCATAAATAAGGCAGAACGCAGAGTCCGTAGAAATGGAAAGTTATTACATTTAGCCAAATTGGACAGTGATGTGACAATGAAGATTTAGAGGACCTTCTTCAGCTCATCGTACAACACCAGCACGAAGGCGCCGCCCATGCCTCTGAGCACATTGGACCAGGCTCCCTTGAAGAAAGCCTTACCACCCTCATCGCGTGCGATCTTGCGCCAGCAATCAATGGTCCCGGTGTACATGATTTCAGCTAAGGAAAAAAAGAAGAAGAAAAAAAAGAGTTAGCTATGAAATAAAACTCAATATAGAACAGATCAACTGTAACTTCTGGGTTCATGTCTAGGTGATGCGTGTTACAAATACACTCACCTCCTTTACGTCCGGACTGCATCATCATACGTCTACGGACAGTATCGAAGGGGTATGAGGTCAGGCCAGCAACGGCTGTCACAGTCTGTGCAATCATCCAGCTCACCACAATGTGGGTGTTTTTGGGGTCTGGAAGCATTCCTGCAAGCACAAAAGGAAAGGTAAATTATTTACAACACCAATAGATGCAGATGAATCGCTTTATGATCAGTGCGAAATAAACATACCCTTAGCTGTATCATAGATGCCGAAGTATGCAGCCCTGTAGATAATGATGCCCTGCACAGACACATTGAAGCCCTGGTACAATCCTTTCAAGCCGTCAGACTTGAAGATCTTAACCAGGCAGTCACCCAGACCTGAGAACTCTCTCCCGGCTCCTGCCTTTCCCACATCAGCTGCCAGACGGGTACGGGCGAAGTCAAGGGGGTACACGAAACAGAGGGAGGTGGCTCCAGCAGCACCACCAGAGGCCAGGTTGCCAGCAAAGTACCTCCAGAACTGCGTGCGCTTGTCGACGCCATCAAGGAAGACCTTCTTGTACTTGTCCTTGAAGGCAAAGTTGAGGGCCTGGGTGGGGAAATATCTGATGACATTGGCAAGGTTACCTCTCCAGAAGGAAAGGAATCCCTGCTCCTTGGGAATACGGACAACGCAGTCCATGATACCCTTGTACTGCTTATCAGCTGTGATCTGCTTACTGGCATGCTGGACCTGGATTAAGAGAAAAGGAGAATCACACAGACTGAGGTTAAAAATCAGGAAGCTAAGGAACCACTTTACAGCGACAAGGTCCCTTTGTTGTGACCTTGAAGCTATAAAAATTGCAGGAACCACAAGAGAAATTCTTAAACAGATATCAGTAATTAATGATAATGACTACCGTGTTGAATTGTAATCTGACTAGTTAATTCGGACTTGGTTAACCATCTATTAATTTAATCATGCTCACACAGACAGACACTAAGCCTCAAATAACACAAATGTCACTAAATGCAGGGTGTAATACAATGTCGTTGTGCGGGTTGAACAAGAAGGGATGTAAAACTTGCTGATCTGGCTGTGATTGACTACCGCCCGGGCTTTAGCTTAGCAGTCGTGCTAAACGCTGCCTAACATCCGGGGGTACATGGGCCACCACAATGATACGCCGCCAAATTTCACCGAGAATACTATAATCATGTTATCCCCGTGTAACTACAGTTGAGATACCAGCGCTTTAAATAATCCAGACGAGTTGCCGGCTGTTCGTACAGAGTGTTCCCGTGTTTGTCCTTTGTTAGCTATGCCGGCTAAGGTTAACGTGTAATAAAGCTAGCGTTAGCAGCCGGGCTCGTGTAGGTCATTTCCCCATCCTGTGGTGACCTCAAATCATTGAAGCAGTCCTTCTTTATAGTTTCACCGTTTCCGGATAAACATTATAATAAGCAAGCTGCAATTAGTTTAAGTACAAGCTACTCAATTAGTATTCGATTAATACTTTTAAATGGCAGTGAGTAAGATTACACAAGCTAGCCGGCTAACGGCTTTCCGCCAGTCAAAGAGTTTTACCTGAAGGAGAAGCTTCACTCTCTCAATAGGGGCGACGGCTGTTTTGGAGATGGCAGCGGAAATACCACCGGCCAAGAAATCCTTGGCGAATGAAACAAGTGTATCGTTCATATTGCGATTTTCTTGATGCGTCTTCCAGGTAACTAGTAAATACTATACGCCCCTCTGCCCTCTGCGGCTGATGGCCTGCACCGACAAAATGGCCGATTGTGTAGCTGCGCCGGGGATTTATTTCACATAACGGATCGCGATACTACACGAGAACTAGCCTCCACATCACGCGCTGCTCCGCCAATAAAACGGTCCAATTTGTCTTGTCGTCACTTTACGTAGTTGTCTCGACCCCAGGCGAGTAATTCCTGAATTATAATTAAATTCACGTGAAGTGCCTTAATTTAGACCGAAAACCAAAATGAGACAGAACGTGTTCTCGTTCCTTTTTGGCTTCCTGCTCAGAATCACTATCGTGGGTAACGAGACAGTTTCAAATTCGTGGTGTGAATCATACCGTGAGGTTCATCTATCAAGGACCTTAAAGATGCGTAATCCCTACAATTATTAACGGCATATTACCTGTTATGAAACAACTCTGGCACAGCCTGTACTCATTTTCAGTGTTACGTGTGACTCTATTAACATAGGTTTCGCATTCTAGTTTTGCCCTGATCTGCATATTTACACTAAACGGTTAAATCACTGCACCAGCCTGCAGATAATTCTTCACGTACTACGCAGAGTCAGCTAGGATGATATTAGATGCTTGTTCGTTTCTGCACCTGCACTGCTGGTACCACAACTACCCTCTGAAAGCCACCTTTAGGTGTGTGTGAGTCACCATTGTGACAATGCTGCAAATAGATATTTAATCTATCTAGTAGACTTAAGCACATATGTACACCAGAGGGCGGCAGAAGACTTGGCCTCAGTTTTATGTGGCTATCTATCTATCTATCTATCTATCTATCTATCTATCTATCTATCTATCTATCCATCTATCTATCTATCTATCTATCTATCTATGTTAATGGCTTTTCTGCTTGTCTGACTATTTATAAAAGCCATTGATTTTCTTTCAAACCACAGATCATCGAATAATATACTTGTTGACTTTGTTTTATTGATTTTTTGACATTATTATGTAAAACCATAACATCACTAACACTGAACATATATTTTTAACTGTATTTGAGCGTTTGGATCTGCGAGCTGCACGTTTCTTGGCTCATGCGCAGTGTTGACCACAGGGAGGTGCTGCTGTCATGCCATGTACAGCAGTCAGTGTCTAGCCATCTCTAAGAAATCCTACCACAGACCAGCTTCTGAAGGTGAAGGGGCTAACAGCGTATTAAATGAACCCCCTTGGTACTGCTGTGAGAAAATATTTGCCTATTCAAAATTTAAAAGCACCCTGGAAAAATGTTTAGTTTTTTCTCAAAATCTTGCGTTGCCCTCTGATATTTACAGTTCCTTATGAAATGCCCTGTGTGGTTGGTCTTGTTTGTCTGCATGTGCATTTTAACGCCAGTCACTGTCCACTTGTATTTCTTGCTGCCACTTGAGAATACATTTAAACAGGATGTGTAAATTAATCCATTAATCCCTCTGCTTTTAATTACAGTGAGGACAGCAGGTCAATTGCACGCACTTTGCAATTTTAAATTGCTTTTGTTCGCCTTTATTGAGAGGCAGCTGTGGGTGTATTTAATCATGTTTTTGAGTGGAGCATTTTTTTTAAACAGATAGGCTTGTGAACTCCACGAAACCACAAACAAACACCTCAAAGTAAAAAAAAGAAGAAGAAAGCAATTTATTAAAAAAAGTGGATGCTATACTTGAAAGCTTTGCAACGATGCTACAAATCTTTGTAAAATACTGAAAGTGAGAGAAGTTGAGGAAATAATGAAAGACGGAATGGTGCAATAACAAACACAAGGGAGTGAAATCACCTTAGCGTTACAGGTGAGCAGTCTTATTTTAGTATTTCTGAATTCATTCCTCTGTGGATAACCACATTCCCCCCACAGATCAGCCACAGCACTGGAACAAATTAAGATCTCACAGTTCCACTCCTGCTATAAACTGATATGAATGGGAAAAGCCTGAACTGCAGACCAGTCTCGATGGAAAGGATGAGAGCTGTTTAATTTAAGGCAGCTGTGGAGGAAACAAAAAAACCAAAACGATTTATAACCGTGGACATATAGTCCAAACGGAAACAAAGGGTCGTCTTCCTCAGATTTCCTCTGAATGCAGCCTGGCATATGGCACAAAAGCCTATTATAAGCGTCAAGGTCGAAAGCATTCATGTTCATTCACTGGAGCTATGCTTTGAACACAACCGACCATCAAAAACTAAACACAACACGTGAAGAGTTGAGTAAATTCACAGTAATGGTGCTAACTTTTTTTTCCCGTGTAACCTCAATAACAGTTGC
The DNA here is from genome assembly GCF_900408965.1 of Simochromis diagramma. Classification (NCBI taxonomy): domain Eukaryota; kingdom Metazoa; phylum Chordata; class Actinopteri; order Cichliformes; family Cichlidae; genus Simochromis; species Simochromis diagramma. The sequence continues at coordinate 2,207,310 of NW_024386883.1, forward strand.
ACGTTGTCCATAAAGTTGATGCCCATATTTTCCTTCTGGGACCCAGCTGTTCTCCCACTGGAAACATTTTCACGTCCCTTTGGCCACAATCGCTCGTTGCATTGGGCCAATCACATTGCGCCTTTAACAAGAGTTGCACCGTGCAGTCTCAGTCTGCTCTCAACTCTGGCTGGACAACTGTGGAGCTGCCAGGGAAGCAGAAGCGCAAACGCCACACAGCTCGCGCTCGGGAGGTTACGGTACGGTGTGTGACTGATGGGAGCTTTGTCGCGATCAGCTGCAGAGAAACTTTCTTCTCTCTCTCTTTCTTCTTTTGTGGATAAATGATTTTGGAATTGGCGTCCGACAGAGATCAATATAACCGGGATCCGAAAAATAAATGGAACAACAAAAATCGCGAGAACTTGAATCGCTCCTGTTCAGTTTTTGCCAACTTTGTATAGGCTGCTAGACCATCCGATCAGCCTCAGTCAGTCAGTCCGTGAGGGCGCAGCGGCAGGGGAGGCTGGATGTGGCAGGAGACGGGTCACTGAGCTGCAGTGAGCCGGGTGCGAGTTTCCTAATCCCTAACTATCCAATGTCACCGGGCAGGATGATAATCGTTGGACTTCTGCTCAATGTTTTCTCTCATGGTAAGCATCACCTTTCTGATTTTGAAGTGAGATTTTAACCACCCGTTTAGACTGCCATATCGCGGTGTATAATGCAAAGCTGGGATCTTTTGGAAGAGATATTTTCTTCCAGTACCGGCAACTTTAATAAGAAAGTGCATGTGTATGCGGGTACGTGCGTGCGTGCGTGTTTTTCATGCAAATGTATGAATGAATAGCAGCATATTAGAGAGTATGAAGCCCCAAGCCGAGATACACACTAAGACACCGGAACTAAATTTGTTTTGCTGATGTTCTGTTATTATTTTTGTATATTGCCTACATCTGTGTGACCCGAGCGGTAGCTGGCTTGATATTGAAATTCATAAAGGGAGAAAGACTTTTTGTCCACGCATGAGAAGGAGAATAAACGTTGGCTGGACGCAGGTTCATAAATAGTCTTGCATTGTATTCCAGGTTTAAGAGAAACTTTTGGGACAGCCTTCAGAATAAAACTACACAGGTCCACGAAATAATACAAAATCTAGCAGAAGTTCAAATATTACATGTGGATGATGTGTTCAGGTCTGAGACAATAGACCTTTCTTCCTTTATTTCATAAAATGTGCAATGGAAGTGAATTTGCTGTAGGATTAAATCATCTGACATTCACAACTTAATAGAAGTAACAAAAGAGAGCATTTAGTGTCACAGCACGAGCAGTCATTGTCTTTTGTGAAGATCGACTCAAGAGAGACCTCTCAGCAATATCTGACATTTCAGCAGGCTCCGTGAATTTGCAATGTGAACACACATTAAGCTTCTGCCAAGTGCCTTTATATTGTCTAAAGTCAATAATGTGGTCGGACATCTCAGTGGAGCGTAAAGCTTTTTGGTCTGTGGTTGCTGGTTTAGAGTTATATCCATTTTGATCTTTCTTTTGAAAAATGTGACATGTACATCAGAGCTTGTGGCTCTTTACATGTCATGTATCTTGATCTATTGTTCTTGATCTAATGTAACACAGACCGCAGGACACACAGCCACCGCCCACCTTCTGCTTTTCACTGCACAAATGCATGCAAATAGTGTAATTGTTGGATTATGCTCCAAGTACAGGAGGTTCATCCTTCTCGGCATCCGGGAATGTTTAGATAACATCAGGTGAGGCTGCCCATTAGAGATTAGTATCATTAGATGATGAATGCTTTCTCGTGAATGTCAGAGCCTTCAGACACGCAGAACATTATAGTGTTTCAAGCCCACCTGCCACGCACTTAGGTGGAATCACACCAAGAAAAACAGCTACTTTCAAGTGCTAATTAATCGAGATACGAATCATTACACATGCAAATTAGTCTGCACTGATGTTCACTTCTGACATTATACCTGATTGCAAGAGAAATTATTGGATTTTAATTTTGTTAATCAACGTCATTAAAAAAAAAGTGTAATCGGTGCAGAATCTGGTCTCGGTGTTAATGTCGTTTTGGTCAAATCTGTTGTGGAGCTACTTTGTTTCAAAACGGCTGTTTGGCCAGACTTGCTATTTAAATAGTCTGGCCCCTACGAACTGTATTCCATTTCATGCAATGTTATTTTTACCTTGGAATATATCCGACTTTGTGCAACTCGGTGGCCTCAACAATGGCAGCGCCAACAAGATGATGACAGTGGCCTTCTCAAAAGGTTTGTCACCAAGACTGAAGAGGAGAAAAACATCTATAGGTATAGATTAAGAATTTTCACCCCTTTGAACAAAAGTCCCGACTTTTAAAAGCTGACTTTAAAATCTATCATCTGTTGGGTCAAAGATATGATCTGATTCTCATTCTCTGGGTTATTTTTTGTATATGTTGTTGAATCCACGGTTCTTTCCTCAAATGAATAGTGCAATGGAAAGAAAGCCCACAAATAATGCATGCGATCACTTTGAATGTGGAAACACTGCATGTTTGCCAGCTATATAAACTGAAAGCTGGCTATTGTTGAGTGACATTTAACCCGACTTTGACCCTTTGCTGCCAGGCCCCTGAGGATTATCGCTAAAGTCCCAGTAGAGGCTGCAACTGCTGATTGAGCACTGCTATTTTGGTAGTTCATTTAGTGGATGTGATTGAGCCATAACACGGTTGTCACAAATTTATTAGGGCTTATTTTCAGGCTGTGTAAAGTTACCCAATTCTTAGGTGGACTAGTCTCCCTGGAGTTTCTATTTGGCTATTTGACTTCACCTCATGCACGCAGGTTTATCCAATTCTCAGCCTCTTTATCCTTCTCTCCGTGCCATAGGCATTTCTTTGTCTTCCCCTCTGAATGCTCAGGCATTGTCTTGATGTTCCCTGTGCCTGTAATTCTGTTTTGTTTAGGACGACAGCACACAAAAATTAAACTGGCAAGAAGCCCATTGAATATTCATTAGATAAAAAATATGAAATGCCCGCCTCTGAATATGCATCTATTTGACATTTTGCATTAAAGGAGTCATTTTAATTAAAAGGATCACATCAAGGATAGCAATTAAATGTAGGTCTGAATGACACCTGGTTTCTCACTGTCAAGCTAAAAGCATAAAAAAGCCCCACTTTCTTAAACGTTAAATTGTGTCACTTATGTATGACTGGCTGTAATAGTCAATTTGTTCACGTGTGCACTGCATCTTGATTGCCGCTCGCACACACTTGATGGCACAAACAAAAAATCCACAGCCCGATGGAAACTGTCAGTGCTCGTGTGTGTGTCTGGCCAAGAAATGTCTTGGCACGTTGGAATTTAGAACTACATCAGGCAGCAGAAGGCAGAAGCCTGAAATATTCACACAGATCCAGACACCCTAGCTGGCTGATGCAGCACCTGATGCGTTTTACCTGGTGTACAGCGGAGGGATGCTGCCTGCGTGATGTGGCTGCACAATCCGCTGGCACGGCTCATTAAGTGAGACATTATCCATGTACTAGATGCACTGGGTTGCTGTTGATATCGAACATGAAATGATTATTCTTGTCCTCACCAGCAGAACTGTCGCCTCTGGATTCAGACAGCTTTACCTGCTGCTCAACAACTCACTGTCGAGCAGCTAATACTGCTTTGCTTACTCCTGACTCACTTGCTGAGGGCCCCCCAGTGCCTGGAGTCTTTCTTTGGGTTGGTACATCAAAAGTGGTTAAGCAAGTGGCTCCGTATGGAAGTTTTCAGCACTAGTGTTGTTATGTTGCACAAACTGAGGCAAAATGAAAGGTGAGGTGTTTGCCCATACATGCGAGGTAATTTAAACAAGGTGTGTTTTTTATTTAAGGAGGTGTGAAGAGTTGTTCCACAAACAGCTTTTTGAAAAGAAGTTGGCAAATGATCAGATTTTTTGAAGACTGCAGATTTTTTTTTTATTTTTTATTTTTTTAGTCAATGTAACATGTTACTAAACCAATCAGTGTTGTCCTCATGTGGCCACAGCTGTGAGAGCTGCTGGTAAAAAGATGGGGCTTGTACACTTTAGGTGTGGAAAAATTTGATGACTTGATAGGTTGTAGAGAATAAATAAATGCAGCAGGTAGAACTGCATGAAGTGACTGAAGAGGAAGAAGCTACAATGCAGAACAGAGAGGCCACAAAAGCATGTAAGCACAATGACGAGGGAGAAAAAGATAACGCAGTGTACTGTGGTTGCTTGGCTAATGTATGGTTGTTGTTGTGTTTCCTTGATAAATAATAACTTTGTTTTCAGCTTCTTTTGAAATGTTTTTCTTTGAGCACTAATAAGTCCCCAATACCCAGAGACATCTAAAGGAAATGCATATGCTTTGAAATAGCATGTTAAATAAGAGTCATCTCAGCACGAGTTCACATACTAAATAAGTCAGCTTTCCATTACAGACAAAGAAAACCAACTTTTGCCATTTCTTTAAGAGGAACTGCTCGACCGAGGCTGCCCAGGGCAGTAGCGAAACTTTGCTCATAACAAAGAGAATATGTGCAAACTGTTAAGCATATGTTTAATGTTAAAAGAAGGCTTAATGTTAGAGGAGGCTGAGCCGAGTGTTTGAATTTGCATAATTCTCAGTGGAAACGATTGTGTCAATAAGGAGCCACTGAAGCCTTAATCAGCACTGATCAACCATCTGTGTCCTTCCTGAGGAAGCAGCTCTGACCACACTGCACAGGGAACAGTGTTCAAATTACACATCATAATTTGAGCATAATGTTCTGCGGGGTATCCGCTCCCATTTATTAGTCCCATGTTTTTTTTTTTTTGTTTTTTTTTTAGCATGACGTCTTGTGGTCTTGTGATGGGTTAATTTCATAGAAATACAATATCCCAGCATGGTTGTGGGTCAGCCCTAGCATGCCAACACTGTCGTCCTTTTAATGTGCCGCTAATGAACAAAACAGGGCTATAGAGATATTGAACATTAGCCTCATCGTTGTCATTGCAGCTATAAAACCACGGTTGAATATGTGGTTTAATTGCTACTAATAATTACCTAAACACAAGCTGACATCTTCAAGCTGCTATTTTTTTGTTTGTTTAAAGTCCAATCCTAATCTATATTTATTTAATGTACTCACTAGAAGGTCAAGAAGAGCAGTAAGTGTTTGTGTTTTTATGGTGGAATAAGTGCATTTTAATTATAGCTCTACTTTCCCTGACACAAAACTGTAGCTGCTGATTGTCAACAATTCCAGTTACAACAAGTAAAATCTTTTACGTGCACGCAGAAATGCATGAACAGGTCAGACAGGAATCCCACTGGTGTGCTCGTGAATGAGTGCACGTAGTAACACTTCGTGGCAGCCGTGAGCGTGTTTCTCCTTTTTCTCCATCTTGTTGCTGTGCTTCCATTTGCTCCTTGAGTCTGTGACTTCCTTCCAAGAAGTCCCTTCTGTCACAATCTCTGAGCAGATTTCACATCAGAGTCGCACTCTCCCGCCATGGTCTCCTCTCAAGTCAAATTACTGCCCAACAATCTGGACGCTCTACAGCCCATCCCATGTGTTTGAAAGGACGGAAGAGAAAATTGCCAACCCAGTTGGTCCCTCTGTGAATGTCGGTATGTGGTGTATGGTTTGACGTTTATGGCTTCAACCTTCATCAGCTCACAAATTCTATTAATCAGCCCAGTGAGAAATCAATAGAGTGCATTATGGCTCACATATCGCAGTAATTAATCTCCCGCTTTCTATTTTTCTTTTTTCCTGAAAAACATAAACCCCGTGCTTACACCAACAATTCCCTTAATGCAGAAGTTTACTGTAGCAATTTGTCCTCGCAAAAACACCCCCCATAATGTGAGCCTAGTGCTTCTTTATCAGCATAGCGTTAAATAATGCTATAAAAATGAACTTCTGACCTGCACGCTGGACGAAGCATAAAAGAGCTGGTCTGGACTCTATAGAGGTTTTTGTTATCTCTGATGTATATGTGTGTTGGTATGCGCATGTGTGAGCTTACACCATGAAAGGTTCTCACAAAGTAAAACTGCTGATAGTCTGTCTTTATCGAATGTAAGCCCGAAGGAGCAAACACTGAGAAAGAATAATGAATAAACTGGAGATTATACAAAGCCTGCTAAAATTGCAGCTAAAAGTGCTGGGATGTAATACTTTGGTAGGATTATCGAGACGTCACGATACACAGATAGACAGGTAATCATCACCTTTGCTGTAACCGTGAATATGACTGATTGGCCTGTGTGTTACTATCCCCCACCCCCACCTCACCCTATGGAGTCCCAGCAGTCGCTTTGGAAGTTTTCCTGCTGCGGCGATGAAGCATAGCTTCTGTTTATGATATGTCTCATGCCAAAGTGAGACGTGGACCTCATGTGGCGCCTGAGATTGCAAAACATGCAGCAGCAGAATTGGATTGCAGCCGCGCTTTGGGCCGCCAGTCAGCAGGAGCTTAATCGAAGTGTGTGACCAATCTAACAAAATGCCGCGTGTGTTTGCATACGAGCTTATGTGATGTAAATGTTAATGTACTGAATCATAAGTATACGTGTGTATGAAACAGGTACAGATATTTGTTAGCAGGCATGCATTAAGTTTTAAACATGATGATTTACTCTATGTGCAACCCAGTTTTATATGTCTGCCAGCCTATTTGTAACACTGGTGGTGCAATACTAGACCTGTTAGTGCTACTTCTTGCCTTCTTTGCCTGTAGTACGGCAGTATAGTTACCTTTAACCACAGTATGGGGACAGAAGGAAAATATGGACCAGATCAGACAGGTTCTAGATTCGTAGGAGCCAAGGGTGTATGACAACAGAGGACTTGTACACAGTAGGTGTAGAAAACACAATTGCATTTATTAGCAATTATTAAAGTTGTGCACATTTAACAAAAGTAGAGCGCTCTTCTTGAAAACAAAATAAAATAAAATAAACCCCACAAATGGTCGACCTAAGGATATATTGTCTTTTATGTCTTTTTTAAAGTCAATTTCAGTCTTTCAATGTTCAATAGTCACTCAGTGTGTTTGTAACCAGTCGGGTTACAATCTACCAGTTCATCCGGCTCTTTGGGCTGGGCTCGCCATCCAGTACTGGAAAAGGGATCCTCGATTCTTCTCAGGTCCTCAAAACCAATCCAATCCAAATAAGCAAAGGAAAAAAACCTGACCATGCGAAGCAACAAATGTTACACGGGCTTCACAGTGCTCACGTTGGCTCACGGCCTCTGGAATACAGTATCACTCTTATTATTCTTGCCGAAAAAAGGATTTTCTCTATCCAGCTAGCTTCTTCGCCGCACGGGTAAACTGATCTTTCACCGTCTGTGTCTCTGGCGTATCTGACTGGCACACGAAGGCACACACAGGTGTCTGAGCAGCGCACAGACTGGGGGAGGGTCAGACCAGCCAAGGATTGGTCGCTGAGTGGATCTGACAAACACACTCTAAAGGACTAAATCCTGCCCCCACACCATTTATACATTACGTATACATATGTACATATTAATTAAACTTATGTTTACATGCTTTTTATCAGTATTTATTATAATTAACTTTGTTTTTATCAATATTTATTCCCATTGTGAGAGTATGAATATTTATACTTTTAATCCCGTTTTTAACACTGGGTTACACTATCCCCCCTTAGAATCATGCAAGTCCCTTTGCATGGGATAGCTAAACGGTAATGACAGGGGAACCAGCCTTCATGGGGATGACCACAGAATCTTGTTCTGTCAAGGCACTGGTAAAAGCCAGGCTTAGACCTTGAAACAGGGACTGGGCAATGGAAACGAGAGGATTTCCCAACTGACTATATTGCAGTCGTTCTGGTTGGGTTCTTGTTCTCTCTGAGCGCCTTATGGTCGCTGTGGCTTCACTCTCAGTATTTGACTGACTTGAGTTTGCTTGATTATCCTTTGAGTTGTCTTCTTCCACTGGCCCATCACAGGTAGGTCCATCAGGTAAGTTAGTGTCGCTCTCGCTTTCATTGTCAGTGTTTGAGTGTTCCACCATGGTTTCATTCTCCTCTAGTGTTCCACATCCAAGTGGATTTCCACATTCAGGTAAGTTGTCACATCCGGTTAAATTGTCAGCTCCAAGCAAGTTGTCACATCCGGTTAAATTGTCAGCTCCAAGCAAGTTGTCACATCCAGTTAAATTGTCAGCTCCAAGCAAGTTGTCATGTTCATGCAAGTTGTCTCCTCCAGGCAAATGAGTTTCAGCATGATCGTGATCATTAGGGTGTGTCTTTGGCTGGGGAATCTCATAGACTCGAGTGACCTTTATGGGCTCTTGAAGAGGTTCCTCTCTGAACCAACAGACATCCTCATCTTCCAGTTCTGAATGATCACATTCCTCATGTTGTTTAGGTGATTGCCTTGTTTTTGGTTTGCGTACCTGAGTTGGTTGGACAGGTTTCTCCTCAACAGGGGCAAGAAAACCACAAGGGAGCAAGAGATCGCGGTGGACTGTGCGGACTGGGCCCTCTTTTGTTAGGGGTTTTATACTGTAGACGGGCAAGTCACCTGCTTGGTTCACCACAACGTGAATATCAGTCTCCCACTTGTCGGCTAGCTTGTGCTTGCCTCTGAGACGGACTGCACGCACCAAAACTCTGTCACCTGGCTCTAGTTTTGAGGGTTTCACTCGCATATCAAATCTTGTTTTGTTTCTTTCTGCCATTTTGTTAGCATGGTCTGTTGCTAGTTTGTAGGTCTCTTGTAGAGTTGCCTTTAGTTTTGTTATGTACTGAGAATGCGACTTGAAACTTTTGTTGTTAAAGGGCAGCCCAAATGCTAGATCGACTGGCAATCTTGGCTGACGGCCAAACATTAACTCATATGGGGCAAAACCAGTTGTATCGTTTTTCGTACAATTGTACGCATGAACGAGCGGTTTGACATAGTTGTGCCACTGAGTTTTGTCCTTTTCCTCAAGAGTACCTAGCATACTTAGTAACGTTCTATTGAAACGTTCTACCGGGTTTCCTCTGGGGTGATAGGGTGTTGTCCGGATTTTACGAATACCCATGATCTTGCAAAGCTCTTGGATAATGTGGGACTCGAAGTCGGGACCTTGATCGCTATGCAATCGTTCGGGTATCCCGTAGTGGACTATGAAGTTGTCCCAAAGGGCTTTTGCAACGGTCTGAGCTTTCTGATTGCTGGTAGGGATGGCTAATGAATATTTCGTGAAATGATCGGTTAATACAAGCACATCCTTTACATTACTTCGATCAGGCTCAATGGACAGGAAGTCCATGCAGACTAGTTCAAGGGGTCTGGTGGATTTGATATTCACTAGTGGAGCTGCTTTTTCTGGAGGAGTTTTACGTCTTACACAGCGGTTGCATGTTTTGATCTTATGTTCTATATATGCTGCCATGCGAGGCCAATAGAACCTTGTTCGGGCAAGATCTAAGGTACGTTCAGTGCCTAAGTGGCCCATGTCACAGTGGAGGCTTTGGAAGACTGAGTCACGGAACTGTTCAGGTAAGACAAGCTGGTAAGTAACATCTCCTCCATCTTGGCGAGTTCGGTACAGGATGTTATTGTGCATCTCCAATCGATTGAGCTCTCGGAGTAGAAGGTTGATGTCAGGAAGTTCAGCTCGCACAGTTGGTGGGACCTTTTCTCCAGTTTCAATTTGTGCAATAACTTCCCTCAGACAAGGGTCTGTTCTTTGTTCGTTTGTGATCTGTTCAGGGGACATATGGGGCATAACAGGAAGACCACCACAGTCATTTTCATTGACAAAGTCACCTGGAATGGCAGCTGCGGAAATGGCTAGCGAGTGAACCAAAGGGATGGTGTCATTTTGAGAGCTGCATACTAGGTGTTTCTCACAAATAGCAGACACTACTTCAGGACTTAAACTGCTGTCAGGTAGGGACAGGTGAGTCTGTGTGAACTGCTGTATGCGGTCGAGCTCTTTTTGGGACACTGCGTCGTTAAGCAACTCGCCATGTGGCCGTCTAGAAAGGCCATCTGCATCTGAGTTAAGCTTGCCTGCTCTGTACTGGAGCTTAAAGCTAAACGTTGACAGGGCAGCTAGCCATCTGTAACTCATGGCATCCATCTTAGCAGTGGTTAATATGTACGTCAGAGGATTATTGTCTGTTACGACAGTAAACTGATTTCCATATAAGTAATCTGCAAACTTTTCCGTTACTGCCCACTTCAAGGCTAAGAACTCTAACTTATGGGCGGGATAACGAGATTCACTCCTAGACAACCCACGGCTTGCATAAGCTATCACCCTGGTCTGGCCATTCTGCTCTTGATAGAGCGCGGCGCCAAGCCCTGTAGTGCTGGCGTCCGTATGGAGCGTATATGGCAGTTTAGGGTCGGCAAAACCCAATACAGGCGCAGTACTGAGCTTTTCAATGATGGTTTTGAAAGCAAGATCACAAGAGGGAGTCCATCGCTCGCCGAAAGGTGTCTTGGGGTCATGGTACTGGACAGACTTAGCTTTAGGCTTTGTGCTTTTGCGCAAAGGAGGGTAGCCTGATGTTAAGTCAGTGAGGGGCTTAACGATACTCGAATAGTTCTTAATGAACCGCCTGTAGTACCCTGAAAAGCCTAAGAATGAGCGGAGCTGTTTAAGATCACGGGGCACAGGCCAGGTACTTAAGGCTTCCACCTTTTCAGGGTCAGTCTCCACTCCCTTGCTGGACACAATATGCCCAAGATATCTGACAGAAGTTTGGAAAAATTTGCATTTTTTGGGTGAGAGTTTGAGCCCATATTCTTTCAGGCGATCAAGAACTTTCATCAAGCGAGCCTCATGTTCTTCAAGTGTCTTGGAGAATACAATGATGTCATCGAGAAACACGATCACGTCGCGCAGGTTCATGTCGCCCATACATTTCTCCATGAGCCGCTGGAATGTGCTGGGGGCGTTTGTAATGCCTTGGGGCATTCTATTAAATTCCCAAAAGCCGATGGGACATACGAACGCCGTCTTTGGTTTGTCCAGCTCCTCCATCTCAATTTGGTAGTACCCAGATTTTAAATCCAGGACAGAGAACCATTGTGACCCGATCAAGGTGGAAAACGTTTCCTCCAAATTGGGGAGAGCGTAAGCATCTTTTATAGTCTGAGCGTTAAGCTTTCTGTAGTCGATACAGAGGCGGACTTCACCATTTTTCTTCCGCACGACTACAATGGGTGAAGAGAAAGGGGAGGTAGATTCCCTGATCACGCCAGCTTCTTGCAGTTCTTTGAGGTGCTTACGGACTGCCTCCAGGTCGTTCGGATGTATGGGACGCGCTCTATGCTTGAACGGTGTTTCATCTGACAATCTGATTGTGTGTTTCACTTGATCCGTCTTTCCAAAGTCAAGATCATTCTGTGCAAACACTTCGGGCATTTGGCTTAGCTTTTTGGTTATGCGCTCCTTCCATTCAGCGCTAATAGGGGAAGAGTCAAAGTTATATGTTACATTTGACTTCTGCTCAGTTCGGGATCTTGGAGTTCTCACTGAGTGTTCATGAGATAGAACTCTTTGATATGCACTGACTTCTCCGATGACACAATTTAGAGGGATTGTCACATCATGTTCAGATTCATTGGTGAGTATAACTGGAACAAGGTAAGGTGCTCGTTCAGGAAGGTCTATGAGACAAGGTTTCACAAGGATGTCACCAGGTAAGGCTGACATTCGTGGATACTCTAACAAGACAGACTTTTCACCGTTACCGGCTGACACAGCTACAGCACCATCTAGAACAACAGTTTGGCCTGCTGGAATCAACTGTGGCTCTTTGTTGTGCATCATCACTAAACCAAGACTACTGTCTTTGGACTGTTTGTGTCGTGACTCAAGAACTTTTAGAACTGCCCTATAGCCATATGGCAGGTTCAGCTGCAGTTCATGGCATGTGTCAGAGTACAGCTCATAAAGTACATCTAATGTGTTTGTCCCAATTAGCACTAAGGACTGAGAAGCTGTGCGCACATCGGGGACAACTAAGGCAAGTGTCGGCACTTCAGCTTCAATGCCAAGGAAGTCCTTTGGGAAAGTGACATGCAGTTCAATGTAGCCTAAGTAAGGCACAGACTGACCGTTGGCACCCTCAACTTCTAAAAGTTCAAACAATGGCTTAATCTCATGAGAGGACAAATGCTGACGATAGTAGGACTCGGGGACTGTAGTCACCTGGGAACCAGTATCTAGCAAACAACTCACTGTGTGACCATTAACTTTCACTTGTGCAGTACTCTTTGTACCAATTAGACCTTTAGGAAAGTCGAAGGAATCTGATCTTGTGTGTGACTTTAGACTGGCACGCTTTTTAGGTGAAGCTTTTTGTTTAACCTGGGTGGGACGGGTTAACAAAGCATCAGCCTCCATTTGTCCCGCAACGGAGGCAGAATTTAGTTTAAAGAAAGCTGGTCATTCTGCCTGTCCCATATCTGCCTTCTCACTCTTAATTCCTTTCGTTTTGCAACTACAAGGGCAGGATTGGGCTCTGACTCACAAGTGGCTACTATATGTCCATCTTCCCCACAACGGAAGCAATACCAGGGCTTGGGTCTAGTACTGGGGCGGCTGGGTGGAGGTGAGTTTTCAGGTTTGGCATGGTCAGGTTTTTTATTTTCAGGTTTCCTTGTTCGAACTGTCTTCAGTGTTGCTTGTTTCTTTGGCTTCACAACGGCAGCTAATTGGCTTTTTAGATCGGCAACTTGTTTTTTCAGCTCTTCTAGACTATCTGACTGTGCTTGACAAACATCTGCATTTGTTTCAGTGGCCGTCTGTTCATGAGACACTGCTTTTGGTTTCGTGGCGCTAAAGTGTTTCTTCATTCGCGTGTTTTTAACTTCTTGTCGGTTTTCTGCAGTACGCAGGAAAAGCAATAGCTCTGCATAAGTGGGTGGCTCCTTATGCTTTAGCTCCAATTGCAACTCCGTTAGCAAGTTATCATCCCAGCAGCCTCTGTAAAACTGTTTAAGAAGCTGCTTATTTACTTCATGTGGTTCAAGCCCACCTCTGCGCACGGTGTGATTGACTGCCACCTGCAAACGAAGCAGATAAGCAGAGGGCTTTTCACCATGATCTTGGAGGGTGTTCATGAAGCGTACAAACAGTTCCTCACCATCTTCGACGGTGCCAAAAGCTGAATCCAGAAGGTTAAGATAGTCTGCAGGAGTGGCTTCTGGCCCAAGAGGGCGGATGACATCAGAAGCGGGAGAAAGGAGACTTTCAAGAATCTTGCGAGTTTTTTCCAACTCGGACAAAGAAGCATCTTCCATCAACAAGTCAACATGAGAACGCCATGTTTCATAGTCAGCTTCGCTGTAAGGTCTGGGCATCTTACCAGAGAAAGCTCTGAGTCTTAATGTAGAGTGAGCATGTGATGTCTTTTCAACACTCTTGACAACATGCTCGACGACTACTTTCTGAACCTCTGGTGGGTTGAGGTCAGTTGGACTCAATATTTGAGGTGTCAAGTTTGGTCTCATGGGGCGTTGGAATGCGCCCTGAATGGGTTCAGGAGGGTGAGGCAGTTCAGTTAAGACTGAAGGTGAGGCTCCAAGTTGTGTGGATCCTACCACAGGGCAAGTCTGATCAGCAGCATCATTTTCAGGGTTTATCTCAGCTGTCTCAGCAGCTTCAATGGTGTTCCCTATTGTGGATAGGGCCTCCCGCAACACTTCTTCGAAATCCTTCCCACTTAACTTGGCTAAACCCTTCAGGTTGCTAATGTAAGCCTCAGTAACACTGCCCCCTACGGTCTTAGTATAGACGTCAGTTAAGGCTCGAATGCGGTAACTGACATCTGGATTGTCAGTGGACTGTAAGAGGTAAGGCAGCTTAGGTGCTAATATTTCAACGGCTGCACCGGACTCGAACTCTACAATCTGACTTTTGTAGAATGCAGAAGAGTCATCATCGACAGAGAGTACTCTACGAATAGTACCATGTTGCTCCAGAAACTCAAATACCTCTTTGTCTTTATCTCTATCAGTAACACCGCTAACAATAATGGCATTTGGTACTTTAACGGCATACTTCTCGACAAAATCCATTTTCACAGTATGTGAGCGTCGGATCAAAGGTCAAAGAGGATTCCAATGTTGTCACACAACACTCTAGGCTCCTGGCTGGCTCGCCACTTTTTTACTTATGTAACACTGGTGGTGCAATACTAGACCTGTTAGTGCTACTTCTTGCCTTCTTTGCCTGTAGTACGGCAGTATAGTTACCTTTAACCACAGTATGGGGACAGAAGGAAAATATGGACCAGATCAGACAGGTTCTAGATTCGTAGGAGCCAAGGGTGTATGACAACAGAGGACTTGTACACAGTAGGTGTAGAAAACACAATTGCATTTATTAGCAATTATTAAAGTTGTGCACATTTAACAAAAGTAGAGCGCTCTTCTTGAAAACAAAATAAAATAAAATAAACCCCACAAATGGTCGACCTAAGGATATATTGTCTTTTATGTCTTTTTTAAAGTCAATTTCAGTCTTTCAATGTTCAATAGTCACTCAGTGTGTTTGTAACCAGTCGGGTTACAATCTACCAGTTCATCCGGCTCTTTGGGCTGGGCTCGCCATCCAGTACTGGAAAAGGGATCCTCGATTCTTCTCAGGTCCTCAAAACCAATCCAATCCAAATAAGCAAAGGAAAAAAACCTGACCATGCGAAGCAACAAATGTTACACGGGCTTCACAGTGCTCACGTTGGCTCACGGCCTCTGGAATACAGTATCACTCTTATTATTCTTGCCGAAAAAAGGATTTTCTCTATCCAGCTAGCTTCTTCGCCGCACGGGTAAACTGATCTTTCACCGTCTGTGTCTCTGGCGTATCTGACTGGCACACGAAGGCACACACAGGTGTCTGAGCAGCGCACAGACTGGGGGAGGGTCAGACCAGCCAAGGATTGGTCGCTGAGTGGATCTGACAAACACACTCTAAAGGACTAAATCCTGCCCCCACACCATTTATACATTACGTATACATATGTACATATTAATTAAACTTATGTTTACATGCTTTTTATCAGTATTTATTATAATTAACTTTGTTTTTATCAATATTTATTCCCATTGTGAGAGTATGAATATTTATACTTTTAATCCCGTTTTTAACACTGGGTTACATATTCATTACATGCACTTAAAAAGTGACAGGATATAGAAAATTAATGAGCTAAAGTGGGAAAAGTGAGCGCATATTGCCTACCCAAGCTATTTTCCTTCTAAGTCTCGAATTACTGTATATCAAGTGTAATTTGTGGGGACAATAATGTGTCACATTTGAGAAAATTAATTTCCTGAAATGCTCCTTCAGATACATTTTTTGAAGACTGCTTTTTCTTTTTGTTTTTTTTAAACAAATGTTTTTACTCTCTCTCGTCTCACTCGGCCTGCCTCTGGCCTTCCTGCATTGTGTTTTTTTTTTTTACTGAGCAGCAATCAGCATTATGAAATGATTTGTAGTTTATCACTCGCAGTCATTCGAGGCAGAACATTGCCAATCAAAATATGCTTCATGCCTAATCACAATGGAGCCACGTGTTTTTTGTTCTGACATGTAGAGGAAATGTGGTTGGCGATATTCAGCATGTTTCTACAAATACATATACAGCTGATGCAAATCTTTAGCATCCTTAAGTAGCATGTTTTGCAGGAGCAGCTGTATGAATGCGCACATAAGCTGGGGGAACATCCTGATAGTGGATGTTTCAATTCAGTCACTGTCTGAGTGTGATATCCAGATTGAGTCTCAGTGTGAAGGTAAAACTGGAATTGACGTGCTGCATAGTGCTGAATAAATTGGTTTTGTCTCTGGCATTACATGTGGAGACGGTGTCTGGCATCGGTAAAAGCTTGTTCCAAATGGAAGGAACTCTGCTGCAAAAGGATTTGCCCTAAGCTGTTTAAGTGTCTTATAATAATAAAAACAGCAGCGCAAGACATTCACAAGTACACATATCTGAACATAGCCTAATAAATACCAGTGTGACACATGTAAGAGGATGATAGTCAGGTTTGTATAATCTTTTATGTAATTTAAACTTATACATTTTTACACTGCTTTCACTGCCTCTCATTAACTTTTTTTTAATGATATTTCTATGCATGCTTGTTTATAGAAAGCTACTTTCACTTTTTGGCCAATTACTGTCACATAGGAGGGGCCAATTCCGGAAATACTCTCTTGGTGGTGGTTCAAGTATCTGCAGAGCAAAAACGCATCCAAAACTTGAGGGCTGGCTGTTGAATGGCATCCCTTCTGATCCAGGAAACTAGCAGATTTTTTTTTTCTCACCACATGCCCGGTTGTCTTTTAGAGTTTCTTCCTAGTGTCTGAATGCAATGCAGTTAGGAAGCTGACTCCCAAACCCTCAAAGAAGCGCTTGAACAGAAAAGTGTGGATAGATTTCTAAACGGACAATAACATTGCTTTGACCCCCAAAATAAAAGAGACAAAACTTTAACTGTGTGAACATCCGGCGAAATCAGAAACCAAGGTGGGGAATCAATCTTGAAATTACGCTTCGGAAAGTTGTCAGCAGTAGTAATGTTGCATTTAATGGGATACATCATGGGTGTATGAAGAGGTAATTAATAGGATGAATCATCAAAAACATCAGTAGGATCCTCTACTAAGTAGTTTAATCAAACAGTATGGCAATGTTAATTTAGAGAGCAAAATCCTTTTTGTGTTGTTGGGAATGTAGAAGCTGAGGAAATATATGACTAACAGAAGTGGTTACTAAAGATTTGACTAAGTTCTCATCTTTGCTCACTTAAAGCAAAGATGGTTAACTCTTAAGAGAGATGAAGCTAACTCATAGTATATGAGCTCCATTGTATTACAATTTGAGGTGAAGCATACTAAACAGCTTAAGAGGACATGCTATAACTCCCACTGGTGCAAATATTGTGCTGAACAATAAACTGATAAAAAAGTCAAAGATTTACTTTTAAGTTGTGTGGGAAAAAAAATAAACCAGAAGAAGAAAATTCAACTACGATGCCCACTGGGAAGACGAGGAAATAATTTGAAAATGATTATAGCCATAACATACTCCTGTAGTGTTGGTAAATTATTCTCCTTAGTCTCTTTGATTAGATCTGAGGTTTTGCTCTATTGCTCTTGTGTAGTTTCAATTTTATCTTCCTTTTTGGATATTATCATAACCTGTTGAGTGCCTATGGAGTGCACTCACCTGGCTCTGCTGCCTTAATTAAAGCCTATTTAGTACTGGATGGTGGGACAATAAACCCAGTAATGTTGGCAACATGCAGCTTTCACCACTTACGACATTAACTTTTCTTGCAGGTAGCGTGACAGTATCTGCATCCGTAGACTGTTTGGTGGCCGAGCAGGGATGCATCCAGGAGCAGTCCTGCATGGCCATCTATCGATTGCTGGAGTACTGCGCGGCCGAGGAAGCCGTGGCGCCCCTCAGGGCAGACGCGCGGTTGGAGTGCCTGGAGGCCCAGAACTCCTTGCAGCGCTATCGCCCCCTCCAAGTTTGCAAGTGTCAGCGTGGCTCTCGTAGGGAAGAGCACTGCCTCAAGGTCTACTGGACTGTGAGATTCGCAGGTGGGTTTGATGTCAGCATTTAATGTCTGTATGTGCTGAATTCTCAGCTGGGTCATAGATGTGGTCTTTGTTCTGCTTTTTTAGCATATGATGAGTATGAAGTGTCTCCATATGAAGAACTGAAGTTAAACCTGGTGAGAAACATTGAGATGTCGCGTATGGCCTCCATCATGTCAGGTAGAGATGAACGTTTTTGTGATTTTGCTCCCAAATTAGATTGAGATGCCATTTTTGATTTTCCTGGGTATACATTGCTCTGTTTTCCTCCTGAATCCCTCCCCCCAGCTTCCTCTAATACTATGGATGGTCAAAATCAGTGCTTGAAGGCCGCCCAGGACTGTGGCCTGTACGAGAAATGTGGCTCCCTGCGGTCAGAATATGTTGTAGCCTGCACCAAGCGAGCAACAGTCTCTGACAACAGCTGTAACCGCCAGAAATGCCACAAAGCCCTGCGGCGCTTCCTGGAGCGCGTGCCAGAGGAGTACAGCTTCGCTTTGCTCTTCTGTCCCTGCTCTGACACTCTGTGTGGGGAGCGCCGGAGGAAAACCATCGTCCCGTCATGCTCTTATGAGGAGAATGTGAGAGGGGAGGAGAGGGCGGGCAAGCCCAACTGCCTCAGCCTTCAGAACTACTGCTCCAAAGATGAGCTGTGTAGGTAAGATGGCTGTTTGAGTTGACTGATGCAGAACATTAAGGGCTCGTCGTATGGACACAGAACAGAAAAAGCATTGAAAAATGAGTCAGAAATATTTGCAAAGTTAACCACAAAGTAATGATTCGACACAGTCCTCAAACATGGCTACATCAAACACACGGTGCTGTCTTTTTAAACACTAGTGGCACCAGTGAGCTGCATTCTGATGAGCATCTCCCATTTTGTTAGTATCAACAGAACTGCTGCAAATAAAATTTCCCCTTCACTGATGAATGAGTTAATTAAATAATCTCTCCCCTAAAGCACAAACATGCAGTCCTTCAAGGGTGATATGTATGAGATACACCTCCCGGATTACTAGTGAGGGGAATAAATGTAACTAAATGTAAAGTAAATGGAAGCTGTAAATGCTTTTTCGATTGACAAAATTCATCCATCAGGTCCGCTTTTCCCAGATGTGATTTAGCATGTCATTCAGATGATACAATCCAAGATGTCCTGAACATACCAGACCCACTGCACGACCCTTGCTTTTGGACTTAAAGTGGAATTAAAAGCTAATGTTGTCCATGTCCACTTGTGCCACTAAATAAGCTCTGACCTGTTGGTGCATGGACACAAGATATTTTGGAGTGTCCCGTGGTGCCTTTGAGTCCTGTTCTGGCCTGTGGTAAGACTTGATGTGGTGCGTCTTTAGATCCCAATTTCGATGCTTGTTTGAATTTGAATGTGGGAGGTTTGGAGGCTGTGCCGTTGATTTCAGCTCTTTGTATTATTCTGGGATTTTCCTGAGCAGTTTTTGTGGTTTTTGGGGAATATTGTCATGCTGCCAACAGAGAGTAGTATTGGCATGGGGGTGCTTGGTCTGCAACGGTGCTCAGGCAGGTGGTAGATATGAATGTTACATCCATATTAATGCCAGGACCCGTGGGTTTTCAGCACATCGTTGCATTGTAACTCAAAGATTAAAGTCTCGGAATATAAATATTTTACGCCTTGAATGTACCGTATCCTTTCTTGTCTGCTCGTAGGGAAATATAAGCAGGTGACAGGTCCTGTGGGGCCATAACCACTGAGGAAGCTTTTTACAGATACAGATGTGGGAGCAAAAGATTGGACCAGTTTACTTCCAGTGACTCAGAATTCAAAGCTACATCGCTGCTCATCAGGATGATTTGTGAGGGTAGTTTTTGTTCAAGCACTGTCTACTTATTGTTCATAAATGGATATAACAACACTCACCAGATGCGTTGTTAGGTCCACTTGTTCACCTGCTTGTAAACGCGAGGATCTAATCAGCCATTCACACGGAAGCAGCTCAGAGAAAAAATGTTGCATGCTCTGATGAGTCTCAGTGCTGCAAAATTCACATGACAGTAACAGAATAAAAGCATGATTCTATCCTGACTTGTATCAACAGTTCAAACTGGTTCAGTTCTCAAACTGGTTTCTTGAACATGACATCACTATATTTATATGACCCATCCGTGGTGGAACAGAAGAGTCAAATCATGGATGCGCAGCTGACAAATCTGCAGCAACTGTGTGACGCTTTCATGCCAATATGGACCAAAATCTCTGAGGAAAGCTTCCAGCACCTTGTTGAATCTGTGCCATGAAAGATTAAGGCAGCAGTGAAGACGAAAAGGGGGGTACTACCGAATACTAGCAAGGTGTACCTAACAAAGTGTCCATAGAGTAAACTACTTGAGACTTTGAAAGTAAGACGGTGACGCAACACTCACACTTTCAATATACAGCATTATGAGGAACAAAGAGATATGAGGTTCTCAGGGGCGTAATTTCCAGGGGGGTTAGGGGGGGTAATGACTAGGGATGGGTATTTCACGATTCCGATTCCATTTTCGATTCTGTTTAACGATTCGATTCTTTATCGATTCTCTTATCGATTCTTTTTAAAAAAGGAGAACACTAAGTTCGATTAGCTTAGAACTTTGTTTTATATCTTCTCTTTGAACAAGATAGAAATTTAGGAGTAACATGGCCTTACAAACCCAGCAGTGAGATCTTAAGAGATCCAGCCTACGGCTCTTCAATGGGGTGTCACAGGGTCCCCAGGAAAAAAAATTGTAAATGTAAAATAATAAAATAAATATTCTAAATTTTCTATTAAAAATTTCTATTCTATTAAAAACACGACATTCATTTAAGATCATCGCGTGTTTTGTGAGCAAATGCTTTTGCATATTCGCAGTGTTTCCTCCCTTAAATGAAATATCTACTTTTCAAGTACTGCAAGTTGCCCTGTTGTCATCCGTTCTCGTAAAGTATAACCAAACTTTTGAGCGTTTGAGCCGCTTTCGCGCCGTGTTTCCTGCCAGGTAAATGACGCTCCGCAACGTGGTGACGTCATTCGGGGCGACTGGAATCGATAAGGGAATCGTTTGCAAAAATGGCAAACAATTCCAAGGAATTGAAACTGTGGGAACCGGTTCTCAACAAGAACCGGTTTTCGATACCCATCCCTAGTAATGACCCCCCCCCCCCCCCCCAATAATCAGACCCAACCAATATAACCCCCCCAATAAAATTATGAATTATCTTGCATAAATAGGCTGTTGATTTCCTTTACTCATTTCAGTTATTACCAGCAAAATAGCTGCATGTTTAATCATATGGGAATTTACCCAGATTTATTTATTTATTTAGACCGAGATCTTGACCCCCCCCAATGTTCAGCACAAAGTTACGCCGACAGAGGTTCTCCTGTTTCATTCCTGCTGACATGTGTTACTATACTGCAGAGTGTGGAAACAGCACCAAAACACACCTCACATCATTTAATGTACAGTCTTATAGATCTGCTGTTGATTATTGATAAAAGCTTTGAATGATGCAGCTGCAAATGACTGTATCTGTGCACATTTAATACATTAACTTCATTAGCCCGGCGATACTTTTTATATGAATGAATGAAAGCTGAAAAAGAAGATTAAGTAAAAGAACAACTGCAAGGCCAAACAGCACAAAGTGCATAAGAGAGAGTCGTGGGAATTTTGAACTCAAGAAGTTGTCATCAGCAAAAGTTTTAAATTGAACTCCAGCTTTAAATCAGTGAGTCAATAGACTCACTCAGATTTTTATACAAAAGTAATGAAGCACAACAATGCTTCATTACTTTTAATTGCGGTAGCATCAAGCAGTCTCTTTGTCTAGCGTGCTAACCTATGCAGCATTCTGAAAACGAGCAGCGGGTTATGTTTCAGTAATGCACACGGCATATGGGCTGCACCTCCATTGTGGAAAGGGTTGATTGCAAACCTAAAAGACATCATCTACCTGCAAAATGTATGGTTTGCACGCCTTTCAAATTATCTGTCAGCACTGACAATATCAGTGTGTGCATTTTTGCAGAAAAGAAGGTGGTGTCAGAGTGCTAGAAAGCTACATTTTTTTGAAGCTTTACTAAAGTACCAGGCAGTTTTCATGTATCCCTTTCTCTAGTGGCTTGAGCTCCTATACTATGTCGTTGTTTGTGTTGCTTTTGTTGTTTCCATTCAGCACAACCCTGAATCCCGAAATGAAATTGTCAAAACACTTTTAAAATGCACACTCTGTTTCTCTGTGCTGACACATGAAAAACTGTTTTCTCTTCTTGTGTGTGTGTGTGCGTGTGTGTGTTTCAGATCCCGCTTTGCTGATTTCCAGCATAACTGCCAGCCCTCCCCTCTCTCTGCCTCTGGCTGTATGCGAGAACGCAGAACCATGTGCCTGAAGGCTTATGCTGGACTCATAGGTGAGACGGAGGAAAACAAATTAAAGAGGTGGAAGAGGCTGAAAGAGTGTATAGCTCAGAAAAAAAAACAGACAGAATCTGACAAACAGAACTTCCTCCAATAGGTGTTTAGCAGCGATATTCGGTATGTGTAATTTTCATTATGCAAAATAAATCTACAGGGGTTCACAAATGGTCCTTAGCTGCTACTCTTTATAGCATCACTTATAACAACGGCAGCAGATTCAAAAACAGTGTTTCCAGCAGCTCACCAAAATAATGTGGGAAATATTATTTTCACTCATTCCTCACACTCAAAATGTAATTTTGTGTACCTGAAATTATCAATATCTAGAGCTGGGAACCTGGTGACACCATACCTGCAGGGCATCTAATACCGTTAGTAGTCTGTGTCTTACCTTTCATAGAGGTGTGTGCTGAAAATAAAATTCTTGAGTCTGAAGGAAATATGATTTTAAAAGTTTGTAAAGTTGTGCCTGCAGTATGACTTTGGTCTTCTTTCTATAACCAGGAACCATCATGACTCCCAACTACGTGAGCAACAGCAGTACAGAGGTGTCCCAGTGGTGCACATGTGAAGGCAGTGGGAATGAATGGCAGGGCTGTCAGCGCATCCTGCAGATGTTCACCAACAATATTTGTCTGCGTGAGTACGATGTAATAAGGCTGGGAAGGGAAGGCAGCACAGCACAGTTTTACAGTTTTTTATCCAAAGGAAAAAAATTGATACCAGAAATGTTCTAACAAAAGCAGTGCTCACAACAGTTTGTGAGAACCAAACAATTCAAGACAAATAAAATTTAAGATCTGGGTTTTTCCTCTAGTACACAAAATCTCCTTCTCTGTGTCTCTGTCTTTGTCTGCCCACTCCTCCTACATGATCAGGAGTTAAGCATCCACCTTAAGGTTCTTCTCATCTCATCTATCTCAGAAATTATGATGTCATCATGTTATCTAGCAACCAGCTAGCAATGGGCTAAAATGACCTGTGTTTATAAAAATTTATAAAATCATTGCATCATTTTCACTTTATGACAGCTATAACTAATTCAAATCCACAAAACTTAAATTATTATATATTATGACACCATGCTAATAACCACCTAGCAACTGCCCAAAATGACCTGTTTTTAGCATTTATGCACCTATAACACCTTATGCAAGCTTCATGTCATTTTAACTTTAACATCTCATTTATATCCACAAAAATTCAGTTATGTAATATATATTGTGACACCATGAGGTTGCAAGACAACCGCCTAGCAACAGGGTATTGCTGTCTATGCTAAGAAAATATTGTTTTTAGCATTTATACACCTATAACACCTTATGCAAGCATTATGTCGTTTTAATTTCACAGCAGTGACATCTCATTTATATCCACAAAACATCAGTTATGTATTATATATTGTAACACCATGAGGTTGCCTGGTAACCAGCTAGCAAAGGTCTAAAAGGACCTGTTTTTAGCATTTATGCACCTATCACACCTTATGCAAGCATCCTGTCATTTTAATTTCACAATAACATTTTTATATATCTGTAAAAACTGAATTATACATTTATATATTATAGTGTCATGATGTTGCCTAGCAACCACCATGCAATGGGCTACAATGGCCCATATTTTGTTTGTATTTATGCAACTACAACTCCTTATGGAAGCATCGTGTCATTATCATTTCACAGCCAACAGGAATAGGCTACACAAAGCTGTGGCATGAGTATGTCCTGGTCATTCTGAGAAAATAAAAGTGTGCATGAACATTCAGAGAGTCAGGTGTGTTTCAAAGTTTCAGTTTCAGGAAGTTTAAACTTAACTAAGGATACTGTAAAAACACAACTTGAAGAAACAGTGTACCTTTTTGATAATTTACTGTACGCTTATTGACATTCACATTTGAGGATTTGGTAATATATGTTGATTTTATTTTTAATAGTATTTTTTTCTACATTTTGTGTTATTTGAAGGAGTTCTTGCAAATTTAAGTGGAAGCACAAGTAGCTGATGTATCTTAATTAATCAAAATTTAAACACACTGCTCATCTTTACGCTAAGTATCTTGTATCTGACAAATCACCCTGTGTCAGCATAATGACCGAGGAAATGTTACTTTTTAGAGTATTATTTAAACTAATGTAGGCATGCTGATCTAAGTGAGCATTTTAAATGTGCATGAACACAGAATTCAAATTAGGTGGGTCATAATTGATGATTGAAATGGCAAACCATTGAACCATAATGTTTTCTTATAAATAAATCAGTGGCAAGAGACATCATCCCTGGTGTGTGGCTGGCTGCCAAATGTGAATCTGATTTCCAAGCTTTGTGGAGTCAATAAATCCTTTCACCAAATCTGATAAATATAATGTGGCTTCTTGTTGAACTGTTGCCAAATCAGAATGGCTGGAAGGGTATTATCTCATTTTGCTGCTGTGTAAGTATAAAGAAAACTGTAAAAAGTAAAAAAAAAAAAAATTGCAGTACAATACAGTAGAAACAATTTTACTGATGTACTGTACTCTAATAAGAGAACAAGAATAATTGTTAGAGGCCAGACACGTTCTCTTAAGTAAAATATGATCAAACATTAAGTGTTGTCCAGCCAAGAATCAGTCAATACATGTCTAGTATACACAGCAGTCATTGGTCACCTGTATCCAATTATTTGGGCTTAAGATAAAAGTAGCTGAGTGAACACGCAAAAGAAAGAAACCAAATGCAGCATATACCAAATATTACAATGACTAGTTTCAAGGATGTGCATTTTATATATATCCCACCCTGTAGCCAATGTCTGACAGGTTGAAGCTAGAATATCCCACAGCAAGGAATATTCGTGTTTATATAAATATAAATTTAAAACATTACACCGGTAATATTTTTAGTGCAAAAAGCAGTATAAGAAATGACTTAAAAGTGTTTAAGCAATAACTGGAGTCATGTGAAAAAGAAAGTTTTCTTAGCACTCTATGTATTACTGTGAAAAACGAACTACACTATCATTTTCTCCATAGGAATTAACAGGATAAGTAGCACCTGGGTGTTGCTAATCTTGATTAATTCCTCATCAGCACATGTGAGCACCTCTAAAAAAAGGTTTTGGTGGTTTGCTGGTGTGGAGCATTCAGGTGTGTGTTTATCTTCCCAGGAGTGGACATCCAATAAATTCACCCGAAGGTCAGACTGTGCAGCGCTCACAGAAACTGCACAAAATCAAAGAGCTACATCTTTTACTCTACGGGGCTCATACTAAATGTTAAAGTTCATGACAGTACTATTAGAAAAAGCCTGAACGAGTGTGGCTTGTTTGGAGGGGGTTACCAGCAGAAAGCCGCTTTTTTAAAAAGAGAGACTGACAAAGTCATACAGAAAACAATTACTTTAAGTTACTACTGCTACAGTTATCCCTACAAGCTATTGGATCACAGGATACCATGCAGTCCTGTGAAAACCTTCTCTTTCACATGAATATACTTACATATACGTACAAGTATTTGTACAACCACTAATGACTTCACCACAAATACAAACAGTTGCAATATTAATTTGAATATTTTAGTATTTTATTTACTGTCCTTCAACTATCTGTGTGTGAATGTGTGTGTGAATGGGTGGATGACTGGATGTGTAAAGCGCTATACAAATACAGGCCATTTACCATTTATCAGAACTGCTTGGTAACATGTGGCATGGACCCAGCTAATTTCTGGAATAATTGTTCACACCAAAGCAGATATTTTCTTGTCTTTGGCAGCCAGGAGGTTCTCTGTGGGATTTAGCTAAAATAACATTTGGAATGTGTAGAAGAGATGTGAAATTAGATTATTTTCATCCCATTTTTTTATGTAGGGAGCCAACAGAAATATTGTACAAGGTTTTGACTTAAAGGTGGCATTAAATGAAAAGTCAGGAAATTTCAGTTATCAGAACTCATGCCAAGGGATATGTGGGTATATGTACCAATTTCACAGCAATCCATCCGATGGCTGATGGAAGAGGCTGAAGCACGCAGAGAAAGTTCAAGTAGCCACAGGTAGAACTTTACACGCAGAGGTCTCAGAGTAGCAGGTTTGAAAACAGAACCTTCATGATTTGAGGTGAATGTGCTAAACGGTGCACTACCGTGCCACAAAAACAAAAAGCAAAAAAGAGAGGCTCATATCTCATGCAGTTTTGCACAGTGTTTTCAGAGCTAATGGCTCTAACTATGCTTAGAAAAGTCACAGAAATTTATTTGGGTGATGCTTCAGGGATGAATAATGATGTGAAGCTAAAGAAGATTTCCCCTGCTGCTTTTGTTTTTAGGCAGTGCCATCAGCTCCATGGGAATCTCCGCACCTCCTCCTGTGGAAAACTCTCCCATGCCAACTTCTCAGCCCTCCCCACACGTCTACCAGGAGAAGGTCCACGTCAGTATTAACACTCTTCCTGAATTCGACAGTGTAAGTTGTCTGTGCTCTCTGCGCCATATGCTGGTGGTACCAGTTCAGCTAAAGAGGCAGTCGCCTGTGTATCAGGTGATAACACCTAAGTGGGACTATCGCAGTTTGCCGGGCTCCGGAGCTCCTTGTATAAACTCAGATTACTTCCCTCCCTCTCTCTCCTATCCACACCTCTTATTGTGGCCTAGGATTAGCCGTAGGTGTTTGCAGCAGTAGACTCAGCCCTTACTTTTAATATTCATGTATGCACACCCATCTGCTTCATAGTCTCCATTCTCTCACTAGTTTAATCCTTCTAATTCCTCATTTTCTTTTCCTCCTATCCCAAGCCACCCACCCTCGTAGCACAGAAACTCCGCCGCTAGTAGATTTAGAAGACATCGAGATGCACAGTTCATTTCTGGAGTTTCACTGAAAAAGGTCAGATTATGAATTCTCGTGGATACACCAAAGTGAAACTCTGCAGCATCACTCGACACCTCCTTTGATGCTTTTATCAATGCACTGATTTGAGAAAACCTGAATGAAAAAATGGATAGATGACTGTGCTACAAGTTTCCTTCCGTACTTTTAATGCAGTGAAATGCCAAGACCAAAAAGTAAAACCCAAACTAAAGTAAGGATCTGAGGTGAGGACTCAGTCTCTTTCCATTCAGTGTGCCCTCACAGTCCTCTGTGGCTGTGTTTGAATGGAGGCTTCGCTGTAACTCAGGGCTTTCTCAAAGGAAAAATATATAGCACAGAAAGTCATACAGCAGTGAGAGATTGTTGAATGTGAACTCTCGAAGGAGAAGTCGTGTAAAATGTGATCTGGGTTATTAATATTAAGCTCTGCTTCTTTCTTATTTGTACAAATAGCTTTAAACAATCCACTGAGAGCAACATTTTGTGAATAACCTAATATTTTACTGAAAAAAGATCACACCCAGGTCATCAGTAGATGTTGCTCTATGGTCAAAAAGTGAAAACCACTGCTTCTGTATGCTGCTTCACATCAAAAGCATAGACCAGAGAAAGCCCAGCATACATTTATGTACTAATACTGAGCTAATGTGGGAGTTTTCTGCCTGCTGACTTGTCCTGACTGTGTAAATTTTCACTTTCACGTTTTATATTCTTATCCATCACATAGTTCCATGGTGTGACATCTCATTTGTCCCAAATTTTCCTGCGGCATAAGGCAACAACCCCAAACATACAGCCAGACTTTTAAAGAACTATCTTCAATGAAATGATGAAACAAAAGCCTGGGCAGAGCTGATATAGCTCCCCGGGGACCTGAAATACAAATACAGTCAAAAACAGATTACATGAGGAAACAGAAGACATTGGAGAAGCCTAAATAGCAAGATCCCTCATCCCAAGTGTTGGGCAAAATGTGCACATTTACCTCAGAGAAGTGATGCTTTTGACTTTTTAAATCTTTTGCACGACAAATTGGAGATTACTGGTGGGACTCCTAAATGTGATTTTATAGAATTTCATTAATATTAATAATGGACCAGGCTTACTAGAAGTCTTGGGTTCTTATGATCCTCATTTTTACATTTAAATTGTAATTTTTGGAGTGTTACTAATCTGTCAAGGACAGCTGGGTTATGTGCTTCATCGTAGTTTAACTGCCTATTTGTACTTTAGGTCATAGAATTTGAGTAGAAAGCCTAACAGGTTGTACTGCACCTTATATACATGCTATATGCTATGTATCAGCAATGATCATCTTTACAGATTCGACTCTGTGTGTAGACTCCCTCGCTGTGGGGAGGGGCTCAAAGGCAAAAGAGGGCAAAGGTCAGTTCTTTTGCATACCCCAAATATCTTTTCCTCCTCTGGTTTAACTCCAACATCGACAATCAGGCTAAGCAGTCACACGAAGGTGTTTGTTGACTCAGTGAGACAATCTGCAGTTTCCTAATTTAGCAATGAGAGGCAGTGTTAGCAGCATGTGACCAATCAGCCAATGACAAACATGGAAAGATTTACTTGCACAAACCTTTGAAAAATATGGATGAAAACAGAATTTGGTTTTTGAATAAAAACAGCGGTCCAACCAGTAATTATATTCAGCCTATACCTGCCAATCTTTATATATGCTGACAGCCCTGTCCTGCTATAGTAGAAAAGGCAGGACTTACCTTGGCCAGTGCGAACACAGAGAGACAGTGAACCATACACTTGCACATTTTACGTCATGTGAAGGACAAATATATTACAACTGCAATTTTCCCAACTTCCTATTAGCAAAAGTAGAAGTTAAAGTTTACTTTTATGGTCTGATGGTCTTGGTACAGTTGTGTGTTCCATTTTTCTATTGCAGCAAACTGAAAACTGTCAACAGTTGTACTCTAACTATTATTAGGTTTCAGTAAGGATCCACAGATCAGCACCACACATCTCCTTTTTTCTTTTGATACTGAGTGGAGCAGACAAGAGAGTGGTAGCTTAAAGAATAGATAAAAATCATTTATTCACAATAAAAAAAATGGATCATCCCAAAAACATTAACGATAAAAAAGATAAAACATTCAAATTTACTTCAAGCTCATGGATGTAATAGCAAAAATATGGAAATACAGGACATAAAAATATAAAATCTTACCAAATCAAATGGTGAGCAGAATAAAGCTGTCAGGCAATTCAGTAGATATAAAAACTCCAAATCATAAAACAGTATTTGCAACCACAGAAGAAGAAAAGTTTCCCCGGCTACAGCAAAGGAAGTTGTTTTGGAAGCTAGTGCAGCACTTGTTAGTCCTTTGGTATGGGTCTCCACTCTGGGGGAGGTGATTGCTCTGAGGTGATTGCTACAATGATCAAGTCGCTTACTGCAGAATTTTTTGTTGCTTCTTCCATTTTTGACCTCGTTCTACCTCTTAAGCACTCACTATGCTCAGGGCGACAGTGGCTCACCAGTGGCCGTTCCCTCACCGTGGCTTCCTAGTTGCTAATTTTCATTCCCGTCCATGGTTCTCTCTTCTCAGCTCCTGTTGCCCTCCCCGTTTCACTTCTCTGACATCCTATAGGTCCCGTCCTGGGGGTTGACCTTTTTTTTAAAAATTTAAAATAGTGTACAAATAGCATTGAGAACTGACAACAAAAACACACATCTATATATACATATAGATAGATAGTTTCAAGTTGCACAAACAAAATGTACTTTCTGTCTTTTGTTAACCTAAAAGTCATGTCTTAGCTTCCAGGTTTTTTGCCTTTAGGATATTTTTACATGTGCTTTAGATTCTGGGTTAATGTAGACTTTCTCTTCCTGACCTCTCCTCCATGCTCCAGCACACATGTTAATTGAAAGAATCGCTCTTCCTGTGCTTCCCGCAGATGGAGGACAGCGAAGAAGAGGAGCAGGAGGAAGAGGCGAGCGAAGAATTCAACGTCATTCCGCCGTATTCCGAGAAGGACTCTGACACAGAATCGGGTGCTAGAGGGAGCCAGCGGGGAGCAGCTAACCAAGCAGTGCCCGTGTATCCATTACTGCTGCTGCCTGCGCTCATCATAGACTGGAAGTGTTGGAGCTACTGAAGCCTCCATCTCATTCTCCACTTACATTTTACACTCGCTACTGCTGTCAAATCCATCTCAGCACTCAGAATGGACCTCAGAGGACTGTCATCAAGAAGAAATGTAAATACTCATAACACTTTTTCTTTCCTTTTTTCTAGTTTTGTATCCCAGCATTTTTTTCTATCTGTTTTTTCCTCTTGAGCCTCCTCAGATGTTAAAAGATATCTGTAGCCCCGCTGTATCCATGTTGTCTGTGCTCAAGTTGTCTCAAATGAAAGGAAGGCAACAGCACGAGCAGATACATGAGAGCATGGGTGAATTGAGAGGTTTTCTCTGGGCAAATGCTCCATCTAGAGCTTGCTTCACACTGAAACCCCTCTTTTACCAAGAAGCACATTGCCCAAGGCCACATTCACTTTACTTGCTCCCAAAAACCATAACCAGCCTACTCCACTGCAACCAGGCATGAGCATGGCTTTTGATTTCTTTTTCATGACCCATGTCGCATCCGTTTCTCTGCTGCCCCTTCGGCTCTTCCTCTCCCTCCTTCGTACTGTGGTAGAGTAAGATAATCCACTTCACAACGAGCTAATAGGGAACCGCACCACACTTAATCTGCTTTGTACCACTAAAAACGAAACACTTTTGGCAATGGCTTCATTTAAAAAACTGATGAAATGTAAAACCAACGCGTTGTCGCGTCTCATACAGTTCTTTGCGTTTGGCGCACCGAGTCACTCTGCTCCCTTTCTTTTGTTAACACGCCACTTAGTATTATTCCTACCGCAGTGAGTGGCTGCGAATTCAACCACAGGCAAAAGTAATGAGATCAAATTCTTTTGTAGAAATGACGAGGAGAGAAAAGCAACATAAGCAATTACAGCACAATTCAAATTGCTCAGCATGCAGGGGAAGTCTAGAGTAGGGCTCAGGGGAGGAAAAAGCCAATTTACTGCTGTCATACCCTCTCACTTCTTTTATCCTTAGGAGATGTGTTTTTAGTGCGCCTTCACCATCATGCACTGTAGATGCTGCGAGAGCGAGATGCAGCGATAGAGACGGACACAGGAGGCTGTAAAGCCTGCTGGCTGCTCTGATCATTGAGCAGCACATTGAGCCATTCTCTCTGCCTGAAATATCTTTTGCTGATGTTAATGATTTTTCCTCTTATGGCTCATTTTCTTGTGAAATTATGCAGCTGCAGGGGTGTAGGTAAAGAGAAGGATAGTGAAGCTTTTTAAGAGGGGTAAACTTCTCTGATTTGATGATGGGTTTCCAAGAAGTAGCTCTGCAAAGAAAATCGCTCCATGGTTTCTCACTAGTCATAAACCGCTATAGCACCAATTCATTGTAATTATGAATTCATGTTTTTAAGAAAATAATATGTACTGGAGTAATTGCATTGATGGGTGACTCGAGACTGCGTCACCAACATCTGCTGGAGTTGTTTATTAATATGAAGACTGAACTTTGGATATGTCTCGACAGTGTGAAGGCGTAAAGGAGACGCTGGAAGCATATAAGCCCTGTTTCCCTGAGTGCCAGTCTATCCTATTTCAAAGTTTGGGGAAGTTAAAGTTGGACTTTGAATGGATGTTGTAAGGCTAGTGCACCTGCAGTGACTATTACTGACTGTAGGGCGAAATGACATCATGCAAGTTTTTTGACCACTTACTTGTTGAGAGCAAAGTTTTGAAGTATGACTTCATGCTTAGCTGGTGCCAAGAGAACATAACTGGACAGAAGAAGTGAAGTAATAGTCTGATTTGACAACCAGCAGGCATTCACATTTATGAAGCAGACCGTGGAGGAGGCGTGCCGCTAATGACAGAGAAACATCACCCATCACAGCGTTTACGCTGCAGAATCAGCCGCAGCGAGCTCTTAAGCATCCAATGACAAGTGTCAGTAATTGCATCCCGTGCACTCTGGCCTTAACGACTTAATGTGAGTTTACATGTGTGTCCGCAGGTTTGTTTATATTTGTAAACTATGTAAAGTAAACGTTTACATCAGCTTACTTTCCATGCATAAAACTGAGATATTAAAGAAACTGTAACTATTCCCCAGACAGTTTGTATGTTATATCATGGATGTGGTGAGGCTATGTACAGTACTGTTTCAATGCTTGTAAAAACATACCAGACATGCTGAATAATGCTGACCTTAGTGTGTATTAACTGTGTAATTTTGTGACATAGCATAAAGTGTTCCAGTTTGTTAAAAAAAATCAAAATAAAAGTCATGTTGGAAATTGAAAAAAGTGCTTTTGAATGACCGAGGAACGACCGCTGTGAAAGGGCTTTTTGGTCATTTATAATGTAAGTGAACATTAAATCAATTAGTTGGAAAAAATAAAAATAAAAAAGAGTGTTAAAGTATCCAGTTATTATGAGAAAGCTCTAAGGTTTTACTTATTGTGAAACCATCAAAAAATAATCTGGTCGTTAACAAGTCTTCAAATTAGGGAACTACAACCTCATAAGAACTACAAAATCATGTTATTATTTATTTAACAAAACCTAAGCCAAAATGCAGATGCATTGTGTGAAAATCAAGTATTCCCTTGCTGCTTCCACAGGAATTAAGAGGCTAAGTAGCAGCCAGGTGATGCTAATAAAATGCACTTGACTGATCATCAGCTAGTGTGAGCACCTCTATAAAAGCAAGTTTTGGCAGTTTTCGGGAGCATTAACGTGTGTGGTAACACAACGCCAATAAGGAAAGAAGCAATTGTTGCCGCCCATTAATCTTGTATGGGTTATGAGGATATTTCCCAATCATTTAAAGTTCATTATTGTACAGTGAGAAAATTCACCCTATGGCCAGATTGTGCAATCCTCACAGGAACTGGAAAGAAACCAAGGGTTGCATCTTAGATCCTAACAGGGCCTCAGTTAGCATGTTAAATGCTAAAGTTCATGACAGTACAATTAAAGAAAGACTGAACAACTGCAGTTTGTTTGGAAGTGTTGAAAGCCTCTTCACCCTAGAAAGAAAAAAAAGCTTATGTTTGCAAAGTTGCAACTAACCGCAAGACCTCTAGCATAATGACTCTTTGGACATGCAAGACCAAAGTGGAGATGTGTGGCCATAATACAGTGCTACATTTGATAAAAACACAAACACAGCAAATAAGCACAAACGCCTCATACCAACTGTCAAGCACGGTGGTAGAGGGTTAATGATTTGGGTTTGTTTTGCAACCACAGGACCTGGACACATCGGAGTCATTAAGTTGACCACAAAGTCCTTTGTATATCAAAGTAGGTTGTCTGTCTTACAGCTAAAGGATTTGCCAAAACATTGTGAGGAAACAAGACGATGATCCCAAGCACAGCAGCAAATCTACAACAGAATGGCTAAAAATGAAAAAAATATTGTTAAATGAATAATGACAGGATGTAATATGCCATGTTTTTTTCATCTCAGGCTATATTTACTTTATTTTTAGACCTGCTAAGGATATGTAAAGCTTTTTATTTGATGACTGTATAAATACTATTTGTAGCTTAATTAGCTCTAATTGAAAGTCAAATGTTCAGGCTAATAAGTCACTTTAATTTCCCCCCAGCTTATATATTGACTCTGGACAAATTGAGCCAGGACTCTCATTTTTACATTTCACTCCTGACTGACAGAGGTGATTACAGGGTCTGGGGGTGTCTACATACAAAATGAAGCCGCTGTGACATGAACAAGCTACAGTGAAATGATTTTTAGGCAGCAATGGAAACTTTAATTACAAAAAAGTGCAGCACAAGGGCTCTGGGCCTTTGTTGTTTATGTCCAAACTCAGCCAAGTGTCCCCAAAGTTAAGTTATACTTTATTAATCCCCCTGAGGTAAAAATATCTTCTACGTTTTGTTATTTATGACCAGTGGGCGCTCTCAAGTTCTGAGTGGTTTCTCACATTTTAACCCATTTACTAGAAACCATCACGGGTAAACATTTCATACACAGCGTTGCTGTTGTTATTTTTAGAGCCTCGGGCATTATTGTAGGGAAGTGGCTGTGAGACAGCTGCAGCCAGGAGTGCAGCATAGTGCAAATACAATTAGGTTTCTTTTTTTATTTTATTAATTCATTTTAGGCGATCTATGATTTGAAAAAAGAAAAAGAAAAACGAATCTGAGAAAAGCAGCTGAGCGTCCTCGATTATAATATTTATCCTGCTATTGTATTGTTTTTTTTCTTTTAAGCTGTACTACTCTACACTTGGGGATAGTTTATCAATAAATCAATATCCTTTAGTATGCATGCATACGTCAAACACAGCAGTCTAGAAGACCAGATACATGTTCTGTTGTCTAGTTTAAAAGTTCTTTTTGAACACTGCTGTCTGCAGAAGAAAAGCCACGGAGAGTTCAAAACTCACTGCTGAGATAAATTAATCTTTTATAATGTAATAACAAATATTACATTGAGGTTTTCAAGGACTGTCAACATTACGGTTCTAAACCACACCACTTCTTACCTTTTACAGCTACTGGTCATGCTGCTGCTAACACCAAAAGATTATTTGGTCAAATTTTTATTCCAGTACCACAATGCTGAAGTAGCCAAAGGGAATTAAGCCGTTTAAACATTATTTATGACTGAGTGTTTGCTACTGTGCTTCATGGAATGAGCCTGTTAATGGCCTGTCAATGTCTGCCCTCGTGTTCACTATAGATTAAATACGTCAATCATTTGATTTTTAGTTATGCCATCAGTGTGACGCTAGCGTAGTTGTTTCTGACTTTTTCCCCAACTACCTGCAGCCCTCAACTGAAAGTGTGAAGCTAACAACGTTTTGCTAAAGCTTGTCTAGTAAATCCTGCCTCCATATAGTCTCTTAAAAATGGAAAATGGAAGCCAGTGGCTACAAGGAAAACAAAAGTATATCATGATATGGAGAAAACATATGTTTTCAGACTGTCTGCGAAAAACACGAGGCATTTAAGGGTAGAAAGAGCAGCAATCTGTGAGGAAAGAGCAGGAACGATGGGAATTTAACGCCGCATGCAGTGCAGCTCCATTTGGATTCAAACTCAGGACCCTCTCACTGTGTGGTGACAGTAATCGCAGCTGAGCCACTGTTCTGCCCCGGGAGGCTGTCAAACTGCTTAATATCCCAGCGCTGTGCTTATAATATATAAAAGATAAGCAGTTATGTTAATGTGGTTATTAATTAGGTAAATCAGCGCATGCTTTTAAAGGTAATCCTATGCCCACATACAACACTTATCTTCCTATATTAAGTAACATGTATTAATAATAATCTATAACTCAGGCATGAACCCAAAATCTTACAGCAGTAAGCAAAAATTGTCCTTTCTTATTAATATGATAATATGTCCAGCAAAAAAATATAAAAAGTCTATTGAGATTATCCCATTAGCTTCTCTCTCATATCCACTATTGTGTGCTGTTGTTGTATTTTTTTTCCAAGACTCATTCTGCACACAAACACAGTCAGATACCTGTCAGCACTGTAAACAAGAATTACCCGAAAAGCTGGCAGATCAAAGGTGCGCAAAGGTGACACATTGCCTGTGATTCCACCACCCCAGTGATGCAGCCTGCAAGTTCACTACTGTACATCACCCTGTGAACAGTAATGAAGAAAGAAAAAATCGTTAGATTCTTTACTTTAAGGCCTGCAGTCAGAAATGTGGTTTGATTAATGTTGTTCCTCTCGAATGTTTCAGCTTCACTGCACAGAATTATTCATGTGTAGAGTTTGACATTAGAAGACTGATTTTGAATTCTTCCACTGAAATGGAAAGTTCCCCTGAGTCCTTAATTCTGAGTGTAAGGCAAAAAAGTGCAGTGTGGAAGGTTGCATTGCACATTGTGAGTGATTTTTCACTGATGTGAGATCTTCAACCCAACAATTAACCCTTTGAAATGAAATATATGTTTGCATAGTTACAGATAAAGGATATTCAATAACTTTAAGAGAACTATAGGAAAACATATCAGACACACTTATTCAAAACAGAGCATTTTATATGTCATAGAAAAGCATCCGTACCAGAAAGTAACAAAATCAACCTGCAAGGGACACTGAGATTTACCGAAATGTTCTAAACTATCTGATTACCCAGTGAATTATTAAATGTAACATTATTAGATAATTGCACTGATGCTCTGATACATCACTGTTTCTCAAGTTTTGTCTGCCAAGACAAAAAAAAAGTTCACACTCCAAGCATGTGCAAATGGATCCAAGTTGAATTGAAGTCAGTGCAATAGCATCACCAAAGTGCTGTTTATTTTCCCTTTAAAAAAATCACTACTACCCCTTGTAGGCTACGTCCACACTAATTCGTTTTCTCTCGGTTTTGGTCTCCTGTCCGCACTGAGACGGCGTTTTCGCTCATGGAAAACACAGCGTTTTCAAAACGCTCTAGAAAACGCATACGTTTGAAAACAATGCCTTCGTATTGCAGTGTGGACATCAAAAAATGCAGACTTTCTAAAACGATGAAGCATGTTAGTCATTGGTCACATGATGCAGTCATGTGACCAATTAAACAAAGATAGCGGAGGGCATTATACAGCAGTTGTTTTGTTTGCGCTCAATGTTGACAGCCCTAATAAAGATTAATATCAGTCTGTACATGCTTCAGATAGCTTTTCTTCATATTCTTTAATTCTCACTCGCTTTTGCAACTTTGTACTTTTGTGTTACTCACAGCAACAACTCTGCCTCATTGTTAGTCCATTTAAAAAAATCGGTGCTTTTCCTCAACATTTTTGCTGCAACGTTTCAAAGAGCTGGAAAGTAAATAAGTGGCATCTTCTTGCGTTTCACGCATGCGCAGTACTGGAACGTAACGTTTTCGGCTGTTTCAGTGTGGAGCGTTTTCAGGCAAAAACGCCGTTTTCGGATCTATCCGGGCTAGTGTGTCTCCCTGTCACACTTTGAGAGCCACCAGCTTCATGTTTCTGCATTTTGCTGTTTTACTACTCCACATGTGTTTAGTCCTAACAATTTTGTTTTCTGCAGTAGTTACCACACTACTATGGACGGCCACCATGCAAAATATAAATGAAAGAGACTTTTTAATGGTGAATAACAAGCAAAGCTTTTAAAAATATTAGACTTACGTCTAGTCTTTTATTTTGGGTAAAAGCTAAAAAAATAACTTAAATTAAGCTAGATGTTTTCAGGGGAAATCTCTCAAGTGGAACTAAATATTTTATTCAAAGATTGGTTCTTACTGCTTTAATTTTTTAAAATTATGTTTATATTGCTTTTCTCAATTACAACTTGATTTTTTAATGTAAAACCTTACTCTGAAGAGCAAGTCTTCACAATTATTTGATACCCCAAACTGAAGTTAAATACCATGCTTGAGCAGATCTAATTAGTTACTTTTTATCAGTGCCTGTGTGGAAGAAACATTATGCAGTTATCATATGGGCACTACAGAGATTTGGTGCAAAAACCTATTTTGACCTTGTAGATTTTTGCCTACAGGGTAAAATACTACAAGGTAACTTCCCAGTCGGGAACTGTGCGAAGCTGATATGATTCATCATATCAGCGCTCACTTCCTTTGGGCATGTTAGGATTTTAATACAATTAAGATTTCATACTCTTCTAACTTCCCTTTTACTTCAAATATTAACCATGAAACAGTGCTGTGAACAAACACTGAAAGGGCAGCTCTTTATTGTAGAAATGCTAAGGTGGTGCATTTTCTCATGAGTCTGTTTTCTTCCACTTGATGGGACATTAATGAATGAAAACAGATGGAAATTTTGAAAGTAGCGACTTGTGTATAGTAGATGGCATTCTGCTCACATCATGGACACTGCAGATGTCACTG
Organism: Simochromis diagramma; assembly: GCF_900408965.1. Classification (NCBI taxonomy): domain Eukaryota; kingdom Metazoa; phylum Chordata; class Actinopteri; order Cichliformes; family Cichlidae; genus Simochromis; species Simochromis diagramma. Next base: position 2,245,117 of record NW_024386883.1, read on the forward strand.
AGGCACTGGAAGTCTGCTTACAACAGGGGCGTTGTTTATACAGTACACCATTTTTTAAGTTCCAAAATTTTACATAATAAAAAAATCAAAAAGTCTTGAAATCAGGTGAGTACAATGTAAGATGAACAGCATGTCACACTACACCATGTCATTATTTACAAGAAGTAAGGCAAAATGCAGAAACAGTATGTGAAAAACTAAGTATACCTTTATTGCTGCCATAGGAATTAAGAAGTTAAATAGCAGCCAGGTCCTGCTAATCAAATGCACTTAATTATATACATCATCAGCAAGTGCGAGCACCTCTATAACAGCAGACATTTTGGCGTTTTGTTGGTCTGGAGCATTCGGCTAAGTGTTAATGCAATGCCAAGGAGGGAAGATATCAGCAGCAGCAGCATCATCATCTTAGAGAAGCAATTGCTGCTGCCCATCAATCTGGGAAGGGTTACAAGGCCATTTCCAAACAATTTGAACTCCATCATTCTACAGTGAGCAAGATTATTCGGGAACATTCAAGACACTCCCCAGGAGCAGCTGTCCCAGCAAATTCACCCCAAGGTCAGAGCATGAAACTGCAAAAAACCCAAGAGCTACATCTCAGACTCTACATGCCTCAGTTAGCTAGCTAAATGTTGAAGTGCATGACAGTGCAATTAGAAGAAGACTGAACAAGTGTGTCTTAGAAGGGTTGCCAGCAGAAAGCCTATTCTCTCTAAAAGAGCGTGGCAGTTTGCAATATTACATCTGAAAAAGCCCCATAAGAACAGACTAAAGTGGAGGTGTTTGTGCAGATACCTCTATGCTCCTTTTCTTCCTTTGTCTTAAATCAACAGCAACACAGTTTTAACCTCACCAGTCTGGTACATAATCTCATTCTTAATTATCTCCAAGTTTGATTTGGTAAAGATTTTGCAAAGGATGCCCTTCCCATTTTCCAGCCTTGGGGTTGGTACTACAAATACATTTGGTTGTGGGTTAGATGATTTTATTATTGTGTCCTGATACATAAAAAGAGCCCGTGCCTTCTTCTGAACATTTTAAATAAAAAATAACTAATGTTTTTATTATTTTTTTGGCGCTATTTTCTCTTTGTCATGTATGAAGTCTCCTGATTTCATCTGTTTTGTCAGTTTACAGCTGCCACAGTCCAGTTGCCGTGTTCTATTATTGTTGGAGAAGATAAAATAAAATCACAGGTGTTAAAACAAACTCAGCAATAACCCAAATCCATTTTAGCTGCTGCAGCTTGGAATCCCATTGTTCAGGATGGCTCAATGCCGTGGCTTTATCAGACACTTGAACATAAGAGCACGGCAGTTGAAGTTATTACTGTGTTATTCCACGGTTGAGAAGTCAAAGTGAAGACTAATCTGTCAGACTTGTTGCTTTGGGGCCTCCAGATGTAGCCATCTGCCTGTCTTTGTTTACAAATGCAGATAAAGGCAATAAAAAAGTTAAGTCATTTCAGAGCCATGATGTGGTTTTGAGATTTCATTTCTTCACATGCAGTCACTGTTTTGCTCTCCACAATTACTCTTTGTTCGCAAGCAGAAAATGCCTGCTCAAACGTGATTGGTCATTGGCTTCCAGTACAAAAATTCTTGCTCCTTTCCTACTGACTCTACGTATTTTTGTGCATAAATCTGACACCTTTGCATGTCCTTTGCTCCCAGCATCTGGATGTAAATGCTATTTTATCCAAAATATGTCGTACGTGTTCTGAAGAAAAATGACTCCAAATGCTGATGCAGTTCATTATCACTGGCTGTTAAAGCAATGATTAGAAGGAGCCTCTCATTTTTCACTGATATAAAGGAGAGAAAGCCCATTTAAAAAATTCACATTATTAAATAGTTTTTTAACCCAAAGCTTGTGTAACCCACCAGAATGTTAATTTTGAACATGGTCATTAAAGAAAAGAAAAAAAAAAAAAGCTATTGGTGCATTACACAATTAAGCAGCCATATCCAGAAGGATCACATATCTGCAACCTTTAATCACCATAAAACAAAACTTTACTGATGAGTACATGTCTGATAAGGAAAAGGTAAAACAAACAAAAACAACCCCCATAATTTCAGCTCTGTTTTTTCTGCAGCCATGCTCACATTTTGGATTTTTGTTTTTAGCTACGGGTGAACTGTGCTTTAAAAATTGTGGTTCTCCTTTGGTGTAGGAGATGGACATTTTTTGTTGTGATGTGGTGCAAATGGCCTCAGAAACAAGGAGTTTCTGGAGTGATGTTTGCCAAAGGGATACACTGGGATGCATATAATGATAGTGCTCTTAGGGCAGCAGCTGAATGTCATTTTGTTTTTAGTTTCTTTTTCTCTCTTGCCACTTTAGGTTATTTAAAGGAATAGCTTCACAGTTCGTGAAATACTTGCTTTCAGAAGAAAAATGTGACATCAGTACATCTGTGTGCTAAATATGGAGCTATCGACAAAGAGACTGCAGGTGACTGGAGTCTGCTGGTTTGCAACAAGATTTCTTATTCCTAAATTCCTTTCTCTTCACTTAGCTTAAACTTCACTGATTGGGAAGGTTTTTGCTTCGCTGAATTCGAACGGTTTACAGGGGAGTAAACAATAAGCCTTCCCTGCATGTTTTTGTGCTGTTGCTCATCATGATTTTCCCTTCAAAACAGGTTCAGAGTTGTTATTATGGTAATTTTCCAAACCAGAGCAACTCACCTGACATTCTGCCTCCTACCAGTTTACAGAGCTGGTTCACCTGCTGACTTCAGAGTGCCGCACGCAGAGAGCAACACAGATGCTGATACTCGTGCAGAGCTCTTCACACAGTCGCACTCTTTTTTGTGCAAATTAGGAAAAAAAGTAATGTGAGGAAATCACAGCGTTCTTTTCTCTTGCCAAAGACTAGATGATGTACAGTCTGACTGATGTTGTTTTCGGGATTATTTTTTTTTTTTTTTCAAATGCCCCGTGATGTTGGATATTACCGATAATTAGATCGGGAAAAAAAACTCCACTCGCCTTCGGTGGCCTTATTACTTTATGCAAAAATAACAACAGACACCACACTTGAACAAATAGTACTTCTGGAGCAGCTTTCTTTCATGCAAATATTGAATGATAATAGGCAATAATTTTCTTCCATGTGATGAAGACCTGATTGTAATGTGCTTTGGCATTTTGCAAAGAAAATAGGCCTACTCAAAGTTTATGGTGATTGAATGTGATAAAGAGGGAAGGTCTCCCTGATTTGTCAGAGAAGCTTATGTGAGATGATTACTCATCACCTACTGACAAACACTTGAGATTCAGTCAACTGTTTCCAATTGCGAGCAATTTGTGTGCCCTCCAGCCACAAACTAGCAACATTACGTTAATAGTAAATCAACATATGGTCAAGGCGACCTGCTGAAGTTCAAACCGAGCATCAGAATGCGGAAGAAAAGAAAGGAAATTTAGGTGACGTTCAATGTGAGAAGATAGACTGGGATTTTCCCACAAAACCATCTCTGGAGAATGGTGTGAAAGACAATAGAAGACTGGAAAATGTTTACCAGTCTGATGAGTCTCTATTTCCTGCTTTAACACTAAGATGGTAGGGTACGAATTTGATATAAACAACATGAAAGCATGCCACCACTCCCATTGAATACAGTACAACAGTAATAACTGTAACAATTAAAAGAAGAAGAAATAAGAGGGAAAAACAGGATAGATTTTCCCAAAAATTTGATGAGTCTGTCAAAAGGAAATGCAGTCTAAATTAACCATCCAAAAAAAAATTGAGCATTTAGCTAAAATGACAAGTGGGCCCTATACTGTGAAGCAATGTGAATCTCCTCAGGATATCTTTATAGTGTCTGGTTTCATTTACCTTAACACAGGCAGTCAGGATAAACGATCACATGAAAGTGATTATCAACTCCATAAATTAAACCAGGGTTTATCAATCTAGCTACAAGTGTGTTCACATGAAAAGTGGCCATTAGCAGCATATAACCAAACCTTAACATGCATAAATCAACTGGCAGCAGTGCATTGATTCTGCAATAGAAGCTTAGAGTATACTATTAGAAAAACATGCAGCCGTTACACACATAATACATGGTGAAACCAATACAGCTGCTGCAGACAAATCAGCATCATGAGTGACAGCAAAAGCACTGTACAGTTGTATAATATTAAAAGCGGTTTATCATTGTGTGTACTTCTGTCGGTTAGACTTGAAAAGACCTGCTATATTAATAAAGTTTAGCATTAATGCTCTGTCATTAAGATATTAGAGAATCAGGTGGATGGAGAATCAAACTGACATAAATGTACTGAAGCAAACGAAAGTCGCAATTGAAGACAATAATTTGAGTTTCCAGTCAATAGCAGGGAAATATAGAGAGTGAATAAATGACACGTTCAGAGTAATTTCATGTATTTATTGTACATTAACGCAGTTTCAATTGATCTGCAAGTCAACAATAAGTGCTCTTGACCTTTACTATCTGCAGTAAAATCTATATTGGAAAAAAAGGAAGAAAGAATAGACCGATTCCAACCCTTTGCAGCATATTCTCTTCATTTTCTTTTGGTAATGGCAGTTTTATTTATATAGCACATTTCATGACATGTAAACTCAATGTGCTTAACATAAAAGATAAAAACAAAAAAACCTAAGTAGGTATACCTTAAGGAAATAAACACAACAAAACAAACTTTACAAAGAAATAAAATACAAGTTAACACACACATGCACACACACACAGAGTTATTAAGTGTAAGCCTGTGAGAATAAAAAGGTTTGGAGTATGTTTTTGAATCTAGACACAAGTTCTAATTGACTTCAGGCGAGCAGGCAGCTTCTTCCAAAGAACAGGACCACAATAGCTGAAAGCACCTTCAGCACACATAGATGTAATTGTCGGAACATTTAAAAGATCACCACCTGATGACCTGAGAGGTCTAATTGAGTTATAGACATGACACACATATACTGAGAACTTTATAAGCTAATAGAACCATTTTAAAGCTAATTCTCTATTGAACTGGGAGCCAGTGAAGTGAAATATTGGGGAAATATGATCAAATTTCCTTGTGGAAATTTAAGGCTGTTGTATTCTGAACTAACTGAAGTCATCCTGCTGATGACTGCTGACAAATACATCCTTAAAATAGTCTAACCTGTGTGTAATAGACCAATTTCTCAGAGTCAATTTGAGATAAGATTTTTCTGACTTTTCATATTTTTTTAAAGTGACTGAAAGCATTTCTGGTGGCCTTATTAAAACGATTATCAAGGCAAGGTTTGCAACTTGCTCATTGTGATAAATATGAACAATTTTCCTGCCTTTGAACTTTTGAATCAACAACAAATATTTAAAAAAAAAAAAAGAGATCGTTTGTAAGAATTTAAAATGATTTCTTGTGATACAGACGTGATTTAATCTATCTGGTGAAAGAATAGAGTCCAGCGATGATAGAATTTAGGACAGGATACCAAAGAGCCTAGACGCTGTTGGTGATGAAGATGGAGACAACGGCTGTGATGGGTCCTGAGTGACCAGAGTGAAGTGGAGACGGAGAGGAGGTGGGTTTGTGAGAGACAGACTGAAAGAGCAGCACTGATATTTAAAGCACACAGGTTGGAGGCTGACTGGCTCACTGAAGGCGGGCAGGAGAATCATTGGACTAGAGTAATGATGTCAGTATTAACTTTGACAGCGTGGGAAACTGGAAGTCATGTAAAAAAGGACTAACAGGAAACAGGCAGATGAGTGATTACAGATCTTCCTTATCAAACTTATGCATAAACTTCATTTCTGTTTTCTCTGTATTTAGTTCTAAAAGGTTTCCAGACATCCAGCATTTAATTTCATCAGTGTCGTTTATTATTATATGACCAGCGATTAGATCATGAGAGGAAAATGATAAATACAACGGAGTTGTGCAAGAATGATAGATTTCTTACTCCACAGGGATTGTTTGCAGGTATAACGGTTTCACCTCTACTGGGAAGACTTTCCACGAGTTTTAGGAGTGTGTTTATGGGAATTTTTTTACCATTCCTCCAGAAGCTCCTTTGTGATGTCATACACTGATGTTGGAGGCTCGCAGTTTCTGCTCTAATTCATCCCAAAGGTGTTCTGGCAGGTTGAGATCGAGACTCTGTGCAGGTCAGTCAAGTTCTTCCACACCAAACTTGCTCCTCCATGTCTTTATGGATCTTGCTTTGTGCACTGCCGTGCTGTCATGTTGGTACAGGAAGCGGCATCCTCAAGCTGCTCCCATAAAGTTGGTAGCATGAAATTGTCCAAAATGTCTTGATGTGTTGAAGCAGAGTTCCTTTCACTAGAACTAAGGAGCCAAGTCCATCTCCTGATTAACAACCTCACACCATAATCCCTGCTCCAACAAACTTTGCACTTGGCACAGTGCGGTCAAACAAGTACCGCTCTCATCAGTCAGACTGCCAGATAGAGAAGCATGATTCATCACTCCAGAGAACACGTCTCCACTGCTCAAGAGTCCAGTGGTGACCTACTATACAATGACTGCAACGGATGCTTTGCATTGAACTTGGTGATGTATGGCTTGGATGCAGCTGCTCTGCCATGAAAACGCACTCCATAAAGCTCTCTTCACACTGTTCTTAAGCTAATCTGAAGGCCACATGAAGTTTGGACATTCGTAGCAACTGACTCTGCAGAAAGTCGATGACCTCTGCGCACTGAGCACCTCAGCATCCACTGACTTACCACTTTATGGCTGAGTGGCTGTCATTCCCAATCGCTTCCACTTTGTTATAATACCACTAACAGCTGACTGGTGGAATATTCACTAGAGAGGAAATTTCACGCCTGGACTTGTTGCACAGGTGGCATCCTATCATGGTAACACGCTGTAATTCACTGACCTCGTGAGAGACACACATTCTTTCACAAACGTTTGTAGAAGCAGTCTGCATGCCTAGGTGCTTATTTTTATACACCTGTGGTCATGGAAGTGATTGGAGCACCTGAATTCAATCATTTCGATGGGTGAGTGAATACTTTCGGCAATATACTACACAACGGTGATCTCCCCACCCCTCCTGTTGTGTAGATCTTTGAGGTTTGCTTACTGGCTCGTTGCTGGTGTCTGGTCTGTTGTTAGTCATTACCTACATATGAGAAAACTACTTGGGATTTGCAGAATGTCATAGGATTAAGGCTTTGTAGCTCCTCGGGTTCTCCTGAGATTTTTTTATTGTTCAAAATTCTGACATGCATTTGAAAATGTGCTTAAAATATATATACACACATGTATAAATAAATCATCAAGAGAGAAAAACACAACTTTATGTTTTTTTTAAACTGTGGGTTTTGAAGAGAAGCTCTTGTACTTATGGACGGTCCAGATAGTTTTACCTCAGATGAACAGAGAGAAAATGCCTGCGGTTACAGTTCTACCAATCTAATGTTTTAGCTCAGCACAGTATTTTCCATTAGGCTATCCTCTCTGCCAATAAAATGTGTTCATCTGTTCTGTTCTTTTCATTTTCCACACTGCTCCCAAGACCGACTATGTTGTTACAGGGACCTTTATCTTATTACTGCAGTGAAAAAAGCTGTGGTGGATTGAGCCTGTTATGACAGTCACATAGTGTCCAAATTATTTAATTATGGCCCTTCTTGTTTGATTATTTGGGGCTGATGAGCTCAGCTGGGTGTTGTTTAAGATTGAGGTGTCACGTCTCTATTTTTAGCACGTATAGTGCTACACAGTTGTCTTTTACAACAATGGGTTTATGCGCTATTCATTATGTTACTGGGACACAAATACTGAATGTTAACTTGGTCTCATAGCTGGTGACGTCCTCCCACTGAGAGACACGATGAACTATTTAAGGGTTCAGACTTGTATTAGGTTACAGTTATGATTAAAGATTAAAGGGTTAAGGTCAGAAATAAAATGATATTTTGAGAATGAATGTTCATCATTAATTATTAATTATCATCAGTTAATATTCATCAATCTTTGAGATCTGTGGAAATATATGAAAGTTTCTCAAGACAGTAACAGAAGGGGTGCATTTCACAGTCAACCTGCTATGAAGATACTTTTTTTTTTTTTTACAAAAAAAATAACTTTCACATAAAAGCCAGCTACAATTTGGGAGAGAAGATCAATGCTGCGATCGTGTGCTAGAGCCATAAGGTTAACTGCACTTATGACAAAGGCTAGAAACTGGATAGCTCGGTGCAAACTCAACAGCAACTGGATACTGTCACCTCACTTATTGATATGTTTTGCCTCATTTTTTAATCTCTCATAAATCACAGTGTAAAATCAGCAATTTGTGGTTTTGCACGGCTTTGTGTGCATGATATTTTTCTTGTTTAGCCAAAAAAAATAAAAACAGAAGAAAAAGAAACACTCTCTAATAAACCCTCCACTGAAGCAAGAAAGGGTTTGTTTTTACACGGATTTTCAGTGATGTTTTCCAAAAGTAACGCTGGGAAAACAACCTTTCATGCAAGAGTGCATCAGAAAATGTTCCGCACATTTTCTATCAGATCATTTCTTAACATCCTAATTGAAAGTGCTGCCTGTAGAGCTGTCATTTATGGCCGAGACCCTTGCACTGATTTTTATGTGACAAACACTATTTGCTGCTGTTTGGAAAATGAAATCCAGCAAACAATATGCAAATGCTGACAAAGAATCTCTCATTGGCGCTGCTGTATGGGTAGATGCTAAAAAATGTGACAGATTACACATTTTCTTCCACACAGACAGTTGTAACCATCATTTTAGTGACTTGGCATATAAACATTGCCCTGCAGTGATACACATCTGCTGCCAAGTATCCACTATGACAATGCTGCGGCTTCAGGTCTGCCAGGCAGACATATACTGCTTCAGAAGACAAAAATATCATGAAAAATGAATCTTCCTGATGACTTGGAAATGCAGATTTTGTTCTGTGAACATCATCTTCACCTACCATAGAAGGATTATGTGATAATGCCTATGAACGCTTCTAAGAGAAGGACTGGTATGATTTTATTGGCCATATAGTCTCTATCTGCAATAACACAGGTCATTGAATTTGTGGTGCACTGGATAGTTTTCAGTGATGTCAGCATGAAGATGGCTGCTGCGTGCAGAAGGTTTGGCAAATGATCTGTGATGTTTTGATAGCTCTATATTAAAATATATACAACTAATTTTAACAGTTGTTGACATTAACTTCCCAGTAACTTGTTTTGTTTTCATCTCTTCCTCATTTCCTCACAGATTAGTCTCCGATAGAGCTTTGGTTAAAACCTTGCATTGATGACACTTGGCTAACTCCATCTGTATTTGTTTCATAACCACATCTTTTTCCCTCTTGTCCATGTTGCACCTGCCCTACAATATCCCATCACGTCTGAGCTCCGACTCTGCCTGCTGGCTGTGTCTTCTCAGTTTCATTTGCTTCACGCTGAAACTGTTCTCTAGCTCTGGCTGTTAAATCTTTACACTCTCAAGTTTAGTTTCATTTTGCATTTTACATTTTCACATTAACCTTTCGGTTCTGTTATTTTGTATAGATTTATTCCCCCCTGCCAATACAAAGCCACAATAGGAAGGCTTTAACTAGCTGTACATTTGTTTTTTAGTGGCTGTGGTTCCCTAAACTGGGGGATTATAAGGCTTATAATGCCTGACATTAATTATTTAAATCTATGTTGGGCTCCTAAATTAAAAAAAACTAGGTAAACAAGCAGAAGACTTACATTTAATGATATACTAACAGCCACTGCTAATTGTCTATTGTGCTGCTTAAACAAACTCTATACAGGTCAAAAAAAAAAATCCTGCTATTAAAACACAAGATTTGGTTGGAAAAAACCGTGACAGAGTCCTTTAATGTGAATCTGGTTGTGTGTGGAAAAAAAATCTGAGCTCAACACATCTATCAAATCTGACATTTCAGGTGACATTTCACACACAACAACCTTGATTTGATAAGGGATGATGCATCGTTATATTCTTTTGTGTCCTTGTCAGGCCGCTGTAATTAAGGACACACAAACACATTCATGTACTACTGCACATAACAGAGTATGTTTTTGGAGACTTGCGACCATAACCCCTGACTTGTCTAAGTCTGACCTTAAACCTTAAAACCCTTGTAGTAAAATTTACACACATTCTGTCCATTGATTATTTTGTGTGAACATAAAGTAGATTTGAGTCAACATTTAAGCTGCCTGCAATACTCACAATATAAATGTTAAATTATATTTGCCTGTTGTTAGGTGATGTGCTGATACCGTTAAACATGATGCATAATTCAAGTTTTGTGTGTATAAATGAAATGTTATTTTTCAGAAATATAGATGTTATAAAGTGTTATAAGTTGAAAAAATATGCCACAGTTGGGCTATTTTAGCCTGTAGGTTACGTTTGCAGACACACACAGACAGAGATTTTTTAGCAATTTGAAAGTTTACATATTAGGTATGACTGGTAATTTGTATTTGGCAAATTACAGAACTATCACAATTACATTGGTATTTAATTAACTAATTTTGATACAGGGAAACTATATGGTTATTACATATGAACTGCCCCTCGTTTCTTTATATTTGGCTTCCAAGGAGCCAGAGTTGTGTAATTTATTAAAGCATTTTGGAGCACAAATTCTCCAGGGTTGCTGAAGGCCTTTTTAAAAAAAAACGTATTTTTATCTTTAGTCGGGCACTTGCTTGCTTACAAGCTGTCTGTTGCATAAACACATAATTTGTTCCGATTTCTTTAGTAGAATGGATGAAAAATGTCAAAGATAACACAGACCAGCAATGCCCTGACACAGGACCTCAGAGATGCATCTGGCTCTTCGGTTGATGTTTCACTGAAGAAACATCAGGAATGGTCTCAGTGGAAGGCTGGCTGACAAGAAAGCAAACTTAAGGATGGGAAACAGGGAGAAAAGGCCGAGGTATGTGAAGTTACATAAGAACTGGACTCAAAGTCAGTGGTCAAACAGAGTAACAAATCCAGATTTGATTGGTTATAACAAAATCTTTGTTTCCTTATGTGGAACTTAGCCTTTAATTTAGACATTAGCTTTAGGGCTCACTCCAAAGGTTGCTGCAACTTGGTTTTGTGGAATGCAGCATTCTTGGAACAAACACTAACTGACTGCTGTAGCAGGATCCATGCTCACAGGTGATGTTAATCAGGGGCATGATTGTCAGCACCTGTGGTACCAGAAGCTGACGATTTGGCAAGTTTTTCATGGGTGTAACCCACAGATCCAACTCTGCTGCTTAACACATGTTGCTCCATTTAAGGTGAAATAAATAACAGTGTAGGATTTATTGCCAAGAAACATTGTTACAACAAAAAATAATGAACCAAACACAAATCTCCTTACTTTATGTGCTAAGTTAGTAAAGAAATGAGGGGTGGGCTCAATAGTTTGACACAGTGCTGTAATTAAAGTATGGCAGTATGAATGCTGACCCGTGGATGCTTATCTGGAAACGGAGTTACTGAGCATGATCACACTTCTTGAAAACACAGACTTTTACAAAACAAATATTATCAGACTTAACATTTTCACAAATTCAGCCTGTATCACTGCACTCCACAGGGGGAACATAGTGTAAACCAAGACAAGAATGAAGACTAACTACATTTGGCACTTTAGAGTTGTTAAAGAATATATATAAGGTAGAATAAAGATACTTGACCTCCAATAAGAAAGCACAGATACAAGATTGAAACAAGTTAATCATGGATTATTAAAGGCAATCTAAGCTTTGCATGTTGACCTGTTGCTCTGACCATGTGGAAATGTTTGTATGAAGATAGATAAGAGTATAGAAAAGCCCAGGAAACAACACACAGGCAGAGAGAGAAAGGCAGCGAGGGGTAGATGAGCCTCTGCCAAAACACAGCTGCTGGCTGAATAAGTAAAACCACCTAGGAGGAACAGAATGATGAGAGGAAGCAAGACAGAGGAGCAATTCCCACAGACCCTTTCATAAACACAAAGATGAAAAAAAAAATAGGTGTATGGAAAAGGTGCGAGAGCTGCAACAAAAACCTTCCCTTATTTTCCTCACAGTACTCCATCACAGACAGATATATATCAAGATTGAGAAGCACAGACCTTTTATAATGGACTCTGTTTGAAGAGAAAGTAAAAAGGACCAAGAGAGACTATAATGCCTTAGTTTATTTTGTGACAAATATGGGATAGCAATATTGCAGATCATGTTTGCAAGGACACAGAGTGTCTGCTATCGGAGGGAGTTTTGCTTAATGGGGTGGTGCAGGAGATATTTCTGTGAGAGAGAGAGCACATAGTGAGAGACACAAGGCAACAGATGGAGGAAAGAGGCGCAGTGTGGCCGACAGCAGTACAAGTACTCCAAAGAGAGAAGACAGTGGGGGGTGAAGCCCTGCGTCCGCTTGATAACCAGGAGAACTTTTAGAAGCAATGTTGTGCTTAAAAATGAGACAAAGTATTGATTGGTAGCAGCCTATTAAACTTACAATGGTGATTGTGGATGTGGGCTTCAGCAAAAAATAATTATAATGATTATTTAATGTACTAACCACTAGCATTCATTAATTTTTTTTTTTTTTTTTTGTATTTAGTACCAAGAAAATGAATGTCATTATACCAAACTGGCTATTCCATTCCATAACAATGTAAAAGCATAATGTGCTTGCTGGAGGCCAGGAGAGATAGAAAAAGTGGGGGAGGAGGAGGGAAATGAAGATGAAGTGTCTGATGTATGGCTCGAGAACAAGAGTGGCATTAATGATAAAACACTGCCAATGAATAAGTCGGCCAGTGGACAGCACAGGCCTGTCAGCGTAAGCATAAAAGGTGATGAGTGAGAGCTTTGCACTGTTAAACCTTCATGCTCCAAGATGCACGGTGCTGAAGGCACAAGAGGAAGACGATGAATATATAACGCAGCCATAATTAAGTGCAGGAATGAAAGTGACAGTGCACACTCTGTTTAGCAACACATGAAAAATATTGCACGGTTAAACAAACTATATTCTACTTTAACCAATCAAAGCTGTACTAACAATCCCACTCAATAAAACACAGGGTATTTAATCTGTTTTTTGTTTTACCGTGGATGCAAAATAACTGCTATCTTAGAATATCTGCAAGAGAAAATGAAATAAGGATTTGAGTTTACTGATGAGTAATGTACTGAAAAACACTTATGCAAAGCTCTGTTGCTCCAGAGGGAGCTGATAATTTGAAACAAGCTGGAAATTAAAAAGAAATCTACTGATGAGGATTTAGAGTGAAGAGCGCGTACTAAAACCCTGTAGCCTGCTCATGATCACTGCTTGAGCTTAGTTGTTTACGTCTACACATTATTTCTATATGAAGAGGTTTTTTTTTACATTTAATGGCTTTAAGAACTTTAAAGGTACAGTCAGTCATTTTGTGAGGTCATTAATAGAAAAAAATGTTGCTAATGTTGTTAATTAGTGTGTAATTATATCTTCCAACAAATGCGTTCTCATAAAAATTCCATTTAAAAGTGACAGGAGTGAGCACCAGTTTGATGGACATCGCTGCATTTTATGTATGCGGCTAGACGTTGGCCACATATAACGTACAGCAGAAGCAGAAGAGAATAGAACTTGAAAGGTTTATTGTGCTGTGAAGGCAAATTTTAATTCATGTTTGTACCTTCAGACTCAACATATGAGGAATCATACCCAGGGGCGATTCTAGGATCAGAGCTTTGGGGGTCAGGAGAGCTGCCCAGCCAGGCAAGATAAACTTTACTTGTCACAATGAGACTTCTTCCCTGTCTCTGTCAGTCCCTGCATCCCTAAATGCCTCCAGTTGTCCCGAGTTCTCTCTGACTGTCTCCTTGGTGCATTTAAACCCCTGTTCCTCCCTGTCCTCGTCGACTGTTGCCTTCGTCTCCGTTATCAGTCATCATAATTTTACCATCTCTGTGCAAGTCTGCAAATTTCTTTATTAGATCGTAAGATTCTTAAATTCATCAAGTCTCTCTGTGCATGGGTCCTCGTCTCAAAACATGAGATCACTGTTTTGTACATTTTACCACAATTTAATAAGCATATGCTTCAGCCCAATACCTTTTGATTAGCCTTGTCTCGGTTTCTTACTTTGTGGTAGATCTTTATTCAGTTTTCCCTGAGATATTTGAATGCTAATCAATAAATCAATATTCAATTCTAAAAAAAATTTCTAATCCCCACATTTGTGAAAGAAAAGCAAAACACTTTTTTGAAAAGTTTGTAACAAAACCATCAAATCTGTATAATATAATACAGATACATAAAAAATACACTCCAAAAATTTCAATGGGAGCAACAGGACGCTCAAATGTCGCTGATTTTACTACAGAGCAGGACGGATTGTAGGGTAGCAAACATCGCCGGAAAACAATTTTTCAGCAGATTACCTGGTGTAATGTTTTTCAGCTAAAAAGAGACATGGTCTGACTCCTACCTAACTATATAAAGAGTAACTGAAGGTTAAATGCAGCAAATATGTCCTGCTTTAAGCCACGCACTTAGACCTCCGCTCCGCTGCGTCTCAGCGACCATCGGTCTGGCACAAAGGGCACCAGAGCCAGAGTAGGGGAGAGGCGAGCTGGAACAAACCATTTTGGGAGGGGGGGTATCTATGCTTTTGTTGTTAAAATATTACATCTCAACCAAGTACTGTGTGCCTTCTATATTTTTTTGTAGTGTATCAGACACAAAAAAAATATGACAATATCATGTACCAAATATTGTCAAAAAAGTAAGAAATCTTTGGGGGGAGCTTTGGCACCCCCAAAAATGGGCTAAAAATGCCCCTGATCATACCTATGTTTTATCATGGGAGGAAGGGTCCCATTCACCAAAGAAGCGATAAAGCAAAGCAAAAAAGTCAACGCAACCAGCATCTGAATAAAATGCCATCCTCTTCATCCTCACCTCAAGCCTTACCTCCTGAACTGAAGTAAAAGCTCTAAAACACAAACATTTTCAGAAATATGCCTATTTATTCCCAATGTTGTCAAAATTAATTATTATTAGGAGATTAGACATGTAACCCTCCCGTCTCTGGACAATTGATAGCGAGTTGGCTAAACAGCAACAATAGCTAGTTAATAGCTGTAGAAATCATGCCAGCTAATGTTAGGCTAGAGTGACCTATAAATCACACTTTCCCTCTGATAAATAGTGATTACATTCTCATATAGTATGAGAGTTTTTTTCACTAAATGTCTGAGTCTAACTATGCTGCATCCACTTCAAAGACAGTTTCACTAAGGCTAGCTAACAGCAGCTAACACCGGCTAACAGCTAACAGAGACTAACAGCAGCAAAAACAGCAGCACTTAAAGACAAAACTGTTGAGGGTATCCTCAAAAACTCATCTCAGTATTGCTGTCATCGAACAGACGTGAGCTTCACTGAGTCGTATCAGACTCTTTACCTAAAGTTTTACAGCCTGGACACTTGTGATACCACTGATTTCCTTTTTGATCTGGTATCGATGATACTGATTGGGTAATACTTTGTACAAAAACCTAAAGTGTTTGGAAAATCAAAAACATTGTATTTCAAACCATACCTTTAAATGGATACAACACATCAGCCTACTTCTTCTTATTGTTTAATTATGAAGATTTGTCATATAAAAAATGAAAAACCTGACAAGTCAGTGACTGCATTTTTCAATCAAAACAAATATGACTAATTGAAAATAACAATAAAGCTGAGAAACACTTTATAAGTATATTTTAAAGATGTATATTTATATAATTTATGATAATTTGAGTTGTATTATTATTTTTAAAAGGCCTAAAATGGCTGTTTTACTGCAAGTATGCAGTATATTTTAATGACACCTAGCCTATATAATCTACTTTAAACACTCTACTCTACAACCTTTCCTGGCTAAAACTAGGCCAACTCACATTGATGCGAGTGATCCCTGGTGCACACATAATACTCCAAGCTAAACTGTAGCTTGCATTTATTTCATTACTTATTTAATAACTATATTTATTATTGTAAATCTGAAAAAATGGGATTCGGTAGTTTTAAGGAATTCTCATTGTTTAAACATCAACACAAAAACCTAACTTAGACCTAAGTCACTTCAAAAATTCAGAAACAGTGCTACACGTCGCTAACAGCAACACCTTTTCTCACTCTGTACATGGAAAGCGCCTGCCTACAGCGCCAAATGACTCCGCAAGCTGTCTTGCCCTAGCATCATCATATACTCATCATCAGGTTCTGTGCCACAATTTCCTTTTCTATGTGTTTGACAAGGTTTGTGGTCTTGCCACGTGTGTCACAAACCACGTCTTGGCTGTTTGTAAAGCTGAAATAGTTTTGCACATGACTCTGCTTACGATCAGCCATTATTGTCAACTAAGTCATTGAGTACACGTGAGCCGCTGCACCATCACTTAGTCTATCAAATCATGTCAATCATGTGCCTTTTCTTTCATGTCTGCATATTGTTTTTGATTCAGATCATGGAAAAACAATTCCTCCTCCACCCACTTGCTGCTGCCAGCATAACTCAGATCTCAGACGATAACTACTGTTGGTCTGGTTCACATAGACCAAATTATTTAAATTACTGAGAACTCTGGTGTTTTACTCTTAAAACCAAAAGATGAAGCACTGAAAAGAAATAATGTGCTTTTCTGTGGACCAACATAATATTTCACTCTCATAATTTTTTATTCTGCAGTGCTTTTACCAAGTCTGCAATTTATCAAAACATATTCTCATTTCAGGAAACAGCAATTTTTAACGAGATGCAAAAGATTTTGACGCAGAATAAAGCCAGTGTTTTAAAAAGAGTTAACGTGTTTTTCATTAGGCCTAACAGTTGCCTTCAGTTTGATTCAAAACTGAACAGACTGAAGAAGTTCATGGTTTTGTTTGTGTGGGTTTACTGTTATTGTTTTTTTCTTTTTGTACATGTTGTACCTTTGCTTTTACATTTTAGTACACCACACTTTTATTTACTGCACCTGAGTGTTCACAGTGCTTTGAAATATGCTTAGGAAAGAGATGACATTTGATGTAACCAGTATCTCATATAATTATTATGCGAGCGGCTCTGAGCATGATGAAAGTAGTCTGTGAATCTATTTCATCCTTTGTCCATCACTTTGTTCCAGACTGAAATGTATCAACTATTAGTGTCCATGAGGCTAAATTTTGTTATTTTCTAACCCCTAAATTCAAATTCTAAGCTTTGATTTATCCAGTTATTACCTCAACAATGGTTGCATTGACAAATGTTTTGCAGGGACATACAAAACTTAAGACCTTGTCATTATTTTCCTCTTCTGTCATCATGAGGCTTATGTTTTTCTTTTCTAGTGCAACTTCCTAACTCCACATTCATATTCCTTAAGAACTGTAATCACCTCCTAATATAGCAGTGAGATCTTTTTACTGATTTATGACTAAATATCTGTAAACAGCATTTCTAGTCACCCTCAGCTTTACTTTGTATCAGGTTCTAATTAGCGAGCATGAAACACGAAGCAAAGATGGTAGCAGTGATAATTGCTCAGCGTCAGTATGTTCACATTGCCACTGGGGGCATGTTGGCCTGCTAATATTTAGCTGAAAGCACAGCTATCCATTATTAGAGTCTCACAGAGCTACTCGCATGGCTGTAAAGTGTTTTTCGAGATAGTCGACTCTTCGCCTTGAGATTTAAACCCTAACGTGATTTTTAAAGTCGTGCAAGAACATCACACGCATACGCACAAAGAAGAAAAAGCAAACACACTAAAGAAGTTACCCTTGCATGTACACACAAAACGTGACCGTTACGAGATTGTGAATGTCAGCCACAGAGTGCCTCTGATGATGTCATTGCACTTACTTTTGCTGACTGATGACAGCTCTTTGTTCCCTGAGATACAGGCACACTTGCCCATAGATCCAGAATAAGAAACCGCAGGCACAACCAAGACACTTTCCCACGAGAAGCCAAGAAAGATACACAAACATTGTGGAGCTTAAATGCATTTCTATGTCTGTGTTTTCAGCATTTAATAAAAGTCATGTCAGGGCAGATGTCAGCTGACTCCTCATTGAAGATTTAGACCTTCTGAGTACAATGGGGCCAGTGGTCAGACTTTAAAAGCCTACAGTCTGGTCGGGTGAGGCTTACACAAAAGCGCTTCCTCTCTATTGAAAGACACACAATGGCAGAGGCCCTTTTTGAGACTTTTGCTTTGAGGGTAAATTATGCAACTTAATGGATTCATCTCTGGTCCTGTTTGCTGAGATAGAAGGAATGGAAGGAGCACAGCAAAATGTCTCTGAATGTGGAGAATTACAAGTGGGATGAAGGGATGTAAGAATCGGAGTGAACGAGAGGAAGGAAAAAGGGGGAGATGGGATATCTCAGAGGTGAAGCTACAGCCACAGGCTTTAAAGCTGTAAATCCACCTTTCTTGCAGAGATGTGGGTTTTTCATTTTTGTTCTAGCTACCTTCCCATTGCACCTCCCCGATTTTCCCTGATCACACACACACGCACATAAGCATGAACACTAACATAAATGCTGAATCACACTCCTAACAGCCTTTCTGCTGCACTATCAATACAATCCAGCAAATTATGTGGAATAGCCTGAAGTAAAACAGCAGAAGAAAACATGCTCACAGGCTCATCACAAGGGAACTATTTAATATCAGTGAAGGTTCATTAAAATGACATGTGAACAAATACCTTTCATCTTCTACTTCATTCCATTTCCACTTTGAAATATGAAATTTCAGCATTCATGGCAAATTTCATAAACATTTGTAACGTGGAGAAGAATTTCTGAAAGTCTAGAGAGACAAATGTTGAAATCCTTGATTTTTGCTCCCTGTGAAAAACAATAGTAAATCTTCTTTTGACTTAAAAAAATAATCTTAAACGCAACAGAAGACTTCTTCCTTTGGGCATGCTGCACCTCTCCAACAAGTAGCTTCTGTGTAAGCATTCTCACTAAAAACCAAACACACAAAAAGCACTAAACAAATACCTTTGCCTTGAGTCTGCTTTGATGCAGGAACAAACTAGAAGGGCACACAGAGAGCACATCCTTTCCCAAAGCCAAAGTTCTGTATAACAGTTTTAAAAAAGAAATAGATCTGCACCAAAATGCAATGGTTTTGTCCTGTGGCCTACAACACGTTTCCACTATGTGTAAATTTGATAGTTTTGCATAATAACTAAGTAGATTTTGCATAATCCTGGTGGCAAAAATAGATATCCATCTCAATTCATTAGAATATGAACAACCGAACAACTAACTAAGGTGACTATAAATTTTATCAATATGAGGAGAGGGTGTCTGTATCCTGAGTCCAAACTGGGGTCTGGTTTCAGAGAAGAGGGGCCTGAAAGCTGAAGGCTCTGCCTCCCATTCCAGTTTTAAATATCCTAGCAACCATACAATAATACGAGTAATACGAGGTATTTAAGTTGAAATATGGCCTGATTAATCAACACTTTGTATGTGAGGATTTGATTTTAAATTTAACAGGGAACCAACAAAAAGAAGCCAATATGGGACAAATGTGGTCTCTCCTGCCTGTACTCTCCCCGCAGCGTTATGGATCAACAAAATCAGTGCTGTATTGTAAAAAACAAAAAACAAAACAAAAAAACAACAACGTGCAGATCAAGTAAGAGGAAGAAAGTTGATGTCTGTGCACATTTGATGGAAGAACGAGTGATCAAACTATTGTGTTTATTAAACTGGCATTGAATCAAGACGCTAAAAACAGCGGATAAGAGCAGATAGACGGAGTTGGAGAGGAGTGTACAGATTAAGAGTGGTATTAATTCTGACCCATAATCTCTCTGCCTCTGTAATTGAGGTCACACACCAGGGGAGGCTGAGTTAGGAGAGAGACTGGCTCTCTGCTTTACTGAGCTCTATGGACGGAGCACACAGCCACAGAAATGAACTAGGGTGATGCAATCCTCCCCAGACCTTGAGACAGTAGAGTTTGGGTTTAGAGACAAAGTAAAGGGAGACAGTCAGGGACACACTGAGGACAGTCACAGCAAAGACCTGAAAACTACTCGAAACCACGGAATTCATTAAAAAATACAGGAGAGCCCTGCAGAGCTGAGTCTGAGTATAATCTTGAGATCAAAGATATTCAGAAGGCCAGATAATACGATGTGATCATCATGATACTTAGTTGCATTTTCAGTATGAAATGCTATACTGTCACTTCCACAACTGTGCATACACAAGAGACAGCCAGTGAATGTTTCACTGATTAAACAGGGGTGGAAATTTCATGAATATTGTAAACCAGTGCTAACGTTAACTAGCTATATTTACTAGCTTGCACCAGACTAATGGAATAGACACATAATAGAGGAGTATGTCCTCCTCACTGTCAAGTGTTTTAAAAGGTCAGGCATTATATCCTGTGATATACAACCAATGGTGACGCGATCTTGTGTCAGTTCCCAGCTTGTAGAATGAGAAGTTAAAGAATGTGTATTAGCGTGTGCAGTTTCATTTCACGTAAAATGCCAACTCAGAAGTTTAGATTCTTTTCAACAAAAATGTCCCAAATGGTTTTGCCGTATGATGTCGCTCAGAGCTCAACATGCAACCAAAAAAAGTCAAAACACACGTCAAAGAAATAATGTTAATGCACAAAAGGCTCCATGGTTAAAAGCAAATATCTACAAGAGTAGACCCTGATGTACAGACGGCATCAGGAACTTCATGAGTCACCCACCATGACATCACCCACTGATCTGTGGACTGCTGCTACAAACACTCGAGTTGAGCGTTGAGGCCATTGCTATGTTGGATTTCTTAAAGCTGCCTGTGAGTGTGTTTGGACAGACAAATACAATGTAGCTGCCAGAGAAACTGAACAGCTGACTCATTCAAGCATATGTCACCATAACCTGAATGCTGAACTAGATAAAACAGAACCCACTCCTCACTCGAAGAAGCCTATCACTTGTAATTGTGTCAAACTTTGCCTTAATACAATTTAAACAAGTTGGTAATACAATAAAATACACCCATCTACAGTCACCACAGAGAAGGAAATTATCTATTGATTGTCAATCAGTTTTTTCTACCAGGAGGTAAAAATGTGTGTTTCTGCTCTAAAACGAGTCATTTTAAAACCTAAGTGTAGATAGATTGAATGACTCACATTGGTAAACAGCCTAAAACGGCTGTTTGAGAAACTGTAGTCTTTGACACTTTTAGATGCCTTGAAAAAAGTTGTGTCTAAAAGCTGTTAGTCACCTAGGGCGTTGTGAAAAAGTGACGCTTAATTCAAAATTTTTCAGATGTGAACCTGCCGTGTAATGTATATACCAGGGGTCCCCAATCCCAGTCCACGAGGGCCGGTGTCCCTGCAGGTTTTAGACGTGTCCTCCATCACAGCTGATTTAAATGGATAACTTACCTTCTCAACATGTCTTGAAGTTCCCCAGAGGCCATGAACTAATCATGTGATTCAAGTGTGCTGACCCAGGGTGAGATCTAAAACCTGCAGGGACACCGGCTCTTGTGGACTGGGATCGGGGACCCCTGGTATTTACAGACTTAAAGAAGAAGGAAAATTCTCAAAAAATGCACAGTGAAATATATGAAGTCAACAACAAGCGATGATGAGGTGGTTCTGATAGTTCTGAACAAGTAAAAGGAAGAAATGGAGATTCTGCTTTCGTACATATTTCAGGACGTCACTGTGAAGTATTGTTGGCAGAGTTGAGATCTCGTCTGAGGAGGCAGAGAAACATTTTCAGAGAGCTGAGCAGCATCTAGCTCTGTGACTGAGCAAAGTAGCATTAATTTATTATTTTCATATCATTGTATATTCAGTACTGGTGCATGTTTGAGCTACGACTGCACTTGTTGCCAAATGCTGTGGTCTGATTGGTCAGATCTGTTTGTTCACATTTGTGAGTTGTTGCATTAAGAATAATTTAGTCTGAAAAATATTTTAAAGCACAAAATATTTGCACAAATTTTAGGCATGTAACTTTTGACACAATTTTATGAGTAAAAGCCTTAAAACCTTAAGGGTGTTTTCACACCTGTCCTGTTTAGTCCATTCAACTGAAGAAGTCTGTTTGATTCTCCCCCTTTGTCCAGATGTGAACATATTCATTGTACTCAGGTATGGACCAGAGCATCTGTACCAAGAAGCTTTGAAGAAGACGGCCTTGCTTAGATTCCAAACCAATGATACGGCACAACGTGATCTGATGTTTGGACTAAACCACTTCCTGTAGGATGCAGCAGAACACTCCCAACCCAAACACATCTAGCCAATAACCAAAAACAAAATGTCCTCAAGTTACACATTTTGTTCTTTTTGATTTTCTAGAAATCAAAAGAAATCACACCAACAATAACAACAACAAAAAAAGCTATAAATATAAAAATTCCTCAGCTGATTCATACCATAATTTTGAAGCTCTTTTTTGCTGTAGCTAACAGTTGCTGGCTACAACAAAAACAGTACTAGCTAACCATTAGCTGGCGTACTTGATGGTTCCAAAAACTATTTTAGCCAGTGAGTACAAAAACAGACAAGCAATAGCTGATCTTATGAGAAAATCTGAGATTAAGCTTTTACAAAAATAAAATAAATGACTAATTGATTTCCATACCTAACAAGATAAATAAATACACATATAAATGAATAAAATAAAATACAATAGAGTTTTGTTGATAAGGCCAAACTTTAGAGTAACCAATCCTGGTGTGTCGCCTCCCATAATAAAGACCTCAGAACAAAATAAAACAAGCAAACAAATAATTGAATAGTTTTGGATTGATCTCTACGAAATATCAAAATTAGCTTAGTGTGCTGGTATGTGCTCTATCCATCAATTCTTTTTGCTGCCTCTGCTCTTAGTTTCTCAGCCTCTGAAACTTCCCTGGTCTATTCACTCTGTTCTTCTGCATTTGTCTGAGATCAATATTGTAATAACTGGAGGAGAAAGTCTCATCATAATCAATAAGAGCAATGTATAGCTAGGCAGACCCAGACAGAGAGAAATCATTCTGCCCAACAGCAGAGCTTAATGTTTGTGACACCTCATTCATTATAGTATTGAATAATCCATCGGCTTGTCACCGCCGAAGAACAGAATGAGCTCTGGTGCGAGCACATAGGTGCTCACAGCAGGAGGATGATCTGACAGAACTTGATAGGATTCACACAACTTTGAGAGTATTTACATATCCACAAGTCTGAGACGAGTTGTGAGATCACCAGGGCAAAACCAAAAAAACCTTGAGGCCAAGCCAAGTTACAAGTTTAAACTGGAAGTAACTTTTATGAAATCTACAAAATCTTTTTGTATAAGTTTTTAAATTATTACAACAAGATTTTAGAATTTCATATTTTCATACAGTTATGTCCATATATATTTGGAGACTGTCCCAGTTTTTTTTTTTTTTTTTTTTACCTTTTTACTGAAACATATTCCAGTTATAGTTATATAATAAGCATGGACATAATGTGTGGACTCTCAGCTTTTATTTAAGGGCATCCACATTCAAATTGGATGAAGGTTTTAGGAGTTTCTGCTCATTAACATGTACCACCCTCTTTTTATAGGGACCAGAAGTAATTGGACATCTGACTCAAAGGCAATTTTATGGGCGTGTGTGGACAATTCCTTTGTTATATCATTATCAATTAAGCAGATAAAAGGGCTGGAGTTGATTTGAGGTGTGGTGCTTGCAATTGGAAGATTTTGCTTTGAACAGACAACATGCGGTCAAAGGAGCTCTCCATTCAGGTGGAACAAGCCATCCTTAAGCAGCAAAAACAGAAAAAAAACCATCTGAGAAATGACTACAACATAGGAGTGACAAAATCTACAGTTTGGTAGTCCTGATCCAAACATACCATATTATCTGTAAAGCACGGTGGAGGCAGTGTGGGCATGCATGGGTGCCAGTAGCCCTGGGACACTAGTTTTTATGGATGATGTGACACAGGACAGAAGCAGCTGAATGAATTCTGAGTTTTTCAGAGACATACTGTCTGCTCAAATCCAGCTAAATGCAGTCAAATTGATAGGGCGGCATTTCATAATACAGATGGACAATGACCCAAAACATATAGGCAAAGCAACCCAGAAGTTAAAGCAAAGAAGTGGAATAATTTTGAATGGCCAAGTCAGTCACCTGATCTTAACCCGACTGAGCATGCATCTCACTTAAGACTAAACTTCGGACACAAAGGCCCTCAAACAAACAGCGACCGAAAGCTGCTACGGTAAAAGCCTGGCAGAGCATTAAAAAGGAGGAAACCCAGCATCTGGTGATATCTATGAGTTCAAGACCTCAGGCTGTCATTGCCAGTAAAGGGTTTCCAACCAAGTTGAAATGAAATGAACATTTAATTTTTTTTATTTAACTTGTCCAATTACTTTTGAGCCCTTGAAATGAAGGGTTTGTGTTAGAAAAACGCTTTAGTTCCTCAGATTTTTATGCAATATCGTCTCTGTCTAAGCTAACTGTATATCTGCCTAAGTACAGTTTTTCAGCTCATGCTTTCAGTCTTTCAGGGATCTTTCAGTGGCTTATTCTAATGAGCACCTGCTTAAAAATTAGGGACTACTCTTCAAATGTAAAATTATAAATAAAAGCAGTACCCCCCCCCCCCCCCCCCTCGCAGATGTTTGCAGCAGGTTATGCTTTCCTCCCACAGCTTGAGATGGCAACAGCATACAGGGATTTTAAAGTTTGGAGTTCCTGCTGTCAAGAGAGCCATTTCATTCTTTAGAAGATTATCCATTTACAGCACCATCAGTTCACTTAAACCCTGAGGTAAGAGAAAAAAAAACATGCACCTCAGTGGCTTATCACCTGCCACCAAAAAACAGAAACATGGATCTAGTTTCGGGGCAGAAGTAGGACACTTGGTGGTGATCTTATCAAAATGTCTGCGAACATTTTTGTTTGATCTTCAGCTCAAATTTGACCTTGCTTGGGTCAAAGCTATTATAGCTGCCATAAAAAGTAGCTGACATCCACCTCCAGTAAAATTATTACACCATGAATACGTATGCCAAGGTGGGAGGAGGAACGCTCAGACACAAGATGCAAAGTCATCAACTCAGATTCACATGTGTCTGACAGACACAGAATGAAACACTTCTTAAGAATTGCTCTTGTGGGGCCTGGAGGGCTTGTCAGTTGACTTTGGTGCGCTTTAAACTCAGGGCTAATAAGGATGTGCTGTTGGGAATTTGTGTGCATGACAGCCAAGCAGAAAGAGAGGCTTTGATTAGCTACGGGGCCCGTGCAAAGGGAATCATTGCACGGGGAGACCAGCCACAAACCTGAGCTGAGAGAGAAAAAAAAGTTCAAATACTGCTGAAGTTCAAGGCTGTTTGAGAAAATAAAAGCATGCACGCCACACAATCTATGATTTGACATTTTAAGGTCAAATAGGGAAATATCTCAAGGTCTTACTAAACAAACTACATTAAAAAAAACACTAAAATAAAAAAAAAAATCAGTTGATTGTTGTCATCAGCAGTGCAGTCGTGTCAAACATGATGACAGAGACCTTTTGGCATTTCAGGCAATCACAACACGTGAAATTGATTTAGGGTGTCGAACTGAAGAGCAATGAACAAGTGATTGTTGCTGTCAGTGTATCATAGGATCAGCTTGTTCTTCTGCTGGTAAACAAGCTTTCAACGTACAGAGGAGACTGTCGTAACACATTAAATGACATGTGAAATTTGGCAGCCAATAATTAGAAAAATGGGGAGGCTCCCTGGGGGAGCCGTTCTTAACCTGCTGGGTGTTATTTCTGTCTTTTTCACACTGTGAGGAAACCATTAAGGTCTTCTGAGTTGTTTTGATTGAGAGCCGCAAGGTTTAAACTGTGACCATTCTAGTAAATAAAAAAACAAAAAACAAAGTAATAACAGCAGCTCAAGACTGCGATTCCAACAGTGAGTTTAAGATTATGAATTATACAGCAATAATTTTTTCAAAGTTCATGTTATATTTGATGTGCATGCTTGAATTTAATATCACTGGTTTAGAATTATGTGCAAATAATCTTTAACTAACTTCTTAAGATATAATAGCAAATTAACAAGCAAGCCTTTACCTCTTGGATTCAAGTGCATTCAACTGCATGTATGTATGTATACATATACTCCATGGTAGGGTGTAGTTTGCGGCTTAGCTATAGGGGAGGGGTGGAGCAGTGGGTTCAGGGTATGGTGTCAAGGGAGGCTGACCAACACAGCAGATTTTCATCATCTTATCATGCCTGTCCTATTTGAGTAGGGTGCCGTGACCTGACAAGAGAGCTGACTGATGTGTTGCCCTGGAGAAAAAGGTGGAGAAAAAACACTGTCAATAAACATTCATCCATATTGCAACACTGTGTGTTGGTCCTTTTGTATCACAAGAGGTGCTGCAACCCAGTCATGGGATGATGGATCCATGACCAAAAAAGTGGTAAAAGTAGTGTCGGAGCTGTGCATCAGGAACAGGCAACGGTACAACAGCAATAGCTTGACCGTCTGCAGGGTTAAGGTGTGCTAGTTGAAGCTGTTTGAGGACCTAGTTGCTCCGCGCCAACATCACTGTCCCACCAGTGTCCCTTTCCCCAGAGACTCTCTGCTACTCACACAACCAAACCAGGGCTCCTAAATTCACACCATGTCACTGTAAATTGTAGTAGTAAAAGTAAAAGTAGTGAAAAGGGATTCTTGCCTCAGCACTGAGTCTTGCATTTGGGTCCACGCTGCCTTCCAGCCACCTGGACGTAACACCCTCAACTTTTTTGGGGGACATCCGCTGGGCGATACCGGACTGTCCCCTCCTGGACCCATCAGCACCACCATGGGCCATTGCTGCAGAGCGACTGGGACATGTCCACCGGGAATGCCCACGGATGGGGGTGGGACAGTGTTGTCAACCCTCCAACATACAGTGTACCAGTAAGGCATCAAGGGTGTATACGCAGCTTTGTTGGACTCAGGCTACACGAAGTCCTGATCCACCCAACCCTGCGTTGCCCAGGGGCATTGTGAAAGGGCAAAGAGGTCGTCTGACGGTGACTCTGGGGAGGATTAGATAGGTGGGCCTTCCAGGGAGGCCTCACTGTCTCCAGCGGTTCACACAATGGGAGGTTTCCCACCAGAGCAGTCTCAAGACGATACTCTAAGCTCAGCCTTTGACCAGGTGATGAAAATCATTGGTCAAATGGTGTGCCCTGATGTAGCGCTAACCTACTCGCATTTTGCGATGGTGACAGACACATTGCATCTAGTGATCTGTGACACTTGAATGGAAAAGGAACACATCCAGTTGTTGGTGCTAAAAAGCTGCCTCTACGATGTGGTGCGGTCAGACAGGGGAGTAGCCACAAAAGTTTAACACCTTAACCTGCTCAAAGCATGGAGAGGCTTAGGCCACTTCTTCGGTGAAGGAAAGATGTCATGGCTACTGAACGGACCCACGCGCAGACAGTTCTTTCAAGGAAACAAAAAGGGGATTTATTTACAATAGGGGTCACCTTAGTGCAAAATATATGTACAGTGAGTTGGGAGGGGTCCAGGGCTCCAGGGAGAGAAGGGGGGGGGGGGAATCCACACACACGCTTCCTCTTCCACTCAGTCACCGCCACCGCTCCTCCGCACACACGCACTCCTCTTCAGCCGCACTCGCTCCAACACTCCACACCCTGCCCCACTTGGACAGGTCCGGTGATTCGGTCCAGAATCTACAGACAGAAGGTCAAGGTTAGTTCCACAACATCAAACACGTGTAAGCGATTCTTCTTTGAATATGCCGCGAGCACGAACTCAGGTGGTTCGACGTTCCAGCGGTGAGCTGCTCTGTGCCACTGCCTTAAATAGCAGCTGGGGAAATCAGCCAGATCAGCCGCAGGTGGACACCATCCACAGGGGTGCGTGGGCCAAGAGTGAGAGCCCGTAATGAGCTCCACCCAGGCAGAGAGGAGGAGGAGAGACAAAAAACTAAAACTAACAACAACAAAACCTGTAGCCAGCGTGGGCCAACCAGAGAGACACGGGGACCGTGACAAAAGAGATGAGTTGGGGCCGGAGGTGCCAAATTCCACCATTCCTATCTCCCTCCATTGTGATGACCATGTCACACAGGTTCAGAGAGTGGATGGTGCTGGACTGCAGCAGTGTTTTGCACATGTGTTACCTCCCACCTACCTAGTCATACCTCGCTCATAGAGCACCATTTTGAAATGCGCCCTGATGTGATGGTGAATTCAGGACTCGACCAGCTTCCTCGACAGAAGACAAAAAATGGAAAAAAGAGAAATAGTTAGGAGGAAATGGGGGAACTGCTGAAGATGGGAGTAACAGAACAGTCCCACAGTGCGTGGTGTAGCCCCACAGTTCTTGTGGTGAAGAAAGGTGGGTCTATAACATTGTGCTGACAACCACAAAGTGAAAGAGATGCCACGATTTTATGCCATGCTCAGGTCGATGGTTCATGGGCCAGTTAGGGACTGGTCATTTCTTCATGACAATGGATTTAACCAAAGGCTACCAACTGATTCTCTTGTCTCAAGAGCTGTTGCAGAGCTGACTAGAACTTTGACTGACCTCCCCTGAAAAGTCACCCCAGATCTGGTCCAGTCGACAGAGCAGTGCCAGGCAGCATTCGTGCAGGTAAAGAAGGCTCTCTGTAGGGAAATGCTGCTCCACACTCCTAACTTCTCCCTCCCCCTTCAGTCTGCATTCTGATCTTGAACGGAAGGCAGGTGGCTGTTTTATCCCAGCAGGTAAGCGGGGTTCAATTGCCCTCTGAAATATATCAGTGGGGATTTGTTAGAGCTGAGAGAGGCCAGGTACAGTACAGTAGAGAAGGAGTTCCTGGCCATCTGGTGAGAGCCCTTGACTCTCTTTGATAATACCCGCTGTACTTCCTGGAACGTCGATTCACCCTCTGTTCGGACCATGCCCCACCCCAGTGGCTCCATCGCATCCAAACATTCTCCCGCTTCTGGGTTGGGGTCGGGGTTCAAGGTGTGGTGTCAGTTGAGGCTGACACCGACTCTGCAGATTTCCATATTTCCAGCATGTAATCATGCCTCCCTTATTTGAATAGAATGCCAGGACCTGACGAGTGAGCTGTGTGGTGTGCTGAACTGGAGGAGGCAGCTGGAAAGCTGTGCAAACACAAAGTGGCAAAGAAACACTGTAAATAAACATTCATCTATGCTGCAACGCTGTGTGTCAGGTCCTTTTGTATTACATACCCTGTTGCTTTTGTTCTCCCTTTATTTGCAGCTGGCAGATTGAATAGAGTTGTTGACACCCATGGAACACACAGTTTACTCTTTTTAATGTTTATACACCCCGTTCACACTCTCAAATCATCACAGACTGATGCTTGGTCAATACATTATAGCCTTCACATTTTAAAGACAGTCTGACAGAGTTCAGGGACATGACTGTTGCTGTGCATTCAGCCAAAGTAATAAAGAAATATCTGTGGGAAATACTGCCCTTTAACGTGTGTTACGGTGGGTGAATGCCTGTGTTTGGACTCTGACTTTAGTGCCTTACCCTAAATAAAGAGCGATGGAAAAAGGAAAATCAAAAACCAAAAACAGAGGTGACTTGAAAAACAAAGGATTCTCTGAAATTACTGGAGGCTGTGTGTTAGTGATTGTGCTATCCACTACCCCAAATGTCTCCTGACATATATTTTTGTTTTGGTCTGTAAGTGTTCCGTTTCCTGTCTTACCAGTCATTTATCACTCTGGTGCATATTTTTTTATTTTAATTTTTGAGCATTAACTTTTCTTTTGTTTTTTTCAGTCAGACTCTCTCTCATTAGAGTACTTTTATAATGACAGTTTCTTTTTTTTTCTTTTTTTTTCTTTCTGCCTGTCCCATTTGGTTCTTTAGCCATCAGAATTGTTGTCTGAAGACCAACAAGGATACCCAATGGATTTATTTTGCCAAATGGATCATCGTGGCATTGCCATATTGGTCCATTTGATCGACCTTTGTTTTTATTATTTATTTTATTTTATTTTCAGTTGTTACAGACGGGACAGACATGAGTGAGGGATAGGAAAGGGAGAAAGAAAGAGGAAGGAAAAGAAAAACAGAAGGGGAGAGGGACAGTGAGAAAGGGGGGGAGAAAAAAAAATCTCCTGGATCACCTGTTGAGAGAAAAAGAATAGAAAACAAGCAAAAAAAACCAAAGCAACATACTAAACACAACACCATCGCATTAATCTAGCTAAGTGTAAACAGCAGTAAATACTAAATATTCAATGTTGTTGTGCAGCACGCAGGACAGACAGCGCACAATGTGCTTTGAAGTAGCAGCCAAGAAAGGTGTAATTTAAGTCTACAAACAGTGAACACCCGTGTGCACACCTATGTGAATCAGCGCGCTTGTATTCAAATGGTTTCCACATGTAATGGCCTGCAAGAGGATGTAGAGAGCCATAGCCCCGTCCCCCAGGGCATGAAGCAGGCATGGAGGAGATCCAGGCCCCAGACATCCAGAGGCCCCAGAGTGCGAGAGCCCAAGGAGGACCACCGGAGGGGCATCCGTGCCACCCTCATGGGAAGGGCTGAGGATCCCCAGACGAGGCGTCACCCAGTAGCCACCAAGCAGAAGCTAGAGGGGGCTGCACCGGCGTGCCCGCCGGCTCTGCCGGCAGCCAGCTGTGCCAGAGTGAACCGAGCCGCAGGCCCAGAGGCCGGAGGCCCGAGGGCCCCCCGCACCCCGGAGGAGGCCTGACCGAGCAACAGGCGCCAGGCCCCGCCAGGTAACCACCGGGAGTGAGCTGGTACATACCTGAGCGCCCAGCCCCGGACACCAAGAACCACCAATGCACCGACCCCTGAGGGCATCAGTCACTGGCAGGGAGTGTGGTGAGGGGAGATAGGCCTTGGAGGGCCTGGGAGTTCCCAGAGAGGTGGAGTCTAAGACCCAACCTGACATATAGACACAGACAAACAGGCACACACAGACACAAACATGCATTCCCACCCTCATGCACACATATACAAACACTCAGCACTCACCCAACGTAAGGATTGACATAAATGGACATGTACACACAATCACACTCCCCAAACATACTCTATACCCCGGGTCCAGGTACCCTCGCCCCCAGAGGGGGAAACAGAACCCAGACCCAAGAGATGTTACCCTTCCCCCTGGGGTGGAGGCAAGCAGACCGTCCCAGGCTCCGCAGCAGCAGGGAGGCCAATCGGATAGCCAACATCTCCTCCCAGCCCCCCCGCCCCGATGGCTAGCAGAGAACGGGGGTGTGTGAAGACCCCATACCATATAATATAATGACAGTTTCAGTGATAATGTTTGATGGAACTGAGTTCTTTTACTACATTGCAGCTGTAATAGTTGCTAGTTTAGCATCAACTGCATGGCAGCTACAGTAACTGTTTGTTTTTTGCTGGCCTGCATTATCAAACGTGAATTGACAAGCTTCCCTTTGTAGATCAACAACATTAACAGTAGTTGAGTTGCAAGATTAATAAGTTAAGTTGGTAGGCAGCCTGCATTTTTGTCTCCATTGTCATCCAGCTGAACTTTTTCCCCTGCAGGTTTAGCAAGGCTGACCTTAGGAAAGAATGGACTTTAGCCTCCTCCAATTACAGCAGAAAGCACGAGGATGGTCTTTATCAGGTCACACTCACTGGGAGTGAGTGGATGTGTTGACACAGCTTCTCCAGCTGCATGCCTTAATAATGAGTAAGAGTTCCTCTATATCTTTTTTTTCTGTATCTTACGAGCAAAACTGTTCTATTGAAATACAACATTTTAGTAAAGTAAGTTTCTGCCTCTGTCAGTCTGCATGCCAAAGTACCCGTGGGCAAGATACTGGACCCCAAGTTGCTCAGGATGTATCCAAATGTTAGAAAGCACTTAGACAAAGATAAAAATGTTATATGATTGAGTGAATGACACTTGCAAAAGCATTTTGAGTCTTCAACTAAATGTAAGTATTAGTCTGTTTCCATTTCGTCAATTCAGCCCACATTGAAATAGTTGGTTTTCAGTTTCCAAAATGGGAGTGCTTTTGAATTTAAATCAACAGCTTGTCAATCAAATCTCAACCACAACCACACGAAAAGCTTCTTGAATTCTTGCAATTTAAACTATTAAACATGCATCGCTTTTTAGAATCAGCTTTGATTTAGCATGTCTATTTAAAACAGATTTTTTACAAAGTCTTTTGGGAGCTTATACATGTATAGCAACACATTTTTCTGGCACAACTTCACCTACTTCCAAAATGCATGGAGAGGACAAAGATCTGATGACGTGAAGACTCCAGCAACACAGTTTTTGTTTAAATAAAAAACAGGACCAGTCACACCTTCACAAATAAACAAACTGACCAATTAACATTTAACGAGGTGGTACTGGCTAATTGGTTAATTGGTTAAGCTACAGCCCAAATAGATTCTGGACTGAACCACTACAGATTAAAAGGGGGAAAAATAATTAAAAAAAAATTCCCTGCAGGTCTAAAAGAAATACATACTCAAAATTACACTGAAAAATGCAAATTAAGTTTATATAAAACTAAAGTACAGGAACGTTAAAAGAGGGAGAAACAATACAAAAATCTATGTTTTTGACTAAATTTTTGTATTTAGTTAAATGACCCTGATGATTAAATGACCCATTTAGTTAAATTATGTATTTAGCAATGACCCTGATGAAGGCCACAAGCCAAAAGCTGTTTGTTTAAGTGTCGCTGGAGTCTTCATGTCATCAGCTTATGCAAGTTTATATCTGTCCATTGAGTACAGTGTTTGGAGTCCATCCACAGCCTGTAATATAAACACTCAACTTACAAAGCTATGCTGTCACTACTAAACCTACCTGTCTTATTTTATAGATTTAGACTTTCCAGACACAAACAGCATAATTTAATGAATGGCAACAAATCAGATAGTATTTTATTCATTTTCCCTCCCCCCCTGTGTCTTGTTTGTGATGCATTACCTTTTCATTTTCAGGTCCCTTTAGATTTGCTGCTTTGTGTATTTTTGGTACAAAAAGCAAATGAGTTTTACATTTTTATCTATTATTTTTTGCTGCAGTTACTTCAGTGATACAAAGAGGAAAAATAAGGCATTCAAAGATTAGGATGTGGTGTTTATACCTTATTAGAGCAGGAAAGCCAGAGTGAATGCACTGTAAAGGTCATGTTTTATATTTAAATCAACTGTCTGCACCTGGCTGACTGTTCTGTTTTATTTTTGCTTTGTATTCTTTCTACTCCTTGCTTCTGCGTCATTTATTCTGAGTCTGTTTTTTCTTAATACATCATGTTAGTTTGATTTAAGAGCTCCTGACAGACCAAGTGACAAAATGACAGTCTTGGGAAACAGTAGAAAGACAGTGAGAGATTCTTCTGGACAGCATCATATTGCTTGATATTCCTCTAATGCATAATGATTCCAAAGCTGTTTACGCCCTGAACTTTAATTGGCACCGCTCGTGTAGATGTGCAGTGATTTACAATAAGTATCAAGAATGCAAATAAAGTAAAACTGGGACATGTTTCAAAGGCTGTACTCTTCTGACAGCCCGACACAGCTACGAATGGTGAAATTGTACTTAAAGCATAGCATGCAATTTTGAGCTTTATAGCGCTGCTTTTCCGATATAAGAGGAATGCATAACTGTCTCTTTTGACATGGAAATATAATATTTTCAAGCAGCTGTCAATCACAAATTCTTTTCAGCTATCAAGAGACGCCCCGCTGGCCGAGTCTGTTACCTTAAAATCAGTTGAAAACCCCAAAGTGCAAAGGCGACAAAATAAGTCAGAGGAAAGAGAAAATTACAGAGAGCAGCTGTGATTTAGCCCTGCAAAATTGTGAAGAAGATGTACAAATAATACAAAGCGCAGTCAGGCCAGAGGATGCAGACATATGGCAGCATCTCAAGGCAAAGCAAAATGAGAGGAAGAAAAATGAGCGCACATACACCAAAGAAAGATGATGCAAGAAAGCTCTGACACTACTGAGAAGGATGGAAGTAGAAGGAGATGGATGAATGGATGGAAGAATGAATGGATGGATGGATGAATGGACGGATGGAAGGGTGAGAAGAAACTTGAAATCAGTGATTTTCTTTTATGTTATATATATATATATATATGTGTGTATATATATATATATATATATATACACACACACACACATATATATATATATATATATATGTATACATAAAAAAGCGCTGAATGTCAAGCAGCCGTTCACAGAACAGACAGTTACATGGGGCAGTAGTAGAAGAGAGGTACAGGCACAGGAGTGGGTGGCTAGCCATCAGTGCACAAGCCTGAAGCAATGAAACATTACGCCAGGATAATGAAGATGGTTCTGCTCGGTCACACTCCACATTAGCCCAGAGTCAGACCGACCCCAAAGTGTCAACAAGTTAATAGACTGGGTATCAGTGACTCTTTCACACTGCTGCTCTCCACCACAAACACCAATTATTTACAGGAATTTTGTGGATAGATATACATAGATCCCTCTTCGTAGAAATTAATAATATGGTCACAGCCTGAGGTACAGCCAGGGGTGTAAGCATTAATGAGTGTGTAGAATTTCTTGCCATGTCGAATGTGTGGCCAATGGTGTGAAGCAGTTTAATGGTATTTCTGTGTAGGCGTAATGCTAAGAGAGAGACATGATGTCAGCTCTGGATCTCGGTTTATCTTCAGCCTTTCTTCTAATGAAAAATCAAAGTAAAGTCACAGTATAATTTAGAAAAAATATAAATAATTAAAAGGAAGAAAAAAATCACAAACACTTTCTCAAGCCAGGGCGCCACGTACCGCTGTTGTTCTGTGCATGCTCTATTCATACAGGGTTGTTTTTTTTAATGTAACAATGATGACCTTTAAAGTGAATTAAGCACTTATTTTAATCCTAAACCAAGATCTTTTTCAAATGTTGCATAAGTAACATTTCTGGCTTTCTCAATTTTTTATTAATTT
This sequence comes from Simochromis diagramma, assembly GCF_900408965.1. Lineage (NCBI taxonomy): Eukaryota > Metazoa > Chordata > Actinopteri > Cichliformes > Cichlidae > Simochromis > Simochromis diagramma. Next base: position 2,280,155 of record NW_024386883.1, read on the forward strand.
ATTTTTTGGTAGCAGCACATTTATGTAAATGTTTCTGGCAGATTCAATTAGACAAACCCAAGACCATAACTTCTTTAGAGTGCATCTGCTCTAAACTGCACTTTTGAGCATTTAGCTCTCTCGCTGTCAGTAAAAGAAAGCGTAAAAGAGGGATGTAGTTACCATGACGTCACCCCCTGGTTTGTGAAGTCCTGTTTTTGCCCTCAGCATCTTGATATTTTCAAACCAGATGAGGGAATGGTCTGACTATGAACCTGCCATCATTGGCTAGTGATTTGTCGATCGCAAGCGGTTAGCAAAATTACAACATAGCATTCATAAAATGGTCTCAGTGTGAGTCCATTTTATAAATGAGTGACTGAGACCATAAGCTTGGCAGGATATCATTCACAGAGGGCTGTCTTCCCATAAATGTCTGTACATGTACAACCGAAACTCCTGTTGCAACCGAAGCTATCGCTCCCTGGTGGCCTTTAAAAAGAATGCAGGTTTAAAGGTTTAGGGCAGGGATGTGAAACTCATTTGCTACATGCAACACAGATTGATCTTAAGTGGGCCAGATGACTAAAACTTCACTTTCTGTTAGTGTAACTACACATTTAATCCCTGAGGTATCCTAATATAAGATAAATAAGTTCAATTTTAACAGTACATACCAGTTTTTCTACATGATAAATGTACACATAAAAGTTCTCGTAGCTCACACATTTGACACCCCTGGTTAAAGGCATTTCCAGATATCTAAACCGATTGAGGTTAGCATTAGCATTTTCTAGAGAAAGCATGAAGAACAGGGTTGGTTTTAGTTCATAGCAAGGTAGAACTTATCATGGATATAACTTGGTCAGTTTTAAAGTGCTCCATTTTTGCATATTTACAAATATACAACAGTGGCAGGGGAAATTAAAAGTTTTACGGCTGTTTACATTCACTTCAACCATCTTTTGATTGTTAGCTTATGGTTGCTGAGGCAGCTCTGACTTTCTGACTAGGAAATTAGAATTAAAGGTGGTAGTCTAGATTAAAATTTGGCTGGGAGCAGAAATTCCAACGTCCAACTTATTCAGGAACGCACCATCAATTTCCAGACCCAGAAGCTTTTCAGAATCTTTTATACTGTGAGTGGTAATAATGAGTCTCTCTGAATTTATGGGCGTGGTTTTTTTGAGGTGCTAGCCCTTGCACATGGGTTTGGAAACCGTCAAAACCTTATTATTTGAATTTTATTACTGTTTAGGACAGTCTTGAATCCTGTTTTCTAAGGTGTTGAGCACCCACACGAGAAACATGCTAATCCATAATCCAATTCAAACTTTCAAACATTACAAACTGTGATGCAGGAATCTTGTAAATATATAGATCTATGCAGAAATTATTAACATGGTCACAGCCTGAGGTACAGCCAGGGGTGTAAGCATTAATGAGTGTGCAGAATTTCTTACCATGTCGAATGTGCGGTCAATGGTGTGAAGCAGTTTAATGGTATTTCTGTGTAGGCGTAATCAAAGAGAGAGACACGATGTCAGCTCTGGATCTCGGTTTATCTTCAGCCTTTCTACTGCCATAGCAACTCTTAAGCAAGGAGGAGCTTATCATTTAGACAAAAAAAATGTTCAGATCCTTTCTGTCAAGTTAGCCAAACCTTTACTATGGCATTGTTCATAAAAGGCATCTACTGGCATCTGCATGCTTCTATATAAACCCTGTCTTTGCATATAAAGCAAAAACACAGCACATTTTTATCTTTTTGAGGGACCACGCTGCGCAATAATCACAACGTCATTGGATCAAACACGTGCCTATACGGGGCACATGCACAGGCTTGTTTTATTTATCAGTGTAAAATAACTACCAAGTACTAGCCTATATTTGTTGTTCTGAATGTGGTTCTGTCCTTGAACATTATAACCTCACTCACCCTCAATTATGCTAAAATAATGAGGTTTCTGCCTTCAAATTCTCAAAAAGCATTTTCTACAGTAGCATCCTACAGCCTGCGTCTCCATAGACTGTATAAATTACCTTTAAACAGTGAATAAGCTGCACTTGAACACAGTCATGTTTTAACACTACTGTCAAGATACTAATGTGCTCCAAATGGGAACCCTAATATGGAGCTGTTTATCGCTTTATGTTGCTTTCTTCGTCACCTTATTTGAGAGTGTTAGCAGCTTTTCCTAGCTCCCACCAAACACAAAGTACAGCCGAGGCTCATGGGAATGTAATTAATAATATGATGTAATTGACACTCACTAAAGCCATCGCTAGGGGAATATCAATTCCCATAGCACTTCATTCAGCAGCTGTATTTTACTCCAAGCCACAAATGCCAGCCTCACGGCCATGCATCACCAAAGGGATCACTGAAGTCCGCTCACAATGAGAGCGATTTTGTCTGAAGCATTCCAACGACATTACGATAAAGGCTAGCTGACTGATGTTCTGTCTTTTAAGCCACTGTTAACACAGAGCCTCGAAGCCATGAATTTGAATTCAAATCACTGATGAAGCACACTATTCTCCTGGCTTGGATGCTTCAAATGCCACACAAATGACACACGGACAAAAAGCTTCTCTAATGGCGACGCGAGCCAGTCGTCAAATACTGAATTCTGCCGTTTGATGACAGCCAAAAGTAAACCTTCTCAAACAATAACTGCAAGAGCAACTCGGCTTCAGAAATCTATGGTACTCGAAATTGTTGTTTATTTTGATTCCACAGAAGTAAACATTCAAAGCAGACAGGCATAAACAAGCCAGGCATCTCAAACTTTTTATTGGATGCAAATTAAATAGAGAGGGAGCTCTTTAAGACCATTTGCAAACCTCTATCTCAAGCAATTAGGCGAGGGTACGATTGACAGCAGCAGAAAGCAGATGCAGAGATGTGACAGGCAGCCAGACGCACTCCAGTGTGCTACACCGAACTCCCCTAATGCTTTGGCTTGTAGATAACTTTACAGATCAGCCATGATTATGTTGCTTATTAATTCAATCAGTCAGCTCTGGATGGCTGCTCTTTTATTAGTGCCGTCTTTTTACTTATGCACTCTACAAAGGCAGATGTGAGTGATGCAAGCAAAGAGAAAGCAAAGGAGTGAGAGACAGAGAGAGGGAAGAGAGAGGAGACCTTTGACAAACTCTGAAGTAATTGCCTCTAGTCATTTGAAAAAGAGGTTTTAGGATGAAAAATTGATCCATAGATCTATTTAATCAAGAGCTGACTCAAGAATTGTCCTTTAGAGTACCTCTGCTTTCTGACACAAGCGAAATAAAAAATGAGACACTATGTTTTGGATTTTACACTTTTGACATTTAGAGTATTGTAACATTAATTGACCGTATCACGAGTCTCTGCCTAGCTCAGTGGGTTTCTAAGGATCTGGTATCGTGGTGCTAGAGCAGATCAAATGCAGCTTCCGCGAGGCATCAGAGATCCAGCCGAGTATTCCTTTCTCCTCTCTTTTGCCACTTTCTATAATTACTTGCAATGCCACACCTCCCAAGTTGAAAAAATAATAATTACATCAGATGTTAAAACTTCATGAGGGTGACATGGTGAGTGTGATTAATGTAATTATTCCTTCGGGTTATGTAGTTCTCTGTTCCACAGTCAAAGAAAAGCAGTGAAGTCAGATGCATCAAAGAAAAGTTACATAATATAACCGAGTTTCCTCCAAAATAGTCAATTATAAACAAAATTTAAGTATTTTCATATAATTTGTACTTAACTGCGAATTGCCAATATTAATTGAAAATGAGAAAACGAATTGCTTAAAAAAAGTGCTCAGTTTCAATTTAATGCATGTTTCAAAAACGTTGTGATAGGGGCATGTTTACCACTGTGTTGCATCACCTTTTCTTTTTAAAATAACACTCTGCATGTGTTTGGGAACTGAGGAGACCTATTGCTGTAGATTTGAAGGCAAACTGTTTTCCCATTCTTGCCTGATAGCTGCTCAACTGTCTTGGTCCTTCATTTCACACTGTGCAGCAGGATTTCAGTGGGTGACAAGTCTGGGCTTCAGAAAGGCAGGGCTTAAAGTTTTAGTATTTGGTGTCCTTTACAAAGGAATACATGAAGAATGGGGTTTAATTTTGCGTTAGTGAAGCAAGAAAGGTGTTTTTGGAAAACGTTGCTCCAAAACTTCATCGTTCAAGCGTCATTTAGCATTAATGGTGCCTTTGCTGAGCAAGTTACCTACATCATATGAAGTAATGGCCTGGTCTCAGAGTCAGTTAGGTTACAGGTGAAACGGTGATCTGCATGTTTGATTTGGCATGGATGCCTTTCTTGATGTAACCCTCCGCCTTTATCTGGGCCGGGGACTACATAGTGGCTTGTGGCAGGCTGAGGTGAAGAGAGTGTCGGGCAGAATCTGAAGCTAGAAATTGAAGGGGTGAAGCTGAATGTTGTGATTGTGTATGACCCACATGTTGGGTGTCAGTTAAAGTAGGAAAAAGAACTATGGCGTAAGCTGGATGAAGTCCGGTCACCACTGGTGATTGATAGACTTCAGAGGACATATGTAGGTCAAGTAAACAGAGGTGATGAGGATGTGATGGGTCGCTATGGTGTTCAGGAGAGAAATGTGGAAGGACAGATGGTTTTGGACTGTGAAAAAACTGATGAAATGATTGTGGTGAATACACATTTATGGAAGAGTGAGGAACATAGGGTAACATATAAAAGTGTACGTAGTTGTCAAGGAGGGGTTTGGTGTGTCCTTGGGCAGAGAACAAGGAGACTTGGTGATGGGATGAGGAAATACTGGAAAGTATTTATGGGAAGAGGCTGGCAAAGAAAAAGTGGGATAGTCAGGGAGATGAAGAAAGTAAACAGGAGTACTGGGAAGTTCCTCCTGTCTAATAGAGAGGTGGCAAATCCAAAGGCTTAAGGTGAGTTGTACATGAGGCTGGACACTCAAGTAAAGGGGAAAAAAGGCTTTATCAACTGGACAGGCAGAAAGATTGGACTGCAAAAGATTTGAAGCAGGTCAGGGTAAGGATAGAGAAAATGTACTAACAAGGGAAGAGAGTGTGCTGGGAAGGTGGAAGGAATTCTTTGAGGAGCTCACGAATGAAGAAAATGAGAGAGAGAGGAGGTCGGATAGAGGACAGTTAGTGAATCAGTGAGTGCAGAGGATTAGTTAGAAGGAACTGAAGGCAACTATCAAGAAAATATAGAGTGCTCCTGACATACCTGTGGAGGAACTGAGCTGTTAAGGAGGGCAATGGACTTTTTAATCAGTTTGTTTAAGGCAATTTTGAGGAGTGAGAAGATCCATGAGAAATGGAGAATAAGTGTACTGGTACAGATTTTCAAGAACAAGTGCTGAGCTGTTGTAACTACAGAAGGATAAAACTGATGAGCCACATAATGATGCTATGGCAACGAGTTGTTGAAGAGATAACTGACGATCAGCAAGAAGCGGTATGGCTACATGCTGAGAACGACCACGAGAGATGCAATGTTTACTTTGAGACTACTGATGAAGAAAGAGCAGGACAGAAGGAGTTGCACTGTGTCTTTGATGATCTAGAGAAAGCATATGATAGGGTACCAAGAGAGGAACTGTATCATGAGGAAGTCAGGAGTTGAAGAGAAGAATGTGAAGGTGGTGCCAGACATTAATGAAAGACAGAGAGAAAGTGGAGGTTTGTATGGTAGGAGCCACAGATGGGTTTACATCAGGGATCAGCTCAGGGCCCCTTCTTCTTTGCACAGGTGATAGACAGGTTGACAGATGAGGTCAGGGAGGAGTCTCCGTGGACTATGATGTTTGCAGATGACATTGAGATCTGTAGTGAAAGGGAGCAGTTAGAAGAGAGTTTTGGAGGTATACTCATGAGAGAAGAGCAAGACAGAATAAATCTGTGTGAATGGGAGGGAGACAGGTGTAACGGTGAAGCGGCAAGGTGTAGAGATACTGAAAGCAGTTGAGTTTAAATACATGGGGTCAACCATCCAAGGCAACAGACAGTGTTCAAGACAGGTGAAGAATACAGCAAAAGCATGGTGCAGTAGATGGAATCAAGTTTCAGTGATTTGTGAAATATTGCAGCATGAGTGAAGGAGAAGGTTTACAAGATACTGAGACCTGCTACGATTTGTGTGTTTGAATATGATGGCACAAAGTTACAATAAAACGTCTTTAAAAGAAAGAGGTTAATATAAGTTAGGAAAGTGCAAAATCAGTCAGGATGACTGGTGAGATTTGAGGTCTTATTCGGGCAAAAATCCCCTGTCCTTCCAAGACAGGAGGGTGAGCTGGAGGTGACAGAGTTGAAGATGTAAAAACATTTTTTATTTTTTGGGGGGAGTGGCAGAAGGGACAGGACTAGAACTGAATATATCAGAGGGACAGCTCAGGTTAAGTAATTCCAAGACAAAGATAGAGAGGCAAAGGTGGTTTGGACATGAGCAGAGGAGAGATGGTGGATATATTAAACAAAGGATGCTGACTGTGGAGCTGCCAGACTGGAGAAAAAGAGGAAGAGCACTGAGAAGATTCACGATGTAGGAAAGGAGGACATACAGAGATCTGATGGATGCAAGGGATGGGGTCAGACGGAGGTAGATAATCCCATGTGGCAGCTGCTAAAGGGAGCTGCTGCAAGAAGAAAAAACTGAGATTTACTAGGATTTTTTCTTTTTTTTTCTTTTTTGAATTAGACAACTTCCTCGGGTTTTTGTTTCCCTGTTCAAACTGTTTCAAAACATGTTGCTAGCATCAGTTTCAAAATAAGTATACATTTTTAGTTTTGATGACTGAGAGCCACTCACTGTGTGATTGCAGGTCACACAGTGAGTTTCGCTTGTGTAATGATGATAGCATGTCTTCATATCTTACAGCCACTTTTAGCACTTGTTTGTAATTTAAGACAATGAACTTGGCAGTAGTACAGTAGTGCATTGTATTTCCTTGCTGGAGTCAAAGACCTGTCATTTAAGCCATGGGATGTAAATGGACGGCAGCACAGTGGTTAGCACTGTTGCCGCACAGCAAGAAGGTCCTGAGTTCAATTCCACCATCTTTCTGTGTGGAGCTTGCGTGGGTTCCCTCCAGGTACTCTGGCTTCCTCCTACCGTCCAAAAGACATGCAGTTTGTGGGGATAGGTTAATTGATTGATCCAAATTGCCTATAGGTGTGAATGTGGGTGCAAATGGTTGTCTGTCTCTGCGACAGACTGGCGACCTGTCCAGGGTGTACCCTGCCTCTCGCCCTATGACAGTTGGGATAGGCTCCAGCACCCCCTGTGACCCTGAAAAGGATAAGCGAATGGATGGATGGATTTAAATGGACCACTGCTTACATATATATTTACTAATTTCAAGTAGATGTGGTACATAATACTGCGTTTTAACCCAAAGTTGGAGGCGTAGCATCATTCTCCAGTGATACAAGGTAATCAGCATTATTAACTTAATTAATCAAATCTTACTCTTTAACAAATAAAAATCAGCATGTAGATGATGGACAAGAACCTCAGCTCATTTGACTGACAAGTTCTACATGCATGATAAAATGAATATAATTCTCTCTCTCTCACTCACGCCCTACCAAAAAACCCTGCAAGTCATTATTGAACAATAATTAAATCAGAATTTACAACAAAAGCTCAGTCTTGTGCTGTCGATTCATCTTGAGTAACAATAACACATTGTAAATGCAGAAAACAGAAACAGGAGAATAGAAATTTCCCCTTCCCGATAGTACTGCATAGGTTTGTTAATAACCACATCATTGTGAAGAAGACCTGCAATTAATTTTAACTCCCTTAATAAATGAAAGATGCCATTCAAAATAATAAAAAAAGACTTTATGTGCAGTTGTAGATCAAATGCTTTTTGAAAACATTTAAAAACACACACATACATAGAAGTGCGTCGTCTGTGAAATCAGCTGTTTGGTCATCTTAATGATTCTTTTTGTCCTCATTCACATCAGTTTTCAATTGTTCTGCTAAGTTTTTAATTAATTTGTTTCAAGGCCACTGTGTGCATTTAAGAAAATGAAACAAAGTGTGAAACGCAGAGAGAAAAAGAAAGTGGGAGAGAGATAGAAAGAGGGATGGGTGTTCTTTTGATTTCTAAATGAAGAAAACTTCCTCAGCCTTTAAAAGCTCAGTGGCTCACCATGTACCCACATTACAAACCCCAGCAGCAGTCTGAATTTGAGGGATAAAATAGTGGCATAATGGGGACTCTGCGATGTTTCTGTTCTCCTTGAACCTTGATGAGGTCTACACCATGCTGCTACTTCTGGACTTCTTCTTCTTAAAAAAAAAGAGCAGTTCACTGTCAGCGGCGGTGCACATATCTTCACGCACAACGATGTGCAATTTGACGCCTTGTTGCCAAAGAACTCATCAGAAGTGTCCCAGTTGAGCTGCAGTGAACATAACCCATTTTATACACTTAAAATAGTCCCCGCGAGGAGTAGCATGACATGGTCAGACAGTCCCAGCAGAGTTCGCTGAAGCGAGCTTGAGTGTTTTGTCCACAGGGACATGTCATCTGTGGCTTGCCAGGGAACTTAAAAGGCGGGTTGGGGTGCTTAATATGACTACGTATGTTAACAGTGACTGCAACTGAGGACATGAGGTGAGTCATTTCACAAAAGTAGGCAGCGGCTTCCAGTAGGATGTATACAAAGGTCACGACAATGGGAATGAACCACAAAGGAAGAATGGACTTTGTTTGTGCTTCCAGTCAAGGGAATAAAATTGTAAAAGGCAGGAAAGGGAGAAATGGCAGCAGCAGTGCATAACCACGAAGCAAATAACCTCACCTTTAAAATTAAAGTCACTTGTCAACATGAAAAATAGTGTGGAATGGCGGAGTGTAAGCTCTGGTACAGGTTTTCAGTCCTAATAGTTTGCAAGTAGTCCTGCTTACACTTGTTGGATATTAAATGTTTTTCCTTTCGTGTTTAATTCTCACTGTATTATCTTCATTCTCGTCTATTTGGGGCTTTGCCAGAATTTTGAGGAAAGCCTTGTCGATTTGAACAATGTTTGGGAGCGTCCAGCTTAGGATCGCTAATGAATGGCACACCAGCAGTGAGGTTGAAGGGGTCAAAGACGCAGCTGCTGAAACAAGAAAAGTCAGCTCTCTAACAGCACCGAGTGCCTCAGGAGGAGATGAAAAAACAAAACTTTAAGCCCTTCGTTTACTGATGTTTGGTGATTTCACATACTGGTTCGAACATTATGTTTATTATCAGCTGAGATCCTCATCGGTGTCTAGTTCAGCACTGGAAAAGGAACACTTAAACATTCAAATTAACAGATAAAACAATTTAATCTCTTAATTTTGTAGCTTTTAACCAGCAAGAAAAGGGCTGGTGATCATATTAATAGTAATAATATTATTGTTGATCTCTTTTTATTAATTATCAGCACTGTGCCACTTAGTGGAGGGAAGAGAGAGAGAGAGAGAGAGAGAGAGAGCATAGCCTAATTATAAATTAGTAATATTTCTTCTAGGTTTTATGGAGGAAAGAGAATTGATATCAGAATTCATGTATAAAGTCATGCGTCATAAAATATTAAATAATGTATATACATAGCCTTGGGCGCAGCAACCCATCATCTCATCCACATTCTGTGCTGCCATTTCTGAATTACATCTGCTGATAATTATATTTGAGGGGCTTATTACATGTCTAGATTCATCTGCACAACATAATCCTTGAGTTGACCAAGGACCCCTTCATGTAAAATTATTAAAACCCAAATATATAAAACCGTTACTCACTGAAGAGGAGCACAGTTGTTCTTCTGTGTGGTTAAAAAATGAGGTGGCGTGTGGTTTAAATCAGGGGTGACTCAGACTGGTTTAGTATAATTTGTGGAGACCATCTGGCTATGTCGGTGCCACCAGCTAAAGTAGAGTTTCTCACAGACCACGAGAACAAATGGGATCACGTTACAGGATGTAATAACAGCGGTGTAAAAGCCCATTACTGACAGAGGCTTTCCATATGAATTTTGTCAGTTACATGTTCCCAGTGGCCTTGTGGAGTTGTTTAAATGGGAAGGGGGCGGGACTTGGGAGGGACTTTAGAGGTGGTTGCATGTAACACTAGAGTTATTGTGTCTGTTCCTGGCCCTCGCAGCACCTGTCCCAAAAGGCAAATTAATCCCATAACCAAAACATATCCCTCTCTCTCTTGCTGTGCACAGACATGACACATCTGTCTCAGCCATTATCCGTGGCGTGACATGTTGCTGGGATACATCACATGACACCTTCACATGGAGGATATAGTTACTGCAGCATTTGGTCTCACATCTTAGGCATGATGCTTCTTTCATTCCCCCCCCCCCACCCCCACCCCACCCCCCCACACACACACACACACACACACACCAGCTATCTCCTCATATGACCTCACTCAAAACACTTTCTTCATAGCAAAATGTTGTTGAGAGTTGTTCATGACACGGCACTTGAAGACGGAACAAGGGGGGAGAAATAAGACCTTGAAATTGCTTTAGTATCATGAAGTGAATAGCACTCTTTTTCTTTCTTTGGAAAGTGTGCATTTCACTATCTCGTGGAAAGAAAAAAAAAGACCCAGAGCAAAACCAGTGCGTGACTATATCCATGTGGTGCAGTGCCCAGTGCTCAGGTGGTGGCTGCCCTGATGAGACATGGCTGTTGGCTGTTCTCAGTCCAGTGAAACAGCATCATCAGTGGCCAATCACAAGGTCCTGCACACGACCCTGAAGATCAAAACCACAGGGACTGAGCGTGTCTGTAAAGCCGCTTTTCACGCTTACTTACATAAATGTAACAGATGTACAAAAGTGTAGAAATGTTGCCTTTTTTTTTTCACCCAGCAATATGTTGTCTTTTTTTGCCTCAGACATTCTTGGCTGATAATATTTTCAAGTTCCTATTTCTCTTCTGTACCGCTGGAGACAAATCTACTCCACCATCTCCTTTGATATACTGCCTGCTGAAAAGAAAAATAGGAGTGAGAAATAAGTAATAGATTCTTTCCTGGGGAAGAATACATAGCTCGTGAGTGGGAACACATAAAGAACTTCACATTAATTGGAACTCTTTGAACTTTACATTTTGAAGGCAGTAGGCTATTTGTTTTATTTATTTTATTTATTCTTTTTTTTTTTGCAAATAGAAAATCGGTACTTTTCAGCTCTAAATAAAAAGACTTGCATATTATGTATATTTTAGGTTAGATAAGCGTGTATTATATGGATAAATAAATGACTAGTCCCAATGTGAAGGTGCACAAACAACTAACAAACCAGTCATTATTGCCATATATTCCCTTTCAAATATCATCCTCACTGCCCCATACCTGCAGCTAAGGTGTTTTGGATGTTTAGGTAAAGTAGGATCGAGGCAAGGAGGCAGGGAAAAGACTTCAGAGATGGTTGTGTGCATAACTGTGGAAGCAGGGAAAAGCTGAGTAGAAGGAATAGACTATACGGACTGTCTCTGCACCTATTTCAACCTGCTCAGTGAGCCATGTGCTCAGTCCTGTAAACTGCAGTGCTGCTTTATTACTTTGTCAGTCTCCTTAAGTGGCTTTTGCACTGTGGAAAAAAATAGGGAGACATGTCTGACAGAGGATGTCCAACAGAGAGTGTAGAGATTACTGGAGACACTGCACCGGGGAAAAAAAGGGAAATTATATTTTTGCTGTCTTGTGAGCACCGTATCATCAGCCTTGCCAAGTTTTTTTTCTTCTTCTTAATGTGCTATAAGCGTTGTATCAATCCGAGCAACCAGAATCACGCGGCACTCCTGTGGAGGGCTTTAATCTCACTTTACTGTGCCCATAGTTAAAACTGTTCTGTCATCTTCTCATCCCCCTAAGGAGTCCTGAGGGAGCGGAGACAATTTATTTCTCATACCAAATCCCAGTTCAGTTCTTTTAATAAAATTCAAGCAAGTAATAAAAGACATCTCAAACACACCACTCTTAAGCTACCTTTCAGAAAAGGGAGGGTTTGGATGGCTACGGTCGCTGTCTGAATTGCAGGAGAATAATGATGATACAGGGAGATAATTTCACTCCAGCACTTTCCTGGAAACTCAAATCAAAATAAAACGTATTTTTCATTCCTTTGTGTGATTTCCGTAATGATTAAACATCACAGTTTTGCAGTGAGTGAGTGAAAATTTGGGAATTTGGGAATCCAGTTAGACAGTGCCACCTCTTGGCAAAAATAGGCACACTTTTCTTCATGCGGTCTGTACAACTGCCAGAATTATGCCCACTGTACAATTTATCCATGCAAAACCAACTGACTCAGTGTATTTGTGAAGGAAAGAACATAGAGGGGAAAAGGTTTCATCATAAAAACAACCACGACACACAAAAAACATTCACACGTTCTACTGGGACAAAGGTGTGGATGTATATATGTTTAATATTTATATAATATTTCTATATATTAAGCTTTTATGTATTTAATAACAACAATACAAGGACTAAGATCTACACTCAACTTAAAGATAGGAACTAAACTACTGCAGTGAAACATCATTTTGCTGCAGAAATGATTGCCTTGTCTACTTTACCCTGCAATACACTGGCGACCCATTCAGTTTGTACCCTTTCTCTCCTCCTGCAGGAGGGCTGCAATAGACGCCAGCCCTCCTGCAGCCCTGGATTTTTTTCTGTCCATCCATCCATTATTTTTTTGAGCAGTAAAGTTGTGTATTGGCTACTACTGTTGTCTTACAGCAGGCAAGTCCTGGGTTCAAATCCATCATCCCACCAGGGCCAGTTTGCGTGTTTTCCCTGTGTCTGTGATGAATGGTTCCTTTTCATTTCAAACTGAAATACGAGCTGTTTATAAATACCAGATCTATTTATTCATTACAGCGTAACAAATGTTAAAGAGGAACATGTGAAAGTTTATCGATCCTTCCTTGCCCACTGTTGATGCATCAGCCTGTGTGAGGTCTGTCGTGAGACTGCATCTTTTCGTCTCCGTGTGCACAAAGCATGGCATGAGAAAAATCTTAGCGCTTGAAGAATGACCTTTCTTTATGATCAAAGGGCAGTTGGCAGGTTTCATGTTGGTTTTAGCGGCTGCTCAGAGTTGGTGTACTATTTCAAGGGTGCATGCTGGTCATGGATTTATTGATGGTGCTCAAAACTCTGTCATTAGTTAAGTCTTTGGAAAAAGTGGCTTTAGATTTCCACTAACTTACAACTTTTGAGCTTCAGCATGAGGCAAGCCACACTGAATTTGTAGTTGAAAAAGCTTCCATTTTTATTTTGTGAGTCTCCAGTGTAATACCTAAACCATTATGTGAATCATTAGATTTTAAATTAGGAAAAAAGAGTAGTATAGATAAAAATTCTGCACCAGTACTCGTGTGCAGCGTGGTGGAAATCCCAAAGCCAGTGACACTGCTGATTTTGACAGACAAGGACATGATGAGCTATGTCAGCTCTGCACCAGTGAAGCGGGGTTGAGCACAGATGCCAGTGACAGGAGCTGGGCAGGCAATCAAGTAACATTCATTATTGGTACAAGAAAGAACCATAATGATTCTGCTCTTTTCAAACTCACTGCTGACTTAGATATTGCTGCAATAAGTAGCTATTGTTTCTCTATAGTAAATTGCAGATTTTAACAGAGCAGTGACAGGATTCACTGGAGCATGAACTTGGCATTAATATCCCCATCAAAGCCTTCAATACAACTGATGCACAGCAAATTAATCTGAGATTGATCCTGATTTCTATCAAAGCTTTAATTTTTTTCATTATAATGTTACTGTCTGTGTAGTAGAAGAAAGTCTAACCAACATCATCCTGTCATTCTCAGGGGAAAGCAGACACAAAAAAAAAAGAAAGATTTTTTAAAAAGCCTTCAGGTGTGCAATCAGGTCATCATTAAGCAAAGAAATTAGTGGTTAAACCACTGTTGTGCAAATGGCCTAAACTTTCACTGTGACTTGATGAAAATATTTAAAAGAGATGGAAAAGCATAAAGGTATGCTTCTACTCAGAGACTTTTAGGATTAAGCTGAACTCTAGTGTTCAGTCCATATTAGTAAAGAAAGGCATTGCACGCTCACATTTGAAAACACAGAGCTCATCATAATGATTTGATTGGACAACAAACATCCCAGTGTTTTGTTCTAATTTCCCCTCGCATCAGTTGCTTTAACTCTGATCCTCTGGGGATGCTACCCTGTAGAAATCGGGGATCAATCCACTTCATAGCAGGGTTAAGCCCGGGTTGGTGGTGGGGATATTTGAAGTTCTGAGTGTGAAGTAGCAGTAAGCTGTGGGCCAACAGAGCTGTAAGCCTTGAGCTAACAGGCGTCTCAACCAACGGCTAAATATAGAGTGAAAAGTCCTGATGATGCTGCGATGTCTTCATCCAGTATTTGATTGCAGACATGAAAGCAGGGTGGTACTTCTCCCAATTGTATTTAAAAACCAATGAGCATCCTGGACAGCAGTACTCAATGTGATTGCTACAAAACACTTGTGAGATGGGCCTTTATTAGTTTAAATACCTAATTTTTTATTATCTTTATTTCTATTACAAACAGCCTTATTTATTTAGACAAAAAAGAAACTGCCTCGAAGCTTCCTATAAGACGAAGTAGCCCTTATAGAGCTGCACTGGCTCGGAAAATAAGTTACTGTGTTTAAAATAACAGCTGCGGTGCACTGAGTTGCTGAGGTAACGCAGTTATGGTCCTATTCAGACTGCCATGACTCCGGTGCATGCGTTGGCAAGATGATATTTATGGATCTTGACATTATTAATATTATTTAAATGGCTTAAGAGATTTATAAAATGATGCATTGCCCTTTCGAACAAATAATAATTGACTGTTTAATCATTTCACCTGCAGAGCAATCATTCAAAATAATATTACCGCTGTTATGTACAGTGTCATTAGAGGACCACAAATAAATTGTTGCCCTGGGGTCTCTCGGGAGGTAAATAGAGTCATAATTTTTTTATTAAATTAATTGATCGAACACATTTTTCTTTAGACAGGGCCTTTAGTGATTTTTTTGTTGGTGTATCATTCTTTACTAAAAAAGAACATCTTGTCCCTCATTATAGCCCACAGGGTTTTCTTGATGTCATCAGCTGCTATGAAAAATACAAAACATTTGATCATCACAGAGATTCAAACTTCAGACATATTGATCTGTCCAGGTAGAAAGCAGAAACAATAGTGGCTTTATTTCACTTGCTTTGATGGAAATGAATGTGCGGGTGCACTTGAGAGGCAATAACAGAACAACATGCCAAAAGGAAAGTTTTTATTTGTTTTTTTTAAGGTAGTAGCCACAGACCATCCCCCTCTCTTTATCCATCCTGGGTGATTTTTCTCTAGTTTTGCTTTTTCTGTCAATACTGGGAGCATGAGAGCGGCATTCTTGTTGCACAGATAGCCTCACTCCTCCAGGATATGTGCCATCACAAAAAGGTTTGCTGTTTCTCCTAGTGCAGTGTCAAGAGTATGGAGGATACAAGAGACGAGCCACTACATGAGGAGAGCTGGGCAGAGCATCAGCTTAGCTCCTTTGTGCAAGATGGAACAGAATTAGCACCACCAGAGACCTACGAAATGACCTCCAGTGGCCCTCACGTGTGCGTGTTTCAGACTGGACTGTCTGAAACAGACTCCATAAGGGTAAAATTAGTTCCCGGTGTCCTTTGGTGGGACCTGTGCTCACAGCCGAGCACCATACAGCTTGACTGACGTTTTCCAGAGAACATCAGAGCTTCAAGGTCCCACCATGCTCACACTGCCCTCGTGTGACAGATGTGAAATGGTCTTGAGAAAGTGTGTAAACTTTATGCTGCCTGCACCATTTAACCTCAATCCATGCATGTTTTTGGACTGTGGGAGGAGTACTGGGGAGAAATCATGCAGACATGGGGAAAATATGCATCTCCACACAGAAAGGTCCCAAAAATGGACTTGAACCCAAAACCTTCTTGTCTGGCATTAGGTCTAGTGGTGGTCTCGTATTCTTGGAAGGTCACATACACCACCACATGTTAGCCAGCAATATCCTCACAGTTTCTAGGTGCTGGGATTAAATCCTCATATCCACTGTCAGTGAGCCCTGGGGTCCTGCTGGTACAAGACAATGCCAGGATTCATGTGGCCAGAATATGTAGGCAGTTCCAGGACAGTGAAGGTGTACAAGCCACTGACTAGTCTTCATATTCATCAGACAAGAATCCAGCTGAGAACCTCTGATATTACTTATCGGTGCCTCCAACACATTAAAATAGTCCCACAAACTGTCCAGGAATGGAGAGACCTCAGAACACCATCCACGTTTTCAACCAGACCATGCTCTGACATTGTGAGGAGTGGTGATATGTGTATGATTACTGAGACGGATTGTGAAACAAGTTGAAGGGCCATGTGATTTCAATTTTTGGTAAACCTCCAGTCCTTACCAGGTCTTAAAATTACGTAAGCAGGAAATAGAACCTGAAATGAACTACATAACATGACATGTAACAGCATTTCTTTATTTGTTTGACAAAAATGTTGCCAAAATGCAGAAATATTGTATGTCTAGGTACAGAGTAAATGATCTTCCACAGAAATTAAGAGATTAAATAGCATCCAGGTGCTTCTAATTAGCTCTTGATTAACTCTTGATTAATAATCAGCAAGTGTGAGCACCTTTATAAAAATCAAGTCTTGGCAGTTTGCTGTGGAGCATTCAGTGTGTGTTAACAGAATGCCAAGGAGGGAAGATCTCCGCAGTGATTTTAGCGAAGCAATTGTTACTGCCCATCAATTTGGGAAGGGTCATAAGGCCATTTCCAAACAATCTGAACTCCATCATTCTACATTGAAAAAGATTATTCACAAGTGGAAAACATTCGAGACAGATGGCAATGTTCCCAGGACTTAATGTTCCAGTAAATTCGGGATCAGACCATGAAATGGTCAGAGAAATTGTAAAAAAAAAAAAATTGTAAAAATTAAAAAACAAAAAAACAAGAGCTACACCTCAGACTCTACAGCAGGCTACAGCTAAAGCCGTTAGCTTTAAAGTTCATGACAGTACAATTAGAAAAAGACTGAACAAGTATGGTTTTGATTGCGAAAGAACATGAAAGCACAGCTTAGGTTTGCCAAATTGCATTCTGAAATGCTTGACCATAATACAGTGCCAAGTCTGATGAAAACCAAACACAGCATATCAGCACAAACATCTCATAACAACTCCACGGTGGTGGAAGAGTGATGATTTGGAATTGTTTTGCAACCACAGGACCTGTGTGCCTTGTAGTCACTGTGTCAAACTCCTCTGTATACCAAAGTATTCTAGTGTCAACTGTGAGGTCATCTGACTGAATGGCAGAAAATGATAAGAATCAAGGTGTTGCAATGGCGCAGGAAAATGTTGTGGTGAGACAGTAAGGGTGGTCTTTGTGCATAAACAAATGCCTGCAAACCTCAATGAACTCAAACAGTGGTGGAACGAGTGTGCTAAAACTCCTTCAAAATAATGTGAGAGACTGATTAAGTCATACCGAAAAAGATTTCTTCAAGTTAATTTGCTATTGCTGCTAAAAGTTGAACTACAAACTATAAAACCATGGTGTGTAATTAGTTTTTCAAATACCGCTTTGCATTTAGCATTTTATTTTGTTATCATTAATCTTTCACTCTCTTCCACAGAGTGCCTTTTATCCTGCCTTCCTCAACTCACCGGTGGAGACAGATGGCTGTCCCTCCCTGAGATTTTTTCCTGTTAAAAGGAAGTTTTTCCTTCCCACTGTCGCCAAGAGCTGGCTTACTGGGGGTAGTATGTTTGTTAAGGGTTTCTCTCTATAATTTCAATTCTTCTTTGCCTTGCACTATAAAGACTATATGTTGTTGTGATTTGAAGCCATATAAATAAAACTGAATTGAATTTTTCTCATTTTAAAATCCAGGACAGATCCATTTTTATGTCCTTTTATGCAAAATCTTAGAAATGAACGAGGGTGTACTTTCCTTTTTACCAAGTTTTTACCTTTTTACTAGTTTTGAGACGGAATATTGACAGAGAGGGTTTTATTTTGGAGGAAAAGCGGAAGAGGAAGAGGGACAGCCTCTTTGAAACTTCCACCAATAGCGTACTTGCTTGGTCAAATATGAAAATGGCGGCTCTCTGTAGTGAGTTTGGGGATCTGGTACAAATAAAAAAACAGCTAATATCGGTGATATCGCTTTGCAAAGAAAGAGGACTTTTACACAGCGCAAAGTGGTGAGACTCCCAGTGAATAATGTGCCATTAGCTGGCAGTCTTTTTGCTCTTTACAGTAAGCGTTGACGTCTAGTTACGTGTTAGCTGCGTTAGCACTGATTAAAAAAAAATCAGTCTCTGTATTAGCTAGCTGTTTATTGCCGTTAACTTTGCTGTCAGTGTCACCTTAAACATAAGCAGACCGTATATGTAGATTTACTAGTTGTGTTGACAAAGTCCACTATGTGTAACGTCAGTGTTGCCTGTGCCTGAGGCATAACTTGGTTCAGGTCGTCTCTCTATTCAGTTGTTTTTGATCAGTAAATTAAAACTGGGGAGTTTAGATGAATGGAAATAAACGAACTGATGTCAGATGAGGAAGAAATCTAATGCTAAATGTTGCACTTAGGTGTTAATATTAAAATTGCGGCTGTTCCTTTACATTTTAGGGCTTCTGAATTGGCATTTGCTTTGGATCCTCTGCCAAAGGATGAACTGCCACCAACATCCCCTTTAACAGAGGTTTGTAAAACTGTCATGACTGAGGACCCTTCTGGGTTTCAGTTGTTACTGATGTTTCTTTTTCTTATTTCTTCGTTCTTTCACATGCAGTACAGTTTGTTCCAGTTCTTCATTCGTGTCTGTGAAACGGTGCAAAATTGTCACTTGTAAACACGTGTTTTATAGCTCCATTATTACTACATTACATTGGAATCTGATATATTACCTGTGGCATGACTCCCGTCTTGTGGAGGACAACCCTTAATGCTTTATGGCTCAGGTCTAGTTTTATGTTTGGACTCCTCCAGAAATACTAGTGCAAGTGAACTGCAGATCCAGAGTGCTTAAGGTTTTGCACAAACCGGTCCGATGTTGTGCAAACCTCCCTGGAGTATTATTTTCATAGAGAAACCGACACCCTGGTTGTGCAAGAAAATTGAACTCTAGGCTCATCAGTGAGTTTTAATGCAACTGGAGTATAATCGAGATTTTAACTGGGTGTTAAAAGGTTAGTACATTTACTAAAATGGATCGAAATAGCAATTAGTAATTAAAGTGCCGTATTTGTTGTATTTTCATTAATGACACTTGCGTGTTTGTGTATACACTTGAAGGATGTTGTGTAGAATCTCCAAATAAACCCCAGTGCCAGTGTCCATTGTGATAAAGGAAGAAGTCACTCAGTGGCATTGTGGGAACGCTGATGTTTTACTGTTTAGTTAACAGGTGTGTAGAACAGGAATTGGCTATATCAAGATTTGTCTGCGCACACAATCTTTTCAAAATGTGTTTGTCTTTAATTTTGATCGTTTAGGATATGTGGATATGGGTGTGGTGATAATTTTCATACTATAATATAATATGAATAAATAATGATCTGGAATTTATCTAAAGTTTGATAAGAATTAAAAGACAATAAAGACAGACAGATTTTCTGGCAGGTGGCAGAATATTATTTTTCACATGTGTATATTGCCCCCTGTTGACAGTTCTTGCAATGTAGATATTAAGATGATCTTGTAATAACTTAATGATGTTATTCAAATGGCTCTTATTTGTCATCATGCAGGAAGATGCACAAGACCTGGATGCACTTACACTGGCCAAATCATACTTTGACCTGAAAGAATATGATCGTGCTGCTTACTTTCTGAAAGGCTGTCGCAGTCAGAAAGCTTATTTCCTCTATATGTATTCTCGCTATCTGGTAAGATTCTGTAGATGTCGAGCATGCCCACGTCCTTTTGATCCTTCCTTTTTATTTCATAGGAAGCCCGATTTTACTTTGATCGTTGCATTTGTAACACATTTTGTCATTATCCTTCTGTTTTTTCTTTTTTCAGTCGGGCGAGAAAAAGAAGGATGATGAGACTGTGGACAGCCTGGGTGAGGAATTCTTCTTTTAGACCCATAAAAGATAAAAATGAGGAATTGTATTCGTCTTTATAGCGTATTTGTATATTTTCTGTGTTTTAGGCCCTCTGGAGAAGGGTCAGGTGCGCAATGAAGCTTTGCGCGAGCTAAGGGTCGAGCTCAGTAAGAAGCATACTGCAGGAGAGTTGGACGGCTTCACCCTCTATCTGTAAGATTGCTCATCCATAGTGAAACACATTACTGCCATTATGCAGACGTATACAGTGGATTACTTACAGATGATGTCATGTTTGTGTCTGTGTGAACACACAGGTATGGGGTGGTTCTAAGAAAGCTGGATCTTCCGAAAGAGGCCGTGGACGTGTTTGTTGAGGGAATACATGCACTTCCACTGCACTGGGGCGCATGGCTGGAGCTCAGTAACCTTGTCACCAATATTGAAATGGTAACAAGCCTTATGTTCTGACACACAGAAACTGTGGAAACTGATAGCATTTATTTCCATAAGCTAACTCGCCAAATCCACAGCAACAGTTTCAATTAAAAAATCAGTCCTTTTTTAAAAATAATTTTAAAATACAGGGTCCACATATTCAGTAAATGTTCAGAAATATTTACACCTTGAAGTGACTCTGTCTGCTTCTACCGCTTCCCCTCAGCTGAAGTCACTGTCTCTGCCAGACTGCTGGATTAAAGACTTCTTCATGGCCCACATGTACACAGAGCTGCAGATGATCAAAGAAGCATTGCAAAAATACCAGAACCTAATAGAGGCTGGCTTTTCGAAAAGTACCTACATCATCTCACAGATTGCTGTGGCCTACCACAATATCAGAGGTTTGTTTTTTTTCTCTACTTTTTCAGTGGAAATTTTGAATTTCTGATGAATGGCATGTAAGCGGGCCTAGTCTTACAGCACGCTGTCTCCCCTTCTTTCAGATATTGATCAAGCTTTGGCTCTGTTCAATGAGCTGAGGGAGCAGGATCCGTATCGTATCGACAACATGGACACATTCTCAAATCTGCTTTATGTCAAAGTAAGTGTATGCCAATTGCAATGTGAGATCTGAAGAACATTAGTCAATAATCAGTAGGACTGATGTGGTTTGCACAAAGACATGTGGGCCAGTTTCTGTATTATTTCAGTGAGGGGTCAAAGTAAAAAAAATTGTTGAAAAATAGGAAAGTCAGTATCATAACTGAAATTTTGTAGTGTTGCTGATTGTAATCATGTTTCCACAGAGCATGAAGCCAGAGTTGAGCTATTTGGCCCACAACCTGGTGGAGATTGACAAGTACAGAGTGGAGACGTGCTGCGTTATCGGTAAGCATTGAACTAATGAGATTAGAGGTCACCGGCTGCAAGAGGACGTTACTTATGCTAGTTTTAAAACAAAATGGATCGTTCATTATGTACATGTAATCCATAATATATGTTGTAAAAGAAAACTAGTGTTTCCTGCACTGCAGTAAGTCGTGTGTCTGATCCACAGGTAACTATTACAGCTTACGCTCTCAGCATGAGAAAGCAGCTCTCTACTTCCAGCGGGCCCTCAAACTGAACCCTCGCTGTCTCGGTGCCTGGACACTCATGGGACACGAGTACATGGAAATGAAAAACACTTCAGCTGCCATTCAAGCCTACAGGTCAGTCTGGATATCTCATAGTTGCGCTCAGCATCTGCATCATCAGGATGTATTTATTATCAGGTGACACAGGTCTGGAGGTTTAAACGGATTTATGATTTTAGTCCGGTGTCCTTTTTCTTCCTCAGACATGCCATTGAAGTGAATAAGCGAGACTACCGTGCCTGGTATGGTCTGGGTCAGACATACGAGATCCTCAAGATGCCCTTTTACTGTTTGTACTATTATCGAAAGGCTCACCAGCTCAGGTTTGGACTTAAGCTAAGCAGATGATATTTCATGCTGCTGTTACAAAGAATGGACGGTTTTTGGAAGAAAACTTAAATATTAAATTTAAAAATACATATATATAAACACTTGTTGTTGTTTTTTTCTCAGGCCGAATGACTCTCGCATGTTGGTTGCACTGGGTGAAAGCTACGAAAAACTGTCACAGCAAGCTGAAGCCAAGAAGGTACACATCTACCCATTGCCAGTAATTAACAGTAGTTTCTGTAGTCAGTTCCAAAGCTTTTGGCTTGATTCTAACTTGTGTCATGGATTTATTTTTGTGAAGTGTTACTGGAGAGCATATTCTGTCGGAGATGTAGAGAAAATGGCTCTGCTCAAACTGGCAAAGTAAGTGTTTATCACTATATTGAGCTGAACAACAGTGCTCTGAAGAAACGCGGCTCTGATCTGCTGCTCGATATTTATTTTCCTTTTTTATATATTTATTTTTCTGGTTGTTTGTTATTTTTGTCAGGCTCCACGAACAGCTGAATGAGTCTGACGATGCTGCCCAGTGTTACATGCTTTACATTCAAGACATTTTCTCTTGTGGGGTAAGCACTTTAAATTAAGCTCTGACACTCATATTCTCAGGGTCTAGGATTGCCAGCATGTTTCTTTTCCTGGGGACCAGACAGAGTTTTAGACAGTAAACAAAGGCCAGATCTTGAAAAAGGCATTTCAATTTTTTAAACTGTCTGGTTTACAGTGAAAAGGTTCATTAAATAAAATAATCCCTTTAAATGCTATGTCAACTTTAGCCTACATCCACACAGTGTCTGTCTGATTATCACCGCTGCGCAGGCAACTGATTTAACACAATGTTTTATGTTGTAAATATTGACTCCAGACAACTGTTCAGCCGTCATCAAAATCCAGCATTACCCTTACAATACATGATCATAAATATGAAGGAAATCCAATTATGCTGTTATTTAGGTGATCTCTATAAACAGATTCTTTAATATAGAGAAACTGTTGACAGTGTTTTGAGCATTTGGACAGGCTTCACTTGCATGCAACTGAAGCCTGTGTAGAGGAACGTGTCACATGACTAACATAACTTAGCTATTGTTCTGCAACAATTTAGCTTTTAATACTTTGTGTATTTATAAAATGACCAGAGCAATGAAATTAGCTGTTGTCCCCCCCAGGGCCAAAGCCAGCAGATTGTTTTTGCTTGCAGAGATAACTCAGACTTAAATACCAATGAAATACAGAAATGCATCATTGCATTAGTTCATTTTCTGCTGTTTTACTCATGTGTTAATTAGCCAAATGGGAACAATTAAGATGATGACATCGGTGGCTGGAGGTTCCAGCCCTCTGGCTCCGTTTTTCCCACTTGTGCTCCAGGTCATGTATTGCATTAATATAAAGGAATATAGTTCTAACCAAACTAAGTCTTGTCAGGAACAACTGGAGCATGCTGAGGTGAGCACAGCCCTGCGGTACCTGGGCCAGTACTATTTCAAGAACAAGCTCTATGATGAGGCATCCCTTTGCGCTCAGCGCTGTTGTGACTACAATGACGTAAGTGTTCCTGTACGATTTGAGCATCTTGTTTTAGTTGCTGTTGTGTGGTCGGTACTGATCGGTCATGCCTCGTCTTGCAGGCACGTGAGGAAGGAAAGGCTCTGTTGCGGCAGATCTCACAGGTCAGAGATCAAATCGAGACGCCTTCAGCAGACCTGTTTGCACCACTCTCAAACAACAACACTCCAGTCAGGAGGGTGTCTCCCCTGAACCTCATCTCATTTACACCCTGACACCAACTCTCTTCTTCATTGGCTTAAAAAAAAAAAAGAAAAAAAAGGACAATTTATCTATCCTGTGACATGAAACTGCTCTGAAGGTTATCTTGACGAGGGCTGCGTTGGAATTTACATAATAAACTGCATTTGTTTTTGTAAAACTAGCAATCCTGACCATTTGTCCAGCCCATGACATTGTCTTTGCTGGAAATGTGAAAACAATCAGCGTACCTGTAGTAAGCACTGGACAGGTCAGTATGCACGGTGCAGCATCGCATACAGTAAATACTCATTTCTTGTTTTTGGTAAGGTTTAATGGTCAATAGTGCAATAATACAAAAAGAATCCCAAATAAAATGTTCAAGAGCAAACAGTCAGACAAGATTAACATGTATATATGAATGAACGATCACACACACACAACAGTCTAAAGTTTACAGCACAGAGCATATAAATGGGAATTTGACTTCTCACTTCATTGCTCATCAGTACGGGTTATGTGTAAATAGTTTACAGCACAGTCTTTGCAGGAACTGACTGGAAAGGGTAAAATAATTTACTACAGTTTTAAAGCATGATTATATTCAGGCTGCTCAAATGTGTTTGTAGGATTTATATTGAGTGGTGGAGGGAGAGTACAGCACAAAGGCACAAAGTGGAGTTGCAGAGGCAGAGCAGGTTGATTAACACACATGCACTATTTTAACCATACAGTCACTAAGCAGCTTTACCTCAGCTTAAAGCATTAACAGTTCAGTTGATGCCAATAATATAGTTAAAGTAGAAAAACATAAAAAAATATTATAAAGACAACAGCAACTTAGTTTGCTTTAAAGCTCAGTACTTCCCCCTGAGATTACGAGGGGTGACGACCGGACTAGGAGGTGGAGATGGCTGACGGGACCGCAAAATCCTTGAGGAGGGGGTCAGATTTGCATCCTCGGCAGCACGGGTGTTGTATTTACGTGTTGGGGTGCGAGATGGGAACAGAGACTGGAAAAACTGTCGTTTTTGCGGCGGACGGTTTTCGGGGTCGTTCGGTGCGCCGGCGCCACAGCCTCTCCTTTTGCAGGAGCCCAGCATGCTGGGGGCAGCAAAGCCAGATGGGGGCAGCTGGGGAGGGAGGGACTGTGTTTGGGCCAGGGTCTGCGCTTTCCGCCTCAAGTCGGCTTTGACCAGCATCAGGTCGTTCTGGAGCTCCATAAGGATCTGGCCCTGAGAAGAAGTAGTCAGTTGACAGGGGGTGAGGTTAGACAGGAGCAGAGAGGGAAGGGAGGGCTGTTTAGTTTCAGAAGGTGAGGCAAAAAGCAACAGCTAAACATGCTCTAGCTCATTGACAGCTTTGTGCAGATGTTAGAAACCTTGTTTTAGTTTAAAATCTGCCGGTGCAAGTGAGTTAGGAGAAGAAAACAACAAAGAGTTTAAAATGAGAACTGCTCATAATATAATGCAGGTTTGTTGAAAGAGTTTGTGCATTTTATCCTCACAAGCTGCTTCTAACTAGGAGGAAAAGGCGCTTTTAAACTCTGCACTGATGGAAATTTAACATGCAGTTTGCAAAATGTGTTCAATACTTTCTCAGCTGTTGCAGAACACAGAGGGCTGAGCACCCTGTTAAATAATTTAAAGAAAATCTTAGTTTACAAGTAAAACTGAATGTGCAAATTGCACACTGCACATTGCTTGACTCTACCTGTTTGGCTAAAGTCTCATCTGCAGCTGTTAAAGCGTGGCGCAGCCTCTCCCCTCCTGTGTTGCGACAGCAGGCTCTTTCACCAGACTGCAGGTCCACCCCCAGCCTCTGCAGATTGAGCCGCAGCTGACGCAGGTTCTGTTGTAAAAAAACAAGAAATATATACACACACATACAAATTATAATCTTTCAAACAGTCCAGAGACTCACATGCAGCAGTGAGTTTGTGTAGAGCATGTACTGACCCGCTGACCCTCCTCCAGCTTGCGGTCAGCAGCAGAGGTGAGAGTGCCAGCACTACCTGGCACTTCCAGCTGCATCTTAAGCTTTGTCACCTCTGCTCAGACAAACAGAACAAATCAGTCAGCCATCATGAACAATATCCTTGTGCATATAATCAGAAATCTTCCAGTCAGACTGTACCTTGAGTCTTGGTGCACAGCTCAGTGCGGCACTGGTCGAGTTCAGTGCGCAGTCTGCCGAGTTCATTCTGCGTACTGACGCGCTGAGAGCGGCGAGGGCCCTCAGAGTCTCCAGGTGGCGCCGTCACGGGGGCTGCTTCATTTGCCTTCTTTTTTTCCTCAAGAGCAGCAGACAGAGCTTCAATCTCCTGATCACGTTCCTGGGAGAACGGAAATAAATTTGGTAGAGATTCAGCGAGAGCATCGCAAACAGTTGCGAATGCTTAATTTGCAGAGAATGCAAAGCATTACAAACTTTCAAGTCATTAACTGACCTTCAGCTCCTGGGTGTAGAATTTCTTCAGGTGTTTCTGCAGGCTATTTATCTTGTCTTCATACCTCTCTTCAATGAGCGCCCTCTCAGCATCCAGTGTCTCACTACAGGGTGAGAAGATATAAAATGTTGCTATATGTAGTCATTACGAAAACAGTTAAACAACACATTTCTCCCAAATCCCTGCCAAGAAAACACTATTAGATGTGCCTACTGCTCCTTACCACTAAAAAGTATTACAAAAAAAAAAAAAAAAAAAGCCTTTAAATTGGCATTTCAGATTCAAACAAGCACCCACACACACCTGAAACCATCTTGCATTCTAGAGATGACCTCCATCATCTCAGAGACCACCTGCTCTCTCACATTTGCTTCTAGGACTTCTTTCTCTTCCCGCTGGCGCTGCACCTCTCTCTTCAGAACATCAATGGCCTGCAGCAAAGCCTTAATGTAGAACAGTCGGCTGTTAGAACAATAGACTTTTGACAGTTTTTGACACATTTAAGATGTTACGGTTACTTGGTTTAAGTAGTGTTTCAAAATAAAAGGTTGATTTATTTTGTCAGTGAAATAAAAGTGCTTAATATTTAGATGTTACATAGAAAGCAGAGGATGTTACCTTAGTATCTAACATGGTGATATCTCCATCGTCGACATCACTCTCATCCTCTTCCTCCTCCATCACTGTGCTGTCATTACCATTTCCTGTTGGATCACGAAGTAAAGACAGGATGTAGGCCACTCTGGTCTTCGTGGACGGGCCGTGGACGAGCTTAAAGAAGAGAAACGGCACATTTGATTGATCTCACACAGGACGCAAAACTAAACCAGCCACTCAGGTACTCGTGTACAAGTGAGTTTCTTACTTGGGTAGCAATAGCAGAGAATTTGAGGGCCTGGAGGGTCTCGTCATAGATGGATGCACATGGATTGATGTTGACCACCATGGTGGAGATTCCTCGCCCACAGAAGAAACCCTGCAGGACACGGGTCAGCTTACTGTCCCTGAAAGGCACCACTTGAGGAGGCCGTGACCTGTTGATGCAGTAGGAAAACATATATTAAAACCCATTTGGTCATTAAATCTTTATATGTACACTAGCAAAAAACAAAAACGCCCTAAAAGCTGTAAAAGTTGATTTAGTGCAGGAAATCCACACGCCATAAATTAGCGGATCAATAATTTAATTACTGCAGAAGCTGACGTGAAGAAAATTTATAGCAATTTAGCATTTTCGATCTTGAGAGCAGAAAAGCAGTAAAAAGCTCCACAAGATGATTGTTTCAACCATTTCTCTAATTTACTACACCACCTAAACATTTTAAAACGTACTTATTGCTCTGGTTGTGCCTCAGGGCAGCAATGCAGCGCCCCAGTGTTAGGAGGGAGGTGTTAATGTTGTTGGCCTCCTTCATCCTCTCACCATTACGCTGATCTTTACAGCGTTCGGACCCAGCCAAATCACACACAGTCAGCCTAAAAAGGAGACAGACTTACATTATCACCTTTACAAACTCTAATCAATACAAGTTAAAATGACCCGAAACTGAAATCAAGACTGGGTAATTAAAAGCCAACTTACTCGCTGATGTGCATGGCCTGGCCTGAATTTGCTCCAGGGTGGACGTGCAGGACACGGAGGGAAAAGATGCTGTGGCTGTGTAAGTGATACGTTTACGATCAGAGTGTCCACAAGTGTAAATCAAATTAAGGTTTCAATAGGTAAACACGTCATTTAACATGCTCCTACCTGCGACTGGAGTTCTGGTTGAGGTGGGTGCTGGCGAAGCTTTGGTTGCGACGCCCAACTCTCAGAATCCTCCAGGCTTCCTCGGCGCTGCGGATCTGGATCCAGGTCAGGTCTGATAGAACAGGAAGAAGCACAATGTGTTGCACGTGAAGGAGCTGCAGCAGTAGTTACATGCTGTTATACAGGAAACACATGAATAAAGCTAACGTAGTGTTTAAAGTCGTGACCATCTTTTGTAAAGTTCTTTATTCATGCACTCATTCATTGTGGTGTGTTGATGCACTCCCACAAACACAAAGTGTACAAAGACTGCAGGTAGAATTGAGGAAAAGGCAGGGGGAAAATGAAAGAAGCAATTTACAGTTTTTAAACATCATTTCCTGCCTGATGAAGCGTAACATACATCAGATGAGAGCGGCTGCCTGGTGGGAATGAGCCTCAGGAAGTTCAGGCCAACATACTTTGATCTAGTTTTAACTCCATTCCTGTGAATGAGCCACTGTTACCTTTCACGTAGGGGTTGCCCTGCTTGTCGTCGCTTAGCCGCAATGTGACTCTCTTCCGGGGCTGCAGGGAGGGCGAGGCGTCCAGTAGGTCGTACAGGAACTCGTTGTAGATTTCATAAAAGGACACCCAGATTGAAAACTGCACTCCTTCCTCGAGATCTTCCCCTCCGCTGTGCGACAGGCTGTCCGGCTCCAGACAAACACTGTCCGTGTCTGCAGAGGCAAATTAAAAGTCACATGTTTGTTTTTGTTTTTTAAGGCAGTAATGATTTTAATATAAAGAAAGCAGTGTTTAAACTGGAAATTGGTATGTGCTGCACAAACAACGCTGAGGTTGACTTCTTTTTGTGTTCTTATATTGTAAACAGTGCTGTGTACTCATCAAACACAAACTATTCCACTCCAAATACAGCATGTGGTGTGTTTAGCAGAAAATTGACTCCATTTAGGAATGAAAATCCTCACCTTCCAGCTGAGTGCCAAAGGTAGTGGTAGCAGACAGTCCTCCGATGCCACTATCCCAGATTGTGGTGGTGCCAGTGCAACGAGAATTCCCATCCTGAAATCCACAAGAGGAAGGAGAATCAGAAGATGCATAATTCATCTGCAGGCAAACATTTAACCAAGTAGCAGTCTGCAAGGAAAAGAATATGTCAAATATACCAAAGTGTAGTCACATACGTTTGGAACACCACAATGTCCAAATGCATCCTAAAGTTCACCTTGTTGCTACAATGTGTTCCAGAGTAATGCTGTAAGGCCTTTAAAAGTCCTATTTCTGTTTACCTCTTTGAGCAGAGAGTTTCTGCGGATTTCCTCTGCCTTGACCTCATTGGCACTGAGCTGCCTCACATCCTGGTACAAGACAGGCTTCAGGTTCATGCCACCATACAGACGGCCCTGCAGTTTCCTAAACAGGGACACTAAAGCCCGGGGCAGCAGGCCTGCCTCTCGACCGCTGCCTGCAGGCAAAAGTTTGAGAAGCATGGTTTATGTTGTGTGATTACATAATGAACAAACCTTGTAATTAACCCTGGGATTTTTGTGTCCAAGTAATATCTGCAGAACAGAAAATAACTCACCCTGAATGGTGTACGTCTTTCCAGAATTGGTTACACCATAAGTGTAGAGAAGTCTATTTTCTCCTCGAAGCACATCGTTTATCATCGCCTTCATTGTGCTCTCATAAAACTGTTGCTGCGCTGTCTCAGGACCAAATATCTAAGGGGAAATTTAAAGAAAAAAACATCTTCACTGGTCTGTTTCACTCCAGCATTCCCATTTTCCCCACTACATTAAAGTTCTTCTCTGAAAATATTATTACGTGATTACTACAGTTTCTTTTTCTGAATGGGTTTTCAGTTTTGGAAACAGTATGTTTAAGTAAAGAGGAGCTACACATATGACTCTCCTACCTTCGTGAAACTGAACTTGTGAATACTCGGAGTGATGCCTCGTTCTGCTGCTCTCATGTTCTGAGAGTCATTTGGAGCTTTAAGCAGCAGGGTCTCTTTGTCTTGAATAGCCACACAACCCTAAAAGAAAAACAAAATAGACTCAAGTACAGTTACAGAGTACTGAAAGCTTTTATCCTAGAAGAAACGAAAATGTTGACCTTAATGTCTTACCTGCTCTTCCCCTTTGGATCTCTCCGTGTCAGTAAGTGGTCGGATGCGCAGGAAAACCTTCACCCTCTCAGTGGCCCCTTCATCGCAGCTTTGAGATTTCACTGCTACTTTCTAAACACACAAGCATCTTTGTAAATGTTTTGATGGTAGAATGGAAAAATATTAACAAGTGTAACACCACCAAACTGCAATCCCAGGGTTTAGAATTTTACATATTGCATCTCGCTCTACTGCAATACCCATCTGGGCTTTTAATGCCTATTTAAAGCCTGCCAGACTGAAGAAAGCAGCTGTGTTTAAGAATCAGAGAGGTATAGCAAGTGAACTGGAAATGTGTCAGAATGATGTAGTTTAAACAGAATGTTTCCCTGCCTCCCTTTCTTTTTTTTTGGGGGGGGGGGGGGGGGGGGGCTGTTATTCATCTCCTCTGAAGGAAAAGAGAGGTATGAAATTATGGCTTTGAAAAACAGTTACACCTCTGGCAATATTGATCAATTATATATATAGACACACACAAAAAACCTCATATAGATTTGTTCTGAACATGTTTTGTTATACCTGAGGGACATATGATTTTTTTTTTTTATTTTATTGGGAACTCTTACCGGCCCTGTAATGGATGGCCTGGTGTCCAGGCCCGGGGAAATAACAGAGATCTCTGGTAGACGTGGTCTGGCCAAACCTCCGTGTTCTGCTGCTGTAGATTCAAACACAGCCATTTCCTCCTCCTCATCAGAGGGGCATCCACACGGAGATGACAAAGACAGCGCCATGCCCGTCTATCTGTTCCAAGGATAACACGTTTTCATTAGTATGTAGTAATTCTATTAAAAAGGGGATTACAAAATGTTTCAAACATGGGCTTGACTGAGGGCGTGTGCACAAGTCACTTCAAAAGAATAATATAGGCTTGTGTTGGAAAAGCTGCAATATACAACATAAAAGATGAAAAACTAAACACACTCACACGAGTGTGTCTGTGTTGTTTGTAATAATAATGTAATGATGTTATTCTCTGTTCAAGCATTTCATTGCTATGAATTAGTTAAACATGGGTGTGTCGTCATCAAACAAGCTGACAGGTAAAGGAACACTAGTTTACTGTTTAAAGCCAAATTGAACCTGCTTAAGTAGTTAAACAGGAAATATTTCCCAGGCTTTCACCAGACCAGGCAAGTTTGGCATTAGTGCTGATCAATACAACTGCTCTACAGCAGGTCCTGTCATGCTTATTCTTTGTAGCTATTACGATGAGCGAGTTTAGAAGTCTCGGTTTTTCAATTTCATTCCCTCTTTTTAATCCAAATGGTATTTCGTGTTACACTGAGCAGCATTTAAAAAGTATCAAATCCACGTTTAGCATTCAAAAAATTTAAAAAAAAAAAAAAAAAAAAAAAAAAAAAAAAAATATCACTCGAGCCATCTTCACCTTTCACTGCATGTTACAGCAAGAAGACTTTGGGCCTTCAAAAGAAGGTGTCTCAGCACTGAGTGCAACTAAAATAAAAACCTCAGTGCTGAACCTTTACATGTGCAAGTAGCCATGTTTAGCCTCCAGTAAGCACGTAGTAAACGGAGCCTATATTGCAGTGAATTAAACAGAGTCACTTTAATGTTTATACTAGCTAACATAAATTTAATAACAATGATTTCTACTACAAGTACCAATATATGCTAACAAAGAGATTTTCTTCCTGGTTTTAAATGGGAAAATCGTGCAGTCACTCAAAACCAAAAACAAGCACACAAAAAACGTAGATATTGCATTTAGCTTAACACACACTTACATAACTCCGTCAAACTGTTATAGTTACAATCTAATATTATTTTTTGTAACTATTACGTTATCTTGTTTAACGTCGTATTGCCCACGTTTAAGTAAAACTCACTTTAACTTTCCTGGAATGTCCAAATGTGCCTGGTTTCCAGTAAGCTCGTTAGCTTAATGTTTACGATAGATCGCCAAAAGCCAACGTTGAGATAAAACTTTATCAGTTTAGCAAACCCTCCTCGTCTCGAGCTCTTAGCACCAGCTGAGCCGCTTTACCCGATTGCTTTTTGGAGTTTTGAACAATGCGCTTCCCCACAGGGAGAGTCGCCGATTGGTTAAAGTGTATCGCCGTCTTCCCTTTGATTGGTTAACAGGGCCTCGCATGGCGCATGGGCTTTGGAACATGACGTCGTGAGAGGGGGTGCGGCCAGGATTTTTGGTCGAGGTGCCATTTTAGTAGGCCAAACAAAGCGAGCGAAAGCACACGAATATTATCAGCTATGGTTCGTACTTGCTGTGTGATGGGTTGTAACGTTAGATCGCACGACCGGCAAGGGAATAAGCTTGAAAATGGGCTGTCTTTTCATTGTTTCCCCACCTGGAAGCAAAACCAGGGAGCTCATGTGTCGGATGTTACCAAAAGAAGGCGTATAGCCTGGATAGCAGCTGTGAGACGAGCTGATATCCAGTTCTCTGCCATCCCCAGATATCTGTTGGTGTGTTCCAGACATTTTCATTCGGGTAAGTTCTAAATAAGTTCATATTACTTCTTAATGTCTGTACTGAATATGGTGTGCAATATGACATTGAGTACAATGCTGCTAAAAGTGCTGTTTTGATATGTAGAACCAAGCAGGATAAACAGCTAAATTTCCCTTTGTTTAAACTGGCACAAAAAACTCTTGAAGTTCATAAAAAGGTGAAATACCTCGGTCACTTTATTACTGAGCAAATGAATGATGATGATGACATATACAGACAACGATGTAAGCTCTATGTGCAGGCAAATACTATTGCACGCAAATTCAGCTTTTGTTCACTTCCAGTTAAAGTGGCTTTGTTTAAAGCGTATTGCACACCGCTATATACTGCCCCCTCGTGGTCATCCTACAAACAATGTAGCATGCAGAAGCTGCATGTTGCATATAATGATGCGATGAGAATCCTTTGCAGGATACCTAGAAGTGGTAGTGCCAGCCAGATGTTTGTAGCTGTGGGTGTCTGGACTTTTAAAGCACTTTTAAGAAAGTTAATGTTCAATTTTAGAGAACGACTGGATGGTTCGAGTAACAGTATAATTTTAGCACTTACAGATCCGACAGTGAGTGGTTCCCGTTACTCATCCAGTCTCAGAAAGCACTGGTTAAAGTGTTTGTGTATTTATTGATTTATTTTAAGTAATTGTGTTTTATGTATATTATGGTTTTATATTTTTACAAATGCTTTATATACTTATTTATATACATATATATATTTAATGGTTTATACCTTGTGTTGTGGGGGGGGGGAGTTGTGTGTGTGTGTGTGTTTCTTGTTTCTTGTCTTGTTTTTATGGACATGAAGTCTGCCAATAAAGATTGAATTGAAATTGAATTGTATAGCCTATTAGTTTTATTTCGCTCTGAAGTCATAGCAAATTTGAACAAATATCTCAGTGTGTGATTTTGCAGGACTGTGTTCTATTTATAGAGTTGCTAATTACTTAGCATAATTGCAGGAAAACCAGCCTATGAAATGGATGAAACAAATCCTGACTGGGTTCCAACGCTATACATGGGGCACTCCGAAATCCCTGCTTCAAACTTGGACCGTCACAGACGACGGATGCGACGAAAGCAGCAAAGAGCAGCAGTCGGAGGTAAATACAACTCCCACCACCACCAACATAAAAAAAATGCTCTCACTGTCCGGTAATCAGCTCATAGCTTTTTGATGAGTCATGCACTTTTAATTGGGCTTCTGGTGAACATTTGCCTTATATGTATGCACTCATTGTATCTGACAGGCTTTAGTAATGGAGGAGCAGAGTCTGAAGGTGAGGCCTGCATAGACGTTACATGAAGAGCTGCCAGAGATGGACACGACAGAAGACCGACACCTTAATCGCCACGTGATGGAGGCTGTGGCCAAGAGTGGAGGCTGAGGTAGTAGCAGCAAATGTAGAAAATGGAGATCGGACAGAGAGAGACGCAGAAGCTAAAAGACAGCCGATGGATTGTGTGTGCTGTGAACAGAGCAGAAATAAACCAGCTGTTGGAGGAGAACAGAACGCTTGAATCACAGTTGAAAAAGACAGCTGAATGAAAAATGTTTTAAAGGATGACACCAAAAAAGTAAAATATTATACTGGAATACCTTGTTTTGCTATTTTACTCTCCTTATTCAACAATGTAAAAGCTTTCCTGCCAGCATCAAAGAAACCGTGGCATTTCCAAATGCTTTTACTCACTCTTCCGCCTTACATTTGATCTTCCTGTCCAGCATCTTTGTGTGCAGAGGTTAAGATCCCCGCGTTTACAAAAGGCTTCTGTCAACTTGATGCCAAGGACACTGAAGATACAAGAGCTATTGCCCACCTAATAATTCATGTCGAGCGAGTTGTAGGTAGTTTACGCAACAGGTATAAAATGCTGCATACCACCATGCCAATCAGATTACTTCTTTAATGTGAGGGTGAAGAGGAGGCCCTTCAGGATAAGATAGTGAAGGTTTGCTGTGTTTTGGTGAACATGTGCCCCATTGTGGTAGTAAAACCAAGGGGAAATGAAACTTGCTCTTAAGTACTATTAAAAGTCTTGTGCTGTGTATATGTAGTTATAATTTTTCAAAAGATACAGTAAATTTACAGAATGTTAGTGAGTGTTATTATGTAAATGCTGTCATTATTTTATGTAAAAAAATTTGTCAGTTGTAAACCATAAACGACATTGATTCTACATTGTAACTGATTTGATGTTCTATAAAGTGGTTTTAATAACAGGCAAAAATTTGTTTGTTTCTTTATTCAACTTTTAAACAGTGGTACTTAGTAAGTACATATTCAGTAAATGAAAATTATTTGCATGGCAATGCACTTCAGGCATCAATCTAGACCCCCTAAATAAAAAGTTATGGGGCATTCAGAACAGAACTATGCTTGGAGAAATATTTTCCCACCAGTTCTGGAAGGCACACTTTTTTTTTTCTTTTTTTTTTTTTAACTCTTGTGCTCTCTTCAAACGTGGTTCCCAGAAATCTACATCAGGGAAGATGCGTACCACAGCCATGTCTCTTTGAGTCCATGCAACGAGGTCACAGTGGTTGGAGCTGGTGACAAAGATTTGCGTTTGCACCTGTGAGTAGTAGGGGTGCGCCCTCTTTAAGTGAAGTCCATTTGCAGCTGACTCCAGGCAGAAGTCTTTATCCTGTGCATCCAATGCCTGCTTAATGCTGTCCGTTGTGTATTTAAAAGGACACTTAATCTCCAGGCACCCCTCCCCACAACAGTCACACATTGTGAGTTGCTCCAAGTTCAGGAAAAATTGTGTTCGCAATAAAACTGCATAAACGAACCTGCAGTTTGTAGTGATGTGCTGAAATTTTTTGGGTGTAGGCCTTTCATGTGTCCTCTTCATGCTCCACTCCCCATCTTGTTTGTGTAACAGACAGTTTTCAGGGTAGCTCACACAATTAACAACACTTTGGCCTGGTGTTTCCAAACTTGTGACAAATACAGCGTGCATCACCGAAGCTGTGATTCTTCCTGCACACCATCGAAACCAACTTCTTGTGCTGAAGTCTTGTGTGTCCTTCAGTAGCTTCTGCCTGCTCTTCAGTCACTGTTGCAGCATTTAGACACTTTACACAGTGCAGCTGTAGATCTGTAAGGCCAAGGAACTGTGTGCCTTTGTTGTGTAAAAATGCCAGAGACTGGGGTAATGTAGGTGAATATACAGTGTATTTAGTGTGATATTTCTCAGTTCCTGACAAACCCACAGCTTTACTGTGTTCCAGCAGTGTATCCAATAGTGGTGACAACTCCTCCAGAGTAGCAGGTGGAATTTTTCTTTTTTGAGGACGGCTTCTTTTGCCTTTCACTACAGACACCCTGATTATGTTTTGATCGAGAGCATTTTTTAAAAACGGTCCCTGCTTAAACAAAGCACACATTTCATTGGTTCCTCTCATATCACGTGCTGTAAGTAAATGTGGCATTTGATCATAGCGTGGAGGCAGCATGGCTGTGTATGGGCATGTTTACAAAGGTTGTCATAGGGAAGGTATGTAAGAAAGAAAAAACTAAAACTGAAAATAGGGAGACAGGAGTCATAAAGTGCAGAGTATCTCATTCAAAACTTATAATGCCTTTTTAATTTCATGCATATCAAATGTTTACGGCAATAGAAAATTATTACTTTAAAGTCCATTTAATAACACAGTATTGGCTATATTGGCAGTTAAGTACAAGGCAAACAAACTAAACCCATGCCATTACAATGTATTCTGTACAGAAAAATAAAAGAGTTGAATTGCATTTAAACATGAAGGAATTGTGAGTAATATGACTCTGTCACATAAAAGAAATGGGCATCGTGAGTACAATTCCTTTTGAACAACTGTGACAGGATGATCACAAAATCCCCCTTTAGGGCTCAGCATAGGGGATCATCTGCCTCCATCTCACCCTGTCCCTAGCATACATTTCTGTCCTCCTATTTCACTACATGAACCTTCCATGAACCCTCTCTGTGGTCTTCCTTTTTTCCTCCTCCCTGGAAGTTCCATCTTCAACATCTTTTGTCCAGTGTATCCACCATCCCTCTTCTGCACATGTCCAGGCCATCTTGGCTCTCTGACTTTGTGTCCAAATGGCTCAACCTGAGCTGTCCTTCTGTCCATTCTGGTCGCTTCTACTAAAAACATTGTCATCTTCAACTCTGTTGTTCACAAAATCCAAATTTCTTTAGATTTTCTACCATTTAATATATAAGCTAAATGTTTTGGGGTTTTTTTTTTTGTTATGTAATACTAATAACTGTGATTATACTTGAAATACTTGCTGAATCCTTCCTCATTCTTTCCTTTAATTAATACTTATACAAAACAGTAATATAAAAGCAGAGTATTGCATAAAGCCTTGCATTGCTGGATGCTGCCAAATAAAAGTTTGTGAATTCCTGAGACAATCACCATTGTGAGATTTATGCAAATCAGGTATTCTTTTTAAAATTTATGTCATTAAATACACTATGTATTTATCCAGTTACGTCTTGTCCAGGTTTCGTGCTTTGTTCCATAGCAGCAGCGATGCTGTGAATACTGACTCGATCGTGTGAATTTTCAAGCCTTTGTTTCTGCACACTGTGGCGAACACCATAACAAAAGTAGATGATCAAACCTGTTCAAAATTTTAAAAGAAACATAGCGGTCACACATATAAAAAGAGATATTTTTGCACATGTATAATTTTTTTTATGTATTTTGTAACAGAAATGTGCTGCACATACCTACTCCCATCCACACTGTATAGCGGATCCAAGTGTCTGATCCAAGCTGAGCCATTAGATGGACATTGACAAAGGTACTAAAAATAGGAAGTAATGGGACAAAAGGAACCTGGGGATATAAAAGAGGAGAAGCATTGTTAAAAGATATTAAAGGAAAAAAAAAAAACCAAACCCCCCAAAATTCAGAACTTTAGAGCTTAAAAAATAAATAAACATGTAATGATAATACAGGTTGGCTAAATTTCTGTTTCTATTTCTATGCTTTCATTAATCAGTCTTCACTGTCTTTCTTTCATACCATGAAAGCAGCTTCTGCTGTATTCTGCGGTTGCCTCCAGACGATGAGGATGATTAGAAAAATCATTGCTACGATCACAGAAAGACAAAGTATGCTCCACCACTCCAGGGCTTGCAGGTAATCTACAGCCTCAGATACGAAGACGCTGAGAACAACTGCTAAAAAGACTGAGGAGAATCAATACGTTTGAGTTCTATTAATCAAAAATTAAATCAATAAAAAGTACAGTACAACAGAAAGATGATGACTCACTAATAACAAAAGTTAAAAGGGACACATTTTTTGATGTCCTTGTAGTGGCTTGGTATGGAGGACATAATATCCCTCCAATGGTAAAAGGTTCTGCTTTGCTTAGACTAGAATCATCACTGAGGTCAGTTTGATACCTGTAAAATTAAGGAAATATAATTTTAAAAAAATGTGAAAACATTTAAGGTTTTTAGTTATTTCTACTTATAATATTCTCGTAAAGCACCAAATTATTATATTCCTGTTTTTTTTTTTTTCTTCTTGTTCACATCCTGGAGTCTATTTTTAATGTCTGAACAACACACATCAAGTCAACAGCACTTCATTACATGATCTTTTGTAATTATAAGCGACTGATTAAAGTAAAGAAAACCTGATGTCTTCATAAACTCTTCAAACAAGCAAACCCTGAGTCATTCATCTGTTTAATTTCATTACGCTCATTATTGTGCATTGTTATTTCCCTATCTAGCGTACTCACACATTTTATGACAGTAATATGACCGTATCATAGTCAATATTTTGAGGTTGTTGAGCCATTTTGTGACTGACCTGTGTATCTAAACATATTATTAGGTATACTGTAAGCATCGTAGAAGGCAGTAATAATATTAATTCATTTGTATAAACAACTTAATTCCATCTCTTATCACAGGTTCTTCGTAACCACTCATAAAAGGTAAGCTTCTTTCAATAACAAATATACAACCTTGTCTATGCATATGTCTTGAGTGACCGCTTATTTCTCTATACAGTGGCTTGCAAAAGTATTCGCCCCCCTTGAACTTTTCCACATTTTGTCACATTACAGCCACAAACGTGAATCAATTTTATTGAAATTCCACGTGAAAGACCAACACAAAGTGATGTACACGTGAGAAGTGGAACGAAAATCATACATGATTCCAAACATTTTTTACAAATAAATAACTGAAAAGTGGGGTGTGCGTAATTATTCAGCCCCCTGAGTCAATACTTTGTAGAACCACCTTTTGCTGCAATTACAGCTGCCAGTCTTTTAGTGTCTGTCTCTACCAGCTTTGCACATCTAGAGACTGAAATCCTTGCCCATTCTTCTTTACAAAACAGCTCCAGCTCAGTCAGATTAGATGGACAGTGTTTGTGAACAGCAGTTTTCAGATCTTGCCACAGATTCTCGATTGGATTTAGATCTGGACTTTGACTGGGCCATTCTAACACATGGATATGTTTTGTTTTAAGCCATTCCATTGCTTGCCCTGGCTTTATGTTTAGGGTCGTTGTCCTGCTGGAAGGTGAACCTCCGCCCCAGTCTCAAGTCTTTTGCAGACTCCAAGAGGTTTTCTTCTAAGATTGCCCTGTATTTGGCTCCATCCATCTTCCCATCAACTCTGACCAGCTTCCCTGTCCCTGCTGAAGAGAAGCACCCCCAGAGCATAATGCTGCCACCACCATGTTTGACAGTGGGGATGGTGTGTTCAGAGTGATGTGCAGTGTTAGTTTTCCGCCACACATAGCGTTTTGCATTTTGGCCAAAAAGTTCCATTTTGGTCTCATCTGACCAGAGCACCTTCTTCCACATGTTTGCTGTCTCCCCCACATGGCTTGTGGCAAACTGCAAACGGGACTTCTTATGGTTTTCTGTTAACAATGGCTTTCTTCTTGCCACTCTTTCATAAAGGCCAACTTTGTGCACTGCACAACTAATAGTTGTCCTATGGACAGATTCCCCTACCTGAGCTGTAGATCTCTGCAGCTCGTCCAGAGTCACCATGGGCCTCTTGGCTGCATTTCTGATCAGCGCTCTCCTTGTTCGGCCTGTGAGTTAAGGTGGACGGCCTTGTCTTGGTAGATTTACAGTTGTGCCAGACTCCTTCCATTTCTGAATGATCGCTTGAACAGTGCTCCGTGGGATGTTCAAGGCTTGGAAAATCTTTTTGTAGCCTAAGCCTGCTTTAAATTTCTCAATAACTTTATCCCTGACCTGTCTGGTGTGTTCTTTGGACTTCATGGTGTTGTTGCTCCCAATATTCTCTTAGACAACCTCTGAGGCCGTCACAGAGCAGCTGTATTTGTACTGACATTAGATTACACACAGGTGCACTGTATTCAGTCATTAGCACTCATCAGGCAATGTCTATGGGCAACTGACTGCACTCAGACCAAAGGGGGCTGAATAATTACACACACCCCACTTTTCAGTTATTTATAGGGATGGGTACCGGTATCCGGTGCCATGATGGCACCGGTTCTGACATAAACGGTAGTAACCAGACCGAAAAGCAGCGCACATTTCGGTGCTTTATTTCGGTGCTTTATTTTGGTGCTTTATTTTGGTGCTTGTTTTTCCTGATATGTCACACACTTTGAATTCTAGCCAATCATTTTACGTTTCCGAGGATAGTAGGCGGGTCCAGGTACGTACGTTCTTTTAGAGCAGAGCTACAGATTAAAAACGCCCAAGGCGAAGCGATCAAAAGTCTGGCTGTACTTCACAGCAAAATATGCAAACTCAACAGCAACAAGTGCTTTAAGGTGATACTGTGATACTGTCAAAGGAGGTAACACCTCAAATCCGATGAAACACCTGGCGACGCATAGCGTTTTTTTTTTTAAAGCCGAAAAATGCGCCGTATTTGATAGCTTGCTGCGAGACCTCACACCGAGCACATCTACTGCGGGTGGGTTGCCTGTTATCGGAACCGGAGTTAGCAACATCCCCCAAAAACCCGAAGAGTAGATACTGGCCCCTAGCCCTGCGAATGTAGCAGAAATGATGACGGATGATGATGATGGCAGCAGCAGCCGTTCGTCTCTGCGTGAGTAGCTTAATGTTGTTCGTGTATAATTTACGTTGAGTAGGCTAACCATGTTATTACATTAATGCATGTAAGGTGAACTAGCAAACACCGTCGTAGTTACATGCGGCTGTCTTCTTGTTTGATGGCAGATACTCCCTTCACCCTGGCCAAAAAGGCTAAAATGACCAAAGAAAAAGTGGAAAACAGTTAAACATGAGAGGTTTTTGGACAAAGTTTGTGTTTTTTCTATTGTTTAAGCACTGCTTCCAGCCAAGAGTGATACCATATATGCCCTATAGCTGCAGAAAAGGCTAACATTGTTATCTTTTTACAAAAAAACAGCTGAACATGAGAGGTTTTTGGACCAATTTTGTGTTCTCCATTCTTTAAGCACCGGTTTGAGCACCGTTTAAGCACCGGCACCGTTTCAAAAGTACCGGTTTGGCACCGGTATCGGATAAAACCTAAATGATACCCATCCCTAGTTATTTATTTGTAAAAAATGTTTGGAATCATGTATGATTTTTGTTCCACTTCTCACGTGTACACCACTTTCTATTGGTCTTTCACGTGGAATTCCAATAAAATTGATTTATGTTTGTGGCTGTAATGTGACAAAATGTGGGAAAGTTCAAGGGGGCCGAATACTTTTGCAAGCCACTGTATTTTGTTAAGCCCTAGCAGTCTTTACTAATGAGCCACCACTGGTTGCCACTCAGTTTGGACAAGATCTCCAACAGCACTGGCTATAATGCAGCCCCACAACATGACAAGGTCTCCACCGTGTTTTAGCTGCAGACATCACTCCATAAGACCTGTTGCCACTGGTTTTTAGTCTAGCTCTTGTCTTGTGTTGAGGTATTTGGCAAAGCTCAGCATTTACTCCTTGCTCCCTTCATTAAAATCACTTTTGAAGGGGAGCCATCATTCCAGTGAGATCATCCAGTGGCTGGAACAACTGAGGGGACAGATGAATCTCTCAAATCCTGTGTTGGCTCTTTGTATATTTTTCTATGTCTTAAGGACATGACTTTCAGATACTGTTCATTAGCTAATATTTCAAGCCATGTCTTCTTTTGTCCTCCACATTTCCAGTTTCTTCACTTATTAAAGACAAACTGGACGCCATGCCAAGATTGTGGTGTAGTGTTGTGTTTGGCATGCTGAACCTTTATGCAGGATTCAGAGGCAGAACTGGACTCAAAAAGACTTACAGGAAAGCCACAAACTAGAAAACCTGGAAACTCAGAATGGAATTAATAATCAACTAGGCGAACAAAACACGAGGGAGACAAAGCATGATGGTGGTTGGTACAAGGAACTAAAGAAACTGAGGTCTTAAATATACACTTGAGGCAAACAGGGAGATGAAACACGTAAGTGAACACAGCTGAACTAAATCAGGGAAACAAGACAGAGCAAAACTGACCCAGGAGGGGAGACGATCAAAATAAGAGAGGAAGCATAAACACAGGGACGGAAACACAGACTCAAGACATACAACCCAAGACAAGGAAAGGGTAAACAAACACAGAGGCATGACTGAGACAAGGGGGGAGGAGAGAGAGAGAGAGAGAGAGAGAGAGGACACGAGGGGTGACTAACATAACGAGAAATCAAGAACTATAACCAAACTCAGAAGCACAAGAGAACAATACACTCATTAACCATATATACATAAATCATCTTATACTTCTCCAAAGAAATAACTAACAAGTCCAAGCAGACTGTAATACTGGGTCAAAGACAAAGATGTGCCCATTTCTGGCTAATAGCTCTTTGTGTTATCTTTGGCATTAACTGGAAAAAAATAGCAACCAAAGATGTTGGGGGGGTCTGCCAGGCTGCTAGGAACAAAGTGCGTCAAGATACAGTTTTAAACTGATGCTTTGTCTGTTAGACATATTACCATATCATCCTTTCAGTTAGAAACCCTTTTATATTTGAAGGATTCATAGGTTAGTGATTGAACAAACAAAAAACATTCCTCTGAAAATGGTCAGGTACAAGGACTGAACTAAAACTGAGTGAAAACAGCCAGTGTGCAAAGAAAAACTTTGAAAGACCTTCAGAAAGCTGGACAACTAATGGTGAAGACCACTTTTAAAAAAACGCAAGAAAGTCTTGTTTGTTAGGTGCAAAATATAAAGAAATAAGTTGATTTTTTCCCAGTGCTGTAGCAATTATTTTGGATCAGAGTGATAATAAATGCTAACACCTCTACTAATAATAAGCAGTAACAAGTGCAGTGCCAACATGCATACTTGTGCTCATCTGTACCTTAATATGAGAATGCAAATGGCAACAAGTGTGTAGGCAAACAGGGTTCCAATCGACATCATGTCAACCAACGACTTCAGGTCAAACAATAAAGCCATGATAGCTGCAAAGAAGTAGGAGAAATTAAATATGTT
Source organism: Simochromis diagramma (assembly GCF_900408965.1). Lineage (NCBI taxonomy): Eukaryota > Metazoa > Chordata > Actinopteri > Cichliformes > Cichlidae > Simochromis > Simochromis diagramma. The sequence continues at coordinate 2,323,252 of NW_024386883.1, forward strand.
TATAAATTCTGCAACCATTTTATCAGTGTAGTAGCTGATGGCCTTAACAAAATCAAATAATTAAAAGATGCAATTTAAAAAATAATATTATAATCTCTTCTAAAGTTAGTTATACCTGCTACGACCCCTGAAGCCAGTGTAGCAATGACAGGACTTTGTCTGTCGCTCATGTTACTGAGAGGTCTGAAGAGCAGTCCATCCCGGGCCATGGCAAAGAGAACACGAGGCATCGGGAACATTGATCCTAGAAGGCTTCGGAAAAAAGCTCATAGCTCATTAACAGCAATTCAGTTATTCTCGTGTCCCTGTTTTAATTCCTAGTAATGATCCCAGTGATTTTTTTTGGTGTATGTGCTATAAATGTCACCAAAGGAATATTGTAATGTATAAAGAATTGTAGGTTTGTTTATACGTGATACTTCATGCATTATACCTTGTTGAGAGCGCACAGAGTGATCCCACAGCAACTGCATACTTTGCAGGGCCCCAACCGATGTATGTAAAGGCCACAGGCAGTGGGCTGTGAACGCTGAGCGAATAGTATGGCATCAAAAGAGTCAGGGTAGCAGACACACCAAAATAAGCCAAGAAGCAGATAAGGAGAGACGCCACAATCCCGAGTGGGATTGACTTCTGAGGGTTCTGAACCTCCTCTCCTAAAGAAAAACACAAAATTATCCCAGTGTAGTTTATGCCATCATTTAATCTTTAGATGCGTTTTTATGACATAGCACCATGTCTATAAAATAAACTATTTTACAAAATGTATATGCTGTAGAGAATATTCTAGTGTGCAAAGATCTCTGTGTTTTTCTGGACAATTGAAATTGCCACAAACATCTTCTGATGTCATTGTGATCAAATTTTCACTTTCCTTATGCAGTGCATTATAATTACTGGCTTTGGACTTAAAGGGTTTTGAAACACAAATTCTAAAAGTTACCTGTTGTAGCAATGCAGTCAAATCCAACAAAAGCATAGAAGCAAGTGGCTGCTCCTGCTAATGTCCCCTCAAAACCAAAAGGGAAAAATCCTCCGCTGCCATATGTGGTGGTTTTATTCAGGGTCGTATAGTTCCTGTAAACAGTGATCAACAGTCAAGCAGCTAAAAAAAAAGAAAGAAAAATACAGCAGAAGCCAAAATAACGGGGGCAGGGGGAGGCCATACTCGGATTGGTTTGGAAGGGTGTCTTCATATCTGTACCAGTTGTTGATGTCCCCCTTTATGAACCCAGAGAGGATAACAAAGAGCAACACCAGGATGTTAACTGCTGTAAAAACTTTATTTACAGTGGCCGATTCTTTAACACCAAATGCAAGAATCCCTAGAAAGAAAAATATATAAGAATTAATTTCACCATGTCAATGAACCTAGTGGAAACTCATTTGTCAAATATTTACTTTAGTCAAAAATATGTAGGACACTTTAACCTCTTGTGGGTTTTTTTTATATCATTTTTTAAACTTACAATGAACTAAGAGTACCTGTATTATGTTAATAAATAATTAGGTTTTTAGTATATGAAACTTACCTGCCAAGAGCATAATGATACCTGCTGCAAAGAAGTCTGGATAGGGAGCCAATCCAGGTAAATCCATTGCAACCTGTTTGCCTAAAGAGTTGGCAATGACATTTCCAATGAGATCATCAAAGGTCCCACTCCAGGCTCTGGCTACACTTGATGTCCCTTAACAACAGAAGCCATTAGCAAACAGTACCCGGTGTTACTTAAAATCACTTGACAAATATTATTTTAATCTATGATTTTTCCAGGATTAATATTCATTCAATGGCCTTATTGTTACCTATGACATAAGACAGCAGGAGGTTCCAGCCCGTGACAAAAGCCCATATCTCACCCACAGTCACGTAGCTATAGAGATAAGCAGAGCCAGTTTTGGGAACACGAGCTCCAAATTCAGCATAACACAGTCCTGCAAAGATGGAGGCCACTGCTGCTATCAGGAAGGAGATTATGATACTAGGCCCAGCCACAGCTCTGGCCACTTCTCCTGAAAGCACATACACACCGGCCCCCAGTGTGCTGCCGACCCCAAGAGCCACCAAATCAAGGGTAGTCAGACACCGGCGAAAGTTGGACACTTCACCCTCAGGCTCCAGAGGTTTTCTACGTGAAATATTCTGCAGAAACTGCAGCACCTTTGCACCGGACATCTGTGATAATTAGGAATTATTCAGTTAATTGTGTGGGTACTAGAAGAAAATCAAAACTTGAGAAGTGGCAGTGAGAAAATTGTGAATACAACAAGGAATAGATTTTAATTATTTTTTATGCTGTTATCTGATCAAACAAAGTAAATTTGTTTTGTTTTACAGTTCATTTAATCCGAGTTGGTAAATGATAAATGGACTAGTTCTTACGTAGCACTGTTCTGCTCTACTTGAGCACTCAAAGCCTTTATGCATTTAATAATTATTATTATTAGTGTATAAATCACCATATGACTTCACATGTGAACAAGCTCACATTTCATACCATCAACAGTAAGCTACAACTACACATACAGAAACTTTACTGAACAGTAGAAACTATAAGCACTAATTTTTACTTTGTTATTCATGCAATAATTTGACAAGTATATTTCATGGTCTATTTGCTGAGTAAATGAGGGCACATAGTGCTTTATCATAATAAATTTATGATTTTACAGTGTTTATATAACGTACCGATGATTCACCGTGACTCAGATAAGATGTCATTACAAAATAAGCCATGCACACTAATTACACAAACTAACAAACTGAGATTACAGCTGATATATTAAAGTCACATCAATAAAAAAAGAGAGGCATTCCTTACCTTTCTAGCTAAACTCTGTGTGAGTCTGTTTTGATCTGTCCCACTCCACACTGTGTATGAGAATAAATTCATTCACCGTGAACTCTTCACAGCCCAACATTTTTTTACACATTATGTTACATTTCAGACTTATGTGCCATTTCTGAAAAAGAGCGGATCAGAATGATTTGTGTGAGCACTCACATATCAAGACTTTATAAAGGTGGGAGCAAGCGGGAAAAAAAATATTTTAGCTGTTTTTTGTGCGTAGATGACACTTATACTAAACATGTTTTTACATTTGAATTAAATTGAATGCTATAAAAAAGCTATTGAAACCTTAATGATGAATTGCTCTTACTGATTCATACATTCGGTCATAAAGACGTGCTGGTGAATTTATTAATTCACTTTATAATTTATTTTCGCTTCAAATCTAGAAACACATTTACTCATTTATTGTCATTTCTTTCAATAATATGTGAACAAATTAACCACGCACTAATTTGCTGTAAGATTATTGGCCTCATTTAACAAATGCTACTGTTAATGGTTCTCACAGTACTTTATACGCCTGCTGATTAGCATACCAAGGTCTGCATGTAGTATGACGACCTTCCTCTAGCTATAAAGAAGTTGACTGAAACTTAGAACAGACTTATTAGACTTATTGTAACCTCTGGAGAGCTTCTGTGTGCCTGATGTCTCGTGAACACACAGTCGCCTTGGGACCCTGGTAAGTCAACACGTTGTAAAGTGAAATGGTTTTCACTGGAGACATCTCCTCAGCAACAAATTGACTTTTGGTTCATCAGAGCGGGAATCAACTAATTGTTTGGAGAACAATTAGTTGAACATAAGGGTACGATCCATTGCTTCCAGGAGTTCATGGAATCACAATGCAGATGAAATACAATAAAAATGTAAACGTGAAAAAGGCACTTAGTTATTACATAATAAAAATAGTAATACTACTACTATTAATAATATTACACAGAATCCTGTTCCAAATCCAGTTTAAAATACCATTTTTATCAAAGCCCGTACAGAAAGGCAATCTCCACAACTCGTCTTTTTTAATCCAACAATGAGGCTGTGTACTAGGAAATACATTAATTTTCATTTGTAATAGCGTAGACAAAAGAATAGATTTTAAGCCCCAACCTATCCTCTGCCACTTTAGATGTGATTTCTTTCAGGAGGAGTGAACTGTGAGCTGACTTCATTAGCTGAAGGAAATGGCCTATCCTTCTCTTTGTTAATGATTCATCTGCAGAAAGAGGTTCAGAAGCCAGCAGCATTGTCTAGCGAAATCATTCAGCAGTCAGGATATTTTGGAAAAAGTCCTTAAAATCGGCGAATAGCTGCAGATTGACTGTTTCACATGTCTTTAAGTAATACTCGGGAATTTGGGAGGTAAGTTTTATTTGAGTTTATATGCCATATTTTTGTTGTTTTAAATGGATGTTTAAAAAGCAGGACATTATTTTAACCAATAGACCCATAACTACTTTCTGATTTAGGTTTTTAATCATTAGTAATAAAACCATGGTTAGTGGCTTTATTGATTTTAAAACACTTTTGAATCGATTTTTAATCACAGTTTAGTTAAAACTGTTCTTTGAATTAACTGAGTTACTTTGTTTTTTTTAACATTTACCTGCAAGATGTAATAAATCCTAATTGTAGAAAATTGATGTGTTTTTTTTTGTTTCTCCTTAGTGCAATAAAAATTCTTCTTCTTCTCCGTAATGTGGCAAACAATGGCTCCTAGGGGTTGTAGTTGCTTCATTATCACGGCTCTGCCCCAGCATTTTTCCAGCAGTATTAACCAGCTGCAGCAGGGCCGCTATGTCTTTTCTCCATGGTGACTGGGTTCACTGGCCATAGCATTTGCAGGAAGGTCATTAGAGTGTGACTTCTCTCTTGGCTCATGTATATCCTGTGCTTGTTTCAGTTCATCTAGGATATTTCAAGAACACTATGACACTGTTAGTGAGGTGTGAAATATTTAAATTTATCTCTTCTTAGAATTACAACTAAAGAAGTCAGCTCATTAAGAAAAATCCTAACTCTTAGAAAACTTCTGTATCTGAGTGGTCTGGCTCAAGCAAGAAATATAGCCTTAGGCCATGATGGCTCATTACAATATTTTGTCCCTGCTTAAGCTGGAAAATGAACTCAATAATTGGAGTTAAGTCAGTATTACACACTCGGCATATTCCTGTGTTTTTCTGAATTAAAAATGGAAAACTCTAACGATTTCACCAGTGGTACTTATTTCTAACCAATGAGTTGTTCATCTCTGTGTTTCAAACAGGTAGACCTTCATCAGCATAAACATGAATAACACAAAACAACCCAGCAGGCAGATTGATGGGAGAAGTTAATATTGAAATTTTCTTCACCCTGGGAAGTCACAGAAAACAATCGTATCCAATCAAAGACAAAAAAAGATGAGACTGCTGCTGTATTATTTGACACTGCTGGGGTCCAGTTATGTGATTTCAACGTACGGACCCCACCAGAGAGCACAGATGACTGGTGATATTTTACTTGGAGGTCTTTTCCCCTTACACTTCGGCATTGCATCCAAAGATCAAGACCTTGCAGCCCGGCCAGAATCCACCCAGTGTGTCAGGTAATTTATGCTCTGAGGTAACAAAAAACCCTTTTGCAAACCAAGTGTGTCATACTCATGCCTTTTTTCTTTGCACAGGTTCAATTTCCGTGGTTTTCGTTGGCTCCAGGCCATGATTTTCGCGATTGAAGAGATTAACAACAGCAGTACGCTCCTTCCCAACATCACGCTGGGCTACAGGATTTTTGACACTTGCAACACTGTGTCAAAAGCCTTGGAAGCCACCCTAAGTTTTGTGGCCCAAAATAAGATCGACTCTTTAAATTTAGATGAGTTTTGCAACTGTACTGATCACATACCATCAACCATTGCAGTAGTAGGAGCTGCTGGATCTGCTGTCTCCACAGCAGTTGCAAACTTGCTGGGTCTATTTTATATCCCTCAGGTGAGTTGCTGGGTAATAGCTATGTCAACAACACATCATTACTTCATTATCTACATCCATAAAAATTAAGTCTACATATGATTTTCGTGTTTGTTCAATAAATGATTTGAAAGTGGTTAAAGATAATTAAGACGATGCAATGAAAACCTGATAGATTAACTGAGCAATTTCCTGTTTCAGATCAGTTATGCCTCGTCTAGCCGCCTACTGAGCAACAAGAATCAGTACAAGTCCTTCATGAGAACCATTCCTACAGATGAGTACCAGGCCACAGCCATGGCAGACATTATTGAGTACTTTCAGTGGAACTGGGTCATTGCTGTGGCCTCCGATGATGAGTATGGGCGTCCAGGGATTGAAAAGTTTGAGAAGGAGATGGAAGAGCGAGACATCTGCATTCATCTAAATGAACTTATTTCTCAGTACTATGAGGATCACGAAATCAAAGCTCTGGCTGACAGGATTGAGAATTCCACAGCTAAAGTAATCGTTGTGTTCGCCAGTGGCCCAGATGTCGAACCTCTAATCAAAGAGATGGTTAGGAGAAACATCACAGATCGGATCTGGTTAGCCAGTGAAGCTTGGGCAATCTCCTCCCTTGTTGCTAAACCAGAATATCTTGATGTTATGGCAGGGACTATTGGTTTTGCTCTAAAGGCAGGTCGTATACCTGGCTTTAGAGAGTTCTTACGGCACGTCCAACCAAAGAAAGACAGTCATAATGAATTTGTCAGAGAGTTTTGGGAAGAAACTTTCAACTGCTATCTAGAAGATAGCCCGAGATTCCAAGAAAGTGAGAATGGCAGCACTAGTTTCAGGCCTTTGTGTAGTGGTGAGGAGGACATCGCAAGTGTTGAAACACCATACCTGGACTACAAACACCTTCGTATCTCCTATAACGTTTATGTTGCAGTTTATTCCATAGCACAGGCGCTACAGGACATACTCACATGCACACCTGGACGTGGACTTTTTGCAAACAATTCCTGCGCAGATATAAAAAAAATGGAAGCATGGCAGGTACAATGTATTTAATTTATGTTTAATAAAAGGAGTTAAATATTAGATATGCCAATGTGTGAATCATGAAAGCATGTTCTTCTATTTCTCAGGTCCTTAAGCAGCTTAGGCATTTGAACTACACCAACAGCATGGGAGAAAAGATGCGCTTTGACGAGAACTCAGATATGGAAGCAAATTACACCATTATAAACTGGCACAGGTCTACTGAAGATGGCTCTGTGGTTTTTGAGGAGGTTGGATATTACAACATGCATGCCAAGAGAGGAGCCAAGCTGTTCATTGACAGGACAAAGATTCTTTGGAATGGCTATAGCACAGAGGTCAGTGAAACTCTTTTGTATATCCATTAAAACACTGTTATTTCTTGTCATTGAGGAAAAACAAGGGAACGCGGCTCTGACTTATCAGTGTCTCAGCTGATAAATGGTACTTTTTAAGGTAAAACAGCTGTCTGCATAAGTACTATCGGAGCAATAAGAGTGAACCAAAACTAAAGTTGTGATTTTATGTGAAGCTAAATACAGATGTCACCTCTGTGGTTGTGGATTACCATTTTTTAGCTCCGAGTTTTGCATTTTAGCCTTTGCCATCTGGGAAGTAGTCCCCCTGTTGGCCTCCTTTCTCTCCACCACTGGAAATGCAGTGTATGGCCCACCTTACAGGGCCAGTATTTGTTACCTTTCCACATTGTATAAAATGAACATCACACTATATTTAACCCATTAGGACAGAGTAAACACTGAGACTCACATGTATGGTATAGTTTCCACATCCATAAGTCAGGTGGTGTCTGCTTCAGTCTCTGTTATGTAAGATGGTGTGTGTGAAGTCCCATGCCTTCCGCTTCTGTAACGTAGACTTCTTTTTAAATTAGTACTGGGGGATTTCTTTATTTCTATTTTACATTTGAATGCCCATCTAAATCAACCCCTCTCATTAACCTTCCTGTTATTTTATCTTCTAAAGGTGCCATTCTCTAACTGCAGCGAGGACTGTGAACCTGGCACAAGAAAGGGGATCATAGACAGCATGCCTACTTGCTGCTTTGAATGCACAGAGTGTTCTGATGGTGAATACAGTAATCATAAAGGTATGTAGGTAGATGCAAAACACTCTCTGCTAATGTTAGACTTGATGAATAATAGAGTTTTAACACAGTTTCTCTTATACAGATGCCAGTGTTTGTGCCAAGTGTCCAAATAACTCCTGGTCAAACGGGAACCACACATTCTGTTTCCTCAAGGAAGTCGAGTTTCTCTCCTGGACAGAACCATTTGGGATAGCTCTGGCTATATGTGCAGTACTGGGTGTTGTCTTGACAGCCTTTGTGATTGGAGTCTTTGTCAGATTTCGCAACACCCCAATTGTGAAGGCCACAAACCGAGAACTATCATATGTGCTCCTTTTCTCACTTATCTGTTGCTTCTCCAGCTCTCTCATCTTTATTGGAGAGCCACAAGACTGGACATGCCGTTTACGCCAACCCGCCTTTGGGGTCAGTTTTGTTCTCTGCATCTCCTGCATCCTTGTCAAAACTAACAGAGTCCTTTTGGTATTTGAGGCCAAGATTCCTACGAGTCTCCATCGTAAATGGTGGGGATTGAATCTGCAGTTTCTCCTGGTGTTTCTGTGCACATTTGTCCAAGTCATGATATGTGTGGTCTGGCTTTACAACGCCCCTCCTTCTAGTTACCAAAATCATGACATCGATGAGATCATTTTTATCACATGCAATGAGGGCTCTGTGATGGCTCTTGGGTTTTTAATTGGCTACACGTGCATATTGGCAGCCATATGTTTCTTCTTTGCATTTAAGTCACGGAAACTTCCAGAAAACTTTACAGAGGCCAAGTTCATTACTTTTAGCATGCTCATATTCTTTATTGTTTGGATCTCTTTTATTCCTGCATACTTCAGTACTTACGGCAAGTTTGTTTCAGCTGTGGAGGTCATTGCTATCCTGGCATCTAGCTTTGGGATGCTAGCCTGTATCTTCTTCAACAAGGTCTACATCATCCTCTTCAAACCCTCCAGGAACACGATTGAGGAAGTCAGATGCAGCACTGCAGCCCATGCTTTCAAAGTGGCTGCCAAAGCTACTTTAAAACACAGCACAACTTCAAGAAAAAAGTCCGGCAGCCTCGGTGGGTCTTCTGCCTCAACTCCTTCCTCATCCATCAGCGTCAAGACCAATGGCAATGACTACGACACTGCCTCAGGAAAGCACAGGCCAAGGGTGAGCTTTGGGAGTGGAACAGTTACTTTGTCCTTGAGTTTCGAGGAGTCCAGGAGGAGTTCTCTGATGTGATTGCTAGGTGTTGATGTGTCACCTTCACTGATCCAAATTAAGTAGGAGTGTATTTTTTTAGACTTTGTTTTGGAATTTATTTTAATGTAGATTTTTTCTTTAAATTTTTTCCCTCTCCATATTTTATCAGAATGATCAGTCGAAACAATATACTGTCTATGAATTCTGTTACTTTTAGTATTTCTGATTAATGTTAACTCTGCTAATATGGTAAAACACAGCAATACAAGCAAAATTTCCAATTGTTGCTTGTTCTTTAGAGGATTATCCACTTTCTAAAAGGCGTTCGCACTGTTTTGCGGCACAATGTTCCCTCCTCTGATAAATACCCTCCTATAATCCCTCTATTGTATTTTGTTATGACACTATGAGCTTGTAAAATACAAACTAACTACCTATAATGTGTTGTATATAATAAAAATGAACCAAGATGCAAGTAAAAATTACCTAAATTCTCTTGGAAATAGATCTTATTACTAGAAAATCTGGTGAACACACTGACTAAAGGGGATTCTGGTCTTTCTAAGAACTTGCTCTGCTTGTGGTTTGCTTATCACAAGTATCTGACAACTGCAAACAGTGCAGGCCTATCTCACATGTTAATGTCATTCGTGCAGTAATCCTGCCCTGCAGTCATTTCTTTACAATGGTGGTAGGAGGAGTAGCCATCTGCTTGCCAACTGTAAAATCTGTAACTTTTCTAAACTCTATGGGGCGTGTTTATTTCAGGGCTGCAGAGATAATTTTACATATAAAGCTGTTTAACAAATCACTGAACATTTATTGAACAGACGATACAGTACACCCATAAATGTACATGTTCGTGGGTGTACTGAGCACAAATAATAGTATAATAGTGGCTATGTGGAGTCTGCTCTCAAAAAAATCCCATCATTTGTTACCAGAATATTGTGAAAGAGCACCTTGTACCTTTACAAAGCTAATGATATTTTTTGTGAACTTTCTACTTTAAATTAAGGTTTAACTCCTTAGGAATGATAAAGGATAGAGAACTGAGTATTAACATGTATATGAAATTATCAACACAAAAGTGAAATACAATAGAGAAGGTATCATAATGTAAGGCTTCTTTGATGGTGCAGAATCTCCTGAAACTCAATACAACAAATTACATTTACAACCCTTAAAAGAAATGAATACAGGGAGACATTAAAAAAGGACAAATCCAGTTTTTTAGAGTACCCCACATTTAATCAAAATTATTACTTTGGAATGACCTCAACTGGTCAGTAAATGACAAACCACAATATAGTTGAGTTTCAGCAGTTCAATCTGAATATATAGTCAAAAATGTCTCTTGTCAGTTCATCAAGTCTGAGCTACACCAGAAGGAAGAGCATGTTTCAAATGAATACTGTTAATGGATGTTTGGCCAGTTATGAAAAGAAATTGTTTCTTTAATTCTCCTGTTGTGAATGTTTAATGTGTGTATTTAATAAAGGCGGAGATAGCCACGATGGTTTACATATTATTAGTGTCAGTACACTGACGTTGTCTATTTTTCTGACTTAGATGAAAGTCCAGTCATATTTTATGACTAATTAAAACAGAAATTATATAGCCCACACTGTGTGAACATGAAAGCCAAGACTTGGAAAATTTATAGCTCAACACCACCATCTAGGAACGCAGCCAAGGAAATATTCCTCTGAAAAGTAGTGACATCTATTGTTTCAGTGCCCTCTACAACTGAAGTCAAAACCACAACCCCACATCCAAGTCTCAAAATATAATAAAATCCCACGAGCTATGTAATAGCATATTAATATAATATAATACATGTACACTATGTTACAAAAATAAGGTAAAAGGGCATCTCACAAGCACCAGACCTCCCACATGTCTCAATAAGAGGTCACCGTGCTCAGTTATCCAGGACCACACTCGACCTGAAACTGACTGAGGTGCAGCTGGACAACCAACTCCTCTGTTGACAGGAAGAAACGAGCTTTATCTGTAGAGGCTCAAATATAGCTCTGCAGCACGACCAGCATGTTGCTGACATCTGAACTCTAGGGTGGGATGAACCATAGACTGAGCAAAATAACCAGGAAGCATTGCATGCTGTGCACATCTGTCAAAGCTTGCCCTAGCTGAAAAAGGAGAGGGTTTTGTCAAAGTACTGTAATTATTCAAATGGAAAACACTGGCACACCTGCAAGTGGAAATAGGAAATTTGATTGAATTTTAACTACAGTGGAGTAGAAATTTACCCTTTCACAAAGTTTATTTAAGCTAAATCTTTCATATTTTATTCACATAAAAATCTCACAAAATTAAACATGGAAAGAGAAAAGACTGGAAAGCAAACTTCCAAAGGCTTTAGTGCTGTTGCATTTAGCTTTTCTACAAGCTGTTTACTTATGACTCTCCATCAATGCTCAGAATTAGTAAAAACAACAACAACAACAACAAATAAAAACAAATTAAAAACCCCGAGTACAAAATCCAAATTCAAATAAATAAACAAGTCCATATTATAGTCAATTTATACCAATTTGCATAGGTAGAATAGACACAAATTAAGCTAAAGTCATTTATAAGACATCTTAAGTGGGAATAAAGATAAGATAAGATAAAACCTTTTAATCTTGTTAGAGATTCTTCTGCTTTTTTTTTTTTTTTAGAAATATGAGCAGAATCAGAAGCACTGTGTGTAGAGCAATGACTGCATAGTAGTGAAAATTTCTATACTAACGTAACAACAGTTAAAAATGTATCCGTGAGTTTTGTCCTCCAGTAGTTTTTGGTGTCATCAACAGATCGCAAACTTCAATTTTGAAATTTTCACAACGGAAGTATTTATGTGACGCACATCATCATCATCAACTCGCAGACTTTCTGCCTCAACAGAAAAACGGCGTTTATGAGGCATAAGCAAATAATATAAAAAGCAGAAATTAAAGAAGATTTACTCATAATAAATAATATAACCGTTAAACCCCCGCCCCCCGAGATCTCTTCAAGGTCTTAAAGGTAAAACTTTATTATGACATGCGTGGAACGGAAGTCCTTACTAATTTACGTTTACTTGACTGGTGGGCTTGTAGACGGGCTAATTACAGCGATGTTGTAGTCTATGAAAGGCTACTTAAGTATCAGGTAAGGAAATTGGTGTTTTGCGCTAAATTGAAATAAGGCCAGACTGTACTCGGCTTCCAAGACACGTGTCTCTTTTAATGCTAATGTTTTATTTTTAATAGCCGTTATATCCGCATTCGTCAGCTAGCTAGCAGGTAAGCTATAACTACAGGTGGTGTTTATGTGAGGGCATCAACGTGTAAGTTGTGAGCTTCTGCAATCATAAAAAGGACTGCAGTCAAAAGAGAGAGGAGCTGGCACAAGTATAAGGAAAACAAAAAGGTACTGTTTCGTTGATCTGCACCTCGTGTTATGGACGAACTAGTCGACGTTAGCTTGACTGTGTTCTCAAAATTAACTCAGAGAAATCTTACTAAAAATGGCAGAACATTAATATTTAAATTGTAAAACGCTTTCCTGCTAACGATCCTGCTAGCATCCCAAGAGAGGACAACCATGCTAGCAATAGCATAATGGCTTTCACGTGTTTTGTTTGTCGCTGGTTGTGAGTTAAAAAATTATCATAATAATGATAACGGAAAAATAGTTAGCGTTAATTGTTATGTCAGCTGATGGCATCTGTGTTTGATTTAATGGAGAGAGTGTATTATTATAGTAGTATGTCAATGAAACTGGAGTGTTACTCTGTTTTACATGTTTTTGGTTTAAATAGGAGACTTAGAAAAAAAAGCCCATTCATTAATCTCCTCTGTAATGGACATTTGTTTTTGGTCTATGTCTTTTGACTTATTTGAGCTACCCTACTAAATCCTGATTTGGCTGGGCTCTTTTAGTTCCAAAGAGGAAGGAAATCACAAAAAAGGTTCAGCTTTTTTTTTTCTCGGTTCTCAGGAGGATCTAAAGAAAATTACTACTATTAACAAGCAGTCGACAGTTTTGATCAACTTATCAGCTGTTTCTATATCTTCGGGCATTTTCTGTTTTTGAAACGGGATAGTTTGTTTTATTATGCAGTCATTTTCTGTAATGAATACTTTACCAGCGAAACTACCATCTGAGCAATAATCTGCTCAAGTAGTACAGGTTCAGAAAGTACACGCATCAGTTCAAGTAACACGGTAAACTGGTTCCTTAATGTGGCTTTTCCTGCTAATGTGTCACATATTGTTAGCTAAAACCTGCCCTCAAAATGTGTTGCATGTTTCCAAGCAAAAACGCACCCTTTTTTTGGTTCTAACATTTTTATTTTCTGTTCATCTATTCCCAGTTGGTGGAGTGCCCAAGCTTATGGCCGCCCCCCGTCTAAAAGTGGAGTTTTCTGATTCACCAATGGAATTTCACAAATAAGTGCTTGCTCTATATTATAGTGATTAGAATAATTACTTTCTATATAGTCAAGGAGCATGTCTAATCAGCATGGGATGACTGGTCAGCGACTCTATGGCTGTCACTGTTTTTGCTGAAACGTTCTTTGTGAAAGAAGTAGCGTAAACTATAGCTTACAGAATCTACATTCACTTTTTCTGCCTTCACATCAGCAAAGTCACATAGCCATGGGCTATTGTTCAAGTTCGAGGAAGATTTCACGCAAGAGCAAGTATGTCATACTGCTGATTCTTGTGCTGTCAGTACTGGCATGGATAGCAATATTTTCAAGAGAGATGGTGAAACCTATTTGGCATTACCCCGGCACTCAACAAACTCATGTCAAAGAAGAGAGTCAGAGGAACAGGGTCGACTTGCAGATAGAAGCAGCTAATGAAATAAATACGCCACCACAAAAAACCAAGTGCCCTCAGGAGTCATCATTGCTGAGTAAGTATAGAACAAAATGCTATTTAGATGCCTTTGTATAGATGAAAGAACTACCATGTAACTCAAGGAATCCATCAATCAACCCTTTATGTTAGTTTGTTTATGTTAGTTTGTTAACAAGTGTTAATACACATTAAAACAAATGTTCACTGTTAAACATGTGAATTAGGGCTGCACGATTTTGCATAAAATGAGAATCACGATTTTTTTGGCTTAGAATTGAGATCACGATTCTCTTTTCCAGTATAAATATTTATTGCACTTATTAACTGCACATCAACTTCGTAACAGTTGAGACTGAACATAAAAACAATAAATAAACATAAAAACAACAAATGTCACACGTTTTGTTGTTGTACTGCTTGAAATTCCGTCTCCACCGTTGCTCGACGCTGCGTGTATAGAGCAGGTAGTGCAACAATAGAAAAATAGTTGCGGGACGGCACTGTGTAGCGTTTGTCTAGGTTGTTGATCATTTTCCTAAATCCCTCGTTTTGCACAGTGTTGATGGGAGCCATATCTTTGGTCAGGTGATAAGTAATAGCCTCCGTAATTTCTTTGTGCCTGCGGGAGTTCGACGGGTATAGGGAAGCGCTGTATAAGGTTCCCGTTATTGATGTTTGGGTGGTTGACCGGGATGGATTTTCTCCTGTCACTTTCTCGTCATCCCTGACGTGCTCTCCGTTGTTTTTTCCCTGCTAATTTTAGCATCACACGGCACAGCTTCTGTATCACGTGGTATAAGGCTCCGCCCTTGTCATTTGTTGAGCAGGAAGAGTGAGCGCTTGTTTTCATGCAGATTACGTCCCGGATCAAAATGCGGTACAATCGTCGTCATCTTTTTTCTTTGTTTTTTTCTTTTTTTTTTTTTTTTTTAAATCGTTGTCATTTGGAAATGAGATCGCACATAAGTATGAATCGAGATCGCGATTTTTCTAACGATTAATCGTGCAGCCCTAATGTGAATGTTGTTTCTCTAGTGGGGGCTGTGAAACTGTCCTTTGAGTCGTCTCTGAAACTGAAGGATGTAGAGAAAGACAACAAAGAAGTAAATGAAGGCGAGTATGAGCCCTCGGATTGCACAGCGAGGCAGAGTGTAGCAATCCTCATCCCTCATCGCAACCGAGAGCGACACCTCCTCTACCTCCTGCATCACTTGCACCCCTTCTTGCAGAGACAGCAACTACACTATGCCATTTATGTCATCCAGCAGGTATTTGTCGCCTTTGTGCACAGTTTTTATATAAGGTCATGCTAATTCAGTTCTTATGCTTGTGGAACAGACATTTCTGGTTTATTTTGCATAAAGCTGTTGAAACTTCCTGGTTACATACATAGTGTTACTTTGTAACACTATAAAGGAAAAATATAACCGGTAACACTGAAGGAACTGTGTTCCGAAAAACCAACAGGCAACAGTTCACACTCTTACATGATCTAATACTTTTATTTGGAGTTAACTTTAATTTAGCTCTTGAACTTAACTGGCAGAGTGAATCTTAAATGGCCTCTGCTCATGGCTTTAATGATTCTCAGAGCTGAGAATCATTAAAGCCATGGCTGAGACTTCCAGTCAATCACTCAATCAATTAAAAAAACATTATTATAGAATTCAAAATCTTATTTGGCTTTCATATGTACCTTTTTTCAGTGATATCCACTTTTAATAGCAAGAAACTAACTAGCCATATTCTTCTTTTTTTTTTTTTTTTTTTTTTTTTTTTTCTCTCTCTCTCTCTCTCTCTTTTTGCCATATTTTTCAAGTAACCTATATTTGACAACAGCATAATTAAACTGGAAATTCTGTTTTTGATGTGCCAGCCGAATGGCCCCATGTGCCCATCCCAATGGAAAAAATACTACAGGCACCCCTGCTAGTAAAGTACTAGAATTTCAATCACTAAAACTGAAGCACAAACCTCTTGGACAGTCAGTACCACACAGCAAGCTGTAGTGTTTGTTAACTGATTCCATTAAAAGTCCTCCAAAAGGGACTGGCATCTTGACATAGATTTGGTGGGTGTGTCTGCATGTATGTAGTGACTGCAAACAGGAAAAGCAAGTATGTCAGATTTGATCTCTTCTCTCATGTCTCCAAAGTTTCTTGCGGATGTTTCCAGAAGTTAAGAATAAGTAAAGATGTTAATCTTATCAATGCTAATAATGGTTCACTGTCCAACTTAATAGCCCCACTCAGTGGATTAAAATTTTATGGCCTATGTATGGGGTTTTTCTTTCTTTTTATTTTTTTATATGATTAAGTTCGAGCTGGAGTTGGACAGCACAGTGGTTAACACTGTTTCCTCACAACATGAAGGCCCTCAATTCAAACCACCATCTGGCTGGGGGCTTTATGAGCAAAGTTTCTGTTGTTCAGCCTAACACTAACCCTCTGTGTTCCAGCTTCCTCTTACACTCCACAGTTAGTGGGGTTAGGTGAATTGGTGTTTCTAATTTAACCACAGATTTGAATGTGGGTGTGACTGGTCATCTGTCTCTCTATGATAGCTCTGCATCAGACTGCCGAGCTGTCCAGTAATGTACCCTGCCTCTTGCTCTATGGTAGCTGGGAATAGACTCCAGCCCCCCTGGATCACTGTATTTGATATGCGGAGGAAAGTGGATGGATGGAGTTATTTGAGCTAGTCAGTGAATTATTGTAGCCCTAGATATGAAATGAATTCACCCACCTTATGGCTTCTGTACAGGAGGAACCCAAAACTGGAATAGAGGAACACATTTTTTTTTGGCACTTTCAGGGTGACTGCTTTTTTTTTTTTTTTTTTATTTAAAGTCTCAGAGGTTTTCCCAAAATAGGCTGATTATTCATTACTTATAGCTATAATAGGCTTTCAGTAATGAATAGCTTTATTCTTGATAAAGAAAGATATGCAGTGATATGCAAGATTATTATTTCTGCTTACACAAGCAAGCAGCATTAAATCATACTTTGTCCCTAATCACTTTTACATGTAAAAGCCTTTTTTTTCCCTTTGCAGTGAGTAATGCAGCCCATCACATACAACAGGAGAACACAGACATCTGCAACAAGCTCTGAACTTTCCACAGTGTCTTGCATGTTGTAATCTTTGTACTCTCTTTTTCTTTTCTTTTTTTAAAGGCTGGTGATGTAACTTTTAATCGTGCCAAGTTACTAAATATTGGATACTTGGAGGCACTAAAAGACTACAACTGGGATTGCTTCATCTTCCATGATGTGGACCTGGTACCTGAAAATGATCATAATTTATATGTTTGTGACACGCAGCCCAAACACTTGGTGGTTGGCCGCAATGTAACGGGATACAGGTAAGAATGACTAAGAGGAAATTTACTGTAAGTCATGAAAAGTCATGGAAAAAACCAATGCTTTGTTTTTCCACATGTGCCATTCTCTTTCCTATGATGATACATTCAGAGGTTTTATTGTCTTTAATTTTTTTCTCATGTTTGTTCACTTTCAGGCTGCGTTATAAAGGCTACTTTGGAGGAGTCACTGCCTTAAGCAGAGACCAGTTTTTTAAAGTGAATGGGTTTTCAAATGCATACTGGGGCTGGGGTGGAGAAGATGATGACCTTCGCATCAGGTGAGGCATGAATAAGTGAAAACATGACTACATTTTAAACATTGCTGGCAGTACGTATTCATTCAGCATGCGTGTTTTTGTCTCATGCAGGGTTGAGCTACAGAAAATGAAGATCGTTCGGCCGCCCGCTGACGTAGCTCGCTACACGATGGTGTTTCACAAACGAGACAGTGGCAATGAAGTAAACCAGGACAGGTCAGTAGTGTAGAGATGGCAATAACGTGTGTGTGTAGCATGTTACAGGTCATTTCATAGTATGGATTTGTGCTTTTCAGGATGAGGTTGTTGGGTCGAACACCACAGTCATGGAGGAAAGATGGACTCAACAGCTGCTCATATAAGACTTTATCAGTTGAGAGGATGCCTCTCTATGTGAATGTTACTGTGGACATTGGCAAGCCATTAAGTTGAAGTCTTAAATAGAAAGCCTTCCTGTGACCAAAAAATACTTTGCTATATTTACAGATACCAGAGTGCAGGAAAACTGCTACACATGCAGAAGACAATATGTTGAGCATGCAAAATGCACATTGTTTTGATTTAGTTTAAATACTAGAATCAAATTAAACCAGCAGCTGCATTCAGAGTTAGCTGAAACATTTGAGTTACGTCCAATCTTCATGGTGTTACCAGCATGCAAAAAACCAAAAGATTTTTCTGACAAGGAAAGTTTAGCTTTTGTCAGAAAAGTATCCAAATCCCTCATTTGAAATTGTCTAAAGCATTAAAAAGTCATATATGATAGTTAAAATCAGTGCACATTTTTCTTTCTCCATTTAAATAATCTTTGTGCCTTACAATGGCTAACTACACATTTTCCTCATCAACCTTTATGAGCTTATCTACTATAAATATGCAACTTAGTCCCGACCCCGGCATTTCACAGTTGGCTGCTAGGTTGGCAGTTGGCTAACTCTTGATTTATGAGCATTCCTCAACTCTGCTCTTGTGAGAGACCCGACTCGGGTCCACACCTCTACAGTCTGTCATGTTAAGAAGCAGAGTAAAAACAAATGCTTAGGGGAGAGAAAATATCATGGCGGACATCAGTATTGACAGTGCCAGGAGCACACTGGATAACTGCTTGGTTCTGGTTAAACTAAACTAAACTGTGTAGATGGATTTACAGTCATTGATATTTATTACACATTTATTACATGTAATAAGTTCCCATCAATTCGAGGAACACTTTCTTCACCTGTCTGGCCTACCCTCTGCTTTATCCGTGTCTCTGTAATACAAGCCGAGCTCAGCAGAGACACATACACAGTGCAGCAGTGGAGAGGAGGGGTGCAAGTAAAGTAAACCACAGAAAACAAACTGATGGCTTATAATGTGCTGCTACTGCTGGATAAACCTCTTTTCTTATCTGCAGCTCTGCCTCACCCTACCTGGCAATTTCAAATATTTTGATAGGGCTTCAGCTGCCAAACATTGATTAATTTATGCTCCTGCCTTAACATTTGTTAACAGAGTGTATCTTGTGTGTTTTTATTATGAGTGCAATATCATATAACTCTTCCTACAGTTACAGTTTGGCAGTTACGATTGTTATGATTTTTTTTTGACATGCATCTCGATCTAACACCTCTTAGATGTTTGCTTCTGTTTTTCCACTCCACTAACCCAGCACGTCACAGTATATTTTCCCCCAGCTTTAACTTTAACTTGAGCAACTGGCTCATGAGTCAGATAACTGAGAAGACATCTGACACAGTTAGTGTTCAAGTCTGATAGCGGTTGATTATTGGATTATGAATGTAATGTGCACTAAAGCTGTATTATTAAGTTTGATACATCCCCAAACTACAAACTAGCTTAAATTACTACTTAAAAAGTAATTTAAATACAAAAGCACAAAGTGCCTAATAAACAGCACACATTTAAATCATCATTTAGTTGTTTATAGATAAATTACACCTGTATTTATGGGATTCAACACTTGGTTTCTCACTTTTCTAGCAAAAACAAGGACATGTTTGGAATGTTAGTAAAATCACAGTAATCATAGTAATGATGCTATCTAAGGTCTTCCTTATTCTAAATTTAGCAGCAGTATTCTAGTGTTTGTATGCTTGCTTTGTTCAGTGAGTGGTAAACAACCACTTTAAAAGTTCAGCATGATAATCGTCTTTTTCACCACTACTACATCAGATTAAGCAGAAAGATTAAAATCTCATGCAATAATAATATATAAAGGATTCCATTCAGATATGTTATTTTGAAAATGAAAGGACTTAAGAGTTAGGAGTTAGGGAAAAAAACAGGGTGATGTAATAAAGGAATTCAAAGAGTTAATTATACCAGTCATTCTGAAAACAAGTATAGGACAGTAAGCTGCCTTATTATCACGATTGCTATTGATGAAACCTGTGCATTTTCACACCATAATACTGTGAATATTGGTCAATTAGAAGGTCAACTATGCTTAAGTAGTGTTTTTAGTGCACACTGTAAGCTCCTCTAGGATCACAGTAAATCATCCTACATTAAAATTGCTATGGAAAAACAGATTTGCTGCATTAATACACACAACTACAAAATTAGCCCCATGAGCCATGTTTTGTGATGCAGCGTGGTTCTTATAACGACTAACATGATTTTTATCTAGTAGAAAATGTTGGGTGGTGGATTATTTATTATTATTATTATTTACTGGCATCTCAGACTGGAGCAAATTGCATACGTGCTTTGATCATTACATTGTTTGATACACAAATTTGTCATGTGTGTTTTTTTTTTTTTTTTTTTTTTTTTTTTTTTTTTTTTATTTGAATGCAAGGTAGTATAGCTGTTAACTTGCTATTAAGATATGTTCTTATTTGTATCTTTTTCAATGAGCAATACTAGTAACTATACTGGGATATAGATTACTTCTGCTGTTACACAATTGTGAGTTACAGGTCGCAATGAAGTGTGTGTGTGTGTGTGTGTGTGTGAATTCTTGCACTGTTGATGAACCAACTACTCTTTAAATCTGCGGTGTGTTGTAGCCATTATGAATACAAGTTCTCTGTGTTGGTGGCCATACTGTCTGTTATTGTAGTTCTATTTCCACTCCTTGATGAATGTTATGTTCGTTTGTTTGTTTTCATATGTACTGTGGTTTCAAACCTTTTATTTTATATGACTAAAATATTTGAAGTAGTTACATTTTCAACTGTAACTTGATCAGGACTGACAAAATCATGTTGTGATATTGTAGCATTAAGAACCTTAAACTTAAATTCTCTTGAATTCAGTTTATACTTTGAAATTCAAAGTAGTTTTATTGTGTAGTTTTTGTGTTTAGAATTTTGTTTTGGATTATGGGATTTCTGAAGAAGAAAAGGGATACGATTTGATTGACTTGAAATGGTATTTTCTCTTTAGACAACGTAATAAAAATATTTTCTCTTATGAACAGTTTTATGATTTTGTGTTTCAGTGTTTAAAATACAGTTTGGGATCATCTTGTACAATATACTGTATTGTTTAATTTATGGGGGAAAGGTATTTCTCTGTTTTAATATAAAAAAAATACAGTCTGGCTAAACTAATAATACAAAACCAGTTTTCTCATCTTTACTAAAAACACTCTTTTATCATTTACTGGCTGAAAAATTATAAAACCTTTAGATTAATGAGTTGTTTATTTCCAAAAGAGGAGGTGTGTCAAATAAGGGTGTGAGAGTGGAAGTATGGGTTATAGACAAGTTACTCTAAATGGAGCAATAAAAAAAAAAAAAAAAAAAAAAAAACAAAACTGTCTGCTTGGAAAGCCAGAAGGAAAGAGTGATTCATTTATCAGAACTTAGAAATTATGTCAATATTTTTTTTTTTTTATGGTAATTCTATTTTAATGAAGAGAGAGAAAATATCAAATCCCCCCAAAAATTACAAGGTCATGAAAAGATTTCCAGAAGGACATCCCACCCAGCATGCACCTATTCCAGGAAGGCAGTACAATAGAATAAAAGCTAAAACAAACAGACTGGGGAAAAAAGTACATTTGCCAGGGTTGTTACAATAGTAAGTAAACAATTAATGAACATCCGTTTGTCCCCCTTCCACTAACCTGTTCAATCAACAATTACTCAAACACGCATGCATTTATTTATATTTTTATGTTGTATTTATTAGATACTCTTGATTTGTGTGCATGGAATGAAAGATTCTGATTCTTAGCTAGAATTATGGCTCCCCCACATTGCCACACAGAATACAATCAATCAATCACAATACTTCTGATCTCAACTTAACTTATGTTTATAAAGCACAGCTTCCTATGGAATCAGTTTATTCCAGTCCAAACTCAATCTTCATGGGTAAGGCCAAAGAGGTCATGAGATCATGGAGTGGCCAGGCCAGGCCAGTCTGCAGACCTCAGTCCCATAGAACATCTGTGGAGGAAGCTGAAGCTTGGCTAAGAAAACTAAAGGATTTCAAGTTTCTGTAAAGAGAAGTAGACCAAAATCCTTCCTGAGATGTGTGCAGACCTGGTGACCAACTTATAACTTCTATGTATTGTTTTTTTTTTTTTTTTTCTGGATTTTTATTTGGTTTAGTTTATTTGGTTTATTTATTTTTCTTGCCATTAAAATTAAACTAATACAAAATTAGAGACTGTTTATTTCTTTTTAAGTGAGCAAACTTACAAATTCACCAGGGGATCAAATAATTATTTCCCGCACCGTAAATATGCACAAAGCTGGAAAAGACTTCAAAGGCACGTCTGGAGAGCAGAGTGTTTATTAGTTTCACAATAAGACAAATTATGTACAAATGAAGGGAACTCGGGCCTGCTCTAAATTATTTAGTAACAACAGTCTGCAAAGATCTTATGAAGTGCACGCCATGCACATCTGAGAGAAATGAAAAGCTGAACCTGAGCATAACAGGAAAAACAACTGTGGGAAAATAATTAACCAAAAGCAAGTGTTCATCTGCAGCTCATCTCAGAGGACGAAGGAAGGAAGCTTTGCTTTTTGGAAATGATTTCTAACGTCATATCTGGAGGAAAAGTGCACTGCACATCAACACAAAATACCAAAATGTCCTTGTTTGGGCCTCCTGTGATTACCACAGGACCCCGATCTTATGCACTTGTTTAAAAAAAAAAGTTGTGTACACAGTGAACAGTCACTGAATGTGTTCAATAAAGACGTGCAATGTCCAGCTGTTTGTGACGCATTCAATTTTGTACATATCTATGCATATTTGTTGTAACTGTGCATTACATAAGAAGCACAACCTCACTGTGCAACTTGCTGTAATGCAAAGATTTGACCAGAGGAGGGCGTGGAGAGCGCAACTTCCAGTTTAAAGAGGACATCTCAAGGTATTTAAGAAAATTGCATTTATTGCCAAACAACTGGGACATCAGTGGCCTCAATTCATTATAATAATAATAACAGGATTAAGTATTTTGGCTGTGCAAAGAGACACAGCTCAGACATGGAACAATAAAAGAAAATAAAACAATAAAACAATAAATGATCTTTCTTGATGTTCAAATAATGTAATTTTATATCTTATTTTCTAGGATTCTAATATTCCTGCTTAGAAAACATGGCCTAATCAGGTTTGGCGTGAATAGGCTATGCAAACAAAGAGTTAGACTCTCTGTTGATATAGTTTAAGCAAATTGACATAGCACCTCACGCCTATTTAAATCACTAAAGCCAATATAGCCACCTGTCTCGCATCAAATACAGCTGAAATATCAATCTTCTGTCTTGAAAACCTTATATCCTCATGCAAAATCAACATTTTTTTGTATATGTAAAGAACATTTTCTCCCTAGTTGTGTCATTTCCCTTCTTCCACATTTAGCTGGAGCCAAATTGTGCTGCAGATCTACCAAAGCATTGCATCACTCTGAGAACTTGTTCTAAAAGACTCAAAGTAAGGACAAGAATAACTCCTTATTAGTCGCACACACAATGAAATGATCTCTTAGCATAGACACTTTTTTTATTATTAACCAGTGCAAAGAAAGAGCGGGATGTCTGAGGCTTTGTATGAACAGCATGATGTCATCTCCTCTTCCTATGGTGCAGAATGAAAGCTTTGTCTTGCTGAGGCCAAGCTTGGTCATGTAGCTCACATGTGACATTCACAAAACACTCACAAAAATATCAACTCTGCGAGCTGTGATCTACTCAACAAACCACACAGTTCAGATATTTTAAAAAAAAAGGTCCACAGCTACCTACAGTGTGTACCTCGTTGTTCTTGCTTTTAAATACTATATGGCTTGTGTAAGAGCTCCTTTGTCAGATGTTCTCATCTCTATTTGTAGCAGAACAGTCATTTAAGTATGTGGAAGTTTCCTCTTTTTGCTCCAGTTGTTTCAAACTGTTCTGACGCAGGTCAGATGAGTTGAATCTGAATTTTGTGCGTGTGTGTGTGTGTGTGTAGGTGTGTTTGTGCCTGGATGTCAGTATCAGCCATGTCTGTTTAGAACAAATAGATCCTGGGAAAAGGATTCCTTGTTTTCATAAATACGTAGAAGTGAGAACAGATGGATGGATTAAGAAAATGTTCTCAGAGGGAAAAAAAAAAGAGAAAGACATGGAAAGTGGCATTTTTGACAGCTGTAGTAAAAAGTGGTGGTTAATGTTTTATAGAAACAAAGGATTATTTGTATGTAAAGAATCCGCATAGAATCATCACCCAAGTCTGCCGTTTTCTCTCTGCTCTACTGAGAATTCGAGCTTCTGTCAACTCATTGTTTTGGTTTTCCGGCCTGTTATTTTACTTTGGTTCACTCACACTGCTCGTGTTAGCGACTGGGCGGGAGGCAGACAATGTCAGCAATGAGCTGGTAAACAGAGCCGAGCATTTAACAGCCAAGGAGCCAGATATTTCCCCAGGGAGCAGGAGGAGGCCAGAACACAGCTAAAAGAAGCATGATTATTAGACTTATTAGGCTTAAGTCATGGGGTGGACAAAAAGCAAAACTCTAGATTAATGCTAACGTTACTGCATATCTCCTAGACGTGTAAAAGGCAGCACTACTCCCTATCTGGTTTACCATTAAAAAGTGATACCAGGTTTATGTTTTTAATGTTTGGTTTGCAGCTTGTTATTTTATAGCTTTTTATTTCTGTATAGGAAAAAGTTGCTTTTACTCCAAATCAGTTTTTCAAGTTACGTAAGGCTGGTTTAACATGCTCTTTGGTGTCTGCATATGCATGTTTTTCTGGCAGGAGTAAATGGTTTTAATTCGATAAATGTCTACAGTTAATAAATCACTGCACTCGGTGGTTTGTCAGGGGGAATCGGCGATTATGTCCAAAGATGTCACTTCATGGAAAATTCAGTTTTTCACGGCTTTAAAATTCCAAGCCTCATTTGCGGAATATGTTTCTTGGGGTCTGTAATTTTCCCTGTTAAACCGTCAGAGTTCCACAACGCTCAAGAATGCACTCACTGGCCATTTTATTAGGTATAATCATATCACAGTGACTCAGCGCATTAAGGCATGTAGTCATGGTCAAGATGATTTGCTGTAGTTCACACCGAGCATCAGAATGGGGTAGCAGCTGATTTCAGTCATTTTGAACATAGAATGGTTGTTGTACAAATCGCTGATCTGGCATTTTGTCCCACACAATCACCTCTATGGGTTACAGAGAATAGTCTGAAAAACAAGAAATTGTGGATTTAGAGTTCGTAATGATGTCAGTGGTGTAGTGGTCTATGGGCCTCTTAGTAACAACTGAGCATAAACACCACAGCCTACCTGAATATTATGCTGACCATGCCCATACTTTTAGGGCTACAGCGTACTCATCTTCTGATGTCTGGAGAGAGGCAGGAGATTCACCTCATGGATGTACAGCTGACAAATCTGCAATAACTGTGTGATGCTGTCATATTTATACGGACAAAACCCTGGAATGTTTCCATGCAAAATTAAGGCAGTTCTAGGGCCCAGCCCAGTACATATAAGGTGTACCTTATATTGTGGCAGGTGAATGTATAGACTCACTATTTATGGAGTTGGGCATAATGACCCCCTGCAATTGTGTTTGTATTACATGGAAAATATTACATAGAAATCATTTACATTCTATAACTAACACGACTCAGTGTTTTAGCCATTAATTCATTATTTGTTTGAATAGAAACTGAACTGAAAAAAAACAAAGATTACATATGTAGCAGTTAGTAACAAGAACCATGTGTTGTCCATCTCGTCACGCCACCCCTCCCCACTTCCCCCCATTTCCCATCTGTGCCCTTCAGGCCCTTACTTCAGTCAACTCCCACTTCCCTCTTCCTTCAGAACCCGTCTGTTTTTGTTTTCGAGCCGGGGCTCTTTGCACAGGAAACTGTATACATTGGGAGCATTCAGGAAGGCAGAGAGAAGTTTTCCCGTTAGCTCCAAGTTTGGGCACATTCAAAAAAAAAAAATAAGGAGAAGAAGAGAGTAATTACTAAAATAGGAGAGAAACACAAGTGTCAGCTGTTCTCACTCGATTAACTTCACATCCCTCCCCTTGCATAGTCTCAGCATTTAAAAAAATCCCAGGCATACCACTGCCACAAATCAACACGTTTACGTGAATGTGTTTATTTGTGAAATTAGAGAAATCTGTGTAAAACTAGGGCCATTCTTCACGGGGGGGTCTTGCCTCTCTTGACGCATGTTCGTCTTAGCTACAGAGAATCTGTGAAGAAAAGGAGACAGTGTGGAATGAAGGAAAAGAGGAGGAGAAAGAAGGAGCAGAGCGAGACTGGTTGGGGGTTAAAGAAAAACGACAGGAAACCGACGGATCCTAACGCAGTTTCTGCAGAGCTTTCAGAGATAATGCCACATTCTAAAGAACCAACAGTCACACCGTGTCTTTTTTGTGTTTGGTCTTCTGTTGAAGTGACAACACTCTAAAGGACTTCAAGTTTAAAAAGTGACGTCACTTCTCCTCTCCTCTTCCAGCAGTGTGGTCAGACAGAATGTGAGCGGATGCAGATTTTTTGGGAGCTGTTTGCTGGGATTTCTATGTGGCTGCTTTTTGATCTACTAACTCAACTTTCTTGAGGTCATATGGATCATTCGGTGTGCTCTCAAGGAACCTTTTGCTTTAATCATCTGGACTACTAACTGGATCCACATGAAGAATAAAGGGACGAAGCAGAAGACCAAGAAGAAAGGAAGTGAAAATGCGTTCGGCTGTGACCTGATAGAACATCTCCAGAATTCAGGACAAGATGGTAAACTCTTTTCTTTCTTTTTAAAAATTGCTTCCTTGAAATCTAATTCTACTTTACCAGAGCTGTTGCTAAACTTCAAACTATTCCTATTAATAAGTATTTCCCATACAGATAGAGGCTAATGAAGATAATGAGGGTAATAGGCTTTACTAGTCGTTTCTTATGTTGTTGTAGCTATTTTAACAAAAAAATTGTATGAGTAGAAGACAAAACATTCCTTCATGTAATAAACACAGTCTTTGTTCAGCGGTTACATATACACACTGTATGTATCCAAGTTTTTTACATTTAGTAAGGTCATTCATTCACCCACTGACTAAATTAAATGGTCATTTGCGACGTTGGGTGTGGCTCTTACATTTTTGTGTCAGTTTCCTATGGTGACTATAGTTCCTATGAGTAATTCTGTGCCTACCAAAAGACTTGCTAGGACTGCGGCTCCCTGCTTCTGTGAGAAAATAACGAGCCAAGAAAAACAGACCAGAAACAAAGACTTCCCGACTCATTCAACAAATTGTTCAACTAACCGGGTTTTCATTAGCTTTCTGGGGTTTTTCGTGTCCGTTTATGTCATCCTCGTTCTTTTATCACCACCGTCATATGCGAGGTTTGACATCATATGTTAAATATGAAAAGAGTGAAGAAAAAACCCTCCCACGTGCAGATATGAATAGCTACGCAGAGGGTAACTTTAAAGATGACCTGTTAGAGTGGACACACTGCAAGGCGGGGTATTCAACACAGGAAGTGAGGGAGGAGGTATAGGTTGTACTCCTATGTCATGGAAGCATATTGGGCTTTTGTACTCTTAGTGGCTCTCCATGAAAGTAGCTGAACACCCCTGAGAGCAACCGGCAAACTCACAGCAACACAACATAGATGATAAGTTGAGTAAAGGCTCAAAAACCTATATATTTTGACGCATTTGAAAGTGTTTTCTGTATTGCTCTTCTTGGTATGGTTAAGTGCTGAAACAGCTTTAAAAGCACAGCGTTGTGCACAAGTGACAATAATGCATTCAGCACACTTGTACATCTACAATAAATGGTATTTGACAGAAAATACTCTCAACTTTTGCATTTTTAAGATTAACTTTAATCTAAACTGTCAAAAATAACCAAAATGATAAATAATAGTTGATAATATTTAATGAATAAATATTGATTTGATGCCAAGAAAGTTTAAAACATACACTTCCTGTCTAGATGAAGTAAGGTTTTTTTCAGTTTTTCACATTAGGAATGTGATGTTGGCTGTGTAAAATAACAGCATCAAACACTTTGGTCCACGTACAACTGTTTCTGTAACATGTTCAGTGTTTAATGAAACATTTGAGATGACAGTAGCAAGACGTGTAAATACCTGTTTTTTTACAAAGTTTCGTGTATTGATTTGTTGCCACATGCTGTCAAATCCTGTTTCCGAGGCTTCTTTGTAAAACAGATGAAAATCAAATTGCATTTTGTCCTTCTGCGAGAGGCAGAAATCTTCTCTAAGTCGGGAAACGCGGAGGCACAAAATGGAAACTCCAGAGTGCCTCATCGTCCAAAATTTAACCACAAGCATGCTATTAAAAGTCCAATTAAGTCAGAAGGAAGAGAATTTAAATAGCAGATTGTTGGTGTCTGTGGTGATGAATGAGAGACTAACTCCTGCAAGTAATATTCAGGCATTCATTTTGTTGAGGACACAGTCTATGTTTTGTTTGCGAGATCATTCGTTTTGTACGAAAAAAACCTGAAACATTACATAAAATTCAATATCTAAAAAAGCTAAATGTTGATTAAAACTTTTTAATTTGTTTTATATTCAAACTTTTATTTCCGGCAAACAAAAACATGGTATGCTTATTTTTTTTTTTTTTTTACTATTTTAGCCCTTATCAGTCAGAGTCCTAAAAGAACACCTTCCAATCAACAGATATGAGTAGACTTTTAATTTGGAATGTAACCTTTAGCTTCCTGAGACCTGTGTTTATGTTTAAGTTGCATTTTTTTTCCAATGCTAATTTCTCTCAGCTATATGGAAGTAGTTAATGAGTGAGTATTAAAGATAAGTATAAAGACTAAACTTTGTAGAGACTAAAGAAGTCTGTCCTTCTATGGGGCAGTGTGTTTATTTTACAACATAACACAATAATGTCACAATATTGTAATAAAGTATATTATGGCCTCTTCTTTAAGTTTGTATTCAACCTAATAACGTAGTTTTGCAGCAATGGCAAGTGTGTATATGTAAGTATCTATGAAAAAGCAATTCTTCAGGAACTGTGGTCTTGAAAAATATGCATGGCTTTTTTCCAAGCTACCAGTTCCTTTGGCAATAAGTCAAAAAGTTGATTTCGGACACTGCTTTCAGTTTCCTGTCACACTTTGACTATTTAGCCAGGATGAAACTGACAAGACACAGTTAAACAGTTCAACACCTGCCACTATCATACGTTTTCTGATAGCCTAACATCAGCAAGCGTTTACACTACTGTACAGCCAATATAACTACAAATGGAATAAGTTGGGGACTGACATTCAGTCATAAGTAGCAATATACTTTTAAGACTTGTAAGTCAGTGTAGGAACCTTAAATACTCATTTAAAATAATAATGCCTTAATTATATTCTTTCATCTGTAAGTACGACAAATAAACATGTCAAATACATTCTATAAACCTTCATTAATGCACAGTTAATTAATGATAATAATTAATGACAGCAGTTTGCTGATCTGCGTGAAACTCGGAAGATGAAAAATCTGATTAAATGTTGGAGGTCATTTCTATCATTCAGAAGTTTTTAAAGCAAGAGTAAGCTGACTCAGGAAGTGACTTGCAGTCAATTGTTATTTTCATAATTAGTTAAAGGGAAGCTGCGATCGGATCGTATGGTTGCAGTCCATTCTCAAAGGTTTTAAAATAGTGGAGCAAGACAAAGTTGTGTTCAGAAGGTGATGTGCCGTCGTTTAGAAAGCTGCGCAGGTCAGTGGTAACATTTCAAAAGCCGTTTTCTATTAGAGGAAATGTCGTAAGTAATCCCAGCTACAAGGACTGGGTGTGTCAACTTTCCTCTGAAACAAACAAACCATTTTTAACTTCCTGTCCACCTACAATCACCAGCCCCAAGGAGTCGAAAACAGTCATAGTGGAACAAACCACATACCATGAAGTCGACCGTATGCATTGTTACTGTGGAAAGTTAAACGTACAGCAATTTCCTCCCCTTGCTTTTCCGATTAATGCAATGTGGATATGTGTAAAAGAAAAAAAAAAGGTGAAACACGATGAAATATAATCGTTCAGGTTTCTCTACGATTAACATTGTTTCTTTAATGAAGTTCCTCAGGTCCTGAAGAAATGTGCAGAGTTTATTGAGAAGCATGGGATTGTGGACGGGATCTACAGACTGTCGGGGGTTACCTCAAATATCCAGCGTCTCAGGTACTCCTACCATACTTTTTTGAAGATTTGCAACAATTAGACATGACATGCTAAGAATTACGATTTAAAATCTTAGACTAATCCTGATGGTCTGTATGTATCACCTCTGTTTATATGCAGCTTCTCTGAACAGTTACTGGTGTATGTATTCTTCTTGAAAGAAACAACACACATAAATCATCTGCGTTATGCAAGTGTTTCCTTAGATCTTTTTTGCATCTTTTTTAGCATCTTCGCTGGTGATTTTTTCCCCCCCAAAATAACACAACTCAACTGAATAGACTTAAATCTTACCAGCTACATTCTGCAACCATAGTTAGCAGGGGTGTTAAACAATCAAAGCATTCAGCTAAGTCTGTGTGTGTGTTTGTGTGTAGGCAGGAATTTTGTTCTGAGGCGTGCCCTGACCTTACAAAGGAAGTGTACCTCCAGGACATCCACTGTGTGGGTTCCTTATGTAAGCTGTACTTCAGGGAGCTACCCAATCCTCTGCTCACATATGAGCTTTACAGCAAATTCACCGTGAGTACATTCAAGTCACATCTGCTGTCGTGGTGGGGGAGGGGGGATCCTGTGTGACACAGAAGTGGTTTGACTGCACGTTCAGCTGGTCATATGTCACTCACAAGGGTACAATTAGCAGATATCAGCTTCATATTGGCTAATTTGCATTTAAATGGTATTTTTTGACCTAATGACACTATTCATAAAGACTTTTTCAAATTTTACAGTAATGACAACAATAACCACTTCCAAAAAATGTGTTACTCATGAAAAAAACTTAATGTAAAGATGAAAAACATCTTGTCTGTTTCACTGTTGCATAAGATGCACAACGAAGTTAGAAAAACACAGTTAAAGTGTAATCACATCTTCATAAATTCAGATTTTTAGCACCGAACATTTGTGAATTTTCTGGATAAAATGCAGGCAAGAAAGTAGGAAAGAAGGAAACAGGAATATCAAACTCTAAGACCAGGATCATATTTTCTGCCCAGCGTTCTGTGTACTTTCACGGGGCATTTGCATACCTTGGCATTCATACATTTCGTGCCGCTGGTTCCTGAAAAACTGCAGGACTCCAGTGTTTTAGGAAAAATCTGCCCTTCTCACGGTGCACTAAAAACATCATAAGAACAGTTTAGAAAACTTTATTGTTTTCTTTAAAAGAACAAAGTTGGTGCTAAATTGCTTTCAGATTGCAAATGTTGCTCCTTTTTTTTTGCATAAAACGTTATTTTTAGGTGGACGGTTTGTACTTTGAATGTTTGAGTTAAATGCAACTTACAAAAGCTCAGCTGTTTGAAGCTCCACTGCGTTAGTTTTACAGCAAACATACCAACCTATGCTTGTCTGTTAACAGGGCTAACAGCCCTGACAGCTAGATTTTTTTTTTACCCTACAGATAATTATAACATTAATCATATCGAGTGTAATCTAAGATAAAAAAAAAAAAGAAAAAGAAAGTTCAATGTTGTTTTAGTGCAGGGCAATCTAGTCGTTCTGCAGCTATATTAAGGTTTTCTCTGATTAATGATTAGAGAGCTGCAGAGAAAACGCTAATGCTTTTTTAAAAATATAATGGTACTCTATAATTCAAACAATCTTCTAATGTACTTCCTCTAACATATACTTAAAAGAATGCTGGCGTTCATGTATCTCAAAGTAACAAAATTAGGCTGACGTGAATTATTTTGTGCGGTTCGCATGCAGGAAGTGGTCTCAGTCCAGGACGATCATGAGAGACTTTTACACATTCAGAAGGTCATCAAAGAACTGCCGACTGCTCACTTCAGGTGAACCTTTAACTTCTTAAACTTTAATGGATGTGACAGTCGTCCTGCTGACAAACTCTTTACTGTGTTTGACTAATCGTGTTTAAATAAGTGTGAAAACACATTTTTTCTCACCTATCCTTAGGACTCTGGAGTACCTTGCAAAGCACTTGTCCCACCTCGCTACCCTGAGCACCCAAACAAACATGCATACACGTAACCTGGCTTTGGTGTGGGCTCCAAATCTGCTGAGGTGAGTTTAGATGTGGTTGAGACACATTATACGCCATCCAGTGTCAATGCAAGTTTTTACTGTTGGGTTTCAACACTTGTTTTTGTATTTCCTTTTTTAGATCTAAAGACATTGAGGCTTCATCTGGTAATGGAGACATGGCTTTCCAGGAGGTGCGGATACAACAGTCGGTGGTTGAGTTTATTTTAAACCACGCAGATCAGATCTTCAGCAGTGAACAAATTCAAGTCAAAGAAGGTATGACACTTCTTTTGCTGAGGAGAAATGTTGAGCTGAAGCATTTTCTCAGTTACCAGCGCAAAAAACAACATTTTATATTTCTCCAGGACCGGTTTCGAAGTGTGGGGAAAAGTATGCCACGCTCCCCATCAGTGGCCAGTGTGGGCCAATGAAGTTGATGAGTTTGGAAGAAGCTCAGGCTCGCTCCTTAAGTCCAGACCACCCTCTCCATAAAGAACGCCAGCGAGAGAACAGTTTGCCTGATACAAGCACGGCCACGCTCTATCACACCGTCATAGACATATCAGACAACAAGTAAGATTTGGCCTCAGCTTCACGTGTGTTTAAAGTGCTGTGATGCTGTGACATGTGACAGATGCCAGTGAGCTTAATCTTCTCTCTTCGTTTGTCAGGAGAAAGTTTTCTGGGAAATCGAAGAAGTGGAAGTCTATCTTTAACATCGGAAGGTCTTTGGACCCAAAGGGAAAACTTAGCCGGAATGGCAGTGTGCTCATAAGAGCACAGGGAATGACAGGTAAAGATTCCCACAGGAGAGAACTATTTAAAGGAAAACTAGCTAAATATACGTCCCCACCACTCTGAGACCGGGCAACATGAACAGCCAAGCAAGTTAGAAACAGTTGGACAAGATGATTTGCCTTTTCCTTTGACCTTCTTTAATGATGTTCCAAAATTATGCAGGCCTTAAAGCGAATATCCAGCCCATGCTAGTTAGTGTTAATTTAATATTTCTTTTTTGTTTTCTTACAGAAAAAGCTGCTCTCCGTCCATCCAGGAGCATGGAGTCCTTGTACACAGGTGGGGCTTAAACCTTGTTGTAACTATTTGCATGGAACTGAAACAAACTGCATAAATTTTGGATGTTTTAATTTAGCAAAAGACTTTCTCTTTGCCTCGTTATAAGAGAGTACCATTGCATATACTGTAGTTCTCAGAAATCGTGTGTGTAAAAGGGCACGACATTTTCTTATGCTAATATTTATCACTTTTGGACTTTGAATTGCAGATGATGACAGAACAGGAAGCAATAGTCCAGCTGGTGGACCAGGCAGTATTTTCATTCCGGATGTAAAATCCAGAACGCTGGGATCCGACTCGCTCTGTGACATCAGCGAACATGATCAAAACTGGGAGTTTAAAGGGAAGAACACTGGGGGGGGCAACGGGTGGCTGGAATGTCAGCGAGAACCAGAAGGGGTCTGAGCCCCCTCAGAAAAACCTGCCAGAGCAGCTCAAGGTGTTTAAAGGTGACGACCTCGGTGGCTACAAGCCCACCTCCCCAAAAAACAGAAGGATGTTGTACTCGGCTTCCTCGCACAACAGCTCCTCCCGACCCTCCTTTCCAGGAAGTTTCTTCCCACTGGAGTCTTCGCCGAGGCATCAGCGCAGAGCCGTCAACATATCTGAGCCTTTTGCTGTGTCTGTACCTCTGCGTGTGTCAGCAGTTATCAGCTCTAACAGCACGCCATGCAGAGGGCACGGCAAAGAAAAAGCAGCTAGTCTGAAACCCTGCAAAGAGACTTCAGAGCAGAGCGGCAACAGTGGAAAGAGCAACACTTTCCCCCAACTGGAACGGAAGAGGCAGGAAAGAGCAGAGAAGAATAACGTAGAGGAGGTGACGTCCAGGGTATCGTCACAAGGTAAGGCCATCTTCCTTTTTTTGTGTGAATTGTTGCTCACAACTAAAGTCATACTTGTGTAACCGGTTGCAATGAAAACAAAAAACATGTTTTATTCAGATATAAGGAAAGAAATGGTCCAAGACGGTCAAGGAGAGAGGAATATTTCTCAACTGGAACTGCAGTCCCTTGCAAATGCAAGAGAAGGCAAAGATGCAGCGCCATCTTCTGGGAAAGAACTGCACAACCTGCCCACAGAGAAGCAACTGGTAATCATCTCCGATTACAGATGTTGTCTTTTATTATAGTTCAGGTGTAACACTCCATAATAATTTGTGAAATTAATTTTTTTTAAAGAATAAGTACTGTATTTGCTAGTATTATTAGTATTTTGCATCACGTTATTTATTCAGGTTTAGCCTTTTTTACAAAAAGGAACCAGACCCAATAACACTGCTTTAAAATACCAGAAATGTTTTAGTGTGGTAACCCAGTTGTTCTTGCTCATGTACATTTGCTGTAATTTGTTACTCTTTGCTAATCTTTGCTTGCTTATCCCTTATAACTTCCCAGGATAAGAGATCTTCTACTGGCAAAGACCTGTGGTCTGACCTAAACCAGGAACTGAAA
Source organism: Simochromis diagramma (assembly GCF_900408965.1). NCBI lineage: Eukaryota > Metazoa > Chordata > Actinopteri > Cichliformes > Cichlidae > Simochromis > Simochromis diagramma. Next base: position 2,358,023 of record NW_024386883.1, read on the forward strand.
ATAACTGAACCCGAATTTGACCTGCTGGATGAGAATGTTAAACAAGTTAACGTCTCAACAAGCACTTGCGTGAACACTAAGTTAACAATGGATGTTAAGGCGAAGCGCAGCCGCAGCTCTCCATCTCTGTCTTTGCTATGTAGAGAGCAGTCTTCAAATACCTCTCGGAGTGATTGTGAAGTCGCCGCAAAGAAGCAGCCTTCAGAATCAGACATCTTACTGTCTCTTCACAAAACTGCACCGCCTACTGACACGATGGATGAGAAAGAGAAGAAACTGAATCTTAAAATCCCACCCTTAAACAAAGATGACTCAGTTTACACCAAGCAGAGCCAGCTTTGTCCAAAGGAAGCCAGTTCAGAGCAAGTCATAAATCATTTAAGAATTGAGGATGTTCTTGTGGTTGCAGATAATATAGACAGGAAATCTCACAAACACGAAATTCCTCAGGAGAACCAAAATGTCTTCAGTGATGGAGCGAAGAAAGTTATGATTCCTGAGTTGGAGATCCCTCAGAGGCTTCCAGTGTGTTTGGAGGAGAAACGTAACACACTGGAGCTGCCGAACCTCGACGATGATGAAGGAGGGACTTCAGAGGAGCTGGACCTGGTGGAGCCCTGGGAGGATATTAGCTCCACTAAGCAGTGGGTTACAAGCCCACTCCACTCACCTGATCTGGAGCACTTATTTAACCACCTGTCACCCTTCAGCTCACACGGGGAAACTTTGAGCTTAGAGGTGGAGAAGAGCTCATCTCCTCAAGCTGATAACAACAAGTTCTTCAGGAGCACCGAATGCTCTCCAGGAAACCTTCTTCAGACTACAAACAGCAAACCAGAAACAACGTGGATGTACGTTCCTTCAGCACCTACACGGTCGAGCTTGAACAGCAATAGCACAACACAACCTCAAACGGAAAAGTGCAGCACAACAAAATCGAAGAACACAGCGTCATCTCAGAGGTTTAATAGACAAATGTCGTATGAGGCAGCAGCTTCAGAGAAAAGAGAGGAGAAATGCTTTTCTAAACACAGGCCCTGTTCGCTTAACTTGGATCTGGGACATAGGTATATCAGAGACATTTCTAATCAGCAAAACCGTACTTCATCAGAGTTTTCCTCCTGTCAGAGGGGGCTAATGGCCTCATCTGGAGCTGTGAACAACGGGCTGCCCTCAGAGTTGGAGCTGTTTCTGAACGATCGGCAGGCGCCTCTCCGGCGAAACTCGGCCCCGGTCAGCGTGTCTTCTGTGCGGACAGCCTTCATGATAAAGACGTGCCAGGCCAAAGCTGTCCCTGTCATCCCCCCAAAGGTGCAGTACAGCCAGATACCTCACTGCAGACCCGAGAATGAATTTGACAGGGTGAAGGAACAAGAAAAGGAGAATCCTAAAGTGAGCACGGAGAAAAGCAATGCTGCACCTCCTCCGAGCGTGTCAGACCTAAAGGAGGAGCTGGAGAATAAAGAGCCAGCCCCCATACTCCAAAAACAGCCAAGTGTTGAGAAATCTGCCGAGTCTTTGAAGATCTCATCCACTCCAGAATTGCCTGTGATAACCAGGAGGCACACACCCAGCCTGGAAGTGTTTGTGGATTGTCCCAGACCCAGCAGAGGGAACCTCTTACAAAGACCGTCCTTTAGGAACAGACAGAGACCTCAAAGTCTTATCCTGCTCAGCCCTCCGTTTCCCATCATGGACTATCCGACGTCGGGGGATGACGGCAAGCTCCTTTCACCCATCAAGAGCCTGAATGACGCGTCAGCAGCAAATGTCTTTTCTAAAGAGATGGCCGAAAATTTCAGGACAACAGAGGGGATCGCTCTTCAGAATAAAATGACTATCCCAAAAAGCGGACAGAGACTGGAAACATCAACCAGCTGCTTCTACCAGCCACAGAGAAGGTCGATGATATTTGACAGCAGGAGCCACAGGCAGATTGAGTGACTGGAGATCCACTCAGCGACCATGTATGTAAATAGATGCGATACATCAAGATCCTAAGGAAGATGATATGATAACCTGTTGTAAATTGTATGACTCACACATTCCTTGAAAGGCAGTTTAAAAACAGGAAGTAAGTGGGAAAGAGGAAAAGGAAGCCACGATGTGCCTGAGTGCCATTTATCCTTGAGTGACATCTGCAACCAATGTTTTTTTAAGTCTCCATTAGTCTATTATTTTGGTCTCTATTGTGTTAGAGATTGATTTGCTGTCATCTAATTGTTTTTAGCTCATTTAGGAAATTTATGTAAAATTTATTTTAGGATGACAGACATTCTGTCTCATTCCCAAGGCATGTTATGATATATATCCTACCCTGTCAAAGAGAATCACTGCCAGACTGGAAAGTATGAAAAGCATCCTTTTGCTATTAAAACTGCAACTTGCAAACTGGCTGCCGGGCAGCTTTTGTCATGAATAGTGAGCTGTGCTAAATATTTTCTGATGAATGAAAAATCACTATTGACCTTTTAAACCGTAAAAAAAGGAAAACAAAATCTTAACTCAGGGTTGAAAAACTGGTTGTTTATCCAGAGGCTTGAAGTACCATTTTAACCATACACAGCTTCAAAATCCAAGTTATACATGAAAGTAAAATGTTACCAGCAACACAGACCTCTGAAAAAAATGTCCCTTTTAAACTTGTATGGAGTCATTTGGTGTAGCAGTGTCTAAACCACATTTTACTACCACAGTTAGAAGTGAAACCTGAGGGGTCTGGAGATGATTAATGAAGTAGGAAAGAAAACGAAGGGAATATCTGTTGCACTGATTAGTAGATGTTTTTGTGCATAAAAGGGTTAGTAGCTGTATCTGTCTGATATAACAGAAATGTAGTTCAGTAAAGTAGAAGTATGGAGAAGTTTAAAGATATGAAATGGAAATATTCAAGTCAGGCACACTTAGTTCAAAATGGTCAGGTTAGGAAGGTTTGGTATGGAGTAAGTAGGTAATCCATCCTCACACGCATATTTAAAGAAATACATGGACAGCAGATAAGCACAATGTACCATAGTGAAGACATAAATAATAAACTAGAGGATCCACACAGCAGCATGTAGGATTTTAAAATAACTATACTATGATTTGCGTACATGAGTTATCGCTGCAGGAACAAAGCTGGGTTTTTTAAAACAATGCTGTTCTGCACTTTGGGACTCAGAGCCTTTCTCCAGAAGAAAAAAACTGAAACTCACGATCAAAGCGGTGCCGTAGACGCGGCTCACCCGTCAGCCCGTTAGACCATTTGATTCAGTGAGTTTCTGTTCTTTATAGATAAATATGACACTGAGGAAAAGGGCAAAGCAGCCTCAACAAAAGCATGATACAATAAACTCAAGGTGGCTTTATCAATGTGCAAATATGACAGATGATAGAATATGGGTTTGTTTTTTTTACACGCAGCTTTTTACAGTTTATTAAGATCAGCTTTAAATCAATAATTATTCCAAGAAATGTATAAAACTGAAGATATTCCCTCTTAACCCCTAGTGAATGGATATTTGTTGCATGAGTTTTGGGGAATTGTAAAATTAAAGAAAAATACATTGCACAATACAAAAAAAGCAAATTAAAACAAATGAGAGCTCATTTATGCAAAATCATATTTCATTTTTGTTTAGTTAAGTCAATAAACACTTTTTTTCCCCATAAAGTTGAATATTTTAGTATCATTTCATTTTTCAGGATTTAAATGGATGTTGGATGTAAACATCTGTGTATGAGTACATTTTCTAAAATCATGGATCATAATAATTATCTTCAATTTTCAAAAATAGTAGAATATAATGAAATCATCAATGTACCAGCTTGTGATCGGTCTCATTATCCTGGAGTCATCCAACAACACCACAGTCATCTGAATACGTTAAATTGTCCTGTGTTCATACCCGCCCTGTCACATGTTTTTGCATGGGATAAACAATAACAGTGAGATAATAATATGCACATTTCAGTTATCCGTTAGTTGCATCCAGTCAATTTGCAAGTCAAGAATCCAGCCCACAAGATTTTTATTGAGGCCGAATTGTTCGAATAGTTTGCTGATTTAACTCTAAGGCAGAAATGTGCTGAAGGTTGAAGAAAAATTGACCCACAGCAGACGAGCATACCTTTACAATTTCTGCTCCTCTATGCGGTCTGTAAGCAAGCTCCACGGGTTGCACTGACTAATCACTGATGGTTAGTCATTTGTTATGGAGAGAGCTGAGTCTGCAGGAGCGCTGTCTGGATTCTGGTACACTCATTTCTAAAAATGTCAGAATACAGACACTGGAAAGAAACCTGTCCCATACTCGTGAGCGATGTGATGACACCGCATGAGATTATGACCTTTTTACATACTTGTGTCAACCTAGTTTGTTCTCAATAGCCTGAATACAGATCTCAAGCCTGATCCTTTACAGGAAAATGACTTTATTTATTCCTTTATGAAGTTTCACGTGACTTTACGTAAACCTGATACTGTATATTACACATGCAACGACAGGCTTAGTGAAGAGCTGGTGGCTGTTTTTATTTTTAAAGAAGTATTTAAAAGGAAATTTCTATTTCCAAAGTAAATATATCAGCACATGAATTAAGAGCTTTAATTCCTGTGTCACTTTTTTCTGTAATATGATTGAATGGATTTCACTTTGGATTTAATGAGAGGGTTTTATTTGGTCATCTGATGATGTGATCAGCGCTGCTCGTCAGACAGTAAACTGGAGCTTGAGTTTGTGCGTGCTGACTGTATTCACTGTGCTTGGATCTTAATGGTGCTTTGTGTAAAAGTCGAATAACACCATCTCCGTTTTACATTTTCTGCTATTTTTGAGTGAACAGCCCAAAAAAAGAAGAATTTTTTTTTAATCACTTTGTATGTTAAATTGTATTTAAGATGTCCTTCATGTAATTAAAAGTTGCAGTGTTTTTATACTGTAGTTTGGACAGCCTGGATGTGTGATTCGTGTCATAGTGTTTAATTACTTTGTAACTCATGTATACTTGTTGATACTGAAAATTATTGATTGAATTGCGTGTAATCATGGAGTGGGGGGAGCTTTTGAGATGAGCTTTGCCTTAATTATCTGATTATGGCACCTAAAGTAATGTACATAAGATGAGTTTTGTTACAACAGAAAGCTATGAAAATAAAATGTTCAAAAAAAAAATTACATAAATCAGCGTGTCAATGACTGTTATTAAATCACGGCATGTCCAGCTCACCACTTCAGAGATAGAGTTTAATTATTTGTTAATTATTAGTTTACTGACGTTTCCACTTTGACAGCATGAAGTGTTTTGGTACCCCCTGACAATGAAAGCAACCAATCCCAAAAATGCAAAAGAAAGAAATACTTCTAAATATTTTAAGGAAGAAAACTTTTCATTTGGCTATATTTTCCAAAGAAAAAGTTTGGGTTCCTTAAGTTCTTAGTCATAATTCCCCTCAGAATCACAGCTTTCAGCTCTTCTTTGTTATTTCAAAAGGCTTCTAGCTCTGTGATCTTTCACCACTGCTGTTTTATATTGGTAAACATTTGGAAATGATCCCCTTTCTGTCTTTGGTGTTTTCTCTTTTTTTACATACTCAAGAATTTGCTGATATCCAATAAAAGTCTGTTCTTTTCTCATCCAGTAAATTGTCCCCTGACCCAGTGGCTGCAACACCAGCCCAAATTCAGCCAGCAAATTCTGTTTTCATTTCAAAACTTCACAGACTCCACAAACAAACATTTTCAGATACTTGTTGTTTATTTTATTTCATCATCAAAGTTTTCGGTGATGACTGTAACAAGGCCCACCCATACAAAGCTGATTCAAGTCTGAGATTTTGGTAAAAGTCATGAGTGCTGCACATATTTTGTGTAACGCTCCTTTTCACCACTTTGACGTGGCACAAAGGATCAGTACACCAAGTTCGCTTTAAATATTGAAACAAACGCTTCATCTTTAACTTTGTAACTTTTTGGTGATAACTTCATCTTCTACTTTACAGTATGAGACCACCATTGCTTCTCTTTCACTTTGAGAGGTACATGCAGGCTGAATACAGTTTAATAGGTTTTTAAAGAGTGCCCCCCTGACTGTTTTTCTGCCCTTCTTAAAAAATGTATCTGGATCTTAGTGCCAATCTTCACAAGTGGATGGTTAGATAGGAATTCTCTGTTTTCCTCTCCTTTTCAAAGCAGCTCCCTGAAAGGAGAATAACAGAGCTGACCGGTGCTGCTGCCTGAATAAGAAGTATTCCTGTAAGGGGGCCCCCCCGAGATTTTTCATGTCAAAACTCTGTAAGCCTGGTGGAACACGCTTCCATTTTAATCTCCTGGCTCTGTGCTTTGCCACCAGGTGACGCTCCTGCTTCACAGTGCACATCCGCGCAAGCCACCCAGCTGCGGAACAAACAAACAGACAAACGCGCTGAAAACTGAGAAAGTGTGCGCTCCAGGCACGTGAAAGTGTTTCAGCTGCTTGGCATACAAGGCGATGGAGATGGTAGAGGTGTGGTGCCCTTTATCTGTCGGCCGAGAGAATCACTCAGGTTGTCTGTCACTTTGGTTCCAGAGTGTTTTTAGTGCGTGTACTTGGCGCGTGTTTGTGCGTCTTTAGGGGAAAGACAACCGCTTGTACTCTCTCCTGACCCCCCTTTTTTATTATTATTAAAAAAGGGTTTCCTTCTGCATGCCCACACAGTAACAGCATAAGGTCTACGTACTGCAGCATCTCAGCAACAATTCTGCTACTACCTGGAACAGAAACTGACAGAATGCTTTAAAACGCAATGACACACAAGTCTTTTTTAACACCATCAAAAGCAAATGAAAACTCTGTAATTGATTTTTTTCTTCTTTCTAACCTAGACACAATAAATAGGCCACCACCACCAACATGTTTCTTTTTCGCAACTCAGTGCGCTCGGCACAGTTCTGTTATCCCCAGTTTTTATGTCTAAGTCTGATATTTACATCAGTGGCCTGTGTGCAGGTGCCACAGTCAAACGCCGACAGAAAACAAACAAGTTTCTTTGTCCAAATGTCAAATCTCATACCTATTTAGACAGAAAAAAAGACAAATCATCCTCGGAGGCATTCAGGTTGCGTCAGTGGTGGCGCTCGCAGAGGTCTCTTCCATGTCTGAGCAGTTCATTATTTCTCAACCTTTGACACTGCTTGTGTATGGGCCGAGAATTAAAAAGGCGTATTCTGAGCACACTGAAAAAGGCAAGCAGAGCACAGTGCGCGCATTGAATATTCAATTAGCGAGGGGCGACTGAGGAAAAGTGAAGCTGCGTGCCAGTCCTTCATCTTACACTGCTGATTAGCTGTTAAACAGATTATATACAGTTGAATGGGTTCAAATGTTGCAGCAGAATGCAGCCGGGGTTCAAGGCAATGACGAGCGGTTTTCTTCCTTGCCACTTCAGCAAGCTCAACACACTTTGTCACCAGCTCCGTAATGAAACGTGTTGCTTTTGCGGGTTTTTTTTTTCTTTTTTTCTTTTAATAACATTCATTTTATAACACAGCGTGAGCAGCTGAACCCATTTCCAGTCCATCAGTGCAGGTCGAGATGTTAGTTGAAGCTGCAGCGAAATATAAAATGATAACCGTGATAGACTGCAGACTGCGGGGATAATATTTTTCTGCCTTCTAAATGTTAAAGCAAAATTAAACCTTTTTTTTTTTCATTTATAACCACACAAACAAACCCACTATAGTTTTATCAGTAAACGCGTTCCTTAGGCTTACTGACAAAAACTGTTACAAGTCTTTTAAAAACGCCTCACATCCTCAAGTGATGAAATGTTAAGCTAAAAGTGTATTAAAATCACTAAAGTCCTGATTGAAAATTATCTACTGGAATTCATTTCCCCCCTTCCAGCAGTAATTCTGGACTCTGCATTTATAAACCAAGCTGGAAGTGTGGAACAGCTTGTATTTGTTTCTTAAGGCGAGAGTAAACAAACACCTTAAAGTGTGTAAAAGTTTACAAACTGTTTTGTAAAAAGTTAGTGAGTTAACTTGTTAAGATTTACTACACACTTTTTACTAAGCTGGATAAGTTTAAAGTAGTTGAATGTGCAGTGCCACAGCAAGCCACGCGGGTCCAAAAGAGCTCTCATTGAGAAGCCACGTGTCCGTTTCCAAAGCCTCTCCAACTTAACCACCTCTTTTGTACGACTAACCCACATCGGCAGCGTCCCTCCACATAAAGGGATTTGCAATTTCAAGATATTTCAGCTTAAATGTTTTTGACAGTTCCCTCGCTTTTACCTCGGCTTGGTTATTTTAACTGTGCCAAATGGGTCACCTTGGGTTGCTGTCTGCGCGCAAAGGGCTTTTGCGCGCATTCAGTCTGAATTTTTTCCAACTTTCCTTGACGGGGAAACCAGCTGCTGGTCGTGAAAAGACGGCTTATTAATTGTCCTTTGTCATGCAGAATTGCTTGATTTCTAAAGAAACGTACAAAGGCTCTTTTTCAGGATTCAAGTATTTTGTTTCGTGCGTATTTTCAAACCATCGAATCAGCTGCAGCGCCGCGCCGTCTACCAGACTCTCAGGTACTGACTGCCTGCTCCCTTTGTCCCCTTTTAATGCTGTTGTAAATCGTGCAGACTGATTTGTTACAAGCTGTTCTTTTAATCTGATAGATAAGAGACATGTCAAAGAAAAGCCGTAAATAAAAAATTAGCCAGAATAAAGACAAGGGCGAGTCTGCTAGATGGGCGCCTGTTGACTCAAGCGGCTCTCCAGCGTCAGGGGAGCCCTCTCCTCAGCTCCGTCAAGGTTACGTCCACAATTCCCTTTTCTTCTTTTTAAAAAGACACCGTAGTCCTTTTTGCTTCAATGAATTGATCGGCACAAAATTAAGAATAAATAAATTGAGCATTTGAAGCACCGAGCGTATAAGCTCCCCCAGGGCGCATACCCCCGGGCTATTGAATGGATAAAGGGCGCTTTGCAGAGGACGTTGTGAGCAAAATGGAGCTCTATGGTGCAATTAACAAAATGGTCTAATCCCATATCTTAACAAATGCAAATATTAGAGTTTTGTTAAAATGGTTAAGTGAACAATTAAATGAAAGTTTACAAGTGGAACTTCACATCCAAATAAGGCACGCTGATGCAGATAACGTGCTGTACGCAATTTAGGAACAGTTTTTAGTCTCTTTAGAAAACTCTAGCAGTACGTTTATACGGAGTAAATATAATTTAAAGCCTATTCAGCCTAATAAATATGACTTGGGCAGTCAAAGGCTCTAAAGAAGAGCCGCTGTTGCGGTGCGTAAAACGGGCAAAGAAATACGGAACTATACACCTAACTCATAGTTTTATTCTTTGGACGTTTTTTATTTATAACATAATATTTATTTTAAACTGAAATAAAAAGAAAATTACACATACACTGATTTTACACTCGTTTTTCACCAGGAGAGCATTTTAGTTTTTTCCTAGAAGACTGGGTTTCTTTTTTTTAAGGGCTGCCGCGTATTATTTGACAAATAATTCATTTGGCTGGTTTAAATCATTAACAATTTTTAAAAAATGGTATGCTAATTAATATTTTTTTATGTTATCAAGTTACACGTGTCGAGTTTTAAGAGGTTTGTATGGGGCTAAAGCACACAGAGTTTATAAAACCGACAACAATCTTGTGCATAGTGCTCCGTTAACAATTAGAACAATCTGGGTCACGGACACTAAACTGCGTCCTTTTCTCATTTATTTTCATGTTAGATCGATATCTTAAATTATGCGCATTCCTGATGCACCATTATACACCCACAGTGATTATTTACTCGGTCACACGAGACAGATCGTTTCAGCTGGGATGAAACTTTGGGGGGGGAAAGCTCAGAAGGGCCAGGCAGCTATAGCTGGGTCGAGTGCCCCCCAGGGAAAGCGCGTAAGAGGTGTCCACGATAATGCATTTATCGCTTCTGAGTGATAAAGATTATGAAGTACTTAATTTACTCCTTCTTAGGCACGTAATATCCAACGCGCTTCTTCGATGCAAAAGAACATTTTATTTGTGTGTACGACGCAGGGCAGTCTGGGAATCTCACGGGGGGAAATAGTAACACCAAATTTGTTTTGGGTTTCTGTGGGGAAAAAATTAACTCTGTTAAGCACCTTTAAAATCTCCCCAAAGCACCAACACACCCTGCAACCAGCAGCTTTAACGTTTCGTGAGGGAATTTTAAAATATGCGTGTTTAATTTGCACAGAAACAGTCTAAGTTCTGAAAAGCCGAGCAAAGCGAACGTTTTCACGTAAGCGCAGCTATCCAAAGTTTTAATATGTGAATGTCCCTATATCTTATTTCTTAGTTTAAATAAAGGATACTAGATACAATTTCGAATATTTGTAATTGTACCTTTTTGGCTTTTTCCTTTTAAATTAATACCCAAACTAATATTTTCAGCCGGAAAACAGAATACAGAATGTTTGTCCCCGTGCGCATTCAGTGGTGCGCAAAAAAACATAAAATAATAACCCACAAGACAACGTAGTCTACCGCTCAGAAATATTTTATTTAAGTATGAACATTTTTAAATAAATAAATATTTTTTTTTCAATTACACTGAGGATATAATTTCAGAGTGGTGTCGGCGGATTTCTCTCCGGCTTTCCATATTTTAAGTCACAGTTCCATCCACATAGAATGAATCTAACCAGTATTTACCAAGTATAGTACAAAATACTGTCTTCCCCAAAATACTCATTAACAATGTTGCTATTGTTTGTTTGGGTTTTTTTTTTGGGGGGGGGGGGGGGGGGGGTATCTTTACAAATATGCCTACCATATTCATCGGATTGGCAACAACAAGTGACTGTTTTCAGAAAAAACTACATACAAAACGTACAACATGTATACAGCTATACAATAATTCAGGGCAGTCCCCTGATTTTAAAATATTCTCTGTCTATGTACAGACGACTGAACACAAGTGGAACAGTCTGTTTGTTTTTGGCTGTATTCAAAATCATCAGGAGCAAAATCTTTCAGAAAGGGGGGATCAAAGAGGGGGGCGTTCAGGGGGAGACGGACAGGTCCACATCTTCCTTTTCGGACGAGGAAGGAGATATGGGAATGTCATCATCCTCTTCCTCCGAGCACCTGGCGGTTGACAGGGACGAGCATTTGCAGTTATGTGATCCAGTCCTTTGGCCGCTGCTCTTTCCCTCCTTTTTGTGCTTCACTCTGCGGTTCTGGAACCAGATTTTCACCTGCTTCTCGGACAAGTTCAGGTACGTGGCGATCTCAATGCGCCTCAGTCTGGAGAGGTACATGTTGGAGGTGAACTCTCGCTCCAGCTCCAAAAGTTGCGTGCTGGTGAAGGCGGTGCGCATGCGCTTGCTGCTCTGAAGTTTGCCGTTACTGTTTTCTGAGAAAACAAACATAAACTGTGAGCCACGGGGGGGAAATTGTGGAAACAAATTTAATAAAGCGTTTTCTGAACTCGATCAGTAGTTAAAACAGCCTCTACTCACCGATGGAGATGCAGTGGAACTGTCGAGGGTCTGGGACCGAGTAGGCAGCCTGGTATATCCCCGGTCCGTGGCTGAGGTTGACGCTGTTGGATGAAGAGTGTTGCCTCGACAGAGCCGAGTGGCAGTACTGTGAGCTGAAGGGAGGAAACGATGCTTTGAGAAGCGGCAGCGTCGGTGGAGATGGATGGAGCTGGGAGGCGGTCATGCACAGCGGGCAGAAGCACAAAAGCCCGGCTTTCCTCGAGTGGCAGGAGCCTGGCAGCCCGTGCGCGTGATGCGGCGAGTGCACAGCGTACGGGAATAAAGGTGGGTTGTTCTCGTTCCCTTTGTCGTTGGCCTCCCTTAAAATCAAGGAATCCACGAGAAAAGATCTCGGCATGTTTGCAAACTTGTTGCTCGGCGTGCTCGAAAGTTGAAGTCGTTCGTGCTCGTTTGGTTGCGTCAGCGTGCTCTCTCCGGGACTGTGGACAGCGAAGTGGTGCTGAAGGCGCACAGCCTCTCCTTAAATAGCTGCCGTGGACTCGGTTCGGCCATGTGACGGTTACGCTGTAAGCGGCCAAGAGCTCTCAATAGGGTTTTGTGCCTTTCTCTCGGCATTCCCACTGCACGCTTCCCCATTATTTCACTTGTTAACTAAATGAACTGCATAATGTAGTCTATTCTTGTCAGCCCCACCCACGCCGCAAGAGGCGGCACAGCCCATTCTCCCTTTTATCATCATTCTCATTTTATCATAGAGACGAGCTTAAATTTGCGAGAGAAAACGTTTCTGTCACATTTGGAGAGCCGGCGTGCATTCAAGTTTTGTCTTAGACATTAACCAGTGTGTCTGAGTTAAAGTCTAAAGTAGGTCTGCGTGTCCCGGGGCGAGAGGTAGAGGTGGAGAGTCGCTGGCACACATTTACATTTATTCAAATATTTCAATCCAGCAGGTAAATTAGAGAGCAATTTCCCCGCAGTTGCTTTTAAAAATCAAAAGTTAATCGCGTCTATATTTGGTGGAGCTGTCAAGGCAAAGCCGCCATGTTAAAGTTTTTCTTTTTTTTAATTAACACCAGAAAACACCCATGATTCCAAAACCTACGTCTTTTATTTCTTTCTTTTTTCCTCATTATTTGCGTCTGCATCCCGGCAGGTCTGTGTGTCTACTTTACTGACAGTGCAGAAAGAAGAAGAAAAAAACATAAACGCAACAGCTGAATGTAAAGTTTATGCATATCCATTTTAGGGTTAATGTGTCATTTCTGGGCACAAAAAAAGGGACAAGTCATTGCCTGAAGCCAGTGCTGTTAAAGAGCAGTGATTAATTCCTTTGCTCGGGCCCCTGCCGAGTCGGGGGAAAGAATATGTAAAAATAACCAGGTTTTCACTCCGCGGCCCTTATTGAATGTCATTGTGGAGGGTTTTCAATGAGAGAGAAAGAGAGTCGAATTAAAGTGTGTGACAGCGGCGGATAGACCCAACAAAGGCGACTCTGTCATAGAGGAGCCCAGTGCGCGGTGCGTGAAGCCCCCGCCTCGCGCTCTGATTGAATTAAGTAATAGGAAAACATTTTCTTTCACTTTAAGGCTTTCTGAACAAGACCTTCAAAGAGACTTGGAGCCGTAATATGTGAGTAAATAGTGGAATGCGATTCTTCTTCTGCAGAGCTGCTTCTTTCCTAAGCACACAACGTTAAAGTACGACTAGACGTGACATAAAAGGCGAAACTCGACGCTTGTTTTGCCCTCTTTTTCTTTCCTTCTGATGTTCCTATACTTGACACGTAGGCCATCTTTTTTTTAATGTAAGAAAGGCTCCTCGTTGTCGCTTTATTGTTTACGTGTTATGCTTTAAGCATCATTTGCCATAAATTGTCACGTCCAGGGAATTAGTCCTTCAGCTCCACACAACACAGCCACATGACGGTGTGATGCTATCTGTTCTCTCCTCATAAAAGAGGCTTAATGCGCTCAGCTTCACACCGCTAATCTTCCATAAAAAATAAAAAAACAAGACCTGTAATTAGGTGGCGCCATTAAAGTAGTTACAAATTAGGAGCAGTTAAACCCTTTAACGAGATCTCGTCATTAGGACAAAAACCTGTTATATGCGCGAGAGCCATTTTCAGATTTATTTATTTTTTGCATTAGTCCATCCTTTCATTTCCTGCCAGGAATGAGCCATTAACTAGTCTGTCAATCTTGCTGCAATCTCTGAAACCTGTAAATACGAATCTGCCGCTTTTATTACGATTCCTAATTAGTTAATACGTTAATGACTTGTTTTCATCATACCTCAAAACACTCACCGAGAGCTTGCCAGCTTGTGCGCTAAAGCCCCCCTAAAATAAAATAATAATAGTAATAATAATAATAATAATAATAATAATAATAATAATGATGATGAAAAAGGAGGGGTAAAACGCGTCTCTCTCTTTTTCAATTCAGGCCTCTAATCGCTTCAGATTTGAAAAGAATTATGCCTCATATCAAGCTTTCTCAGATATGCAGCCTACGCGGTGGCAGCTTGACGCATTGCTCAACATAAAGATGTTATCAGAGGCCCTAATTTTCAAATTATGTGCAGCAGTCATCCCGTGGATAGGAATAGAGGTTTCATGGGTCCTCTCGCAGGGGAGGCTCATCCTAATTTGCAATCCCAACTGGAGACTGACAAATAGTTTTGACCTCCCTCTGGAGGCGCGGGCCAGAAGTGCAAAGAATCTCATCCTCCATAATCACTTGTTACTGAGATAAGTAATCGAGGGAAAATAGCCTGCTCACATTATAACGGCTCATTTTTGCACTAGTTCCAAGCTACAAAAATACACCTGTAGGCACTTATAAGGTTTATGCATCATCACCTCCACATCCACATGCACTTTTCTTTTTCTGTTAATTTATTTAATGTTTTGTAACAAACCAGTGAGCCGGACTAATTCAGCATAGCTTCATGCGTTCAGTAACTAGCAGCTGTGGGTTGGTAAAGCTTCTTAACATTAATGTTTGATGGGGAGGGGAAGCCATACCCCTGAAATAGTAAATTATTTATAAGATATTAAGTTGGAACAATTGCCATCACTCAAATTCATCCCTGATGATAACACTGACCAGTGCCTGCTGTGCTGTTGGAGAAGCACATTTTCAGGGGCTTTTACGCAATTATACCCAAAGATCTCGTGCCTGATGACATAAAGAGAGCAGTCTGTTTATGGAGATGTAGTCAATATCTCCTTTTCTTTTTGGTATGAATAATTCATAGTTTAAGACACTATCCCTCCCTCACTTAATATGTACACACACTTAAACACCCACACATCTCTAATACAAATGATGGTTTTAGCTGACAGTGTAACAGGATTTAAGGTCCCAGTGGGGTTTGGCCCAGCCGCGGATGGGCGCTGTGACTGTCGACGTGACACAGAGGGCCGGCTGCCCCTCCTAATCTCCCCCTGAGGCAACATCACAGGCTGCAGATCCTGCTGCACCTCTATGGACGCACAAAGGCCTGATTATCATTCATATGCTCACCAGAAACACCAGTCCAATAGATAACAGATGACACGTAAGTACCAGCTGAATGGTGCAATATGTTTAGGCTGCTGGAGTCTATAGGGACTAATGAATCCTTAAGAGAGAGGGAGACGGACAAAGAGAAGCTGTCAGTCAAGGTACCATAATGTGACAGATATAAGGCTCTACAGGTGAATTGGGACTTGAGCAGACCAGAGAAGTTTTGTGTTAAATATTCTGTTGAAAATGTAAGTGTCATGTTTTTATGGGTTTTCAACATTCAAACAGATCTGTAATGAAAATTTCAAATAGATAGATAGATAGATAGATAGATAGATAGATAGATAGATAGATAGATAGATAGATAGATAGATAGATAGATAAATAAATACCTTTTTTTGTAGGGGCATGTCAGTGATTATTTTGATTTGAGGCAAAATTCGAAAATGTATAATCACAACTTAACTCAGCTTGGCCTCACAATTAAACAGATCAAATTTAAGCTTTAACAGTTTCAAGAAACTGCTAAGTGAGACTTACATTTTCAACACTTCTGATGTACAGTTCTTAAAAAATGTTTGGTTTTTTTTGTTGAAATTTTTATAGTCTCAAAAATGAATGTTTTGTCCTTGAGTCGGGTTTGTACATTTGTTGACATCTGGTTGCCTTTTTACTGATGAGAAAAACTCAAAATACCATGTCTATGAACTTTTTTTACATTCCCTGTTTCAATGTTGCTGCATCAGGAGAGGAGATCAGGCAAACCAGCAACATTTTACAAATCAGTACATTACAAAACATATGCATTATGGTTTACCTTTTTGTAAAACTGATTTTTAAAGGAATCATATTCAGAAGATCAGAAATGTGTCGAAATGTGATTAAAACTGATTATTCCATTCTTGTTTTGCAAGCCTGAAAATAGTGGAATACATCAGGTTTTCTTTGGAGTTTCCTGGTGTCTTTGGCCCAACACTGATATGTATAACTTGGACCACTTTTATTGATATGAATGTAACATTTCCAGAAACATTCAATCCAAATGCTCTGCCACAATATTCCCTCTCAATCAGTTTTCATCTGTAAACAAGTACAAGTACACAACCCTTTTGTTTCAGCACAAATCAAAGCTTAGATTTGTGTAAACCATGCACAACACTTTTTATTGTAGCTTCAGATCTCTCTAAAGATGAAGAGGACTGATGATTAAGGCAAGTGAAGTAAAAAATATAAACAAGTCAAATGATGATGAGATCAGCCAAGCGGTGAAGATGTATTTGGAGTAGATTGTGGCATTTGTGGTCTAAATGTAACCTCATTATTGGCTGATAACTGATCAGAAATCACTGCATCCTGATATGAAGCATTGCCTTCTTATCTTGCTGTCCTAGCTGTTAGCAAAGTCCCAAGTAAATATATAGCATTTTTAATGTTTTAATAAAACCTTTAAAATCGTGTATAACTTGTTGTCCCTCCCTTCTTAATTCATTTTTCTGTAATTTTCAAATGCTTTCTGATTGCTTGAAATACTCCACTACACTCTCTAATCATCAGTAACATGAGCAGAATCTTTGTCACTTAGTTATTTTTTATTACTGTAACTAGGTTCAAATTGCAGGATAAATGTCTGACATTTGACCACAAGCTGAGCCTGAATGTCTGGGTTGCTCGCTAGTATATTTCATATTCACAATTAAATCTGCTGAGAATTTTAAAATATATATTTGTGTCAAATGAGGCGGTGTGAAAAGGGAAGGAGTCGATTGGACCCAAAAGTGCAGACTCTCAGAAAACTTAGCTTAAAAGCAGCTTTATTACTGGAATGCCAAAAATACAAAACTAAACTATGAGGCACAGGAAAACTAGACAAACAGGCAGCACACACAGCATGGGAATGATGGAGATTGTAACACAGGACAGAGGGAGACGCAGACATTAATACACACAAGAGCTGTGTCCCAAAGCGTCGGCTGCATCCTTAGGAGGCCGCATTTGAAGGCCGATTACGTCACAGCCAGGCGACGAAGGCTGTCCCAATTCATCGACTCCTTCAAATGCGGCCGACAAATGCGTCCTTCATTTCCCCGAATTTGAAGGATGGGTCGGGTGTTTCCTTCGTGTCCCACCATATCCCAGAATTCATAGCGCGGCCCAACAATGACAGCCGGGTCACAAAAGAATATTTTCAGGCGAGAAAGTAGCCGTGTAAACTTCAAATATCTGCTTGGTTTATCAAGACACGCATATTTGCAAAAGTGCTCTGACGTTTTCGGAGATGTCTGTTACCCACCTGCTCAATAGCTAGCCGGGGGGGTTCAATGGTCACTCGAACCGGCGAGAGCAGCGGACTCCCGGCTTCGTCATTTTCAGACCCCCGCTCTTTCGCTACTCAGGTTAAACATGATATATAAGTCACTCGGATAACTTGTTTGGCTTTTTTCGGTGTTTTACTTGTTCCGGAGTAAATCGGTTTGGCTGAGATCAAACTTATTAGATTGGATTAAATAAAACTTTATTAATCCTCCGGGTGGGTTCCTCCGGGATTTTCACACAGCTGAATAAACGTCAAACAGAAAACTGATTAAACAGAAGTTTGAGACGGTCGAGAATTTACGCCAGTGTCCTGTTATATTTTAGATAGCAAGGAGAAGACGGCTGAGTTTATTAAACTTCACCGAGACAGCGGTGACGCAAATCTGAAGGCTAGACCGTCCCATTTCACAGCCTCGCACTTCCGTCCTCGGTCTTCGAAGGACCCGGCCTTCGCAGTCTATGTGGGCCGGGTCCTTCGAAGACCGAGAAGGCTGGAAGTGCGAGGATGCGGCCTACGTTTTGGGACATAGCTATTGACAAACGAGGTAGCACACCACAGGAGGGAACACAGCTGAACGTAATCTAACTAACGAGACAGGAACAAGGCTGAACATGAAGATCATAGGACAAATGACTGTCAAAGTAAAGCAGGAAGTGACAAGCACACTGATACAGAAACTAAGATACAGGAACTTGACAGGCAAAAGTAAACCACAAAGAAAAAAGTGACTTAACACAGGAGATGACACAGAAACACATAGGGGGCACAGGAAAAACTAACTTACAGGACCAAAATGAAAACATAACCTAAGCAAAGAAAAATATCAAACTGAAAAAGTCCAAACAGGAAGACGCTGGGTGCAAACCCAGGATCACGACAACTTGATCCAAAACTCAGATAATCCCCTTCGGTTTTATGAGGAGACTTATATAAAATGACATAAAAGGTATGAACACATAGGTCTAAAAATACAAATCTAAAGTGTTTCTAGAATGAGCAGCAAACCAGCGGATGTGTTGATGACATGTTAAAAAGTTTGGCTCTTCCCTGATGGTGAATCTGCTTGCTGCATCCATCCCTCAGTCAGACATGTAGAGCCTCTCTGATCTGGTTGAGTCCAGGTCAAGTGCTGTTGCTAGGTGCATCGTCAAAGCTATGTCTGTCTCTACACAGCTGGCCACACAGAGCGTCTCACTGACAGCCACACTGTGAGTGCCAGCGACTGGTGCAGTTATGAATTACTGCTAATTATGACAAAAACAGATCCTTGGAATGTTTTGAATGGATGAATAATCAGCGATGAATAACCTATTTATTTATAAACTATTAAAAATGAAAATAAGTGGTTATTTAGATTTATCTTTTGCACGAATGTGTGGATGAAGTGAGCTATGATGCATTTTCTGTCCTGGCTGAGAACGTGGCAGTTAAAGGTAAAAAGAAATACACGTGGACCAAAAATCAAACAGAGGAAGATATAGAAGTGCCAAAACCCCCATAAGACTAAGACATGCTCAACCTCCCTGTCAACAATAAGCTTGTATGAGTGTGTGTGAATGAAATGATGAACATTTTTACATACAGGTAAAAATTCAATATACCTAAATGTTATCATAGAGCCTCTGAAAATTACTGTACATCATCTTTTGCCCTTTACTAACTAGAGGTTGCAAATTTTGATACCGTTCAATCCAAAAATCCCTGGTTTGTGTAGCTTTTATTTTTAGCATTGTGATTAGTTTTGTATACTAATGCTGACGCATCACTGGAAAAACAATGAGAAAAATCCATAAGAATTTACAGTTTCCTCCAGTGAATATTAAATATTATTGTTTCATATTGAAGACTTGTACAGATCATATAATTTAATCACGAGCCTGGGGCTTTTGGCATTTTTCTCACTCAATGTCATATATAGCTAAAAGGAAAAAGGGGCCTTTGCCTATTTTGACAAAAAACAAATGAGAAATAGATGCTAACTTGGCAGCCTGGCCTCAGTAATGAGCCCATTTACATCTAAATGTGACGACGCTATGGGAACTAAAATGGTCAAGCGCACTTTTCCCTGAACTTTTTGACTTCTACCGACTTTGCCGTTCGTTCCAGTATACAAAGCATTTGTTCGCTAATGAATTTTCAAATTGTGCTGTTTAACGTCAAAGTTGCCCCAGTCCTTGCACTCACTCCTCATAAATGAAAAATAATTAGAAATCGTGCTGTGCTCAGAATTATTATTAGACAAACCATTAGAGGTCTAAATATCTTTGGATGATTTCAAATTTCCTTTTGATGTGAATCCATTGGTTCTGCTATAGTTATGTCTCAAACGTTCCCTTTGACCCTATTCATGTGAAGGCCTTGAAATGTTCTTCAAAAGGGTTTGTTACCCTGCGGAGGTCAGTAGGCTATTACGTATGGCTGACTCACATTTTTCCAAATCAGCAGACTTTTGGCCTAGAAATAACAGGTCAAACCAATGAATTTAATGAACTCTCCCAGACACAATGAATGCCTCTTGCCATTTGAACCCCAATAAAGGGATATGGGCAGGTCAGCAAGCCCTTTCAAGGGGTTTGTACACAAATGTGACAGAATGCAGTTGCTTCAGTGTCTGCGCTGACAAGTTGTTCAAAGTGCTGGGGATGTCAGAGATAGTGCCTTCATCCACACTGCTCCCTTTGTTCCCTATTTTGTGTCCGTTGCGCTTTCACAAGTCCCACAAGTACAAAAGCCAAAGAATTCAAAGCGTCTTTTGCGATGTTGTGTTTGCCTCATTTCTCTTCGCCGAATGTTATGCTGTAGGCGCTCATGTTGGAGACTTTTTTGTAGAGAAAACAAAGCTGAATTACGGCGCAGAACAACTTCTGATGGTGACGGGCTGCTCCTCCCTCCTTTTCACCACTTTACTTTTCTGATCCTCCCCTGTTTCTCTCCCCTCATTCACTTTTTTTTCTCTAAGATTTGATTTTTGATCCTTTGATGTTTCCAGTGGGATTTCTTCTACAGCTTAGAGATGAAGATTTTCAGCTGAATTAACAACTATTTTACATTTTGTGTTTAACTTTTTAAAAATGTCCGTGTATTGATGGGCATTTTCTTGATGCAGCTGCCTGGCTGGTTTTCGCTTGGTAGAAAAAAAAAAACAATCTTGCAATCATACGGTGTTGGAGTGTTCACTTAATTGAATCAATTGGAAACTCATGGGAAATCACAGAGGGGGGTAAGTGTTTGGGAGGAGGGAGGTCAGAGACTTAGAGCAGCAAAAAGAGGGGGAATAGACACCCACCAAAACTACCCATGTTACCATTAAGTACTCAGTTTTAGCTCAGCAGTTTATAATTACCCCCATCTCAGCGTTTTCCTCTAAAGGAGCAAGATGAGGAAGCAGAGACTAAAGCCACTGTGATTCTTTAAAGTTTGTTTTTTTTCATTAATGACCTCCTGCAGCTTGGCCCATTTCCTCTCCATTCATCTCACATTAGCCTCCATTCAAGAGTCACTATTGTTTTTGGAATTGTTTTCATTTTTTAGGATACAAAGGTTTGAGTGTCGACACTTTCAATTACTTTTTTTTTTTTTTCAAACTCTGATGGTACAACTTTTTATGCACATGATGTTTTAGACGTGTAATGAAAACAGAGGGAAAAGGTTTTAATGATTCTGTTTAAAACCTTAAGGAAAAATAGATTTTTCAACTGTAACTACACTTTAACTGTTTGAGTTTCCTGAGTGGCAGGCATACTTTCGGGGCAAAGAGCGAGAAAGTGAAGAACATTTGCACGAATGAGAGTAGACGTCTGCGTGATTTTCATAACTGAGTACTCCCCCCTATTTTTTTTAAATTTCCATTGTAAACATTGTGATTTGGAGTCAGCTTTTGTTTCATTTTTTTTTCTGTCCCACTTTGTGGTTGTTGTGGTTGCGCTAGTCTTACCCCTCACCCCCCACCTCATTCTAATGACCTCTGCAATGGCTTTTAACTCAGTCTGACACTCTGCTTTTGACAAAAACTGGGAATATATGGCTCCGTCTTAACGTCTCTCAAGAGTTATGACGTAAGCAGTGTGAAAAAGAGATTTAGGCTAATTCAATGTCCATAATATAACCATATATGTGAGCGCTAGTGTGATGACGGGTCACTGCCCATCTCATGGGGTCCCCCAGTTTTCTGCAGATGCGCTCTATTGAGGAGGCGACACGCGGCGGGACGCTGCTGGGAGTTAGTTACTATTTCTCCATTACCATAGAAACTAACACACTGGCTTTCAGCTGGTCTAGGCCAGGGGTCCACTGACACCAACTTTCACACCACTCGAAGTCTTGACAAAACCCCAAATGGATCTCATCACACAGAATAATACCCATTTGTACCCAGCTCACACACAAAATGAGCTGCCAGCAAAATGCTATAACAACAAAAAATAAAGTGGCCCCATTTTTGGATGAACACACGTTTAGGAAAATATGTGCACTGTTACATGTTTGCGTATAAGCCAAGATGCAAGCAACAAGTTATAGATGAATGTATGAACGAATGTATCTACAGTATCTAGATGAATGCAATGTTATCTCCTCCCACTAAAAAATGTGATACAATTAAAAGATGTGCAGTTTTGTTCAGCCTTAATGGAATAATTTTCAATAAGCTAATTTATTTTCTTGTATAAGGGAAAAATAATGCCACTTCAATGTTTCTGTGGTCGTTAAAAAGCTACTGCAGGAAGTTGGGTGTACTTTTAGTCAGTATTTCAAGGATTCTATTGTCATTCGCATCACGTTAACATGAGGTGGAACGAAATTATGTACACACGGTCCTGGAGCGAAAAGAAACAAAACAATGAAGAAACAGATTTTTTTTTAAGTAATAAATAAATAGTTGGTGTTTTTTTTTTTTTTTTAACAAACAGAAATAACAAGTAATAAACGGCCTGTATTTGTATAGTGCTTTACTTAGTCCCTATGGACCCCAAAGCGCTTTACACTACATTCAGTCGTCCACACATTCACACACTGGTGATGGCAAGCTACATTGTAGCCACGGCTGCCCTGGGGCGCACTGACAGAGGCGAGGCTGCCGGACACTGGCGACACAGAGCCCTCTGACCACCACCAGTAGGCAACGCGTGAAGTGTCTTGCCCAAGGACACAACGACCGAGACTGTCGGAGCCGGGCACGAACCAGCAACCTTCCAATTACAAGACGAATTGCTAACTCTTGAGCCATGATCGGCCCTTACATGAGGCCAAATCTTGGCCTCAAGTAAGACTGTGAGGCATCTCGGAGTCATTTTTGACCAGGATATGTCCTTTAATGCTCATATTTAACAAATATGTTGGCCAGCTTTCTTACATTTGTGCAAGATCTCTAAAATGAGAAACATCCTGTCTCAGAGTGATGCTTAACAACTACAGGGAGTGCAGAATTATTAGGCAAGTTGTATTTTTGAGGAATAATTTTATTATTGAACAACAACCATGTTCTCAATGAACCCAAAAAACTCATTAATATCAAAGCTGAATGTTTTTGGAAGTAGTTTTTATTTTGTTTTTAGTTTTAGCTATTTTAGGGGAGATATCTGTGTGTGCAGGTGACTATTACTGTGCATAATTATTAGGCAACTTAACAAAAAACAAATATATACCCATTTCAATTATTTATTTTTACCAGTGAAACCAATATAACATCTCCACATTCACAAATATACATTTCTGACATTCAAAAACAAAACAAAAACAAATCAGCGACCAATATAGCCACCTTTCTTTGCAAGGACACTCAAAAGCCTGCCATCCATGGATTCTGTCAGTGTTTTGATCTGTTCACCATCAACATTGCGTGCAGCAGCAACCACAGCCTCCCAGACACTGTTCAGAGAGGTGTACTGTTTTCCCTCCTTGTAAATCTCACATTTGATGATGGACCACAGGTTCTCAATGGGGTTCAGATCAGGTGAACAAGGTGGCCATGTCATTAGTTTTTCTTCTTTTATACCCTTTCTTGCCAGCCACGCTGTGGAGTACTTGGACGCGTGTGATGGAGCATTGTCCTGCATGAAAATCATGTTTTTCTTGAAGGATGCAGACTTCTTCCTGTACCACTGCTTGAAGAAGGTGTCTTCCAGAAACTGGCAGTAGGACTGGGAGTTGAGCTTGACTCCATCCTCAACCCGAAAAGGCCCCACAAGCTCATCTTTGATGATACCAGCCCAAACCAGTACTCCACCTCCACCTTGCTGGCGTCTGAGTCGGACTGGAGCTCTCTGCCCTTTACCAATCCAGCCACGGGCCCATCCATCTGGCCCATCAAGACTCACTCTCATTTCATCAGTCCATAAAACCTTAGAAAAACCAGTCTTGAGATATTTCTTGGCCCAGTCTTGACGTTTCAGCTTGTGTGTCTTGTTCAGTGGTGGTCGTCTTTCAGCCTTTCTTACCTTGGCCATGTCTCTGAGTATTGCACACCTTGTGCTTTTGGGCACTCCAGTGATGTTGCAGCTCTGAAATATGGCCAAACTGGTGGCAAGTGGCATCTTGGCAGCTGCACGCTTGACTTTTCTCAGTTCATGGGCAGTTATTTTGCGCCTTGGTTTTTCCACACGCTTCTTGCGACCCTGTTGACTATTTTGAATGAAACGCTTGATTGTTCGATGATCACGCTTCAGAAGCTTTGCAATTTTGAAACTGCTCCATTATGCATTTAATTATTAGTAATTATTAATCTCTCTTCCACAGTGTGTCTTTTATCTTCTCTTCTTCCGCTCACCTCCAACTGAAAGCGGCGGATGGATGCCTCACCCTGACCTTGATTCTGCCGGAGAGGTCTTCCTTTCAAAAGGAGGTTTTTCCTTTCCACTAGTGATTGCTCAAAATTGGTCATTGTTGGGTTTTCTCTCTATTATTGTGGGGTCTTTACCTTATAATATAAAGCTCACTGAAGCATCTGCTGTTGTTATTTGGCGCTATATAAATAAAACTGAACTGAAATGAATTGAATTGAATTAAAAACACACTGACATCTGCTGATTCAGTTCAGTTCAGTGCATCCCTGACTTGGATAATTCTAACGATACAAAAGTTCACCTGCTATTGAAGGAAAACAGCTTCAGACTTTGCTGTTCCTGACACACCCTTAATGCAGCTGGGGTGGGTTGTGCCACTTTCTCCGCCCAAGCTTTCAACCATCAGATCCATTTAGGTTGATTTTGAACTCTCAAAATCCATCTCAAAAGCTGCGTGTTTCTGTGTATATTCCTGTGAAAGCGTAATCCTACCTGCCTTTGAACCCATCAATGCTTTTCACTCTCCCTGTGTACCCATACTTGTTGATAATATTTTAAAGTGGTCTACGAACAATGCCATATTGGGTGACGCTCATTTTCAAAGCTGTTTTTCTCCCACATATCTTTAATTTGTTTCCATACAACTATCAGGCTGGATATGCTTCAGGTGTTCTATTTTATTTTCTACTTTTACTTTTAACAGTAAGCCCACCTGTGGAGGATAGAACTTTTTTTTTTTGCTTATTCAACGATTCAACTGGCATGCAAACAAACATTACTTGACCTTTTTGCTGAGCTTGTTTCACTCATCTTTGTCTTTGCTTTTAACAAATGAGTTCTGTGATCATTTAAACTGGAGAAAGGTGTAACATTAATGATGGACCTGCTGATCATCATTTGTCCAAATACTTTTCTTCTGGTATTTATTGGTGCATGTTGATTGTTCCTCAAGGGAAACTCATTTATTTATTTATTTATTTTCACCTAAAATGTTTATTATAACTGTGCCAAAATATACAAATCAGATACAGCTCAATTTACCATTTCTGGTATAAACTTATAAACCTAAAGATTTTGCATTTAATTTTTTTTTTTTTTCTATCTTACATGCTGTCCATTCATGAAAGTGAAACCTAGAGCTGCGCAACAATGTGGACTTCATGCCAGTGAATATACATTTTTGTCCATTCTTAATGTATATATTGCATGGTGTGGGTAATAATATAGGACTGTGGAAGGTATAAGGTCAGAGTTCACAATTGATCCTCTCACCCCTGGCAGGTGCAGCTCACAGGAGTGAGAGGAGCCGGCCCCTCATCTCTCCCACCTCTTCACGCTGCTCAGCAAGAGAAAAGGAGGAGTGTAAATGAGTGCACTCCAGAAAGCCATCACCTGCTCCCTCCACCCTCAAATCCCCACTAACTCTGCCAGACAGATATCCTACAACCCCAGCTCAAATTTCTCAGAATCTAGTTAATGACAGAGCCAGGGAGAAAGAGATGGACAGAGAGATGGCGAAAAAGTGACTGGGGAAGAGCTGAGCAGTTAAAGTTTCAGCTGTAACTATGCCCTCATTTTTTTTGTTTTATCTGTTTTGTTGTTTTAGTATGGAAACTTTTATCAGCAGCAAAATGTACATTTGTCATGCCCATAGAGAGAAATGAATTGGACTGGAAGGGCCATTGAGTTTGTGCGCACAGAGAGCCCAAGGGTGAGGTTGTGTATTGATGGGTGCCCCTCCCAGCTTCTCCCAGAATCCCCCTCTATTGTGACTTTGAGTGAATGTATCCTCTTGCTAAGGGCACTGGAATGTGTCTTCTCAACTCATGTGATGGATGGGGCCTTGTTTTGCACTCCTCCGCCCCTCCCTCTGAATCCCTCTTTCTCTCCCTCAGCCTTTGACTCTTTCATCACATCCTTTTATTCAGCACCAATAAAAGTCAGTGATTCTTCATCAGCTGTTGTGCAGATCTGAGGGCCGCTGTTATTTTTCATCTGGAGTGTGTCACACATCACCATTCAGCCGCTCCGTCACACAAATTCAGACATTGGCACGGAGGCAGAAGCAGGTGGAGATACACCATCAATGAATTATTCAAATGAGACACAGGGCATATCCTTTAAATTAAATTTAAATACTGGGGTAATATTGTTTAGTGGGTCTCTATTGTCGTGACATACCATTTTATCCTTAGCGAGTTAGAATAAAATAGCATTATTAAAAATCAATAGGGACACTACAAAATCTTTTATAACATATTTTTGAAGGCATCAAGAAAAACGGGACCTTTCACACTAGTACATAATTAAGATCATTTGAAAACATTAATACAAATTTCACTATCAAAATAAAAAGTAGAAAAAATAATTAAAATTTTTTTTAATCAATGAAAACTACATGGATGTGGCATGTTGAGGCTACATATACTTACTGGCCACTTTACTAGGTGCATCTGTTTATTAAAGCATATACCTAATAAACCAACCACTTGGCAGCAATTCAATGCATTCACATCATCTTGACCATATAGACAACCTGCTGAAGTTCAAACTGAGCATCAGAATAGGGAACAAATATGATTTAAGTGACTTTGAGTGTGGCATGGTTGTTGATGCCAAACGAGCTGATCTGAGTATTTCATGAACTGCTGATCTACTGGAATGTCCTCACATATTTCTCACACAGGTGTTAAGAAAGAATGGTCTGAAAAAGACCAAAATATCCAGCGAGTGGAAGTTCTCTGAGTGAAAATGCCATCTTGATGCCAGAGGTCAGAAGAGAATGCTGCTCTAAACTCTGGAGTACGTTCTTATTGACCTTTCCAATAGAAATGTCACAAGGCTTACGCTTTGCAATGCAATGGTTTTGAAGCATTTATTTTTTTATTTGCCCATGAGTAAGTTTGCTGATCATGTTGGTTGAAGCTAATAGAAGCAGTCAACAGAAATAAATAATAGCGCTGTTTTAACAGCACCCTGGTTCAGCTGCAAGCAAATGCACCCTACTCAGAGTGCACCCAGATGCAGCAGCAAATCATTTACTCAAACTCATAACAGAAAGAAAGAACGGCAGTAGCCTATGTTCAGAAAAAAACAAAAACATGTTATTTAAATAAAAAAACACAATGGTGGGGAGGGAAATGAAGAGAAACTGGCTTCTTTTTTCCACTATAACCGTGTTTACAGGCCGTTCTCATGTTTATTCATCTTACATACTCGACCAAACAACAAATACAAAATCTTCCAGCGAACAAAAAGAAAATCTCCGACGTGAAGTTAAGTCTTTTGCACGATTTGGCGCATCTCAAATAAATAAATAAATAAATGAATAATCCAAAAAGTAGCTATGTTAATACCAAAACAAACAAGAAAAGAAGGTAAAATATTCCCTCCAAACCAAACTTATAAATTCTTTGACAGGAAAACAAGCATGTTTACTGTATCATGTTTTAGCAGTGTGCGCAGGTGGTTAACAATATTACCAGCACTGCTGAAGACGGATTCTGAACGTGTGCTTGTGGCTGGTATAAACAGATATGTTTTACATATCGGCCAACCTTAGTTAACACCTTCATGAAAACTATTTCGCAGGTGATCTGAAAAGAACACATGACCAAGAGGGGGGAGGTGTGGACAATTCTTTCGTTATGTCATCAATTAAGCAGATAAAAGGGCTGGAGTTTATTTGAGGTGTGGTGCTTGCATTTGCAAGATTTTGCTGTGAACAAACAACATGTGGTCAAAGGAGCTCTCCATGCAGGTGAAAAAATCCATCCTTAAGCTGCAAAAACAGAAAAAACCCATCTGAGAAATTACTACAATATTAGGAGCAGCAAAATCTACAGTTTGGTAGTCCTGAGAAAGAAAGACAGCACTGATGCAATGCAAAAAGACCTGGATGTCCACAAAAGATCACAGTGGTGGTTGACTGCAGAATCATTTCCATGGTGATGCGAAACTCATCCACAACAGCCAACCAAGTGAACAGCACTCTCCAGGACATAGGCGTATCGATATCCAAGTCTACCATAAAGAGAAGACTGCATAAAAGTAAATAAGGGTTCACTGCAAGGTGCAAGCCACTCATAAGCCTCAAGAATAGAAAGGCTAGATTGGACTTTGCTAAAAACATCTAAATGG
The DNA here is from genome assembly GCF_900408965.1 of Simochromis diagramma. Lineage (NCBI taxonomy): Eukaryota > Metazoa > Chordata > Actinopteri > Cichliformes > Cichlidae > Simochromis > Simochromis diagramma. The sequence goes on from NW_024386883.1 coordinate 2,386,230, forward strand.
TAAATGCACTTATTCTTATATAGCGCTTTTCTACTCTCACGGAGAACTCAAAGCGCTCTATACAACATGCCTCATTCACCCAATCACACCCATTCTCACAAGCACTTTAACTACACTTAGTGCTTTCTAACGACATTCATACTCCGATGGATGCATCGGAGAGCAAGTTGGGGTTAGCATCTTGCCCAAGGATACTTGGCATGCAGACTGGAGGAGCCAGGGATCGAACCACTGACCTTCCGATCAGTAGGTGCTCTACCTGCTCTACCACCTGAGCTACAGCCACCCTAAAAAAAACCCAGCACAGTTCTGGAAAAATATTCACTGGACAAATGAAACCAAGATCAACCTCTACTAACCTCCACCAGCAAGAAAAAAGTATAAAGAAGGTGTGGAACGGCTCATGATCCAAAGCGTACCACATCATCTGTAAAACACGGCAGAGGCAGTGTGATGGTTTGGGCGTGCATGGCTTCTGAATTCTAAGCCATTCAGAGACATACTGTCTGCTCAAATCCAGCTAAATGCAGTCAAATTGATTGGACGGCATTTCATAATACAGATGGACAATGACCCAAAACATATAGGCAAAGCAACCTGGCAGTTTACTAAAGCAAAGAAGTGGAATATTCTTGAATGGCCAGTTGAGCATGCATTTTACTTGTTGAAGACTAAACTTTGGACAGAAAGGTCCACAAACAAACAGCAACTGAAAGCTGCTGCAGTAAAGGCCTGACAGAGCATTAAAAAGGAGGAAACCCAGCATCTGTTGATATTCATGAGTTCAAGACTTCAGCAAAGGGTTTTCAACTATGTACTAAAAATGAACATTTTATTTTCAGTTATTATATTTTAACTAATTTCTTTTGAGCTCCTGAAATGAAGGGTTTGTGTTAAAAGAAAATGCTTGAATTCCTCACATTTTTATGCAGTCTTTTTGTTCAACCCACTGAATTAAAGCTGAAAGTCTGCTCTTTAACGGCATCTGAGTTGTTTCATTTAAAATTCATTGTGGTAACGTACAGAAGCAAAATTAGTTGTCCCTGTCCAAATATATATGGACCTAACTGTATGTATTTTGAATCCCATTTTGTTTTTTGCTCTTTATGCTGTTTTTTTTTTCACTGTAAAATCTCACATTCAGACATAACATCCTATCAGTGGTTGTGGAAAGTAAGAGTGTCTCTATTTAAAAAGTATTATTCAACCGAGTGTTACATAAGAATCTCCAAACAGGCCTCGCAAATGAATCACGAGCTCAGTCATCATGTCAAACAGTGATCCACTGGCACTTAAACCACTTTGTGACGTTTCAAGCAATATAAAAAGACTCACAGACAACTAAATACAGACAGAAGTATCACTTGGGCTTACATTAATGCTTCTGTAATAATATGATGGTTTCAAAATGACTCACCGGCAAGTTTTAAAAAGAGATTTACGGATTACTCTTGCATAAGTCTTATTTACAGATAAAACCAAATTTCAATATATGCTGATCTTATTTTCAAACAACAGACTTGCATTCATTGTACTAGCAAAGCTACATTTTGATTGTTTTTCCCCTCTGAAAACAGGGTTCGGCAAAATGGGTTTTGCAGTTCCATTGAATTATTGTGCAATTCAACATAGGAGTGAAAAAATCCTGCCTTTGATAAAGACACATTTTTCAGTGTTTGTTTAAATGTTTCTACAGTTTTGAATGAACTTATTTACCACTGGTTTTAAAACAAGCTTGTAAAGTTGTATGCACAATCATTTATACACATGACAATGACAGAACACTGCGGGCGCAAATTAAAATTATAAAATGATGAAGACATGAAGTTCAGCCGAGATTGTGAAAAGAGTGTCATTAAATCTGAGTCACACACAACTAAAAATATTTGAATAATTGGTAAATGTGAATGGAAGCACCCTCTGACTAAACACTGCAAACTGTCTCAAGTCAGAAGACTGACTAACATGTGCGTGTTATAAAATCATATTTGTTCCCAGATGAAATGGGTTAAATTATGATCTTCATTTTATTTCAGTACAATCTACAAAAACAGTCCCGATTTCCTGTATTGTTGTCATCAAAAGACACCCATAATATAAACGGGAGATAAAAAATGACAGAGGATTAACCATAATTGATGTTACTGTTATTAGATTTAGACAGCAATGAAAACAGCGATGTGACATTTTTATACTGCAAAAAAATGCAGAGCAAAGAGCAAATGAATCCTAGACACACAGCATACATTTCTTTTATCATATTAACAATCTTATGTGAAGCATTTTTCCTGCACACCTGTGGTCGTTGTTGAATTCTTCAATTTATTAAAAGTACTCTTAAATGCTTTTAGTTATCTTGTTCATCTACTTACTATAAAAGCTTGATGATAAGTGACAAGATTTTGAGTCTAACAGCATAAAAATTTGATTTATATTTCATTTTTATTACTGAGCACTATAAAAGTCCTATACTGAATTATGTCTTGAGTTTATTAAAATAAAAAAGGAGGTGTGGGGAATATTACAATGTGTACAAAATGGAAACTGCAAAGTTCCTAGACTACAACATCAAGTGTAAATGAATAATAAAGTCACATATGTTTGATGCAACTCATTTTAAAACAATATTTGTTACTGTATGCAACTGCCATAGACACCTCATTTTATTTACTAGCGCCCTCTGCAGGCTGTTATATTCACTGAGGCAACAGTCAATGAGGAGAGCCCTTTCAACTAAAACACAGCAGAACACAATGAGCAACAGCTGTATAAATTTCATTTCTATTGAAAATGCAATATGCTATAAGTTTAAAATATTATAAAGCATTTTTCTATAATCTAGTATTGTAAAAGTGTGTAAGATCATTTGGGAGACAATAAATTAAGGATTAGATCAAAAATTTCTAGAACAGTCCCTTTTCAGTAATTTAATTATCAAATAACTGCTTGTTAGAGTGTCTGCTTTAAAAACAAAAAACCCCAGCAGATTAGATTTTGTATTTAATATTGCTGCCCTTTTCTTCTTCCTTGTACTCCACTCATTATTGACAGCACAGTGAAGGAATGAAACGAGAAATTGCTCAACTTGACATCTCGATTTTGGCCATAAAGACTAATTGTGAGTAGAACTGAGATGTTTTGTCAACATGCGGACAATGAGCCATCAACTGAGGTAAATTTAGAATCAACTCCAAGCCGCTGCCTCGTTTATATCCGACTGTAACAGAGCCCCATTGCTCAAAATGTAAACACTTTTTTTTAACTTTAATTTTTTTATTTCTGGCAATTTTTAGTGATCTTTAGCAAGATTTTATTAATTCTCTGAAATAGCTGGAAAATAAATTAGTACATTATGCTTTTATATATATTTGTATGTTGCTTCTGGTTTTAGAAATAAAACTGGATACATACATTCAAATAAAAAAATGTTAAGTTCTTACATTTGTTTTATAGTACTCTCTGATGACGTTCCAGTAATGACTTTAAGCACACTTTTTAAACAAATCGACTTTACTGTAAAATGACTTTTTAAATTCTAATTTTAAAAAATCATATAGATAAAAATGAAAAAATAATTGACTGGCTTGGATGAAAATTATTACTAGAAAGACTAGGTTTTTATTTCAAAGTACAGTCATTATTTTGTGGATAATTAATTCATGCACTGCTCTTTTGTATTTAAGGAGAATGTAATCTTTTAGTTTGCATATACTAAAAAAAATGGAAATTCATTTTTTATTTATTAAAATTTCAATTTATAATAATTAATTTTACATTTTTTGTATTATTTCTACACATACATGAAATCTTTTTTTAAAAATGTATGTGAAAAACTATACTTTAGTCTTTCAAAGCTAAATTTAAAAAGTATTTTCACATGATGTCTGTGAAATATGGATGATACAGGTATGTAGAAAAATACAGTACAATATTAAACAAAATTAAAATGTGCAAATTACAATAAATAGCGCTATAAAATTCATCTTCTAGTAGCAGTCGTAGCAATGTTAAATGAAAACAAGTGGCCAATTTAGATTATTTACCATTTTATAATTTATAGCTGATACTGTTATTGTTTTTGTTTGTGGTCTAACATCACTCTAGCAAACAGAAATGATATTTCAGGCTTAAGAGACACTTTACTTGTTTAGGAGGAGTGCTGATGTGAGGCATATCTTACAGATTTCAAATGACGTGTTTATGTCTGTATGCACGTGTGTGTATGAGGCGAAAGTATAAATGTGCATGTTTTTAATCAGTCCTGGTATAACCTCTTGAAGCACAGAAAAATGGCAGAGGCATTAAAAACATAAAAGGGAAAAAGGGCAGTAATGAATTTAGAGGAAAATGGACATTAATGGTATTAGCATTACTCATGTTCCATATAACAAATTATTGGAAATTTGACAAGCACACCAAATTATCTCCTCATGCCTGACAGGAGTGTGGTGAAGTCCTCTCTACCTGCTGAGGAAAGACAATTTCTGCTCATTTTACTATTTTTAACAATAGAACCAACCCATTAAGACAAATTAATGTCATTATCAAGTCTCTATGAAAATGACAAATACCACAGTTTCGAGCAGCTTTAGAGGCTATTGACAATAATGAAATTCGCTGTACAGGTACTGAAAAGAAACACTCCAAGTAATTATTTTCTAGTAGCTTGTTTGTCTGCCATCCGTTCATTTGCTTTCAGCTCAATTATCTGACTCTGTGAGCATGTGGAGGCGCATAGTGCTCTGCAGCCCACAGAGCGAGGGCCCTAATTGGGCAATTACCGTTCTGTTTCGGGGCTTTTAGCTCCTGTGGAGAGTGGAGGGAGACCGCGGTGTGTAAAACCATGAGGACCTTACATGCACAAAACCACACATATACACTGTTTAAACAAAAACAAAACCCTGCGTCCTCTTTCTATACACACAGCACAGACCTATACGGTGAGGCTTTAGTGCAACAAACACTAAAAACATCAAAAGTGACATGAGCTACAGGCCAAAATACAGTCCTCTCTGTAACACGTAATGCAGGTGCAACACTGAATTACATGTACAAAAACTTTTCAAACATATGATTATGTCACCGCATGCTAAGCTATGTCATGTAGATATGCATTCTTCCCGATTTCCCTTTAAAGAACATTTCTTCTAAGTAACCACCAACTATAAATAGCTGAGAGCACTCATTGTATAACATTGCTGAGTTGGGGGGGAGGGGGTTGAGGTAGCAGGGCTGTTGTATAGTAACTCCAGGGTCAACAGTAGGTACCACTTAGAAGTGTTGTGCATCATCAAAAAGCTGGAAACTAGGAGATTCATTTCGATGCTGCACAATCAGGTTGCAGCAATACTTTTGCTATTTGCAGTCATTTCAGGTAGAGGTAAAAAGTCAAGAAAGTTTGCAATGGATTCCTCGGTCACTGTATTTGTTCAACATGGCAGGAAAATAAAGTACAGAGGAGCGACAGCCTTGAAGAAAAACTTTATTAAATGAGTGAGTATAAGCGGGTCACTTAATGGTTTGCTGAATTATATTTGAACACCTATGGAATATTTAAGCAATCTGTAACATGTGTAACACTATCAACACAGCCATCCATCCAAATTCTTCAGCTTATAAAATATAGGGTCGTCTGGGGACCGGAGCCTATCCCAACTGCCATAGGGCGAAAAGTGGGTTAGACAAAAAAGCGGGGTAGACATCTTTTTTGCCCTGTCGCAGGGCAAAAAAGTTGTCTACCCTGTTGTCTGTCGCAGGGCTAACACAGCGAGATGGACAACCATTCACACTCACATTCACACCTAGGGCCAACTTCGAATCCCTAATTAACCTACCAAAACTAACTTTCAAAGAGATTGCATCTTTAGAAAGAATGCATCCCCTCCAGTACCAAGGTTATCTTCAGTCTGTAATAAATATTATTAATTATTACGATCATTTCAAGTTCCACAATTCTTAGCTTTCTTCTGACTGGCTTCTGACTGGTTGCCCCTTGTAAACAGAAGGTCTGTATAAGTTGGTGGGTGGGTAGCGAGTCATCTCTGCTCATAGCCAGAGCTGTGGGCCTAAGATTAGCATGTTAGAGACACCTGCTCTCGTCTACATCATAGAGAGCCAAGAGTACACAACACTGTCTGAAACAGAGTGTTTAGAGCTGTCTAAAGTCTCATCTTTTTGCACATATGCTGACGTCAATTTTGCCATTTTAAAATAAAGTATACAGACTAAAGTATTGGGCCACCTACGCATTAGACCTAAAGGAGCTAGTTGGCCATGGAAACCCATACCATGAAGCTCTCGGCACACAGTTTTTGTGCTGATGTTGCTGCAGTCAGTTTCTGTGGTTCTTAAATGGTTCAAACTTGTAATAATACTACTTATCGTTCATTGTTCAAGATCTAGGAGGGATAGAAATTTCACTATGTTACAATCGTGGTTGCTTACACTATACCGCATATAGTGTAAACATTTACCATAGTGAGCAAATACAATGGTAAATAGACTGTATCTTATATAGCGCTTTTCTACTCTATCTTGAGCACTCAAAGCGCTTTACACAACTTGTGCATTCACCCATTCACACCAGCAAGTGCTTTCTAACTAACATCCACACACATTCATATTCCGATGGATGCACCGGAGAGCAACATGGGGTTAGTATCTTGCCCAAGGATACTTTGTATGCAGACTGGAGCAGACTAGGATTGAACCACCAACCTTCCAGTTAGTAGGTGACCTTCTCTACCACCTGAGCTACAGCCAACATCAAAGAATGTGCATACTCTTTGATGTTCATTTCCCTGATAGCAAATATTACTAGTTCCAACATGAACAAAAAGTCTGACTAAATATCATCATTATCAAGTTATGAAAAATCTTTAGCCAGCGATGGTAGCTTGATCTGATTTGCTTATAATGTCAAATATTCTACGTAGCATGAATATGCAGCATGAGTTGATCAAACCGAGCTATATTTTGAGGTGTTTGCCCAAAGGCTCTGCACTCGTGTCTTTTATATTAGTGTATACATGTGTTATTTTGTGACTCACTCTCATTCCTGTAGTAATGTGAGAAACCAGGAGCACATTTCAGCCTTTAAACCTGTGAAATAAAAGTTGGCATACCGACCACTCCTCCCCACCTCACTCTCCCCCTCACTAATTTTCATACTATCCCTGTACTGCGTGCTCTCCCCCTCACTTTAACATTCTGTCATGCGCTCCCTGGATCATGTAGCTTGTGTTAATTAAACCCTCTTTCAGATCATTTTCTTGCTCAAGTGGCCTCAGTGCAGCACCCATTAGGCAGAAAGCTCTGTTATCTGAATTTCCAAATGTAGCTCAACATTTATTAAAGTGAAATTCATCCAGTAATTGCCCGCCTCGGTATGCCCCATGTCTCCCTCTTACCTCCAGGGCCACCTGCTCAGAGACACCTCCAACTATTTACCAGCATGACGCAGGGTAATTAGACCTCTCTGACCCAGTCCACTAAGAGCCCGGTAATTGCGTTAATAAAAAAATTAACAGCAGCAGCATGAGGATCATTATGTAAAAATACCCAGTAATGAAGCATTAGCCTTGATTTTATTTGGATTAAAAACAGCTATAGGTATTTAAAGGTTACAGTGTCTGCTAAAACAATATCAGAGGAGAAAGTTGTCTTTTTTTTAATCAAATCTCTCTTTAACAAAGAAATAGACAACCTGAGGTTTTAGCACAAATATTAAAAGTCCCCAAACTCAACTCTAACATGCTGGTGCGATTCAAAGCAAAAATCTTGTTTATGTCCGCTGACACGTGGAGGACATGCCATTTAACTGCACCCTGCATAAAAACATGAAATTAGTCCTATCTCTGTTAGATATGACCTCCTAACTCCTTCTTGGGAGGATAAACAGCAGCAGCAGCAGTCAGGGGTAGTACATGAAGAACACGTGCAGATGTAGGCTTTTTTTTCCCTTAATCTTTAGCTCAAAAGTTATCTTTTGCACACAATGTATTTATCTTGCACCCCAAATAAAAAGAGCACAGCAAAGACAGTTTTAGTTATACCTCTCATTGTTATGATACATGCATGATACATACAAGTTTAGATTGTTACCAGCAGGAATCTTGCGCTGGGCAGACTGACAGTTTCCTGCTTTGATCCCTGTTTCCTGTTTTGAATTCTTAGTTCACATATTCAAGTTTGACTTTCTGTTTAGGCTTTCCGTTCTTCTGTTTGAAGTTTTGGGAATTCAGTTAGGGTTTTTTTTGTTATTCTATTGTGACTTTGTTTCCTTGTTATATAATCATCTCTCTGGTTTCTGTTTACTTTATGTTTATGCTTGGGATGAGTTCAGCCTTTTGGGTGTTTTCTGGTGTCTGAATTTGTGTTTAGTACTTGTAGCTGTTGTCACCGTACTCCCTCTGTCTCATTCTGTGTATACCTCATCCCTCTGTGTTTCCTTCTGCTATTAGTCTCCTTTGGTTTTTTCCTATTTTAATTTAAAGTTTTCATGTCTTGCATTGGTTTTGCTTCCTGTCGTTCCCTGATTTCTTGAATAATATTTTGATTAACTTTATGAATTTTGTTTTGTTGGATCTGTATTACTGTTTCGCTCCTTAACATTTCTACAATCCACACTGCCACCATACTGCGACATAGTTCATGTGCAATACAGTCCTCATTACTACAGTGAATGTATTATGTCCCATGCAGGAACATAATAAACAATCTGTTTTATTCACATAAGATAAAAACAATAAAAATCATCCTCTGGGACTCCATGGTTTTGTGCATTCCATTAACAGAGTGTTTTTTACTTAGACCTGACATGCAGCACAACACCTCATATGTTGTTACTGTTGAGATAGTACCTTTTACAGACCATCACTGCCAAATTGCTGACCTAGTTTGACACTCACTTACATCAGCGAAAACTATAACAAGGCTCAGTATACTGGAGATTAATTCTCAGAAACTCCAGATATGTTATTGAATTATTTAGCAATAATAAGTGCAACAAGTGATATCTGCCCCTTTTATTTCGTTCTTTATTTTGACAGCGATGCACATTATCATAGGCTGTGAGACTGCTGCTGTTGGTGTAACTTCTTTGTGTGTTCAGTTTAATATCTGCACCACAGCTAAATGGCCTGTTACGTTACGCAGAACCATGGTGCTTTTCTTATTAATTATTTTACTTTAGTGCTACTCTATTTACATTTACTCTGAGTTGAGTCAAATGATTAATAGCATCCTGGAAATTCTGTAGCATTGCATCGGTGTACCGTCCTTTCTTTACAATTATTTTCATCCCAAATATTTCCCAATAATGTAAATGAATAACTTCACAGTAGTGAGAAACAAGCAAGTTTCATTAGCACTACAATAAGTTGCCAGGCACAAGTACTCTATGCCAACAGATGTTTTAAGATAACCATATATATAGTGACATCCTATGGGGAAACAGTGCAACTGCAGTTAGTCCGTGAGAAATCTGACAAAAAGGTGCAGCCAGCGTGTTTTAGTATTAACCTACTAACTCCTCACTGACTGATTGTCAGGGGAGAAAACATCACAACAAGTTCTGACCAATCTATTATACAGATAAATATAGTACTATATAGACAGATAAATCTGCTGGTCGGCCATGAGTTTTACAGAAAAGGATGCGGGACAAGTCTTCTAATAGAGTACTAGGTTCTACAATTGTCTTGAAAAGACCAAGCTGCATGTCCTCGGGTTGTCTGCATTGACATGTATGCTCTCTGCCAGGTTCAGCTGGGACATGGGGATTAATTTAAGATAAATTTTCTTTAAAAACCCAGTAATGAACCATGCCCGTGGCCAAATATATAAAGCAAGTTTATTTAATCCAGATAAAAATCAAGTCTCCTTCATTATCATATGAAGGTAGTTGTATATAATGATCCTCATGCTTCATTTAACATCAGCTTGGCAGATCTCCACAGGCTGCCATAGGAGCTCCAACTCTAGGCAAACTGCACAGTCATATCCCACAATAGCTATCTATGAAATACTGTAGACAAGAAAATGACATAAAAATAAACTCAAGACAAAGGTCCATAAATCCCCAGGTTAGTGCTTTACTATTGAAATAAAGCACAACTGTGTTATTCTCCTTTCCCTTAGCTTTTAATCTCCAGTTGCCATCATAGTGAGGTTAATTCTGCTAAGAAGAAAATTAGAGAGGTTTTTATTTAGTCAAAATATTAAAAAAAAAAAAAAAAAACCAAACTCAAAAATCACATTTTCTTTTCTTTTTTGTTAACTTTTTGAGCATAGACCAGCACATTTTTCACATCACAAAATCTCTTGACGAGGATCAGTGTATCATTGCTAGCTATGGGCCTTTTAAACATTTATTTCTATGAGGGAATTTACTTATGCCGGTCTATATTAAAGCATTAAATTCAACAAAATGCCAGCAGCTGAAGTTACAGACAAGATTAATGTGAGATCAATGGCAATTAGTTTCTCTTTTTTGTCTGTTTTAAATGTATCTCTTTTTATGTGTACCTTTGTTCAAGAAAACAAAGGTACACATCCCTGTTCAGTTTCTTTTGGTTAAAGGGTTGAATAGAGAGCTCACCCGTGGCCTCGCTCATTACCAGCAGGCCCTGTTAGTATTTACAGCATCACGGTGGGTTGACCTCACACCTCACAACCATTCAGAGTTAGAAAATAAACACGGCTGCACCGGGCCCCGCAAGGGAGCCATTTCCTCTGAAAAGACACACAGGGTTTTGTGGCTTAACTCAACTTTTTTGTTGGTTTGTTGCAATGACGTGGGATAAGGAAGGAGAATCCAAACGCTAATTAGGAAATGAGGAACATCGTCCTTCCCTTCTTGAATGCTCTTTCTGGGATCTTTTTATTTCTGATCGGTCAACCATGCACAATCATCCACCTGCTACTTCTAAATGATGGGTCCTTTTTTTATTATTTTTGTTTGGATTCACCCTAAAAGAATTTAAATGAGTTTTCAAATATTTGCACTCTGTTCCCAACAACATGGAAAACACCACTAAGCCACTAGGGAGGGGAATTGTGTTTGGCAATGTGTTCTTTCATAAATAAAAGTCATTTCACTGACTGAAAAGAAAGAAAATGTACATTTTGCTTTAAGACTTACACTAAGAAACTCATCTTTTCTTCCACTGTTACTGAATAAAGAGCATTTTTAAAATGAAAATAAACTGAATGAAAGGATGCTACATATGGCATCTTAACGTTTACAGCTTTACTGTGCAAAAAGACAACATTAGAAGTCAGTTTCAACATCAAACCAAACACTTCCCCCAAAACTAAATGTGCAGACCTGTGTGAACAGGTGATCACTGCTTTAAAAAACCAAATGTTTAGTCGCTGCATAGCCTGATGCTAAGCTCAAAGCCAAAGAAGAAACATCAACTTCTTTTTGGGTTGAGCTTCTTTAAACATATTGCTCTTTTGCCCTTCATTTGACTGTGAAACCTTCGGAATCACTGGTTCCAAATTGTTTAACATGCCTTACGGAAAGTTTAGCAACATTTAGACTTCTACTCATAAGATAAAAGTACAACTCAGTGATTTGGAGATATTTTTAAATGAGTAAAAAACATAAAGTTTTAAAATGTTAAGTATTAAAAACATTGGAGTTAAGCTAGCAACAATAGCCTCTTCATTCAATCCACTAAAGGAGCCGTTTCTTTGAAGGGCAAGCCAAGAGAAACAATTCTGTCAGAAGGTCTATAAAAGGCCGTTTCTGAAAGGACGAGGAGTTCTGGGAAATAATAGAAAAGCAAATGTTGAGAAATGAGAGCTTAGAAGACTTGAATTTTTTATAGAATGTCTAAGGATAGTATTAAATGCAATTCCCTGGGGAGAATGTGAAAACAAAGGCAGGCAGAGGGGGTATCGGCTGAGGTCAAATTGTGTCAACCTGAGTTACGTTCAGATGACTGCACTGAAGCTGACCTGTGTGCCAAGTATTAGACTCCACCGGCCGGTTGAAAAAGCCCGCTTGCATTTCAGCTCCTTGATGTCAGTATATCTCCAGTGGGCCATGTGCCTTCACTTGACAGCCTCCTGGTTTGACGACATTATTTTTCACAGCCGCCCATCGGTGAAAGCATTTGCAGCAATGTGCAATGGCAAATTTGTGATCTGGCAACAAATTAGGGCATTCATAAATCCTGAACAATGACAAGAATTCCAGTATTCACACTGGTCTGTGATGGTGAAGAACAGTGCTATAGGTAGCACACTGAAGGAGATAGCTTTTAGAATAATTTTTCTGTAAAAGTTGTTCATGTTATGTAAAAATTAGCCTTTCATATATATTTTTAAAGTGTTATATGTTTTTTCACCACTGAAATGGGTATTGCAAGTAAAGCTCTAGCTCAGAGTTATTTCCTGGCAGTGCAAACCATCCCAATCAGCAGGGAATGAAAAACAGCAGATAATATGATTAAATGAAATGCTGGAATGCTGGTTACTTTTAACATAAAAATAATAACCACTGTTGGTTTCATATGCAATAAATCATCATCATTTAAATCCTCATTTATTTTCAGTTATGGTACATAGTTAACTGCAAACCTCCGGTCTGTTCGCTCAGTTAACAGATTACTGAAGCAGTGAATCTTGCAGCTCATCACAATGTTATTCAACAAGGCGTTGGTGTGTTGCTACAATAGGATGTCTGCCAGAAAGTATATTCAGTTGTAATATAAATAAGGAAACATATGCAGAATGTCGAAACAATTTTCACTCAGGGATTGTAACAATTTAACTGCCCATACCTGATTAATGTGATGGTTATTGACAAAGGGTCCACTTTCAGCTGCTTCACTGCCATCTTGGCCTAGGTGAGGGCTGTTTGCTTAAATGCCTGGCAGGAGTTTCAGTGACAATAAAGCACAGCTCTAACTGAGCACAAATTTAGTAGGAGTGCAGCTCCCAATTTGCTGGCTGCATTGCTAAGCTAGCCTGAAAATTAGCCTGGGCAAAGACTAAAAACCAGGGTGGGGGGCTGCAAGGAATGTACATGTATAAGTGACTTCTGTAATTATTTGCATTTATGTGTAAATGTGAGGTGTTTTTTTTATCTTGACTACATAATTCAAACCAATATGCTGTAGGTTACAGCAAGTACTGTATGCTAACCACTGTCTTAAGGTTACTACTGTTGTGATGTGGCGCTATATAAATGGCACTGAAATGAACTGAGTCTACTTCAACTTCATGACTTCAACAATAGCTAATCAAGTCAGGAGCTAGCAAACCTGGGCCTTATAAATTAAACAGTACTGGTGCTGTGTTATTGTAGCTTTCTAAAGCAGCAGATAATACTGGACATAAAAAAGGGATTTAGAAATGCCACAGCAATAATGCATGATACATAATCATGGTGAATGACAAAATTTAGCATATATTTTAAGTATGAAAAGGCACACAGTGTGAAACGAAAAGCCCCCACAGGGGACTTCAGCATCTTTCCTTTGTGTGTAGTTTAAACTCACGGCTCATATTCGGGTTTTTGCGTTATGGGTTCAGTAACCCAGTAAATGCAACATTAGAAAATAAATCATGTGTAAAGGGCCTATGTGGGTACTTTCAATGCCCATAATCTTTCTATAAGTTGTGCCAATATGAAAACCAAACAGCTTTTGGACCTATGTACTGAAACCAAAAGCGATACACTGTAGCTGTTTAGTGCACATACATTGTACACCTATATTACCAGTATCAGAAGTTTACATAAAAAAAGTGTGGACAAAGAATTAAGAGACTTACTGTAATGGATTATGTAAAATCATTTTGATGTGATGAAATAAGAAAAAGACTGTTACTTCAAATTATGCATGCTTCCAAAAAAACAACGGAACACCAGAGTTTAAAAAGAAACCTAAAAATTGGCTGAAGCATAAGGATACCACTCCACCTAATGAAGCTCAATTCATTTAGTTAGGTATCCACCTTGTGGTAAATAGGTGGTACTGCACCATTTTACAGGTCACGCGTATTTTGCTCAACTTTATAGCCACTAAAAGCCATAGAGTTGGAACTGTTACATTGTGTAATATGATGCAAGACTGTCACCTTGCAACATATTTTGGTCTTTAAATCTAAACATGCATTCAAAAATAAATCAAATTAAATCATCTAAACATGCCAGCATCATACCTCAATATTTTTTTCACTCAGTCTGAAAGAGAAGTGGGTGTTTTACGTGTCTACTTGACACTTCACTTCACTTCAAGCTTCACTGCAAACGCACCCAACTGTAACTAAAGTTTACCTGTCTAAACTTATCATCAATTAAAACCTCTTTGTCACTTTCTCCTCTTTATATCTTTATTACAACCTAAATGCACAGAACTCTGAGGCCTCGCGTGCCTCGTGAGTTCTGCATTGATGGTGGACCTGTTTTTTTCTCCATGCTGCACTTCATGGCCTCCTCTACTTAGCAGATATATTGTTCTTCCTACCACCCCCCCACACACGATGAGATTCCTTGGCGCACACAGTCACACAGGCTTTTAGACACTCATTAGCTCTTACTAATACAATAAGCGTCACCTTCCATTACATGGTGCTCGGCTGGATATCAGGATTGGAAACCCACCAAATCTCCACACAAGCGGTGCTACCCCCTCAAGCATGGCATTGTCTTTCAACCACAATGTCAGATTGTTGTCTCTTTTCTCTTTAACCAGTGTCTTAAGTGTAAACATATACACTTAATGTAGATAAGTGCACATACTGACACCTTTCTCCGACACACACACCATCTCATGGATGCTCTTTGAAGGAGTGGCTAAACTGACACACATTCTTGCATTGTGTGGATCCTCACATCAACTTTGGGGTTTGTTTCAGTGCAGGCAGCTGTTTAAAAATCCACCGTGCCCCCACCCTATTCAAGCCTGTTGTCTCGCTTTCGAACAGCACATGTAGAGGTGTAAGAAAATCTTAATTAAGACTCCTAATTCTCCGTGCTGTCGCCCGACCACGGCTGTGGACTCACGTGAACCCTTCTGCACGCAGCGTGAGGATAGACGTCGTTGGACCAGGTTGGCAGTTTTGTTCTATCATCTGTACTCTTCAAACTTCAACCAGGATTAACAGATACTTATTAAAATCTATTTAATAAAGTTCTCATAATAATATAATTGTGTAGCTTGTTGCAAACTTTCAATATAAAAACACTACTATGTAGCAAAAAAATTTCAAAAGACCTAATAGCAAGTAGTTTTTCATTTTTGAGGTAAGGTGTAAATTGAATAAACATGATTATAATAAAAGAAAAGTTTTCATGTTTTTTAATAGTGTCATTTTTCCTGTAAACAACAAACTTGTCTAGAGTCTGGCCTTTTCATCAGGAATCTAATTTGTTAACATAACAGTTAACACGCACATGTTAATGAATTTTCCTCATTATACTGAGAGGCTACAGTATGCCGTATGTCACAGCACAGATATATAATGTGTAGTGACAAGTGCTTGCCACTGTAAAGGTGATTTCAGCTCTGGGTTTTGTATGTCGCTCTTGGGTCTGAGGCTTCTCCCTCTGAGCAGTGGCAAAGGGCATGTGATCCTCGGCGTGCAGCAGATGCCCTGAAGAAGACTTGCAGCAGATGAGTTGAAAATGAGCGTGACATGTGTTAAACAGGCGAAGCCCCGCAACGTTGACGTTTGACAAGATGATGGGCGTAGGCAATTATTATTGTCTCCGCTTAAAAAGCAGTCAATATTCAGGGCTGCAGTCTTTGAAAGCAAAAGTCATAATACAAATCAGCTTGACCAGATTTTCATTACTAATTGAGGTGCCTGAAAGGAATATGATCAGGCTTAAACAGGCAAGAACCAGATTTTGAAAGCCTTAAAAGCCCGAGGGTCCATAATGGTGATTTTAAGGAAATTGATATAAAACGACCGCTAAAATGATTTCAGCGACATCCTTACATTGTAACATGTAGGTGTCAGCGTCTATGAGTTCTTTCTTTACACACTTGTAGTCATCTGCACGCCCTAACAGACCTCCGACCTCAGTCCTTCCTGCCCGACAAAAGTACCAATGATGGTGCGTTAGCCATGGGGTGGAACATGCCAAGGGGGTGCTCCACTCCACCCCCTTCCCTCTACCCACCCTCCAGAACCATTTGGACCACAGGGAATGGGTTAATCACATTAGAGGCCCAGAAGAGAGATGGGAAGTAGACAGTACCGTGACAGCCGGGGTAGCACTGGCACGACTAATCCCGTTAGGCCGAGGAAAAAGGGGGACGCCATCGCGCCTACGAGGCTGAGAAAGAGAAAAACATTTTCCCAGGAATGAGTTCACCTGTATGGTAACACAGCGAAGTTGGCCTGTTGATGCCTATTAGAAGAAACAATCGCACTTGGCACATACAAATGTTTTTTTTCATGCTGGGCACCACTTTATTGTCAGTGCCTGAAAAAAAATCAGCAGCAGACAGTGGCATCGCATGAGATCCTCTTTCATGCCACAGTGAAGCCCCCCCTTTCAACCCACTGCTATCTGTCTGCCAAACAGTGAGAAGATGGGGAGGGGTGCTGTAAGAAGGATAGAGCCTATTTCATCTGCCATTGTAAGTGCACCCGAGTTCAACCTTAATGTAAACCTTTGCAGGCAGGATATGAATAGGATGCTCTCTATAAAAATATATCCTGCTGGGTAATCCGGCAGATGGCCACAGCAGCGGACACTACAAGGGAGGGTGTAGCCACTGCAGGGGTAAATGGGGAACGTCCGTTCAGCAGCCACTCTTCAGACTGGGAGATGTGGAATCAAGATTCTTAACTCCCCTTGGCAACGCTGGGAAACAGAGCCGTCAGTTTAGATCCATCAAGTTTCTACTTAATCTCACCCACCATTTTTTTTCTCTCCAGTTTCTCCTTTTTTTTTTTTTGTATCTTCTCCCTTTGTTGTGGGGATTAAGCCAAGTGGTAAAACAGTGATTTAATGATCTTTCCATGGCTATGTGCACCACTTAAACCATGAGACAAACAAGCTGAGGCATTCTAAGAGTCACCCCCTCTGAAGGCGGCTGTTCAGGAACTGTGAGGCTTTTGATACAGCTTTAAGCTCTGGCTGATTATTTTTCCCACTGCGGTGTGATGTGCTGTGCTCTGCTATGGGAAAATTGAAGTTTTTGTGTTTTGTGAAGGCCCATTGTAAACAGGATAAGAAGAAAACAGTTGGATAATTTAATGATAGCTTTATAATGATAAGGTATGGTAAATTGTAATGATTTCTTTAAGCACAAAAGAAGCAGTGCTGTTAAACTTCAGCATCGCCATTGCAAAGCATAAGAAAAATACATTAATATTGCAAATATTTTTTTATAGTCGGATAAGGCAAAAGGGGGTCCAACCCAGTACTAGCCAGGTGTACCTAATACAGTAGTTGATGAGTGCAGCTCAAAACTGTTTACAAGTATCTTAATCTTTATCTGTCATATTTATTAAGACATTGAGCCCACCACTATGTAAAGACTAAAAACTACATTTTCCGTCTAAAAATGATGCATTTAAATGTTCCAATATTATGCCACACACCAGGAAATTATTTCTTCACCTGTGAGTGCCTTGTCTATTACTTTTCATGTATTACCTCTTCAAATTCATTCTCCAAACTCACATGGTGCAGAGCACTGAATATATCTGTTTGAGAGGTACAAACTACATGGGAAAAAGCACATACTGACCAATGTCTTTTTATCTTATTCAGAATATGAAAGAAACTTCGCTTTCCTTTAAGAAAATTCACACATTAAGGATTACTACAAAAAAAATCATTTAATTGTGGTAAATTATATATCAATACTTCTGATACAGTTTGTGTTTGTGTCTGTGTGTGCTTGTATATGTGTCTGTATGTGTCTGTGTGTGTGTCTGTTACTCATTTACTGAGAAATAACTGCCAAGGCATTGGCAGTGACCAGCAGAGAGTAGGACTGGAAAGCCATAATAGAGCGACAAATATCAGAGGAGAGGCAGTCTGTGTGTAATGGATGATGGAGGTGTGAGTGTTTAGGGCAGTGTGCAATAAGTGGGTAAGCTGGTGGTTGGCTACATTGGGGGACACCAGTAGGGTCAATGATGATGATAATGGGGAGGGTAAGCACTCTATTGAGGTTAATACTTCTGAGCTGGCTAAGAGATTATGCCATTGTGAAAAATATTTAAGACCTCACAGATTTTACACCGCTAAGAAAGTCAGAAAGAGAGAAGACAGTTTTCAAACTACACATTAATATGAAAAACTGTAGCCATGACCAAGCTGCAAGTGAGCTGACATTCAGACACAAATGGCTGATCATTAAGTAATAATGATTTTAGATGGCAACATTCAGGTTATTGAGGAGTCAGTATGACCCCTGCTGTAATTAGAACATCAGCTGTAACTGCTGCTTTATTACAACCCTAATTCCAAAAATGTTGGGAAGGCTGTGTAAATAAAAACAGAATGCAGGGATTTTGAAATGTCATACACCCATATTTTATTTACAGTAGAATATAGAAAACATCAAACTGTTAAAATGTACAATTTTAAAAAAGAAATGGCTATTTTTTAAATTTGATGGCAGTGACATATCTCAAAAAAGTTGGGAAGGGGCACGTTTACCACTGAGAAGAATCCCCTCTTCTTCTAAGAACAATCATCTGCAAACTGAGGAGACCAGTTGTTGGACTTTTAGGGCGGGAGTGTTGCCCCGTTGTCTGATTTAGGATTCCAGCTGCTTTTTATTACCACTTACGTGTCATTATCATCCCAACTTTTCCGAGACGTTTTGCTGCCATCAAATTGAAAATTTCATTAAATACTAAAATATAATATGTTTTCTATGTTTTACCATAAATAAAATGTTGGTCTGTGAGACTTGCAAATCATTCCATTCTGTTTTTATTTACATTTTACACATCCTCCCCAGTTTTTTAGACCTGAAGTTGTGATTATCACACAATCCCTGTGAAAACATGGACTCAGACAGGTGTAACAAGTAGAGCATTTGTACTTATTTTTAATCTGAGTCCTCGGCGAAGAGGTGGGACCGGAAGTCCTCCATCAAGGTGATGACCTCATCAACAACTTCAATCTTCTTCTTGACCGGGAAACATCTGGGCATGAGCTTTCGTCCATACTATAAGATTTTAAAGGTGGAGCCTTAACCATCAGTAGGAAATAACTTGCTATGAGATTTTTTTTCTAAGCTAACTAAAATTGATTTGTTGGTAGAGCATTGAGAGGCTAAGTGTCTTTATTTCTCAAAGCTCGAGGTAACATTTCTCAATTGTAAGAAGAGCATTCTGTGTGTTTGCGTTGAGCTGCATTTTTACAGATGTTCCCCCTAGCATCACACAACAACCACTTATATATGTGGCACACTGACTTAATGCAAGTACAGAATGTATTTAATGTTGTATGAATCTATGTTAAATGACTCACTGTTTTCTTGGCTTCATCCAGCGATCTCTGAATGCACTCCTTCATCCTTTCTCTGTGTTTCTCCATCTCCAGTTTAAGTTTTTCCTCTCGCTGTCTGGAGTGTGTAACAACATGTAATAAGAGAGGTAGTTATACAGTATACTGGATTTTTGTCAATGCACCAAAGACAGGAATTAAAATATAAACAGAAACAAAACCCATTTTTATCTTTCTGGATTGTTAAATAAAAACTGGAGATTAAGGAGGTGGATAAAATTTACTATTCACAAGTTAGCCCTGTTTACTAAACATCTGCGTTCAGTGAGACAAACCTGCTCCTCTTCTCGCTGTCCTTGATGTTCCTCAGTGTTTTCAGCACGTCCTCTGGGATGCTCTCAACTTGCTGGAACAGCAGAGATATATGGTGCTCAAAACCAGTCAGCATCTGCAAAGTGGTGAGTTGGGTCGGCCGTTCATCGACGCATGAGGAATACACCTTTGCCACCTTAATCGCCAAATCATTCAACATAATATCCTGTATGTAAGACAGTTGTAGAAGATGAGAGAAAAAAAGGTTCCCCAAGGCTGCTTTGATTTCAAATAGGATGATATATTAAAAAAGTCGAGCATAAAGTGCACTCTGCATCATTACCTGGTCCTCTGTCTTTATTGATTCATGGAGATGAACACTCTTTTTAAGCATGGCCACTCTCTTCTTTTTGATGTCAACTCTCTCCTTCATATCTTCTACATGCATGTTTAGCTGCTCTTCTTCCTCTTTCCTTGACACAAAGAAGAGTTTATCTATCTATCTATCTATCTATCTATCTATCTATCTATCTATCTATCTATCCTTGGTGCTTTCCTTTTGCTTGGTTAGCAGACATAGCAGCAGTCACATAAATTGTAAGTTCAAAAAGCAACCAACCGCTGTCACGAGAGATCTGCAAGATACTGTGAGGACTTCTTCACAAAAGCCAAAATTCATGCTGTGTACACCTGGCTTTGAAAGAACTGTTAGAAAAACCGCGATTCTCACATTTTCTTTATGGTGACCTCGAAAGTGTGCTCCATTTTCTTATCCATCCTGGTGATGTTGTGAATCAGAGACAGGTTCTGGTCAGTCAGCTCTGACAGCAGGACGATTACCTCCAGGGGATCGAAGTTATATAGTTCCAGCTTGTCCTGCAGGGAAAGGTAAGTGAGCACTGTAAATAAAGCCTCCTGATGAAAATGGCTGTTGCTTTAATGATCTTTGGTTTTAGACTCACTAACTCTGACCTCATAGATTGTGTTGTTTCCATTCAGCTGGGAATTCTTCACCCTGAAATGAAATAGATTTTAAGATCATAGTTTTAAAAAGTTTTATTCTGCTGGAACTCCTACCACCTTCTTTGCTGTTGTTGCATTGCTCCCTGTTGCTCTGATAACATCACAGATTAAATTATCCAACAAAACTAAAACTAATCAAACTAACTAATCAAATTAAATGACCTGAGAATTGATAGAAAAGAACCAACTGGTGACAGTGTGTGTGTGCTTCCTTACACGGCATCACTGTGGTTTGAGGACAGTGTAGACTCACTGGTGGGAGGCAGCACTCTATCTGGAGTGGAATCCAGATCTTTCTCCAAGCCTGTGTTAAAGTTCATACTTACAGATCAGATGTATGTGAGCTTCTATGCCAGCAGTTATAATGCATTCAATAGTAACTCAGACACGGTTTATTTTTTAATAAAATGCTGGTCTCCCATTTGAGAAACCCACACCAGTCTGACCCGTATCCATTTAATGTTGTTTTCCTACCATCTGGTCTGTCTGGCAAGCCTTTGGTTGTTAAAGTCGCTGCTTTCTGGGCTTCCTGCCACTCGGGAGGAGAAAGCTTGAACAGAACTCTCCTGTACCTCTTATATTCATTCAGAACCTTCTCAATCTTGGCAACTTCACTATAAAGAAGAAAGCTTTAGCATGCTACTTATTCCAAATTTGTCACTTTCTTTTACAGATCTATGCATTAAACCGATGCGTACCGCATTTAAGTGACATGCATGATATTCCTATTGTTAGCCATACCTTTTTAATATTGCTGTTTCATCGGTGACCTTCTCAATCTTATCACTCATTTCCTGTATGGAGCTACTTGAGTTTTTCAACCTGCTAAAAAAGCAGTTTTACAGTTATTACAACAGAAAATTATATTTAAATCAACCCATCCCCTATTCAAAACAATATTTATATCAAAATATCCCATTTTGATATGGGGAATTTTCTGATGCTTACAGATTTTGGGCATCCATAACTTTCTTCTCGACAGAGGTGAGGAATTCTTTCAAAAAGCAATCTTCAAATGCCTTGAAATCTTCAAGTCTTTGTACTACATACTTCTGTGCAGTCATGGCCTTTGCGGTCGTCTTAATCTTTGAACTGATCACCTTATCATCAAACTGGATTATTTAACAACATAAGATTAACATACTGTAAATTTGTCATAATTAAAAGACAGAAAAGCTTTGATGACTGTTTTCTAACAGAAAACGCATTTATTAAAGAAATAATGAAATATGCTAGACTTTATGTGCATACAATTGAAAAAATAGTTCCAGATTTTAGGAAATATAAATCAAGGAAGAGATAACGCTTAAGAGCCAATACGTCCTTCTTTTTTAACAAACAAAATTTGATTTTATTTCCCCCGCTTCCAGCCTCTCCAGGCTGTAGCGAAATCCTAAGTAAAGCTAATCCCAAACATCTTTTCATTCAAATTAAAAGTTTGTCGGATTAAACTCTATAGCTTCATTTAAGAGCAGGATATTTGTACTTTTGCTCACATGAATTTTGAAATAATCTCGACCTCAGGATTAGTCCTTACAATTGAGGGATTCTTCTTGGGTCTAGAAAAACAAGCTAAACATTTTAATAGAAGTAGAGCAATGTGCAAAAGTTTTGAACCACCCCTCAAACAGAAATTAGTTTCAATGATTTTTGAAATATGCAACCATAGTTGTACAATTATAAGAACTAATGTAAGAGAAAATAATAGTGTTTGTATCTCTATCTAATTTTGATGGGCTTATGATGGACCTCTAAAGTTTTCTTTTCTTTTGTTTAATGCAACTGCTGATTTTGCAAAAACTATGCCTTAGACCCTTTAATTACATTACCTTTAGCTGCGCATTCTTCTCTGACATGAGGATCCAATTCTCACTGCTGTTTCTCTTAGAAATGTCTAAGCAAAGAGAATAAGTCGTGTCAACACTAGAGAGCAATCCTTCAAACCAAATATAACCTTTAAAACACTGCATTCTGCTCTTTCTTCACCCACCTTGATTAACCTCAGACGTTGTCATGCCTGTGAGGTCTTGAGTAGGGAGAGATGTGTTTTTCCTCTTCTCCCTTTCCTCCTGCTCTTTCAACAGCAGACCTATCACCTCATTTGTGGACATGCTTTGTCTGTCCTGCACTGAAGACAGTCAAAACAAACCCTAAAAATAGTTTTCAATACAGTGCTTTGAAACAGTTTTTGTGTATGTGTGTGTGTATTTTTCACACTTGCATGTTTCACACCGTTAAAGAAATGCTGCTGATCAAAAGGAACTCAAAGGCTCATCTCAAATTTACCAAAAAACATTCCCCAAGAATTTTGTGAAAATATTCTGTTGACTGATGAGACAAATTAAAAGGTTTTGGAAGGTCTAATTCTTGTTACACCTGGGATAAAAACAAAAACATCATACCAACAGCCAAACATGGTGCTGGTTAAGTGTGATGGTCTGGGGAAGAAGCATGGACCATAAATTCATACACAGTGATGTCAAAGACTCGTTGACAGTTATTCCTAACATGTGACTGTAGTTATTGCTGCCAAAGCTGGTACAATCAGTTATTAGGTTTGGGCGGCAATTATTTTTTAACACAGATTTAGATAGTATTTTTTTCAAAATAAATTAATTCATCATGTAAAAACTGAATTTTATATTTATGTGGATTATCTTTGCCCAGTATTCAAATTTATTTGATGTTCTGAAACATTAAAGTGTGACACATATGACACAGGAAAAGAAATTAAAGAGTGGGCAAATATTTTTTCACAACATTGGAGTTAAGTGCTATACATTTTACAATTTCACAACACTTTTTTTTAACAAATAAGGTCCAGATTTCTAAACAAGTACATATTTCATCCGATGAAATGACACTACAAATATCACCAAAACTTTGTGAAAAACTAGCAATTAATTTTTACATATGATTTGGGTGCTTACCTGGCTGTAGTGGGGAAGACATCTCTTAGCTTGATGCTAGATTCGCTGTTGTTCTTACAAACAGACGTTTAAAGTCAGGTTTAGCCGCAGTTTCTTCAGACTACAAACAGCAACCATATAACAACACACTAATTCATAACAAAAGAAAAACACTGACTGCCCTACTGAAAGGTGATGTTGTCATTCTTATCATTTTGTAATTCCACCAAAATCTTAAACTGGAACTAGCGTTAGCTTAGCTTACTTAGCCCTCTGTGTAAGTAGAACTGCTAGCTTATCGACAACGTAGAAGTTAGCCTTTATGCTAACTTATTGATAACACTTTTTATGCATGCTTTAATTTAAAACATGGTGAATTCAGAAATCAAATAAATTACCAAATACATAAAAACTCAATGACTGCACCCTCTGAACATACTCTTTCTCTTTATCCCATGGATAGGAACACTGGAGCTTCAAACTTTGATGTTTAAGATTAAAAGTAACAGACGACTGTCCTGGTTACTGTTGCCTTGTTTTTCTTCTTCTTTGCGACTATTGTTTAAGACTGAGGAAGTGGACAGTGTTTAGAGGAACTGTGTATAAAAACTGCAAGAAATGTTTTAAATTTTCTGATGTTTAGATGCAAATGTTAGTTCCATGTGCAAAAGATGATTAAAAAATAAATAAACGCTCATAACAGTTTCTCATATTTTATGTATTCTTCAGATTATTTACAGTAATGTGCAAAAGTCTTGAGCCACAGCAATTGAAACATGGGGTAACATAAATGGTTTTCAAACTGAGTTTGTATGAGTCTAACAAGCTTGGACGACAATATTTGGTATGACCACTTGTGTTTTTGAATATTGCCTGAAAGATAGAAAGATAAAAATGTTAAGTTGTCTGGTTCATCCCTTGAGCTGGGTGTCATGTTATGCTTGAATGATTCATAGATCACTGGTAAGTGGCATAACAAATAAAGAGAAAGAAATAAACAAACCAAAATCCCCTTTAATTAGTCAGATACAAAGACTGTAAAAAAAATGCAACTGGTGTCAAAAAAAAGAGAAGAAGAAAACTTTGAAAGACCTTCAGAAAACCTGGGGAACTATTGCTAAAGACCTTCTTTTTTTAATTAAAAAAAAAGTCTGACTCCTTGGAATCAAAACCAAAAAAGAAAGAGATGGGTGGCTCAAAATTATATATTACTGTGCATTTGAGTGGCTATGACTAATAAATACAGCAAAAAAAAGTATACCATTATATTAATGTAATCAGAATGTATACAGCATGAGACAATGAGGCAATACATGAGAATCGTTATTTTGTGGTGCAGACCAAGAAAGAATTAGACCAACACCAAGGAGAGCTGCAACCCCCAAACTTCAATTAGCCCCAAAACTCAAATAAAAAAAGCATTCAGGGCAAGTGTTGGGATATGTCACAGTGAACGAGCCTGGATACTCATATTGAGGAACCAGCTGCCAGCACCTTTTATTTTTAAAGGAAATATTTATCATATAAAGAGTGACAATGCTACCCTCAGACTACTCTTCCGTAAAAGACTCTACAGGAGGCTGGAAAAAAGTAATGCTTCAGTGCCCTCTAGAGACAAAAAGAACATGAAACTCTATGTGTCTTGGTGAAGTTTTCTGAAAATCATGAAACACTTTAACAAAAAATATACATGAAAAATTACAGATTCAATAATGAGCTACCCCGTGCACATGTATTAGACAGCAAGCGCTTCAGGTCAGATGACAGAGCTCTGGTCTGATAGTTACCAGGGAATGATGAGTGACAAAGGGTTTGCTTTTAGGTCATGATTCCAGAGGACTGCAGCAAGCAAGCAATTCATTGCCCCAGAGAGGCAGTTATTCCACAGCAACTGGAAAAGACATCGCTAGATGACAAAGAACCACCTTTAAAGTGTATTTATGCGCATCTCAATCCTTCCTCTATATTTTAAAAAATTTGCTCAATCTGGACAAAAAAAGAAAGCAAAAATAAGGAGTTAACTTTAAACTATCACTTGTACAAACTGCATTGAGACAGCTGGATTAGACAATGTCTCAGAATAGGGTATGCTCCTGTAATAACTGAATCATAATTTCACAGTGTGCTACTTAAAAAGGTTTAAGCCCTGATATGTGGGTTACAGTACTCCCTCCCACAGGCCAGATTATGCCATCTGTGAGAAAAAAACAGTATATCTCTGTGAGTGTGTTGGTGTGTGTGTGTGTGTGTGTGTGTGTGTGTGTGTGTGTGTGTGTGTGTGTGTGTGTGTGTGTGTGTGTGTGCGTGTAGCTTTCAAATAAAATTCTGAGTGTCTCATTTCACTCTTAATCGAGGTCATTCCTACTGTGATGTTAATAGCCTAAAGGGGACCGACACACTCCTGTTTACGCCAAGTAGTTGATCTGAAGTGAAGTGATAACACACACACAACAGACACCCATACACACAAAGACATAAGGAGCAAAAGTTAAAGAATGCACAAAATTAACCCTTAGAATTGAGAATACTATGCAGATTTTAACCACTGTATATATTAATTTTTTCTGCTAATTAATCACTGTGTTAAAACGGTCAATAAAATTTTTACTGCTTATCAAAAAGTGATAAGCAGCGTCTGTGTCACACTAAAGTTAAACTTTTCATTCGGTCTTGATTTGATGTCAAAAACTTGAGGTTGGCACACGAATATCCGATTCATAGAAGGTTGACTTGTGGCCCTTAGAAATAGGACTAATACATCCTGAAATAAAATACTGGATGCCATGGCGACTGTGATTGGATGACAGGAGTAATCTGCTGACTAAATCCCCTCATGGCTCAAGCTGTGATTTGGACTGGAGATTTGTTTTCAGAGTGAACTCCGCCCTGCAGAGATGACTGTCAACGTAAAGTACACTACAGACTGCAGCAGGCCAGCAAATAGTCTGTTTAATTTGGAGGAAACAGCTTGGACTCGACTTTGACAGCTTCTTCCCTGCGTGCTGACGTGAACAAAACGAGCCAACCGGCAAGCCAACGCTAAGCTATTCTATGGTAGGACAATCATGACCAAGTTTTCAGCTGCTGCGAATGTAGGTCTGTTGTTACAGGTTGTGTTTTCTGTATTAGTATAAGAAAAAACTTTTTTTTTTTCCTGTACAAGTAATTAATAAAATAATTTTAAAAACTGAAACGTCATACTCCCACCCCCCAGATTCTGTGATTGAAAACATTTTTTAAAATACAATGTTATCATAGAATTGAACAGTTTTGTATTTTAAGTGATCAGCTTGTTGTTTCAGTGAACTTTTATTAAATGTTAACTATCTAAATAGGAAGCCTGGTCCAGCTAAAGCTAAAGCAGTCTAAGGAGGACAAATAAAAGTTGTATTTTCCAAGGTCACAAAGTTTTAACATGAACATGCTACAAAGCAGTCTTTTTGTCCTTTGTCCATTCAGCTATTGGTTATTAATTGATCATAAATAAATACATGAGGCTGAGCTCAAATTAATTGATAATATGCATGATAATAAGAAACTAACAGACAGCCCCTTTACTCTAACCAACAATATAAGCATGTAGTTTTTTGGGAATTGAAGAATGGACCTCTGATGCTACACCAAAATCATTCCCTCAGTGTCAGTCAAGCATTAAATGAGCATCCACTCCATAATTTAACATTTTCTTTGAGCTTCAGAGCTGCAAAAACAGCTGTTAAAATTACATATGGTAGTTTATGTTCTTGTTGTTACCTATATTAACAATGTGCTGGCATGGCCATCCCTTGTTTTCATCTGATATAGATGTGTAAACAGGAATGCAAATTCGCTTAAAAAACAGTCGCACAGTGCCTGTGTTAGCTCCCCTTTTGTCACAATAAGGTTCCTGAATAAAACAGATGTTGCAGCGAGTACGTTAACCTCTTTGCAAAAATGGACAATTACATACAATAGGCGTACCACTTTGACAGGTAGTGATAAACTGGGACATTCAACAGCAAGTGGCCCAATGTACAAAGCAGCAAATATTGGAAAAAAAAAACCCTCAAAGGTGTCATTTTTAATTTGTCTCTCTATTACACGTTCCCCACACACTTTTTAAATTGTAAAAGCATGGAAAGCTAACAAGCATACTAATGCATTGTGCATTATGCATTACAGGGTTGCTTTTTAAATATAAAGACACATTTAAAGTGAAATTATTAACTTGTTATTAATGTTCTCAATTTGAGAACATTAGTGACTGCGTCGACTTTATGCATTAATATGTTGATTGTTCTAGTCCACAGGTTGCAGTAAGCAGTGAGCTGTCAGCTCTGTCCTCTGACTCCAAGCAGCTGGGGAGATGTGAGAAGGGGTCATGCCTCTGGTGAAGAGGAACATTGAGCCTCGGCACCTGTGCCCCAGTGCCGTGCCCGATGGAATTGGCAACGAGCTGGAATGTGTAACCAACAACACGCTGTCCGCTATAATTCGACAGCTCAGCAGTCTGAGTAAGCTTACAGTTGATCAGATTCAGAATAAAATATCAATGCGTCTTTAACCTGTGCTCATTACATGCAATCAAGGTGTTGCCACTATTAAGCAAATCGAAATTTAAATCATAAGGAAAATTATACAGTAAAAAACCTAAACTATCTAAATATTCAGGGCATAATTACTTCAAGTTGTGAAAGATCGTTAGAAGTGATGGGGTGGGAAACTAATTTGCACACAGTGATTTTTAGCTTGATTTATTATGCATTTAACAGATCGATTTGTCACAACTAATACATAATATGGACCAAAGTACTTGGCCTCCTACACCTTACTTCTAGAGGAACTGCTCAGCCATTGAAACTCAGGCCATGAAGCTCCCAGTGCAGTTTTTGTGCTGATGTTAATGCCAGAGGAGCTTTGGAGCTCTGCACTTTCTCCCTGCTCTGTAACTTTACATGCCACTTACAAATGATCGTGGAGTATTTAGGAAGGAAGGCATTTCAAAAAACTGACTTTTTGTAACAGTAACATCCTGTTGCAGCACCACACTCAAATTCTTTAGGAGGATTGACACTTTTGAAGATGTTTGTAAAGGGAGACTGCTTAGTGCTTGAATTTATACATCGGTGGCAGTGGGACTGAAAATACCTAAATTCAAAGATTAAGAGGTGTGACCTAATCCGTTGGCTACATAGTGTATATCAGTCCTGTAACACAACACAATACGCATTGAGTTTTCTGGGGATAATAATTTGACATATTGACATATACCCTCTATGTCATGGGAGTGCTTATGTTTTCTTAATCCTTTAAAAGGGATTATCAGATAAGAGTGTCACTTAATTGCTGGCTTTGAATGAGGGGAGAAACAAACAAAGAACATATTTTAAGGGTATCACATTTGTCAGTGTGTGATTTGTTGCAGTCGTTGCTAAAATGCATTTCACTCTGTACACAGGTTTGTGCAGAAGTACAGTGGTTAATGTTAAACATGTTGTTGCAATGTCTGTATAAAGATTAGAAAGCCTGTGTGCTTTTGTGGTTACAAATAAGTGAGAGGAGACAAGAAGAAATCCTACAACATATCCTTTGATAGTTTGTACATCCATGTGTGTGTGTGTGTGTGTGTGTGTGCGATTAGTAAACTTACCGAAGCTTAGAGCTTAGCGTACAGATTTGTACAACAGCACGATAAGATGGAAAGTAACTGGGCGGAGACACAAACACAGGCAGTCTAATTATAGCTTTTACATTAAGCAGACTAGAGCTGTTTGAAATGTGCCCCTGACTGTGTAATGGAAACAAATATTTTGAGCAGTTTAATTTAGATAGTTGATATCAACACTCTGCCTTTAAGGTGCCATTATCTTTTAAATGTTATTGAGATTTGACACACCTTTCCATTTATTGCTTTTCCTCTATTCTCTCCCGCTTTCTTGCTCTGGTTGCAGGTAAGCATGCAGAAAATGTTTTCGGGGAGCTTTTTAATGAAGCCAACACCTTTTACGTGCGCGCAAACTCTCTTCAGGATCGAATTGACCGCTTGGCCATCAAAGTCACCCAACTAGACTCCAGTGTGGAGGAGGGTTAGTTCATTGGGTATCAGTGAATCTTCTTCTGTTTGTTGCTATGGTTATTCCTACACGCTTTATATCAAACTTTCCTCCTTAATTTTGCTTTTTTAAAGTTTCCCTTCAAGACATAAACATGAGGAAGGGCTTCAGAAGCTCGAGTGTCCAGGACCAGCAGGTTTTATCCAAGAGCAGCCTTCCTAGTGCTGTAGCCGACATGTACAACAGCAGTGACAGACCTCCTCCTCTCAGCAACCTCACTGCTTACAGGTGCGGCACTGTTTTTCTTTCTTTTTTTTACTGTTCTAAAGTTCTGTCTTCAGTTAATGTTGGAAATTGGTTTTTAAATACAGAGAGGATTCTACTGATGCAATGAAATACTACTCTGACCCGTCATACTTTTTTGACCTGTGGAAAGAGAAAATGCTTCAGGACACAGAGGAGAAGAGGAAAGAAAGGCGGAGGCATAGGGTCAGAGTGCATTTTACCCATCATGTTTACACATTTACGTATTTACTTACTGACTGCTTACTCAAACTCTGTATTCCTGTTGTTTCTGCAGGAACAGAAGCGATGTGTGGACAGCAGCACCATTCAGCGTGAGGTGAAGAAGGTCAGAA
This sequence comes from Simochromis diagramma, assembly GCF_900408965.1. Lineage (NCBI taxonomy): Eukaryota > Metazoa > Chordata > Actinopteri > Cichliformes > Cichlidae > Simochromis > Simochromis diagramma. The sequence goes on from NW_024386883.1 coordinate 2,416,588, forward strand.
AGGCACGAAACCGCAGGCAGGAGTGGAACATGATGGCGTTTGATAAAGAGCTCCGTCCAGATCACAGACATCCACAGAGTCTCAGGCGAGGAGCATCATCTGAGGGCTCCCTTTCGCCAGATGGGAGGTTAGAGAAGCTACCAAGATTGTGTTTTGGATAGGTTTTCAATGTATTTTTCTGTATAATACAACGCTACAGAGGGAATGAAAGAATTTCCCATCTTTGGGACTAATGATGTAGATCTTATTTATCCTAGTTGTATTTTTATGGAGAAATTTGTAAAATTATTGTAGATTTATGATACTTTTAAAATAAAACTTAGCAGATGGGGGGGACATGTGTGTGTGTGTGTGTGTGTGTGTGTGTGTGTGTGTGTGTGTGTGTGTGTGTGTGTGTGTGTGTGTGTGTGCCCAAAAGGAGGGGTAGATCCGTTTTCACAAATAGGACCTTGTGACCCAAATTGTAATATCTTTGTTGTGTAAAGCGTCGGCTTTGATATTGTAACAACAAATCTACCATCTGGATCTGCATCTGCATGACAAACTCTCTTTTACTGTTTATCCAGGCCTGACCTCTTAGATTACCCCATCCCTCCAGTGCCTGCCCATGCTGCTTGTAACTCTGCCAAGTCTCACGATTACGTTCCTGGGAACACGCATCCCTCACCACCTGTGGAGCATGAATACCAAAGCATTGATGTCAACTACAAGAGAGTAACCTATGCCGCAGCAGAGCCTCGTGCTGCAGACCGAATGAACGGTTCAATTCGTCTCCCTGCAGATTACAAGTATGTGAGAGAAATTGAAATATAATATACTCTTTTTGGGCATCTGCAACTTAATCCTCTTTCTTTTACTGTCACACAGGTCTATCCCACCACCTCCTGCCCCCGGCCCTCCAATCCCATCAGCCCAGACAGCCTTTGGTTTTCCACTGGGTGCACATCCTCCAGCGCCACATAATGGCGTTGGGCACGCGGGCCCGGGCTGCCCACTCCCACCAATACCTCCTCCAGGGAATCACACGGTCCCTCAACCCCCAGGTCCCCCACCTCCTCCTCTCCCTCCGCCATCTGCACCCTCACACCTAGCGGGACACAGTGAAGGCTGCAGACGTGAGACCAAACCTGTGAGAGACGCAAGAAGTGACCTGCTGTCTGCCATCCGCATGGGTGAGTCAGTGTGCTTAGACGCAGTTGGCATTGCTTCCAGCTGGTCAGATGAGCACAGATGTGAGCAGCTAACACTCTGTGCAATACAGACATATAATATTCTGTCCTCTCTCTACATGTGTGTGCCCTCATTAGGCATCCAGTTGAAGAAAGTCCAAGAGCAGCAGGAGCAGCAGAGCAAGCGGGAGCCGGTGGGGAACGACGTAGCCACCATCCTTTTCCGACGCATTGCAGTTGAGTACAGCGACTCTGAGGAGGACTCTGAGCTTGATGAGAATGAGTGGTCGGACTGACAAAACACTGAATTGGTCTTTTCTCCACTGGATCTTCAGCACAGATGAAAGAAAACTGTGAAACACTCCATCTAGCTCCATCTAGTGGAGTCTTTGTACCAAGCCACTACTGCCAAAATACCTCTACCTTGTGGTTTTTATTTCTACTTTCATAATAAATATTTCATGAGCAACTGAACCACTAATCTAGCACATCTACACAGTTTGCACCAGTTTGTTTTGTAACAGGCTAATATCCTCATTTCAAAACAGAGTCAGTGTGTGATAAATCACACAGTTCTATCACATGGAAATGTGACCCATTAGTTTCTTAAGATTGTCTTTGTATACTGCTTGTTCTAGCAAAATGTCCTTACGTGATGACCTCCTATCTTTGTCCAGCAGCATCCCAGCGGAGAGCATTTCAGTGTAAGAAAAGCATAGGTATAAATAATACATCTTACCATTGGCTGACCTCCACATAGCTTCTTTAGTTTCAAGGTCTTTGTATTAGGCACGCTGGCTCATTGGCACACTACCTAACTAGCCGGCTCAAACACTCAAACACACAAGTAGAGCAAGCCTGTGCTTTCCCTACTATGACAAGTTAAAATATGTGCTGTGATATAAACAAGCATTGAATCATACCATAATATTGAAAGATTCAAGGGTTTTTGTTTTAATTTAATCTTCCTAATCTCACACTTAATTCCATTAGTTTTGTAATAGCTACCTCAAGTTGTAACAATTTCTCAGTTCTGATTGTGTGTATGAAGGTATCATGTCTGACATTAATTCTATTTGTTGTGATGCGTCTTTACAAATACTGATATATCAATAAACTTTCCAAATTAGCAAGAAAATCATGCTATCATTAAGTCCTTGTCTTTTTTCTTTTTTACTTCTTTCTTTTTAACTTAAACTCCACTAGATACTAGAGGTCAAAACCCACTTGAAAATTATTTATAGATTTTTGCACAACCTTAATGGGGATGGGCCAGTGGGTCAAAAATATGTTGCAGAGACATATGATGAATACACATAATGACTTTGAATGACCATAAAGGCAAAAATGACCTAAACAACGCTGCAGACATACAAAGTAGCCAAAAAGAGGCATAGAGTGGCTACAAAGAGATTAAAAACAGGCAAAATCAGACAGAATATCATAGAATTTGAGCAGAGACACAAAAATATGGTCACACAATGACTACAAAATGATGGAAAATTACCTCTGTCAGACAAAAAGGAGTAATATAATACACAACAAAATCAAAATTACAAGTAAATGATCACAAAGAGACACGAGATGGCTAAATTCACTGATCAACTGAGAACTAAAGTGATATGTAAATTTAAGTACATAAAAAATGATAATCAAAACAGTCAATGTGCAAATGTGCAAATCATTAAAGGACTTCATATATGAACGCACCAAAACTGGTAACACTGCCTCACACTCAAATTTTTTTTTTTTTCATTTAACCAGTTTTTGAACAATAATTTGGGGATATTTAAATAAGGAATGAAAAAAATTTACTGTGAAAATTTTTCAAGTTACAGTACCTGGAAGGACAATGAGGTGATTCAAAAGTTTGTGCTCTCAAAACTGCAACCAAATCAACTTTACAGCCACTTAAGTTACAGAAACCAAAACCGTTTTTAATTCTGCAACCAATTTTCAGCTTTAATTTTATAGGCTATATCATAGTGTCAATAAAAATATAATATAATATTAAAAATGCTAAATTAATTATGGAATATAACTATTTAATAAAATAAAGAAAACAATGAAACAACGAGGCCTGTAAATTCATTCACACCCAGCAGAGGTCACCCGATGTCAAAGTGTAGCTCAACGGAACTTGAGAAACTGTTAACTATTAGACGCCATGTTGGCTCTGTAATAACTGCCAGCGTTGCAAGACAGGAAGCGAGTTGAGCCGCAATGGAGATGTTTTCGTCCCGTGACAGTGTACTGGTTGGCAGGTGATTAGCACAGCGAAGCTCCTCCTCAGTCTTCTACAGTAGACACAAACCTGGACAGCTGACCATTGTAATAAGGTATAGTATTTATACAGGCTTTGTAGGGTTTTACATTCCCACCAGCTTGCCTTTCAGTTATGGGGCAAATTTCGAGTGTAAAATTCTTTGTTTATCTTAAACTGTGAACGATGATGATGAAGATAGCTAGTGTGTGCTAACTAGTCACCTGACGTATACGTGCACACGCTCAAATCAGCTTTACTCTCAGCCTTCCGTATGGAGGAACAAACAAGCTACCATCTGGCCAGGAATGGCAGCGCTGACTCATTTTACCTCATCTTTAGTATCTGATGGAAGGAAAATGAAGCTTTAGCAGAGTTAGCTCACGACCTAACACTGTTAGATGTGGTCATTCATTCATGAGAGAAACCACCAAGTCACGGTGCTCGCATAATTCTCCCTGTCACACTAGCATCTAAAGTCTGGAAAAATAATAGTAATACAATAACTCTACCCTGGCTAATGATTAAGTATTGCACGATGTCTTAACTTGTGTGTGAGTGTTATAAAATGACTTGAAAGCATATTTTGTCCTCTGTGTGCCCCTCAAGGAATTTAGTAAGATATAAACTATCAAGATGGATACCTCAAAACTTCCCAAGATCCAGGATGAGGACCGAGAAAGCCAGTTTGGATATGTACACGGTGTTTCTGGACCAGGTCTGGTTTATTCTCCTTGCCTTTTAAATGGCTAGAATCTATCAGGTTGAATGTAGTTAAAAGTAGTATGGTTGCAATGTTTAGCTAAGTAGCTGACAAATTAAGGAAGTTGATCACATGATGACAAAATCATGACATTTCCTGTTATTACCCAGCAGGGGTAACAGGGTATAAACTGGGTATAAAACATGTCCAATCTAACTAAAGAATGCCTCTCTAGCATAGCTGTAGATTATATAGTTATCCTGAACTGCATGACTTCTGCTTAAGGATATCCTTGGTCTGTCACATATGTTCAAGCTATAACATTTGTCATTTTTGTCTTAATAATCTCTTTGAAATTGTCCCAGTTGAAAATATAAACAAGTAAAACTTTTGATTGTTTCTTAATCGTTTCAGTATCTGTAATTTTCTTTCTTGCTATTGCCATCAGTGGTGACAGCTACCGCCATGGCAGGAGCAGCCATGTATGAGCTGGTTCGAGTCGGTCACAGTGAGCTGGTGGGAGAAATCATCCGTTTAGAAGGGGACATGGCAACTATCCAGGTCTACGAGGAGACATGTATCCTTTCTGCTGCCGTGTTTCGTTCCTCTTTTGTCAAACATCAAAAGTAAAAAAAACCAAAAACAAATCAGACTGAATTGCATTAAGAAAAGCTGCTTGGCAGATATCACATGTTTCAGACATTTCGTGGTTTGTTTGGTGACCCTAACTTGATCATACAGCTGGCGTGTCTGTCGGGGACCCTGTCCTGCGAACTGGAAAGCCCCTGTCAGTAGAGCTGGGACCGGGTATCATGGGCTCCATCTTTGACGGTATCCAGCGCCCACTAAAAGACATCAATGACCTCACTAACAGTATTTACATCCCAAGAGGAGTAAACATTGGTGCTCTCAACAGAGACAACAAATGGGAATTTACGCCCGGGCAGAACCTTCGGGTAAGGAAGGCGCATTGCTGCAGTGATGAGTCCTTCAAAGTCTTTTCTTCTTAAGTGTGCTGACCAAAAATGTGATCCCCTCGCCAGGTCGGCAGTCACGTAACTGGTGGAGATATCTATGGTATGGTATTTGAAAACTCCTTAATCAAACACAAGCTAATGCTTCCACCTCGTAGCAGAGGCACCATAACCTACCTGGCTCCACCTGGAAACTACGACATTTCCGTGAGTGTTGCATTTGAAACAAAGTGCTTTTTATTTTGGATAAAAACAAAACTGATTTGGGGGGTTTTCTTGCATTCAGGATGTGGTTCTGGAGCTTGAGTTTGAAGGCATTAAAGAGAAACTCAGCATGGTGCAAGTGTGGCCAGTACGACAAATCCGCCCCGTCACAGAAAAACTACCAGCTAATCATCCGCTGCTGACCGGCCAGAGAGTTCTGGATGCACTTTTCCCGTGAGTATTCATTTGCTGTGCATTATGACATCTTTATTTAATATATGCCGCTTAACAGATTTATTAAACCGCCTGTCATAAAAACAAGAAAACACTAATATTTTTGAAATCTTTCAAAAACATGTTTAAAACAAACTTTTTTTATAAATCGGTAAATTTGAAATTATTTTCAGCATTAAAAATATAATTTTGTTTAAAAATCGTGCACATACTGGTGGATTAACCATTACTTAACCATAAAAAAAGGATTATAGTGATTATCAATAGTGTTAATTTAGGGCAGCCCATAAGCCTTACAGTGGGTGGTGGTACTGCAAGTACTGCATATCACATATTATGAAAAGTGGGTTTTTCACTGGTGGATTGTTTAGTTATTTATTACATAGTAAGACCGTGTGGCTGTTGTGCTTTACAGCTGTGTGCAGGGTGGCACTACTGCTATACCAGGAGCCTTTGGATGTGGAAAGACTGTGATCTCGCAGTCATTGTCCAAGTACTCCAACAGTGATGTCATCATCTATGTCGGCTGTGGAGAGCGTGGAAACGAAATGTCTGAAGTGCTGCGAGATTTCCCCGAGGTTTGAAGATTACGAAGCTTTCGATTTGTTATTTAAGTTTTTTTCTGTCTACTGTAACAAACGCACTACAGCATCACTTTTGACTCGCTTAAGCTAAGGCTGTTGTTCACACTGCTCTTGCCACTAGCTCACTATGGAAGTTGACGGCAAAGTTGAGAGCATCATGAAGAGAACAGCGCTGGTTGCTAACACCTCCAACATGCCCGTGGCTGCTAGAGAGGCTTCCATTTACACAGGTATAAGCTGCCTACATTATAGAGAACTGAGTCATTGTTAACCTTAACTTTTACTACATACTTAAAAAAAAAAAAAGTAATTGAAAAGTAATTGAAAAACTTAAAACACTCTAAAATCCTATTCAGAACTTTATGAAAGTAGCTAGTAGTGAGCTAGTGTGTATTTTGTTGTTGTTTTTTCCTCTTCCTGCACAGTATTTTGAAAGTGTCATCAAATGTCAAACTTTTGCCTGTGCAGGGATCACACTGTCTGAATACTTCAGAGATATGGGCTACAATGTGAGCATGATGGCTGATTCGACGTCTCGATGGGCCGAAGCTCTGAGAGAAATCTCTGGAAGACTGGCTGAAATGCCTGCTGGTGAGTTCAGTGGTCACAATCAAAATCTCAAAACATGTTTGTTTTGTACCTGCTGATCTAGATTAGAGATCAGCAGGTACAAAAGTCACCTCATACTGTAGTTCAGTAACATTTATTTCAGGGCTTTTTTTTGTAATATATTTGGTTTATTTTACTAATTCCATTTTGATTCATGTTCTAAAGCACTTTCTTTTTCATTTAACTAGTGAGGATGTACTATTAATCGGGACTTCATTAGGTAACTTCAGCAGGGCTTGCAAAATCGCTAGCCCGACGTCCCGGGGCTAGCGATTTTTCCAGTCATCTGTCTATCTATCTCTGCCCTGCCCGTCGGGCTATCGCAGGAAGGAAAAATTTATGTCAATGCTTTTGCATTCTTTCGGAAATGTAGCTGGGTAATTATGTCATTGGCATCGGTGAGCCACTGTCAATATGTGACATATTGAAATCGCGTTTGAATTTGCGCTTGTTTTTTGCTTTCACTTTGCAATCGCGCGAACTGTGTATAGAGAGTGACAGCACTGATCTGTGAGTGATGATAATTTGCGCACCAATTCCTCTGACATCGTCTTATCAATCGTTAGCTTACTATGCAAACATGACAAGTGAAATCTCCCGCAGCAAGCTTAAACATGTGAGAGGTTGATCGTGCAGAGAATCGCTGAGCGTTATGTGAGTGTGTGTAAAAGCAGCAGGATATATATTTTAGTTCTGCTGAGCCAAATAAGACAGGTCAGGGTGAAGAAGTGACAGCCAAAGAAAAGCTTACCACAAAACGGAAAAGTTATGACAAATCAGACTATAAGGCAAAAAGAAAGTGCAGCTTTATGGTTCCATGGACAAAAGAATTTCTGTGGCTGCAATGTGACGAGCTAAATAACCAGGGCTGCACATAAGTGGTCCGCAGGTGCGCATTCGCTGTCAAAATAAAAAACGCGCACAAGATATGAAGTTGCAACGCGTGTTTGCATACATAAGATTTTCTGGAGGACAGACATTTGTTTAGAACTCTTAAAGATGTCGAAGAAGCTCCTTTAAGCAATTACTTTGGTGTTCCTCCACCTCCAAACAAATGTCAGAAGGAGTCCGAACCACAAAAGAAGCACGTATTCTCGGAAAAGTGGTCGCAGGAGGTGAGCTGGCTTCAAACAAATGATGAACGCACAGAGATGTGGTGCGGAATGTGCCGTGAAAATCCCACTCTAGCGGACAAAAACAGTGCTTTTTATATGGACGCAAACGCGCGTTGCAACTTCTTATCTGGTGCGCGTCTTTTATTTTGACAGCGAATGTGCACATGCGGACCACTTATGTGCACCCGTGTAAATAACATAATGTTCTGCCGGGTGTGTTGTTGGTTTTCTCTCGATTTCTGAGTCGACAAGCGCCTTTGTTACTGGGACCAGTCATTTTAAGAAAGGCCCCCATTAGAACCCATGAGAAATGCAAGAAATGCATTATTGCTCAGTCTGCAATATCTTTCCCACAACAAACACCAATTGCAAATAACATACTAAAAATAAACCTGAAAAATCTGTTTAGAACAGCGTACTATGTTGCAAAGAGTGAACTACCACTGGCAAAATTTAGCAGTCTTTGCAAACTTCAAAAAGCAAATGGCCTAGATCTTGGTTCCACTTGTCTCTTACCTGTGACTTCAAGGCAAGGCAAGTTTATTTGTATAGCACAATTCAACAACAAGGTGATTCAAAGTGCTTTACAGAGACATTAGAAACAAAAACAAAAAAACTTCAGTGGAAATTTCAAATTCAGGATCTGACACAGACTGATTCATGTCCTACACAGTTCTTACAAGTTCATAGAAATTTCTGTTCAATTAGAACCAAGTATTTGAGTTGATGATTGTAATTTTTATACAATGTTGTAATTTGTTTTTCAACAATTTTTTGATTAATGTTTTGTTTCCTTTACAATATTATACTTTAATGTATAATATTGTAAAGGAAACAAAACAGGAAACAAAACATCAATCAAAAAATTGCTCTTTTTTATTCATTTATTTTGGGCTACCAAAAACTGAAGAGTCCCTGCCCGAAGGGCTACCAGGGATTTTGAAATTTTGAGAGCCCTGTTCAGGGTTAGCTCTGGGGTTTCTGTACTATGAAGGTGGTTTATTTCTTACCAGGGTATACTGCCAAGGTAACTTATGTTGTGAATTTAACCTGCTCTGGTTCTAGATTAGAGATCAGCAGGTACAAAAGTCACCTCCTACTGACCATTCAGTTCTCCAGAAAATAGTGTCACTATTCCTGAAGGATCATTTGGACATCTGTGTGGAGATAGGAGGGTTTAAAGTCTTTCAGTAGTGTCTAATGTTTACCAGTTTACCTGATGAGCGTTGGTAATAAATATATATTCTTAGACAAAACATTTTTCCCCTTTTATGTAGGGCTGCAATTGTACAGTAATTTTATTGTTCTAGAAGTTTTAATATACAATCCTAAAACAGGACGCCTACACTGTACTTGAAGACCTTCTATCAAATTCGTCTGTAGTCTAAGCCCATGTTTGTTATTTAATCTTTACTCTCAGATGTTAAACAACACAGGAGCTGCAGCTGAAAGAAAGGCAAGCGTAAGAACATAATATCGCATAATATCGGGATGTCGAAATTAAAATGGTATATATGAAAGTGAGAAGAATTGCAATGAATGAATCGTTTTAAAAATATCCATCCATTCGCTTCCGCTTATCCTTTTCAGGGTCGCGGGGGGCGCTGGAGCCTATCCCAGCTGTCATAGGGCGACGTTTTAAAAACATATAGATGTTAATAATCGCATTGTGTGTGGCAATGTTCGTGTTTCCTTCAGATTGGCCCACCTATTAAGAAAGAGATGGGGGTGCATATATACATACATACACTGCGATTGTTATAGTAAGAAGAAAATTGTGATTGGTTGCCGACACCACCCTTTTCCTGTGAACGTGCAGAGGAAACACTGGGTTAACTTAGCAAGATGATAATTAGCTTTGTCTGACTGCTTATCCTGAGTACCAGTGCTAGTGTAAGTGAGTCCAGATAACAGGAGGATACCCTGGGTATGTTGAACTCACTTCATAGTACAGTTCATTCAGATTTTGTTAAGACCCTCTCACACAGTAGGTAAACTCATGTGAAGCATTTACCTTTGTGTTGCTGGCTGCAGACAGCGGGTATCCGGCTTACCTGGGCGCCAGACTGGCTTCCTTCTATGAGCGTGCTGGACGTGTGAAGTGCCTGGGAAATCCAGAGAGAGAAGGCAGCGTCAGCATCGTAGGAGCGTGAGTTCACATTTATATAAGCAAGTTTGTGCTTTTTGTTTGTTTGTGCACGTTCTGTAGATGGTCATTGACTGCTGCACGTCGTTATATTGAGTTTGCTTCGGTGGGAAAATTAGTTAGAAAATGTAAAGTTTTTCATGTGAAACCTTTTAAATAGAATCCAGCAGGTGATTATTTTATTAGTAAAGTTTACCTTTAATACTGTGAACTCCTTAGTGTGTCGCCTCCTGGTGGAGACTTCTCCGATCCTGTCACTTCAGCCACACTGGGAATCGTTCAGGTAAGTAAAATGTAGAAACTTAATGCAAACATTCACCTTAAAGTGAAAGTGTCTCTCTTTTACACTGTCCTGTGTTTTTGTTGTTGTTTGTAGGTGTTCTGGGGGCTGGACAAGAAGCTGGCTCAGAGAAAACACTTCCCGTCTGTAAACTGGCTCATCAGCTACAGCAAGTACACACGAGCTCTGGATGAATATTATGACAAACATTTCCCGGAGTTTGTTCCTCTTCGCACAAAAGCAAAAGAGATTCTACAGGAAGAAGAGGACCTGGCTGAGATTGTGCAGCTTGTTGGCAAAGTGAGTCAGTTTATATTGAATGGTCTAAAACTGTCCCCAGCAGCGCGATGGATCGAACCCAGAATTTCATTACCATGAAGCAACAGTGCTAACCACTGTGTCACTGTGCAGTCTGTGCTCCTTTATGTGTGGAGTTTGTATGCTCAGAGTCTCTCTGGACACACCATCTCTTTCCTACTGTCCAAACACAAGCATGTTAGGTTACAGTATTGAGCCCTACTCTAAAAGACATTGTCACAGATTGAACTCTGCCTCTGTGGCTGAATTTAAAAAATAAGTGTTTAAAGTTGAAGTTTTTAACGTAATTATAGCGTTTTCTTGTGAGATACAGAACATGGCATCACAAGGTTGATTATTTTGTGTTTGCTAACTAGTCACATACTGGATAAAACTCAGAGACTAAAACTAAAACAGTTTAAGGGCGTCACTTTTCTGTTGCCCCTGGCTGCTGCGATCACTTTTCTTTTTTTTAAGCTACATGCACTCAAATGGGAGAATCCACCTTTTGGTAATGCACTGGTTTGTCCATTGTTGGGTTGTGTATACAGACTGAGTGACATAATCAGCTGGCAGAGCATGTCTCCTCTCTTGAATACTGCCAGGGTGGTGCAAAAGTGACCCTGCTTTTCATTTTAGTTTCCATGATTTCCACAAAAACTAATAGACTAATGTAAGTCTATTGGCAGCAACCAACAAATTGACTTAGTGAAGTAATATTCTGTACTGCCACATGATGGCGCCACAAATGCTCTACTGCAAACACTCATTTTTTTAAAATCCAGCTTCACGGATAGTGTTTAATCTGTGACAGTTTTTTTAAGTAGTGTTCAAAGGTGTAAATTAGCGTTAATGCATGTAGTGTTTTATGTCCATTTTAATGACCAATGAACAGTAAATGGTCTGAATTCATGTTAATCATCACAATTTTTATTCAGTTTGAATGCTTTGGAAGTTCTACGAGCTCTGTTACTATGGACTCTAAATGGGTTTAGATCTGTTGATCAGTTTTACCAGATGAAGGTGGGAGATTGAAGAGAGTGAAGTCTGTACATGAGACTGAAGGAACATGTGTTGGTACAAAAGGCCCAGTGTAACAAATGCAATCTAATGCTTAATCTCTTTTCTTGTATATTTTTTCTAAGCCAAGTTAGTGGATACATTATATGTAAAAAAAAAATATATATATATATATATGTGGCAATGACTAGAAAAATATAACAAGAACTCGTCTGGTTTTGTTCCCAGGCTTCACTCGCTGAGACTGATAAAATTACTCTAGAAGTTGCTAAGCTCATTAAGGACGACTACCTGCAGCAGAATGGTTATACTCCCTATGACAGGTGAATACAAAGCACTTACATTTAGACAGATTACATTGAAAGTCTTAAAAGAAAATGCTGACTCTTGTAATTGTGCATTTTGGATGTTGTATTTTATGATATTACTGTTATTCCCATGAAAACAGGAAAAGGTATTAAACAACATGTGTGTAAATATTCTTTTAGGTTTTGCCCCTTCTACAAAACTGTCGGCATCCTCTCAAACATGATAGCGTTTTACGACATGGCCCGACATGCGGTGGAGTCCACAGCTCAGAGTGACAACAAAATCACCTGGGCCATCATCAGGGAAAATATGGGGGAGATCCTGTACAAGATCAGCTCCATGAAGTTCAAGGTACACATTTGTTTCTCATGTGGCAGGAGATGTTTGGTTTTGTTTTGTTTTTTCTTTGCCATATTGATCATCAACCCCCTTAAAAGATTTTGTGCCTTTCATGTATCGTTCAGGATCCTGTCAAGGATGGTGAAGCAAAGATCAAAGGAGACTACGCCCAACTGTTGGAGGACATGCAGAATGCTTTCCGAACCTTGGAGGAGTGAGTTTCCTACCTCTCAGCTTGTCTCTCAGATATCCAGACCCCAGTGCAGTGCAACATAGTAAAGACTGATTGGCCCATGTTCTGAATGTCTGCCACAGTCACATAGTCTTTTTTTTTTCTCCTTGATGTTTACGCCCCTTAAACATTCCATGACCTACACAAATTGTATTTCATTTTGCTGATTTTTGACAAGTTTACTCATAAAAAAAAAACAGTACTGAAATCCCCTTAGGCTGTCTCAGAATATTACTTAAATAAATTCGCCCCAATCAAGTGCTGCACTTGCACTCCACTAGTAGCTGCGAAAAAAGAGTTGATGTCTCTTTCCCCCAGATGTAACAGTGATCAATGCAGATATTTAATCAAATGGGAACATGAACGTGGATAAAGGGACAGAGGCAGTGTATTCAGGGGATGTGAGTTCTTCCACGTCTTACCTCTAAAGTGTGATTGTGATGCTGTGGAATATATACTTGATATTATGTGTAAAATGTGAATGAATGAGATTGTTGGTTTGTGTTGTAAAAGAAGTCTTGCTGTTTTGTCCATGGTACATTATTGTCTCCCTAAATAAATGGGAAATAAATAAAGTAGATGGTTTCAGTAAGATTTTATTTCTCATATTTCTTTCAAAACATAAACCAGCAGTTTGAAATCTTTCAAACTTTCATACACAAATTTTGATAATTGATGTAAGAATCGGTCATTGGTGCAACCTTATAAGCACACCTCAATTCAATAAAGGACTCGTTACTGTAGATGGCGCGCAGATAGATTTAGACATATGAACAGATGAGCAGTGAATTATTAGCCCTCGTATGAAACGTAAAGTTTTGTCAACATTTTCTCCAGTGGTTTTCTTTTTTTTTTTAAATAAAGCAAATTAATTTTCAACATAGCATTTGCAAACATACTAGTTTTCTTTAAAAAGCATTAATTGGGGTCAGTATTATAGCTGAACATTTTGTCACCACAGCACAAACCAGTGTTGTGTAATGATGTGCTGAGTTTCAAACGGGTTGTCTTCCAGTTTACACAAAGTATAAAAACTTCAGTGAGGGTTTGAGCTGTCACTGAAGAAAACGTAATCGTAACAGTAACCAAAGAAATCAGTTTAGACTTGAGAAAAAGAATTGTTGATGCTCACAAACTAGGAGTTGTATATGTAAAGTTATCAAGTGTCAAGAACTGGAATTAGAAGCATAATCAAGGAATTCAAAGAGAGCCACACAGTATTGAACAAGTGTGACTCTGGAAAGAAAACTAGTGAGAAACGTGTCTAAAGACCCCAGAACAACTTCAAAAACATGTGAATGACTTAGCCAAGTTGGAAATTGTAGTCTTAAAGAAGACAATCACCAGAGCTGTGTGCAGGAATGGATTTCAAGACTACAGACCAAGAAAAACTCAACTTTTGCACATGAGACACCTTCAAGCCAGACTGAAGTTTGCTAAGAACCTGGAGAACAACTATCTATACTGGAAGCAAGTTCTTTGGTCAGATGAGAAGAAACTAGAGCTCTTTGGCCACAGAGATGCTGCTTATATTTTTAGAAAGACGGGAGAAGCATACAACACAAAGAAGGCCATCCCCATAGTGAAAAGCAGTTGTGGGAGTATTATGCTGTGGGAATGCTTCAGTGCATCTGGAAATGGAGGATATGCCAGTTTCAGATGCCACAAATCTGAGTCACTTAGTCTTCCTATACAACAACAACCCAAAACATACGTCGCTCCTGGTGAGGAACTACCTTCGAAAGACCAAAATGAGCATTACTGACTGGCCTGCACAAAGCCCTGACTTGAATCCTGTTGAAAATCTGTGGGGTAAACTGAAGACCATGACAGAAGATCATCAAATCTAGAGGAACTTGAGAGATTTACCAAAGAAGAATTGGCCGGGATCGCTGTTATCCTCTAAAAAGGATCGAGAATTGACTATAAGCATCAGTGGTTTTCCATGATGTTTGCAGCAAACTACCTGCAAAGTAAAACGAAAAACTGGTTCTTCTTTTCTCTTTGTCAGTTGACAAATAAAGAGAATTCATGTTATTCTCTTTGAAAGCATCTTAACTCGATATGTGATGCTTTAGTACATTAGAGCACAAATATACAAAATATACGACAAGGAGATGGACTGATTATTACATTTATTTGTCATACTGCATTATCAGCATCTTAGCAGTTTGCTGATGCACAATCTTCAGCATTCACTGTTGGTTCAGTGTATTTCTCTAGCATTAAACCCTCTAAAATAGATTAGAGTCGCTATCTCAGGTTCCGGACTCCATTAGGACTAATGGAAGCGTAGCCCGCTGGAGAAAGAGCAGCAGCTTTTCTCTGCATTGATTCTGTCCATCCAGTGCAGACACTACCAGCCTATAGCTCATAATGCACCTGCCCCTCTTTCTCTTATTCTTGAATTAGTAATGATTCATGGGGCAGTGTGTGTAAAGAGGACATTAACAAAACTGTAAATGGATTTGCTTATGTGCAAGCGAAAGTGGCATGGACTTTCAAGGCATGTCTAACCTTTTGTTTTGCCACGTTGAAAACAGGATAACCATTATTTCATTATTTAAACTGTTCTTAGTAAAGGTCATACTGGCTATTTTGTCTCTGATAAGATACCTTATGGGTCCTAACGTCTGTCTTTCAGGTTCCAGTGTTTCCCCTTTCACTGAGCTGCAACAGCATTTCATTTTAAAGTTGGTTTATGCTGCAGAGTGACCCAGATCAAGCTCAAGTTGGATAAACTGTCTGCTAAAGTGTTCATAAGCATGAACATGTGTTGTAACTGATGTGAATAAGGACCTTGGCTCCAGGTGAGAAAAGAGAACTTCCCTGCATGGGTCACTGAGCGCACCGTTAGTGTCGGTATCCAGTGTCGTCGCACGAAGAGTGCAATGTGTACAGCGCAGGGCTTAATGAGCGTAAACACAGAGGCCTCCCGTGCGCCTTTGATCCCGCACAAATGCACTCTTCGAGAGTTTTCGGTGGGTGAGCCTCAAGGTCAGGTTGCTTGTGGGAGGAAATATGATGCCAGAGGGTGGGGCTGCCCCGTGGATCATCGCTCAGTCTCTCATCTTTGAGTGCCTGTCATGTTTCTCATACGCACCCTCGTTCGGCTCAGCGTGGATTATCAGGGCTGCTGTTGCAGCTTTTGAATACCTCAACACAGCCTCTCAGCTGTGGGCAGAGGTATGAAAAACTCCTGGCTCTCTCTGGCTCCCTCAACCAAATGAGGGAGGGCCTATATTTGCCAAGCACGCCAGTATTAAAATCTAAAATGATAGCTGATGGAAGCTGTAAGGCAGAAGCAGGCTGAGTATCCCCGAGAACGACTTGTGAACTATTTAATGACATGTGAGAAAGATAGTCTTTGGAAATGTGAGCTGGCAGATGCAACACAATATCAAGCTACTTGTCAGGACTTCAAGTTGCCTTCTGTTGGGACGCTTCCACCATGGGAATGCAAGAAATGAAAACCATCTCACTGCACTGATTCGGTGTCGCCACAGCACCATCGGGGCAGGGACATGCCAATTTCCTTTTTCATCACAAATGACTGATGAGAAACTAGGCTGCGCTTTTCATTTTTTCCCCTTCAGTCACTTGCAGAAGGAGCCTGGTGACAAGGGGTCATCTTCTTAAGCATTTCTCTCCTCATTGTTTGCTGAGGATGGCGTAGCTCTCGTGTAGAAACTGTGAATTTTTTTGAGCCAACGTAGCTTGCTGTTTTTGTGTTTTTGCATTGGAGACAAAAGGTAAGTCAACACAATAAATCTTTTCTTTGTGAGTGTCCCTTATTAACAGTTAACACCTAGAAGTGTTAGATAGTGCTAATTAAGTTATTTCTGAATAATAATGATCTTTAGCAGACAAACTCAGATTGCAATAACTATTTTTGTCTTTAAAATTATTTTTTCCTGGAAATCCCTGTATAGCTATGTGTCAGATGCCACATAATAAGGTTATAACCACAGATACAAATCAGACTAATGTAATAACTCACACAGACAATAACTCAGACACTCAGAGACATCTCAGAGAGTTTAAGTCTTCGGTTTGCTGGCCCAGATAGTTTGTCCCTGCGGACACCGTGGCCTTGTTTCAACAAATTACATTAGAAGCTCTTGGGGACATAATAAGACTGAGAATACTCTGATTATGGAAATTATATATTTTTTTAAACAGGGATCTTTTAGAGTTACAAGTACAGGTCATGTACGCATTGCTATAATCCGTTTAATACTGTATTTGTTACTCTAATATATAATCTAAATATAAATGTGCTGTTACAGTATTAATAGCATCAACAAGTATGAACACAAATATGCTCTATGTGCTGTTCTACATTGCCAGGTGTATTTTCTGGTATGTATATTGAGAGTAAAGAAATAGCCAGAGTACTTGGTCAATAAAGCTGATTCTGATTATATTTTTTGTTTTTACTTATCTTTTGCACTTGTTTATGCATATTTTTTGTAATAGGTGTTTAAAAGTTTTTGTAATTTCTTGTATTAAAAATATAATCTTGAAAACGGATCCTAGATTTGTCAGCACTGTTGCTAATTCTCAAAAGCAACCTACTTAGAGCCCAGTAAGCTGGGGTGAGAGCTGTGTGTGTGTGAGCATGTTTGCTTTTCTCTGTGCACTGCAAGTTAATTGTGAGGTCTTTCAAGGCCACGTAAGGAAACAAGGAATCAATAAAGGGTCTTTGTTTGGATAGTTTTTATTGATCATGACAGGATTACTTGCTTGTGTTTTTTAAGTCATGTATCATGCAAACGCAGCACGCTGTAACTGTGTCATCTGTGGCATGCAATGACCTTTTTTTGTTAAATCTCCATCTTTAGCAGGCCATTATGCAATGGCAGAAGTTAAAGCCACCGGAGCCAGATGATCCTATTTGTTGCTGTGAATGCGATCTCTACCAGTACGGATGTTGCTGTGACTGCGAGGATCTGGATGAAGCCTTTAACAGGTATGAAGGTGTGAAGAAATGGGTGAATAAACTAATAATCAAGGAGTGTGTGCTGTATGTGTAGTACTGTTGTTAGAAAGCTACACAAGTAGCCGTTGTTTGTGGGCACTAAGAAAGGTTGGACACAAACCAGATACAAAGGGATCAGAAAATAGTGTGAGATTTTATGCTATTAGTTTATTGGCTTTCTAAAGAAAGCGAGAGGAGGTGATACCATTCTCATGTCTGTCAATGAAACATGAAACGAATGCCAACAGCTGGATAACAAGCTTAGCTTTAAGACTGGAAATAGTCCACGCACCCACACTGGTTTACTGGCAATGTCTCGCAGCCAAGAAACAGATGAAGTTTCTTTCTTTCTTTTTCTTCTTCTTTGTTTTGCACAGATAAATAAGATGAGCCGAGATGAGCCTTAGCTGTGTTGGTAGGGAGTCTACTGACTTCTAATAAAATGAATCAAACTTTCAAAGAGAAAAGCAAAGATGCAAATTTACCATATATTTATTGTGATACCTGAATTATTATATTATCATATTAAGTCTTGTAGCAGGATGCTGTTATTTTTTTATTTAGGTTTTTGAATTATGTAAATTCTTAATAATTTGCCACAAACAATTAACTTTACTTCCTAAAATGTGCCAAAATTCACAATGAGAGAGAAAAGGAGGGCACATATCATTCTTTCTTTCTTTTTTTATTCCTTTTTTATTTGGCAGGCCCCTCTTATCGGTTAGAGCGGCTCTAAAAGTTTTCTCTGAGATTACCTGAGAATGCAAAAGTCATATCTTATCTTTCCTATTATTCTAGAGTCAAAGCAAACTATCGTGTATGTCTCAAACCTGAAAAAGCCAACTATGAAATCATTTTACCTTGCATGCAGCTCAAGAACTTGAAAATAAATTCCATCAGTGAAAAGGGAAATGATTAGACACATGAATAAACATTTGTCTAATTATAACTCTATGACCACTGTTCTCTGTAGGTGGCTGAAAGTACCATCTAAAAGTACATTTCAGTCTCCTGTATTTGGTGCCATGGCTGAAAATCTGGAAATTTCCCTGATCCCAGCCCTGCTGATGCTGCCTCTCCTGCTGAAGGTTGCAGCGTTGCACTACCTGCTGGGTATAACCGTCCTGACAGCTCTGCCTGGCCTGGTGCTGTGGTACTACTATGCAACGCACCGAAAGAAGAGACGCACCCTCTTCTTCCTCACCCTCGCATTGTACTCTCTGGCCTACATGTATTACCTCTTCATCACAGAGATTTTACCGCGTGGGGACGTCAGCCAGCTGCAGGTGTGCACCGTGACCTCTGGGATGATCTTCACTATAGTCTCTCTTATTCACACCAAGAAAGGCCCAGGATTTGTGACTGCTGCCCTTCACAACTCTCACAGTCACAGTCAGGAGGATAAAAAGGAGTCCACACAAGTAAATAATGGATCTATCCAATCAGCAGCCTCTCCCTCAGGGACACCAGCAGAGCTGCAAACCCCAAAGGAGGGCCTCGGAGCAAATTGGAGCAGGTGTCCTTTGTGCAAAATAATGCGACCACCGCGGGCTGGTCATTGTCGAACCTGTGGCTCATGTGTCCAGCGTTTGGACCACCATTGTATCTGGTGGGTCTGACTTCACGTCATGTTTATATATTTCCTTTGTAAGCAAAGCATTGTGTGTTTAATATTCAGTTCAGTTTAGCTTTATTCAGTTGCCTCAAGGTGTTTTATACTGTAAGGTAGAGATTCTCTCGAAAAACCCTCATAATCAAATGGTCCCTGCTGAGTAAGCACTATGCAATGGTGGGAAAGAAAAACTCCCGTCTAAGAGAAGGAAACCCCTGGCAAATCGGGCCCGGGGGCACAGACATCTGTCATGACTGGCTGTGGGGGTATTGGAAAACAAGAGAAAAGGGGAAAAAAGAGGGTACATGGAGCCCGGAAAAGCCACAGACTAAGGGAAAGATAAAGCAAAAATGACTTTTTCATCCCTGTCGGTACTGTCACTGCACTGTTTTTTGGAATAATGGAGGCAGGTAAGGAATTTATAGAATAACATGATAATAATTAATTACAATAGCCCAGCCAAGAAGTAATGAATGTATGAACTAGTTTTGTGGCATCATTCTGAGACTGTATGGTTCTAATTTTATATATTAATGTGCACATGAAAAAAAGTGTTACTATATATTTGTTTCATATGCGCATTGAAGGACACATCCTGGTCAAAAACAACTTCCAGGCTTCTCATAGTGTTGCTGAAGGCCCTGATAATGCCATCCAGAGTAAGTGTCTGGTTAACATCATGTTTCTAAGATTTATTAGGGCCGAGTGCATAACCTCAGTTTTATCTGAATTTAGTTTTAGAAAATTACAGGACATCCACGTCTTTATGTCTTAAACTATTAGTTTCATTTTTAGGTTGTCTGGCAGCATAATTGGTGGTCATGGTGGCCATTCTGCTGAAATAAACAATGAAATTAAAATGAGCCGTTGAATTTGTGGGTCCACACCTCTTGTGTTGTAATTAGATTAGGGGAACGAACCTGAGCAGAAGCTTGGACCAGGGGGACGTCACATTCACAGCTGATCAGCAGATGAGAACTGAACTCTCTTTTACATTTCCCCACACTAGAAAAAAATAGTTTAATTTTACTATTAGATCATAATTTAGTAAACACATGATGGGCCTCATCAGGCCATAAACGCATCACATGTCATCAAGTTTTCCATAATCAGTTCCTTTTGACAGATTTTGATAAACATACTCCAAAACTCATGCAGATGGATTTAGATTTTCTCATTAATATTATTATTTTGGGGACATCTACAAATTAGATTTTTTTTTTCTGTCACACTGAAAGTCCTCTTGCCAAGAGGAAAAACGAATGGGCACTGAAAGGTGCCCATTCAGGTCACTCAGTCACTTCTTGTCACAGATTATTAGGCAGAGGACTCACTCGCAGGACTCTGAAGTTTAGAGAGAAGGTGAGGGTTTATTTACAGTGTGGCACCAAGTGAGAATATCTACATATATACAGTGAGACAGATAACACGGGGCTCCAAGGGGAAGATCCAAGGCGGGGTACATACGCTCCTCTTCAACTTAATCCACAACTCACTCTGAATGTCCACTCCAAAATGCTCACGCTCACTCACACACATCCACAGAAATCCAGACGGCAGGGAAGACCGGCAGGGAATCTAGAAGGCCTGTACACAGAGGAAAACAACGTTAGGAGGAAACTCTAGGTGATCACAAGGAATACTTTCAAAAGCTAGGCTACACTGACACTAGGTAATGTGACGATCCAGCGAGGAAGCAGCCTCTCTTGCCATCCTTAAGTAGTCTGCCAGGATCAGTGTGAATGAGCCACAGGTGTGTGTTCAGGGCGGGTTCAGAGGCGGGGAATCAAGGTCCAGTTCCGCCCTGGTGGGAGAGGCGAAGACAAAAAACACACACACCACGACCTCTGCAGATCTTGAGAACCATGACACTTCTAAACTAAATAAAATCTGTAAATGTAGCAGTTCTGTCATTTTATATACAGCATGATAGTGAGATACACATGTAACCTGGTCTCTCTGGTGTTGTGTGTCCCTGTTGAGATGTTGTAGGATAAACAGCTGTGTAGGACAGGCAAACCATCGCAGTTTCCTGCTGACCCTCTCTGTGTTTGTGTTGACCTCTCTGTACGGGATCAGTTTGGTGCTTTGCAGCCTCTGTCCTCATCAGTATCTAATGACAGCGCTCTTCTACTGCCCCGGCGTCTACACTCAGACTAGGTACAGCACTCTATATGTTTTTTTTTTCTGCTGCAGCCTTGAAATTGAATCACTTTAATCATTAAATAATTATTTCAATTCGTCAATGACAATTTTAATTACTGTTTTTGGTGTGTTTTTCTTGAATTTGTCCTGCCAGTATGAGAAGAAAAGGTGGGTTATGTTGCAGTAATGATTTGTTCTCTTTACTTTTACAGCACAGCACTTTGCTTTACCTGTGCGTGGTACAGCAGCATTGTCGCAGGTGGACTGCTTTACCTCTTGGTGGCACAAGTTCTCAATATCAGCTTTAACGTGACGGAGCGAGAGGCTCAGCTGGCTCTGAGGAACAAAACGGGCCAGAGCCGCCTGTGGGGACTCGTTGTTGACACAGGAGAGTATTCTCGTGGCTTCTATCAGAACTGGGTTGAGTTCCTCACCATGACAGATGCTTCAGCTTCTCCTCGGTCCAGCCTTACTGACTTGGTCTAGTTGTACTTAATGCACTCGGTGACATCGTGGTAATACACTGTTCGTGCTGCATGCATGAAGAATTCGATTTCATATATTTTTTCCAATACATTCCAGGACTGCGGTACTAATATGAACATGTTTTTAATGACTGTTTAAAGATGCATAGATGTATTTGGGGTTTGGATTTTTAGCATCATTTTCTGTTGAAGCTTTTGACCTGGACACATGCAAGACAGTCTGTGGATTTTGGGCCTTTTATAAAATTTAATCAAAGACTGCAGACATTATAGCCTGCCTTTTTATACACCTGCAGAAAGTAAGAAGGAAATATGTTGTCTTTATAAAAAAAATAATCTCACTGCATGCAAGTCAAAAAAATCTAATAAACTTCAAAATGATACAAAAAAAAACATTAAATGATTCTGGAGTTCACATCAAAGAAGATAAACCAGAAACAAAACTGCCGGATTCAAGACTAGATAGCTGTCCTTTACTAATTTAATATCCAGTAGCAACGTGGTTTGGCCTTAAGATGGCATCAGAGGGAAAGCCAAAGAAAAGCAAATGGTCACTTTTGACCCGTTCTGCAGACATGCACTCAGTAAATACTGACACCACTGTACTGGTCAAGTTGGAAATTTAAAAAGAAACAAAGATATATTAAAACAATTAATAAGAAGGCAAGAAAAACGAGTTATAGAAGGATCTGCATCTGTGAGAAGACGCCTAACTAATACAGAACAAAGAGGCTAGCTTAGCTCAGTGTAAGATGTTAAAATAATGTCTAAAATATATTGCATGTGATGGTTAGAGCAAGAACAAAGTTCATCACCTTGGACACAATAAAATGTGCGTTTTGTGCCTTTCTTCTCTGCAGTGTGCTGCATTATTGTGTGTGTTTTTTAACGAATGTTTTTTGGTCATAACTGTCTCACGGTGCCTTCAACACTGATCTACAAATCTAAACACACATGCCAATCCTTTCTCTAATTATTCTGTTATAGATAATAATAATAATAATTTATGTAAACAGTTAAATCACTGTTATCAGTCATATAGTGTGAATTGAAAATGAAACCCCATCTATTCTACTGTAATTTCTAGTCTCAATTTTCATTTCACACTGTTCACTAATTAGCATTATTTCTCATAATCCACATTTTGGGTGGAGCACATCAATAAATATTCTTATACCGATACATTTCTTCCATTTGAAGGCATATTTCATCCCTGTAACTTCAGTGCCAGCACTTTTAGCTTTTCCTCTGCTGCCACCCTCAGGCCACTCTGTGCTTAACATTAACAAAAACACCCAATAACATTAATATTAAGTCTGTTGCTCGGTCAGTTTGTGATGTGTATCAATGTCTTGATTCTAGTTTTAGAGTTTAAGCAACCAGTCTCAGCAAGGGGTTAAAGTAAGTTTAAAAATACAGTTTCCTTAAAACAAATAGAATTCAAAGGGGGGGGGGGGGGGATCTAATCACAAAGAAAAATATCTGTGTCCCTTCACAAAAGAGATGAGTTGGTGGGCTGGGGACAGTTGTGGTTGCTTCCTTAATGGCAGTCCTCCCACAGCTACCACTATGGGTTGAGTTGGTATCACACTTCATCCTCAGTCAGCACTGCCTTGAGATTTGGGCCACAGGAAACATGTCTGCACCCAGAAACACAGAGGAATGAAATGTGTTTGCTCCTTTCAGTCGGTTCACAGCATGTTTAAGACATTTGAGGGAAGTCATTATATCACTGGAAGACTTACCAATATTAAATTCTATTCAGCCTTAAATGAGGGAACAAAAACACATAAAAGAAGATTGTGTTGGTGTGTCCATCACTAGTGCCAAGTGCACATAAAGAGATGAAAAAGGGGGATAAACAACATAATTTATGCATCATTTATAGCACTGTACAAAGTGTTAAAGTGAGGCGGAGCAGATGTCGATCAGTTGTCCATCAAAGTCTGGCATTTTAAAAATAGGATAATTTAAAATACAATTTTAAAAAATGTCAGCAAACAAACACAAACTAATGCTTACTTAAGACGACTAAATTAGGACAACTTCTTCATTGTGAGCATTTCCCAGGGAGAGAAAACAATGTGAGACACCTTCACTCAAAGTAGGCAACATCACCCACTGCCTACAATGCAGGCAACAGCAAATGGAGCTTTTGTATAGCACAGGAGTTACATTAACACCTCCTGCATCTTCCATGTGAAGTATGGGAAACTGCTGCAGCCTTCTCACAACCAAAGCATTCACAAAGTGATTTGTAATCCTTTGTAATCTTTGGGAATGATTTCATCCGGCAGCCAGCACGCTAACTTGCTGGGCTAGTGTTTCCCTAGCAGTCAGAGGTTACCAGGGGGGTCACTGACTGGCATCTGGCCTAAATGCAACAGTAATTAGGTCACAAGAAGGTAACCCTTATGTTTTAACCAAATTACCAGAAGGCCACAATCTGTGGGTAGTGATCAAACAAGCAAGTTCACTCTGGACCCAGATAGATGGTGGATGGATGGTGTGACACTTTCATTCTTGTCACATAAAAGGTTGTTAGAAGAACCATTGATTACCTTTTGTAGTGAACAAGAACAGATCAAACTTTGAGATTCTTCATCACTCAACAGCAGTGGAAAAAAGATTCCACAAACCTATTTACTCATTATTGTTAGCTTATCCAGGGAATCATTTCAGGTTACTACACAGGGAAGCGTGATTAGGAATCCAGTTTGCGAGCCATGTGTTTTGTCTGTGCGCGTTACTGTCACATCTGCTGACAGCTACATTTGATTCTGTGGTCTCAGTCGCAGAAAGCGCTGGAGTTTAGCCTTGTTTACCACTGTGGATTCAGTGTACTTTGTTTCAAAACAGATTTTTTTTTGTCTCCACTCAAGCTGAAATTTAATTACTACTTTATTTGCTTTCCAATTCTCTGACATCCCAGCTGATTTGTTATTCAAATTTTGGATTTGTTTTTGTGTGTTTCTCCTGCCAGCTGTTTGCTATATACCTCTCATATGGTTCACTGAATTCTGCCTTTGCATGGCTAAACTTTTTGGTTGTGAAACCATGCATGCAGGTTCATGTGGTGAACCCATCCCCGAACCCGGGTTTTGTCTAGGTGTGTGTGTGTGTGTGTGTGCGCTGGCCCCGAGGGAAGAGGTAATCTCCCTCGGCTATATAAAGGGAGTCAGGCAGAACCTCAACAGCACACTTCCAGATCTTCATCCACACTCTCCCACATCATCATTTCTTCACTCATCATCAGCAGCCATGCATTTACTTCTCACTCTGCTGGGAGCTGTGCTCTCCTCTCTGATGGTTTCTTCTGAAGTCCAACCTCAGGCAGACTTCAATGTACAGGCGGTAAGACAAATGGCTACATTAGTATGTTTTATTTTACAATATTTATTTCTATAATCATTGTATTTATTTAATTCCCTATATCGTTTGTAAGTCCAGCAGCAATGCATGTTCAACTTGCTTATATGGTTTTGGCTTTTCACTTTTTGACTTTTGTGTTTTATGCTGTGATAAATCTTTTGTTCACTGCCTTCATAAACAAAAGCAATGTAGCTGTCTTCAAAAACAAAGAAAAAGAAGAAGGCGCACATGAAGTGTTTTTTTCCCCTCTGTCTTCCAAAGCTTACGCGAGTTATTAAAACACACTTTTTTTGTAAAGGTGATCACAGAAAGTGTTTCAAAAATGCTTCAGTAAAGTTTTCAACTCCCGATGCTTTCCTCTTGTGTGCCCACAGATGGCAGGTAAGTGGTACCTGA
The DNA here is from genome assembly GCF_900408965.1 of Simochromis diagramma. Taxonomy (NCBI): domain Eukaryota; kingdom Metazoa; phylum Chordata; class Actinopteri; order Cichliformes; family Cichlidae; genus Simochromis; species Simochromis diagramma. Next base: position 2,442,057 of record NW_024386883.1, read on the forward strand.
TTGGAATTGCCACTGATGCCCAGTGGTTTGTCAGTCACAGAGCCAGCATGAAGATGGGCACGGCCATGATTACCCCAACTGCTGACGGGGATCTGGAGATGTCATATTCCAGTCTTAGGTAAGTGTGAGGGCATGAGGACAATGGACATTTAAATAAATAGGAATATATATCTATATATCTGTATATAAATATATATGAAAGACAACATGTGAAAGAATTAATGTTTTAGTGATCTCTTTGCAGCCCTAATGGCTCATGTTGGAGAATGAACAATCTGGCCAAAAAAACTGAGATACCGGGAAAGTTCACATACACAAGTCGGCGTGAGTGCACCCACACACAGAAGCACGATTTAACGATCTAGTACATTTGCCTTTTCTGCTTTCATAATTTCATGACCCCTTTTCTGCTGCATTCCCTTTGTCAGGCTGGGGGTATCTCAGTGACTTGCGCATGGTCGACGTGAAGTATGACGAATATGCCCTGATTCATTCCATCAAGACAAAGGGGAAAGAAAGCTATGTTGTTAACAAACTCTATGGTAATATGGCATTTAGCTCTGATTCTACGCTCTGCTGAATCCATTTTAACCTGTTCTGCTGGTCGGTAAAGCTATACCCGCTGCAGCAGATTTACATCATCTGTTTTCACAGGGCGTGGTGTGGACCTCAGCGCTGAGGTGCAGGAGAAGTTCATTCAGTTCTCCCTGCAAAGCAGCATCCAGCCTGAAAATATTGTCATCCTTCCCAAAAACGGTACTTTTACCTCTGAGATGTTTTATTTAAAATAACTGCAATCAAAAGTGATGTTATGCACTGATCACTTTTCCATTTTCTTTCCCTTTTCCTCTCTATAGAGCAGTGCCCAGCTGCCTAACCTTGTGTCCAGGTGATCATCTCACCGAGGAGCTTTCACTGTTCTGAAAATCTCACGTCGATGACCTGAGACAGTTTGCTTTTTACTTTACTATCTCTGCTCTTTCGTTATTAAGAGAGCTCATAATATCACAAAATTATATTCATCACTTTGCATTTATCCACCTGCTGTTATAACCACAGAATTAAAAAGTATGAAATGGCTAAAATCTTTTGATTTACTCAATTTTTAAACTAATACTTTGAATTACATCCATAACAGCACAGCTAAAACCTTCTTTTTATCAAGTCTTTGTATCTACACACTTTGCAAAGATTTAGATACAAAAAATAATAGAAGAACCTGTGAATTAAAAAAATATAAAATATACATAATCACAGAAGATGACCAAAACAATGCACCAGTGTTCTGAATTTGTATCTACAAACATGCAAGTTTCCCTTTCTACAGGCAAAAGTACGTAAGTAAGTCGAGAAAACAAGGAGTTCAGCCCTTAATTTTAAAACAGCAGCAGCAGATATACTGTTCATCTTTCATTTAGACGAGACAAAGCAACAGGGGTGACAGACTTTGACCATTTTGTCACAGCACACAGAGTTTATTTGAATCCAAACAAAACACCCACCAAGTCCGAAGTAGATCAGATGAACTGTCGACCAGACAGACTGACAGACAAACATACAGATTGCTTGAGCCATTAGTGCGATAAAACTTCATATATTTGTTTTCCAGGATTAAAGATCTATTATAACTGGCACGGAATGCAGGCAGGAGAAATCATTAACAGCAAAACACGTTACTAGTACATCTCCTCAGCACTAGTGGTGTCATGGTCTCAAAGCTGTGCAGTAGATAAAAGAATCTGAGGGACGATACAAAGGTGACCAAAGTTACAAACAAATCCAGCTGTACTGGAAATGTTTTCAGAGGTCCAAACTCTTTGGCTTTCTGCAGAGCAAGAATGTAAGAAGTATCCAAGCTAACTTAACTTTAGACAACATGAGGAAAAATGCCTCTTCCCAAAGTTTCCTGCAAGTATTTGGTTTATATTTAGAGAAGCAAAGGCTCTTCATCCTAACAGATGTTCCCTGGTGGATCTCTGTCCTGTGACAGTGGCACAGTATAGTGTATTATAATCAAAGCCACTTCCCTAACCAATTTTTAAAGCTATTTAGCAGATGGACAAAGTGGATGTAGACTCTGTCTGCTGTGTACAAAAGGTTATATGATTAACCACATAGCAGATACTGCACAACAATAGTAGCAGCAGTTCACACAAAGTAACACAGTGCTCAGTGTACTGTAATATTAAAACAGTTGACAGTCTCGACCTTAAGATTTCTATTTGCTGTAGACTAAGCCGGGACAATTAACTTGCCAAAGGACCACTGATTAAAGTTTACTCTTAATAACAGTAGCAGTTTATATGAATATATTGTTTATGGGTGTTTTGCCTACTGGTGCAGCAACAGTCCAGTGCTCCTTAGAAAAATGAACTACTCGTGCCTAAGCTAACAATTTCAGTCACACCGATGTCTTTTATTTACAGAGTTAGCTTAGCGACTTAGCTTAGCAAGACTTTATTTGAAAGTTCAGGATTTTTTGTTCACACTGGCGGCACATTCGGCCAGTGAGGTTCAGTTTGGTTCAACGCCCTTTTTGACCCACGAAACAGCAGAAAATGAAACATTCTCATTTCAACACCCATTTGTTAGCGTTAGCTATTCTGCTGTTTTTCATCATGTCACAGGTGAAATGAAATGATAGTACATTTACTTTGCTTCCTGTAGGAGTGATCATGTCATGTCTGACTGAGACCCTGTATTACTTATGAGGAAAGCCAACTTTGGGATTCCTAATCAGTCAGCTTTGGAAAAAAAATGTTTGAACTGTGTGTGAACAAAGCTCTTCTTTTTTACTCTGGGGATGGTACACACTGCACAGTAGTTTTTAGACAAATGAGGGTAAAATGAGACATTAAAGCCTTAAAAGACAAACCACATTTTCGAAGAAAGCATCTCAGGTTAATATCTCTGTCAGGGCGTGTGTTTTGTCTCTGCGACTGTCGCAAATGCTGAGGTGCATTTGATTTTGTGATCTCCGCCACAGAAAGTACTGGAAGGCAACTACTACGTTGTTAAAAGTAGAAACGTAGTTTATAAATGAATCATGTAACTATAACTTTACTACTTTGCAGCTCCTTAGTTTGTGATTTCTATGATATGAACTTAGATGTCCTGTTATTTGAGTTTTTTTGTTTAGTTTGTGTGTTTTTTACTGTTTTTCTTGGTAACTGTCTGACATTCACCTCTCACACAGTGGATACAATTCTGCCCCTGCAGGAATAAACTTTGTGGTTATGAAACTGACCAAGTGTTTGCATAAAATGTCACATGTTCAAAGACGTCACAGAACCTGGGGTTTGTATAAGTGCAGCTGTTGGTGGGGAGATAATCTCACTCTTCTATATAAAGAGTCACCGGACAGCAACTTCCAGATCTTCATTTGCGATCTCCTCCATCATCATTTCTCCACTTATCAGCAGCTATGGCTTCACTTCGCACCCTTCTGGGAGTGGTACTGTGCTCCCTCATGGTTTCTTCCTCTGAAATCCTACCTCAGGCAGACTTTGATTTACAGGCGGTAAGAATCATTGATAATCATTTTTATTTTACCACCCATCTATTTTCATAACCATATCTCTATCTTAGGGCCATGGAAAGGGGGTACTGGAGGTTATCTAACAGGGATAAGCAGGGACCCCCCCCCAAGACAGTTTAGCAGTCTACACGGGAGGCTAACCTTTGCACAATTTACTTTTATAATGACTTCACCATTTATGTTATGTGGTTATGTTTCACGCTGGATTTTGTGTGATAATACATATTCTGTGTTACAATAAACAGCTCTTGTGTTTCTGTCTAATTCTCAATGCTTTCCATTTGTGTGTCCACAGATGGCAGGTAAGTGGTACCGGACTGGAATTTGCTCTGATGGCCAGTGGTTTGTCAGTCGCAAAGCCAATATGAAGACCGGCACGGCCATCATTACGCCAACTGAAGATGGAGGTCTTGAGTTGTCGTTCTTCAGTCTTATGTGAGTGCGAGAGGACAGACAGAGCAAATATCATATGAATAGCATTAAAATATTTACACTGGAGATTAATGCAATGTCTTTGCGACAGTAATGATACATGTCAGAAAATGGAGAATTTAGCCAACAAGACCGAGGTGCCTGGAAAATTCACATACAAGAGTCGGCGTGAGTACGCCCACAAAGAGAGGAAACGAATAATTTTCCATCATCATCATCCAGTATTATTTTTTCACATATTCTCTTCTGCTTTTTTCCTTTTTGTCAGACTGGGGGTATGTGAGTGAGATGCTTATGGTTGATGTGAAGTATGATGAGTACGCCCTGACCTATTCCTTCAACACCAGAGGGAATGAAACCTTTGTCATTAACAGACTATTTGGTAAAGTTGCATTTAGCTGTGTTCAGTAAACCGTTTAGCAAAGTTACACCCACTGCAGCAGATTTACATCACGTGGTTTCACAGGACGTAGTTTGGACCTCAGCGATGAGGTGCAGGAGAAGTTCAGGCAGTTCTGCTTGCAGACCGGCATCCTTCCTGAATATACTGTCCTTCTTCCTAAAAGCGGTACTTTTACATTGGTGGTGAAGTTCTATATAAAAACAGCTTGGAATACAGTGATGTTGTGCACTGATCACCTTACACTTTCCATTTTTCCTTCTACAGTGGAGTGTACACTTGCCTAACCTTCTGTCCCACCGATCGTCTCACCAGTACTGCATGAAGATCTTACACCATCTGTTATGGAAATGTGCCTGAGCACCATCTTGAGATGTTTTTAACAATAAAAATGCAAACATCGAGAATATTTTTCTTCATTATTCATCCTTTGTATGAAATAAACTGAAGAACACCCATAACAACACAACCAAAATGTATTTTTCCCCCCATTCACACACTTTATAGTAGTCAATCAATCAATCAATCAGTTTATTTATAAGCACATTTAAAAACAACAGAGGTTGACCAAAGTGCTATACAAAGCAAAAAGTAAAACAAACACACCTAAAGAGAATAAAACAAAAATTCAGTCACAATTAAAAGCTAGGGAGTAGAAATGTGCTTTCAGACGGGATTTAAAGTGGTGGAGACGTCCTAATTTGAAGAGGCAGACTGTTCCAAAGGGTCAGGCAAACGCTTGGTCTCCTCTGTGCTTTAGTTTGCTTTTAGGAACAATCAGAAGCAATGTAACAGCTGAGTGAAAAGTTCTATTTGCAGTGTTTTTAGTTAAAAGATCAGAGAGCTACGAGGGAGCTAATCCACTTACAAACAAGCAATAAAATCTTAAAATCAATTCTAGAACATACTGGAAACCAGTGTAAACGAGCCAAGACTGGGGAAATATGGTCACGTTTACGAGTGCCTGTCAAGAGTCGGGCTGCAGCATTCTGAACAAGCTGAAGACGAGAGAGCAGAGAGCATTCGATTGTTAAAAACAAACAGTGGTCACATTATAAGTTAAATGCATATTCAAGCTTTTATTTACATCCGTTTACAATTCACTGAGTTTTATTTTATGTGATTAAATGATCTTAGATCATCCACCTGTAGATGAAGGTCAGAATGACTCCTTGTTTTATCTGCCCATATTGTGGTTTTAGTCAACACACTAAAGGAAATATGCTACCGAGTGGTGAGGTCAGAGTACCTCATAGCACACCAGTTGCTTATACAAACACACACACACACACACACACACACACACACACACACACACACACACACACACACACACACACACACACACACACACACACACACACACACACTTCCTTACAACCAGAATATTATGATTGTTGGACAATCATGTAGTCAGACTCGGGTTTCTTTGTTTTCTGGTCTTCATGAAAGCCAAATCAGAACGTTTTTCCTCAGAAGCAGCTATTCCACTTCTGGGGTGAGCAACCTGTGCTCCCAAAATATCATTTTTGAGCATTTTAGTGGCCAAAAAGAATCTATAAAGAGCTGCAAAACAAATCTGAATTTTATTAGAAAAAAAAAGAAAAAAAGGTGATACAGCCTGTTCCTGTTAAATATACATGTGTCTTTCAACATTACTAATACTAATACATGAAAAATAATATCTTTTACCACATTTGGCTACTCTACAGTGGGCTATATGATTATTTGGTACTTGGCATGGTGGTAAAGGGCACAAAGATCCACAGCCCATCTGTTCCCTTTTCTTTATGTAGGTTTTCTCTCAGTGCTCTGGTTTCCTTCCACATCCACAGACATATGTGTTAGGTTAACTGGTTATTCTAAACTTGCTCTCTGAGTCAGCCTTGCAGCAGAGCGATCATCCTATCAGGGCGACGTCTCTGCTTTGAAAGGCAGTGCCTCCAACATTCAGCAATAAAAAGAAATTCTGCTGACCATAATGAATCTCAGTTACATCATATTATCAGAAGGCTCAATTTTAGGTGGTCAGGTAGAGACCATTGAGAGAGTTATACAATTTAACAACTGTCCCAAATGTCTTTATTAACGATTCCAGACATTTTCGCAGTTATTTATTGTCAGAAGATTAGACATGTGACCCTCCAGACAGCTGACAACGACCTGGCTTAATAACAACAACACCAGCTGGTTATAAGCTAACATTTAAGCTAACACTTCTGTCCCAGTGGTCATGTCACAGAGGACCACTTCCACTCGCATCCATAACCTGCAACAGTTTTCCTTTTAATTCATTATCTGTGGTCTTTCAAACATTAAGAATTAATTAATTAAATGTCCCAAAACAATATTCATCACTTTGCTTCTATCTGCCTGCAATTATAGCCACCTACCATGTACTGGATCTTTATTACAGCTGGCTAATAAAAAGTGTTGAGGATAAAGCATCTGTCTGCACTTTTCCCTCTAAGCTGCGCACTGCTGACACGGTCTCCGCGCACACAAAATCTGCACTGCGCACAAAACCCCCCAAAACAAAACAGAAAAAATCAAACCTGGAATTAAAATAAATACATAACAATTGATTCTGTGCTGTTTTGGAGTGTGAGTCAGTGAGTGATCGGTAACTGGCTGCTCCAGCCAATGATGCCACTCACATTCATATAAACGTTAATGTTACGGGCCCCAGGAATGGTGCCACAATAACAAAGAAGAAATCCCTGCAAACACAGGTAAAGTTCAGGAGCAATGAAGACAGTGCACTCGGTTTGCCTCTCAGATTGCATCTCTTATTCAAGTTTCAATAAACATGAACAGCATTAACAATATCCACGTGTGCATGACTTTTTCAGTCCCAGTGTCCATATCTGTCCATTTCCCCAAAGTCACAAGTAGAAAAATAAATGAATTCACACTCTACACGTTCCACTATTTTACATGTACTTCATGCGATCGCTCAGTCTAAGCAAAACAAAAGTACACACCTGCTCTTACTTAAGCAGTTGGAAGCCACTGTAATCTACAATGAATTTACAGCAATATACGACTGTACAGATTCTGAATACTGAAATTGAGCAGAATTAGACACACATTTACAGCACACTGAGGATGAAATTCACTTTTCCATAACATGGACAACTTCTTTCTACTTCACATGTCATTAACACTCACATATTAAACAGCTATATACTTTTCCAACCTCAATGACACTTAACAATAAAACATCTTTGTATCATAAGCTTTATATAAAATAGTAAAGTGTGCGGGAGTACCAAACTTCATAATGAAAAGAAAATAAATCTATATGAATGCCCTTCCTACAAGACAATGCTCTGGGCGCTACGACCCACAATACAAAAATATTACCGCGCCGTTTCTGCTAGCGGCCTGGGCAGCCTGACCCCGCTGTCTCACACTGATGCGAGTCGACCGCGCGGCAGTGCCCATAAGTGTTACAGGTACTGTTCTACTTCTTCACAAGTTAACATGGAGATAAAACATTGTTATGTACAAACAGTGGCAGTATTTCTTTACCAGGTACCAACCTGCAAACACAGGTAAAGTTCAGGAGCAATGAAGACAGTGCACTCGGTTTGCCTCTCAGATTGCGTCTGAAAAGTGGGCGGAAGTCCATCCCCCTAAAGCAACTGGGTTGCACCTGTCTTGGAATAATAGTTCCGCCTGGGGTTTTGCTCCATTTCTTTGTACCTTCTATACAGTTTATGTGACAAAATAATGCACTGGTTAGGTTGGTCATGTTGTCAAAGTCATTTTGGATATTAATAGCCACAGAAAATAACTGATAAACAAATTAGATAAATTAAATTAAATGATTAACACAAAAGTGGCCATGCATTTTGGGTGTGCCACATTAATCAGTGTCGTTGACGGGTTGTGACGACGTCCTTATGTGCCGACACCGGCGTTTTAGTTAGTAAAGCGGTGTGGCCGATGTGGAGTGGCTGAGTGAAGACATGCTAATGACAACGTGTACAAACATTGGAGATGTGAGCAGGACAGACAGAAAAATGAAGGTGAAGTTTAAGTTCTCAGTCAGATTTGTGCTTATCCAGTGCCATTTATTTCCAATTCTTATTTGTGGATATTGATCATTAAATACTGACACTAGTTTATAAGTAGTGGAAATGCAAATAATCGTGTCATTATCAGTGATGAGAATAACGGCCGTTACTTTTTTCAGTAACTAGTAATCTGATTAATTACTGTTTCTATATTTCTATTGTTACATGGCTATTACTAAGAAGAAAATGCGGTGTGGACTCATTAATATTTTTCAACACACAGATGGTTGAATCTGTCTTCAGTTTACCGGGAGTTGGAGCCGGGGGGCAATCGTACAAGTGCTGCTTAGGTGGATTCACCTCTGTTTGCACCATTTAGTTATGAGCTGTTGCATCTGTGGATGCCAAAGAGAAAACTTCCCACTGGATACTGAGCTGACTATACCTGTCTTCCGTGTGTAGCACAAGCGTTTACTAGTGTAAGGCTGTAGAATTTCAATTTACAAAGTCAGTTACCAAAACTGTTAATACTTCCATGAACCATTGAGCAAGGCATATTACTTGATAGATGCTATTAGGAATGCTTTCAAAAGGCATCAACAGCACGGATACAGTAGATATCATTCACAGAACAATGTTTTCAAGCAGCATGTAAACATTTTTATTTCTGCTGTTAGATTGTTCTAATTTGACATTTTTACATGTTTTAAATGAGACAAAATTACAGGTTCAGACAACAGATTTTTTGGTTAATGCAATTTTTATTTTTATGGGTAAGATGTTATAATACCCTGGTTCACTCTGTGACTTACTTTGTCTCCTATAAATCTTCTTTAATTCAGTTCAATTCAATTCAACAGCATTTACATACAAATGAATTGAACTGAACTGAATTAAAGAAAAAACCCAACAATCCCCTATGAGCAAGCACTTGGCGACAGTGGGGAGGAAAAACTACCTTTAAAAAGGTAGAAACCTCCGGCAGAACCAGGCTCAGGGAGGGGCGGCCATCTGCCGCGACCGGTTGGGAGGGGTGGAGCCGATGACAAATGTATACACAACTAAATATTAAAGCAAATATGCTTTAAAATTGATGTTTAGGGAGTTGAAGTAACTGTTAATATTTAGTTGTATATAACTTTGATTTTATAGGAGACAGAGTTGAAGTCACTTAAGTGAACAGTCTCAGAAACCAGTTGCGCTTCTTTTTCTTTTTTGGCTTTTCTCTCTGCATGTTGTCATGTCGGGCCTCTGGATTTTCTGGTTTGGTAGTACTGGCCTCCTCTTTTTCTTGCTTATTATTTTATCCTCTTGTTGTCTTTTGGTGTGTTTGGTGTGTTTTCAGAGGTTTCACTCAAGGTCATGTTGTTCATTTTCTTAACTAGGAGTTGGATAGTGCTCGGCGAACAACTTTTTTGGCTGCCCTGTGTCACTGGTGCTTGTCCTGGCCTCTTGTTGTCTTTTGGTGCGTTTGGTGTGTTTTCAGAGGTTTCACTCAAGGTCATATTGTTCATTTTCTTAACTAGGAGTCGGATAGTGCTTGGCGTCCAACTTTTTTGGCTGCTCTGTGTCACTGGTGCTTGTCCTGGCCTCTTGTTGTATTTTGGAGTGTTATCAAAGGTTTTGGTATCACTCGAGGTCGTAACATCCATTTTCTCAACTTGGTCTTGGATAGACCTTGACAAAGAACTTTTTTGGATGTTCTGTGTCACTGGTGCTTGTCCTGGCCTCTTGTTGTATTTTGGAGTGTTATCGGAGGTTTTGGTATCGCTCGAGGTCGTAACATCCATTTTCTCAACTTGGTCTTGGATAGACCTTGACAAAGAACTTTTTTGGATGTTCTGTGTCACTGGTGCTCTTGCTGGCCTCTTGTTGTATTTTGGAGTGTTATCAGAGGTTTTGGTATCGCTCGAGGTCGTAACATCCATTTTCTCAACTTGGTCTTGGATAGACCTTGACAAAGAACTTTTTTGGATGTTCTGTGTCACTGGTGCTCTTGCTGGCCTCTTGTTGTATTTTGGAGTGTTATCAGAGGTTTTGGTATCACTCGAGGTCGTAACATCCATTTTCTCAACTTGGTCTTGGATAGACCTTGACAAAGAACTTTTTTGGATGTTCTGTGTCACTGGTGCTCTTGCTGGCCTCTTGTTGTCTTTTGGAGTGTTATCAGAGGTTTTGGTATCGCTCGAGGTCGTAACATCCATTTTCTCAACTTGGTCTTGGATAGACCTTGACAAAGAACTTTTTTGGATGTTCTGTGTCACTGGTGCTTGTCCTGGCCTCTTGTTGTCTTTTGGTGTGTGTTGAGAGTTTTTAGTATCACTCAAGTTCATATTGTTCTTTTTCTGAACTTGGAGTTGGATAGTCCTTGAAGAAGAACTTTTTTGGATGCTCCGGGTCACTGTTGTTTCTTTTTTCTCAGTGTCTACTCTCATCCTCTTTCTCTCTGGAGAGTAGCTCTCAGAGTTGTTTTTGCTGCCTTTGGAAATCTTACTGTATTGTCTTTTCAATACAGTTTTTTCTTCACAGATTCGTCTTTTTTTCCTTGGTGGAGAGCAGCTGTCGTCACTTCTGCAATTCTGTGCAACATAATTCGGGCCTCGCTTCCTCTTGAGTGGAAGCTGGAAATGTGTTTCATCAGAATTTGGCTCTGGATTTTGGCCAGCGTAAGCTTGTTGGCTTTTGCCGTGTTTAGTCTGAGACATGTCAGAGTGTTGATGAAGTGACTGTCTTAAAGATTCAACTATTTTAAAATTTTTCTCAGGCGTACCTTTGAATGCTGCAATCTCAAGTGTTACAAGTAAACGGACTGACAGTTTGGGCTTCTTTCCCGAATTTATAGATTCACAGATCAAAGGCATGTTATGACATCATGATGATGTCATAACATAACGTAACAACAACATTCTTTTTTTTTTCTTTTTTTTAAAATTTGGTTCTATTGTCTATGGGGCTTTGGAGCGTGATGTCACGGCAGGGGGCGTGGCCGCCGGGGCGCCATTTTAGCAGGCCAAACAAAGGGCTAGTGATGGTAAATTTGATTCTTTTTACTGAATCGAGTTTTAATGAGTCACTCACCAAAGTGAATCGTGTTTTTTGAGTCATTTGATTCACTGAGTCAGTCGACCAGAGAGTGCAAAAAATGTACATTTTCACTCAAACTTAATTTGTTTCTCTTTTCATGTAAATCCTACTGCTAAATTGTCATTATTTTACGCGTCGGGAGTGAGAACGCGTTGTAGTAAAGCGGTGTGGCCGATGTGGAGTGGCTGAGTGAAGACATGCTAATGACAACGTGTACAAACATTGGAGATGTGAGCAGGACAGACAGAAAAATGAAGGTGAAGTTTAAGTTCTCAGTCAGATTTGTGCTTATCCAGTGCCATTTATTTCCAATTCTTATTTGTGGATATTGATCATTAAATACTGACACTAGTTTATAAGTAGTGGAAATGCAAATAATCGTGTCATTATCAGTGATGAGAATAACGGCCGTTACTTTTTTCAGTAACTAGTAATCTGATTAATTACTGTTTCTATATTTCTATTGTTACATGGCTATTACTAAGAAGAAAATGCGGTGTGGACTCATTAATATTTTTCAACACACAGATGGTTGAATCTGTCTTCAGTTTACCGGGAGTTGGAGCCGGGGGGCAATCGTACAAGTGCTGCTTAGGTGGATTCACCTCTGTTTGCACCATTTAGTTATGAGCTGTTGCATCTGTGGATGCCAAAGAGAAAACTTCCCACTGGATACTGAGCTGACTATACCTGTCTTCCGTGTGTAGCACAAGCGTTTACTAGTGTAAGGCTGTAGAATTTCAATTTACAAAGTCAGTTACCAAAACTGTTAATACTTCCATGAACCATTGAGCAAGGCATATTACTTGATAGATGCTATTAGGAATGCTTTCAAAAGGCATCAACAGCACGGATACAGTAGATATCATTCACAGAACAATGTTTTCAAGCAGCATGTAAACATTTTTATTTCTGCTGTTAGATTGTTCTAATTTGACATTTTTACATGTTTTAAATGAGACAAAATTACAGGTTCAGACAACAGATTTTTTGGTTAATGCAATTTTTTATTTTTATGGGTAAGATGTTATAATACCCTGGTTCACTCTGTGACTTACTTTGTCTCCTATAAATCTTCTTTAATTCAGTTCAATTCAATTCAACAGCATTTACATACAAATGAATTGAACTGAACTGAATTAAAGAAAAAACCCAACAATCCCCTATGAGCAAGCACTTGGCGACAGTGGGGAGGAAAAACTACCTTTAAAAAGGTAGAAACCTCCGGCAGAACCAGGCTCAGGGAGGGGCGGCCATCTGCCGCGACCGGTTGGGAGGGGTGGAGCCGATGACAAATGTATACACAACTAAATATTAAAGCAAATATGCTTTAAAATTGATGTTTAGGGAGTTGAAGTAACTGTTAATATTTAGTTGTATATAACTTTGATTTTATAGGAGACAGAGTTGAAGTCACTTAAGTGAACAGTCTCAGAAACCAGTTGCGCTTCTTTTTCTTTTTTGGCTTTTCTCTCTGCATGTTGTCATGTCGGGCCTCTGGATTTTCTGGTTTGGTAGTACTGGCCTCCTCTTTTTCTTGCTTATTATTTTATCCTCTTGTTGTCTTTTGGTGTGTTTGGTGTGTTTTCAGAGGTTTCACTCAAGGTCATGTTGTTCATTTTCTTAACTAGGAGTTGGATAGTGCTCGGCGAACAACTTTTTTGGCTGCCCTGTGTCACTGGTGCTTGTCCTGGCCTCTTGTTGTCTTTTGGTGCGTTTGGTGTGTTTTCAGAGGTTTCACTCAAGGTCATATTGTTCATTTTCTTAACTAGGAGTCGGATAGTGCTTGGCGTCCAACTTTTTTGGCTGCTCTGTGTCACTGGTGCTTGTCCTGGCCTCTTGTTGTATTTTGGAGTGTTATCAAAGGTTTTGGTATCACTCGAGGTCGTAACATCCATTTTCTCAACTTGGTCTTGGATAGACCTTGACAAAGAACTTTTTTGGATGTTCTGTGTCACTGGTGCTTGTCCTGGCCTCTTGTTGTATTTTGGAGTGTTATCGGAGGTTTTGGTATCGCTCGAGGTCGTAACATCCATTTTCTCAACTTGGTCTTGGATAGACCTTGACAAAGAACTTTTTTGGATGTTCTGTGTCACTGGTGCTCTTGCTGGCCTCTTGTTGTATTTTGGAGTGTTATCAGAGGTTTTGGTATCACTCGAGGTCGTAACATCCATTTTCTCAACTTGGTCTTGGATAGACCTTGACAAAGAACTTTTTTGGATGTTCTGTGTCACTGGTGCTCTTGCTGGCCTCTTGTTGTATTTTGGAGTGTTATCAGAGGTTTTGGTATCACTCGAGGTCGTAACATCCATTTTCTCAACTTGGTCTTGGATAGACCTTGACAAAGAACTTTTTTGGATGTTCTGTGTCACTGGTGCTCTTGCTGGCCTCTTGTTGTCTTTTGGAGTGTTATCAGAGGTTTTGGTATCGCTCGAGGTCGTAACATCCATTTTCTCAACTTGGTCTTGGATAGACCTTGACAAAGAACTTTTTTGGATGTTCTGTGTCACTGGTGCTTGTCCTGGCCTCTTGTTGTCTTTTGGTGTGTGTTGAGAGTTTTTAGTATCACTCAAGTTCATATTGTTCTTTTTCTGAACTTGGAGTTGGATAGTCCTTGAAGAAGAACTTTTTTGGATGCTCCGGGTCACTGTTGTTTCTTTTTTCTCAGTGTCTACTCTCATCCTCTTTCTCTCTGGAGAGTAGCTCTCAGAGTTGTTTTTGCTGCCTTTGGAAATCTTACTGTATTGTCTTTTCAATACAGTTTTTTCTTCACAGATTCGTCTTTTTTTCCTTGGTGGAGAGCAGCTGTCGTCACTTCTGCAATTCTGTGCAACATAATTCGGGCCTCGCTTCCTCTTGAGTGGAAGCTGGAAATGTGTTTCATCAGAATTTGGCTCTGGATTTTGGCCAGCGTAAGCTTGTTGGCTTTTGCCGTGTTTAGTCTGAGACATGTCAGAGTGTTGATGAAGTGACTGTCTTAAAGATTCAACTATTTTAAAATTTTTCTCAGGCGTACCTTTGAATGCTGCAATCTCAAGTGTTACAAGTAAACGGACTGACAGTTTGGGCTTCTTTCCCGAATTTATAGATTCACAGATCAAAGGCATGTTATGACATCATGATGATGTCATAACATAACGTAACAACAACATTCTTTTTTTTTTCTTTTTTTTAAAATTTGGTTCTATTGTCTATGGGGCTTTGGAGCGTGATGTCACGGCAGGGGGCGTGGCCGCCGGGGCGCCATTTTAGCAGGCCAAACAAAGGGCTAGTGATGGTAAATTTGATTCTTTTTACTGAATCGAGTTTTAATGAGTCACTCACCAAAGTGAATCGTGTTTTTTGAGTCATTTGATTCACTGAGTCAGTCGACCAGAGAGTGCAAAAAATGTACATTTTCACTCAAACTTAATTTGTTTCTCTTTTCATGTAAATCCTACTGCTAAATTGTCATTATTTTACGCGTCGGGAGTGAGAACGCGTTGTAGTAAAGCGGTGTGGCCGATGTGGAGTGGCTGAGTGAAGACATGCTAATGACAACGTGTACAAACATTGGAGATGTGAGCAGGACAGACAGAAAAATGAAGGTGAAGTTTAAGTTCTCAGTCAGATTTGTGCTTATCCAGTGCCATTTATTTCCAATTCTTATTTGTGGATATTGATCATTAAATACTGACACTAGTTTATAAGTAGTGGAAATGCAAATAATCGTGTCATTATCAGTGATGAGAATAACGGCCGTTACTTTTTTCAGTAACTAGTAATCTGATTAATTACTGTTTCTATATTTCTATTGTTACATGGCTATTACTAAGAAGAAAATGCGGTGTGGACTCATTAATATTTTTCAACACACAGATGGTTGAATCTGTCTTCAGTTTACCGGGAGTTGGAGCCGGGGGGCAATCGTACAAGTGCTGCTTAGGTGGATTCACCTCTGTTTGCACCATTTAGTTATGAGCTGTTGCATCTGTGGATGCCAAAGAGAAAACTTCCCACTGGATACTGAGCTGACTATACCTGTCTTCCGTGTGTAGCACAAGCGTTTACTAGTGTAAGGCTGTAGAATTTCAATTTACAAAGTCAGTTACCAAAACTGTTAATACTTCCATGAACCATTGAGCAAGGCATATTACTTGATAGATGCTATTAGGAATGCTTTCAAAAGGCATCAACAGCACGGATACAGTAGATATCATTCACAGAACAATGTTTTCAAGCAGCATGTAAACATTTTTATTTCTGCTGTTAGATTGTTCTAATTTGACATTTTTACATGTTTTAAATGAGACAAAATTACAGGTTCAGACAACAGATTTTTTGGTTAATGCAATTTTTTATTTTTATGGGTAAGATGTTATAATACCCTGGTTCACTCTGTGACTTACTTTGTCTCCTATAAATCTTCTTTAATTCAGTTCAATTCAATTCAACAGCATTTACATACAAATGAATTGAACTGAACTGAATTAAAGAAAAAACCCAACAATCCCCTATGAGCAAGCACTTGGCGACAGTGGGGAGGAAAAACTACCTTTAAAAAGGTAGAAACCTCCGGCAGAACCAGGCTCAGGGAGGGGCGGCCATCTGCCGCGACCGGTTGGGAGGGGTGGAGCCGATGACAAATGTATACACAACTAAATATTAAAGCAAATATGCTTTAAAATTGATGTTTAGGGAGTTGAAGTAACTGTTAATATTTAGTTGTATATAACTTTGATTTTATAGGAGACAGAGTTGAAGTCACTTAAGTGAACAGTCTCAGAAACCAGTTGCGCTTCTTTTTCTTTTTTGGCTTTTCTCTCTGCATGTTGTCATGTCGGGCCTCTGGATTTTCTGGTTTGGTAGTACTGGCCTCCTCTTTTTCTTGCTTATTATTTTATCCTCTTGTTGTCTTTTGGTGTGTTTGGTGTGTTTTCAGAGGTTTCACTCAAGGTCATGTTGTTCATTTTCTTAACTAGGAGTTGGATAGTGCTCGGCGAACAACTTTTTTGGCTGCCCTGTGTCACTGGTGCTTGTCCTGGCCTCTTGTTGTCTTTTGGTGCGTTTGGTGTGTTTTCAGAGGTTTCACTCAAGGTCATATTGTTCATTTTCTTAACTAGGAGTCGGATAGTGCTTGGCGTCCAACTTTTTTGGCTGCTCTGTGTCACTGGTGCTTGTCCTGGCCTCTTGTTGTATTTTGGAGTGTTATCAAAGGTTTTGGTATCACTCGAGGTCGTAACATCCATTTTCTCAACTTGGTCTTGGATAGACCTTGACAAAGAACTTTTTTGGATGTTCTGTGTCACTGGTGCTTGTCCTGGCCTCTTGTTGTATTTTGGAGTGTTATCGGAGGTTTTGGTATCGCTCGAGGTCGTAACATCCATTTTCTCAACTTGGTCTTGGATAGACCTTGACAAAGAACTTTTTTGGATGTTCTGTGTCACTGGTGCTCTTGCTGGCCTCTTGTTGTATTTTGGAGTGTTATCAGAGGTTTTGGTATCGCTCGAGGTCGTAACATCCATTTTCTCAACTTGGTCTTGGATAGACCTTGACAAAGAACTTTTTTGGATGTTCTGTGTCACTGGTGCTCTTGCTGGCCTCTTGTTGTATTTTGGAGTGTTATCAGAGGTTTTGGTATCACTCGAGGTCGTAACATCCATTTTCTCAACTTGGTCTTGGATAGACCTTGACAAAGAACTTTTTTGGATGTTCTGTGTCACTGGTGCTCTTGCTGGCCTCTTGTTGTCTTTTGGAGTGTTATCAGAGGTTTTGGTATCGCTCGAGGTCGTAACATCCATTTTCTCAACTTGGTCTTGGATAGACCTTGACAAAGAACTTTTTTGGATGTTCTGTGTCACTGGTGCTTGTCCTGGCCTCTTGTTGTCTTTTGGTGTGTGTTGAGAGTTTTTAGTATCACTCAAGTTCATATTGTTCTTTTTCTGAACTTGGAGTTGGATAGTCCTTGAAGAAGAACTTTTTTGGATGCTCCGGGTCACTGTTGTTTCTTTTTTCTCAGTGTCTACTCTCATCCTCTTTCTCTCTGGAGAGTAGCTCTCAGAGTTGTTTTTGCTGCCTTTGGAAATCTTACTGTATTGTCTTTTCAATACAGTTTTTTCTTCACAGATTCGTCTTTTTTTCCTTGGTGGAGAGCAGCTGTCGTCACTTCTGCAATTCTGTGCAACATAATTCGGGCCTCGCTTCCTCTTGAGTGGAAGCTGGAAATGTGTTTCATCAGAATTTGGCTCTGGATTTTGGCCAGCGTAAGCTTGTTGGCTTTTGCCGTGTTTAGTCTGAGACATGTCAGAGTGTTGATGAAGTGACTGTCTTAAAGATTCAACTATTTTAAAATTTTTCTCAGGCGTACCTTTGAATGCTGCAATCTCAAGTGTTACAAGTAAACGGACTGACAGTTTGGGCTTCTTTCCCGAATTTATAGATTCACAGATCAAAGGCATGTTATGACATCATGATGATGTCATAACATAACGTAACAACAACATTCTTTTTTTTTTCTTTTTTTTAAAATTTGGTTCTATTGTCTATGGGGCTTTGGAGCGTGATGTCACGGCAGGGGGCGTGGCCGCCGGGGCGCCATTTTAGCAGGCCAAACAAAGGGCTAGTGATGGTAAATTTGATTCTTTTTACTGAATCGAGTTTTAATGAGTCACTCACCAAAGTGAATCGTGTTTTTTGAGTCATTTGATTCACTGAGTCAGTCGACCAGAGAGTGCAAAAAATGTACATTTTCACTCAAACTTAATTTGTTTCTCTTTTCATGTAAATCCTACTGCTAAATTGTCATTATTTTACGCGTCGGGAGTGAGAACGCGTTGTAGTAAAGCGGTGTGGCCGATGTGGAGTGGCTGAGTGAAGACATGCTAATGACAACGTGTACAAACATTGGAGATGTGAGCAGGACAGACAGAAAAATGAAGGTGAAGTTTAAGTTCTCAGTCAGATTTGTGCTTATCCAGTGCCATTTATTTCCAATTCTTATTTGTGGATATTGATCATTAAATACTGACACTAGTTTATAAGTAGTGGAAATGCAAATAATCGTGACATTAACAAAACTGCAGAGATCTACAGCTCAGGTGGGGGAATCTGTCCAAAGGACAACTATTAGTCGTGCAGTGCACAAAGTTGGCCTTTATGGAAGAGTGGTAAGAAGAAAGCCATTGTTAACAGAAAACCATAAGAAGTCCCGTTTCCAGTTTCCCACAAGCCATGTGGGGGAGACAGCAAACATGTGGAAGAAGGTGCTCTGGTCAGATGAGACCAAAATGGAACTTTTTGGCCAAAATGCAAAACGCTATGTGTGGCGGAAAACTAACACTGCACATCACTCTGAACACACCATCCCCACTGTCAAACATAGTGGTGGCAGCATCATGCTCTGGGGGTGCTTCTCTTCAGCAGGGACAGGGAAGCTGGTCAGAGTTGATGGGAAGATGGATGGAGCCAAATACAGGGCAATCTTAGAAGAAAACCTCTTGGAGTCTGCAAAAGACTTGAGACTGGGGCGGAGGTTCACCTTCCAGCAGGACAACGACCCTAAACATAAAGCCAGGGCAACAATGGAATGGCTTAAAACAAAACATATCCATTAGGGGTGCAACGATACTCGTATCGATATTGAACCGTTCAATACAGTGCTTTCGGTTCGGTACGCATATGTATCGAACAATACAAAATAAAATTTTAATTTATTTTTATCAACTTTCCTTCTGACGATGCTGTCTGTGTTGAGCGCTCAGTGGATCTGCGCTCGACAGTGCAGCCTAGGCGGAGTAGTCGAACGCAGATTCACTGAGCACAGGGCAAGCTAGCAAGACAGAAGTTAAGCTCTCCTTGCAACATGGCAAATTGAACCTCCCCCACCCTCATTCAGATCTGGCGTTTGGAACTATTTTGGTTTTCATGTGACGTATGACCCTGAAGGTAAGCGCGTCATGGACTAAAGTAAAACAGTATATTGGATGTGCCAGGCAATGCTCAATTACATGGGTGGGAACTAGTGTGTTAGCGCAGTTAGCTCGTTAAGGGCATGGGCGATCGGCGGTAGCTCGTTAACGGAGATTTGCTGTGTTGTGGCGTTAACGTCATTTCAACGAGATTTACGCTGACAGCACTAGTGGGAACACAACAAATATGACTGCACATTTAGACATCATCCTAGTGCAAAGACAAGTGGAAGCAGACAAAAACAACAAGCATGCATGCTACAAACTTTACCCGAGTCATTTAGACAGCCGTTAGTACATGATTCTTTTTATGGGGACCTGATATGTTTAATATGCTGCTGAGAATATAGCCCAGAAGAAGCGTATAGTATAGCTTTTATTTTGGAAAGAGCCATTTCTCTGTAACAAACTCTCTTTTCCAAAGATGAGTGATTCCTCAATCAGATACAGGGCTTGCAAAATCGCCTGCCCGATGTCCCGGTGTTCTGGGAATTTCTCCTACCCCGTAAACCGTCCTACCCGTAGTTCCTGAGCATGTGCGCGCATGCGCACAACACAAAAAGGGAAGCTAAGCGCATCCGGCTGTGATTTCACGCTACTCCATTGTCATATTTGCAGGAGAATAGGTAAGTAGTAAGTATTAGTACTTTTTATTGACGTTGATACTTGATTTTTTAAGCCTTTGTGATTGTTTGTCAATATTAAAGTGAAGTCGCTATCTGCTTTCTGCACAAAACTGTCGAATTTGCAGATTCGGTGAAGTCTGCTGTCAAGTTACTGGACACGTGGTATTTGCACAACACTTTTGAGTCCGCAGCTTCGGTGTTTTAAGGCTGTTTCGGTAATTTCGTTATTTAATAAGTTAAATTATTTGCATTGTCAACTGCACATATTGAAGCTCATAAGAAAATGTTTAGCACTTGTGCTCCATTATATATAGACATGGCTGCCCCAAAAGGATTTTGTCAGACCAAGGCAGAGAGTTTGTGAATGAAGTAAGTGTTAAATAATTTTCAGTTACATTTTTTAACTTTACTTCACTGGGGTCAAAGATTTTTTCTTGTGTGCTTGTATAAGCAGTATAACCTTGTCCTTATCTGTTGAAGCTCAACTCTGATCTTTGCAAGTTATTGCAAATTGAAAGAAGTGTCACAGCAGCATACCATCCACAGACGAATGGTCTAGATGAAAAGACCAATGACAACATAAAAAGGTATGCCTAATTTTTATCTATCAGTTTTTAATAACATTACTTATGTTATTCAAACTTAATTGTTACTTAATAATTTATTAATTTCTTTACTTCTAATTAAACTTTGTCTTACTTACTGTGTTTACATATTTCTATGCCTGCATTTAGAGCCCTCCGAAAACTGGTGAATGACCAGCAGAATAACTGGGATCTGTATCTAGAGCCCACCCTGTTTTCACTTTGGTCAAAAGTACACACCACAACAAAATACACACCTTTTTTTCTGATGTATGGAAGAGAGGCAGTATTTCCATCAGAAGTGCCTGCTCAAGTGCCGGTGAGTGTTTGTCAAATTCTTTCTATGTTAGAACTAAGAATTGAAACCATTTAAGAAAAAAACCCAGTAATGTCTTTATGAATATGATATCATCTTGTTTTAATTGCTAATATCTACAAAATTTTAGATTTCCAACATCATTCTGCCAGACGACAAAAGGTACAGTGACTATGTACAGTCTGAAAGTGAAGCACAACATGCAGTTAAAGAAACTGCACAAGAAAACATTGCGAAGTCACAAGACAAGCAAAAGGTTGCATACGCCAAGCGGGCCCTGAAAAAGTACAAAAATGTTGTGTACAATGTAGGGGATCAAATTCTGCTTCTAAATATGAGGAAACGTGGGCGAAAAGGAGGAAGACTTGAATCGGATTTTTCAGGTCCCTACACAATTGATGACTTCAGTGGAAAATGTGTTAGACTGAAAAACGCTGAGGGAAATACTTTAAAAAGTCTATACAGTATTGACCACATTAAACCCTATAGAACAAGCCACCCTGTCCAAGTCTCAACTCCAGCTGAACCTGTTGAGAGTAGCCCATCTTCTGAGATGTGGCCTTGCAGTCCTCAGCATCAACATGAAGCGCTGCAAAATAACAGATCCTCTGTCATTCAGTTTGCACCAAAAATAGCTCAGGTAAAATCAGTCCAAGCACCAGAAGAGCTTGTACCAGTGACCCCCCAGAAACCCAGCACGCAAGAAAAAGGTGGCATAGCTAAAAATCTCATTCTGACCGGTTGGTCAATTGTTGCCTGTTTGGCTAGTCAGATGGATAGAATGTTTTATTTTTTTTCTCCCCTCTTGCTAATTTTGACCTGTTGGTCCAATTTTGGCTAATTTCTGATTTACATAAAGCTACTCCCCTCTGGCATGTTTATGTTGTTGGCCCTTGTCTGCTTGTGGCCCGTTGGCCATTGACCGTGATTTTCAAATGGCAACTGTTATTACTAAAGAAACTTATCATATTTTGTTTTTTAGTGAAGTGGCTTTGGGCTGCAAAAGACTGGGCTGCGTGTGGAGGCAGTCGTTGGGCCATACAAATTGTATGACTCTTCTTTTCGCACACTAGAGGATAGTGGGTGGCTTTCTGATGAGGTAAGTGAAATAATCATTTTTGGTCCTAGTGGTGGTCTGTAAAAATAATCTTCTTTTAATCCAAACAGGTCATTGATGCATACCTGCACTGCCTCATTAAGAAACAAAAGGCAAGTAAGAACGTATGCCAGTTATTTCACAAAAGTATTTTATACAATTTTGTAATCATTAAAAAAAAAAAAAATAATAATAATCTTGCATTTTTCAGAACCCCGTGTATCAGTTGTCTTGCGTTGTTGCAACCTCTCTGTTTTCTGGGAAGTTTAAATGTGTCAGCAAGGTAATGTAGATGTTATATTGGTTATATAGTGTATGTTATGTAAATAAATCTAAACCTTTATAAACTTAAAAATATTCCACAGATGTTGTTTCCGGCTGAGGACATTTGGTTGTGCCCACTGAACTCTGGTGCACACTGGGTACTTGTGGTACATGTTCACACCTCATGTGTTTTTTCTCTATTTTGTTTTACTGTTCTTTTTAGCAGCATATTCTTATTTTGAAAATGTTTACAATTGATTATGTTTACTTAAGTGAGTGTAATACACATATTCTACTAAATACAATTTTTATTTTAGGTTGTCAAAATCTCCTCACAATCTGTACTGCTGTTAGACCCTCTTGGAAATGAAGGTTGTTATGAAAGGAAAGTTATGCGTAACTGGAGGTATTCATCATTCATTAATTATCTGTTTTAGGTTGTTTGGTTTGTGGGGTTTTTTTTCTTTTTATTTAGAGCAAAATGCTGACTACATTTTAAAAACTTGTTTTGTTTTTATTAGGAATTTTCTGAAGATGAAAGGAAAGGAAGAGTCCCGAGTGGATTGGAAAATGGAGACTCTGCCACACAACAAGCAGATGGACTCCAGCAGTTGTGGAGTTTTAGTGTTGAAGGTATTTAATAAGCAATTGTATTTAATGTATTTAACTAGAATTAAGTTAATCAATTGCAATTACTGTAACATATTTTACAGTTTGCCGAACACTACCTTCTAAGTGGAGAGGTTACTAGGGTGCTGTCCACTCCAGAAGCCATTGGGCTGCACCGCACTGAAATTGCTTGCGAACTGCTAGAACATCAAAGTAAGTTGAGTCATGTGCTTTTGTATTGCAATAGCACTTTCAGTTTTGTTTAAAACTGTTAGGTTTAATGTCAGTGTGTTTCTAGGTAATGCTGATGACTACTGTGTGGTTTGTTCCATGCTGGAAGCCGATCCTGACTCCAGTATGATTGAAATGGTAAAACAAATAAACCACAAATGCAATATACAGTGGCTTGCAATAGTATTCGGCCCCCTTGAACTTTTCCACATTTTGTCACATTACAGCCACAAACACAAATCAATTTTAATTGGAATTCCACGTGAAAGACCAATACAAAGTGGTGTACACGTGAGAAGTGGAACAACAATCATACATGATTCCAAACAATTTTTACAAATGAATAACTGAAAAGTGGGGTAATTATTCATCCCCCTGAGTCAATACTTTGTAGAACCACCTTTATCTGCAATTACAGCTGCCAGGCTTTTAGGGTCTGTCAGCTAGAGACTGGTAGAGACATTGGTCTTTCATGTGGAATTCCAATAAAATTGATTCATGTTTGTGAATGCAATCTGACAAAATGTGGAAAAGTTCACGGGGGCCGAATACTTTTGCAAGCCACTGTAGTAATTATTTTCTCATCAAATTCATAATGTTGGTTAACACACTTACACCCCTCTCCCTCTTCAGGTGCAGTGCGAGTTTTGTTCCAGATGGGCACATTTTGGATGTGCTCAATATGAGAGCAGCCTGGTCAAGTACCTGTGCGACAAATGTGCATAATTTGTACACTGTTTCTTTTTCAGTTCTTTCTCCCTGTGTTCTGTTGGATCTATAAATGTCAAATATATGTATCTGTAAATATATTCAGTAAATATATACTGTAACTATAATGGAGTGAGTTCATTGTCAAAGTTTATATAGTCAGGTGTTCCAATCACTTCAGTGGTGACAGCTGTATAACTTAAGCACCTTGGCATGCAGACTGCTTCTACAAACAAGTGCCAAAACATGCTACCTTTGTTATTATAAAGTAGAAGCATAATTCTGATGGGAAGAATTACGTGCCAAAACATGCTACCTTTGTTATTATAAAGTAGAAGCATACTCTGACGGGAAGAATTACGTGCCAAAACATGCTACCTTTGTTAATAAGAGCAAGAAGCATAATTCTGATGGGAAGAATTACGTGCCAAAACATGCTACCTTTGTGAATGTGACCTACAAGCACACTTTAATGGGTAAAAAGAAGTGTCAAACCGAAGTGGCTTTATGAATATCAGCTACAAACATACTCTGATGGGCAAAGTTAAGTGGCAAACCGTCATACCTATTAAATTTGTGCTGGAATTATTGTTTGGCAGCAGAAATGTGCATAAATTACATACAGTAGGACATTTTGCCAAAGTAGGGCAGTTTGTCATATGGCAGCGTAAAATTATCCTACTGGTAGGACGGTTTGCCAAAGTAGGACTGTTTGTCAGGGGACACCGTAAAATTATCCTACGGGTAGGACGTTTTGCCAAAGTAGGATGGTTTGTCAGAACACCGGGGCTAGCGATTTTTCCAGTCGGGCTACCAAAATCTATCTCTGCCCTGCCCGACGGGCTATCGTAGGAAGGAAAAATATATGTCAATGCTTTTGCATTCTTTCGGAAATGTAGCTGGGTAATTATGTCATTGGCATCGGTGAGCCACTGTCAATATGTGACATATTGAAATCGCGTTTGAATTTGCGCTTGTTTTTTGCTTTCACTTTGCAATTGCATGAACTGTGTATAGAGAGCGACAGCACTGATTGGTGAGTGATGATAATTTGCGCACCAATTCCTCTGATGTTGTCTTATCAATCGTTAGCTTACTATGCAAACATGACAAGTGAAATCTCCCGCAGCAAGCTTAAACATGTGAGAGGTTGATCGTGCAGAGAATCGCTGAGCGTTATGTGAGTGCGTGTGTAAAAGCAGCAGGATATATATTGTAGCGGGTCAGGGCTGTTCGGGGTTCTGTTTGTACAGTTATGTTTTGCTTATGTTGCCATAGTGACGGGTGACGCCCTCTCGCTGCGACGGTGTGTCCTTCCGGGGTCAGAGGGCGCCCTGTGTGTTGTTGTTGTTGTTGTTGCTGTGCTGTTGCTGCGCTGAGCAGGGCCCTATTTCAGGAAGCCGGTTTAGAAAACTCAGAGTGAAAAACGATACTCAGGGTTGAGTAACCCCGAACTGTCCAACTCGGAATATTCGGTTTGAGGGGCCCGTTCTTCGTACCTCGCTAAGTAAGTTAGCTGGATTAGATTGTTGACGATTTCGCGTGATCTTGGATCGTTCGGTTCCCCAAAGCTCATCCGGGACTTGCTGCCATAGCAACAGAGCCGTAAGCGTAAACCTGCTCGGGAGCAGGTTTACTTTATGTAAACAGGATTAGATCGCGGCCACGCAGGTATGTCCGCTTCATGTATACGAAAGCAACAGCGATATTCCACCACTGTTTCACCATAAATAAATATTATCAATGTAACTAAAGATAATGCAGCACTTGATCCATTTATTGATTTCACACAGATACATACAGGTCATTTCCTAAAAAAGGGAAATGTACTATTAACATTCTATTGCATGTATGTGATTATTACAGATGTAATTCATATTTCAGAGCAGTAATTGCAAATTACTTCGTGTAATCAAGATGGGAGACCACGGCTATAAAAGCGAAGGTGGATTTGGGAAGCCTGTCGCAGCCATGTCCTGTCCGTTTACGCGAGCAGCCCATTGCGGAAGGTGCAAGATTGATAAGGAGAGTTTTCAGAATCCAGCGTATATTGCGGGATACACAGGATCCTTTAGCTCAGCGCGACAGTGTGCTCATTGAGAGATATCGATATTCCCGTGAGGGTATTATTCACTTAACCAACTTGTTGACGAGGGGGTGCAGGACCACCACCTGTCTTTTTGTGCTCTGCCCTTTTCTTGGTTGCTGTTATGAACAAACAAACAGATTATTTCAGGGTCTCTTTCCAAGAGACGAAAAGCAATATAAGTGATAAATATTACCATTCTGTAGAATATTCTTATATTTCACTTTTACTTGTTCCCATGTGCTAGTGGGTCCTGTTGTGGCTCTAATGTGAAAGGGGATATAATATAACATAATATAATATAATGTAATGTAATATTGGATAATATAGTGTAATATAATAAATTTACCCTACCGCCTACTGGTGTTGGCCAGAGGGGCCGATGGCGCGATATGGCAGCCTGGCTTCTGTCAGTCTGCCCCAGGGCAGCTGTGGCTACAACCGTAGCTTGCCTCCACCAGTGTGTGAATGTGAGAGTGACTGAATAGTGGCATTGTAAAGCGCTTTGGGTGCCTTGAAAAGCGCTATATAAATCCACTCCATTATTATTGTTATTGTTAAATTACTTACGAGTTTAATTTGTCAGCAACTTTCTGCCAGCCCTCTCTCCTTGCTTTTGCAGCCTTTGCAGTGTTCCCTTGCGTTCTGATTAAACTCTGAAACTCCTGAAATCCCTCACTCAAGAGTTCTTGCTCTGCTGCCGAAAAATACCGAGCGCGTTCCTTCGACATTTTCGCCGACCAATCAGAGGGTTGCCGATCAATGTTTCTACTATCGATGCGTAGCCCCTTTTACGACACCCAGTGATCTCACATTACTTCATCCAGCTGTACTGATCGTCAACAGCAGGTGTGTTCGGGGAACCGGATTAGCGAGCTCACGGTTAGCGCGATGGTTTGGTCTTGGATGTGTCATTTGATCTTGGATGTAGTAAGCGACGTACGAAGAACGGGCCCCAGAAAGGCTGATAACAATTAGTTCAATCAACGCGGAGTTGCTTTAACCCCAAGTTAAACGCGCGCACGAGGATACATAATGCCCTGATTAGTGGAGCACAGATTAAGCGAGTCACCATGGAGACGGAGGGAAAGAAGGTGCGGTCAATGTATTTTACAGCGCTTGAGGCCGAAATTCTGATGGCAGCATATGCCGATAACATGCAAATATTGCGGAAAAAAAGTAACACAGCCTCAGCTGCAAAAGAAAGGGAGCATGCATGGCAAAACATAGCCGACAGAGTCAATGCGTGAGTGTTAATTCAAACATTGATCTAGGGATTTCCACCCATTTAACACGTTATTTTATTATATTTTATTTAATTTTTTATTTTATACATTTTATTTTGTGATGTGAGCCCAGGTGCAACCCAACAGGCCCCAAACGTTCCTGGCAGCAAGTAAAAATGAAATATAAAAATATAGTCCGAACAGGTAAGGTGTAATTGTATTATGAGCCATAGTGCTTGGTCTGTTTGTCCTATGTAAATCAATTGCAGTTAGAGGCTACATTATTTTCCCTCTGTAAGCACTTATTGAAATTATCTGAGCACATTACAAGTACATATTTGCTTACTCTGTATGCTCAAATGTGACCCGTTATAGCCAACAGAAAAAAAGCGGAGGCCCGAAAAACAGGCGGGGGTCCTCCACCACCACCACTCACAGAGGCTGAGCAGTTGGCTTCCACATTTGTGATAATGTTGGCAGCATCACATATGATCTTCACAGTGCAGAGAACACAAATTGGCATCCATTACTATAATGAAATAATTTGTTAGTTTGAAATGCTACAGGGAACTATGTACCTGTACATTAATGCTGTGGAAAGACTTCCTGTTCACATAGTCTCCTTCATTTACTGAAGGAGCAATGATTGGAATGTGAGTGCCATCTATACAGCCAATCATCTATGAAGCGCCTTGAGGCGACTTATGTTGTGATTTGGCGCTATATAAATAAAATTGAATTGAATCACGCCTGGGAACCCTGAAAAATTTAAGTAGTAGTTCAAGTATCACCACATCATGAATTAAGTTTCGTTCATCCTGATACCTGCAATTTTGTGGCATCCCTCTTTGATAAATCTTGTGGGTCTATGACCGGGGAACACCACAAACGAGTACAGGAGACGTTTCAGTGCAACTGTAACATTCCTGACTGCCCGACAGACGGTAGCCTTGGAAACGTGCTCAGCGTCACCAATATTATACAGGAAGCTTCCGTTTGCAAAAAAACGAAGTGCAATACAAATAATATGTACAGAACTGAGAGAATGTCCGCGATGTGTCACGTGAGCAATATTAGGCCTGAGGATGTTATTCAAATAACTTATAGATTGTGCTGAAAAACGGTAACGTTCACACAGAAAATCATCAGGAAATGATAAAATGTCCGAACGCGCTCTAATCACTCTCTCCCGGCGGAGAGCTCTGCGGAGAATTTGGGCTTCAACATCTACTGGCTCTTCAAGGAAGGGGCAGGCCATGTCTGACACTTCCTACAGTCAGGTTTCCGACAAAGAGGCGGAGAAAGTCAGGGTTAGTTGAAGTAAACCTGCTAGGGGGCAGGTTAGCTTCACGGAGTGTGTCGTCATAGTAACTCACTCAGAATTAATCTAAACTCGCTTTGTGAAACCGAAAACCCAGAGTTTTCGTTAACTCGGGGTATACTTACTCAGAGTTTGCACTAAACCGGCTTCCTGAAACAGGGCCCAGTTAGCTAACGCCAGTATTCTTCTGCAGATGTCAATAAACGGCTGTGCTCCCTGGCTAGCTCACGGGAAGCAAGACCAAACGATACCTCCGTCTCCTCCTTGCCTGAGCTCGCCACATTGGTGTCAGAAGTGGGATGATGGTGGCACCGCATGTTCTGACCCGAGTGACTTTTCCCCCGCCGGTCGTGACCGGCCGAAAGAAGGCACCTGGACATTTGCAGGACTTTGTGTGGGGTAATGGGGTCGTCGGGGACGACTGACCCCTTAGGTGGGGGCTATGTAGCGGGTCAGGGCTGTTCGGGGTTCTGTTTGTACAGTTATGTTTTGTTTATGTTGCCATAGTGACGGGTGACGCCCTCTCGCTGCGACGGTGTGTCCTTCCGGGGTCAGAGGGCGCCCTGTGTGTTGTTGTTGTTGTTGTTGTTGCTGTGCTGTTGCCGCGCTGAGCAGTTAGCTAGCGGCAGTGTTCTTCTGCAGATGTCAATAAACGGCTGTGCTCCCCGGCTAGCTCACGGGAAGCAAGACCAAACGATACCTCCGTCTCCTCCTTGTCTGAGCTCGCCACAATATTTTAGTTCTGCTGAGCCAAATAAGACAGGTCAGGGTGAAGAAGTGACAGCCAAAGAAAAGCTTACCACAAAACGGAAAAGTTATGACAAATCAGACTATAAGGCAAAAAGAAAGTGCAGCTTTATGGTTTCATGGACAAAAGAATTTCTGTGGCTGCAATATGACAAGCGAAATAACCAGGGCTGCACATAAGTGGTCCGCAGGTGCGCATTCGCTGTCAAAATAAAAGACGGGCACAAGATAAGAAGTTGCAACGCCTGTTTGCATACATAAGATTTTCAGGAGGAGGACAGACATTTGTTTAGAACTCTTAAAGATGTCGAAGAAGCTCCTTTAAGCAATTACTGTGATGTTCCTCCACCTCCAAAGAAATGTCAGGAGTCCGAACCACAAAAGAAGCACGTATTCTCGGAAAAGTAGTTGCAGGAGGTGAGCTGGCTTCAAACAAATGATGAACGCACAGAGATGTGGTGCGGAATGTGCCGTGAAAATTTAATAAATGACAAATTAAAAAGGCATGAACATTTTTTTTGTATCGAAAAAATATCGAACCGTGACACCAAAGTATCGAACCGAACCGAACCGTGAATTTTGTGTATTGTTGCACCCCTAATATCCATGTGTTAGAATGGCCCAGTCAAAGTCCAGATCTAAATCCAATCTGTGGCAAGATCTGAAAATTGCTGTTCACAAACACTGTCCATCTAATCTGACTGAGCTGGAGCCGTTTTGCAAAGAAGAATGGGCAAGAATTTCAGTCTCTAGATGTGCAAAGCTGGTAGAGACATACACTAAAAGACTGGCAGCTGTAATTGCAGCAAAAGGTGGTTCTACAAAGTACTGACTCAGCGGGCTGAATAATTACGCACACCCCACATTGCAGTTATTTGTAAAAAAATGTTTGGAATCATGTATGATTTTCGTTCCACTTCTCACGTGTACACCACTTTGTGTTGGTCTTTCACGTGGAATTTCAATAAAATTGATTCATGTTTGTGGCTGTAATGTGACAAAATGTGGAAAAGTTCAAGGGGGCCGAATACTTTTGCAAGCCACTGTAAATATTTAAAAGGAGATGCGTAATAACTAATAAGACGACTACTGTTTAAACGATGTCTTTGAAGCCCTTATGGTACATGTTACACAACTTTCCTTCATCCCAACAAGACTGAGGTGCCCACATAGTTGACACATACAACTGATTATGAATGCACTATTTAACATTCCTATTTTTACATCATCTACTTGGCTTTATTATTGAAAGTCTGTGGACACTCTGACTTGTGCATAGCTGATGTGAAGTATGATGAGCACTACCTGACTTACACCATCAACAACAGGGGCAGTCAAAGCTTTGTTGTTAACAGATTGTATGAAAAGGCAAAATGTCTAATTCTACACTTGTGTTCGGTAAAGTTGTATTCACTGCAAGTTCAGGCAGTTCTACTTGGAGACTGGCTGAAAATATTATCATGCTTCCAAAACATTCAGATTTTATAAAAATAAATGATCCCCTTATTACTCCTTCCATTTAAGCATCACCTGGCCAAACGTGGGGCTATTCTAGGGCCTTTCGCCTTGAGGCAACTGTTGTTATTATTTGACTCCATATAAATAAAACTGAATTGAATCAAACCATTTGCTGGCAAACAAAAACTCCGAAACAGCTAAAATACTTTACTTTATTCTCTTTTTTAACAAATAGATTGAAGTACATCCATAACAACACAGTTGAGATCTCCTTTTTAATCAAGTGTTTACATCTACACGCTTTGTACAGATCTGTATACAAAACAATAATTTACGTCCCATAGAAGTCTAGTTACACTTAACTATACAACAACTTGTAAATGAAATAAATATAAAACAGATAATCACAGGTGATAACTAAAAATGGGAAAAAAAAAAAAAAAAAAAAAAAAAAAAGCCAAAAGTACATGTACACCACCAGCACCTGTCTTCTGAAGTTGCATCTAAAAAGATATACATGTTTCCCTTTCTACAGGCAAAAGTACATCTGTGTAGGAGAAATCAAAGAGTTCAGTCCTTAGTTTTATAACAGCAGCACCAGATATACTATTCAACTCTCATTTAGACCAGACACTTATATTAGGACACTGATCTGGCATATTTTTTATAACCCAGTCTAACATTGGTAGCATACTGATACTTGCAGATTACCCTTTTTCAGTGATTTAAAAGATATGTCAATCGTTACAAAAAAACCATTTTTATGAACAGTTCATCAGTTTTCAAAAGAAATTGAGGAGGAAACATTTTCCTCTCTTCACATATTAAAAAAAAGAAAAAAAAAAAGAAAAAAAAAGAAAAAGTCATGTCAAATGAAAAGGATTTCACTTCCGAGAAAGCATTAATGCGTTAACAAAATTTAAAAAAAAAAAAAAAAAAAAAAAAAATACTGTTAGTGAGGGTGTCATCTCTACAGCTTTGGGCACTTGTTCTGAACAACGTACAGTACGCTTTTGGACTTGTAACAGAAATATTGGACATTTGATAACCAAGCATTGAGGGCAAGTGACAGCGTTCGGATTTGTGTGCACGTGTGAAACCTTATTCACCAACATGATGCATCCAGTTTCTCACTGTATTTTTGTAGCAAATCAATGAGCATAAACCCCCTGCCGACGAAGCTTAGAGTGACTCCCCCTCTGCCTGTATTTGTGAGTTTAGTCAACGCACCAGGAAGCATTATGTTACAAAGTGGTCGGGTCAGAGCAAAGGAAGCACAACGGCTGCGCTGCTTTTTTTGTCCCTCAAGCTCCCTCTGTTTCTTTCTCTCTCTCCCACGCACGCACGCACACACACACACACACGCTTTTACCAAGTGCTACTGGAAACAGGTTGTTAATCCAAACTGCTGTTAAATACATTTTAAGAAAATTATGCAAACATTTTTAAAATTACACATCTGTTTTTAAGACAAATAATTAGGACCATTGTGATTGAGAACTGATTGCTATTTGCAAAAGTGTAAAAAAAAAAAAAAAAAAAAAAAAAAAGTGTATCTACAAAGAGACATCTGCACAATCTGCCATGCACACTGTCACCACCAAGGGACATGCAGTTAAAAGTGCGAGTCTACAGAGGGGCTTGGTTTGCTAACTCTGACAGAGCATTAATGTTATCTACACGTGTATACATATCTGAACAAACAGTAGGCCGAGGATTTAAAAAGAGCAAAACAACAGAATGGACCGAGTGCAGCACACACTCCGCACTACTTCAATGTGAATGGCGACGTGCCGAGGGCGCGGTGGTCGGGGTCTGACGGATGCTTGACGGATGCTTCAACATTGTTCTTTGCTGTGGCACAGTATTTGGCTCGGTCAGAGTCACTCTGCCTGCACCACGTCTTTGTGGTGACGCATGATATGCTGGTTCTTCTCCGAGGGTCGTCGGAAGCCCTTCGAACAGATCTCGCAGCGGTGCGGGTAGTCCTTTGTGTGAATGGAAATCACGTGACGCTTGAAACCCGACGCGTCGCCGGTGCTGTAGTCGCAGTACTGGCACTGGTAAATCCGCCTTTCTTTTTGTCCTTTGCCAATAACTACAGTCACGCTGCTGGCTAAGCTGGCCGCGCTAACTCTTGCCGGCGGACCAGAGCTGCTCGACCCGCTGGGCCCGGACTTTTTCGGCGTCACAGCAGGAGTGTGCGTTTCTGTCCTCTTGGTCTCACTCTTTTCAGGTGAGGCCTGTTGCTCCTTTGTGTGGACTGACAAGATGTGGCGACTGAGAACAAAGGGGTCTGCGATTTTAAAGTTGCAGTGCCGGCACTGATGGACTTTCTTAGTACGGTGGGATACCGAGTGCTTCTTCAGTTCAGATGGCCGGTGGAAGCCTTTCCCACAAACGGCGCATTTGTGGGGATAGTCCTTGGTATGAACAGATATGATGTGACGCTTCAGGTCACTGGAGTTGGAACTTTTGTGATCACAGTGGGCACAATGATGGGTCTTATTCTCCTCGTGCGTTAATCCGTGCTGCATTAACTCCTCCTCCTCTGCAAACGTCTGGAAACAGCGCTCACATTTGTATGGCATCTCTTTGCTATGCTTAGTCTTGATGTGCGTTTTGAGATTAGAGGAATCGGCTGACTTATAGTCGCAGTACAGGCAGGAGTAAGGCTTCTCGCCGGTGTGAGTGCGCATGTGTTTCTTTAACTCCGAAGGATGTCGAAAGCCTTTGCCACATTCCACACAGATGTGGGGGAAGCTTTTGCTGTGAACTGCCAATAAGTGTCGATTGAGCAGCCCTTGCTCGGCAGTTTCATAGTCACAAAACTTGCATTTATGCATCTTGGTGGGCGGTGGGGGTGGTTGGCTCTTGGGCTCCCGGTGGTGGTGCTGCAGTCTGTGAGAAAATAGTGCCGCCTGCTGGTGGAACTCCTTGCCACACATTTCACACTCGAAAGGGGCCTTGCTGCTCAGAGCATGCACCTCCATATGATTGTGGAGGCTGGCTTTCTTGTTGGTGGTAAAATCACAGTCTGTGCATTGGTACTTTTTCCTGGTCAAAACATCCTGGTGGTGGTTCTTGGTGTGGCGTTTCAAGAAGCCTCGTGATTTGAACTTCTTACCACAGAGCATGCAGGGGTAAACGGTGAGGGGCTGACCATATGGACCGATGATAATGGCTGGAGAGAAAGAGAAAAAATTAAAATTCAATTTGAGAAAAAGAAAAAAAATAAAAGGGAGAAGGAAATGACCACATCGCTGGTCATTTCCTTCATAAACAGAAGCTTTTTTTGTTTTGTTTTTTTTGATGAGCAGTGTTTATCTTCAATATTTCAATACTGGTGAAATATAAATAAATAAATAAATAAATAAATATATATATTAGGGGTGCAACGATATTCGTATCGATATTGAACCGTTCGATACAGTGCTTTCGGTTCGGTACGCATATGTATCGAACAATACAACATTTGTAATGTATTTTATCAACTTTCCTTCTGACGATGCTGTCTGTGTTGAGCGCTCAGTGGATCTGCGCTCGACAGTGCAGCCTAGGCGGAGTAGTCGAACGCAGATTCACTGAGCGCTCAACACAGACAGCATCGTCAGAAGGAAGAGCCAGGGCAAGCTAGCAAGACAGAAGTTAAGCTCTCCTTGCAAGATGGACCCCCCCCCACTCTCATTCAGATCTGGCGTTTGGAATTATTTTGGTTTTCATGTGACGTATGACCCTGAAGGTAAGCGAGTCATGGACTAAAGTAAAACAGTATGTTGGCTGTGCCACGCAATGCTTAATGGGTGGGAACTAGTGTGTTAGCGCAGTTAGCTCGTTAACGTGTTGGCCGTCTAGCCCCATGTACGGGGCGATCGGCGGTAGCTCGTTAACGGAGATTTGCCGTGTTGTGGCGTTAAGGTCATTTCAACGAGATTAACCTGAAAGCACTAGTGGGAACACAACGAATATGACTGCACATTTACGCCGACATCATCCTAGTGCAAAGACAAAAACAACAAGCATGCTACTAACTTTAGCCGAGTCATTTAGACAGCTGTTAGCACATGATTCTCCTTATGCTGCTGAGAATATAGCCCAGAAGAAGCGGATAGTATAGCTTTTATTTTGGAAAGAGACATTTCTCTGTAATAAACTCTCTTTTCCAAAGATGAGTAATTCCTCAATCAGATACAGGGCTCGCAAAATCGCTAGCCCGACGTCCTGGGGCTAGCGATTTTTTTCAGACGGGCTACGCTGCCCGTCGGGCTATTGTAGGAAGGAAAATATATGTCAATGCTTTTGCATTCTTTCAGAAATGTAGCTGGGTAATTATGTCATTGGCATCGGTGAGCCACTGTCAATATGTGACATATTGAAATCGCGTTTGAATTTGCGCTTGTTTTTTGCTTTCACTTTGCAATGTGTGAACTGTGTATAGAGAGCGACAGCACTGATCTGTGAGTGATGATAATTTGTGCACCAATTCCTCTGACATCGTCTTATTAATCGTTAGCTTACTATGCAAACATGACAAGTGAAATCTCCCGCAGCTTAAACATGTGAGAGGTTGATCGCGCAGAGAATCGCTGAGCTTATGTGAGTGAGCGTGTAAAAGCATTTCAGTTCTGCTGAGCTAAATAAGACAGGTCGGGGTGAAGAAGTGACAGCCAAAGAAAAGCTTACCACAAAACGGAGAAGTTATGACAAATCAGACTATAAGGCAAAAAGAAAGTGCAGCTTTATGGTTTCATGGACAAAATAATTTCTGTGGCTGCAATATGACGAGCTAAATAACCAGGGCTGCACATAAGTGGTCCGCAGGTGCGCATTCGCTGTCAAAATAAAAAACGCGCACAAGGGTTAGGGTTAAATTTAAAAACTGTACTTTTGAGTTAAAATATATATTTATAATTTTAATAAATGACAAATTAAAAAGGCATTAACATTTTTTTTTGTATCGAAAAAATATCGAACCGTGACACCAAAGTATCGAACCGAACCGTGAATTTTGTGTATCGTTGCACCCCTAATATATATATATATATATATATATAAATTAAATGTTTAGCTGTATAATATCGAATATGAACTGAACTGAAAATCAAAGCAACAAAAGTAGAACATGTACTGTGCAGCAGCACACAGTAATTGTGTGCTTTTAATCAAGCTTAGTGTACAAATAAAATCTGAATTCAATGTCAACCAGCTTTTACTGCTCAGAGACAATCGTATTTAAATAAAGAGGTGTCATCAAAACAGCACATCGGTACAATAAACCGGATAAACTAGTTAACTGCCGCTAGAAGGGAAGTCATAAACAATGAGCCCTTTTAAACTGTGCTAACCACTATAAAAAATAAAAATCATATTATGTATAATATTGAGTGCTAATGCCAAATATGAACAGGCATGATTTTGGGCGGTAATGCACACTGAAGCTGCTCGTCAACAACTATTAAACAAGATCAGAAGAAGTTGTTGCTTCTAACACACTGAACTGGTTTGGATGGTGCTGTACAAACTGTAGAAATATGCACAGCCAACAATGTGAAAATGACAACTATGCTTAGTTATACCACACTCTAATTTACTTAAATAAAAAGAGCACTGGTGTAAAAAACTCACTATATCTCAAAATTAATTGTTACTGATAGAGCCGCTGCTTTCATCATCTCTTCTGCTATTCAGTCCTAAAAAAAAAAAAAAAAAAAAAAAAAACCTAGACAAATCCTCATTTTTATCCAAACAAGCCTGAGAAGTCTGTGTCTGATTTGTGCTGTTCTCACCTGTCTGGACTTGTCGAGGCTCTGACCGCCTCTTGGTCTTGTTGCGCTGTCTGTTGATTTCGTCCACCCCGTCCGATTCGTCGATATGCAGCAGCGCGCTGGCTGCACCGTTCCGGTTCTCACAACTCTCGCTATCTTCTGCACCTGTGAGAAAAACGGCACATCTTTGGCATATAAACAAACAAAACCGGTGCGTGTAAAGCTTAACCAGGACACCAAGAGACGTGGTTGATGCACAGGCTTCCAGTGTGGTTTTTAAAGCAATTTAATAGACAAGGGTGCTGACCATAAGCAGCTGCCCAGGCCACAGGCATGAAGTCCTTGCTTAGAGACACGCTGTCATACGAGCGGTCGTGAGTTACTGGCTCTTCGCCTCCTACCACCACCTCCATATAAACCTCATCAGTCACCTTGGACCCACCTGTAGATGAGCCCAACAGGTACAAAACCAAAAAACTGGTGACGTTCAGTTTCATGACAGCTGTCCCCGCTCCTTGCATCCAGATGACTCACCGTGGTTTCCTTGATTGTGATGAGAATCCCCGACAGACATGTAAACCATCTTCTCTCTGAGCGTATGGCCCGAAGACTCTGTTAACGCAACGTTCTCTGTGTCCCCGTCACTGATGTCAACAGATTCTCCTGCACAATGAAACTTAAGTTCAGTTCTCTACTTTCTGAAAAATAGACCCAAATAGAAAGGCTTTCTGCAGGATTCACCCAGTATTATTTATTATCATGATTCTTTTATTAACAGAAAGCTAACTGCCACTCACCCATGTCATCTTCCCCAGAATCAGCCTTGAAGATGTAGACCTTTATCACCTCTTGTCCATCCTCATCTTTCTCCACTTCCTGGTCCTCCACAGCTCCTTCCACTGTCACCTCTGTTCCATCCTCAGACACCATTTTACCAGCTTCATCCACTAGCAAAGGGACACACATCAGACTTGATTAAACAGAGTCACCAGCAGAGACTTTGTAGCAGTGTAAATTATGACATACTGGAAATATTTACATGAAATTAGTGCAAATAAGATACTCAATCATTTAAGAAACTTAAATATTAAATCTAAAGATCAAAACTTATGATTTAGTATGATCGCTTATAAAAAAAACAGCAACAAAAAACCCTTCAATTCCACCTTTTCAAACTGACATCTTCATAGCATTTATGAAGCAAATCTCCAGGTACTCAGGGAAAGAGTAAATGAGTCTCCCCTCCCAAAAAAAAAAAAAAAAAAAAACTGATCTTTTGTTTTGTTTCAATGCAAACTACTACTATGCAAGAGAAAGAAGTTGTACAGTGTGTCTGTCCACAATTTTGTAATTTTAAATAAGCCTGGGAAAAACAAAAACAAAAACTGACCACCTCAGCTCATTATGTGGCTATAAGTGTGATATTTTTCCCCAGCAGGGATGTACACGTGCAGTAGTTATGTAGCTGGATGTGCAAAGTAACTAAGGCAAACTAAGCCAAACACATAAGTGCTTCAACTTGTACAATATATAATAACAAGGAAAACTTGACACATTCAAAAACACATTGAAAATGAGAAAGATTTGCTTATTCAATTCAGTTTTATTTATAAGAAAAGCTGAACAATCATACGATCCCCTATGAGCAACCACTGAGTGACAGTGGGAGGGAAAAACTCCCTTTCAACAGGTAGAAACCTTTAACAGAACCAGGCTGAGGGAGGGGCAGCCATCTGCCACCACCATGGCAGTTGGGCTGCCACAGGACAATGAGCAAGCTACATATGGTTAAAACCCATTGATTTAATTTCACAGGGGTACTATCACTGTGCTAATCTATAAACTGTGTTTACATTAGTTGTTGAGGTCTACGTTGCTGCAGGTGGGAAGGTGCATGTTAGCCTACACTGTAGATTTAAACCTTTCGTCCTGTCATTTACATGGATGTTTCCTTTTAAATACACCGCAAATGCATATAAATTTTCCATCTCTCCAAGCGACAGATATTATACAGATAATAATAATAATAATAATAATAATAATAATAATACAACAAACCAAAGACATGTATGCTAAGTGTAAATGCAGCACAGTCTAGTAAACTTACAGGATATCATTAGATAATCTCCACAGCCATCTTGGTCATCGTCCTCCTGCTGCTCTGGGTCCAGCCCATCTTCAGGGATGTCTCCCATGGCAACACCTTCCTCCTCACCGTCCAGAGCCATCACACAGGTTTCTACAGCAACATCTTCATCTTCATCGCAGTGCACATACTCAGAAACCACATCCTCAACAGCATCCTGGATCACAAGCTCGTCTGGGGCGAACCTGTGAACTGCCATGCCTTCCCCTTCGCCTTCTGACACCAACACAGTCTCTTGAAGCTCCACAACAAACTCCTGCCCGCCGGCACCACCTTCATCTAGAAGAAGCAGGATTGCATGGTTAACCAGATAACAGTGAAGAGCAAGGGTTTATTGTGTGATAATGATTTAAATGGTCATACAGTCATAATATGACTTTGCTCTGGATGGTCATGTCATCTCCTTCCAAACAACACTTTCACTCAAATATTTAAAGTTATCTGGCTAACCACAAAAAAGAAAGAAATCCTGCTAGTACTATTGTACTTCTCATACCAGCAAGACGTACTCTGTAAGTATAAGCATTGTTAATTACCCGATCCGTGCAATATTATTTTAGGCTCTTCAGAATGTATTGCAAGCCTGGTGACATCCTCATCCATTGTCCTCGCACTGCATTTGTTACTGGACAGCTGAAACCAAATGATAGACAGCTTAGTATAAAGTAAGCACAGGCAGAAAATTATGCAGATAATAGGTTACTTATATATTGTAATGCTGTTACACACCATTGCCCTTCTTATACAATATTTTACAGGTGTACGGTTATGCTTTTCTGTATGACACTCAGAGCAGCCACTCCAGGTTACTCAGGACAGACACACACACACACACACACACACACACACACAGATATGTGATGAAAACACTGCTGCTTTGACAGCCTCAAGCCACTGGAACTAAAAAAGTTTTTGTTTTTTTTTTGTTTTTTTTAAAAATCATATGTTTATGTCCCAAATCTGCTTTAAATCCATTTCAATTTGTCAGAGTTACCACATGAGCTGCTAATGCAAACGTGGCCAACACCGCCAAATGTTAGCCCAACAATGCTGGTGTCATTTCTTTTGCACACTACCCCATGAAGTCCCTAATGTGCCTGGCATCCAGCGTGTTTTCAAAAAAAAGACTTAGTATAACTTGTTGAATCACTGTAACGTGATTCACATGATACAGACCAGTGGCCTGGCATTGTACAAGTACTGTAGCTTGAGCAGTTCCTTAACAAAGTGGTTCTCAAACTTTTTATGATATGCTCCACTTCAGAAGCCCTCAACAGAGAAGCATAAAGTATATTAAATCAACTTTTAAAAGTCATCTTTTTTTCCCCCACTTTGGTTGAGTCCATGCTTTTCTACAGTCACCCACACTCCTCCATCACTGGCCTTTGCTGCACAATTCCCTGCTACCACCATAATAGTTAATGCGTATCCTTTCAAGATTCACTTTACAGCAAACGGGGCATGTATGGGCATCTGTGGGCTTGATACTGTAAACATGGTGTACACTCACTAACCTCAGTTCTCGTTTTGTCCCATAGAAAGTGTGCTCTTCTCTGCCCTGGAGCATTAAAAGCCGTCAAGCATCCAAATCAGGCTTCAAAGACTTGATTGTTACCTCACAGTACTCTATAAACCAACTTTTGAATCGAACTTTATCAAGAACAACCCCGGTTAAAATCGCGCTGTAGCCTTGCCTTGGCTCACGCAGTGTTTCTTTGTGAAGATCCAAATTATTTGACCTTTAATTCACACACACACACACACACACACACACACACACAAAAACCCACGACTTCAGCTTAGTGGTTTTAACCTATTTTTAAAAGGGACACCACAACATTAAAAAATAATAATAAATAAAATGTGCTTTACACTGTTAGCTCGTGTATGCGATAACGGACAGAAACTAAAATGACCAGTGCCATTATTGTCATGCCCGCATCACTACAGTTAACAGAATCAAAGACACGTTTCGCCTCCCCACCCAAAAAATGGAGGTAAAGTTGAGCTAATGTAGGACAAGAAAAACAACACATATCTCTCTGAAACTAACACAAGGGAACACTGAGGTGTAAACAGAAAACGATGCAACCGGGTTGCCATTTAATTTCCACTGAATGTACCATCCCCCCACCTCCAGGTGGAAAAAGATGACAACGGTGTGAGGAAGATGTGCGGCACAACCCCGCATCACTTGTGCTCAAAAGACACCGACATCACATAAAAAAAATAATTAATTTTAAAAACTCGGGCGATCGGACACACTACGAGAAATCTATAGCACAACACAAATCCCGATGAGGTGATTCACGGCAATGTCTTCAATTGACCACTGGAGGAAGATTAGCACTGATTACACATGCAAAGCCCGACTGTCACGGTGCAAACAGACGTTTAGAAAAGGCTGATTGCACGCACACATACAGATGCGAAAAGATAAAGATGCAAAGAAACGAGGCTTTCGTTAAGTGCACACTTATGTCGCTCTGTACCGGCCAGCTAGCTAGAGGAGGGCTGAACCCACACACACACATACCTTTTCTACAACCAATTTCCATCACACAAGCGTCCGCCATTTTGTTAGCTTAACTGCTGGACGAATGCTAATTTTAACGTTTATTAAACTACTCCTGGGCGACGACAAGGTGTCAGACGAAACTGAGGCTGAATGGTGCGTTGCATATCAGCCGTCAGCTATCGATAACAAATGCCGATGGTCAACTACGACAGACGAATATACAATCCCTTTTTTCCGGGTGGCTCGCTAGCTAACGGGATAGGCCTGATTTGCCAATTACGGCCTCTATTGAGGCCCCGGCCCAGAAAAGAAAAGGCCCAACCCTTTGCGGCCTCTCAGAAAAAATAAAGAAATAAATTAAAATACAACATGCATGTAAAAAACAAAAGGCCACGGGCACGTACAAATGCAAACACAGCTCTGAAATCGGACGCCTTTGGCACAAAAACGAGCCGCGTACCAGATTCGTGCTGCAGGGATGCCTCTGTCCGCTCCTCGGCTTCCCAGGCCGCCTGGTTCCCCCAGACTCGGGCAGGATTCAGTCGGGAATTTTGTGTTATTTGGGCGGGCCGGAGAGGAGAAGAGAAGGAGGGGTTAGGGGTTGATTCAGGAGCACCGCTGAAAGCAAAGCAGGACGTCTCGAGCCAGATCTTGTCATGCTACAGCCCCCCGCTCCTCCAGCTCCGAGGCCGCCGTCAGCACGACACGTCACAGCCCGAGAGCAGCAGGAAAATGCGGAAGGGTTGTGGTGGAAATCAGCCCGACAGGCACCAAACAGGCCATAATCTAAAGAACAACGCGGGTCGTGTGAAAGCGTGCGCTGCAGCGGTAACTCTAATTAGTTTATGCTCCATGGCTCGGTGTATCAGCAAGTAATTTGACTGAGGACTACGTCAGTTCGCGCCAAACAACAGAGTGCATCACAATAAAAGGACAATTAAACTATGACCTCAAGATAGAGAGCATTGCTTCAACATTTAAACAAACCGACGACTGCCCTATTTTATGAATGAACCTATCACTTCTGCAGTTTTGTTAAGCCTACAAGTATAGCTGTTTTTCCCCACATCTGCAGCACAACTGTACCTGGGTAGTTTATGTTCTCCCAAATAATGTGTTAACTGCGCTTCTTTTGAACTCCATTAAAAGTGATCTAAAAAGAAAATAAAACTAAAGTGCAGTTAAAAATTTCCAGAAATTAGAAAATATCTGAAATGCATCCATCAGTTATAAATATGTTGCCGTTTTAGCTACTGATAGGGTTTTTATTGCAGTTAATCAGTAATAGTAACAGCTTCTCCATACTTATCTTTATGCATACACACTTCTACACTTTCACTTTTGTTAAAATTACTGTATGTAAGAGGGCCTTTTGTTTTCTCTTATATTGTGACATTTCAGCATTTAATGAGTAAAATGATCCCAGAAACTCTTAATGCCGTATTATAATTCTAAGGTCTGATTGAATTACAATGTGCATATGATTTTTAAAAAGCACTATAATATTAGTCAGCTTGGGAAAGGCAACATAGCAAAGAGGC
This sequence comes from Simochromis diagramma, assembly GCF_900408965.1. Lineage (NCBI taxonomy): Eukaryota > Metazoa > Chordata > Actinopteri > Cichliformes > Cichlidae > Simochromis > Simochromis diagramma. The sequence continues at coordinate 2,484,721 of NW_024386883.1, forward strand.
ACAGGATAATATGTAGGTTGTGATGGAAAATCCCAAACACATAAAATCTATATTTATTAATGTATTTATTAGCATGCTTGTTCAAGTCTCACAAACTTTCCAGCTGTGTTAGATTATTACCATGTAATTATCACGTTTCAGTGTTCATTCATCAAACTTCCGAGATCAGTGTAAATTTAGCAATGACCTCAAAAGTCCCAGACATGGTTTGTGATCAGAAGGGAACAGCTGATTGATAAATGCATTTATTGAGGCTGCTCCAAGTCACTGATCACATAGAGCAAAGTTCACTGCTATCACCAGACATCAGTACAAGTTTAAGAGTGGCAAACTCTATTTGGCAGACATTTTCAGCAGATTTTTCTTTTCAATGGCAAAAAGACGCCACCCCTCCTCAGAGGACAGATCCGCTGCACCTCTTCTCTTGTAGAACTCAATAGACTTGGTGTTGTTTTCTGCTACTATAAAATGCATGGCGCTACAGCGGGTCTTCACTGCCGTCTAGGAAAAAGGAGAAAAGAAAAGTGCACGCGTGAATGCAGCTGAAATAAAGGTGACTCTGTCAACAGAAAAATGTTGAAGTGTGCAATGTTAAAAGTACCTCGCTCAGCACCTTCAGGACTTTTGAACCGATGCCAAGACCTGGTGAAAGATTACGTGTTCATGGAGCAATTAAGAAAGTTCTTTGGCAATGAGTACAAATTGTCCCGCAAAGTAGGAAAGAAGTCTCTCCTCTGTTAGTCATTAACCTTTAGCACTGCAATAAAACTTTTCATCAAACATACCACGAAACTCCTGCATGATGAAGAAATCTTCCAGGTACAGAAGCTTTCCAATCCATGGGTCATATGTAAAGTAGTACATAGCAAACCCAACCACAGTGTACCCTTGAAGAAAACACAGAGCAGGGGATTAAATAGTGGATCAGACCCATGAACAACATTAATAGCTCCTGAGAAATATGAGAATATTTTTAAGAGGCGCATTTTTACCTTCTGAGCTCTTCTCGTTTGGGACTTCAGCAACCAAACAGTGGTAGAATGGATGATCCCCAAAGCCATCTTCAAGCAGATCTGGAAAAAACAAAAAAACCCATAACATTATTAAATCTTTAAGCTTTCTCAAACTCCAGATCAATGCAAACTTCATCGTGAAGCTAAATCACAGCACCTTTTTCTGTCAGCATCACCTTCTCCTCCATCTCTTCAAATTTAGCAAGCTCCTAAAAGGCAAGGTCATTTAGTCATATTTCTGTTAGTTAAGCACACTCCCAGTTAAAGGCTTGAAGTATTATCAGTTCACATATGGTTTACCTTTATGAGTCGCAGGATATCTGAGACATCCTTTGGTTCAGCTGTCCGTAATATAAAACTGGCCATTTTCTCTTTTTACCCCTTTTCCCTTTGCGCACTAATCCTCTGAATGTAAACAAAAGCAAAATTTGTTTCTTCATCCGCTCCTCAGGAGTCTACCCCCCGACAATGAAATGGGAAAACCAACATACACAGAACTGCATTGGCTGCGTTGCAGAGTGGCAGAGCAGCTTCATACGCTTCTCTTTTATACATCCTAGAGAAAGGTGACCCATATATGGGCAAACAGCTCATTACATCCTGTTTCTTTTCCTTTTCTGCTCGTCCCTTATCTTTGTGTTGACTGGACGACATTTGAATGTTGTTTAAAAGGTTAATATTAACCAGACCTAAGAAGAAAAAAAAGCCAAGCACATCTGTTATGCTGAGTAAAGAATAACCCACTTTTGAAAATGAGTGTAAAATATTTTAAATACAAAATCAACCCATAACATTGAGCCGGTTGTTCTTCCCTTGCCAAAACTTATTGCTTCTTTGCATTCAGATGCTGTTATTTGCATTGTGGGAAAAGAAAAACAGTTTATATAAAAGGTTATATAACCTGCTTTTAACAGCTTAAAAAAAGAGGGGTGTGGATGAGGATGAACATTATCTATAGGTGATCAAGTTAGTAACCAGCAGCTGACAAACAAACTTCAGTTAACTTATTTTATGAAACATTTGAGTTTGTTTTACTCATTCAAGAGCAAATTTTACCCTTGAAATCACAGTGGCACTGATACTTTTGCATGCATTTGTTTCTCTTGCAAAGCACAAGCAAGCAGGGCCCTGCTGCAATAGTCCTTAAAAGCATTTTAAAAACAAGTGCATCTACAAAAAGACTGAATTTGAACTCAGGACTTTCTTGCTGTGAGGCAACAGTGTAGCCAACGGGCCATCATGCTGCCCAAAGGTCACAGTGAAGTTTGCATATTGCAGCTATAAACGAGAATGATTAAATGCATTTTCAGCGTGCTAAGTAAATGCTGAAGGCATTACCTGCATTATTCACTGCACATGCTGGACAGCCTGGGGCTGTTTTTTTTACAGCAAAATGTTTGTTCATCACATATTTACATTGTATCAAATTCAAAGCACAGACAGCAGAGAGGAAACGAGTAGTTTCATTTCTGTATCTCCAGAATCTGGGAGTCACTGGATATGTTCAAATGTTTCTAGTCCCTGTCAGTACTCTCACTGCAGAACATTTTGGATCAGATGAAGGCTTTTCAGGGAGTTTTTAAGGACATCCTGATAGTAATGAATTACAATAGTCCAGCCTAGAAGTAATAAATGCATGAACTAGTTTTTCAACATCACTTTCAACATCGTCATGGTTTAAGAGACCAGACACACAGCAGTTTAGGAAAACACATTTTATTGGAAATTTTAAAGTGTAAGTGTTGGATTTCAGAGACTGGGAAAACAAATAGATCAATTCAGTTTATCGAAATACTTCAGCTTGCCTGAAGGATCAGGAATGATCTGTGGAAAAGAAATCATTAAATTAGTGTGCAGCACATTTCATGTAATAAGACCTATATGACACATAATGTAGATTTCTGATAATAAACTAGTCATAGTGCAATTCCCACTTAACAATGGAAGAAATTAGCAAAAGGTGAATTCTTATCTTTGCAGTGTAATTGCTGGGTAATAATTTAAGGTCAACCATCGAGGCCAAACTGAACTGTTTTAACTAAATAAATAAATAATAAAACCTCTTTTGAAGGAATAACAACAACAAAAAAAAGTGGTGGGTCTGATTTGCAAAAACAATGACAATGTATCTCATAGTATACCTAATTGTCAATAATAAGGTCTATGTTACTCTAAATGGGACCATAATTTACTAAATCAAATCATGATGCATTAAGAAGACTTGAAACTATAGACTGAGATCATCGTTCACGTGAGCAGCAGGATCATTTTCTAATCCTGTTGCACAGTCAGATGCTTTTTTGCAACTAGTGCTGCCCCCTGCTGGCCGCTAAACAGAAACAATGCAATTTTAAAGCACTTCCATCATGCTTTCACTTTTCAGACTCAGAAACTACATCCATCTTTGTATACAGTCTTCTTTATGGCAATCAGCCTGAGACAGCTCATCAGTTTTTACAAATACATGGCTGCCTGTCTGATATATGTATATATTTTTTTAATATGCTGGAAGACAATAGCAGTTAGTGCCTAAGGATCCATATTAGTCACTGGCCCAGTGATACTTACTGTGTCACTGCCTGGTTTCCATCCTGCTGGACACACTGTGAAAACAATAACACAGAACTAGTCAGAATTTAAAGAAGAAACAGCTCAAAGACTCAGCTGACAGCCAGCTGTTTGTTTCTAGGTATTCTGCATAAACGAAAGACAGTCAGACATTTCAGCTGCTAATAATAAAATCCATCGTTTTACCTTCTCCATGTTTGTCTGTGTACTGGAAGGCCTGGACCAACCGCAAAGTTTCATCCACAGATCTTCCCACTGGAAGATCGTTCATAGTGATCTGCCTCAGGATACCTTTGCCATCGATGATGAATAGACCCCTGAGGAAGACATGGATGAGTTAGAATAGAGCATGAGTGGCTGCTCAATGCTTCCTGTTAATGTTTCCATGGGGGTAAATTATCTAAATGTCAGCAGCAGGACTCTGCCTCATATATGTCATTTGTGGTTCTAGAACTATTTAAGCCTTCCTGCATAAGGTGAATAAGGCACATTGTATAACAAACTTTGAGTGCTCAGGTAAGGTTGAAAAGCACTATATAAGACCCAGTCCATCTATCATTTACACACTGATCGCAACCATTAGTTTTACAACTGCAAATAAAACCTTTAACTTACAGCAAGGAGCCATAACAATGCTACATAATAAGTAATATTTCTTTAAGCTGCTTAAGCTATAAAACTTTGATGATGGCTATAACTTCACCTCAGTGTGTGTCCTTGGTCCTCCAGGTAGACACCATAGTCTTTTGAAATCTGGTGAGTGAGGTCAGACAGCAGAGGGATTTTCATTTGTCCAAGTCCACCCTGCTTCCTGGGAGTATTGATCCTGTAAAAAACAGAAAGCAAAAAACATCAGTCTTCATTATCATAAAATGAATAAAAGTCTATCAAAAGTACATACAAAAGGTTAAAGTAGTAGAGCAAAATAATACAACATCATCTGTTTTTATTAGAGTTGATCTTCAGCCATTAAATTGTGATGGAAACAGCAATCTCACCAGGCCAAGTGTGTGAACTGGGAATCTACTGAGCAAGCGACCACCTCCGTGTTGATGGCTTGAAACTCGTGCAGACGATCACTGAATGCAATGATCTCAGTCGGACAGACAAATGTGCTGCAGAAAAAACAAAACAAATGCTTTCACTTGAGAACAACGCTGTGCAGCAATCCCAGCAGAATGTGCAAAGTGATAATGTAACGTGCATTCGATGGTACTTACAAGTCCAGGGGATAGAAGAAAAAAACGAGGTATTTGCCTTTGTAGTCCGACAGCTTCAGCTCCTTGAATTCACCGTTGATGACAGCTGTTCCTTCCCAGTGGGGTGCAGGCTTTGAAACTAAACCAGGACGAAAAACCAAGTTAAACGCTGGGACACAATATAACGTATTTCGTACTACAACTAGCAGTGCACTGTATTTAACCAGTGGAATAAGCCCCAAAAGGTTGATTCTGTTAATCTGGACGTTTTTAGTGTTTTCAGTGGGAGAAACATTTAGTCACTTATCCAAGTGACTTCTTTAGTCTCAGCTGATAAAAGGTTTCCCCAACCTTTTAAAAAGTACATTTGCATCATGTCATAAATATGCAAATTGTGGAATAGGCGCAAAATTACGCTCTTTGCCCGGTAAAGTCTACAAACTCATGTTTCCATATGGAAGAGGAAAAACCTGCAGTAATGAAAATGACTCAGACATCTTCACAGTAAATCTCCCATACATAATCACATGAGTTTAGTGGTCCCCTTTTATTATTTTGAAAGTAGTGTTATTTATGTTATCAGGTCTGTATTAAAAAGTGTAGGTACTGCGCCACACACAGTCATGTGTCAGAGGGGCGGGGAGAGGTGCTCATGCCAAGATTTTCAGAGTATGACGTGTCCTACAAAAACCATGAGAGTTCAGGTTAGGCTTAAACTTTAAATAAAGATATCACCTGGGGATTTTAACAATAACTGCAAAATTAAACCATAACATGGGTGCTCTGTGCAGCACCAGCCTGCTGCATCAACATGCACAAGCTGCTAGTCGTAGTTTGACAGGAAGGAGAAAGCAGCAAAAAAAAAAAAAAAAAAAAAAAAAAATTAAATCAGTGCACACTTTAAATATGCAAATGCTAATTTAGCAGCACTCTCTGGATGAAAGCATGAGAGAAACTCACTCTTGGCTTTGCTGAGGTGGAGGGAATGGTCGGACACGGGCACACGGAAAGCCTCTCCGGGATAGACGTGTCCTCCCGCGTAACTTTGACACTGGGGGTTTTTCACCTGAGCGCTTTCCTCTGCAGACGTGACCGTGGCGAGGAGGAGCAGAGCGGTGCACAGAGCACAGAAAAGCTCCTTCATATCAGTGTGGAAAGCAGACTCCATTGTTACGTCCCTTTAACAGCACGTAGCCACTCAGCAGCAACGCGCCTCAGACCTACTGCAGGATTGGAGCAGTCTTCCTTGTTCTTCTTCTTCGCTCAGGTTTTTCCAGTAGCTGACATCCTTGTTTTCACATTGCTGCCATCTTCTGGAATTAATTAGCCCATCAGACGTACTGCGTGTATCACTGGCGTGCACACACAGTGCCAGTTTTCATCTAGAAAAAACGATAGTTCGAAATGTTTTGAATGGATTTTGATATATTTTTGTCGAGGTGTGGAGTGGGGTAATGTTAACAGTCCATTAAAGTTTGGCTTACATCCACCAATGTTTTCAAAATCAAGCTTTATTGGTCAAGAACTGATAAAGAGCCTTGTAACTTAGAGCGACCACATACAGATTTAAAATATGCCACATTTGACCTCTGACCTCTCCTTAAAGGTCAATAGATTGATCTGAAGGTCAAAGTAACAATAATGCCATTTATAGGATTGAAAGTGATGCTGCTTATTACTGTTTGTGTTGACAACATACAGACATGTAAAGAATGATGTATTCTAAATACCACGTTACTTTGGACTTCTGACCTCTTCTTCAAGGTCAAACTTTTCTGGTCAACTATGCTTAAAATTCTGTGGCCTTTGTTTGTATTTTTAACATTTAGAAAACTGATGCATTTGAAACTTGACACTAAAACAATTTAGTTTCCTACATATGCTTGAATAGAATTGACTGTGTAATATTAACATATTAACATATTTATGTTTCAAGATTCTGTAGATTCAGAAGATCTTCCTGAAATATTTTCCCCACAACTTTATCAAAATTCAAATACCAAAACTAAGAAAATACTAAAACTCTTGGGGTTGTTCTAAGGAGAAAACCCCTTCCATTTAAAAAATAGAAGGCTGTGCAGTCTTTAGAGAAATACAAGTGACTGGCACACCACAGAAATGTGACCAAAATGATGCTGAGAAGGATGAGGAGAGCCAAAAGGTTTGCCTAAATCCCCAGAAATGTGGAGGCGCTTGTCGATGTGGACAGGTCCATGGCACAATTCCACGCAGATTACTTATAGTACTGCCTCTTGACATTGATGGCAGTGGGAGTGAAGCTGTATAAGCACCCCAGCAGCCTCAACTCCATCATCATTACAGCTGTGAAGATCATGATTATATCCGAGGAGGACAAAGCACCCAAGGTGTCCATAAAAGCAGCCATGACACTGCAGAACCTTTGCACACAAAAAAGACAAACAAAAACAATGACGAGCGTCCCGAGTACTGGGAGACAGCTATTCATTGCACCAGACAGATAAAGAAAACTTTCATAGCGTTTATCTTACACGTTTGAGGTCCCTGACGGACCCTCACAAGAGCTTCTTTTCTCACGCAGCCTTGCTGAGCAGACAGCTGACAAATAGAATTACACAGAGAAGACTGAAAACTTTCATGGGTATCGATCACTTCTGGTTTAGTCGATACAAAATTTATCATAAAAAGCATAAAAACACTTTCGACGTCCAGTCCTCGGAAATTCAGCTTCGCTGTTTTCTACTTTATTTAGCCCAAATACACAGACTTCTTGAAGACTTTGGGCTTTGAATGGCTTTGAAATGCGAAAGCCTCTAAATTCACATGTTGATCTGCATATGGAAAAATGTCGCCTTAAAAATCCATCAAGCTTTTCAAAAATCGACAGCACGCTGCAGTGCCTGTAGAAATACTCATGACTCCGAAATGAATGAAACTCCTCATTCGCCACTTTTATACAGACTGAATTATTGTTATGACAATTTTATCAATGAAAAAGAAAACCTACCGTGACTTTTGAGAAGTTACATCCTTTCTTTTTCTCATGAAATTAGAACAGCTTGCTGTCATGAACTGAGACATTAAACAGTAAAAACTGTTTTATTTTGATTCATAAACGGGGACTCGGTCGTTCACTAACACATGGCTTCAGACAAATATGTTGCTGTAAAGTTAAACAGGGAGCAGGTTTTTAAGCTGCTGACTTTTCTGGTGCAGTCAGCTGTCCAATGAGCCGCTGATAGTCACACTGTGGAGGAGCATGTTGTGAAGCCTGAACAAGCTTCTTACTGGCATCAAGAGACATCAGGACCTTTAAATGTATGCAAAAAAAGCAATAATTTAAATAAATCAATAAATGTGTCTTACTGACTTGTGAAAGATTAAACAGTCAACAAATTTATCTAAAGGACAGAACAAGCTCTGGGCGTAAGAGCACAGCTTTATATTCAGTACCAGGAGGTGTGAACTGTTTTCTGCTTTTCTAATTAAAAAGTAAAAATTAACTATTTCAAAAGCACCAAATTCTCCAAACAGAGATTGTTTTATTGTAATGTGAGCATGTGCGATGCTGTGACCTGCTCGTTACCTGACGCATGGCATCCTGCTGGCTGTACAGGTATAAAGATCCTATGGCAGCTTCTCTCACTGCACTGTGGTAATCTGTGCATGCAGTTCTTAGAAGTAAGCTGGGCACATTTTCCTCCAGCAACAAGGATATGGCTCCATCAACATTTAGCAGGTTTCCCAGGGCGGCGCAGCAGTGACAACGTGTGAGGGCATCAGGATCACTGCAAAAATAAATAAATAAAAATAAAAATAAATCTGAACGTTAAATAAAATTCTACTCCCTGAGTCAATTTATAGAGTATTATTACTATTGTTGGCGCAATATTAGAAATTCTATAGCACAAATTATTATAAATATATTATAAAGGTTTGGTCCCTGCATCTTTGGGTTAATTTTATCTGTCCAAAGAATAATTTTCATGAACTGTGCTGGCTTTTTTAGAGGTTTTTTTTTTTTTTTTTTTTTTGATAGTCCAATGTAGTCTAATATACTTTAGCCCAAACAGAGGCCAGAGCTCAAGTTGTGCAGCAGAGGAGGCCAATGAGCTGAATGAGGTGTATTGACTGATGTCTGTGTGTTTAGCAGCTGCACACTGACTCCTGGTGAGGCAGGTTGGTAACATCTGTCTGTGCCAGTGGCTGCTGATGTGACTCCTTCAAAGCTGAATTAGAGGAAGCAGATGGCTGTATCTCAGCTGGCCTCATACAAAGGCTCCTGGACTGTTGAGCATTTCTGTAAAGATTCAGACACAGATGCCACAAAACAAACAAAAACACAAGAAGTCTTCTTTTTTGGGCAACACTTGTCCTATTTTCATCACATTTCACAAGAAAATTCTCTTCCCTTTTTTGCCCTAAAAACAAGCACATTAGAATTTCATGAGGTCATACAGACTCTGCAGTGACTGTTTCATCATTCGTGGCTGTGACAGTTGTAGTTTACTTGGTGGACCAGTCTGTTTGCTCCTTGACGTAACGTCACCTTTAGTTACAACATGATCAAAATATTTGGCCTGCTGAACTGAAACTAGTACCACAGAAGAACCACTGTATACAACTGTGAGAAAGTAGTTGAGTAAAGTTGAATGAAACCATTCAAGGAGGCTGATTACAATAATTCACATAGACATCTGCACATAGAATCAGAATCAGAATACTTTTTTGATCCCAGGGGAAATTATTTTTCGTTACAGTGCTCCATTATAAACAAACATTAACAGAGACAGACAATACACTAACTAAGAATAGCACAATATATACAGGCATATATGTACATAAAAGTCACTTATTAATAAATAGCTGAAAAAGAACTTGTGCAAGAAGGGTGTAGCTGTTGCAGTAAACAGTGTGTTAAGTGGATGTGTTGTACAGAGAGATGGCCACAGGCAGGAATGATTTCCTGTGTCGTTCAGTGGTGATTTTCGGTAATCTCAGTCTTTCACTGAACGTGCTCCTGTGACTGACCAGCATGTCATGGAGTGGGTGGGAGGTATTATCCAACATTGTCTTTATCTTGGACAACATCCGCCTCTCCGACACCACCTTGAGGGAGTCCAGCTCCACCCCCACAACATTACTGGCTTTACGAATCAGTTTATCGAGTCTGTTGGCATCTGCGACCCTCAGCCTGCTCCCCCAGCATGCACTGGCCACAACAGACTCATGTTGAAGGACATCAGTCACCTCAACAAATAGAGACGACTCTGGCCCTTCCTGTAAAGTGCTGTGGTGTTTTTAGCCCAGTCCAGTTTATTGTCAATGTGTATACCGAGGTATTTATAGTCCTCCACAATGTCAGCATTGACCCACTGGATTGAAACAGGGGTCAAGTGTTTCCTGGTCTTCCTGAAGTCCACGATCAATTCCTTGGTCTTTGCCACGTTGAGCTGCAGATGATTCTGCTCACACCACGTGACAAAGGAGTCAACCACAGCCCGATACATCTGAAGATGGCAGGTCTCTGTGCAGTGGCTGAAGTCTGTGGTGTAGAGGGTGAAGAGGAAGGGGGAGAGGACAGTCCCCTGTGGTGCTCCTATGTTGCTGATTACCTTGTCAGACACACACTGTGGGAGACGTACATATTGTGGTCTTCCTGTCAGGTAATCAACAATCCAGGACACCAGAGAAGCATCCATCTGCATCGCTAATACTTATCACCCAGGAGGGTCGGCCTGATGGTGTTGAAAGCACTGGAAAAGTCAAAAAACATGACCCTCACAGTGCTCGCCGGCTGGTCCAGATGGGTGTAGACACGATTGAGCAGGTAGATGATGGCGTCCTCTGTTCCGAGACGAGGGAGATAAGCAAATTGAAGGGGATCCAGATGTGGTCTGACAATGGGTCGCAGCTGGTCCAGGATGAGCCTTTCCAGGGTCTTCATGATGTGGGAGGTCAGTGCCACGGGCCTGTAATCCTGGGGGCCACTGGGACGTGGCGTCTGGGATGTGGCCACTGGGACGATAACTGCAGGTCACTGAAAAAATGCAGGAGAGAAACCTACAGTTCTCCAACAGGATGCAGGTACTGGACCATGTTATCAGGAATCTTGAGCACATTACACTTAAAACATACAAAACACATAACAGGCAGTGAGACAAGCTGCAATGCTATCATCTGGGTGGAACAAGCGATCAGCGGGTGGAGAACGTGGATAAAAGCTCATTCATACATAGCCTCGCTTTGCTCTGAAGAGTCATTCATTGTAAATTATGATTCACTGAGAGTGATTAAGTTTACTGACCAGCAAAGATTCACACCGCAGTTATACAAAGGGGAAATACAAGGAAGGTGACAGAAGATTGATATTGATCTTCTTTGATTGGGACTGACATCTTATATAATACGGAACTAACTAAGGACAAGTATTATGTGGGAACAAGGTATGACTTACCAGTCAAAACCAGTTAGTTTTAGAGTGATAAAGGGAGTGAAGTTTTGTACATTTATTTAACAGTAGCAGTAAAAAGTTACTCTGCAGATTCAGGTTTTACAGGTGTTCCTGTGATAAATTAATACAATCTGATGCACTGCTAGAGATTAAAGCCTTCCAAAGTTCAATTCATCTGCACCAACAGTATACAGTGTGAGGGAAATTACTGTTTACAGATTTATTCAGATGCTGCAGATATATTTTTAAAGTACATTTTCTGTTAATACAACTGCACTTTTTATTCAAATTCTAGATTCTTTCACACCACAGGTGTGAATGTGCGAGTGAATGTGAGTGCGAATGGTTGTCTGTCCCTGTGTGTTGGCCCTGCGACAGACTGGCGACCTGTCCAGGGTGTACCCCGCCTCTCGCCCTATGACAGCTGGGATAGGCTCCAGCGCCCCCCGCGACCCTGAAAAGGATAAGCGGAAGCGAATGGATGGATGGATTTTAGATTCTTGTGAGATAAAGCAGTAAATGAAGTAATTCACTTGATGTGAATTACTTCATTTACTGCTTTATCTCAGTGTGAACAACAGGAGTTGAAAATTGTTTTCACTACATATTGTACTACACTATAACCTGATATACAAACTTCCTGTACAGGTTTTCATGTCCCAAGGGACCAGGACGGCAACAACACTGCCACTCAGCAAACTCCCAGCACTGCTTCAGAGAAATCCAAAGGAAAGGCCCAACCATGGCTGCAATTGTCCAACAATGGCATCAAGGGCCTGATTGACCTCCTGATGAATAAAGTCATTTGTAGTCTGTGCAAGTTTCAGCAATAGCGCTCAGCCTGTTCCTTCTACTTCCGGGTCCATTGTTTTCTGGAGCTGAATCTAATCTAATCAGTCATCAGGATGTGCGAGTGGTGCTTTGCCAGAGCTGGAAAACTTTTTAACCCCCGTCTTCTCTTTATTCTGTTTTTACACCACACAACACTGAACATTGAATAATAACACAGCCGCAGTGTACAGCACTTCTTATGTGCAGTATTTAATGTCTCCTTGCTGCGTTTCTTACCAGCTATCTGAAGACAGCAGACTTAAGCTAAGAGACAGGCGGGAGCTCAACCCTACCCTCTCTTGCAATATTTGGTATGCACTGACTGTCTGCTTTCGTGCCTGATAGTCAACCAGGTTAGTAAAACACATGTAATTTCTAATAATCCAAAGGATTGTAGATGATGTAGTTTATAAAAAACGCTTTTTAAATGCTGTTTATACCGTTTATAAAATGCTTTTTAAAAAATCCCTTAAATCAAAGTTTCAGTACACAGCTTCTTCTACAGTTACTGAGGAAAACGACTTACTTTCTTTAGCGATGGCTATTGCATGGCAGAGCAACATCCCAGGCCGAGGTCCTTGTTGCTTAGCTTCGGGAATTCTTGGAGGTGTTGGGGCTAAAGGTTTTACAGCAACAATACTTTTGGCAGCTACTAGCTGTCCAAATGAGGTTACAATGCCAGGCTGGAAATACTCATTTTTTTTCCAAAATAGACACAAATTTATCTTTTCCTGTCAAGACTGTAACTGATGGTGATACACACAGTGCTTAACAAAATGTCAGACCACCTGTCATTAAAAAAAAAAAAAAAAGATAAATATTTTAGAAATCTGTCAAAAACATGGTTGAAACTACAAATGATTTCATTGATTAGACAAATAGGAAACTGAACTCACATCTTTGTGAGAAGTTAGAAATGAATCAATATTTATAAATTAGCATTAAAATATCATTTGGATTAAAGAGCTTGTGCACTCTGGTGGATTAACAATTACAGAAATACAAAAATGATTACCAATACACTTAATTTGTGGCAGTGTGGCATAAAAATTACACTGGATGGTGTCTAACAAATTCATCAATCACTGTATAGCACAGTTCAGCTCATTTAAGTTCAGTTCAGTATTATTACAACAGTAGCATCAAGGCACTTTGTAATTCTGTTATTTTGATTCTTTGATTCTGAATAAAAAATAACCTACAGTCTGTGAATAAAACAATAACATTAGAGACTTTGTACGTAAATTTTCCAGATACTTCCCAACATCCTGTTTAGACTCTTTGCTGAAGGTCAATTTATTAAACAAAAGAAGAGTATCAATGATATATACTCAGATAATGAATGAAATCAATCCTTCTGTTAATCAAATAAGGGAAGAATAGAGTAAACATATGTTGGTTTCATTCTCTGATGAAGATTGGGAGAAAGCACTCCATAAAAATTTGATTGGTAAATGGACTGATTCTTGTATGGCGCTTTTCTACTCTCCCGGAGTACTCAAAGCGCTCTATACAACATGCCACATTCACCCAATCAGACCCATTCTCACAAGCACTTTATCTGTACTTAGTGCTTTCTAACTACATTCACACACATTCATACTCCGATGGATGCATCGGAGAGCAACTTGGGGTTAGTATCTTGCCCAAGGATACACAACTATGGGCAAGTCACTACCTCCATCCATCCTATGTGCAATTTATATGCTAATGGGAGTAACTGCGTATAATTTCTCACAATAGAACACAATGGTTGACTAAAATGGTTTAATGGGAGAGAAGATGCAAAATGTGTATTTGCATTTGCAGCTAAACCCAATTACATTATTAAATTCTCTTGGACTGAGGTGTTAAACAGCTTCCACAATAACAATTATCTTTGGAAGGATGGTATTTTGGTTGGAGTTCCCCTTGGAGAATCAAGGCCACATTGGAGCTTTTTTGGTGGCAGATTTGCCCAACATCTTAGAAAATAATTTTAAGCCATTTTCGTTTTTGACCTGTGATTTTTGCAGGGTTCAATAGACTTTTTGTGCTTTATTGGCTTTATAAGCTGAGAAATTTTCCATGTTTGCAAAAAAGACAACTGACAGCAAATTTGACTGTTGACTTAATTACTTTATTGTATGCATTTCACACAGGATCCAATACCCTCCCTAAGTTGGCAGTGGCGAAGAGCCAAAACTTGTTTAACCATGGTGCATTGCATTACTGAAAAGTTACCTTGACCTCTTTACTCTGTTTACAGAATACACAAATAGCATTACAAAATCCCTTTATCAAAGCAACTCAATGTTTCCACAGAGTGTTTTACATCATTCCCCACCTTGTAACAGATTCACTAAGACTTTTAGCTTTAGACATTGAAGCCAACAGTTCAATATGTTTCTGTAGAAAGTCCTAATCTCCCAGTACCCCTTGAAAGAGTTGCAGAGTTCTTTAAAAACTTGCATCAATAGTCTGCAAAGCAAGCCAGTAGGGATAGAAGCTTGTTGATGAGTCACTGAAGTTACATCTGATAACACAAGTTACAAAGCCAGAGGCACAGCTGCATGAGCTTGCCACCCAATGTTAGGTTTTAAATTTTCACTTGATCATTTCATTTCTAGTTCACCCACATTTAGTTTAAGCCAAGCCTCTAAAAATGTTTGGAGACAAGCCACCAAATCTGAAAAAGACCTCAGGATCATGTGAACACAGACATCTGCTCAACTCGTGAGTCAAATTCAGCTTTCAGATCTACCAGACCCATTCATGTAGATTAACATTTTGAACAGTTACAATTTGCAGCATTTTTGAAGACAATTGAAATAAAGACACATGCAAATGTCTCAAGTTGACTTCTTTATCATGTACATTTAAGTATAAAGAGCACAAAGCCATGTTAAGGTCATACAGCCTGTGTTTGACACACTGAACACTTACAGCACCTCAAAAAATTACCAGATCAATTAGCAAATAATCCACTACATATTCACATGGAGTCAGATTTACAGAGATTTAAGGAATAAATATGCCTCAAGAAGTCTTAATAAAAGGATGTCTGCCAGAAACTGTGATTTTAATCACGAAACATTTCTGGCTAAAAATTAAATATGGTGAAGTGGATAAATGTAGGTATAAATTTTAGATTGGCAACACTGATAATGTTTTAACATTTCACTGTAGCAATTTCAAGACTTGAGGTAGAAAAGTGAATCTGATCTCCAATTCTTTTTGTGTCAGTTTAAACCAACACTTCTTTGTAAAAATGGCCCCAACTGTTTACTTAGCTCTAGAAGTCGATTACTTGCTGATGCTTAAAGCTCTGGTGATGAGGCACTCGTTTAAAGTACATGGCGTGTGCATTAAGGAAAGGGGTTGGGTGGGTTATGATTGTAAGAGGGAGGAGAATCAAGAACTTTAGCTAACAGACTTCAGCTTGGCCCATGGGTTTGTGCCGCGCACCTCCAAAGACGGCATGTCGCAGAAGATGTGATTGCACAAGTCTTCCAGTGGGGGCTCTGGGTCTGTGGTGGCAAACTGAGCTGCATCCTCGATTTCCTTTCTCACTTCTACATCAATTTCCTACAGATAAATAAGGACAGTTAGACACTGCAGCAAAGAACGTTTGGTCAAACCAATAGAAGCAGAGAATAGACATATTTTGTTTACCATTCTTTCACTTGACAGACTAAAGCTAACCCAAATGTCAGTATGCTTAGTCAGAATGATCTTAAACTCACTTGGTTATTAAGTTGTTGCAGTATCACTGTCTTTTAATACCCAGTTACAAAAACAAGGACTCTTGTTTGAGGCTTCCAAATTGTCAGAAGTGTTGGCTCACAGAAATGTGATTTCTATATCTGAAGCATTTCCTACCTTGAGCTCCTCCACGCTAGCCATATTGTTGCTGAGCATGCGGTCCTTCAGCAAGGAGATGGGGTCACTCTTACTGCGCACTTCCTGGATCTCCTCACGTGTGCGGTAGCTAAAAGGGGAGAGGGTGCAGGAAAGTTGGAGGGATGCACTACTATTGCTATCAAATGCACTTTGAAGATTTCAAATGTTTTGTAATATTACTTTTGACAAATTTAGGCTCATTTTGGAAAATCCAGTGCCTTCAAAATTTCTGTGATCATTTCTATGCAGATTCAAATGAAATTCAAATTACTTTGAGGTGTGAAGTCTATCAAATAAAGAAATCTGACAGAAGATACTGAATCTCAATTCATCCCTAGGCTGTTGTCAGGTCACTACAAAGGGGGTACATGGAGACTACTAAGGAGCAGAGGTAAGGGGCACAGGCACAGTGAAGAGAAAATCTGTAAGATTAAACTGTAGGTGAGAACTTTAGCCACTTTAAGTTGTATCAATTTAAATAATCAAGTAGCCTAACGTTTACCTAACGCCAGGATCGCTCATGCTGTGTCCATGATAGCGGTATGTCTGGAGTTCCATGAGAATAGGACCCTGAGCAAAGGACAAAGAAGTTACAGATCCGAGTCGCATTTCCTGCACACGTCAATATAACATTTTAAACGTACCTTCCCAGAGCGACAGTGATCAGCAGCAAACTTGGTTGCTTCCCGGACACAGAGAACATCCATTCCATCCACCTGTACACAAAGTTACTGAGTATTTTTCTTTAATCTTATCTTACAAAAAGTAATAAACTGACATGGTCAACATGCAGATTCTACAAGTTTATGGTAGCACCAAACACATTTGAAAGTGTTTACATTTCACGAACACATCACTCCAAATAGCATTTAGCACACTTCCATCTAGTGTGTATTGTGTTCGAGACAGTCAAGGTTAATCATTCATTTGTAATTTTGATTGAACAAACCCAAATTGAATAACTGTTCGATTACTAACAAATTGTGCAAGATATCAGCTTCTGTCAAGTGTCTGTTGCTCTGCAACAGCTTAACATGTAGCTTTACATGTAAGAAATGTGCTCAAGCATGCCAGACCCTTACCCTCAGACCAGGAATGAACTCTCCTCTCTTGAAGTAATCTGTGCTGGCTGCAGCTCGCTCCACTGAGGTGCCCATGCCATACCGGTTGTTCTCGCAGATAAAGATAACAGGCAGTTTCCAGAGAGCAGCCATGTTGTACGTTTCAAAAATCTGGCCCTGTGAAATATACACAAGACTTTAAAAGGGTGTCCTGTAATAGAAGCCCAGTTACATCAGTTTAGATTCTCCTTTGTACTAAGGCCATTTATTATCCTTTAACACTTCCCAGAATTTAGTTATGTTGTGCATTTAGCACAAGTTTGCTCAATTCCCACAGAACAAGATTAAACCTACTGCAAAGTAAAGTAAATACTGGCCAGGTGTAGATCCAAATGTGTTGCTCTTTAACCCATTTATGTAAAAAGAAAAAAGAAAAAAAAGCTACACATACCTGGTTGGCAGCACCATCACCATAGAGACAGACACACAGCTGGTTGTTGCCCTGAAATTTGCAGGCAAGTGCTACACCAGCACCCAAAGGAACCTAGAGAAGTCCAACATTGAGTAAACTTCAGTGTTAAAGTCTAAATGTACAAGTGTCAGTTCAAACCAATGGCCCTGTGAAATATCTTGTAATGCAATTAGATGATCGTAAACCATGGAAGGCAGAAAGATCAGCAACAAATTTAAAGCAAAGCTGCCAAGTGTTATACTTACCTGAGCACCAACAATTCCATTTCCACCATAGAAGTGTTTACAGTACATGTGCATAGAGCCTCCTTTGCCCTTTGCAATACCACCTCTTCTGCCTGTGCGTGAAAAAGATATTAGGTGATATTAACTAAAGCATTTACAGCTCAAAGTACATCATCAACTGAAATTTGTTCCTAGGTTCAGCCAGACTAAATAAGTTTCCTAGAACCGTAATCTCAGGGACAAGAAAACCAAGCTGAAGCAGGGCCAGCAACAAATGTGTCCCGCCTTCAGTCAATTAGGGAGACATTTCTAGTTTCATCATTTTATAACTTCAATAGTCTATGTCCTGGGCTCAACAGCTTCCCTTTTGAGAAAATAAAGATTCAAAACCTGCCAAGTTACTCCAGCAGCAACTGAACATTTGCCGCTTTTCACAGGTGAGTCAATTCAAAAAGAGTCCCATTGTGTACTGATATTTAATGTCTTCACCAACAACTCACCGGTTAGCTCAGCCATAATCTCCTTCACAGTCCCTCCCCGGGTGTAAGTGTAGCCATGGGCACGGTATGCCGTGATCAGGTGGTCTGACAAGTTAATTGAGGCTTCAATACCAACAGCACAAGCTTCCTATAATGAGAAAACAGCTTGACATGTCTGGTTCTAAAGGGAGATTTATTCTGAAGAGTAATCAATAAATGTTTCACAGGGCAACACTTCAAAACTTCCACTCCTCCAAAAAGTTTAACATCCTTGCCAGATATTCCGAAATTTAAACTACCATCCCTAACTTTCATTGTAGATCAGAAAAATCATCCAACCTGGCCATCATACAAGTGGCAGAATCCTCTGATGATTTTCTGCTTGTAGAGCTGATCTGCCTTCAGCTCCATACGCCTCATCGTCTGCATGATGCGGTAGTACTGCAGACCCTCATCACGAGTCAGAACCACCTGAGTGGCAGGGCCCTCATCCAGCTTGAAGAGGTCACATTTCTATAGAGAAGCAAATACCCATGAGTCAAACTGCCAAGTGCCAGTCTGTGTTCACGACATCACAATTTCAATCTTACCTTTATTTCAAAGGTAGCCTGGGTCGTGAAGTCAGCATATGTGCGTGCTGACATAATCACTGCAGCCCCCTGTGAGAAACAAGTATGCAAGAGCTTTTAATCTATAAAAGCAATTCGTGTCACATTTTGAGACAACTACAGAGATCATATAACTCCCAAGGCACTCATTTTTACAGAGTGCTTTCCCATTAGTCTGTTAAATGCTTCTACTGGACTTTTACATGTTAGCCCTCATCCCATTTACTGCAAAGGTTCCTCCCCCAACCAGCCATTATTATAATTTGTCCTTCATAGGACCTGGTTTATAGTTAAATCATTCACTGAATAGTCTTTAAATGGATTGTAACTAAGTTTCCAAAAGTTTGAGTTGTCATCTGATTTAAGTTAAGTTCTTAGCAGCAAGTTCAAACTATTAAGCATTAGTAAGGTATTAGCATGTGCTTAATTCATCTTTTATATATTGTTACTCCTCCTTAGTATGTAATTTATAACATTTATAAATGACCATGTACACCTATCATTGCAGTACATGCTGTAAATGTGTACAGCTATCACTGTTACTACATGACTGCTAGCAATAATCATAATCACAGTCATGATAATATATCTGTATTTATGAATGGAATACTAAGGAAGAGTAATGCTATATAAATGATGAATTATGCACTTGCTAATACCCTATTACTACCTTAATAACGCTTATCTCTGTGACCTTATTATAAAGCGCCACAAAAATATCAAATACAGTTGTTTTATGTTTCGGTTTTTTTAAAGTGATGTCAGAACAGTAAAGTGAGTTTTCTTGGCTGTCTCAGTATTTAAGACTGATTGCTATTAATGCTAGCTTTCATCCTTCCTTTAACAGTTCCCATTTCCATTCATTTAAACATTAACTAAGTAGTTACTGACTGTCCGCTGACATTGAAACTTTAAATCTGTGCGCAAACTTTTACCGTGTTAGCTAATGAAGCTATCATTCAGGCTTACAAGGTCAGAACAGCGATGACAGTTTTGTTTTGGGTCGACTGGCGCTCTTCGCGAGACTACATTTTGCAATGTTTAGCTAAGTCCGTTTAAATAATTAAAAAAAAAAAACAGCACTTACATTCCGCTGGGCACTGGCTCTAAACACATTCGAGATGATGGCTAGCATCTTTCCTGACCTAACCCACCGCAGAGCCGTCCTAATGTCAGGATGTGTCCTTCCGGCTTGGGGCTTCTTCGCTGTCTTGAATATCGGCAGATAGAAAGCGCAACTGCCGACAGCGGGCTGTGTTCGAAGTAGAGGAGAGGTATGGTTGGTAGTGAGTGTAGGAAATGCAACACTGATCAGTGGCTATTTAATAATATAATTTCTTCGACCCCCCTATATTTGACAACGACGAAGACTTTAGATGTGCGGTGGTGATGGCAGTATGAAGCCTTCTGAAGCACTGAAGCTTGTATTGAAAAAGGGTTCATTACCCGAAGCTTTTCAGCAAAGTCTTCTTTGGTGCCATCTTGTGGCCAAAAGTATGAAGAGCAGCTTGAATCTAAAATTCAAACTGCTTTAATATGATCTACAGAGCTGAGTTGACACCTTTCTGGGGGTGATGTTATATATCTATTTGATTAACAAATAATTTGGATGAATAAACCTTTGTTTGAACATGTGCCATAGTGTGGTCTCCCTTTGTTTGACCTTGGGGAAATTTTCTAACTGAGGAATAATTGTATTAAAACTGTAAAGGTTAATGATAAAGAAGATATATATATATAATTTATTTTTTATTTTTTTAAGAGGCAGAAACTATTCTAATTCATTTCCAGCATTTTGGGGTTATGAAGTGGTGAAAAGGGAGTTAAAAAAATGCTCCATCCATCAGGCTGTATGGAGCAAAGAGCAAGCGAAGGCAAGAAAACAGTTGGATCAAAAGAAGGAAATGAAAAAATATAAATAATAGCAAAAGCTGCAGTGCATATGTATAGGATATTTCTGTTAATTATACTCATTCCCCAATGTAATGCCAGAAGTTTGATGGACAATTCATGCCAGGAATTCAAGAAATTTAATGGAGATAAGAAAGAAAATCATATCAGGATTTAATTTGTGTCCAGTAATTCTGGCTTAAATCAAAATTTGATTCTTTTTTAATTTATATGACTATGTGGCAGTCTCTGTAGACACAGAGAAGAGGGATGAAGGGGAAGATGTGTCCTCTTTGTTCAACAATATAGTTAATATAGAACTATGAGTGGGAAGTGAACAGTTGTATATTGTTGTTAAAAATTGGGATAAAAGGAAAGAATATGTGATAACAATATAACAATGGATTTTTGCAAAGCCAATTGAAAGAAATTTCTGAAAACAAGTGATAAGTACTTGGCACAGGTTAATAACGAACTAAATGTGGATACTCTGGACTAAATAAAATAAAGCAAAGTGTAATATTAGCAACAAAAAGCTTTATTCCTAAAAGTAAATGAAATGTATGATGGAAATGTATCAGAGTGGATTCAGGGTAGAAAGGAGCACAATGGATCCAGTAGTTTGCCTTGAGCATGATGTAAGGAAGGCTCAAGTGAATCCAGAGACAGTCGCTGCAGAGTTCTTTGATATTAAGAAAGCTTATGACATGCTATGGAAAGAGGGACTTCTAATCAAGATGTGTTTGCTGAATATTGGAGGAAAGATGTTTAACTGGACCAAGGACTATGGAAGAACAATAAAAAAAAGGGTACTGACCTATCAGTTCAATGTATAGTGGGAAATGGGATTCCTCAGGGGAGTGAATTAAGTCCGACCTTGTTTTCTATTATCATAGATGATATATTTTTGAATACCAATGGGGATTCAAATTGTCAGTAGAAAAGACAAAGACCATCTTGACAAGCAACAAAATAAAGGAGTGCAGACTGAAATCATGAATGAACTGGAGAGCGTTGAAAGTTTGCATTTCATAGGAGTGAGTTTTGACCAAAAGGAAGGAAATTTCACTTGAAATGATGGAGACTTCTTCTATTTCTGTTGTCTGTGTTTTATTCACACACTCAGGCTCTGTAGTCGAAGCTACTTCTGATTAGCTCATTAACCATCAAGCTGCTGTCAGGCGCCCTGGTCCTTTACTGCGTTACACCTCATTTAGAAAGCATACTGAAGTGGGCAGACAGTGATACAGGGAGAGCAACAGTATCAAGCTATTTTAAAGAGGCAGGGCTAAATAAGAGCATCCGAGGGCTCATTGAATGGTTAGTGACATTAAATGACTACAGAATCCTACAGGAGGCAGTAATGCACCCACCCAGCTGCCATCAAGAATCAAAGAAGAAGAAGAAGAAGACGAAGAAGGAGAAACTCAGGTTCCATCGAAGTAAATCTGATACCCTGATATCCTCAGTTGATCTGTGTGCCCTGATAGCTGGGGTGTGTTTTATTGAGTACAGTGTGTTAAATTATTACGAAAATTGCTACATGGGCTTAAATATATCTATCTACACAATGACACCATGTTTATTACTCTCGTTGCAGTGATGGGGTCCTTGAGTAAAAAAAATCTCAGTTTAATTCTCTTTTACAGATACTTAAGAAAAAGAAAGAAAGAAAAAAATATATTAGAACTTTTCTGATGAGGCATTGATGGACATGCTTATCAAAACTATGGATGCCTATAAGACTAAAAGGTTATGAGGTTTTATTATAACACTTACTGATTTTCCTAAATCTTGCCTCTGATATACACCTTCCATGTAATAAGTATTAATAAGAGACTAATAAAGTAAAGTGAAAAACTAAACTCAAACAACCACGTAAAAATGAAATAAAAAAAAACTAACTAACTAGAAAACACAAAGCTGTATTAACTCTGGGTCACACACTGTTAGTGATTGCTAACCAAACCTGTTTGGGAATTTCAGACAAGGTTGCACCGCCATCAACTAAAAGGAGCCAACCCATCCATCGTTGCTGCAATTTAGTTACACGGACCCCCAACTAGCTGCAGAGGCCACAGTTGTAACAGTGCACTCTGATGGATTTGAAGTCCTGCATCTCTTGTCTTAATTTCTCAACCACAGGTTTCTCAGTAGCTCCAATGGCCTCTTCTGGTGTTTTGGACTCAGCAGCCCATAAACTAGGCTCATAATCACCTGAAACAAAATTCAGTATACATAGATCCCCTTCCATCACATCACAGGTGTTTTTCTTCTAATGCTGGGTACACTCAAGCAAAAAAAACCCAACAGATTTGTAGAAGCCACAAGCAGCATGTTGATTCCTGCTGCAGTGAAGCCATCATCGCAGCTGAAAGAAAAATCTAGCCTGGTTGGAGACAGTCAAGTCTCCAACCAGGCCCCAATTCAGACCCCTGTTGAATTGGGGCCTGATCTATGAGCTGGATCAGCTTCGCACAGGACAGGAAAGGCTTGTGAAGTCAACCCTTGTTGTCTTCCTCTTGATTCCTATGCATAGGAACCAATGACTGAAAGAAAATAGCAGACTGAATAGAAAAGAAAGGAATAGCCCTTTATTGAACAAAAGAACTCATCTGATGCTCCACTTTCCAGAGATAAGCCATTCAACACTTAATGTGAAAAAGCTACCTCTTGATTCAGAGGAAGTTAACAGTTTAATCACTAGGACAACAACTTTGTTGCATCTATAAAAGAACTGGTGAATGCATGGCGATTTTATTGATTTTTTTCACATTTTTTGACTGGTTGCAACTTGTGGTGACTAAATGGTTTCCCAAAACTTGGAGATGTTGTGCCCTCATGGCCACTTTTGACATGACAACAATCTTCCTGATATGGGGGACCTCTCTGCAGTCACTCCAGAGAATTGTCAAAGGTTTGCAAATACAATCTATCAGATTTATAAATGCAGACAGGTTGCCAACATGTTGCCATCAGTCTGAATGAACCTGTCAGTGAGCACCAAGTGAGGAGATCCGACTCAACTGGCTGTTCTATTCCAATAGAGCAGGAAGGGTGCTGAGAAGAACTGTAATAGATAAATGTGAATTTCTGTATCCAGACAGAGACAGATGTGTGATTTTTAACTGTTTGACACAGTTTATTGCTGTATTATCAGAAACAGATTGCATGGAATTGCCAACTTCACCACATTCAGTCTCAGACTGGTAGCAGACTGGCTCTGTCTTATGACAACATTTATGGCAGGTTTTAGCGATGGTGCACTTGACAATGTAATTTTGCAACAAAAACAACACAAGTGAGATAGTTTTGTTATAGGATTAAACAGATGTTGATAGACTTTAACTAAAAAAGAAAGTTGATAAATTGCAATGCTCATCATATTGCATAATGCTGAAAAATAATATAAATTAAAGTTGTAGCATGAGTGACGTATTGTGTGTCTGGTCATTCCCACCTCTACTGCATACCCACCTGTTTTCGGCTACTGTATTTATCAGATTGATGATATTGTGTCCTGCATGTCTTTCGTACAAACTTCTGTATAAACATCACTGTCACAATAACGAGCCTTTTCTTGAGTTGTGTGACACGCAGTTTTAGCTTAATATAAATTATCTTTGCTGAAACGAGGCTATTACAATTAACAACAACAACAGCAACACATTGCTTATACATAGTGTCCCCGCAATCTGTCGCTGCGTCAAAGTGTGCTCACTCTGGGCCCGCCTGCTGTTTGCACAGAGTGGAAATCTCCATCTGCCGGTAATGTGTGACGGCCCGTGTATGAGTGCGCGCTCACGCCGTGCAGACGCACTCTGTGGTTTGGCGAGCACACGGGGTTGTATACGCTTTATCATTGCCGCTTCATGCCCAGCAGCATTTCTCTCTCCTCCATCCACGTTTCACCACAGCCGCATAGCGACCTTCAGTGCACCTCGCTGAATGCTGTGTGTTCGTGTTGGTCCGCCGTGGCTGCGATTATCACTGCTGCTGGAGGGAAACGGATCGCCGTGCTGCATCACTGTAGCCCGCTTTGGATGACATTTGGGTGTAGGCTGTTCTGACTGTAATAACTACCATGGCGAAAACAGTCGCCTTATCCGGCGCAGTCACAGGTAAGCCTGGTGTATGTGGGGTTTGTTTACACTCCTCGTCGTGGATTTAAAGCAGACTCATGCATGACGCAACTCATATTAGCGCTGCTGCTTTATCTGCCTGACGCTGTGCGGTGATGATCCAGCTCCAGCGTCTTTTTTCTCTCTCTCACTTAATAGCCACTGTGGGGATGGCGGTAATGTCTGTAAAGTGCAGACTTTACTTTCATTGAAAAAAAAGCTAAATCACTAATCCAGAGTAAACGCGAGCAAGAGAAATGCGTTGTTTCTTTGTGTGTTTCTGTCGTTGTGTGAGCTGTGTGGGGGTAGATATCAATGCTAGGGCTTTGATAGGGGCTCCCATGCTGAGCCCATGTTGCTCTTTATTATTATTACCATTATTTTTGTTTTGTTTGCTGTGACGACGCTCAAAAAAGGTCCAAATGGGTGGAGGTACAAGAGAGGCCTGTGGGTGATTTTACAAGAAGTCTTTTCTGTTCAGACTTTGTGCAATAAAAATAGCAATAAGCTGAATAATAAGCTTTCACTTTGTTTAGCTTCCACCCTGTACACCGTGAAAGAGGAGAAATATCCCTGATGCACAATAATCAAATTAACTATCATGACGAAAGATTTGCCCGTGTCACTGTAGTTCACTGCTTCATACAGGAGAAAGAGAAAAGGACTGAATATTTACACCTCTAAATGCTTTTAAAGCAACTTCATCTCCATGAGCTCTTCAGCTTCCACACACACACACACACACATATATAAATATACATATAGATAGATAGATACACACAAATTTATTTTTAATGTTTAAGAGTAATCTGACAGGCTCCTCTATAAAACAGAGACAACCTGGTCTTTATTACCCTCAAAGCCATAAAAGCTACAGTCAATAATTGCAACCACCTTACTCAGAGGTAGACTTACCTGTGACCTATAAAAGAGCTCATGTCATCATGGAAATGTTACAAATCGATGAGTGAGCACAGGAATATGTTTAATGAAGTCAGCTGAGCATTAACGTTTAGCTCTCGTGTCTGATGTCAGTCAGATCATGCAGAAAAAGGAGTCTGTGTTGTCTGCCAGATTTCAGCAGGCAATAAAAGCCCTGACTGGAAAGGAAGTAATTCACTTGATGAAGTGAAGCGACTGGCTGTGTGAGGACAGTTCAGCCAGCGACGCACAGATCGATTGAGTGAATCTGTGGAATTAAAAATTTTCATGGCTGGGCTTTACACTGATGATGTGCTACTGACTTATTCCAGGATTCATTTCAGGACAATAGTCATCTCACAGTATAATATTTGATCACTAATGTGTTTGTTTTGACTCTTGAACTTTTAGAAAATGTGTTTGTTCTAAATCTTAAAATCCAAAAGGGTTTATATTCTGACTTATTACTGTAATTTATGGGTGTCACTCTATTTATTAAGGGAAAAGACTTAAAATGAGAACACATCACGTGACTGTGGTTTATTTTGCTGTGCACAAGTGTTGTGCAAAAATAGAATGTGGGAATTTAAAGTGTTATAAATGACTTTTTGGCCTATAATGTGTGAAAAATATCCCAAACATATGTCTCATGAAGTTACTTTGAACGAAAAAGGAATATCACTGTCACATGTTAGAAGCTCCAATCAGTTTTTGGTAAAGTGACTGTTACATTTCCTTTGTTTATTTGGGTGGAAAGTGTTAGTGAGAATAAAAAAATATGTTTTTCAAGATAAATCTGGCCAAGAGAGCAGCAGAAATTGTCACAAATATGACATCACAGTTCCATAAACATACTTTCATGGACCAAATGGATCTATCTATCTATCTATCTATCTATCATCGATCTATCGATCGATATAGATAGATAGATAAATCCTGTTCACTCCAGTGTATTTACCAATATAAGTACACAGGCAAGCTTTTCCGTTCACACAGTGATTTTGTGACATTGATGTAGTAAAATGACCGTATCGTTTAGATGAACACACCAAGTGTTGCTTTGTTTTGTGCTTTAGGTGAAAAGATGGCACCGCCATCCATCACTCTACTTCCTGACAAGAAATCTCCAACAAACAGTCACAGCTCTCCAGCCCGGACTGGAAAAAACAGTGAGTAATCCTCTCTGGCTTCTGTCACATAAATCACACTTTTCCTTCCATTAATCTGTTTAATCTGGATTAAATTCACTTACTCTCCAATCATTTGGACTTTTGCACAATTGCTTATAGACTGCAGGCCTGCGAATATTAGGGCAGCGTGCTTGAGGGCCTTGCTGTTATCGGTGAATGGAGGAGCGGCTTGTGAACGCTCAACAACAATAACAAAAAGCGACAGTCAGCATATGTGGACTGACTCCCACATGGAGGATAGTTTCCTCCCCTGTCTTGCTTGTTTTGGCACTTCTTGATTGAGCATTTTGCCACACAGACGCCCCTAATCAAGCTGAATGAATGTTTCCCTCTGCTGATGAGAAAGTAGCAGTGCACTGATGTCACCCCACTATATGCAAAGCTGAGTGTCCTTTCCCTCCATCCCTCCAACCAGCCCCATCTAACACAGAGAAGAAGCTACACATGAATGGGCACGCTTCCCCTTCCCACCTACCTGCTAATGTTAGCAGCAACCATGGAGGTAAACCAAGTAAGTTTCAACTTTTATTTTTGTTTTATTTTTCTCTTTTATTGCCACTGCCCTGTTTTTGCTCTCTAATATCTTTCCTCTTTCAGTTCTGGAGGGTTACTTGAGGACAGACGACAGGATGCGTTTAGCCAAGGAGCGGCGAGAGGAGAGGGAGAGAAGCCTGGGTAGGTGATGTCCTGGTTTTTGTTTTTTTGTTTTTTATTGGCCTCTGGCTTTTTGTTCCTTTCCAGTTTCAGTCACTCGTTTTCCCCCCCCTTCTTCTGCAGTCTAATTGGTTATAGAAGGGCTAGAGGATGCACTTTGAGTTCACTGGGTTTTTGATACGATGTGCTGTGTCACTTTAGAGAGTTTAAGGTAGAAAAGTCCGCAAAAGTAGGTCTCCTACTCGCAGATAATCCCGCAGCGCCAGCGGTGACCTCATGATGACCGGGTTTTCTCACTTCATGATTTCATCTTAGGCGTGGATAGAGACACAAACTCAACTTAACCAAATTAAATTGAACCAAACCAATTTACTAAAGAGAAGGAAAGTCATGGTATGTGTGATGCATGAACAAGCAAAGACCAAAAAGACACTCTGTCTCTCTCAGCGGCCCGGGAACAGCTAATCAGGGAGAAGGAGCGCAGAGCTCGGCTGCAGTATGAACGCACAGTGGAGGAACGCTGGAGGCGGCTGGAGGAGCAGAGGCAGAAAGAGGATCTCCGCAGAGCTGCAGTGGAGGAAAAGAGGAGGCAGCAGCTCGAGGAGGAGCGGGTCAGCATTTTGTTGTCGTGTGTTTGTGATCAGTGAGTATGGTGAAGTTGTAATGTTTGTGTAAAAGTCACCTCTGCTGTGCTGCATTCAGGAGCGTCTCGAGGCCCTGATGAAACGCTCTCTGGAGCGCAGCCTCCAGCTGGAGCAGAGGACAAAACGCTGCAGCAGAGGCTACCATCAAGGAGCAGGTAAGAATAGTCTGTTTTTTTTTCCTGAGAACAAAGAAGCATGGAAGCATATTGTGGGATGGTCTGAAATAGCAGAATACTGAAAAGACACTGAAGCTACATTTTGCTGTATTTCTGTTAGATAACATAACACAGACAAACACTATGTGTGTGTTAAAGAGGGTTGATCATGGCTGACAGCCTGGCTTCTGAAATGCGCGTGAACAGAGATGTTTTCCTGTTTTTCTGCAAAGACATGGTGGAATTACACAGCACGGGTGTATCGCTAATCAGCATCTTTTTGAAGGACAGTTCCTCTGCTCGGTAGTGACAAGTGTCCCCCCATCCTCATTCGTATGCAACTTTGTCTCTTTCCAGGAAAAAATCCAAACCTTGTTTCATGGAGGAACTATTTTCTTTCTACTAAACTACACCTGCCAACCAAAAGAAGCATGCATACAGTATAGCTGATATTAGAGCTCAGCTGAGGGGGCTAATGTTTGCATCCTGTCACACTGACGCAAGTCTGTCGTCATAGGTAGATACACACACCCTTCTATACAGTAGACAGGTGTGGGTTGATAGACAGAAAATAAATTGCATGCAACAAAGTTTGTGGATTTCTGGAAAGACACACCTCACTTTTATGTGTGTGTCTTTTGGCACTACACAAGGGAAGACAATATGGGCCAGAATAAAAATATGTCAGTTTCATTTTGGAGAGAACTGTCTGTTCAAACGTCTGCAAATGAATGAAGCAAAGTAGTTGATACACTAACTCCATGTTTATACACTCAAAAATATGCAAAAACTACAAATTGAAGCTTTAAATTAAAGAAAAAAATGTTTCTGTTACATGGCTTCACAGCACCCCTGCTGGTCTCTACAACTGGATGAGGAATTGCTCAGATAAACTGTTCACAAATGCTCTGTTTGCTCTGCTCCGCCCGCTGCCTATAGGTGACTGTGAGAATGCCCCACTCCCTCTCTCTGCTGCCTCCGCCTTTTCCCATGGCATTGCCTCCCCCATTCCTGCTGTCAGCGAATCTGGTAAAGTTTAGCCCCCCTTGCCTCCCAAATCCATTACCCCACCTGTTCATCCAAGAGTTACTGTGTGCTTTGTGTCCGGCAACTTTTTCTTTCTGTAACGCACGCCTGTTAAGTTACTCTTTTGCTCAGTTTTATAGCTTCTTTGCTTTTGTATGTTTTGCAGGCCTCGTTGTGTATGTTTTTGCAGTGGCTTTTACATTTGAGTTATTTGCAAAGACAGCATAGAGGCACAGCACTGTGAACACAGTACTATGCCTTCAGGCATTGAAATCAAGACAAAGATGTTATCAGAAAAAGAGGTTTTGCTGTCATATTTCTAAACTTTTATTGTAAAATACTTGTCTTAATTTGATGTAACGTAATTTTCACATAAAAGCACGCAGAAGTATTTCA
The DNA here is from genome assembly GCF_900408965.1 of Simochromis diagramma. Classification (NCBI taxonomy): domain Eukaryota; kingdom Metazoa; phylum Chordata; class Actinopteri; order Cichliformes; family Cichlidae; genus Simochromis; species Simochromis diagramma. The sequence goes on from NW_024386883.1 coordinate 2,514,488, forward strand.
GTTTGCTTTTCTTTGCCAACTCTGCAGCACATCTGCGAGTAGACCACCATGCAGGAGAAAGAGGAAAATAAAAGTGCACAGTGTCAGCTTTTTCACAGACTGAATCTTGTTAGTTTAAACTTGTTTCCTCCATAAATTCATCATCATCAAGCCTTCGTATATGAATTTTTTGCTGTGTTTCACTGTGGCAGGGACATTCCTGTAATCCAGAAAACAACTTCTGGATTAGTATTTAAATTCTGTAGTTAAACTCTGGATCCTGGGTCTGAAATGCTGGAGGGTGTTTCAGAGTTTGTAGATGGGTCGGGGTGTTTTATTGTGATAACCTGAAATTAGGTTTTCAGAGTAAGAGCAGCTAAGTGGTGCTGCCTTTGGGTCCCTGGAGCAGGCGGTTTCAGAGATTAATCGTAAGTGACCTAGAATAAAAATATGTGCACAAAAATAGACACAGATACAGCCACACTGAGATGACTGCACTCCTTAGAGACTGTTCAGCTTGATGACAAGGTGCAAAGATGGCAAAAAAAAAATATGACGTGGGTGTTGCAAGGTGGTCAGTGTTTAGGGCCTTTGCTTTTGTAATTTGAGTTTGCACAAAATCTGTCTGTTTTCATTTGCAGTCACAAACCAAATGTTGGGAGTGGGTTTCTGCACTGTTTTTCACAGCCACTGTATTGCCACATGTGTGGTTGCATCATGCTGCACTGTAGTGCACTGTAGTGCATGGGTTAATTGCTAAAATGAAAGTGTTAATACCTTATTATGTCTGACTGATGGCTGAATCACAAAAATGCAGATGCAGTGAAATGTTTTCTACATTAGACTTTGCTTATCCTAAGCTGAAAGCTCGATGCCTTCCTTTTAATCAGAGAGAGGAAATGCAGTGTTTAAAAAAAAATGAAGGCCTCCTGTAGCTTATTTTCTGCTGTAAAAATAAGGGTGTAAGCTTTAGTTGTATGCAGCACGTGCTGTCCAGTACTTTTACTGCTACTGCTGTGTCTTTATCTCTCTATCAGTGAGTATCATTCACCAAGATTTATTTCTGTCATCATGCAGCACCCTGCAGCCCTCACAGGTCACCTTTCCACACCTCGGTGAACCGTGTAGATCACAACAGAGCTGGACTTCAGGGAGGCTCTCAGTCCACTCCCAACACCCCAAAGGTTAGACCTTGGACAACATCTTTAAGAACGAGACATTAGTGGATACAGGCTATGATTTAAATGAAGCTAACACTTCTTACAGAAAGAGCGGCTGCGCAGAGAGAGAAGAACTGCATCCCCAGGTTGTGGGTCCCCTGTGAGAAGATCTGAATCTCCTGCCAGTTTCACCAAACATTTGGCTTCCCCTCCCACCCCTTCCAAGTAAGCTAAACTGTTGGTAAAAGGTGGGCAAATGTATCTCTGAGCATGAGCAGTACTTTGTTCAGTTTGTTATAAAACTATATTCTTAAGCTGGACATCTCCTTCTGTGTGCCTAGGATTCGCGCCCAGTCTCCTAGCAATGCACATCAGTACCATTACTCACCGACAAGACAGCGCCCCAACCCGAGTGATAATAGAAAAGCAGAAAATGACAAGGTGGGAAAAAAGGGCGAGCGCACCAAAGCTGAAACTGCAGTGAAAAAGAGCGCTGACATCAACAGCTTAATTTCATCTCCACCAGCTCAGAAGAATATGGCCAGTACTGAAATCACTAAAACCAAATCCTCCGATAAGTACCTAAAAGGAGACACTATTGAAAAATGTCAGTCGCCTGAAAGAGGAAACCAGCTGACTTCCAAAGGAGATCCCTTAGAGATGATGACACAGAGCAATTTTCTGGATGGAGACAAGAAAAAAGGTGGATTCTATAAGTTCCTTTTTTCCCCCTTTACATTCAGTTTTAGTACATATGGAAGAGTCTTACTCCATGTTTGTTTATGTGATAGAAGCAGCACCATGCACAGGCAAAGTGGCTGCTGGCACATCAAATGCAGAGGAGGCTAGCAGGTTGCTGGCTGAGCGTAGGCGCCAGGCTCGGGCTCAGAAAGAACTGGAGGAGAAAAAACGGGAGCAGCAAGAAGAAGAAGGAAGGTGAGTTGATTGATCTGGAATGACCTTAAATAAGGTCTGGAATATACGTAAAACATGTTGATGACAAATTCATATGCATGTGGATCAGGTTACCAGAGGAACGGAAGCAACTTGCACAGGAGCAGCAACGGCAGGAGCCAGTGAATCAGCAAGTGAAGGAGAGAGGAAGGCGTGAGGCAGACGCTCATTTGAAACAAGAAGAAGAGAAACAGAAGAAGGAACAGCAGGAGAAGGAGCTACAGGCCCAGATGGACAGAGAGGTCAGTGGTCTTTATAAAGTGCTGGTCTGTTATTATTGCTAATTATTCTGCATTTAGATTTTTGTAGATTTCTTGTCTTTAAAAATTTTGGATTACTGTATAAATCATTGCAGTCTTTGGCTATGTATGGATCTTCTTGCTCTCAACAGAGAGAAAAATCCAAAGTCCTGGCTCAAGAGGATGTGGAGCGTCAGCGGCAAGACAGAGAAGTGCAGACAAAGCAAGAGGAAGAGGAGCGGCAACAAAGAAAAAAGGTTATTGTAGACACAGACAAATCAACTGCTGTATTCAGATTGCATTTCTTCTCTTGAAATATCTGTTTGAATATCTGGAAAGTTCCCAGAGTGATTGAATATTGATATTCTTTTCCAGAGAATTGAGGAGATTATGAAGAGAACTAGGAAGGGTGAAGCTGAGTCGAAGGTACTGTAAGAGACAGCTTCTGTCCTCATACAGTAGACCTGCTGCCTTTAATCACCCGCTGACTGTTTGATATTTTTTTCTTTTGACTTTAATTTATTACAACTTTCTCATGTTGTTATCTTTATTAAATTCTATCATTGGTGATACTTTGGTTGAGTGTCCTGATTGCCTTAAATGTTTACTTGATCGTCTCTGTTCTGCGCTGAATCAGATGGAGGAACAGGTGGAGACAAAGCGCGTCTCGCCACCAGGTTAGTGTGTTATTCAGTCCCCCCCTGCTGATCCGCTAAGTTTGCTTGCTGGTCCTGCTTACTGTGCTCTGCTGTAAAGAAGCAATCAGGGCATGCAAGGTTTATGATTTAATTCAAGGGTTCTCAAACTTTTGGGTGCCAGGGCAGCTGCTCCTTACAAGGGAGCACATTTTCTAAGGGCCCCCTCGTAGTCCCAGCACCAATAAGCCACAAGCTTCTAACAGTCCCATTCAGAGTGTCATTGCAACTGTGTGTTTCCACGCCTGTGTCATGGTATTAAACACCAACGCATTTCAGTTGGTTTAGGTGCAAAACAGTTGTATATTTTCAGCATATCCTTAATGCTACTAGGATCCAAATACAAAATTGTCTTCCTGTCTGACTTCATTTACATCTGACGAGACGTAGTGCATACTGGCCATCCCGTTTCAGCTCTCAAGAAAACCAAACTCAGCATGTCAGCCAACTCAACCAAGCTATGCAGCAGTGAGAAGGGTTTGTTGCACCCTGAATGTCACCCCGATGGCTATGGATATTCCCCCGGACCCCACTTTGAGAACCACTGATTTAGCTTGAATGAATTTGCAGTAGCTAATTTTGAGCATGTGCCACAGCATCTACATTTTTATGATTTGGCTTGTTCTGGTGCTTTGGCTTTGATTATTCAGAAGAATGAGTGTGACCCTCAGCTGATGAAGCCACATTTCTAAGCATTTAAAATCTTTCATGGTGTTTCTGCAACGTTTGGTGGCGTATGAGGAGACACGGACTTCCTTCCTGGTGCTGAAAGGGCACCTTTCAGTGAAGTGCCAAGGGAGCTGACTGTAAAATTAGCCGCTCTTGAAAATGCCCTTGGAAGATTTATTCAGCTCTGTCTCTAGCGGGCTGCTCTGCACAATCTGAGCTTATGCTTTATTTGAGCTGTCCTTTTGTTTTTTTTACCTGCTAAGCCGATGCTGTGGGTAATGACATCTGTGATATCTTCTGTTAAAACTTAAATTAAATGTTAGTGTTGAACTGGACAGTCGACACAAAGGAAAGCCCACTGTAAAAGATAAATCTTTTAATTCTTCACAGGTAATATAAAGACTATTCAAAGCAATGCTCAGGTTAAAGAGCCAGCAACCAAAAAGGTTGACTTTCAGGTTAAAGAGCAGGTCATAGTTCAGGTCAAAATAAAGGACACTGCTCTCGGGAAGACAGACACAGTCACAGCAGCAGCACAGATGGACAATCAGAAGCAAGTAAAAAACAACACTCATCTCGTGACGCACAGTGTTCCTGACAAGAAATCTGAGACAAGACAAACCAGGGAAGAGATTAGCAGCCACCTTAAAGTAGCCAAAGCCTGTGTACTCCAGCAAGAGGGGGGAGAGATGGAAATGAATGTAAACCAGCAGCACAGAGCAAGTGTTAATGTCACAGACCAAATCATGAAAGACCCCACAAAGCTGAGGGGAGAGGGCGTTATGATGAATAGTGGAGGAAAGGGTGGAGGAAGTGCCTTGAAGAGGAGTGCTCCAACAGCTGAAGCAAGCAAAGAGCAGAGCGTGGATGTGCCATCAGCTGACAAAGCTGGGGGAAAGGATAAAGGAGGGTCCCAGCTTGGGGTTGGTAGACCTCCTGTGAAACCCCTTCCAATGGGAAACCTGTCACCACCAGTCATCAAGCTGGAGCCACTCGATGTGAAGCACACAGGGTCTTGCAATGAGGTGCAGTCGATGGAGGTCAGGTGAGTCATTAGGTAACACTTTATTACTGAAATGTGAGGGGGGGGGGGGGGGGGGGGGCTGTGTGAATATGTAATATATATGATTTCTCACATTGTCATATTTCAGCCCGGCCTCAAAGGAAGAACTCATTTCGATCCCAGAGTTCTCACCTGTCAATGAAATCCAGAGCAGCGGCATGAGTAACACCCGGGCCCTCGAAGAGCTGATGGACCTGACAGGGAGCGTCACCTATGCTAAACTGTCCTCTGAAAGCAGCATCGGTGACTGCAACAAGAACCTCATTGAGGGTGTCGTCAGTCCCATCTCAGACTCAAAGCTCATTGGGATGGCACCTCCGTCCTCAAATAAACTAAGCATCAAGTAGCCGATTAATTCCTTTCTCTTCCTCTCTTGCTTGCCTTGTCTCTGTCCTCTCCATCTCTGTCTCTCACACACAGGCACACATACGCTCACAAGGATGTCACATTTTGGATATGTGCTCTTGTGTCATTAAAATAATGGGAATAGAGCCATAGAGATTGACCTAAAAATGTACAATATGACCTTCAATATAAACAAAACATCTCCTATTTAGTAATAACATAGCAAATGACTGTGTTACAGCTGTTGTGAATCTGCAGTTCTTGTTCTGAGGACAAGTATCCACATATGACAGACAGTCAGTAGATGTGTGACCCGATGGAGGAAAAAAATATCAGGGATTTGAATACTAGAAAAATTTCAAAAACATACTATTACTTAAATACATTAGCTAGGGAAGAGCTTGCCCTGCACAGATTCCTTACTGGCTCCCAGTTCATTTTCATGTTGTATTAAAGCCTGCTCAGAGCACTGATGACTGTAGCCTTTCCAAACACCCTCCTAAGCCTTTAAACAATATTCAAAGTGTTGGTGGGAAGGCAAGACTATTTAATGTTCATGACAGGTTTATTTTTAATGCTGGCAATGTTACTGGTGTGTGTATTGATATTGGATTTATGTAACAAACTAAAATCCAGGCAGACTACTCCAACTATGTATTATTTAATTTCTCTCCCAGCAAACTATAATCTTGATATTTTCCCTTTATTCCCTTTTCAAATCTTTCTAACTGCATGCAAATGAGGAGGGAAATGACCTTAAAAAATTCCAAGTAAACTTGAATGTTGCAGCAAACTAAAAACAAGTCATGTCACCAATGCAAAGAAAGTACCAGTATGTTGCAGAGCAGAACCAGTCTTCTACAAATATACAGAAATCAAGAAAGCAAGGCAGCCTTAAACTTCTTGTTATTTAAAAAGATATCTATAGGAGTGCCTTGCTGTGTCGGACCCAGTGCTAACTTATCTGTGAAACAGAAATTTCCCTCTATGTCTGGATACTGAACTGGACTGAAGGACTGAAGGGCGCAGGGACAGGAATGTTTGCTGAGCGACTTGCAAATGATCTGGCCTGTAGCTTCAAAGATACTGTTTACTGCTGACCCTTACATCTGAGATCATGAACACTTCTTCAACAATTCAGTGACATTCACTTTCTGTATTGCATTAAAATGTATTTTCAGTAGAGATGCCTTATCTGGGACTGAGCAGCTGCTTTACTTCAATGCTTATTTTGTGTTTATCTTAACTTGATCACTGGGATAGTTGTGTGTCTGTGACCTGTAATACTTGAAACTTGGTTTGAAATGCATCATGTCTGCCATGGTGTAGACAGTAATGTCGACATTCAGTGCAGTTAAGAAGTGACATTTAGTTTTTGTTGTCAAACAACCCAAATCAATGGCCATATAACAGTCTTATGCAAAGTAGCCACATTGAAATATAAATCATATATCTGAGTTATGGTTTGATATACATATCTATATATATTTTGCATATTCAAACAGCTGGAGGACTGGAAAATGGTTATGAATTAATAATACACAAAGCCACATCAAAGAAGTATTCACGCTTGCTCATTGCTATACATGAAACCAGTGTCAGTCACCTAGTGTATGTAATTACTGTAGACATTGTGCATGATTAGCATGGATATCTGAAACAATAAAGCGCAAAACTGAGAATTTCGACTTTTTTGGCTCTGTGGTCATGTGTGCCTATTATATGAAGCACGGGTGCTGAGGATCATAAGCACTCAGCAGTCTGCAAAACCCTGAAATAAACAATGACTGTGATTATTTACTTGCACCATGTTGATAACAGTTTTGTTTTTTTTGCCTGTTTGCCTGTTTCGCGTAATTTATTTACTGACTTCTTGCGGTGGGTAGGATATCCTTCAGTTTATGCTATATTATTTAAACTAAAATGATTGCTACGATAGAGTCATGACACAGAAGGTGGCGCTAATGCGCCTTTACGCTTTTCGCTAACTGCCGAGTAAAATACAAGAAGAAGCAGTAGAAGAAGAAGGCCGTGAGACGACGAGCCCTGTGTCGTGCTCAGCGTTCGTCTTTCACTCTTCCGTTGCGTTTAGGTAAGTACTTCTCGAAATGGCCGAATTGCACGCATTGGTGAACCTTTTGTTTTATTTTGTGTAACGTGCTGTTACTCCTATGAAAGGATTCGGGTGAATGTCATTTTGGAAGGTTAGCGTAGGGACGTTACCAACTAATGAAATATCCCAAGTAGCTAGCTATGCTCAGCTAACTTTGCAATTAGATGCGCTTTTAGTTTATTCTTTTTTTCAAAAAACAAACAAAAAAAACAAATGTTGACCTAGTCAAAACATTGAGGCGATGTACTCGGGCCTGGCGTGGGGTGGTTTTCACTCGTGCTTGTCTGGTGTTATTTTCACCAACAGCTGAAGCGAGCTGATGCCAAAAATGGAAGCACGGTCAGCTCTGCTCCTAGACGAAACTAAAACGGCGCCCACCATGGTAAACCCACCCACCCAGCCTACCTACGCGTACTGTTTTTAAGTTAGAATTTACGGTGATACAATCAAGCCTGTATTAATGGAGGTCACCTGGTTTTTGTCTTTTCGTAGCAAACTGTTTAGCCGTCGAGTTTAATTAGGGTCGCCACAATGAGCCAAGAGGCTCTGGTAAAAGGAGGTGTGGGAAATGTGGTCCCTTCATAGCGGTGTTATCGCAATTTCTTGCTCATTCTCACGACTGGGATGCTCTAAACATGAGGAATTTAGGCGAATATAAACAACATGTTCGTTAGAAACGACAAGCAGTCGGCGCTAAAAGAAAACCCTCTCCGTTTCCTGTCTCGCTCTTTTTTATTTTGCAGGGTTTTTTTTTTTTTTTATATCTTCGTAACATCCTATTTAGTGTTTATTCCTTTAGAAAGTGTGAATCTAAGTTTTTGTGAAAACCTCTTTAGAAGCAAGTATGGACACTGCGCAGCCATCTTGGGTAGTTGTTTTGAAGGAATATGTAAATTGCAATTGATTTCAATGAAAACCGGACTTCAAGCCTAAAAAGGCGATTTGTCCCATTATAATTAAACTACATTTTTAACTGGAAGTAAATGGAACTATATATCTGTCAATCTTAGATGTTGCACATGTCTGCTTGTCTTTGTATTGGGGGGGAATAGTAGTAAAGTTACCTATTAAATCACATCAAGTGCATAACCAAGATGTGGATGGCCGAGAAGTCAGGATAGGCCTCTTTGAGAGTCTAGCATTACATCTCATTAGGGTCAATGATTTCAATTTCTTTTTGTCCATAGATTATTCACTGTCTGCCAAAGATGGTCCGAACGCATTTTGGACCACCACGCTTAAAGCCCAGGTAATGTCTTTCAGTTGTATCTAGTTGCATTAGCATCACCTGGTGTTATGTTCATCATAAAGTTTATAAGTTAATGAGTTAACATGAACTCTGGACTTCATTTTTAAAAATGATTTAAAGTGTTTGGTGGAACTTACCAGTTTTTGTTTCTTGTGTCCTGTTAGACCTTATGGAGATAGTCATGCTACTGGACACAATGAAGGCAATTACAACCCCAGTTCTAGAAGTCGAAGAGATGCCCAGGGCTACCCAGCAAAGCCTCCACTTAACTGGAGGGAATCCAGAGGTAGAGGACGACCCCCACCTGTCAGAAGAGTTCCTCTGATGGGAGAGCAAAGGGAGCCACGTTTTAATAACTGGAGGTCCCAAAATCAGGATTCCTTTCAACCGTACCATCCTAAAATGGAACCACACCATAGCCAGAGACGGCTGCCTCCATCTAGGCCAACCCGCTCCCCTCAAGTCCAGCATCAGTCATCTCATGGTCCTGCGCAAGGACATCATAGTCAGAGAGGTCCATCTTTTCATGGTCACCCCTCTGGTCACAGATCATCTTCCCCAAGGCATTTTCGTGGCCACCCAGCTGATAGGAGGCCAGGCTCTGCACCAGGCTACCAGGGATCTTTCAAAGGCCCCAAAAGGCAGTCAGGCTTTCCTCATCAGGAGCAGCGGAGTCGAGACCCTCGAGGGAATTACAGTCCAAGAGAAAGGCCCACTCAGGAACACTCGGGTCACAACGTGAAGCGCTGGCACGAGGCTGGATCATTCTCACATAATGGGCAACATGGGCCCTCGGGGTCACAGAGGAACCCCAGAGAGATGCATGCGAGAGGCTCGTGTACAGAGAGGTACAGCCGTGAAGCAGCAAGCCCAGCTGGGTAAAATTATTAAAGCAGAGCCCTGAAGGTGGCCAGTCCTCCCAGTCAAAGGGGCTGTAATGATTACTTCTACTATGTCCCAGCTCATAGTTATTAGAGGGGGTTAATGGGGGGACCTGTGTAAATGTGGTTATACCTGCCATTGAGGAGTATCACACCTGTAAATACTCTTTGAAAACGTACTCCTACCTGTTTACTTCTGTCATTTAAGAGTTAAGTTCCGTCTCCAACTTAAAATGGCAATGGATCTGTCATTATAATGATTTCTCTATTGTTTGATGGATATGCAGGTGGACATCTGAGCAAGACTCCAGGCGCCAGCGTGGTCCCATGGAGAGGCAGGGTAGCCGATCCCACAGTAGAGAGAGGGCACAAGATGTGCCTCACCCACCTCCTTACAGATCCCCTTCATGGAAAGGAGGCCCATCACCTTCATCCTCCTACCACAGGGGCCCTCAGGAGAGGCAAATGGCAGGACCCCGCAAGAGGAGGATATCAGACATCAGCATGTCCTCCTCGGACGCAGCACTGGAGCATGGCAATGCAAAACAGATCCGGAGAGTGAGACCCCAACTGCTCAGCATTCCCAGGCCATTTGGTGGCAAACCCTTGTCTCTTAGGGATAGAAGTTTCCTGGTTAAGAGCCGACAAGTCAAAGCAGAGTCACTCATGAGGCTCAGAATACCCCCATATGTGCGACCGAGGTTTCGCCTGGGTGATTCTGCTTTACAAGGAAATGCCAGCTCTGTTCTTGCTCTCAGGAAGAAACGTTTCCAATTAAATGCAGTACCCCTGAGAAAAGTGGAGACAAGAAGGGGAAAACCCCCACAGTCACTCCCCAGAGAAGAAAGCAGTGCCAACAAGTCTTCCAGAGACTCTGATACAGGAAAAGAGCAGGTGGAGTCTCGTCGGTCCATGAACGCGCACAGGTACGGTATTTTCCTTGTTGCACTGTTCGCAGGGGCTTGATGATGATTAGGAGGTCAAGAATGTCTCTATGTGAAAGGGGGTCCCAACTGTGGAAAAAGGAGATGTCGTGATGAGCTAAATGTGCAGCAGTGGTTCGGTTGATGAAAATCCACAAATGTTTTCACATACCACCACATATGTATCAGAGTATCTACCTGTCAAGTGGGATGGAGAGAAGTTTTATGCGTCTGTTACACAGGATCTAATTTAAATCTTCGCCAAAAGATTTAATAACCCCCTTGATGAAGAGTTTGCGCTTTGCTGTCAAAGGATTCTTCTGTCAGCACTTGCTGACTTGATCTCAAAAGAAGTGCTCGTCAGCATATTCTGAAGCCCTTTTCATCCACAAATTGATGTTAACAGCTCTCATGTAAAACAATATGTCGCTGTATGCAAAACAAGATAAATGATGGGCGTGAAGAGGACCGCATTTGCCATCACCTAAACTGTAATTACATGCTTCACCTTGGTGGAAACATGGTGTTCAGAAGTGTGTTCACGAGAGATCCCGGTGAACAATATATAATACTAATATATATGAAGGAGAACAGGCGAATACACATACTACAGCAGTCGTGGTCATCGCGTTGTCAAGTTCTGATCTTGCACAGAGTTTCCTATCCAACCCCCCTGCTCCTAACTCTGCTCTCCAGATAAGGAAACACATTATGTCTATGCTCTATCAAGAAGCAGTTAAGCAGCCCACCATAACCTCAAAACAAATGGCGCAAATCAGAAGACGAGGTCACTGTTCTGCTGAAGGCTCCATTGGGCTGAAATTTTATCACAGCCTCCTGAAAATGGTGCGATTGTCACCAAGTACAGCAATTGTTGCCTTAAAATGCGTATTTCCTTGCAGAAAAAGAAATCTGAAAGCTTTACATTGTTTTATGACTAATTACTGTTCAGGGTGTTAGGATATGAGATAGAAAAATCGTAAGACGAGCCAAGAAGAAAGCTGCACATACAGTCATAATTTCAAGACGGAGGATGATTGCAGAGACCAAAAAGCCAGTAAATCTCAAATAAACTGGGACACTGGTTAACATGGCTGCTGTTCATAGTAGCTGGCGAAGTGCACTTGCATTTATTTGCAGTGATTAATTAGCTGAGCCATAACCCTTAATTTGTTCCCTTCAAATAATCCAGTAAACAAACTAATGCTTGAGTCTGGAAAACATAAAATATTTAAAACCAGAGACAAGGAATTGAGCAAAAATTTTAAAAACAACCAAAAAAGCTTCCCAAAATCTAGCACTTACCACAGTCGGGACTTTTTCTCCTTGAGCTTTCATCAGATGTGTGCGTCCAGTATGCAGACACTGTGGAACTTCCAGGCATTTTAGCCACTCTGTGTCAGACAGAAGTAAAGCAAATTCATTTTCAGCAGAAGGACTGGATCAGCTTATCAGAATCAAATGGTTTGGACAAACGTAACCATGAAGCTCAGTGGTGCTACATCATTGCCAATCAGCACAATGAAGAGGAGCCAAACTGCTACTTGCACTTCATGCAGTGGATCTATGCGCTGGAACTGTTGCTCTGCAGTCACCACAACTTCATAAGAAACGGTCTCATAGCACCCCATCTTTTCTGACATACCCCACATAACTATCATGTCAGTTCTGGAGAATTATTTGAAAATTTTCTAATGAAATGCATGAGGGATAATCACATCAACAAGTTAAATCGGCAACTGTAGAGCTACGCCATGGACAAATCACATCAGATCACCCTTCCTTGTATGAAATGTCTTGATATGACACCTTAAATTTTTTGGAAAAAGCACTGAGATCACAAAGGTACGCAATATCAGTGAGGCCCATAGATATGACACCAATGGATGCAAAAGAATGGAAAGATATTGCAAGACTCCTCAATCCTAATGTGATACTAAAAGAGAACAGATACAAGATCAGCTTTCTCTTTGCATCTGCGTCACATCTTGTTATTTACTTTTATTTAAATCAGCGTGAACGTGAGCTGGACTATCAGGTTACCTGTCCCGTCTGATGTCTGACCCAAATCAAATAATAAAGTGTGGATCACAAGCCTCATGGACAGTAAAACATTTGAGCCATTTTACGAGGCAACTGCAACGAAAGTCTCTAACCCAAACTTGTGAATGCCAACCTGTAAAGACACTACCTTGTCAGTTTCAGGAACCAAACCCCCCCCCCCTAAACAAACATTCTCCGTCGAATATCCCTGATCTACCCAAATGTAAGTTTAAACTACAATGGAAGAGGAAAACTGAGTGCTTTGTAGCCCATCGATGGCAGAACTGGTAAACTGATCCCAGCCTTTTCTTCCAATATACCTAACATCCCTACATTTAAGAAGAGTATGATTGGATGGAAGCCTCCTTTGTTGGCACTAAAAAGCCTCAAGTCCTCTCTAAACCTGGACTTGTTTGTGAACAGACAACCTTTAGATCATCTCTTGAAACTAAGAAAAAAACAAGCTGTGCCTCTACCTTCAGAACTATAGATCACTTGGTGACTCCAATCTCACCTTTAAAGCATGGGGAAGCCCTTTGGATGATGAAAACTGAAGATGACTAAAGGAACAACATGGTGTGGTCTGATTATAAAGCCTTCAGAAATTCATTCTGACATTGGGGGGAAAATGCATTGCCTTCCTGCACTTGTGAAAGAGGGATGATAGAAGACTTGATCTGATCTCTTAACGTCGTCCAACATTTGGCTCCTCTGTCAATCACTGAATAAATGAAGAGAGCACTGATTGATTCAGGGTACAAAAATAGGAGTAAAGGAGCATGGACATTCCATGGGTTTTTTTTGTAAGTACCCAAGCGATGCGTGGCTTTTTGAATTGTCAGCATACAAAACAGTTTTGTTCATTACTGGTTTAAATTGATTACTTAAGAGCTGCCAGGCTTTCTTTTAGTTTGTACTAGAGGTCTGTTTTTATTCAGAGATTTCAAGTTATTTATGTTCAGAACTGGTGTTCTCAACACCACCTCTGTGACTTTCTCCTCAGATCTTCTCCCATAGAGAAACGTGATCTTGTCGTTTTGTCGCACTGGCCACCAGGACCGAGCTCCTCCTCCAAGGACTGCTCGCCTCCAAAGGGCCGTAGCCCAAAGTCAAAGAGTGGTAAGTCAGGTTTTTGTGTACTTGTCTTATTTCTAATTTTTTATTTTAATTTTCATCTGATAATCTGTTGAAGGTGTCAACTGTTTTAAGTAGTGTCTTCAAATGTTTTTTGTTTGTTTTAGATCACAGTTCAGATGCCGATACCACACCAAACAGACGCCTCTCTAAGTCAAGTGATACCAGATCTTCTCCTGAAGACAGAAAACAGGAATATTTGGACAAGAGGGTCTTTAGGTACATTGGAAAGAACTATGCCAGTGTTCGAGGCGGTGTTCTTGCTTTACTGGGAGGTTCAGTCTTTTTCAAAGACTGCTGTAACAGCCTCATGCTCTTTTAGTTGTATGGGAAAAATGTATGATATCACAGAAGCATAAAAATAAGGTATTCTTCAGGTTTCTGATGGCTATTTGTTTTTTGTAGGCCTGTTAATATGATGCATGACAGCTACAGACCTGGGAGACCCTTAAGGAAAGGACCCGGACCCGGACCCATGCAAGTGAGTGAAAGAAACAGTGCTGAAGAAAAGATCATCCATAAAGACAGACTGCTCTAAATGTACAGTAATAATCAGAAACTTGTGTAAAACAATGTCAGTCTGCATTAATAAGTTAAAGTAATTATAATTAAATATCTTTGCAAGATCAAATATGAAAGAAACTGAATAGTCTGCATGTTAATGTAGATGTTTTCAGTGAAATCATAAAATTTAATGCTGGGCTATAAAACAATCAGTACTTTATTGAAGGGAAAGAATGTCAGTGTTGAAAATTGTAGGCTTTTAAATTCAGACAGGCAATAATGTGGCCTGTCAGACATTACTTAAGGGTGTCGTTACGCCACCACAACAGCCAATCATAATGGACATGTTTCTGTTATCTGCAAAAGGACATGTGCTAAACCTGAAGCTAAGTATTCTTATCCAAATACTTGTAGTGTAGAAAAAGTAAATGTGTGCGGTGACTGAAAGAAAGCCTAAATGATGTTAGATGCTGTTCTCAGATTTTTAAGACATGATTAATAATGCTAGATATTTAATTTGTTCTCAAACTTAAAACAAAAATCATAAGTTTCCCGATTTTCAAGGACATTTTATTTTAACATTTATTTTTGATAAGTTTAAGAGTTGGTGAATAGACTGGTTATTGCAGCTAGTAATGCAGAACGATTTCTGTATTGTGATAAAAGTTTTGTCCATATCAACCAACTCTGACTATATTGAGCTTGCAGAGGTATGAAGATAAACTATTATTAACACTTTATAGCATCCTGACATTGAAACTAGTTTAAAAACACAGAGCGGTAATGTTTTGGAAAATGTAAAACTAATTTGTATTATTATTACAGTACAATCACACAAATGCTGTATATACTCAGCTTTTACCATTGTGCTTTTACAGAGAACAAAGTTCACTGGTGGTCCACGGAGGATGGGCCCTGAACTGTCTGGGAATTTTAGAAGACCACTCATGGTAAGTAGAGAGATCATCTCTCTTGTTGGAAAAGAAGCATTCGTTCTTTAAAACGAATTCTTCATTACATGTTTGTTTGTTTTTGAAAAAGGAGAGCTTGGTGCCGCGTCCTTTCCCGAATCAGAGACCAGTGTTCAGAAAGAGTTACAGTATCGTGTCCAAATACCGTAACATGAGAGTGATGCGTCAGCGCGCACCGTACAACCGAGGACCCAACCAGCAACGGTGGTGATGACCACTAGTGAGTTGGGAAGCATCAGTGGCTTCAAGTTTGATACGTGCTTCAGATGCAACACGTAAGAAGATTCTAAAGATTTTTCTTTTTCTTGTATAGGTCCTACGTTCAGCTAACATGGATGGAGAAAAATTCTCATCAAGCTCTTTGCTGTCAGGGGGACTGCAGAAAGCTTCACTACAATCCTATCCTGCATTGTGAAAGCTTTTTTTAATTCAATTTATTTTGGTGTTTTACTTTATTCTTTGTAAAAGTACTGCAGTATTTTGGTTGACATTGTCTGTAACATAGGCCATTGTATTATACAGCCCTGCTTTTTCCTCTCTTCAGATGATTTGGTAATTGCTGCTTGTGATTATGGGAGTCCTTGTTTGGGGTTTTTTGTTTGTTTTTTTAATACCAACAGCGTCACATTTCAGATTTAAGTGCAAAAAAAAAAAAATCTCTTTAGTATCTGACTTTTACTGTCCATAAAGACCCACGATGAGATGTCTTTGATTAGAAAACAGTCTCAGTGGACACTTGGGTACTACTTGTAAAATGTGTTTAAACACTTTCAATAAAATGAGATTAAGCACTCAGTCTCAGCCTTTTTCCCAAACAACATTAACAGTGTACAACATTTAAAAATAATACAATGATTTTCATACTGTGTAACCCTTTAATGAGTGCAAAGACCTCGGTGGATACAGGTTTTGGGAGTTGATGCCACAAATGTTTAAATCAGATGCTGTAGGTTTCCTGTTTTTGTTTGTTTGTTTTTTTTTTCTCCCGTTTCCTACAAAAATACAGACTATCCTGTAATTATACATTTAGAAAATAAGTGGGGTTTTTTTGTATTAGTCCTTTATTTATCTAGGTAAGATAAATAAAGGAGACCTGGCAACAAAAGTCAAAATACACGTACCACATAAGTATATAACATTTAAAACATACAATATCCCGTACAAACGTAAAGAATACACAATAACAGAACAAATTAAGAGCAACATTAAAAACAATCACACTGAGTAAAAGTTATTTTCTCTGAGGTTTATTTTAGTAATTCACAGAAAGTGTTCTTGTACCTTGGTGAAGTTTGAGTGGCAATGGGGGTTGGGGGTCTTTATTGATAGGAAAAGCTAATGAAAATACAGTAAAAAGTTCAAAATCTTCACATTTCCTAAAGCTGCACATTTGATAGGCTTTATTATTTTCACTTAAAATGTTAATGTAAATGGTTAAATATTACTGATATTAGCTGCTAAATATTGTACATCTTTTAAAGTTGGGGCACTGTGAAATTACAGTCATTAGGCATTATGACAAATGCCATGTCCTGAAGCAGTTTTTTCCACCTCAGAACAATTTTCATACTAATTTTTCCAGAGGTCCATCAGATCTAGAGAAAGCCATGTGTGCCTTTGTTAACCTTAGACTGCAGCATTGTAAACAATTAGTGAATCATCTCTTACAACTATTCTAAAAATGCTGCAGCCAGACTACTAACTGCAACAAAAAAAAAAAACGAGATCACATTACTCCAGTGTTAGCAGTCCTGCACCGGCTCCGTCCCTTACAAAGTAAAGTGATAGTACTTGTGTTTCAAGCTTTAAATGGTCTTGGTAGAAATGCATGTGTACATATACTCCCTCAAGATTCTCAAGGTCTGTAACCTAATCACTCCTGACCCATCCCACAGCTGAAAGGTATACAAAAAGGGGGTCCTGGCTTTCATCTTGTGGCACTGACACTTTGGAATGACCTCCAAAGTGACCCCAGACAGCTTGATGCTTGCCTGAGGTCACTTTTTAAACCTAAGCTGAAGACATATCGTTTTCTTCAAGCATTCGACAACAGCTGATCTCTGGAGCTGTGGCAGGAGGACAGTCTGTTGTTGTGTTATGCGAGTTGTGTGAATGTGTGTAGAGGGAGTTTGGAAACTCTTCTGTTTCCTCTCTTTCTTTTTTTTTACTCACCGTTTTACTAACTCATTCACAAGAATGTCCTTTTATGAAGACATTATTGCAAACCTTACGTGGATATGCCTCTCTAGCATGCTCACCCTTTGACGACTGTTTTGAAACAGCTTGTGAGAATTAAACTGAAGTCGTCAACCTTCTAGATTTTTTGTTTTTTTGCATCGTTTCTCCGTTTAAACAACTGTCAGCCGTCAGTCTGTGACGCCCTTTGCTGTGCCCCGCTGATATTTGGGAGCAGAATGGGGGGGCTCTGCTCTAAACTTAGACCGGACAGCACCACTCTTCATCGCAGCATACTCTGCAGACCACTGTGGATTACAATGGGTGGTGTCGAGTTACCGCAGATGCTGCTTTATCTCAGCGGCGAAGCTGGAAAAACAAGGTGAGCGTGCGCTCCGGATCGTGGCTTTAACTGACAATAATCTGGTAATTGGTTTAGTACGTTTACTAATCTGTCACTGTGCTCCCTACTCTGCACTGGCTCCAGCATGTGTTGCCCATTAGTTCACTGCTGTGGCATGAGAGAAACAGCTGCCTCTGCTCTTACACATTTAGTCTCTCTCTCACACTCACTGATAAAGAAATACTTCTGCTGCTGGGCTGATTCATGACAAAGAGCACAGATCTCTTAAAGAAGCAGCATGGTGTGAGACTGCACTGAGCTGACAGGTTTCTGTTGATTTGTGTCCCACTGACTTGCTCCCATTTGTCATTTGTAGATGTAGACTTAAGGGCACTGCAGGGTTTTTCTGTCTTTCACTGTATTCTTCTCTGTCACGATGGGCAGCTATAGTTCAGCCCTCATTCCCGGTAAGCCTTGCAACTATTGTTTGTTACATGTATTGAAATGCTACTGTGCTCGGATGCTGCATGTCTGAGGCAGAATGTTAATCTAGACTTTGAAAATGTGCAAAAGAAGGAGCGAGATGTCTAAGAATGACCATTCAGTGACTTCCAAGCTCTGCGAGGTGTGTTTTAACATGTAATCTCCATTTCTCTCAAAGACACTGAGGAGTTTGTGTCAGTTGTGTCTATCACGGAGAAGCTGAATGAGCACGCAGCTCATGCTGTAGATGAGAGGTTACAGTCAGAGCTTCGGACTCTGGGAAGTATACATTTTTAATGAAAGCCATCTACAAGCCAAGCCATTCCATTTCTTAATCGTCCAGTTTGTTTATAGCTTGGTGCTGTGTTTGAAAAGAGTGTGTGGTGTGGTCTGCTTGTGTCACTCTGTCCTTGGGATAAATTTAACTTTTCTGAGCTGCCCCATACACACACAGAGAGACAAGTAGACACGCAGAAGATATCTACTTTGACTCTTTACTTAAAACAAAGTTAAAAGGTACTTGCCCTGTAGTGAATCGGTCCCCTTTTTGTAATCGTGTTGAAAATCATCTTCGGGGACTAAGAAACACCAAAAGCTAGAACGACATGTCACCATTTAATGTATTTTACTTATCAGACGTCTCAAACTAGACTTTATTTTACAGGTAACACTCATGATGGAGGAGGAACGAAAGAAAACCCAGAGTGAAGTAAAGAATTCGCTGCCAGAAGGAACTCAACAAACAACTCAGAATGGATCCATCCTGCCCGTAAGTGCACTGCTCAAAAACTGAATGAAATTAACACTTTTTAATCAGAGCATAGCATCAAGATAATTAAACTTCTAGAATATTGACCAGAGGGAGGTTGTTAATCAGTTTCAGCTGCTTTGCTGTTAATAAAATTAACAACAGGTGCACTGAGGGCCAACAATGAGACACCAGGAATGGTTTTTACATGGTGGAGGACACTGACATTTGTCCTGAGTGTTTTTTCACTAGTTTTGCATTTGCCTAGGGTCACTGTCACTACCAGTAGCATGAGACGACACCTGGACACTACGTAGGTTGCACAGGTAGTCTAACTGCTCCAGGAAAGCACATCAATATAAGCCATTGGCAGGAGGCTTGCTGTGTCTCCCAGCACAGTCTCAAGAACACGGAGATTTCAGGAAACAGGCAGTTACTCCTGGAAAGGAGCATAGAAGGTCCTTAACCCATCAGCAGGACCGTATCTGATCATCTGTGCAAAGAGGAACAGGATGAGCACTGCCAGCACTACAACATGACCTCCAGCAGGCCACTGGTGTGAATGTCTCTGAGCAAACAATTAAACTGATTCATGAGGCTGGCCTGAGGGCCCAACGTCCTCCATGGAGCCAACTGGTATTTGCCTCAGAATACCAGAATTGGCAGGTCCATCGCTGACCCCTTGTGCTTTTCACAGATGAGAGCAGGCTCACCCTGAGTGTGAGAAAGACGTGAAAGAAGTTGAGAAGCTGTGGAGAACGCTATTCTGCCTGTAGTTCAGCATGACTGCTTTGGTGATGGGTCAAGGAGGTCTGGGGAGGCATATCCATGGAGGGGCACACAGACCTCTTCAGGCTAAAAGGCAGTACCCTGACAGCTGTTAGTTATCAAGTCCTTGGATTGTCAGACCCTATGTTGGTGCAGTGTTCCTGTGGGTTCCTCGTGGTGTTTCACAATGTGTTGAGAAAAGGCAGACAGTTCCTCCTCCAGGGAAGATCCCACAGCACACCACACTTTGATGGGTGATGAGTGTCTTTGAATTCGGCCCTTTGTAGGTTGATCATTTTTATTTCTATTTCACGATGTGGCATCATCATTCATCATGCAGTCTTTATCAGTAGAAATATCAGCACAGCTTTTTCCCTCCCATTGAGATCTGATGTGTTTTCAAAGTGTTCCTTTCATTTTTATTTATTTTTTCGAGCAGTGTATAAAATAAAACGCTACAGGTCGTACAATCCACAGCTGTTAAACTGCAGTAAATGACAACTTCTTATATTTCTTTTGTGTTTTCCACAGGCATTAGAAACCAAAACTGTGCCCACAGAGTCTTTCTCCTCTCTCCTGCCGAAGGCTATCTCTGCTGTGCTGCACCCAGCTCCGCCTGCAGGCATCAACTCACAGCCCAGCAGAAATCCAGAAGGGCACGCCTCACCAAACCTGGAACAACTGCAGACAGAGCTGAGAGACCTGAAGGGCCAGTTTGAACAGATGAAGACTCAGCACAAGTATGGCTGTCTTTCCCTAATTGCACATTAGCTATAAGTTGTAGACATCTGCACAGTTTTCTGTTTACCTGCTCATCCTCACTCTGGAGGGCATTTGACACTCCCAGCCCAGCATCAGTACCAACCAACTGTAGTTTCAGTCAGGTTTTTGCTGTGCTAATTTAACAACATTGTGTTATTCCAGCAAAGAAATCAAACTGCTGATGAATGAGCTGGATGAGGAGAAAAGGATTCGCTTAACGTTACAGGTAAAGTGGCCGAGCATAATAAAATTTAGTAACATCGTATTTCAATGGGCGTAAACACTTCAAGGTAGGAAGATTTATCATGATTTGATTTTTTTCAAAATCCAATTTTTTTCCGTTTTAGATGGAAATTCAGCGAATGAAGAAGCACATGTCTAAATGAGCAAAGACGACTATTCTTTCATCAGATTTCTGATTTACCGTTTCTTTTTGGACTGCTGAGTGGGCTGACCCAGAGGGCTTAATATTTTTACTGAGTCACTGGTGAAAGTGCAAAGATGGAAGCAGACTTAAAGACGGAGGCTGCAGCAAACTGTCCTTTCCCTCTGGAGACGACCGGCGCAGTTACACATCAAACATCTTGTTTTTTTTTCTCGTCACGTCACCAAAGGCATTCATAAACATTCTTACCGGGGGAACTGTAATCTCACATTTTGAGTTTTCCAGGAGATTTCACTTATCACCGTCCATTAAGACAATGATTGGTGGTAATATGTACTACGGCATAATTGAACTGCATTTTTATCCATTGTGACAGTGACTCCGAGAGAGAGAAGGATGAGAAATGACAAGCAGCAGTTCATTTACAGAGACTCAAGAGTTTGTTTATAATAATGTAATATGGATGAGCACACAGATTTTAGGTTTGTAAAAAAAAAAAAAAAATAGCACTTGTTTTCTTTCTGATTGCACAAAGAATGTAAATTTACTGGGTGCTGATGTGCATTGTGTGTTTATTAAAAATAAATATAGTTACTACTGATATATGTATGTTGAAAATTTATATTGGCATAAAAAAGTAAACAGGAATAAAAGCAAAGACAAGCAACAAAAAACAAAAACAAAGGCCTAAAGGGAATAAAATCTATCAGTCGTACATTATGTGTTCGACAGGGGCTGTCAACGTTAACGGGTTAACACAGATTAATCCGTCATCACAATTAACACATTTGGTAAATGGCCTGCATTTGTATAGCGCTTTACGCAGTCCCTAAGGACCCCAAAGCGCTTTACACTACATTCAGTCATCCACCCATTCACACACTGGCAATGGCAAGCTACATTGTAGCCACAGCTGCCCTGGGGCGCACTGACAGAGGCGAGGCTGCCGGACACTGGCGCCACCGGGCCCTCTGACCACCACCAGTAGGCAAACATGGGGTTAGTATCTTGCCCAAGGATATTTGGCATGCAGCCTGGGATCGAACCACCGACCTTCTGATTAGTGGCTGACCTGCTCTGCCACCTGAGCTACACCCATTTTAACGCAATTCACCCATCTGCTGCGCTCCAGATGGGTGAAATGCGTTAAAAAAATTTAATCGCGTTAATCGTGACGCCGCGTTAACGTTGACATCCCTACTTTTCTATCAAAAAAGGTAAATATGTTAGTATTTTTTCACTCATTTGTGACAGATAATCTGTCTAATTCACATTACTGGTCTAGTCATCCATCTTCCACTTATCCAGTTCAGAGGTGCAGGGGGCCAACCAGTCTATCGCACTAACAACAGGGACGGACAACCGTCCACGCTCAAAGTTACACCGACAGCCAACTTAGACTCAATCACCAGTTAACCCAACCCCCAAATGACTGTGGGACAGTGCAAACTGCACATAAAAGTCCCAGCGAGCCAGTTGGCTCAAACATAGACCTTCTTACTGTGAGGCAACATTGTGTTATTTTGTTTTGTTTTAGCAGTGCTGGTCTTTTCATGAACAATTCTGGAAGAACTGTAGAATCAGCCGAATCTCTCTCCATACATGCAGTGAAATGTTATGCAATTTTTCTCCCCTTTAGAAGTTGGATTCTTCACAGGGAATTGGCCTGAAGGTGACCTCTTTGTTCTCCTCGAGAAGGACGTCATATCGACACAGAGGCCTGTGAGGGGAAAAACCAGACACGTCGGTAAATCTACAGCTGGGAGATATAAGAAGTGCTTCAACAAAGAAACCAGCTGATGCTGCGTGTCATTTCTTAAAGGTAAAATTTTAGCATACCCCTGTGCTTTATTCCCTTTAGGTTCCAGGTTTTTGAGACGGATTCGGAGAATTCTGAGCTTACGTTTGGGCTGCAATACATTCCCAGTGGAGAATTTAACAGACACCTTTTCCACCCACTGAATGTCTTTGTCAAACGCAGCCAACAGCTCGGTGTCTGTGAACTTCTTGAAATTTAAGGATTTACTAATATGAGGGGGGAAAAATACATTAGTTAGAGAAGGTAGTAACATGGAGATAAAGACAAGTCTTGGCTATATATGCAGAGGAGACTTACTGGTCAATGGTTGCCTGTGCTTGTTTACCATTGCCATGAAGTTTAACAGTCAAGTATCCCCACTGCACATCCTTGTTCCATATCATCACATCCATCCTGTAATTTGTCACTGAGCAAAGACATGACATTTTTTAATTCAAGTCTTTTGTTTTGAACTATAAAACACACTTAACCTGTCTTGCTTCTCTGGCTCATTCCCCATTTCAAGGGTTATAAACATAACTGTTCATTTAGATTTTTTATAAAAAATAAATAAATAAAATCCTCATGGCATAGAATCAACAAGATGCTGGAAACATTCCTCTGAGATTTTGGTCCACATTAACATGACAGCAAAACACAGTTACAGCAGATTTGTCAACTGCACATTAAGGATATAAAACTTTCGTTCCACCACATCCCAAAGGTGCTTTGTTGGATTGAGATCTGGTGACTGTGGAGGCCCTTTGAGAAGAGTGGACTAAATGTCATGCTCAAGAAACTAGTTTGTGACGATTTGAGCTTTTTGACACAGCGTGTTATCTTGCTGGAAGCAGTGGTCATAAAGGGATGGACATGGTCAGCAACAATAATCAGGTAGACTGTGACACTCAAATGATGCTTAGTTCATAATATGGGCTCCAAAGTGTGCCAAGAAGATATCCCACACATCATTACACCAGCACAATCTGGGATATCTCAAAAATAAGGCAGGAAAGATCAATATTATCATGTTGTTTATGCCAAATCTCACAGCAGACAACGACACTCCTGAGACCTGGTAATGTGTTTCCAATCTTCATTTGTCTAATTTTGGTGGACCTGTGCACACTTTAAACACAGTTCCCTTTTCTTAGCTGATAGGAGCAAGACTTTCTGATTCTGTTGCTGTGGCCCATTTGGTCTGACATGTTGTGAATTCAGAGATGCTTTTCTGCATACCTTTATTTGCAAAGAGTGGTTACTGTTGCTTTCCTAACAGCTCAAATCAGCCTGGTCATTCTACTCTGACCTCTGGCAAATGTACTAAATGCACCGAGATGCTGTCATGTGATTGACTAATTAAATATTTGCTTTAATAACAAGTTGAACAGGTGTACCTAATAAAGTGGCACATTAAAATGTGTTAAACCATTGAGAAAAGTATAGTTCTACCACTAGGTGGCAGTGCAGGCTGACAATCAGATTGTATGCTGTATTGAAATTAAGGATTTTTTTTTATAGCTTACTGATCATTAGTAAACTGTTACTCACTGCAGTATGGAGATTTTCCGTTTGTTTTGAAGTAGGCCTTTGTTTGGTTCTGTTCCAGCAGGATGTCTTTCCATTTTATGACATCATAACCTGGGTTAGGTTAAAACACCTGTGTCAGTGCTGAATAATACACTGTAAAATCTAAAGAAATAAAATACAAACTGGCAAAATGTGCATATTTGGATTTTCGTAACTGCCTGTTAGTTGACAGAAAATTTAATCTGTGTGTTTTTCATCACCAACCTAAAATAGGACATCCAGCATTACCAAACTGACTGCAGGTTAAGCATTTGCCATCCAGAAAGTCTTTATAGGACGAGCAGGGGTAGGTCCTGCTGGTACATGTGGCATTTATAGAGTCAATGAAGAGCCACACCGATCTCCGGTGGTCACATCTAAAATACTCTCCTTTTCAGGGATAAGAAAGTAAATTGTTAACATAAAGTTCAGTTCTTTATACCAAAAGTTTCCTAAACTTACTGATCTTACCTGAGAAAATAGTCTTTGGGCAGCCGGGTTGGTCTGCTCCTCCATTGGCGTAGAAATCAATGTGACCTAAAGGTTCCCTGAAACCCAGCACTGTAATATA
The DNA here is from genome assembly GCF_900408965.1 of Simochromis diagramma. Classification (NCBI taxonomy): domain Eukaryota; kingdom Metazoa; phylum Chordata; class Actinopteri; order Cichliformes; family Cichlidae; genus Simochromis; species Simochromis diagramma. Next base: position 2,539,012 of record NW_024386883.1, read on the forward strand.
ACAATAAAAAGTTGACACATATACACAACGTGTATGCCTGTTTTGTGTAAAGAAAAGAAATTCTTCATAATAATAAATAAGGTGATTGACTGACAATCTATGTCCGTGTGCAAGGCATCCACAAACTGTGCATCTGAAGAGTCCAGTCGGTCCTCTGGGTTTTTGCCTTTGAACCCTGGCCCAGCAGGATCCAGTGCTGCAAACATCACAGTAGAAAACATCAGTCGAGCTTGAAATTCAGTCCTAAACACAACACTAGAAAACAGAATGTTGACCTCACTTAAATATTCCGACAACACCTAGGACGAGCGCTTATCCCAGCTGACCTTCATAGCTGTCTCCTTTTCTCATTTTTTTCCACATATCTTTTTTTTCATGTTTCCCTGCTGTTTTAAACCAGATGTTCTCAGTGAGCCTCCAGAGAATTAGCGTGATCTTTGAACGTCATCTCTCCTCAGGGATTTTACCAAAACTGTGCCGCTTTTTTCATGGCGACTCCAAACCAGGCAAAACCCGAAGCACGGTATGCTCCTTTGACTCCACAACTCAACCATGACAAATAACACATTGTTTATACACTCTGCAACTTTTATTAAACCCTTTAGCAACAGTGGCTTTATCTCCTTTTGCTATTAGTGACTTCTAAAGTTGGAAATCTAGGAATTAAAAGCTCAGCCAAGAGCCACCACAAAAATGTCACCCTTAAACACGTCAGTTTCCAAATGTCATGCAAACTTCTCAAAGGGACAAGTTCTTAAGAAGTTTTCTTCTCCTTTAGATTGAGTCAAATAAGATTGTTCTTAAGACCTGAAACATAAATTAGGCTCGCTTTACTATTGGCCTGTTTTAGAGGGATTTAAAACAAGTAAAAATACCACTTCAGGTTTTAATTCTATATCAGGAAGTGGAAGCGACGTCAATGTAAGTGCCACTCTTACCTGTTATTCTTCCAATTTCTCCCTTCAAGTTAGCGCCCGTAAAGCCTGATATGTGAGCTCCTAGACTGACACCAATCATGTGGATGGAGCTCAGATCGGCTCCGTGCTCCTGAAAAAATATCAGTTTTAGAATCGCTAGAGACTACACACTCTGTGACATTTGAAATCAGACAACTTGCCATACCTGCAACATGTTAATGAAAGCTGTGATGTTGGATGCTACTTTGCGTGTGTTCTTCAGTGCTTCCCAATAATTCAGAGTCGCAGCACCGTTGTTCCAGTCTACCACTATAAGGTTTATGTCTTTCCTGACCAGCACTCGCTCAGTGAGCTTGTGGAGCCATTTCGGTGGAGATCCAGTGGGCCGATACCCATGAATGATGAAGGTGGTCGGTTTTGACGCGTTAAATTGGGGGTAGGCAGACAGGTCGGTGTGGGACATAAGGGTACCACATGTCCCATTTAATCTACTGTATAGCAACAACCGAACTTTGAGGCTGGTACCAATGATTGAGTGACCAAGATTCAGATCGGTAAATTCATCGCATTTCTCAGCTGGTGAGAGATAAAAAACAAAACAAGACAGATGCATTCAGGTAAATAAGATATTATGTAATTGATCTCTGCAGACATTGCATGGGAAAGATTGCACAACATCTAAATACTATACGTCTAAACTTTGTGCCACCTTGAGAGGCATGTGTTAGGTTTTGTATTGTTGATTGTCATTTATGCTTAGAAATATTTAACCATATATGCTTAGAGGTGTATAATCAATTGTGTAGTGATAGGATGTGTGATCTTTAGCAGGCTACAAAGGCTTGGTGTGCATTCCAGCTACATCCTGGGAGCATGGGAAGAGGTCATACCTTGTTTTATTGTTTTATGGTAGGATACACGTGGCTATATTTGTTTTAGGCTAAGTGCCTTTTGTTTAGATGAACTGTTGGACTTCCAGACCAGCAGGTTTAGGGAAGTCATTTATGGGGTCACACTCTGACCCCCCCCCAACACACACACACACACACACAGGCAAGGTACTCTTTGTTTGTATGTAGACGTCGTATGTTAATGAACCTATGCATATTCATGTAACCTCAATAAAAGAGCAGTGTTACGGGGGAGCGGACGAGAGCAACTGGGGTCAAGTGAAGGAACGGCGTTTGTCCGGTTCTCTCCCGTGCACGAGAAACATGAAGAACTTTGCCTACTTCGTGTCTTGCTTGCTGTGTAATTATATTGTCTTCAACGTTCCAGCGAATAGGTTCAAGCTACAAACCTATCAGCATGTGTCATATACAGTATATATATATAGCCCGTTATTCTGACACCCTGTACTTGCAGTACATTTTAAAGGTTTTTAAACACCTACTCAACCACAACACACTGATCAGCCACAACAATCTAACCGCCTGGCTAACTGAGCAGGTCCTCGATTTGCTGCCCTAACATCTCTGAACAATCAAGCCACAGATTCAGCATGACCTCCACTGCTCACTTGAGGCTTTAAGTGAATCCACCCAGACTCCAGTGTTAAAATAACAAACTTTATGGCAAAAATACAACCTGTTAATAAAAGTTGGTTCAGATCTCTATAACCAAATCTCTTATTCACCTGTACAGAGGATGTATTTATTTAATATAAAATGCAACAGTAATTGATCCTCAATTGACTCGCAAACATTCATTTATGCTGAGTCAAGTCAATGAATTGGACATCTCCAATTCATTGACTCAGTGTTGGAGCCTTTTGGAGGAGTTACCGGTTAAATACTGCTGCTTGCTTCGTTGTGAATTCTACAAATGATTTAAAACAGGGCAGAACCCCAAAATCAAGGCCTCAAACCTGACATCACAGTGACTACTTCCATTCCTCATATCCAGTGTGTCTCTCATGTAATTTGTGGGACCTTTATGGATCTGACCGGCATAGATATTGTTGCTGTTGAAGATCTTGTCTTTTAATACTGCATTTTTAACGGGTTTTGAATTTGTATCGCTGCTACCTTGGCCACATGTTTCTCGTAAGAGATTTAACATCAGTATGACTAAAGCATGCAAACCATTTTTTTGTGATCACTTAGTGCCGAAAGCGTGTTTGTATAATATCTCAAACCAACATTGTGCTGATGTCATCTTGTGACATCAGTACTACTGGTTTCAGTGTGTAGTTCTTTGTTCCTCATTACAAGTTTTCATGTCGCACTGACTCACTGAAACTTACTGCACCCAAGCTCAGGACACACCTCTGTACATATAACTATCTACTGCTAAGCAAATGCATATTTTAGACACGGACTTTGTAAGAACTTGAAATGATATCTAGATTTTTTGATTGTTTAAAGATTTTATCACTGACAGGATGGTTATTTACTAAGATGAAAAGAAAAGTACAGAAATGTGTTTTTCAGTAACAGTTGCACATCAGCAGTGACTCCACTTACAGTAAAATTAGAAGAGGACCCTTAACTAATTCCAAGAAACAGCATTTCCTCAAATGCTGCTTGACTGAAAACTTGTGATACATTTTTGTCATATGTTTTGTGACCACAGCTGTACGTGTGTGCAAACACTGTACAGACAGACACACACACACACACACACACACACACACACACACACACACACCGCTGATATGTAAAGAAAGCCATTTACATTTTCATGATTTGTTTCCTACCTTTGCATATTTGAACAGTAACCAGCAGAAAGGTTATCAGATACTGCCACAGGAGCATGCTTTACACGGGCACTTTAAACTGAAATAGATTAATCAGTCAGACTATTACATAAAAAGACATTTCAAACATTATCCTGTTCATAATATAACCACACAAACAAAACAGACGGTTCTCTTTCTCGAATACTTTACACTGTATCCTTAACTGGTTACTCATCTACCAAACAGGAGTCAGAAAAGAGCAGAAAAATATGTCTTTGCTCCTTGAACACCCTGAGACTGGTGATTTATAGAGCATGCCTTTTGTGTAGTACAGGTTCTGCCTTTCTCCAAAGAATGTAAGAATATGAAATGTTTTTATTGTAATCAGAGTCTTACCTTCAATGCAGGGTAACGTGGTGTGTCAAAGCTCCTGAATGTTAGGTTATCCTGTGTTTGTACCTCCACATATTTGGAGGCCTTCAGTTCAGGAAGTGAGAAGAACAGCACAGCAATGCTCCCGCCCAGCATGCTTTCGCATAGATAACCACACCCCCTTACCCCAGGTCATTGTGTTCACAGGTGAGAAATTCCCATGAAATCACTCCCCCTTCCTGTGTGATCACACCGGTTATGCTTGTTGCTGACTGAGATTATTCTGATCTGGAACCAAAAATCTAGCATTTGTTTTTCAAAGTGCTGCGATTTATCAGGGAGGAATAACAATGAAAGTGAAACATGTTCAAGGGATTTTCCATAAGTCACTTCTGGAAAACCAAGGCCAGTTGTTCATTATGAGCTCACCTCCATAAAGCAGTTAAAGATTTCCCAACACTTTATTGCGGATTACAGTACAGTAATTCGTAAAAGCAGACATATGTATGAGCTGATCATCCAATCTGTGGTTTGGTGAAACATTTCTTAAATTTCCACTCTGTGACCGACTACCTGACTCAAAGTTTCCTCTTTAGAAAAATAGTTCTACAATAAATAATTTGGACCTTTTGATAAAGTCCTAAATACCTTACATATATTACAAAGATATAGATCACTGCATATCTGTGGTATCTCCTGAACATGACACACACCCAAAGAGATAACAAGACTTTCAGCCTTGTTATCTCAGCCTTGTCACCAGTGCTTAGCGCTAGGTGCATTACTTTTAAAATGCGTTTTGTACAAAATCATTGGATTTACTCAAAAACAGCTCAGCTCAAAGTTAAAGTGAAACTAAAGAGAGCAGAGTTAAAGAAAAAAGGCAGATGTCTGATGGGAATATTAGTCATAAAAGTATCCTGCTAGACAAACTGAAACTTTGACCAGATGTTAGCACTAAATGAAAAGTTATGTAATCACACTAGTCAGTGTTTTTTATATACTTGAACTGAAACAGAGTAGACAGAGTCACTGACTGGCTAAAACATTTTTTAGCAGCTAGCCTCCCTGAAAAGTCTTAGTTTTATTTATTTTTGTGTAGAAAATAATGTTTCGTGTGCAGCTTTAATAATAATAATAATGGATTGGATTTATGTAGCGCTTTTCAAGGCACCCAAAGCGCTTTACAATGCCACTATTCATTCACTCTCACATTCACGCACTGGTGGAGGCAAGCTACGGTTGTAGCCACAGCTGCCCTGGGGCAGACTGACAGAAGCAAGGCTGCCATATCGCGCCACCGGCCCCTCTGGCCAACACCAGTAGGGTAAAGTGTCTTACCCAAGGACACAACGACCAGGACAGAGAGCCCGGGGATCAAACCGGCGACCTTCCGGTTACAGATACGCTTCCCAACCCCCTGAGCTACGGTCGTGTTTGTGTGTGTTACATAGGGAAACACTTCAGCACCAAAAAGCTGCATGAGTTGATGTCAAAACCAGGATGTGCATTGTGTGCTATAATGCACAAGAAAGACAGGATGTTATTGATTTTAAGATATACACAGATTTCTGCCACTGTGGCTAACTTTTAACAACTCTGAGAAATGCCGGGACTCACTGTCCCTGTGTTTGGTTCCAAAGGCTGGTAGTGTCTGACCTCCCATTACAGCTTCATAGTTTATCTTGAATGGCTTTCTCAGAAAAAATTACAGTGTTACGTGTGCAGCCTCTATTCTTTATGTTAAAACGTAAGGAATAAAATTTTGAAAAATGGTAAAAAAAAAAAAAAAGCAAGAATATTTTTACAGATGTGTACTAAAATGTTAAAGAGCTGGACTTTCAGTGGATCAACACTCGCTGGATCATGCTGCTGCTGCCACCGCACAAATAAAGGGAAAGTCTTTACAAGCTCAGCATTGATTGCAAATGCAATCTACATTTCTGAAAGCCTTTACCACTGTGGCCTGAACTTTGCCCGCTATGTTATCCTGTCATCAGGGTCAGGCAGGGTGATAGGATGTATACTTCAACAGACACACAGCTTTAGAGATCCTTCCCTTGCAGTAGTAGGGCTGACTGAGAGGAGCACCAGGCTTGTGCAGTGTTATTGTTGGCTGAAAAAAGAACATCCCAGATGGCTCGCAGGAGACGAGGCCGTGGCGGCAATGGACAGCACCATCAACAGGCTGCCGCGCACAATCAAAGAGGAGGCCCTCGCAGGGTAAGCCTGCTTCTGTCATTAGCAAAGAGAACCAACTGCACACTGTTTTTCAAATAATAAACAACAGGGAGCCCCACGAGATCCCCTCTTATATTGTTTTTGTGAATATATTTAGAGGACACTATAATGAAGTGAGGTATATCTCTGCCTTATACTGCATTATTATTTAACATGCTTTGAATATTACTGAGGTAATCTTTTCCACTGTGGTTATATGACTGGGATAAGTTAACCGATTAACTCCGTGGAACAGCATGACTCATGTCTGCAGTAGCAATAATTAATGTCAAAAGGAATTAAAGACTTAACACGAAAACAATAATTATTTATTCGAATTTTAATTCTTACATTTATGTCCGATGTGGAAATATGCTGGCTTGTGCGTCAGTATGTGTATAAGCCATGAAGGCTGAGATCAGAATACAAGACAAAAAGTAAGAAGCATAGGAGCATGTTGCTAATGTTTACAAGGTCAAATTAATATTTTGCACTGGTATACTAACCAATCATATATTTGAACACAACTCAAGGAGCAAAAGACACTTAAAAAGAGATCAAGATTTTAAAGTATATCTTTCAGCACACCAAAGGATAAAGGTGGACATGCATGCAACACAAAGTCTATAGCATCTTTGAACATCCATGTGCTAAAATTGGTAAAAAAAAACTACCTTTAAGTTATTATCATACAGAGAGGAGGCACAACCTGCAAACTTACCACATCTCATATATTTCTATTATAAGTAATTCACTTAAATGCTTTAATTTTCTAAAGTGTTCCTGTATACTGTCTTACAGTTTCTGTTTTTATGAACCCCGGTGTTTATCAAATGCGACATGACTGTACCAATAACATCCAGTTCTGGGCAGAAGTCTGAACACGTGCAAGAGATTGGATAAACTTGAAACACGAGCAGTTAGGAATGAAGCAAGAGGGAACATGTTTCGTCAGTAATTACACATAGTTTTGTGTCATATAATGTATTCTGGCGACCTGTAAAATTTAAATGATTTTGAGAACAGATGACTTTTTGCACCAACTGTATCTGAATGTCTCCATCTGGTCTTTGTGTTCAGACTCCACGGGAGCCAGCAGATTTTGCCAAGTCTACAGGTTTTGAATCTGATATCCCACATGACAAGCTCACCATTGCTCAAGCACGGAGGGGGACACCAGGTTGCACTTATCACCACCTTTTAAAAAAAAACTCTGAATACACAGGGAAGATAATTCGGAAAAGAAAAGTTAACCCAAGATGTTTTGCTCTGCTGTAATTGTCTGATATCAGTTATAAAAAAGTGATTTCATTATCAGCATTGTTACATAACTGCCAGTTATTTTGATGATTCAGGGTTTGATCACAGCTGTGAATCTGACTGATGACAAATCAGCAAAATAATGATTAACTAACAATTAAAAGCATCACTGTGTCATTAGAATTCCATATTTGTAACAGCAAAAATATAAACTGCTCCAGTTTTATGTCATGACATGACTGCATTTAAAGACCACCCTTCATGTTTAGCTAACCGCCCCGTGAGAGTCTACGCTGATGGAATCTTTGATCTTTTCCATTCGGGACATGCTCGAGCTCTGATGCAGGCAAAGAATGTGTTCCCAAACACTAATCTTATAGTAGGAGGTAAAGTATGCCTTTCATTCACTCGCCACAGTAACGCATGCACAAAGTAACACTCTTTAACCTTCAGGGTCATGAAAATAGACACAGAAGGCCTCCAAAGAGTCACGTGTACACAGCAGTGAAAAAGCATTTGCCTCCTTCCTGATATCTTTTTTTTTTGCATATTTGTCACACTCACATGTTTCAGGTCATCAAAGTAATTTTAATATTAAACAAAGACAACTCGAATGAATATAAATGCAGTTATTAAATGATGAATTCATTCAGTAAGTGAAGAACATTCTCCAAACCTTCCTGATTGTGTGTGAAAATACTTCCATTGTTAAATCTTTAAGTAAGTGTGACTAACTAGTGAAAAACTGAAGTATCAGTATGGAAAGATTTACAAAGCCATTTCTAAAGCTTTGGGACTTCAGTGAACCACTGTGAGAGCCATTATACACAAATAGAGAAAACTCGGAAAAGCAGTTGCCCTTCCTAGGAGTGTCCAGCATACCAAAATTACTCCGAAGTGAAGATCGACAACTCATCCAGGAGGTCACAAAAGACTCCAGAACAACATCTGGGGAAGTTCAGGGTCAAGGCTTAAGGTCATAGTTCATGATTCAGCAATAAAAAAGAGACATTGAGAGGGTAAAAAAACACTGCTGACCAAAAACAAAACAAAGTTTCATCTCACATTGTGATGATCCCCAAAACTTTTGGAGAAATATCTGTGCACTGACAAAGGAAATCTTGAACTTTTTGGAAGGTTTGAGTCTTGTTACATCGGACATGAAACTAACAATTTCATAAAAAGAACATCAACACATGGTAGTGGTAGTGTGATGGTCTAGGGCTGCTTTGCTGCTTCAAGACCTACCTGGAAGACTTGAAGGAACCCTGAATTCTGCTCTCTGCTATCAGTTTCTGCTTCAGCTATCTGAAGGAGAATGTCCATCTATTAGTTTGTTTCCCGAAGCTCACTTAGGTTATGCAGTAGGACAGTGATCCGAAACAATCCAGCAAGTCCACATCTGTATGGCTAAAAAAACCCAAAATGGAGGTTTTGGAGTGACCTAGTCAAAGTTTGAACTTAAATCTGCCGTGGCGTAACGTTTAACGGGCCATTCATGGTAGAAAATCTTCCAGTGTGGCCGAATTCAAACAATTCTGCAAAGAAGAGTGGACCCAAATTCCTCCACAGCGAAAGACTGATCTTAATGCTTTATTGATTCATTGTTTATGGAAAATTTACTTCTTCACACAGGGCCAGGTAAGGTCGGATAGCTTTTTACCATTAATAAACGAAAACATCATTTAAAAACTGCATTATGTATTTACTCAGGTTAACTTGTCCAGTATTAAAATTAGTTTGATGATCTGAAACATGTCAGTGTGGCAAATATGGAAAAAAAAAAAAAAAAAAAAGAAATCAGGAAGGAGGCAAGCACTGAAAATCTCTGTGTTCCTAGTGTGCAGCGATGAACTCACTCACAAGTTTAAGGGCTATACGGTGATGACAGAGGACGAACGCTATGAAGCCCTCAGGCACTGCCGTTACGTTGACGAGGTAGTGCGGGATGCACCCTGGAGCCTTACACCAGAATTCCTCAAGAAACATAAGGTCAAAGGTCACACAGTAACTTTAAACACAGCTTCCTATAATGTCATAAAGTGTCAAAGCTATACGGTGTCCAAACTGTCTGTAGACCGTTCTGTTGCATTCATAGATTGACTTTGTGGCCCATGATGATATACCTTACACCTCCGCTGGATCAGAGGACGTCTACAAACACATCAAGGAAGCAGGTGAAGATTCATGCAACATTAAAATAAATTCTAGTTGTCTTCTTTCTCATAATTAATTACACATATTTAAAGTATTTGTGTGTTCATGTCAGGAATGTTTGTGGCCACTCAGAGGACGGAGGGCATCTCCACATCCGATCTGATCACTCGTATCGTTCGTAATTACGACATGTATGTCAGACGCAACCTGCAAAGAGGCTACACAGCCCGTGAACTAAATGTTGGCTTCATTAATGTAAGAAAATATTTCATTTTTAATCAAACTTAAAAGGGAAAAACAAGCTGTAAATACAAAATTAGACACAAATGCACCTTACTTTATTTCAGGAGAAAAAGTACCGGCTCCAGAACCAGGTGGACAAGATGAAAGAGACAGTCCGTACGGTGGAGGAAAAGTCGAAACATTTTGTCTACAGGGTGGAAGAGAAGAGCCAGGACCTCATCCACAAATGGGAAGAGAAGTCACGGGAATTCATTGGCAACTTTCTGGAGCTTTTCGGACCGGATGGAGCATGGGTATGTTCACTTTCACCATAAAAACGTCACACACTAACTGTAGCACAAGATTTAATTTCAGTCTTCTTAACTAGAAAAAAGTCTGTGTGTGAGCAAAAACAAGCACGTCTTCATAAACTGAATCACAAGAGGCATTCTTTAAATCACTGCAACAGAACATAGCATTACACACAGTGAAAATCTGATCTGTGTCTGCCCTTGTTTAGCATGCAATTCAGGAGAGAAGTGGCCGTATGCTCCAGGCCCTGTCACCCTACTCTTCGCCCCATGGCTCACCAAGCAGCAGTCCCACCAGAAGACGCTCAGTTTCTTTTGACTCCACCCCCTTTTCTGCAACTGCCTCCCCACCTTCCTCTCCATCTTCCCACTCTTCAACTAAAAAGGGGAGACGTTCACGGTCGTCACTGAAAGTTGCCTCTATAAACAGCAAGCATGCACAATGAGCTCCTCATTTGTCCTCTTGCAGTCTATTTGCCATTCATTTGGAAGAAAATGTGATGAAAGGAGGCTATTAATTATAACTAGCAACTAAAAATGAAAATATTTAATTTATTAGGGGTGTATTTAAGTCCAACGTCATGTACATAATGTGTGTGTACAGAAAAGAAAAGAAAAACAACATTAAAATTTTGTTTGGATGTCATCTTGTATTATCATTTGTGTTTCTTTCATACAACACTAAATGTAATGGAGCACATGCTCATCTTCAAAAAAATAAAAATCTTGAGTGTCGGTGAGGTTCTCCACCTAAAACTATAATGTACTACACTGAAACTTTTGCTTTGTATTGGCAAACTAAGGCAATTTCATGATGGTGTAAGGAAGACTTAATAAATAAAGGTTTAAGCAGTTTTATAGAAATAAAAGAGGTCAGTCACAGAATGTATTTATTTAACAATTTCCTTCTTATCACTCTCCCAAAGTAAAAAGAAGTAAATAAGAAGTAAAAAACCTTAATAATCAAATAAGCCTCTATGAGCGAGCATTTGGCAACATTACGAAGGAAAAACCCTTTTAACAGGAAGAAACCTCCGGTAGAAAAACGATCAGGGAGGGGCACCCTGGGGGGGGAATAAGACAGGATAATTGCATTCACCAACATTCGCTTCTTCAGTTCTTTTGTGCACTGTCCATTGCTTTAAATGGCTAACCCCAGGTATTTAAACTCCCGCCTCCCTCTTATTCACACACCCGTCTTGCCCAGCTAGCACCAAGCGAAAAAAAATCAATTAAAAAAGAGAAAGACAATTAAGGCATCTAGCAAATTAGGAGTGGAGACTAAAATTACTTAATTGCAAACAGGTGGACAGACACCGAGCTCCAAAACAATGTTTAACTGTGCTCCACAACTTCACACAGCATTGTGTTTCTCTGCCCCCAGCTGGACAAAATAATAAATGAACAAACAAATGAAACCTTTGACCTATTCTGTTTGACTTTTTTCTGGTTTACTAAACCTAATGAGTAGCCTAAAATTGCTTGTTTTTTGTTTATTTTCAACATATTCTTACTCATAAATACAAAAGTCTGAGCATATCACGAGGGAACTAACTAGCCAAAGATTGTGAGAGACATGCTTCAATACGCCCTAAGAAGACCTCAACTTTAGCTGCTACTGTGTTTTATTATGACTGTTTCTCTGCTGAGAGGAATGATTACAAACGGTGCGTTAAAAATATACTTAAATTTCACTTTTTGAACAACTACAACATCCACGTTCCGTTCCTCGTCGCCTGCACTGCGGTGAAGTATCTTGATCCTAATGCATCTTTGGCTGGACCATTTAAAAGCCGTGGTTGTGACGTCACCGTCAGCTAATGTCAAACACGGATTAAAGATGGCGCCCTCTCACGCACTAAGGTGCTGTAAACGGGCTCTGAATTGGGTACCTGTCCTGTTTATTAACCTGGTCGTCGGCTGGTCCTATTACGCCTACGTTGTCGAGCTGTGTGTCTGTAAGTGCGCTCACCTTTATAAACGTTTAGCGGCCGCGAGCGTTGACAGTGACAGGGTTTGAAACTTTGATAAGCTAGTTGAAGATTTAAAATCTGGCTTCACACTCCGTAATGCGATGAAACGTTTGGCGAATATTAACACATATTTCTGTCTCTCCTTTTCATGGAAATATTTTACATAAATTTTTTTTTTTTTTTTTTCATGACAGCTTCGTTTGTCTACTTTTTTCTTCCCCTCCAGTGAGAGGAAATACTTTTCTCCGTTAATAATTAATCACTCCATTAGGGCAGACGTAATGGGTCAAATAACGGATATCATAAAAATAGAAAAGTGGATTGACTGTGAAAGGGTTTGTCGTTTGTGTGTTGCTTAATTATGTTAAAACTTTCTGAGTTTACTAGATATATTTACTAGCTGCTATTATTATATTATTATTATTATTATTATTGTTGTTATTTTATATAGTTTTGGGGTGTCAATAAATGAGGTGCTTCCGAGCCAGCTTTAAAATCTAGTCCGTGACTTTTTGATGCTATTAGTGTGTATTTATCTGTAATTAAACATATTTTGAGCAGTTAAAAAATGATTTTTCAATATTAAATTTTAACAACTTGTCGTTTCAGGAGAAAAAAAAGGGAATTTGATTTGTATTTGTTTGTACCCGTTTTGCACATTTAACTTCCAGGAGTGGATTCTGTAATTGTAACTTGAATTCTAGTAAACATAATTTATTTGGCGCGTTCCTGAGTAAGTCCTAAGTGTTTATGCTATTTTTTTTCAGCAGTTTTTAATAAGTTGTGTGTCGTGTGATTTGTGCTGCTCCCACACACAGACGCTAAGTTAAATAGTTTGATTCAGGCGGGAGCTGATGAGACCAGTATCAGCATGTCTCTGTGTTGCGGCTGTGGTCAGGACAGGGACATCCCTGCTGATGCTTAAACAAAGCTCTCTGTTGTGGGTGGGTCACTGCTGGCCGTGCCAGGCTGCTGCAACATGGTGTGAGGAAGAGAAAGAGAAGTGGGGGATGTGTAGTCATGTATTACTCCTAACTAATATATACACATATACTTTACCTTCTTCCTATAGATACAATCCCAAATAATGCTGAACGAAGTAAGTATTGCACTCACACACACACACACACACTCACTCATATTTGATGCTGTTATTTCTCTCCCGCTAAGGATCCTTCTTTTCTTTTTTTCTACAACAGTCAGCTACTTGGTTATCTTTCACATTTTCCTCGCCATGTTCATATGGGCTTACTGGAAAACTATCTGGTCCAAACCAGCCAATCCCTCAAAAGCAGTAAGTTTGCTTCTGTCACACTCTTCACTTAGCGGAAGAGAGGAAATAAACAAAACACTGATCACTGAACACTTTTCTTTTTCTGTTGTCAGTTCAGTCTACCCAGGGCAGAGAAGGAGCTGTATGAGAGAGAAGAGCGAGCTGAGGCCCAACAAGAGATCCTGAAGAAAGTGGCGAGGAATTTACCTGTGTACACACGCACAACTGGAGGAGGTATGGCTTTAGATACAGTGTAGTAAGTGACTGTGCTTTGTTTTGTTTTACACACCATCAGGGAAAACTCTGTTAGCAAAATGTTGCTCTGACAAAAGAGGAAGTGCACAAAAGTTTTGATCATCAGCCATCAACATTGCAAAAGCATTACAAATGACAATCACATGTCTTCTCTGGTTGTTTCTCAGTTTAATACATACTAGGCTTGTCTGTGCTGTGTTTACGGAAAAGCCTGTATCAGGAGGGTTAATTAGACTCAGGTGCACCTTGCTTTCTCTTCTGGCTCCCCTGCTAATTAAAAGTCAGGATGTGACCCGCTTGGATTCACAGGGGGATTTAACGAATATGCTTTAAGAATATCCAGCAGGTATACAGTTAATTTTTTTTTTCTCTCTCTCTCTAGCCATCAGATACTGCGACTTCTGTCAGGTAATCAAGCCTGATCGCTGCCATCACTGCTCAACCTGTGAAATGTGAGTCCTCTCTAAGTGTCCACACTTTATCAACACATTCCTGAATAAGATCTTCTTAAAACATCCACCCTAAAGTAGTTTCTTCTTCTGGCAACAGAAATTCAGGAAACATTACAGAATACTTTCAAATGTTTTTTTTTTTTTTTTTTTTTTTTTTAGTAAAGTGATAATATGGAAAACTAATATCTTAATAAGGGTTTATCAAATGTGTTGTTTTTGTTTACTGGGTCAGTGAAAAGATCAATATGTTGGTATATACTGGATGGTACTAATAGGATGCTATCATGCTTGCTTTTTTTTCAAGGTGTGTGCTGAAAATGGACCATCACTGCCCCTGGTATGATATTCTGTTTTTACTTTGCGATTAAACTTCTTTGTTTAAATTCTTGAACATTAATTGAACATTAGTCTTATTACTGTTGTTAATATTACTATCAAACCCCACTTTGCAGTGCATAGTGGGAGATTGGGAATATACACAGTGTTGGGAAGGTTACTTTTAAAATGTATTCCACTACAGATTACAGAATACATGCCCCAAAATGTATTTTGTAACGTATTCCGTTACTCAGTGAGTGTAACGTATTCTGAATACTTTGGATTACTTAATATATTATCGTGCTTTTTACAGCTACATGAATGTGCTATTGCTGTGTGATTTATTACTTTTACTGAAGGTTATTCGCCATACCAATTCCAATACCAACTAGATTTTTAAATCTTAATATAAAAAAAATGAGTAACAGTAGGGTGGACATGTAAGGCTGCACTTTTTGCAGCGATCTCGTATAGAAACTATTCCGCGCGTATATAAAACAGGTCCGCGGCTCCGAACCGTAAAGGTGTAAAACCGTAAAGGGACCTCTGGCTAATATGTCGGGCTCGTAGCCGAAAACTAGCTTTACTTTGTTGTCTGGGTCACCTTTGCTAGCAAGAGACAGAGAGAGGCGTTGAAAGGCTGCTCCAACTTATCGTTTCAGAGGAAAACACGAACACAGTGTACAGTCGAGTCTTAATGGCTTGGCTTACTTACAACTGGGCTTGTCACCCACTCTTTTTGGCTGCAGTGGTTATTATTATATTTACACGCTTCCATCTCTCATTTCTGGTCGGTGACAACTCGTACTTTTCAACTCTTTTTCTCCCTCCTCGCGCTCCCAGACACATAACGGGTATGGCAGGCCATTCTTCCTGCAGCACGGACTACACTGTCCATGAGGCTACATTCTTTAGGGCTATGCCTGTAACACTCTCCCTATTGCCTTCATATTAAATAAATTTTGTGAATAATTAAAAAAAAAAAAAAAAAATTCTTCACGTCATTATGCGGGCTGCAAGTAGGGGTGACATGGGCCGCGAGATTGAGACACAGACATTATAGCCTCTTGATGTGTGTTTTGTTTGGGTTTCCACCAGCGTGGAAACCAAAAATGGAGAGGGCATAGCCTTATGAAACAGGAAAATACCGCCGTGTAATCCATTCATTTCAACAAAGTAACTGTATTCTGAATATCACCTATTAAACGGTAACTGTAATGGAATACAGTTACTCATATTTTGTATTTTAAATGCGTAACAGTGGTACATGTATTCCGTTACTCCCCAACACTGAATATACATACTCTATGATCATTATGGTATGACACTATGATATGTTGTATTGTGATACAAACAGTCTAATTTGAGATTTGGTGCTCAATAAAACAGTCAAATTTGCAAATATATATGATTACTGGGTTTGTATAAAGTATTTGTATAACTCATATAGATGTTGGTACATCACAGTGCCCTGGGTAATGTTTATGCAAAGGTTGGGTCCACTAGGAGAAATTGGGGGAGGGAAAAAAGATGGACGGACATACATACATACATACATACATACATACATACATAAATAATCTCAGCTATATTTTCCATGGCTATTGTCATAATGTTATTCAGCACCCCCTTTCTTTTTTTTTTTTTCTCCTTCCTGTTGTTGTGGTGTCATCTTCTTTCAGGGTGAATAACTGTGTTGGATTCTCAAACTACAAGTACTTTGTCCTGTTTTTGTCCTATGCGTCACTCTACTGTGTAGTGATTTGTGCAACAGTCATCCAGTATTTCATCAAATTCTGGACCGTAAGTACATGAACCTCCTCGTGGTGTTTGCATGACATTTAGTGGTGTGAACACCACGTGTATCAGTATCAACCTGTTGCTATTTTTAGGGGATTCTCTGCAGCACACTTTACACAAGACAGTGGGTCCTGTCACATAGTCCAGCAGTGAAACAGTATTTTATTTCCATGCAAGACTTTGTTGTACTGAGGAAACAAAGTAGTATGAATTTGTTTCATTTTCCACATAATTGGACTCAGGGCTGTCACGATTAATCAGCTAAAAGTGTGTTTTGTTTTTTCCCTTCATTCTAAAGAAACAGCTGCCTGACACCCACGCCAAATTCCATATCTTGTTTCTGTTCTTTGTGGCGGCCTTGTTCTTCATCAGCATCGTGTCACTTCTCGGATACCATCTGTGGCTCGTGGGAAAGAACAGGACCACTATAGGTAAATTAATACTATAAATACATACTTTGTTTAATTCCACTTCTACAAAACACCACTGGCTAACTCTTGTCGTTTTTTGTTTGTTTGTTTTCCCTCCATTTTTAGAGGCTTTTAGGGCTCCTTTTTTCACAAATGGGCCGGATAAAAATGGGTTTTCTCTGGGATTTAGCAGAAATGTAGCCGAGGTGTTTGGAGACCAGGCAAAGTACTGGTTTTTCCCTGTTTTCTCAAGGTGAGTCTACTCTCATGTGATATGCTTTGTCACTAAAAATGGATCGTCCGATAAGTTCCATAAATGGTCACTAACAAAATGGATCACAGAGTCAAAGTGAGGGGGCAAAAGCTGATGCATGCCCAAACTTTCACCCACTTCATATCAGTCAGAATAAATGATGTACGCATGCAGATGGTGTTAGTGCATGCCTACTCAGTATGGGAGGGTAATTGGTTTTGTGCTAACAGACCTATCCAGCTTTTTTTAATTAAAGTTACTTTCATGGAGTGTCAGAAATATATTTAAAAACAAAAAAAACAATGAAGGTTTTTTTTTTTTTTTTTTTCCCTCTCTCTGTATTTTCAGTCAGGGAGATGGGCATTCCTTTGTCACCAGATTGGTACAGATAGATCCTGAGCAAGCAAACAGTGTCCTCCAGCAGAATGGCAAAGGGTAAGTTTTCTATTTCTTTCAAATCTTTAATATCAGAGGCTTCAATTTTATTTACTTTGAATTAATTTCTGTTTAACTTTAATTGTAGTCCTTCTGATGGAGAAGCTAACCTGCATGTCCTCAGCAATAATGTTCAGCACACAGAAGATGGCAGCAAAGAGAAAATGAGTATGTTACAAATGCCCTTTCTCACAATTTCATGCTTTTGTGTCCTAATTGCTTTTGTTTGTGCTCAATAAACAACCCATCCTAAGACATCTTTTGTGCACACTGTTTCCTTTTAGATGGCGGACAGACTGTCTCTGTGACAATAGAGAAGGAGCAGTAGACAACATATCTCAACTACGATGCCTTAAACCAGGAGTATCATCACCTCAACGGGAGTCATCCTAGACCTTCATTTTAAGCTTTGATGCAGCTTCAAACCACATGTTTTGTATTTGTTTTTATTACATGGACCATTCCTCATCCAGCGTGCTTTGAAAGAGCACAGCAACAATATTGCTATCATGTAGAAAGAGCCTCTACAGCGACCTCATAGACTGCACCAGTCTGAAGCAGAAGAGATTCAGGGAAGGAGATGTCTTTAAGATAAACCAAAGACATTCAAATAATCCCCAAAATGTGGGAGCCAATGTTTGTCTTTGTCTGTTTTATGTTTAAGATTTCATCTAGAGAGTCATCCTTTATCAGTATTAATCAACCTCTTAATCACTAATTGCAGAGCAAAAGGTTTGTACGTTGATTTTCATCCGAAATAGTGTGTGTGTGTGTGTGTGTGTGTGTGTCTGTCTTATAAGGTGAACTTCAAGCACAGTCCAATTAGCAGCAGTCTGTTATCAGATGGTCTCAAATTTAGTTTACATATTTGTAAATATTTGAAGGTCTTTCTGTTTACACTTTAAAATATTTATTTTTCATTTCATAATATATTTGATAGGAAAAACATAAAGATGATAAATGCTAAAACTTAGATGACCAAATCCAGTTTAATGCTTGTTGAAATGGTTTAATCTCAATCCGGATACTTGAAAGCCAACAGGTCTCCCATAATTCCAAGATGATCAGGTAGATTTTTCATTGCACTATAATTATCTGTAATTTGTCCTGTTTTATAAATTAATTGCTTTGTCTTTCTATGTATTTATTTGTAAATCGCATTTTATTTATTTTCAAAAAGACATTAATACAAGTGATTTCCTTCTTCATCTACAGAACTAACATCCTTTGTATTTCTATATTAACACGAATCTATTTGAAGTGTCTTCTGTTTGTGTCCACCACTTTCAAAGAAATTTAAGTTTCAAAAGCACAGAACATAAAAAAACACCACAATAAAAAAAAAAAAAAAAGTCATAAAGAACAGGCAATTATGTCCTTGAGCCTAAAGCTCGATAGAAGAAGTGGAGTTCATACCAGTGATCCAAAGGTGTCACAACCTTTCTTCACTCTTTACTGCCTGCCATTGTTTCCTTATATTACCTTCCTTTTGGAGTATGTGATGTGTAGCACAATAAAACATGATTGACTGATTTTACTTTTAGCCTACATGATTAGTGACTCACAGAAGTTCAATGACCGATGTCAGTGAACTTAACAACAGGCACCTGGAGCTGCTGCCTGTTTGAAAAAAATATGCTTTTTTTTTTTATTATTATGAAATTGTTCGTGCTGCTTAATGATTGCTATGTAACAATAAATGTAATACAACTATACATCCCTATTCTTTAACAAATGTGTGATTTGTTTTTGTCAAAAATGTGATTTTAAAATGTTCCCTTGACTGAGGAACAACTCTGCAGATGACTGAACTTGTGGACCTTAAGTGCTTACAAGATGTTAGTCATGAACAATTAAGCTTTAACTGGATTCCAGTGAAGTCTATGTGATGAAACTTAGATTTTAATGGCTTTGCATTGAAATCTATACCAGAGCAGTGCCTTTATATGGGGGGGTCTGTCATATTTGTACCAGAAATATGAACAAAAAAAAAAAAGACTTAGTGATCATTTTGCTGTTACATATATTTATCGACAGATAAGCTATCTTGACAAAATCCTCCAAGTACTCACATGTGGCACCATTGTTATCTCAGTTACACTGGCTTCCTGTTTAATTTAGAGTCAATTTTAAGATCCTGATCTTGACATACAGAGCTGTGCATGGACTAGCACCAGCCTAAATCTCTGATCTGCTACAGCACTATGTCCCCAGCAGGTCCCTGAGGTCATCTGATCAGGGCTTACTTGCTATAAAACAGACTAAGAGGAGAAATAAGGGTGACAGAGCTTTTGCCACTGTGGCCCTGAGACTGTGGAACTCTCTCCCCCAAACATTAGGAACTGTGGACTTGGTAGCTGTTTTTAAAAAACAACTCAAAACTCACCTTTTTAAAACTGCTTTTGGTTAATTTTTTGCCTGTTTTATTTTGTCTTTTTTTTTAAATCTTCTTATGACTTGTAATCTTATGTGCAGCACTTTATGATTCTGTCTTGAAAGGTGCTATATAAATAACAATTTTATTTTTTATTTATTTTACTAAAATTCTCAGATGAATTCTAATCTCAGTGACCTTGACCATTAAGGTCAGAGGTCAAGTTTTCTAAAAATCTTGTGAACAAGGTAACGTAAGATTTCGAAACTCAAGCCATAGGTCAGGGGCGTCCAACTCCAGGCCTCAAGGGCCGGTGTCCAGCAGATTTTAGATGTGTTATTGATCCAACACAGCTGACTTAAATGGCTAAATGACCTCCTCAACATGTCCTGGATTTCTCCAGAGGCCTGGTAATTAACTAATCATTTGATTCAGGTGTGTTGACCCAGGGTGATATTTGCAGGGCACCGGCCCTTGAGGCCTGGAGTTGGACACCCCTGCCATAGGTACATCTACTAGGAGGCTGAGTGGTACTGCCCACTGCCACCAGTTTTTTAAGACTCTGCATTAGCATGTTGGCCAAGGCCGTGTTTTTTAAAGCCAGAAGTGAGCATACTTGGATGAAGGTTATCAATTAATGCTAGCAATCTACAAGCACAGAAACCAGCAATTCAGTGCTTGATAGTACCCCTTACTACGAGTATAATGTAAAAAATACCTTTCTACCTGTTTTTTTTTCTTTGCTGGAAAACAGCTCCTAGACCACGAAGAGTTGAAAAACCAAATTTGGCAAACAGGCACATCTTAGACCTCTGAAGGTTTCATCAAAATCAGACATCATGACATTCACGATGACCTGAGGTTAACCTTTATGCATTTACAGGACCATATAAGAAAAGACTAAATGAAAAGTGTGACACATAATACGTATCTAAATCTCTACAAAGTCCTATAAATAATTTAATAACAAATGCGCTTTAAATAGTTACACATATTGGGACATAAACCACAGGCTTGGGAGAAAGTGATGTGGTCAGATTAAATAAAAAACTAGCTCTGACATCAACTTGCCTCTGTGCTTGCCAAAAAGGGTTTCTCCACCATGTACTAAGACAAGTTACGCTTGGACAGCTCAGTGGCAAGCAAACCAATTTAAAACTTTCATGTAATGTGTTTTTTCTGAACATTTTATATTTGATATTCTGTTTCTCACCATAAAAATTACAGACTGTTCGGTTTTTTGTTTTGTTTTTTATAACTGAACAAACTTACAACTTCAGCAGGGAATGAAGTAATCATTTACCCCACTGTAAGCTGCGAACAGTTCTAAGGTTTTCTACACAGGTAGTGTGGCCAGTTCCCTTCTGCTTTCTCACCTTCCACAAACTATCACTTAATGCCCCTCCGGTGGTCCTCCTTGGGCTCTCGGACTCTGGGGCCTCTGGATGTCTGGAGCCTGGATCTCCTCCATGCCTGCTTCATGCCCTGGGGGACAGGGCTATGGCTCTCTACATCCTCTAGCAGACCATTACATGGGGAAACCTTTTGAATACAAGCGCGCTGATCCACACAGGTGTGCACACGGGTGTTCAGTGTTCATAGACATAAACTACACCTTTACTGGCTGCTATTTCCAAGCACATTGTGCGCTGTAGGTCCTGCTTGCTACACAACAACATTCAATATTTAGTATTTACTGCTGTTTACACTTAGCTAGATTAACGTGATGCTGTTGTGTTTAGTATGTTGCTCTGTTTTTTTTTTTTGCTTGTTTTCTCTTCTTTTTCTCTCAACAGGTGATCCAGGAGATTTTTCTTTCTGGTCTTTTTCTTTTTAAGTGCCCTTTCTCACTGTCCCTCTTCCCTTCTGTTTTTCTTTTCCTTCATCTTTCTTTCTCCCGTTCCTATCCCTCAGTCATGTCTGTCCCGTCTGTAACAACTGAAAATAAAATAAAATAAATAATAACAACAAAGGTTGATCAAATGGACCAATACGGCAAGGTCGTGATGATCCATTTGGCAAAGTAAATCCATTGGGTATCCTTGGTGGTCTTCAGACAACAATTCTGACGGCTAAAGAACCAAATGGGACAGGCAAAAAAAACAACTATCACTTAATGCTCCAAAATATCAACTAAACTCAATAAAGAGTCCAAAACAAATGTATGTAGATTCACAATTACAATACCAATCACAGACCAACAAACACAGCATAAGCTTGTCAAAAATCCACCAGTCTTAATCAGTATGGCACTTTTAAATGTCCGCTCTCTGTTGAACAAGTCTTTTATTATTAATGATTTAATTTTAAATAATAAACTTGACTGTTTATTTTTAACTGAAACATGGCTGCGTTCGGATGCACCAGTTGTTCTCACTGAGGCCTCCCCACCAAATTTTAATTTCTCTTTTTCTATTAGAAGTGGTAAGAGAGGTGGAGGGACTGCATCTTTAGCCAACAACACACTCACCTCCAAACAAATTTTATTTGATCATTTTGCCACTTTTGAATTCCATGCTATTGTTTTCAGCAGCCCTCCAGTTTTATCTGTCACAATTTATAGACCACCTAAAGACAGCGCTGCTTTTATCAAGGAATTCTCAGAATTTTTAACAAACATACATTCAAAATATAATATGATAATTTTAACCGGTGATTTTAACCTGCACATAGATAATCCTTCTGACCCTGCATCAAAAGAATTCTTAAACATTCTTCACTGTTTGGATTTTACCCAGCACGTCACGCAGCCGACTCACAACAGAGGACACACTCTGGACCTGGTCATCACCTATGGCCTGTCCACCAGCGTGTCCTCTGTTGTTGACTTGGCTGTCTCTGACCACTACTGTGTGTTTTTTAACATCACTGGTTTTATTCAGCGGGAGACCTCGGTGCGAACTGTGAGGAGGTGCTATCTAACCTCTGAAGTGGCTGCAAATTTTACCAGGGTTTTAGACGAATGCTCCCCTGTGATTTTACCTGCACCCTGCGATTTGATTTTTAATCGTTTTAACAGCAAACTGAAGAAAAGCTTTGACTCCGTTGCTCCACTCACCACCAAAAAGATTAACGTAAAACATGCATCACCCTGGAGAAACGAAGAAGTCAAAAAACTCAAAAGAAAATGCAGGGCAGGAGATGGAGGAAAAATAAAAATACTATCAACCATCAGATATTTTGCGAGCAACTTAAAATGTACAATAATACATTAAGGAAGTCAAGAAATTCATACTTCACCAAAATAATCAATAATAACAAAAATAATCCCAAGGTCCTCTTTTCCACCATAGATCATTTATTTAACCCTGATTTTAACAGCAAAGAACCCCCACAGACTCACTCTGTGAGCAGTTTGCAGACCACTTCAGGGGAAAAGTCAGCGCCATCAGATCTGATATTTTATCTAATTGCGATATGTTTGTAAACACATCTGAGGGCTCGATTGTACCTGAGGAGACACTGGACAGCTTTGTCCTGGTTAATGCTGAGAACCTTAAGAAAGTTTTCTCCACAGTGAGACCCACCACATGTCTTTTAGATCCAATCCCCTCTTCACTCCTTAAAACACTTTATGGATTTTTTGAAGCTGAGCTTTTATACATGATGAATTACTCTCTTCAGTCGAGTGTCTTCCCTGCTGCCTTTAAAACGGCGGTGGTGAGACCCCTTCTGAAGAAGAGCAATTTGGATTGTAATGATTTTAATAACTACAGACCTGTATCCAACTTACCATTTTTAAGTAAAATCTTAGAAAAACTTGTTTTTACTCAGATTAATGACTTTTTGAATGATAGACAGATCCTGGAGATATTCCAGTCTGGATTTAGGGTGAACCACAGCACAGAGACTGCTCTCCTAAAGGTTTTAAATGATCTTAGATGTAACTGGGACTCCCAAAAGCTCTCAGTCCTGGTGCTACTGGATCTAAGCGCAGCCTTTGATACAGTAGACCACGCTATTCTTTTAAACAGACTGAAACACATGGTGGGCCTCTCTGGTGCTGTACACAACTGGTTCACTTCATATCTCTCAGACAGAACTTTTATGGTGAGTATGGATATATGCTCCTCTAAGATCCATAAAATGACATGTGGTGTGCCTCAAGGGTCGGTTTTAGGCCCTGTACTTTTTAATTTGTATATGCTCCCTCTCGGCGGTGTCATCAGGAGGCATGGAGTGAACTTCCACAGTTACGCTGATGACACTCAGCTGTACATCTCTGTGTCTCCTGATGACACCAGACCAATGGATGCCCTTTTTAACTGTATTTTAGATATACGATCTTGGATGTCAGAAAACTTTTTACAGCTTAACCAGGACAAAACTGAAGTTTTAATCATCGGTCCTGAGACTCAGAGAGAAAAACTCTTGTCTAAATTAGAGGCATTTTCACTATGTCCTTCGCTACAAGTGAAAAACCTGGGTGTTATTTTTGACTCTGAGCTTGGTTTTATCCCACATATTAAACATGTAACGAAAATTGGATTTTATCATCTAAAAAATATAGCCAGAGTCCGCCCTATTCTCTCTCGGGCCAACACGGAGATGCTGATGCATGCTTTTATTGCCAGTCGCATTGATTACTGTAATGCCCTGCTCTCTGGTCTTCCTAAGAAGAATATTTCAACTTTACAACTTTTACAAAACTCGGCAGCTCGTGTGCTGACGAAGACCAGAGGGCGGGCCCACATTACACCGGTTTTAGAATCGCTGCATTGGCTCCCCGTGTGTTTCAGGATCGATTTTAAAGTTCTTTTATTGGTTTTTAAATGTCTTAATGGTCTTGGGCCTTCTTATCTCTCAGATCTGCTTTTACCATATGAACCATCGCGGACCCTGAGGTCCTCTGGTACTGGCCTTTTGATTGTCCCTGAAGTCAGGACACATACTCACGGAGAGGCAGCTTTTCAGTGGTATGGCCCTCGTCTGTGGAACAGCCTGCCGGAGGAGCTCAGGGCCGCAGAGAACGTACATGTTTTTAAGAACAGGCTCAAGACCCACCTTTTTAATTTAGCTTTTACTTAACGTTTATTTATTTTATGCTTATTTATTCTATCCTGTTATTCTATTATTAATTTAGGCTTTACCTAATATTTATTGATTTTATTCTTATTCAATTTTTAATCTTCTTACTCCATTTATATTTATATTGTATCCCGTTCTTATTTATTTTACCCTGTATATATCCTATTGTGTCATATCTCCAGTGTTTCCTCAGAGGGCGCTCTCTGCACCGGGGCTGTGATCGACTGTGGCTGCTGGGGGTCCTCTCAGCCTGGCTGGGGGGCTTCTTTGCCTCCCTCCTGCTGTGTGCCCAGCCTGGAGGCTGCGGTCTGTGACCGGCTCCCGGTGCAGACGGCTCCCTGTTATAGTGTTTCCTCACTTGGCTCATGCGTACCCAGCCCAATTTTACTCTTTAAGTGTGCGTGTGTGTGTGTGTGTGCGTGTGTGTGGGGGGGGGGGGATATGCGTGTATTCACATCGTTTATGTTAATGAGAGTGTGGGGTGTGAGTTGGAGGGTGGGGTGGGCTGCTTTTAACCATGTAAAGCACTTTGTGCTACATTTTTTTTGTATGAAAAGTGCTTTATAAATAAAGATTGATTGATTGATTGATTGATTGATTGATTGATTGATCCTTTTGACTTCTCCCAAGTTCTCTAAGTGTGTAATTTCTTTTTTCAGACAGACTTTCAGATCTGCCTTTTTAACCACTGTGGCAGTAAAATATTTTATAGAAGAATTTCATAAATCTTGTGTTTTATTTTACCTCTGGTGGGTGTTGAAATTTTGGCATTTCCATGGCACTGTGTGTGCTGTTGTACAATAAACAGGTGAAATGTGTGTATTCGAGATGAATCAAGATTGTGAGCATCATTTTTTTCCTTTTTGCAAAAGAAATATGATGACATGGTGAAAAAAAACTAGACAATTATTAGCCAGAGACAGTTGAGCGACCACAGTGCCATTCACCTCTGTAATAGAATAACAGATAAAGTTTAATAGTCTCACCACTCAACATTTGAACCCTCTGGAATTTTTCTAGGTAATAGATCTGAAAAGCCTATGTAGGATTTAAACGTTTCTCATTAGTTTTTCTCTGCTCCCATTCATGTCGTACTGGCTTTCTTTAGTAGTATTATATATAGTACTGTGGAAAAGGTTTAAAAAGAATCACTTTGCATTTTGGAGCACTGGATAGAAGCTCAGATAAAATGTTCCTATGGCTTCATAGATTTCTGCGTAACATACCCGACCATAGCTGAGCCTAAACTTTCAAACCAGAAAGCCAAACTGAGACTGAAGTAATGAAAGCTAACCTTTAAAGCAATAGTTTAACGTTGAAATACTGTAAATTAGCCGAGAATCAAAAACTATAGCTCACAGCTATAGTGAGAAGGAAATAACACACCCTGCCAAAGTTCACTTTTCCTGACGCACAATGAATCTTAGCCTTTCACTAAAACTCTGACCTTTGTGTTTTTTAATTACAGTCACTTAAACCTGTGAATAAATGCATCACCAGTTGCTCATGCGTTCTCATAAAGTTGCCTGCCACTTCTTATCCCACCTTCACTTCTTCAGAATCCCTTAAGTGCTAGGTACTCAGCTCTGTGTTGAAGACTCTGGAATGTAAAGGGGAAGCAGGTTTTACTTTTATGACTGCAACACTATTTATATTTTTTTAATTTTACTCTTGTTAATATTTGTTAGTCTATTTTTAGTCTATTTTTTAAGACAAGCGTCTGCCTACCATGGAAGCTCTAAATGGAACCATTGATCCAGCTTGTCTGAAGGGTCGTCCGCTGGCTATTGACATGCTCAACCGTAAGTTATACACACTACTATATTCATTTAGATTTTAACCTGAAGAAAGTCTGATTCATGCTGTTTCTATGTGTCTCCTATTGTTTTTTTTTAATCAGAGCTAGATACATTTGGCTATTGCCTGTACTTCATGCTCACCTTGATGTCCTGTGTCTCCCTGCTTGTGTACCTGGAACAGTGTGCCTATATTTACAAAAAACTACCCTACCCCAAGAAGACCTTGGTCATTTGGGTAAACGGTGCAGCACCAGTGAGTATTCAGGCCTGCTTAAGTTTTCTAACATGCCACTGATTTTAAAACAAATATGATTGCAAGTTGTTGAAACTTGTTAATGGAGAAAGTAAGCCACAGTACATTAACAGACGTCTTCAAACGTTATAAGCGTTGCAGCTGCATGTTTTTAAAAACAACAATTTTTCCGTTTCAGGTCATTTCCACCATGTCATGCTTAGCTATGTGGATCCCGAGGGCATTCATGATTACAGACCTGACATCTAACAGGTGAGTTTTCCTTTAACTACACTTGCAAAACATTTCCCAGTGTAGTCAGTGTTTTTTTTTTTTTTTTGTTTGGTTTTTTTTTGTTACAGTTTAACAGTTTAATGAATTATTACGCACGACGGGTCAAAACTCACACTTTACACAAAATAACAGAGAAAAAGAAAACACCATTGAGCCATTTGATCCACTCTGAAATGGCACCAAAAGATAAATATGAAAAATTGAACATATAAAACACTTTTTTCAAGCATTAGTTCAACAAAAGTATCTGCTGATCTAATGTGATCCTTGGGAAAAGTAAGTAAACTCTTTACTGGAAACTTTTTGATAGTGTTTGGCATAATTAGTCTCCATCAGACTTTTTCTTCCATGGAAGTTAGATTGAAATCTGAGCTGCGACTTGGCTTTCCCACTTGCTTTCTTTTGGGGTTTTTAATCTGTTCCCTGGTCGATGTATTAGTGTGCAAAGATTTTTATCCTGTTGAAAGACCAGCTTTTAGTTTAAATTTCAGATTGCCTCACATTAGCTTGAAAGAATCTTTGATATAATGCAGAATTTATAAATGCATTAAAAACAGCCAGCTGTCCTGTCCCTGAGGCAACAGGACAAATCCAGACCAGATGAACATGCAGCACCATACGTCACATTTCTGATGTGAGCCTGCTCTTGAGAAACAGCCATTAGCCTAATCCTTTTTTGTTTGTTTGTTTTACTGTGGCTGAGTTATTACTTATTTCAAAATGGCTTGGTGGTTGCATTTATGCTAATTGAAAAAACTTAGCTAATGTTTATTTGGGACATTAAAGGCTTGGCCTCCCATGCAGGTCAGATTTCTTCAATTTCTGAATTTGGATGCATGGAACTTTTGGATACTTTGCATTAACCTGGCATCAACATATATATCTATATCTATATTTACCATCATGCAAGTTGTTTGTAATGCTTACTTTGGTGAGGCATTCTGTACAAAAACAGTCAGCAGATGCCAGCATCTGAACAGGGACTCAAACCACCAACTTGCAGTTTATAAGCTGGTGGCTCTAACAGCTGGTCTTTGTCTCAGTCAAGTTGTCCACTGTGAATTTTTAGCTGCCTGCACAAACATAGCAGGTTAGATCAGGCACACATTTCACACTACTATAAATACATTTTTGAATTTTTCTACCTGTGATGGTTACGTTCATTTGATATTTTATGAGATTTGCATAATTAACAATACATAACAGCACATCTTAGACGTGTGTTGAGTTACCTCTTTCCTTACAGTTATTTTGCAGTTGTGATTTACAAGATCTTGCTTCTGTTGATTGAGGAGTTGGGTGGCAGCAATGCCTTTTTGGAGAAGTTCTCTGGTAAACCCTTTTGGATCAGCACAGGACCCTGCTGCTGCTGTTGTCCATGTTTACCCGACGTCCCCATGTCAAGGTAAAGAGAGTCTGCATATCACTGCGCTGGCTCTAGCTCAAGCCTGTGTCAGATTTCCATATCATATATTCTGTCATTCTGCATTGACTGCACATTACCTTATCATGGTACACATGTGTAATGTTAATCTGTCTCTGGACTGGGTTTATTCAGGCGAATGTTATTCCTGCTGAAGTTAGGCTCTCTTCAGTATGCAATCCTGAAAACGGTGTTCACTGTCCTGTCTATAGTACTGTGGACCAATGGCAACTATGATCCTACTAATGTAAGTATTTGAAATGGTTCTCTACATATCTGAGTGGACTAAAATAGATGTGCGTTAAATTAAAACATATTTCTATAAGATTCATATAAATGTGTGTGTGTTTCTTTTTTTTCAGCTAGGAATCTATGGTATAACCCTTTGGATTAGCCTATTTGTTGGTGTTCTAACCATCATCTCCCTTTGGCCCGTTGCCATTGTCTTCATGAACATGAACCGCTATCTACGCCCACTCAGGATTATACCAAAGTATGCAATGTACCAAGTGAGTCAACAGCTGTAATACCAGATGCTAAGGTGCTTCACATGTGTTGGGGGTAACTCCTGAAGCTGACTTAACACAGCTAATTTTCTTGTGATGAGTTAATCCGCTCAATTTGTGAAGAGAAATCAAAAGGTAATTTCCTCTATCAGAGAACAGGGATACCATTGATGCTTTTGACATTGTGAAAACTCAGATAGGCTGAAAATATGAAAACAGAAAACCCATAAGTGACCAACAAATTTGACTGAACTCAAGAGACCAGCACTACAAAGCGGGAGTTTGTCTTATTCGGATAACTTCAGAGTTAATCCTCGATTTTCCGTACTCCAAAGGTGGTTCACTTCTTACCTGTGTATATCACCTCAACCTCGTGAACCTAAAAGGCTTCAGAGCAGCTTAGGTCCTAGATTAGCTATCAACAGGTATGAAATCACTGCCTGATGACCAATCCATTCTCCAGAAAATGGTGTAACAGCTCCCTAAACGTCCCTTGAACTCATAACCAGCGTTGCGTGACTAATTATCCTGAATGCTGATGTAGGGTTCGGTGAACAGATACACTGGGGATGCTGAACTTGCTTCATAGTACGGGGCTCTGGTGTTTTTTGGGTAGATCATACACCACTACTGCAGTTAATTAACTTAACTAGTAATAATTTCTCAAATCTGGCTCTCTCCCATGTGTGTCATTGGATCTATCGCCCTCTGCTTTCCTCTCTTTCCCTTACCCCCAAACAGTCGTGGCAGGCGGCTGCCTCTCCCTGACTTTGATTCAGACGTTTCTCCCTGTAAAACTGAACTGAACTTAGTATTTTGAAATTTCCAAAGCCAATAATGCAATACGAACAGCCATGACCTAAATCGTATATTTAAAGAAAATGACTGGAACATGCACCAAGATTTAATGGAGTTATCCTTTGCCTGTGCTTCACCAACCTGTCCACCAACTTTCAGTGAAAATCAGCCTAGTAGACATGCTACACAATCAGCATGACCACTGTGTAAATGTTACATTGTTTTTATCCTTAGTTAACACTTGTATTGAGCCAGCTGCAGACATCGATCGTTAACATCGTGGCCTTGTACGGAAACATCGCCTGCGCTCCTCCATTAAGCTCTCAAGCCCGTGGAACCAGTAAGAAACATTTCTAAATGCCTTTCAGATATGCACAACTGATGTGAAATGAAACTACCCAACACTGATTTATTGTTGTTTTTGTGTGTGTGTGTGTCCCGCAGTGCTTAATCAGCAGATACTGATCATGGAGATGTTCATCATCACCCTGGTCAATCGGTTTTTGTACCGCCGCACATATGAGGCAGTTGAGACACATGACAGTGAAGAGAACACCACAGCGCTGCCAGAGGCTACTCTCATGGAGCATGATGTCTAAAAAAGGACAGTGAATCACTGTGTATCACTGCTCTTTAACTATGTAAATGATTATGTAAGTTAAGAGATCATAAAGTAGTCTAACATTTTACCTCATTTAAGGAAAGGAGAGAGAAATGCCTCCGTTTTACTGGATTCATAAGCACCCTTTGCATTGCTTTCAGCCCTGTCTTTGACATATATCCATGGAAAAAGTACAATCTCTTTCTGAGTTCTGATGTTTATGCATGATAATAGATAGATAGATTCTGGGTACTGAAAGTTTTAAGTTATGCTGACAGAAATACCAACAAGGAAAATCTCTTAATTTGACTGACTTACATTACTTATAGTAGAATTGTTGTTTCTTGCAGATGATTAGATGTAAACAGTGCTGTGCAGGACATTTTCTTGGCCATTAGATGCGCCTCATATCGCATTTATGATAAAGAAATGCCAGTAGTATCAATCTTCTCTCGTCATCAGTCTCTGCAAACATGTATGCAGTGTATCTTTGTATGCAGTTTCTTTTTTAAAGAAGTTTTACCATTTTTTTTAGACAATACTGGAGCTTTTTGTCACACTGGGGCAAATGCACAGGGTGGGAGTTTTACATTGGCCTCGAGAGAAGTGAATAAAAACAACTTTTTCATTTTGTTAACTAATGTTTGCATGTGTTTGATGTGTACAGTGACATATGTTTTTGTTTATTTTCCCCCTTTAGCTTAACAAAGGAGATAAATGCTGAAGCATTACTCAGTTCATTTCTGCATTTCTGTCTGCGTAGACCTAAACTGAGAACTTAAGGCAGAAAATAGAGACTTTAATGAAACTGTCTTTGAAAAGAGGTACTTGTGAGCAAAACAGATGTCACACCATCTCTATTTAAGTGACATTTTCACGACGATGACAATTTTTCAAACACTGCATCTAAGATACTTCCCTTTGGGTGAGTGAGCCTGAGTGAATATATCTTTAAGTGTCCCACTGAATCTTAACACAGCTCAGAATAGCCAGATTTTTTCAAAGAAGGCTGACCCACTTACACAGACTTATCCGGGCCAGAGAATGCATGTGGATGAGACAGCAGCTTTATTTTCAGACTTGCTGCTGTACGTTCTACTGCTGTTTCTCGAGCAGCCACAAGGAGCCGCCCTAGTCTGCCCGCCCAAACTAAATTCATTAACCCGGTGATAATTAAAACATAACAAGTTCCCCCTCATAAATATACATCATTTGCAAATTAGAAAAGGCATGCAGGTCTATATAACTCAGGGCCATCACACAGATTTAAATGTTGAATTAGCAGTTGCTTCACGGAGTTTAATGCCCTCCTTTTTCTCGCCATCTCAAAAATCTGGTGGTGACTCTGTCAAGACGCTCAAAAGGTCATACCAACAAGCCCGAGTTTTCAGTGGGATTTTAAAAAACTTAAAAAATTAGCCACCACTAAAAAATATGAATAAAATAAAAAAGGATTACAGTTGGTTCAATGTTTTCTAAAAGGTGTTACAAATATGCTTTTTGAACACATATCCAACACATTAGATGAAAAGAAAAAGAAAGGCAAATAATATGCTAATTATATTCTAAGATTATTGCTCTTTATTATTATTAATAGACGTCAATTTCTATTCATAAATCACAGCTTCATGACACATTTAACAGACTGGTGTGAGTTGCGGTGATGAAGATGATTGAAATGAGGCCAGTTTATTTAGAATTAAGGCAAATCCACAGCACAAACCAATTATTAGGCTGCATGTAGAGGTAACGCTGCCCTAATCTGGATGAGACGTTTTATATAAAGCCAGATCATTGAGAATTGAAAATGTGGCCCTATTAATGGAGCATTTGTCTTTGCTGTTTATATAAACAGAGTCATCAGACAGGAAGAGAGGAAGAGAAAGCTATGTTCAGGGTGGGTTGATGACAGCCCCTGGCTCTGCATTGCTGACGAAAGCTGCTTAGCCCCTCAGTTGCTATGGCAACCAGGGAGGGCAGCCAGACAAAAATGAGCCAAAGGGGAGGGGCTTTTGAGGGAGAAATAGAGGAGAAAGGGCTGGATGGGAAAGACAGACGGAGGGAGGGATACGGACAAGTGATAAAGAAACACTGAGAGCAGAGGAGGTAGCGCAAGGCTACACACGGAGAAAAAGGTCTGGATATAAATGCTCCATCACTGGCTGGGGAATAAAATCTGCAGCAGCTGACAGGAGGATACAACAACAAAAGGGGGACGCAGAGAGAAGATGGACGTACAAACGGAGAACATGGACCCCCCACCTTGTGAATCGCAGCCAAGTGGAAAAATCAGAAAAGGATTCAAGCTGTTTGGCAAACGCAAGCCAGGTAACATCTTTTCTATTCGAAGCAAAGGAGATGGAAACAACAAGTCACCTGTTCACAGGAGCAAAACACTAGATGGATTATCAGAGAGTCCTGCGCCAGATTCTGAGCAGGAGCCGGACAAGGAAAAGGGACAGGAGGTGAGCGAGGCAGAGAAGGAGCAGGCAGAGGAGGAGCAACTCGGCGAAGATGGCGTTCTGGCTGCCGCCCCTGCTCGCAACTCCGTTTCTTCAGCCAGCTCAGCCAAGTCTCTCAGCTTCCTGTCACTGCTGAGGGGTGGCAGGAGGGGAGTGGGGGACCGCCGAGTCCACACCGTGTCCCAGCCAGTGGGTCGCCAGCGTCGTGGGCTGAAGGGTCTCTTTGGAAATGTTAAGTTCAAATCGAAAGATAAAGAGGAGAAGGAGGAACTCCCTCCTAGTCCGCTCCTCATGTCATCCCGTGCCAACAGTGTTGAAATCATCAAAGAGGACCTCACCCTCACACCCAAATCCCAGCCTCGCTCTCTGGACAGCCCTGAAACAGAGAGGCGTGAGCACGTCAAGAGTGCAACAACTCTGGACAGTGCAACCCCATCCCCACCAGAGACCGCAACTTCCCAGGTAACAACAAGCAGTGTGAGTAAAACTCATGAAAATGTAGTGCCGTCGCCCACCCTTGAGCCACCACTGGTGCCCGGGGACACCAGCCTGAGCTCGTTGCTTGCGGACATCTCGTCTCTCCTGACTTTTGACTCCATCACAGGGGGTGGGGACATCATGGCTGATGTGGAAGCAGAGTGGGGGAAAGCGAGCAGTGCTATCAGCGCTGTGGTGACTGAGGTCACGCCAACATCCACATCTCCCTTCTCCAAACCCACTATCTCCTTTCCGCTGAGTCCCACAAAAGTCAGCACTGCTTCCACAGCAAAACCTTCTCATGTAGCCGTCCCCACTGCCACTTCACCCCAACCCTTTACTGCACTGTCGAAGACAACTACAACCTCTTCTCCCATTTCCAAGCCAAGCACCACCCCCACCACAACTTTCACCAAATCTTCCACTCTGACAACTCCCTCAGTCAAACTGAGCTCAGACTCTACTCCAGCCTCTGAGCCTTCTGTCAGCGCTAAAACCATCACAGCTCTGGCGCCAACTACAACAAAACCCTCAGCGTTTCCTGTAACTTCAACAAACCTTTCAGCTCCAACGTCTTCCTTTGTGATTACAAGTAAATCTACAGTGATGTCCATCTCTACAGCAACCACAGCTCCTCCAAACACCCCAGCCTCTGTAGTAAAGGCTCCCTCAGTTAGTCCAGTTCTTACCTCTACAGCTAGCAAACTGGCTTCACAGACTGTACTGCCTCCTCAAACTACTACTTCTGTAAGTAAACCCAGTCTTGTAGCTACTTCACCCCCCGTCTCCACCAAACCCTCATCAATAACCCACAGCCCACCCATCCCTGTTGCTATCTCCCAGCCTCCCCCTGCTAAGTCAAATTCAATTAGCACTTCCTGCAAACCTTCTCTAATCTCAGTTACAGTAGACTCTAAAACCCCAGTGACAGTATCACCAGCCTGCACAGTTACAACAAAACCATCTTCTCCTGACCCGGGTACTCTCTCTAAAACAGCAGCTCCCACATCAGCTGCAACCTCAGCCTCTGCATCTGGGGCCCTTTTCAAGCCTACACTCACCTCTACCATCACAGAACAAAATAAAAGCCCTCCCTCACATGTAACTGCTCCTGATATCTGTCCTCCCACAGCTAAAACCCAACCCAGCCCTGCATCTATAACAACTCCAGCTTCAGTTTCTTCAGCTAAGCTTCCTCCTGCGACTAAACCCACCTCTGCCTCGGTCTTGTTAGATAAAACGCCCCCTACTCTCACACCAATCCCAGCACTTGCTACTCATGCAGCAGTTTCTACAGCATCTACTGCTCTGGGTCATATTCCAGTTTCTTTATCTAAAGATCAACCTGCTCCTGCTCAACCGCAAATTTCCCAATCTAAAACCCCTTCTGCCCCTGTTCAAGTCCCAGTTTCTATCTATAAAGATCAGCCAGCTCCAGCTCAAAAGGAGCCTGCTCAATCTAAAGCCCCTCCTGCCCCTGTTGAGGTTCCACTTTCTGTCTGTAAAGATCAGCCTGCTCCAGCTCAGATGGAGGCTCCTCAATCTAAAACCCCTCCTGCCCCAGCTCAGCCCCCAGTTACTGTATATAAAGATCTGCCCGCTCCAGCTCAAAAAGTCCCTCAATCCAAACCCCCTCCCACCTCTGTTCAAATCCCAGCATCTGCAAGTAAAGATCCATCTGCTCCAGCCCAACAGGAGGTTTTTCAATCAAAACCCCCACCTGCCCTGGCTAAAATCCCAGTTTCTGTATCTACTGACTCTCCTGCCCCAATTTCTGTAGCCAAACCACTTTCTACTTCTGGTCAGATTCCAGTTTCTCAGCCAAAAGCCCACCCTGTACCTCCTGGTGCTCCTTGCCCTGTCACTTCTCTTCCTCCTACCCCTAAACCTCAGCCAAGTGAAGCTCCAGCCTCTGCTAAGTCTAGTGGAAGTGGACTAGCAACAGTGGATAGCCAATTGGCTAGTCCAAATGGCACAAATGGGGAGGGTGTGCAGACTGCACCGTGTAAAACCGAAGAACCACATAAGGAGTCGCGAACAAGCCTCCAAGAGCCCCCCAGAGAAAAGAGAACACAAGCCAAAGCATCAGGGCTGAGCAAAATCCCTGTCGTAGGAGGAAGCAGAGTGGGCAGGCTACCTGTCCGGGACAGCCAGCAACATGCTGATGAGGAATCAAACAGAAATCCGCCCACACCCGTGCTAGAAGAAGAAAGACCCCATTTTAACTCACATGATGCAGGAAACAAAGATAAAATCAGTGCTGCAGAAGCCACCTCAAAACACACCCAGGAGGACAGTCAGCACCCCCAACACCAGAAAGTTCTCACCAGTTCAGCGCGTGATTCAAAGATCCCCGTGAAGCACGGTGCACAGACTCACACTGCCTCCCAAGTCCCTCAGACTAAAGAACCCCCTCGCACTAAGATACCCGTGTCCAAGGTTCCTGTCCGCAGAGCTGGTACTAAACCTGCAGCCACAGGTGGCAGCGCCCAGATAAGGAAATAAGACAGTGGATTGAATCAGTCAACTGCAGATTACTGCTCTGACTGCAACTTTTTTCCAACATCACGATTTTTTAAACTTTGCATTCTATACTGTAAATCCTGGCTGGTCTTTCTGTCATCTCTTGGCTTCACTACTTCATAAGCAACAAGAACAGAGTCAAGGAAACTGACAGCACTCAAGCACAAAACATCCCCGTGGGCAGCTGAAGCAACAAGCCCGGCTCTTTGGTGCTGAGCCACCCTAGACATGCACTCAGGAAAGGTTCGGGGTCACACCTGAACACAAAGCAGCATCGGTAACAAAGGATGAGCGAGATAAAAGGTCATAGGAACACAGTCTGTCTCTCTCTCTCTCTCTCTCACACACACACACACACCCTTTCACACAACATGGGCGAGTGCCTTTTTGAGGGTGCTTTTCCTACAGACTGTCAGAATTTTTTCAGTCTTTTCTACAGTACTTTTAACTTTTGTTACTCCCACTTTTTGTAGGAACCTTCAAGTCTTTTTTGTCTTTCTTTTCAGCAAGTCTCTTTGATAATAACCAATCCCTTTACCTTTTATTTATGCCAGGAGATGAACCGCAGGAGCTCTATAGATAAATGCAACAACCAAATTTTACATTCCACACCTTTCTCTGGATGTATGTAGCAGAAAAAAAACATGCCATGAAGTTTTTGCACAATATGTTGAACTGTACAGCGCCCGTGTGTCCACCTGCTCATATGTAACATACTCAGATCTCACTGTGAACTATGGGAGGGGCTGTGGTTTGAAAGAGTGGAAATTACTCCTCGCAATGAAATTGACAGGGGAGAGCAGCCATTAAAAATGGCATTGTGGACAGAAAGGATGGTGGGATGAGATCTCCAGCTCATGAACTGGCACATCTTTATTCCTGTCCCAGTTATACTCGGATGAGAACAGCATCTCTGTGTAGAGACTCATCTATGTTGTCCTGTTTCCTATTTAATCAATAAAACAATATGAGTACCTAACATGTGGGATCTGTTTAAGTTGTGAACTGCACACCGTTTTTCATACTGTTGTAGTTTTAACACGGGGAGATACGAACACATGCCTGCAAATAACTCGGATTATACGGAAGGAACGTGTAAATCTGAAATATAAGTAAAGGCTAAGAATCAGAGCAAAGAGAGGGAGTAATATTATATATTTTCCCTGACTGATCTTCACCATCTTACTGCAGCCAAGTCTCAGCTTGTCCTCACAGACACATCATTCCAGCATCATCCACACTCCAAGCTCACTGACCTGAATAGTGAGCACATGAATGCCAGCTGAGCCAGGCCAATCAGCTGCGAGGGAAAACGCTTAACATGCATAGCCTACCTTATTATCAAAGGGAAAAGGGTCTGGGAATGTGTGTCATTGCTATTCTTAGTGTAAAAACATACCTAATGGACATGCTGAATGATTCCACTCTGACTGAGTCGATGATTTGCTTTGGAGTTTAATATCACTGCTGATAATTTTATTACCAAAAAAAAAGGAGGAATGAGCAACAAAGATCATTTATTAATGTTGCACGGAGACAGAAAATGCAAGAAAAATTTGACTGGTTAATAGCAGATGAAGTTAAAACCCCAGGTTAAGGATGGGAAACTGATCTGAGTCATGGGATGATGTTAAGAGGACTGTTGCGTTACGAAGAGGGAGCAAAGGCTGAATGTTCTTTTGATTTACAAAATGAGGATTGCAGAGGTGACACAAAAAGACCTCTGTTTGATTTTGAAAGCCAGAGGGCGCAGGCCGAGAAGAGAAAAACACGAGGATTGCACCACATCAGGTGTCGATGCAGGCTATCCAGGGCAACACGTCTCCCTGAGAAAGGAACAGTTGCTCCCTAAGGCCCTGATCCAACACATGTTTGCTTCCTGGCATAACACCTGCACACTGAGATTTAAACACTCAAATAAATGTCTGTAGATTTATAATCACGTCTGTCTGAGGAGGTATTGAGTTGCAGGCTCGCACTGTGAGACAAGGTAATAACGACATTATGCTCTCCATCACTGGAAAACACTGGTGAGATCCTGTGTACGTGAACGCTGCTTTGTGTCAGCATCCATTCACATGATTATCCAGCAGTCTGGATTTCATACTGTAAGTGAGAAAGATAACAGCCGAGAGCACCGCGCAACAACGGTGTGTGTGTGTGTTAGTGGAAAATACTTTTATGCTATGTTGTATGATCTGTCGCCGCAGTGTTTATACAGATTGTTTTGTCTGTTTCCGTGCACACAGTCTCGCTATCTCTGAAGACAGGCCCCCCCGCCTCAATTATTTAACACAAACTACAGCAGCCATAATGCACTGAGGCCAACCTGGCTTTCTGTGGCGTGTCTGTGTTTGTGTGTCTGTTTCTGCCTCTGGAGAGGCTACGTGCCTCTTTAGAACCTAATTTAGCATGCTTCATTCTTTGTTTCCATGCCAACCCCACTAGGTCAACCAATAAAAGGCTGTGGTATTGGAAGGCGGGGTTTCAAACATGAGTGCGTTAATGAGCACATGAACAGCACATAAGACCAGTTATTAGATGCTATAAGGTTTAAAATTGAATTACACTAAGTTATTTAGTGGAATATAATATTTTATATCCTATAATAATAATAATTTTTTTTTAGCACCAAAAAAAATTTATGGCACAATTCCTGAACTTTAAGTGACATTCTGGAGGCATTAGCAGTATATCTGCAACAGCTGTGTTGTGTTCCAATATTATCTTCTCATATTTGTTCCTTTATGTATTTATTTACAGGTGCTAATTGCAATACACACGTTTCATTTGTTTGCCTTTTCTAAATCTCCTTTGTATTTGAAAACCATTCACTTTTTTGGTTTCTTATCAGTTTGGTTCACATGCTCATTACTGTGTAAGCTGCATGTACTGTAGCGACACCACATTAAGAAACAATATACCTTTAACAATACGACTCATGATCAGAATTATTTATTTATCACACACGTTGAGTATAAAAATCTGTAGCATAGAGTTACTGTTTATAAACAAAAATATAAAATATGAAGTGTATTCATAAAAATATATATATGTATATATAAATGCAGTAATTTCGGGGGTTTCAAGGCTTATGTTTCACACAGTGCACAACAGCACAAGGATGAGATGTTTACCTGGCAAACGCCTCTGGTCACAGAGAGGCATCAACCAAAAAAGCAACAACTTCACCTGCAACACTGTCAGCTCTGCAGCCTGATCTGCACTCTACAGTGAGCCCTGCAGTCTGTAACCCGACAGCTCGTCACCTGGTGTGACAGTGATCTTTGATTATCAAACACAGCCAGAGAATACGTCAAATATTAAACACATTAAAAAAACCTGTCATTTGTTTTAGCACGATAAACTAGGCTTTACAAGTAAACAGATTAGATTAAACATGTAGATTATTAAAGCTTTCAATAATTACTCATATATACTAAGTGACATTGGCCAGAGCAGATTACGTCATTCCAGTCTGAGGGCTCGCTGAGGACCTCTGCTGGTGAAAATGCAGATGTGAAAGGTGTGAGGAACGTGGGTGATGCAGCACATACAGCATCACCGCTGCACGACATGGCTTCATTCACGTCAGGCCTGCAGCCACAGCTACAGACAGAGGAATCTAACTGCACTGTGGTCATTTTCTGCCTCTAGGAGTCAAATATTTGCCTAAAATTGCTAATAACTTAAAACAATAAAGTCACAAAGTGCCTACGATAATCCTTCACAAATTTAATTTGCATGTGTGAAGAAAAATGGTTTGTTCGTTTAAATGGAAGTGACCCACACGTAAGCATAAGTGAGCTTACGCTGGCAGCAGCATTCAAACTGACTGACTTTAAAATGCAGTATGCTAATAATTGAATATTAGTGACGATATCGAAGTAATACATCAGAGTCGACATTCAGAGGAAAAAAATTTCAGTCTGACTAAAGGCGGAGTGCAACCAGACTGCAGGTGGAAGAAAGCAAGAGGTGGCCACAGTTTACAGGAAGCTGTTGGACAGCCATACATCTGTAGTGAAGCAGCATTAGGGTGTACCGCAGTTTAGACGGGTAGCTGATTAAACAGGAAGAGCGTACTGCGGAAAGAAAAACTGGAAAATGCAACAGCTACAGTTTTAAGTGCTGAAAGAAGTAAACAGCTTGATTATGAAACTTTCATGCCACTTCTTTTGATCTACTTATACAAGATTACATTACAAAGTCTGTATTTGAGCAGAAGTTATGCTCAAGCTCATTTGTAGACAACTTCAAGTGTAAACTGAAGCTTAAATTTTTTTAGGTAACCTAGCAAACAATAATTGTAGCTCTGTTAGACCATGAAGTGCATGTGTCCTTCAGCACCGGTTACAATAACATCCATCCAGATACGCATGGCTTCAGGGGACGGAGCCACCATGTAGTACACCCGATCGTGGGTCTTCACACTGAAGGTCAGCGAGGGGTTGGGGCTCTTGTGTGTGGAAGTGAATGTCATTTTTGAGAAAAAAGTCAAATAATACAGAGTAAAGGAGAGGGGGAGGAGAAAAAAAGGACAAACAGGTGTCAATACTATACAATGCCACGTGGTAAAATGCCACGGATACACAAACACACGCATGTAAACGGACTCACTTTGTGTGCATTCTTTAAATGGTCATAGTACACCTCCTCTATGGCTTGGAAGTAAATGACGCCTTTCATCTTGGTCTCGTGTTTGTCTGCAGCCGGGAGTATAAACAGAACTGCTGTGTCAAAGTATCCTAGCGTAGCTCAAAGTTACAGCCATTGCTGCAGCAACTTTGTCGCACCAAAAAAGCTGCACATCAAAGTAGAGACCTAAAAGAAAGATACTCACCTGCATAGTAAGTGAGTGTCCTGCGATTGTGGTCAAAGACAAACCAGCGCTTCTTCCACGTCTTGATCTTTCCTCCCATTTTGACGAGGAACCCGCGACAGGTTTTGTCAGTGATGGCCAGATGGAAGCAGGCATCTGGGTTGTGTCCGGCTGCTTCAATGTGGCCGTGAAGATCAAAGTCGTCTTTTCTTACTGGGTGGTATCTTGTCAACAGTCGGGACTGCGATAAAATTAGATGAAAGTAGACATTTTACTCGTCTTTATCTGAAATGTAGTTACACGAAGCTAATGTGAACTA
This sequence comes from Simochromis diagramma, assembly GCF_900408965.1. Lineage (NCBI taxonomy): Eukaryota > Metazoa > Chordata > Actinopteri > Cichliformes > Cichlidae > Simochromis > Simochromis diagramma. Next base: position 2,579,978 of record NW_024386883.1, read on the forward strand.
CAGATTGGATTTCAACATCTTCTCGTGAGTTTTTGTGAATACCTGTGATCTCTGCTTCTCTCTGAGCTTCACCTCTCTCTCCACAAGCTTCTGTCTCCTGCTTGTTTCCTCCTGCAGCCGTTTCTCCAGTTCCTCTCTTCTTCTCCTCTCCTCCTCCAGAGCCTGCCTGCGTATCTCCATCTCCCGCTCCTGCACATATAAGTAAATTACATTTATAATAAAATGCACACATCCGACATGCAAGGTTACAATTTAGGTTAGATTTGGCTCAGTACTCGATGCTCGAGGAGTCTCAGCTTCTCGGCCTGGGCCTCGCGGAGCAAACGCTCCATCTCTTCAATCTTTGCCATATTGGAGGTACTGGCACTGATAATAAATGGAAAATACAAGCTGTCAGTAACAAATAGAACTATCAAAGAAAGAAGAAACTTCCTTTGATGTGTAGCTCATCGTGTTTCCTGTCTCTAACCTTGAGATGTTGTCTGGGGAGCAGGCAGAGAAGCTGGTTTCCAGGCTGTCAGAGCTGTCCACGCTGATGGTGTCTGACGTCTGGCTGTTGTCCGGGTAAGAGAAAGAGTCCAGGAAGACGTTGGGCTCAGAGACCAACCTGTTGCAAAAATCACTCTGTCTTTGCCTGTCTTCATTTACATGTGCGTGGCTGTTGCCTGCTGACAGAAGAAAATATTAAAATAACAAACTGAAAATACCATCAGGACACATGTTTGTTAACAGACAAAATCACATCCAAAGAGCTGCAATGCATTAACTACATGGCCAAACAGGATTAGCTCTTATAAAAACAGAGTAATCAGAGTAAAAATAGGCAATTGCACAGGTTACCTGGTGGTAACCTAACAAATGTGGTCTGACTCAGACTGCCTGTAATCATTCTCAGACAGTTTGGCAAAGGCTTGCAAATAATTGCTGTCTAATTTGTAAATGCAGACAGATTGCCAGCACGTTGCAATCAATCTAAGTCAGTCTGTGCTGATGAGTGCAGCTCGTCTGTGACGTATCGTTGCAGTATTGCACTTGGCTCAACTCGTTGTATTCTGGTTATATTCCTATATAAAAGCAAGCTTGCTGAGCTCCTGAGTCCTTTTATAGTTAACCTGTCCCCATCACTACTTGTAGATGAGTTTATGAATTTCTTTTTCAAATCTATGAGGTTCTGGCAGAATGTAGGTAGTAAGTGTAACATATTTACAATTTTTGATGTGCCATAACTGCCAACTCGACCCCATTCAAAGGCAAACTGAGAGCAGACAGACTGCATCTTATGATTATTTTATCACTGCCTTGATGCAAAAAATTGCAAAAATGCTGTAATTTCGGTTTTTTCATTAAAGATATTTGCATTTGTTTCTTGATTTGAAACAAACAAAGCTAAAAATCCCAATTTTCTTTCTTGTATAATGTAGCGTTTCTGTTCTGTGTTTTTTTTAACATCAGTTTTAGACTAAATGTATCTTGCTTTGTGCAGTGACACAGATTTTCAAAGGACCACAGCATTTCCTGACCTCACAGTCATACAGCCCCAGGAGCAGAGCCGATCTACTACTACAACTACTACCAAGAGGTTGACACAGATGAGACGGGACAGTGTGACTCACTCTTGGGCAAGCGGCGAAGGTTCACCTCCCGAGGGGAGAAGCAGAAGCCTTGTGGGATGACACTGCCACAGCTTGAGCTTTGGGACAAAGGAAGGTGAGGCTGAGAAGGGAAACAAGAGCACACGTGCTGTTTAGGACTGCATTGTATAGCTGCATATCTCAGATTTCTGTAAAGTTATTTATTTCATATTCTGTATAGTTTTTCACATTTATATCCTGTTCATATCCTGTACATAGCTTGTACTCACTACAGCCTGTACATACTTATAGTTATAGAATATTCACAACATACTTCATACCGTGTACATTATAACATACCATAATAGACCCATTTCTGTAATATACTTACATATCTATATTATTGCTAATATATATTGTAATATATTTATATCACTAAAGCACTTCTGGATGGATGCAAACTGCATTTCGTTGCCCTGTACCTGTGCATGTGCAATGACAATAAAGTTGAATTCTATTCTATTCTATTCATTCTTCAACATTTACAGAAATGCAAACTTCTCTCATGTATACTTCATGAGCTGGATGGATGTTGCAACCCAGACTGAAACTGAGAATTCCTGTTTGGGTGGATCATTCTCAAGGGATAAACAAATAACTAGGGCAAAGCATCTGCAGGCCAGAATCTCCATGAGCACAATCATTTTGAAAGTACCGCTGCAAATGTTTTAAAAAGTCGACACGCTAAGTGCTCTTTAACATAGCAGACTGAGGGAGCAAGCATTAACTTCCAGTTTGAGCCAACCTTTTCCGTCTGCTCAGATTTTCTGAAAAAACCTAAAGACCTTTGGAGGAAGCGTGCGTCCGAGGGATCTGCCATAAGTGGTGAGCAGCTGCTGGCTCCTTTTATGAGGTTGACTGTCATTTGGATGTGATGAATTTTCCTTGCTGCTTCTTCGTCTTTCCTTCAGAGTGTGCAAGTGCTGCACAGAAATCAGAGCAATGAAAAGGAGAAATAGGATTTTTAATATTAAAAGCTGCACTGTTTGTGCCACTGACTCCTACCTCTTTGAAGGCCACAGGATTGTTAGCGAAGGTCTGCCCCTCAGACAGCTCTGCATACTTTCCTTCCAAAGACACCAATTTCTCTCTCTCCTGCAGACATGAGGCACTCTTTAAGTAAATAAAACCGAAGGCTGTGTTTACAATTGTAACATTCAGAGAATTTTCAAACCTTCTGAAGCATGACGAGCAAATTGTTCTTCTCTCTCTGGAAATTCTCCCGTTCCTGCTGAGCCTGTAAAGTAATCTGAGATGACTGTTTCTTGAGCGTCATGAGTCTTTCCTGTGAGAAATAAGGAGCGCAGCATTAGTACACATTACATATGTCAGCGTTCACAAAGCGCGAGGCAGAAGAACGCGGTAAAAATAAAAAGCAATGCAGAGATATTGAGAAAGTAAGGCAGAAAATTCTAATAAAGGCAGTTCAGTTTCTGGGATATACTACACCCTCTTTATAAGCAAATATCTTTACCCAGTTCCTGTGCCCTTTCTGGGTTTTGATACTCAATAAAAAAAAGTGTTCAGTTGGCCTTCAGCATTGCATGCTTACCATTGATGGTTTCCTGCAATTAGTTCATGCTTTGTGCTGCAAATCTCATAATTTTGAAGCTTTATTTTCATGCAAAACCTGCAGTAAGATTAATGACAACAGACCACAGTGTAGTAAATTCAACAAAAATACAGAAAAAAAAGCGAATTTACAATCATCACTAAAAAAACGTGTTTGCTTTTTACCTTCCATTGTGTAAAAATGCACTTTTTAAAGTCACTATTCATTATGTGTATATAATATCTGTAACAGAGTCCCTCTAGAAAAATAATATAAAATGGTTTTTTTTAAAGAAGCCGTGCTATTTGATAGTGTCCATATTCCTGTGTAGGCCACACAGGAATATGGACACTTGTTAGGATTAATTCTGCCACAGTGCTCCAAAAGGCCCCCAGTTATTAAAGTTACTGAAGAAAAATACAGGTTAGGGTGTTACGATGTCGGGTGAGTTATACATGCACCACATGCAGCATGCACACTTCTATAACTTCACATGTTGTACCTTGCGGGTGACAGTAAGGCGCTGACAGTCTGCGATCTCTCGCAGCAGCTCTTGGCCCTGATTCTCTTTTTCCTCGTCCTGCTTAATTTCTCTCTCCAGCTTCTGAAACTCCAAGTCCTCCAAACTTTTTGACTGCTCCTCAGTCTCCTGAGGAGCAACCAGGAAACATAAAAATTCAAACCATGTGAAAGAGTAAAACTTTGGGTAAACTGCCTTAACAGAAATCTATGAATATACAAAGTATAGTTGTTGTTTTTTAGCTCAGTTTACTGAAATCCTAATTAGTGGAATACTAGAAAAATACTTCTCAGATTTCATAACAAACCTAACCCTAGGAAATAATTCACTGCATTTCTTGTCATTTTTACCTGTGACTTCTCAGTGTGGTTCATTTTCTCAACATTGTGAATTTTTCCCTTGAGCTGCTCCAGAAGCTCCTTATCCCTCTGCAGCTGGGCCATCTCCGACTCTTGTTCTCCTTCCAGCAGAGCACACTCCACCTCCATCTGCAAGAAGTAGCAACGCAAGGGTGACAATGTCCCTTTGGACTCATTTTTGGACTAGTGCACTGAATAGGACATTCGCAGGATTTCAGCATGATGCTCGCTTCATCAGTTTTTAATCTGTGGAGCCTGAGTTAACTTACAACTTTATTATTTCTAATCAGCAATGATTACTCTTCCATTGATACTTTCCAATGAGCTTTTCTTAATAACACCTAGTTTTAAATGTAGAAAAGCCCACAGCAGGGTGTTTTCCATCTCTATCTGTGACCCTGACCATCCAGCAGTTATAAAGTCACCAGTTTTTAATTCTCACTGAGTCTCACAAACACCTAACACTTTTATTTAAGATTCATTTACCTGCTTGTATAGAATTAAAACATGTGTCCTTCCAACTAAAAGTACCCTGCAGTCGACCTCCATGGATATATCCCGTATTGTCATGCTGCTCCATCAACACTCCAGCAATTAAATAGAGTAAGGAGTATTATATGTGCACATGTCTTCGTCTGAAAGGTTCTTTCATCTCCAGAAAAGCGGATTAGCTAAATATTTTAAAATGAAGAACGAACTATTCGTGTTTGTGCTGCACTGTGCCGTCTACCTCTCGAAGAGACTCCTCCATCTGGTTGTCCAGGTCTTTGATCTTCTGCTCGAGCTCTTCTATGTTATTCAAAACTTGGATTCTTTCTTCCTCTATGTGCGTTACTTCCTGTTTCAGCTGCACGCTCTCCAAAGCCTGTAACGACATCAGGAACGCAGATAAATGCACGGCTCTCCAGGAGGCTGCGCATTGTGTAAGTACAAATATACAAACAAAGGTCCCCGATCAAATGGAAAAAGAGACTTTATGCAATTACACAAAAAACAACAGCTCTCTTTTTGCTGTGTAAATTATGCTGATATACTTTGCCTCCGTGCAGAATCAGGTTTTATTGAATTAGATGACAGCAGCTGCTGTTTTAACTCATCCAAGCTGGATCAGTGACAGCAGGGATTCTTTTCCGCTGGCCGTAATGGAAATCTCTATCAGTGCACTTCACCACCACTCGTGCTAAAGCACTCCCACATACTGCACCATCGACCACCACCCTGCAAACACTCATTCACAGTCATATGTAGGTGTATTCGAGACATCCTGTAATATCAGTAATATCAGGTATTCTTCCCTTAAGGACCCATGTTGATTTTTTTCTCTGGACAGATGCTCATGTGAACAACAGCTCTAGTTTTCCAGATGGGTTGTGAGTGCTCTCTGCACACAAAGCTCAGAGGAATGCAGGAGATGGCAGAGAGGGTATTTGGAGTCTGTAAACCTCTGTCACGACTGACACATAGCAGAAAATAATAGCATCAACTTGGAAACCTAATTTTATAACCGTGTGTTTACATGACAGCTGGATCTGCTACATTACCTGGGTTAATTATAATTACATTTTTTTGGAACATCTTCCATCCATTTATCCTCAGCAGAAAGTTCAAAACATCTGGAAAAACGCATGGCTCTGCCACACATATACACTAGCATTCTTCCAATCACACAACTGCACAGAGCTGCGCACACACACTCACACACACACACATATGCGCATGCTAATGCTCTGTGGGATAAAGTCATTTCCTGTCTCTCCCCCCCAACAATTTGAATGACTGAAACAAAACTAGGACTTCTTCATTAAAACCAGACACAACCCTAGGTTGTTGCTGCTCGAGAGTGGAAAAGAAACTGGCCTAGAAGCGGTGGTCTGGCTGGGAGCCTAAACTCCAGTATTTGATATATTTGATTTCTTTTATATTTGTACCTTAAACATGTTCATCTGGTTATTAGTTTGCAACACATCTATAAAATAGTAGTGAGAGAAAACACCAAAGCTGTGAGAGGATTGTGCGTAACTGTGATTTCTATGTTTATGTCTGAACAACCCACATAAACATAAACTGAAACTATCAGCACACAGTTACAGTAGTTATAATAGAATGCCTAATAGTTGTTATAATTATCCTTCCTTAAAGTTTGGGGGACTGCACACATCATTTTTTAAAGCTCTGACACAATTTTGTCATGCAGTACTGTGCATGTTGGTCTTGATCCACTTACTTATTTCTATATACGTTGCTAGTAAAATGGGAAATAGGTGCAGAAATGTCTGCAAACATACGGCATATAGAAATATAGTACAGACATAAGGCAAAAACAGAGGAAAAGTTCTCCACGCTTCTTGAAGGACATTCAAAGCTCAGAGTTCAGTGTTCAAAGTTGAGAAACCCTGGAGAACTATTCAAAACAGCTCGAGACAACTTTAAATATTACAAGCGAGTCTGACTCTGTGGAAGCGAAACATAAAGAAATGGGTGGCAGCTCAAAACTTTGACCCACCCCTCATTTCTTTATGTACTCTTTCAACAGAGTTCAAATACAAATATTTGGTATCTCTAGAAAACTTTAAAACAAGGTTTTAAATGAAGTTTGGAGGAAATGTGGGATGGGAAAACTTGGATTGAAAAAAAAGCACTCTGATATATAAACGGACAAAGATAAACAAGCAATCAGGAGTCAGATTAACTGCATTCCACAGAAGTGGTGTGTTCGCTCCTCAGTCACTGTGAAAGTCATCCAGGAAGTAACCAGGGTAAAGATAAATAGCTTTAGGGTCCTTGTCCAAATGTACCACTCATTATTACAATCGACAACCTGCAAGAACTTGTTAGTTTATTCTGTTAGTATAAAGTAATACAATTTTTCTCTTTTCACCAAGTGACAAATTTTTAAAGCAAGTGATCAATTTTCATAACAGGTAAATATAGTGAATGGTAAATGGACTGGTTCTTATATAGCACTTTTCTACTCTTCAGCACTCAAAGCGCTTTACACAACTTGTGCATTCACACAAGCACATTGTTCTAAGTGCTTTCTAAGTAACATTCACACTCCGATGGATGCATCGGAGAGCAATTTGGGGTTAATATCTTGCCCAAGGATATTTGGCATGCAGACTAGGGGAAACCAGGAATCGAACCACCAACCTTCCGATCAGTAGATGACCTGCTCTACCGCCTGAGCTACAGCCACCCAGTGTGCTCTAAAATTAAGCCGAAGGGAGAGGAGGGAGGGAGAGCTCTCTCACCTTTCATTGTGTAGTTACAGTTACTGAGAAGATGAGCTTTTAAGTTCAAATGTACCAGGGGCATGAAGGAGTCTTCCAACTGGTTAAAAAGGCCTTTTGCCAACCAACAGTGCTACTTTAGGTTCTGAAGCTATTTCTAATAAACCTTCAGTAAGCTACAGGCTTAGCAACAAAGTTAGCAAAGAAGTAGCGTTAGCAAGTAACAGATGAACATGTAGTTCAATATAAATATTCACATATTTAGGAGATGAGATGCCAAAAAAGATGCACTTTTAAACTTTTAAAAATTCATCAAGAGACCAGAAAAATACCCTAAATTTAGCTCCCTCTATGCTTGATAGATAACTGTTTGCTAACTTGTTAGCTAAAAGCCTTAACTCCAAAGGCTAGTTGTGGAGTAACACCAGGAAGCACGCTTAAAAGTAATGGAGATTCAAAGAAAAAAACTTACCAAATTTACCAAATTACAGCAGTAAATTTGCAAGAAACATCTCTCTGACATTCAAGTCCTAGATTTATGAGAAAAATAAATTACCTTACTGCCAAGGTGGGAAATTCATTTTCCCAAACTGGGATTGCTGTGGGGGGCTACATCAATAAACTTATAAAGAGATCAAATTAATACTTAGCAGAACTGAGTCCAGCTTATTGGTGCGGCAGCCACAAGAGTTTCAGTTTCTCATGAGGCCCGATGGGAAAATACAAGTTCCCAGCCCTGCTTCACAACCTCATTAATATTTACCACTGGGAAACAGTGAAATCTGCTTACACTTAGTGTGTAAGTGTAGCAGAAGTAGACAAAAGCTATAACTACACCTGAATCAATATAGTTTTTCAGAATATTCATGCAGCGTCTCATTAAAGTGTGGATATGATGCTGACTGCAAATTAGAGTTTGGATGTTCATCCACTGTAGGCAATGTGACATTAACTTTATATCATTGTGGGGTAACCCCCACAGTTTGTATGACTTCATACAACCAAAAAACAAAGGAAGTCTTTTCTTATTTATGTAAATTTCTCCTTAGAAAATTCCAGTAGTTTTTCTCTCAGACTCTTCCGACCTCCTGACTACTAGAAGGACAAAACTGTACCACTGAACTCCATCATACATGTTACAAACTACAAGATACTTCAAGAATAATAATAATGAAAACTGCACAACAACAAGTAGATTTATTCTTTCTGAATACTTCAGTTGATACCATCATTTTCTAGATTATATTATTTCTTTTTCCTAAACTTGTGCTTATAAAAGAGAACGGGTTCTTTGGACTTACTTTGGCTCTGTGATGCATAGAAGGCGAGGGTGCACTGCTGTTGAGACTGATAGCAGGTGAGTGGGATCTGGCCTCTCTATAGCCGCTCTGCTGACGCTGGCTGGCCTGCTGCTCCTCAGAGAGTTGGAAGTCTCTGGCTTTGGCTCCAAAGCAGCTCTCTTGAGCTGTGCTGCTCGGAGAGTCGGAGAACACTGAGTCATCGTCCGACACCTGCAGCTTCTCCAGCTCCTTATTGATCTTCTGCAGGTCAGAAACAGCTGATCCCGCTGGCTCTCTCGCTACCTGTCCCAACTCAGTGCACAGGTTTAAGATGGTCTCTAGACGCTGGCATTCCTGCAGATAATTGATTGATATTTGGTTAAAATTATTCTAGGAAAATATTGAACTGATTACATTTTCAGACAGGTGTATGAATAAATTGTTAAAGTGAAATAAAAGTGCACAAATTTGGGTAAAAAGAACTCACTAATCTCTGCACTTTCTGCTCCCTGAGTCGCTCATCTCTCTGATGCTGGTGGTAGTCTTTGAGCTCCTCTTTGCCATTCAGAGAGGTGATGCTGCCCACCCGTTGTCCCGGACTCAAACCACTCTTCCCAAAGGACAACCTCCTCTCTCCGATGCCCAGATCTAACCCCTGTCCCATCAATCTCTACTCCCATAGAGCTCAGAGAGGCCAGGCTAGCCCTCCTGGGTGTGCTGGGCATGCTGGCTGGTACTGTCACATCTGGAGGCTGCTCCAGAGAGGAGAGACTGCGCCGGTTTCCTGCAGAGACCACTCGGTGGGAACCTACTGAGTGGCGTAACGGCAGTGACAGTGCAGGTGGATCTGCTGCATTGTGAAGCCGTGGCAGAGAACGGCTGTGCATACCCAGGCTGTTGAGGGAGCCCGTGGAGTATTTCCTCTGACGGGAGTCTCCTGAAGCTTTGCCCTGTGAGTAGAGCCTGCGGGTCATTCTGGGGCTGGATGGCATACTGGCTGCTCCGCTTTTGACCCTGGGAGAACGTGGTATGGACTCCCCATAAGGGGAGACCATAGAGCTTCCATTTGAGAGAAGCAAGCTGTCTTGGGATTGGTGGCGAGCCTGGGAGTGACGGAGCAAGCCATTAGAGCTTAGCTGGCGATCACCTTGGCGAGGTGACGGCGGCACGCTGTTGCTGGTCATGTAAGAGATGTTTCTAGCGGCAGAAGGGGGACGCTCTGTGTTACTGAGGATCGACAGCGGCCTGGTGGGCTGGGTTCCTACAGATGTACTCAAGTACTTGCGGCTGCACTCTGCTGCCCTCAGACTAGCCTCCAGAGCGCTCTTCCTGCGCTGCAGCGTCTCCATGAGTTCCTGTAGCTCGGCTTTCGAGCGGGAGCCCCTCAGCATCGTGCCAGCCACTGAGCCGCCACTGCTGTGCTCAATCTTCACACAGTCTGCAAAAAAGTGAAAATTGAGAGACCATGAAAGCCAGTCTATTTTTGGCCTACATAAAGCAGTCAAGTTAGTTTAAGTACTTCAATACAATAAACAGCAGCTCAGCTTAAAAGAAGGGCTATCACATATGTGCTGAGTAAGTGGGGGGTAGAGAAACCAGCAAAGAATGTACTCTCATACAGTTCTGAGCCCAATACAAACACTGGCTCAATCAGTGGTTAAGTTTCTTCTAAAAATGGAAGAATGCTGGTGGACCAAGACCAGCCAGAATACATCATAGTCTCGGCAGCAAGAGGACACCCAAAATATCTGTGCCAGGGGGGTGGTTCTTGAGTCATGGGTGACCGGACATTGAATATACAAAATATTAGGGAGTTTGTTTGAGATGAAAGAATGTTCATAACTCCTGCAAAATGAAATAAATAGTGAAGTGCACTGCTTCTCGTGTGAGCTCTCCCTGCATGAATAGCTGCAGTATGACTGCGCTCTTTAGACTCAAATAAAATTCTCAGCATTTTTTCCAGCAGATCAGTGTCTAAATTATAGTCCAGACGTCTGCTCCACAATGCACATTTACTCAGATATCATTTTAAGTGAAACCCAGAAGCTTTGAGGATGGACTGGAAAGATACGGAGCTGCTCCAGGAAAGCTAACCAAATACTCATAGTCCACTTTATTGTGATTCAGCCGACTCTGTTCTCTCTGTAAAGGTGGAAACATATTCCATTCAAATGGCATGTAATAAATATTAAATGTAATTGTATGATGTCATTTCCTGTTAGTGTCGCTTCTGAATAATGTAATTGTAGTAATCAGTAATATGATACAGTTGTTGTTTTACCTGAGCTGTAGCCCAGTGTGGCGACAGCACTCCTTTGGGGAAGCATGCTCTTCATCACATTGATTTAGCTTTGTCCTGTGCATGAAAGGAGAGGCAATCAATATACATCAATGAAAAACCTAAAAAAATAAAAAACAGGAATTTACTATAAACCAGATTCTTCCTTGTGTTAGATACTTTGCATATTTTTTTATGGCTTTTACTGCTGTTTATTTATCTAAATTGTTTTTTGAGTAAGTTTCCAGTTTTGGAGATGTTGGCTATAGAAATGTTTTTTGGTGTTCACATAAGAAATCAGGACCCAGCTACTCAAAAAGCTCAAGAAACTTTACTGTAAACAATATCATGTAAACAATATCATGATGGTAACAGATTGTTACTATCAGGCTTAAATGAGAGCGAGGTGTCCATCATCCATCGGCCAGTCCTCCTAGAAAATTGGTCAAACTTTAATGATGATTTATTTGTCCTGATATGAGGGTTTGTGTAACCAATGACAACAAAACTTACCACTTTCTTTATGGACTTCTTAAATTACTTAACCTGTGACTTTCCACTGAGCATGAACCAGATGAGCTACTGAATCATGGAGACTTTCTTTTTTTTTTCTTTCTGCCACCCACATCTATCTATTAAAAGGAAAGCTTGGCTGAATGGCTAATGTGCAACACGACACCTTATCGTGCTTTCTTCTGCTGAGTAATATGGACGGTGGCTGTATTTTGGTAAAAGAGAAAATAGTTCCTGCTTGCAAAATGTGTGTGAATTTTTTATTTATTTAATTTTTTTTTTCCCCCTTGGCCTGATAGCAACTGATAACTCCAAAATTTACCAGCTAAAGCAATAACTGAGCTCCACAGGTTGAAATTATTTACATTTTTTAAGGTTGGAGGGACTGTATCTTTAATATTTCACGTAAAAAATACAAATTCCACAGAATAAGTCACCACTCTGCTAACTTATCCTTCAAAATGCCACAAAATAAGGACGTGTAAAAACTTTCCTAAAGACTTGAGTATTAAAACAGGTCTAGAGGAAAGTTTTTATGTCTGGCCCTCTGTCACCAATAAAAACCAAATCTGAAAAGCAGTGCCCTGCGTCTTAATCAGTGTTTCAGCCACAGACTCATGACCAGTCAATCACACACAGTTTGAAGTCCAGACTCACTTCATGCTGAATGCACAAAATCAAAAAAAAAAAAAAAAATTTGATGGATTATAGGTTTTGGCATGTCTTTGAAAAAACATTTAATTGGCTAACTAATGAGTAGATTGGATAATTATATAAACATAATCACACAGCCCTCAATCTCATGCTTTTCCAGTGGGGTGGAGTGGGGGATAAAGATGTGCGCTCTCCTCTGAGGAAAAGAAAAAGGAAGGCAAAAATAAAATATGTTAAATAAAAGAAAGAAATCCATCTTCAAATCCCCTCGCTCCAGGTCATAACTCACAAAGATCACAGAAAAGTAAGGATGTTATTGGTTCTGGTGATACTATCGAGGGATTTTAAAGAGTCAGACGTTTCCTGTATCCACACGCACAGACACAGAGTGAGACAGAGATGGCTGATCCAAGATTTTCTGCTCCTGCTGTCTGGAGGAAGAGGGAGAGTGAGCCTACAGGAAACAGGGTATCCTTTTACACAGTGACACAATCAATCAGTATGAGTTCATTCTCCAGACCTAAAAGAAAAACTGTCTCGTGTCAAGAGCATGAGTTTTTACTGCATTACTCGGGCTGCAGGCCAGCAGGGAGGTGCAGATCATAAACACACAAGGAGATGTAAACAGTTTGAGGAATGACCACTGATAAGCTGGCTTTCATCTAATGTGTGGCAACAAGGAAAGGAATACTTTCACACTGCTTTTTAAGGCCCTAACGTGCTGAAATTGCCGTCGCCTTATGCCTCAGTCATTTTTATTCCCATGCAAGGGAAAAAAGTGAAGGGAAATCCCATGCAGTTAACAATTAGTTTAATTTTCATCTAATTAGAGGGTCTACAAAGAGCCAGAATATAACGTAGAATATGTGTTTTAACATATAGGAAATCTTCAAAGTTTTCTGACCAGCAAACCAAAGCATTAACTTTGAGGTTAAGGTAATATAAAAAGAAGATTTGATTGTATTTTTTATTTTTTGCTATGATAAAAAAAAAATCACTAAAATGTCCTGATTTCACAGCGCACTGTACCTACAGGGATTGTGGTGAGTAGTCTGGAAACTTGCTGATAACCACTGCTGTTTTTGTCATCTACTTTCTTTGAATAGCTGCAGCATTTTCTGGCAACGTTAAGTTAATAAAGATAAACTTTTTTTTTTTTAGCCTACAAGAGTTATTTTTCTTTACACGTCTATTTATTCCAAGCATGTAAAAGCACAGACGCAGACAGATGTACAACAAACAGAAACAACGCGCAACCTTAAGTCTGACACAGCCGCCTGACTTTCCAGGAGCATCACTCTTTGTACCGACCAGCCAGTTTGGCATCTGCTGAAGCGAAATTTGAAGGAAAAGAAAAGAAAAGCGACTGACCTTTGCTTTCTGTCCCCGTTACATACTTATAGGATCTTTTAGTGATGAAGCTGAAGTCCACTCAATCCCTCTCTCTCTCTGTCTAAAACAGCACACTAAAGTCTTTCCATGACAAAGGACCAGGCTGGAGACCCTCTCCCCTCCCACCCTCAACTCTCCGCTGAGATCCTCCTCCACAGGAGAGAGGGAGAGGTGGGGGGTGGGGGGGGGGGGGGGGGGGAGTGTGTGTTTACTTTCGAGCATCAGACGCGGTTGCTGCCCCTCTCTGGTTAGATAGAGAATTGCTGATGAGCAAGGAGGGATGACAGAAGTGACTCTAGCTGTTTCTGACCTCTGACCTGATTATTAATATCATGTTTTCATTATTCCATCGTGGACATCGTGGAGTGAATTACTGCAAGGCTGCGTTTGTCACGTGATGGTGCTGATTCTCCACTTTCAAAGTAAAACTAATTAAATGTCCTGCCAGTGGTCTCTGGCCTTCTGCTTACAGAAAATTAGACATTAGGTTTTCAGACAGAGGAGGTTTTTCATAGTGTGCGTTTTCCAGAAAAGAAAAGAGTTACAAAGAAAAAAAAATGTTGACTCCTAGATTGTTGTTTCAGCAGTATGTGGAGGCGGGAGGAGGCCCCATTGCTATGTTTGAAATGGGGCCAACCTCACTCCCCCTTCCCAACTAACTGTGCAGGCAAAGGGTGAAAAACCCATTCTGCAACACAGAGCATACCTACTGATTTAATTGCTGTTTGTATAATCTCATTCCTGGTGGAGGGAAACACTTCCATACATTTTATCTTGGTATTCAATGAGAAAATGTAGGCTACAGAGTGAAGCAGCAGTTTCAGGGACCCGAATGAATGAAATGGTCGTTGTTTTTTTTCAAAAAGAAATCCCCTAAAACTCACTGAAAACCATCCCGAACCATCATGCATAAAAACTCCGGTTACATCATAGGGAGGGGGTTGTGAGTGTAGCGCAGCCGGGACGAGATGATTACTTCCAGATACTGTGGCGGGGTCTTTGTCTTAAAAGTGCACACGCACACTCGCAAGTCTGTCTGCCTCTTTCTCTCTCCCTCTCTCGTGCATTCTTTAAAGTTTCAGGAAAGTGCAATGACACATGTAAATCTTTAAAGGGGCCTCATTAAAACAAAAAAAAAACTTTCAAGTTTATTACTAACAAAGAAATGTTATTGTCATAGAGCAATGGAATGACAAGGCACTTCCTGTCCAAAAGAAAGGTATGATTTAAAGTAACCACACAAAGATTTCCATCAGGCTCTGTGTGTATACATGTGTGTGCGTAAGAATTTTTTCTTTTTTACTATAGACTGAACTCGTGCATGAAGGCATTCTGTGGAGTCTAAGCTGTGGAAAAAGTAGGGAAGAAGTTGGTGTCAGATTGTGGGAGTGGATGTATGATCATCTCTGGTGATTTTTGGGAGGTCTGAGTCATAACGTGAAAAAGTCTCACATGTTTCGGTGAATAAGAAGCAGCGATTTGATTCACTTAAGCTTGGTTTCTTAGGAAATATCCCTCAGCCCTATTGATCTTTTATTTTGTTCCAATTTCACAAATATATAAAGAAAACAACAACAAATGTTTATAGAAAAGTTCATTCTAGTTGCCTATTCTCTACAAACCCCATATCTTGGATATCTAATGCTGTAGTAAATAAATAAATCTGTCATTTGGCCTGCTGGCAAACCCCCAGCCTGCCATCTCAACCATCACACACTTTGACATGCTAAAACTGCACAATGTAGATTTACTCAGAGGAGTTTGTGTAACCGCTAATGAAAAAATGAAACCCTCCCACAACCACTCTGTGGAGTGACCCGAGTAAAGTTAATCTGAGCAGCAGGATGTGGGCCCTAAAGTGACCCACATCACAGCTGTTTGGGTTGCTTATCTAGATGGAAAACGTCCATTTAATTCGAAAATTGGTTTAAGGTCCGATTGAAACCGCAAAACAAGACGCCCGTCTTTGTTGTGCCACCAAGCTTATAATTAAGTGGCTGTGGTGTAATGAAGGCGGGTTGTCCAGACGTCTTTAGGCAGTGTGACATTGTACAATGCAAACAATTAAATCATGTCCATGTTCATATTGCAATACGACCATAACACAAACCAAGCTCAAGTCCACCGTCTGCACAGACACAGAATTCTGTTGGTCTCGTAAATAACCAGTATATTTAATATTTGTATACAACCCTGAGTCCAAACTTCAGGATGATTTTCAAAACTCACAAAACTGTATTTGAGTCCCAATCAAACATAGAAAACATCAAATGTTTAAACTTAGGAAATGCACCATTTTAAGAAACAATGTTATTTTGAAAAGCATCCACTCTTCTTTTATCAACAGCGTTGGATCTTCTATGTTGTATTTTACTCAATGCTAAATGTTTCCAGCTGGTGAAAGATTTTGACTGCTTGTATGCCAGTTCAGCACCAGAAATCATCTGGACGGGAGCATATTTTCTAAAACCTGTACATACCTTTCGGCATTGATGATGGCTTTCCAGCACCTGCCAGTTTCACAGGCATTAATCTGCCTCCATACGTCACAGATGCAGGAACTGAATACTGATCGCAAGACAGATTGTCTCTCTTGTCTTAGCCCAGAGAACACTGCGTCCATGTTTGCAAAAATGAATTTAAATTTTCGTTTTCAGCTGACCACCGACCAGCTCTCCACCTTAGTCTATTTTAGTTGAGCTTTGACCGAGTTCACATATTTGCATGATAGAGCTTTTTCCTGCATTTGTGGATGGCATGGTAAACTGTGTTTACACAGCATCCCAACTTTTTTGGACATGGAGCTTGTATGTTTTGGTGATGTGATATGTAGAATAAATCAAAAGCCAGACAAAGGTGAGCCCAGTATAGGCACTTTGTTTTATTTTAAAGCCAAAGGGGAAAAAAGCACAAACTCAAAGTTCAATCATAGTTTAGACAGCATGATTCAGGTACTATATGAAGATGATAATATGACCAGACACATGCTGAATTTTACCAGTTTGATCTGGATCACCTTTCTGTGTGTGTGTGTGTGTGTGTGTGTGTGTGTGTGTTGCTCCACCACTTGATGCTCATTGATTTCCAAACACTAACATGGATCACAGTTGGTAAATGCACTTTTATGGTATACAAAGTACAGGCTTAGTATTTTCAAATCCATCCCTCTGCAGGTTACTGGGTTGTAGCCCATCACTCCCGTCCAAAGGTGTTTCTTCTTCATCTTCTTCTTCTTTAGTGTCTGGCAGTGAAGTCACACTAGAGTCTTCATCTACATTTGGCACACTCCTTAAAAGTTCATCCTGCGCATCCGATTGCGCTGGTTCTCTGTTACGATCAGCACCATCGTGTCGGATTATGCATGAAGCAGCAGTGTTCAGACCTTTGTGATGTCCAGCTTCAACAGGGTCTGTTCCATTACACCTATGTGAGTCTGTTCTGCTCTCCATTGCTGTATCAGGAACGGGAAATAACGCATCAGAAACGCTTGACCGCTACCAATTTCTAATGTTAGTTGATAAGCTATATCAAACCTTTTTTGTGTTGTTTTGTGTAATATTGTGTAGAATTTAACCAACAGACATAAAGATCAGAGATCAGCGATCAAAGAGCAGTTTTTGAATACTTTTCTTTTCTCCCTGGAAGTCGTAATTCTACCACCGTCTTTTCTCTTTATCTTCATTTGTTCGTTTTGTATCACTCTCATACTGTCAGTGGAATCATTCACATAAAAACTGAGATGAAAATCCAGTGAAGTTTTACTTGTAAACAGCTTTTACCGATAAAAAGCATTTAGCTTTTTTTTCCTAATGTAAACAAACAACCATGAGAAATAAAAATAATTAACAGGCTTAACAGAATTATGACAGTGTTGGACATACGAACTTTAATAATTACATAACTCACGTACCTTTTTGCCTTACACACTGAGGGAGAGCTACAATAACAGTGATCAGGACAAAAGCTGCAGAAGCCACTGTGCACCACCAGGACCTCTGCACACTGTGTTCATCCAAACCTGCAATGCACATTTCTTTTAGAGAACAGTTTTTTTTTCTTTAATTGAGAAATAATATAAAAGAAAACTCACTTATTGATGCTACAGTGATGTTTACTCTGGTCTGAATGATGTGTCTGCTCTGCAGGCCTGAGAAGCTGCAGGTGTAAGTCCCAGAGTGTTCTTCACTTTGTGGTTTGAAAAGCACAAGAGATCCATCCCCAAGAAGAAGCAGGTCCTGGTCCAGCTCTGCTTCGCCTTCCCACAGGTTAAAGCTGTGTCTGGTTCTGTGGTCATATCTCAAGATAACTATGGGGTCGTTGGATGAGTCAAAGGTCCAGGTGAGGGAAAAATTCTGGAGACTGTGAGGAGCGATGCATGGGATGGACAGAGCGTAACCCTCTTCCTGTGTTATATCCTCTGAAAAATAGTTTGCACACATTTGTTTTTAGCACATTTAAGTCATAAATAATCCTGTTCATGAAATCTGTATTAGTATGGAACCAAACTGCACCTTGGTTTTTCCGAGAGGCAGTCCAAATCTGGGTTTTGTCAGCTGATATGACTGAGCAAAAGTAAGTGTAATTGGAGACATTACCCAGAATCCTTAGCATGCTTTCCACAGTGAACAGACCCTTGTGGTCTGTGGTTTTGGTTGTGGAATTTTCGAGAGCTTCTTGTGCAGACGGGGGATCTGTGGCCCACGCTACCTGAGGGATGGGGTAGATATTCTGAGAGGAGCAAGTGACCATCTCGTCGGTTATCTCCATGATCACAGACTGGATCAGTGCTGGAAGGAAAGCAGAAAAGATAAAAGTGTGGCTTTAATGGCAGCCTGATTCAGTTTGTGCAACTAGAAAGTTCCATTTTACAGTTCAGCATTGTCAACAGTAAAACTAGTGTTTTTCATGTTCACACTTAGTAATGTGCACTTTTTCCGCACCAGTGCTGGCATTTAGGAGAGATGCTCTTTCAAGCAAATCTTGAAAGTGGTGTTTTTCTGCTGCATTTCAATTCTGTGGTTCACTAGTTCTCCTGTGGGCAGTCTATACTTGGTATACTTTGTATAAAGTCAATTTCATGTACAGCCTATGGAGCAGCTAGAATATGCTGTATTTAATGAACATGTTGGTACTCAACAGATATAATAGCACACGAAGTTTACATTATATTTTTGGCATCAGGGTCCTGTGAGGATTTGCTAGAAATGCTGTTAAAATGCAACAATCTTACAAATCTACTCATTTGGTGGAGACTGTTTTTCTTATTCTCATGCCAGAAAAATTCAATATTTCAGTGACAAAAAAAGACAATATGTCACTTCAGAGCACAGGTTTTTGAGCACAGGTTCTACCAGTCGGTAAGCCAGTATCTCGATCTCTGAATCCTCCAGTTTGCATGCAGAAATATCCTTGTGCAAGATACTGAACCCCCAGCTACCCCGGATGCATCCATCAAAATGTGTGTGTGAATGTTAGAAAAAGCACTTAGGCATAGATAAAAGTGCTGTGTGTGTGTGTGTGTGTGTGTGTGTGTGTGTGTGTGTGTGTGTGTGTGTGTGTGTGTGTGTGTGTGTGTGTGTGTGTGTGTGTGTGTGTGTGATTGGCTGAATTAGTCTTGAGTGCTCAGCTTACTAGAAAGGTGCAACACTGAGAATAGATGTGTTAAAGAATAACAACACATAATGAGTTAAATAAGATCGCATGTGCTGCATATGCTTGAAATTTGGTAACTAATTCTTATGTATTTTTATACAGGTTAAAATTAAAACGTAAAAACATTCATACAATATGTGTATTGTGTAAAAACAAACACCTTTTCTAACTATTTTCTGACTATTTACCGCATACTTTAAATGATCACTATGACAGCAACTGAAGCGCAAGATATCAGCTTCTAACAGTTTAGGTGTTTGCTTTCTGAATTTTCCATTAGGACATGTAAAAGCCAGTCTGCTGGACTGTAGTGGAAAAAAGTAGAACAAATGTTCCACCTTGTTGTCAGGAGCCTGAGGGCAATTCATGAATGGATGCACTCATTGCCACTTTACTGCTCAAAGCTTTATTAGTAAAAAAAAAAAAAAAAAAAAAAAAAAGCCACACACACAAAAAAATCATAAACAGTTGGGTTAAATGTGTGATATTCTGTATTATAAATGTTACAAATGCATCATACTGGACTGACCTTTCACCTCCAGGTTGACAAACAACTCCTGGTTGCCCTTTCGTGTGCTCGTGTAGCATTTGTATCTGCCTTTGTCTTGAACTTTGACCCTTCTGAGGAGCAGAGAGGCATTGCCGTGAGGGATGTGGGAGTTGAACAAGGCTGTCCTTCCACTGAAGTGCTTGTTCTGGAGTCCAAACTGGTCCTTGTTGTAGTAGTAACTGTGGACAGGGATTTGCTGCTTATACCAGTGGATGACCACTGTGCCTGTGGGTTTGAAGCTACAGGGCAGGATGCAGTCATCGTGGAAGATGCAAGTGACATTGGCATCTGGTAGTAAGACTGTGAGAAAGCAAAGTTATTGTCACGAATGAATCAGCAATTAACACTAAACTTTATTTATAAATAATGTCCTACTGGATTAAAATTAGTTTTCTGTTCTTGATTCTCACTGATCTCCCCACCATATTTGTATTGCTTTGTTTGGATGAATCATTTGATGATGGACATTAAAAAATGATTGTATGTCTCCTGCTGTGTCAACAGCGTGCCACAATTAGAAATCCTTCACTTTTACACCCATTGACTGATGCGATTCTATTTTTCACAACATGAATCTGGGTTAATAAAATCCAATTTTCTATCAGAACAACTGAAACGATTTCTGACCTTATCTCTTTTATTACTGATAACATGTAAGCTGTGTGTTTGACTGGAATCAAGATTTTTTTTCCTAACATTTTCACATCCCCTCTGCCTAATGAGTAACCCTGAGATGTGTGCAGCTGTCACAGTAACGCTTTCAGGGTATCGGGGACGCACGCAGCTGTGTTTACAGCTGCTGTGGAAACTTAAAGGCAAAAATGATGCTATCTGCAAAAGCTGCCCATTGTTCAAAGCACTGTTGCTGCTCAAACGCAACACCAGTGACACATGGCGTAGTGGTATAATTTTAACAAGTCGGCCGCTACAGTGCATTGCTTATTTCCTTCGCACTGATTGCCAACACACTGCAGAGTCACCTTTAAATTACATTAACCTTATGTTAAATTCACACACTGCTCTTCCTGTGGCTTTGACTTTCTTAATTTTCAATTATTAGAATAAATTACACATAAGCATATGTTGTATAAAGAGACGTCAAATATCACAGTACCTTTTGAGTTTGTCGATGGCAGCTTATCCAAAAACATGATCAGCATAAACACAAGTCCACTCGTGTCCGCCATGTCAGATGACCTGCGTCAGGATGGTGAACCTGTAACACTATTTGACTTGCGTGCGCATGAAAGCACATTGGTGTGCGGTGAGCTGTTTCTGTGTGATTCCACTTTACATCCTTCCTGACACTAATGAAACTCTGATTAGTTAACCGTGCAGGTAAAAGTTTAACCAGCCTCCCCGTGAATGCTCCACAACACAACACCTTAAGCTGAACACCTCACATCAAACAGCTCTCTCTCTTTCCATTCTAACAAATAACTCCATGTAGTCTAAACACACACACACACACACAAATATATATATATATATATATATATATATATATATATATATATATATATATATATATATATATATATATATATATATATATACATATATATATATATATATATATATATATATATATGTATATATCAACATGATTTTATGTAAGGATGTGTAGGTATAAAGGTAAAACGGAAGGGGAAGCGTGTTTTGTGTGTGATGGAGTGTGAATAAATTGAGACAACACTTTTTTAACCTTAAAGCATGGTTGTCTTTTTCTTCAAACATAATGAGAGTCATGAAATCACACATAATAAATATACTGTCAGCATGTTTTTCCAGATACTTTTGTCAAGCAGCTCAGCCGTGTCGCATGCAGAAAGTTTTTATGCACCTTATCCCAAACTGGATAAGTCTAAGGTTCAAAGTATATTAATGTTATTTTGTTGCTTTTCCATAAATGCAAAATATCCAACACAAACAGCTGCAGATAGCTCACTTGCTGGCTTTTCTCATATTTTGGAAGATGATGACCTCTAGAGGGCACAGGCGAGATGTTTCTGCCCAGCTGTCTAACAGCTGTGGGATCACATGTGAGTGAACCAAGCTGCACGTGCACGATTCTTTAAGATGTCATTGCTCATGTCTGCCCTAAATCAACTTTAATCCCAGATTAAAGGGAGCATGCTACTAGGGTCATGCTGTCCATGTTTTGATTATATTATTAATTTTGTCTTAGTTTCTACTTCTCAATCCCAGGCCTTAATTTCTTGATTAAAAGCACCTTCAGCAAATTTAATCTCATGTGGAGACACAAATAAATATTTGAAACAGCAAAAATGTTGCCAATTGTTTTCAATTTATAAAACAGGGATGTCAAACTCATTTTACTGTGTGTGGGCCACATACTTCCCACTTTGACCTTAGGTGGGCTGGACCAATGATCGGACATGATAAATATTCAATGTTCAGTCTGGTTGTTCAAAATACAAAGTTTCAATGTACAGTCTTGAGAGTGGTAAGGACTGAAATGCTAGTGATGTAGCTGAGTCTCAAAATCACAGGCTGAGGAAAAGTCGTCATATTTTGCAGGTTGAGGACCTAAACAAAGACTCCACAGACTCCAATGTGCAGAAATAAAATATAGCAAAGCTTTATTGCAGGATGAAGAGGTATCCAAAAATACAACATGCGGTCCATAGAAAAGGCAACTAAGTAAACAACAAAGTGGTATGGAGCGCACCAGGGTGATAAAAGGAACATAACCAGGAGCAAGGCACAAACGCAGATACCACAACAAAGGATAAAGAGAGACTGGGCTATTTAACACTAAGGCAAATCAGGGGGAAAGGGATAGGCGAGAAGGGACAGGAACATTAAAAAGAAATCAAAACCCTGATGTATAATTAGAGTCACAAGTAGAAACAAAAGCTGTCCCAGTAAAGTGAAGACACAAAACACAAAAATAAAAAAGCAAACCAAAAAATCTTTAACAAAAGAAAGTCCCAACTTAAAAACCTAGGTGTACACCCAGGACCATGACAGGAATAAGTTCAAGCTTGTCATTATCATAAAGTGATAAAACTGTCATAGTTAATATAGCCAGTGACAAAAACATGAATCTTCACAAGCCCAGTTTTGGCAGACAACACATGGAAGCAATGCCTCCTTGGGCCAGCTGTTTATAGCCCAACACAAACCAGGCAAAAACACTCCTCATCATCAGAGGACTGTTCTCTCTCGTCTTCTTAGTCTTCCTTCCTTGGGAAAAATCTGTGGTGTCCTGAATTGTCTTTTTAGCATCAGCGACCCATTTTCTCCTTTTCTTATCCGGGACTAGTGAGACAAGCATCCAACTAACCACTTGACAAGCATTTTAAGCTAGCTACCACATGGCTTTAGCCTTCTAATGAAAAACTGACTTAAATCAAAGCTATTACTTTTATTTTATAAAAAGTATTCTGACCAATGAAAATGAGAGAAAAAAACCCCTCCTCACTTCAGTGTTTCGTGTGTGTTCCACATAATCACCACTGCAAAACAGACTGAAAAAGAAACACCCATACAACAGAAAGTCATTGTGTGGCTTCTCAGTGGTCTAATTTTCATATGTGTGCAGTAGTGATGTGTCGGTCGCGAACGAAATGGCTCTTAGAGCCGGGACTTTGACGACGGGAGCCGTTGGGTTTTCTTTTCCTTTCTCTCACCCTCTCTCTCGCACTTTTTTTCCGCTTCAATTTAAAATTAATTTTTTTTTAAATAGTTAAACGTTGAAATGTGAATAGTTGGTTTTAGTATTATATGATTTATTTATTACATTTTATGTGGAGTGAATAAATAAAAGTATATTTACGGTGGCCCATAGAGACAAAGCACGTACAAACTCCGAAGCATGTACAAACTCAGAAGCACGTAAAAACTCCAAAACACGTACAAAAGACAACAGAAGTGCTCCAGGATGCTAGGGGCAGTGTTGAGCTTTTGTTACTTAGAGGCTACACAAGCCAGCAAGTACCAACGACCGGATTTGGTGTGTGGTAGTAACAGGTAAATGAACATTTTTTTTTAATTATTTGAATATATATGAGTGCTTGTGTATAAATACACAAACAATACACATATGCTTTCAATTGTGTAATTTAAGTGATCTAGGTAGCTCTGTTAAGGAAGTTCAGTTAACGCTAGAAATGTGTTTTGGAGTTTGTATGTGCTTTGTCTCTAAGGGCCACTGCATAAACATATATAAATAAAACCACTTTTTTTACATTAGTAATTCCTTTTGTGCTTAATTTTATATTATTGTTAATAATAAATTAATTAAAGCAACAAAACAACCTGAAGAGTCGGTTCGGAGCCGAAAGAGCCGGCTCTTTTTAGTGAGCCGAGCCGAAAGAGCCGGTTCTCTAAAAAGAGCCGGAAATCCCATCACTAGTGTGCAAATCCCTCGTCGACCACAAAACTATATTCATGGACTGGCTGACTTTTGTGATTGAGATATTGCTAACACTAACCCTCTTTTGAGGATCAACGTTGACCTGTGGCTCATTAAGACGATAAATCTGGTGCTTCTACAGTGAAACTTGGACCGCTTCCATGTTCGTAATCACTACTCTCAGGTGACTTCAGATAGTATAATCTATTTCTCAGTTTGGGACATAGTTTACACAAAAGGGTGTGTCATGCTTACTTGAACTATGATACACCTTTCAGTCTTCCTGGAATAAATAGGCACGGGTTGGGTTGATTTGAGTGCTACAGCACCTCCTGGTGGATAGTAGGTGACTTGCATGTGAAAGTACAAATACTGTATTAAAAATGACTAAATATAAATGATTTTTTTCACATTTTAATGACGCTTCCATTTAATTAAGCACTCGGTAGTGATTGTTGCTTAGGGTGAGCCACATCTCTGACCACAGTGTGCTCGCCAGGTTTTTTCAGTAGGCCACAGCAACACATGAAAATACATTTGCAGAAGAGAATTAATAATACATCAGAAAGATGAAACATAAGCACATAGTCACAATAAACAACTGAGAAGCTTAAATGCTTGACAGCAAGCGAGATGACAACATCAAGCTATATCTCATTTGGACTACAAGAATTAGGTAATTAGATTTACATGCTTGGGCACCATACAGTAGGGATAAATGTGCATTATTAGGCCTTAACCTTTATAACTGATGTGTGATTAATTTAAGGCCTTTGACTGAAGTCTGTAGTGATCTTATTGTTACAAGACTACTGCAGGCTTTGGTCAAAGGTCGGTCTTATACTGAAGAGTGAGTCATTGCAGGTATGTTGTCTTTGGCTGCCAGCTGCACCAGTAATAACAGTGCTGACGTCTTTAAGATATGATAAATATTCAAGATCGTCTATGTGATAAGAACTATTTTAAATTCTAGATTTAACAGGGAGAAAAAGAAGAGAAGCTAACATGGGTGAAATATAATCTCTTGTTTTTTTAGTCGCTTTTGTACTCTTACTGCAGCATTCTGGATTAAATCAGGGCTTTTCGGGGGGAACTTTTACCACAGACTAATAATAATGAATTACAACAATCCAACCTAGAAATAATCAATGCATGAACTAGTTTTTCAGCATCACTCTGAGACACGGATTTTTGTCATTTTATCTTCCATATTTGTTTAATGTGCATGTTAAAGGACATGTCCTGTTCAAAAATGCATCCACAGCACTGTGCTGGTCTACACTGTCTTTGTTTAGATCTCATGTTTAAGAAATTGAAAGCTGCAATTAATTTTATTCTTGCTCTATATTTTTTTCCTTTTTAGTGCATTGTCATGTTTTTTTACTTGCATTGGATTCCAAAGGTATGTTTGCTGGCAGGGAGGGTTCTGCTTTTGCCAGAAACCTTTGTCTGAAATGTCTAATGTCAGTAGTAGTATTAACTGTACTCAATTTTTTAAGTATTTGAGAGGATTAAAGGAGTCATCATGTGCCTTGAATGCGACACACTCAGAAGCCATAAGTAACACACGTCATGTTTGCAGACGTCACTCCTGACATATGTTTGAATCTGTCTGCTCTTGATGGGATCACTTGCGTCCTCCCACCACCCAGGAGCGCTACTGGGTTGAGAATTGTGTGTGTGTGTGTGTGTGTGTGTGTGTGTGAGGGGGGGGGAGAGAGAGAATCCTACAATGTATAAAAGTAGGCTGCAGCCTTTTTATTTTTATCTGGTCAGAAATGATGATGAAACTGTTGTTGGTATTATCCCCCCCGTCCCCGCCCTCTGCTTCCTCCAGTTTGTAGGTTACTGAAAGATTTCACCAACCACAGAAAAGAAGATTAGAGAGGAATTAATGGTATTCCTTTGTCATTATAGGAATAAATTGATATTTGGCGGGGGTGGGGACAGTCTGGAGTTGGAGCAACATGATGTGTCAGGAGACGTAAGCAGAGGGATGGCACAGTGACAAACAAACTCAGAGCCAGGGGGATGCCAGTCTGCTGGATATCTCAACTGACGTTCACCATGTTACAGGAGATGAGCGAGCGGGATAACGCAGAAGCAGCCGGGCGCGCGCGTGACGGGACAGAATGAGAGCTGCTGGGACATGGACGGCGTCAGTAGAGGACGGGGACAACTGTGACATTGACTGGGAGAGACCCTGACGAAGTGGGAGGGACATCTGGGTTCCTCTTGTCTTTGAAGCCCCAGCTTAACCATGAGAGTGGCCTTCCTGGCCTTAAGACTGATGTGCTTGGCCTGGTTGTGGCCTGTCACTCAGCTCAACAGCAGCCACTTCCCGAACAAGAGGAGAAACAAGGAGCTGTACGTCGGAGAGAACGCTAGACAAAAGCACGGAGGGTGAGCAAAAGTGACGTTTCTTAGATGAATCTTTGATTTACTATAATTGTGGAGCTTCTTCTTATGTGGAAACTGACCTTCATGGGTGATATTATGGACATCATTTCCATGTCCTACTTTGTAGAGCTTTCACATGTAAATATAAATAACTGCATCTTTTTGCGTTTATGTCCACTGATGGTAGATCAGTGTCAGAGAAAGGTCATAGATTATGTGCAGTGCTCAGAAAATTAGTGTTGATTGTTGCTGAATCTAAAACATAAAACGATGTGAACTTTGGTTTGGTTTTAGGATAACTATGACATCCTCTCAGTGACTAAAGTCATTCAGGAGTCAGATATAAATGAAAGAGGCTCCACAATATCAAGCTGAGTTACACATGTGCTAGAATGCAGTGGAAAGCAAAAGTACTCATCTCCCTTTGGCTACGGCCTTTGCTTTTAATCAGAGTGCTAGAGTCCATCTAACCATCACTAACACCATCTGTCAGTGGTGTTTTAAGTGTTTGTTAGAAAGAAATCTAGACAGAGAGAACGATTTTACTTAAGCTGTTATTTCTTCTCTTTGCGTTCCAGACGGGTGGATCTTAAGATGAAGAAGTTGGACAGCACCAAGTCTCTGCTAATTAAGTCTGAGCAGCTGCTTCGGATTGAAGACCATGACTTTGCAATGCGCCCTGGCTTTGGAGGTAACACACACACACACACACGCACACGCACACACTTGGTCATTGTATTTATTATGGATTTATTTGTATTTATTATACATTTATTTTAACTTTTTCTCACTCCAAATATTTTTCCTAGTATTTTTTTTTAAGTGTGCTTTAATGGTAACACAGCAGGTTGATTTAGGTTACTGTGCTGTTTTTGGTATTATGCCGCCCAAAAAGCCCTTTGTGACCTAGATTGTCTGCTTTGAGAGACAATGACTGCGGTAGCACGGATAAAATAATCTGAACTGTGTTCCTAATTCTCCCTGTGTGTGTGTGTGTGTGTGTGTGTGTGTGTGTGTGCTTCCAATCACAGGTCTGGATTTTTTTTATCTTTTGCATCTTTTTTGTCATTACCTTAAAGAAACCCTGCACAGTAATCACTTTCTCTACTGCATGTTCACAGTGGTCACCCTCTTTTGTAATGTCTGTTTGAATTCATTTTCTTTCCAGTCAGAAGGCAAAACAAGTTGCTTAGTGTCTGTCTCAGTCTTTTCAGCGGATGATTACACAGATGTTTACGTCAGCCTAATAAGAGTTCTTGGAACATTTTATCTGGTGAATGAGAGCCTCTGAACAGCATTTGCTTGTCATCTCAGGAAAAATCTATTCTTGTATCAATGCCATTCCCTAAGACATCTGCAGGCGTGCACCATGGGTTTGTTGTGCTGTGACAACAGTGTTGGGTGTTACGTGTTATTGAGTGTCAGAGTGATTAGATCACTGTTGATGTTCCTCTGACAGGAAATCAGCTGCATATTTCAAGACTGTATCCAAGTCAGTCAGGTCATAAAGCATTCAGGCAAAGAGGGCATTAAGTAGTTGTATCATTTGTTGTCAGGTGATAATGAATGTCTGTACCTGCAAATACAGGCGTCTTGCTTCTAAACCACGACTAAAGCTGCCACTCTGTAGGAAACTAACAAGCCGATTGCTGGTGAGATGGTTGAGGGTATTCTGCCAGTGCTAACCTGCTGTGCAATGAGGTAAAATCAACTGACTATAGTAAACATATTAGGATGTAGAATTTCTGAATGTATAACCACAAAGCTAACTGCAGAGGGGATTTTGGTTGTCTGATGAGTTACTTTTCTCACTGGGTAGTGTGACAGGTTATTTTTTTAATAGCAATAATCTTGTTATGTAACAAATTAGTATTAAAAGTAAGATTACCCGTCACTTGATCAGTTTGCACGACTGGAACATTGTCATTAAATCATTGTTATTCAGCTACTGGGTCAAGCAAATCGGTGGTGGTTACGAATTGGAAAACACTTTATCTTTCTGTTTTCTGTTTCTTTGTTCTGTTTCGTTAATTCACTTTGTGACTATGATACTAATAAAACATCATATTTATTTAAAATAGAGTTGAGTTCGAGACCCATTTTTTTGTTTCTTATTTACTTCAAACCTTTTCTTCCTAAACTAACTAATCACTGAGCTGATAGTGTGAGTTAACTCCGTTAGCTGCAAACACATTTGCTGGATTGTTGCATTTGTCTGCTATGTGTGGTGTCCTGTGGCCCGCGAAGATTTTTTCTTCATTTTTTTTCCTCCTTTCCTTTTTTTTTTTTTTGTTGGTAATAGAGAGTTTTGAAGCTCATTAATGAGTTTAAGTGAGCTAACTCTGTTTGACCCTATTCCAGGATGTCAGCATCCCAGTAAAATCCCTCCACCTTCATTACTCCATTGTGATTGCAAACACATGCTTTTGAGTGCTTACCTTCATTAAGTAATGGCACAGAAAAAACCCCAACAACATCAGCCGGTGTTTACAGTTCAAATCATACATTAACCGTATTGTGCCGCAGGATAATGACAAGAACCATTCTTCTTACTATACACTACCCTGGATATTTATGTAATAATACAATGTGGCAGATTTTCAATTAATGGATCCTTTAAGATAACATAATGAATTAGTGAGTGTTGTTGAATATCCACACATGCATGTTGACTGTGTAACCTCAGGGAAATTTATAGGCATGTAGGTAGTGAGCTACCGCTCCCATAGGCCAGATTAGATTAGAAAGGATTCGCTTATTTTCCCAGTACTAAATGTACCGTATGGGGTCACACGAGTTAATGTAGTTGATGTAGTTGATGTAATTTCTCAGAATCGGTAGAGAGCTAAGTATTACATATTTCTGTTACAGTATTAACAGCTTAACCAAGAAAGTAGTGAAGATATACAAATAATTAAACAATTTTTTTTGACATTTATCTTCTTAACTGAGCAGCAGCGTTCATTTAAGGTGTCGTGCATGAGCTCGACGCCTTTGTCTAAATCAAATACTGTAAAGAAAGGTCACTGAAACATGCATTTCAAGTAAAGCAACATTTTGAGGAGTTGATTTTTACTGTGAACCAAAAAAATAAATAAATAAAAGGTGAGGTTGTGCATTTACAAAGATTTCCAGTGTAAGGTAATGGTTCCTTTGACATTCAAAAATGTAGAATGTGAACATAAGATTTTTTGCTTCAGTCACAGATGTTTATACTGTACTGTGTATCATGACTGTATAAACTAGGGTTGCCTCTGCATATAGCTCAGAAGTGGGATTTACACATTGGTAATCTCTGACAGATGTACAAACAGATGTTATCCAACTGATCCATTACAACATCTGTCCAGGTTCAGCCCTGCCTGTTGGTGTCGATGTCCAGGTGGAGAGCATTGACAGCATTTCTGAAGTAAACATGGTACGCACCTTTTAGATTTCAGTAGTTAATCTAATCAAAAGAAACTGACTTGTTTTCTCTGTTGAACATGAGCGTTTTTGTTTTTTTGTTTTTTCTTTTTGTAGGACTTCACCATGACTCTCTACCTGCGGCATTACTGGCAAGATGATCGCCTGGCCTTCCCCTCCAGCAGCAACAAGAGTCGGACCTTCGATGCACGTCTGGTGAAGAAAATCTGGGTTCCAGATGTGTTTTTTGTCCACTCTAAGCGTTCTTTTATCCATGATACAACCATGGAGAACATCATGCTGAGGGTTTATCCTGATGGAAATATTCTCTACAGTGTTAGGTAAAAAAAAATAATGATATATGTCTCATTGTATTCATAGAGAGATCACTATAATTGCATTTTCTGTCATTAGCCAGTAGCCAAAATAATGGCTAATACTGGCTGTCATTATCTTGTCTTTTTGAAATTAGAAGGGCCTAAATTTGATGAAATTGATTGGGATGCTAAAGTGTTAGCTAACACTATCTGGTAAGGTGGATCTACAGACTCCAGGCTCTGATAAATAGTGTCAACATTAAAATAAAAAATGTTAACATTAACACTGATTAACATTAACATTCATTTTTAAAGGATTTCATTCTTTTTTGAATAAGTGTTAGGACAATTACCTGCACACGAAGATGAGCCAATACAGATAATGCAGACATGCATTAATTCAGCTTTCTTACTAGTGGCCAGCAGGGGGCAACTCTTTAATGAATTGGTGTGAAGTCTATAGGAAAAGGAGCCTACTGCTTCCTCTAAATATTGCCTTTGTGAATTATGGTCTGAAGTCAAAAAGGAGGATGCACTTATGTTTTAGGGTGGGGTTGTGATTGGCATATTGTTACCTTGTGAGCACAGTGTATTGATTTCTCTGTCAAACTGAAGCATCAGGCTTCAAAACACGACACAAACACACAGTTTCAAAATGAGACCACCAATCGGTGACGTCACAGTGGCTACATCTGTGTTTTACGCACAGCCTGTGTTATCGATTTACTTTCGGGGCCAGGCTCAAATGGCCATTAGAGAAACTGTATTGGTGTTTGCTCCAGCTGGTTTCAGTTTTCAGCCCTGAGGGGTGCTGTTTGCCAAAAATCAGACCAATGAAGCCATTTGCACTAAAACCCCTTGTACAGTATATACAAATTAGCAAGGGTTGTTAAACCATCAAGTTTTAAGCTTACATGTCCTGATACAATGAGTTATGGCTTAAATTTTACTAAGACTGTTTGATGAGCATGAACATCACCACAGCCCAGTTTAGTGGGCAGGGTATGAAGTGAATATGAGAAGGTGGACTGTAAGCTCCCAGACGGCATTCAACGTATCCATTTCAGTCACAGACGATGACAATATGGCACAAATTCCCAAATGGCCAACAGCAGCCACAAACTGTGTCAGGCACAGATGCTGTTACTGAATGAATCAATTCAGTCCAGTAGTTTTATTTTACACTGTTTCACTGAGATTACTGCAATATTTATGTAGGTATTTATTTAACTAAAAGCTGTGTTTCAGGATCACTGTGACGGCTCTTTGCTCAATGGACTTCAGCAGTTTCCCTCTGGACACACAGAACTGCTCTCTGGAGCTGGAGAGCTGTGAGTATTAAGCTGCAGTCCTACCTAATAGGATATCCAGTGTTGTTTGCAGAGTAATAATGTTAATTCCTACATTAAATGTACTTGTTCTTGTGCTGACATGTTTCGCTGGTAAACATGTTACACAACATTTGATGCACTATTATGTAATTTAAAAAATGTGGGCTAGAGAAAGCTTTGAGCTTGTTAAATTTTCAAACACTATCTATTTTCCGCACAAAAACACAACTGGATATGCTTGAATGTTATACAGTTGGGACTGAGACAGCTCAGAGTGCATTACCTTACTTCATACTCACAGTAGTAAGCATCACCATCCCCCTTTTGCACAAATTATTTATAATCCTCGGGTCATTCAAGTCAGCCTCTGTGCATTATGCTTGTCTATCCTCATGATGCAGGATTTACTGCAGTGTTTGGGAATTCTTTGGTCTTTACTGCTCTCTCTCACTCTGTGTGTCTCAATCATGGATCCTGATCTCAGGGGAGAGTTGGTAGTTCCATTTTTGGCAGCTTTCTCCTCTCCTCTGAGAGAAACATCCATGAAACTTCTAAGAGAGGCAATACGCGAAGGTGTCCAACCCCAAACGCCCACCCTCTTTCTCTCCTCTCTTGAAGATGCTTACAATGAGAACGACCTAATGCTCTACTGGAAGAACGGGAACGATTCATTAAGGACTGACGAGATTGTGCTCTCTCAGTTTTTTATTGAAGACTTCCAGCCTTCCTTTGGGCTTGCCTTCTACAGCAGCACTGGTATGTCCGGCAGGAGTCTGGGGACACTCTGAGATGTATTCATTTTGAAAACAGCCAGAGTGCTCCAGACCCCTACAGTTTTTCTAAATAGGAACAGTTTAACATTTTGGAAAATACGCATTACATAAAAAGATTTGACACCACTCTTACAGTCGTTTTCTATGGAGATGCAGCCAGCAGTTGATTAACTTGTCCAAGCTTGTGAAAACAGCTTACCCGGCAAAGGCTACAAAATCCAATAACCAGCATCTGTAGAGTTTACCAATGAACACATTATTCCCATTTCCAGTCATAATGCTTTGCTACAGTAACTGTGTACTGGCAAAAGCTTTTATATGTACACAGACATGACTGAGTGCTATTGATTGTTTAGGTTCTCTGTGAGAAAGAAAATAACCACATTTTCCAAAATGATGACATGGGAATCAATCCCTCTCTGCAAAGCAGAAAGGTATTGACTGCGGGGTCTACTTTTTCAAACCCAGTTTCCTTTTATTGTTGTCTGTGTAGAAAGAAACACTAGAATTGGAGAAAGAGAGATTTTCATCTCAGTTTTAAATCTTTTGTGAGGGAACCTACAGTATCCAATCTATGAAGATGTTATGTAACTCCGGCATTAAAGAGATTTGCTCTCTCATTTGAGTTCTAGGTTCTCCCCGTAGGTTCATGTTGGACTTTTATTTTTAATAAGGACAACTTTATTTTCTCCTGTCAGTTACTGATATCACCCTGCTTTCCGCCTGCACTCCACTGTGTCCATTTATCTGTTTCAGGTTGGTACAATCGGCTCTACATAAACTTCATTCTAAGGCGGCATATCTTCTTCTTCATGCTTCAGACGTACTTTCCCACCATGCTGATGGTGATGCTGTCCTGGGTGTCTTTCTGGATAGACAGGAGAGCCGTACCTGCCCGTGTCTCCCTGGGTACTAAGCCGTTGAACCAATACGACCAACATAAATAATTACCGAAATTGTATTTTCATCTGGACCGATAAGAAAATATCACCATGCCTAGTTTTTACTTTAAATTCATCTTTCCATTGATTAACCTTTTGAGAGTGAAATGGTAAGATTGATTCCACTCCCTTGTTTGCCAAATACTGGAGAGATTAGGCGTAAATCAGTCAGGAAGCACATCGTCTCATCAAATAATTACACCTTGTTTTTGAGATCTAATTGCCTGTATTTAAACTGTGAGAACTTCCTCCTTATGGAGGAAGGAGTGGAGGAAGTTTGTCAACCAGGAGACCCCAGTTTGCTTGGTATTTTGATAGCTTCGTGCTTTGCACATTTTGTTATGATTTCACTTGTTATTTTCTTTCTCTTTCCAACTGCTATTTGGTTAAAGTTCAGGAAAGTAGTGGGGTTTGGATTAAAATATCCTGTTCACAAGATTCTTATGTTATAAGTTAGTGAAACTCACATCATTGTTTTACAATAGGTTCTCACTTAGGTGCAATGACCTGCAATGACAATGATAGTGAAGTTCCCAGCAGCCAAACAGTAGATATTTCCTGGCTTATGGACAGGAGAGATGAGTGTCACTGTTCTAATCTGCCGCTCAGCAAGAAAGCAAATAAGCGTATCCAATGGTATCTGCTGGTTCACCATCTATGTTTTCCCCCTCCTACACAGTTAGCTTACGCAAGGAGACGCCATCATTAAGGCTGGGCTATTTCCAATTCTAAAAGCTTTACGAGCAAAAGAGCACTAAATCAGAGTTAAGCTAGTTTGCATCCAGCAATGATGTAATAATGACTTTGCCTTCTGTAATTAATGAACATAAATACACTTGCATGGTTATATGCTTGTCAAAACCCTGAGGATGATGATAAAGGATATGCCCTTTCAAGCCCACTGCCCTTTACCACGACTAAAGTATTTCGATTACATTATCACATTTGCTGTGATTTTTATGGCACAATTGTTCATACACTGAATTCACATTGGTACATAAAAGGTCTTCAAAGGATAATTTCTTGTTATTACTTGTTTGTAGCTACAATAGCATTATTCTCTGCAATGTTTCTGCAGCAACAGTCACAACTGGTTTTTCTGTATCCAGGCATCACCACCGTACTGACAATGTCCACCATCATCACCGGTGTGTCGGCCTCTATGCCACAGGTGTCTTACGTAAAAGCTGTAGACATCTATCTATGGGCGAGCTTCCTGTTTGTCTTTCTGTCAGTCATCGAGTACGCTGCGGTCAACTATTTCACCACAGTGGAGGAGATGAAGAAGCTGAAGAGAGCAAAGGTCAAGTTCTTTCTAAAATCTTCTCAAATCTCCTGTCCTATTTAGGCTACGGTATGCAGCCATAAGGCAATCTCCAGAAACTAACAGTGATCTGCTCTCCTCTCTCTGCAGATGCCCACCTCTTACAATGGTGCTGAGGCTATGGCCTTTGATGGGTGTTTCCACGACAATGAAATTGACCTGGCCTCCCTCCCCGCCAGCACCCCAAATACAGAGAGGAACATCCAGTCTCGAAACTCGACTGTCTCCGCACCCACAGAAGGCACCAGGCTACATCGCAAGCACCCTTTAAAACGAAACCTCAGCTTCATCATGAGCAACAGCTACATGATCGACTCATACTCCAGGGTATTATTCCCGCTGGCTTACCTGCTCTTCAACATCATTTACTGGAGCATGTATGCATAGCACATTGAGTAAGCAGCAGAAAAAAACAAAAGAACTGTTCCTTTTTTGACTCTTGTCACAACTGCACAAATGAACAAAAACAGACGGATAATAATGGTAAATGGCCTGTATTTATATAGCGCTTTACTAGTCCCTAAGGACCCCAAAGCACTTTACATATCCAGTCATCCACCCATTCACACACACATTCACACACTGGTGATGGCAAGCTACATTGTAGCCACAGCCGCCCTGGGGCGCACTGACAGAGGCGAGGCTGCCGGACACTGGCGCCACCGGGCCCTCTGACCACCACCAGTAGGCAACGGGTGAAGTGTCTTGCCCAAGGACACAACGACCAAGACTGTCCAAGCCGGGGCTCGAACCGGCAACCTTCCGATTACAAGGCAAACTCCCAACTCTTGAGCCACGATCGCCACCATAATAATAAATAATTAATTAATGACATGAATTCAAGTCTGCTGAGTATAGATGTCCTTCTTGATGTCTAATGAAAAAGTGTTCGGCTGTAACTTGGAGAAAATCTGAGAGCGGCCGTGGAAGTGAACGGCTGATATTTTAATGAATGTTTACGTGTGTTTCTGGCATGCTTGATTTTATAACAGAAAGAGTTTTTATCCAAAATGCATAAACATTTGTAGGATTTTGTTTTAGTGCTGGATCAGATACATCCATACATACATACATTAAATACAGTACATGTTGAAAATAAATATGTGTATGCTCTTAAATGTCTGACTCAGGCTTCACATTCTCTTTGCCTTGAACTTTATTGATATTTAGTGCATCACACTTTCAACTGAAGGGGCCCAGTGGAGCACTTATAAACAAGTTCATGTTTAATATCATCCTCACCTGACAGAAAATTGTGTGTAAAATTTGCAAAAACTTTAAAAATTTGCTGAATGTGCTGAATTTCAAAAACATTTCATTTAAATGGTTTCAAAGATAAGACTCGGGGGCCTTCATCAGCCTGGCTAACACCCCAATCTAACCCAATGGGAAAATGTGAAAAGGGGCATAAATTTTGGACTTTTAATTGCATTTCCCCCAGGGCCATTCATACCACACCAAAGAAATGAAGCAATGAAAGGAAATTTCCCCTTTTGCAGTATCTACTGTAGAACTTTGTTTTTTCTGTGGACTCACAGTGGGAAAAAGGGATATTTTCTGTGAATTAACTGTTGTATAATTACAGTCTTAGCAATGAGTTACAAAAACGTTTTCTTTAATTTTACACAATTACTTCCTAAAATTTAAGCCCAAAGACTCATGCTGACAGGTTTCTTTCATTTACTACAGCAGCATTCTTTTTGTTATATTAAGATATCTGAAGAATTAAATATGTTGTTAAACCCCAACCTGAGTTTTTCCAATCTGCCCCACTTATCAAACTGGGCTGTATAAATTTGACATCCTGCTATAGATCCATATCTGTTTGACAGTAGTGTGTTCTTTTACTGACCTCTGTGAATATCTTGAACACACTCTGCAGATCAAACCAAAAACACTAAGCATGTTCAGGAGAACACAGCTTTTGTTTTTCCTCAGAACTCCTGGCTCTTCAGGTGTCAAATGTGTGCCCTGTGTTAGTGACTCGGTATTAAAATCATGCAATCATACCTACACCTTCTCATGACCACAATGGGAAACTTAATGGTCTTCACAGGTTGACACAAATTATAAAATAGACACATCTGACCTTACATCCAAATAAGGACTAAGTTGCATGCTGCACACAGTCCTGAAAGCAACACAGGTTTTTCTATACGAAATGAAATATCTTGGGTAATATCCAGTGCACAATAACTGCATGGAAATAAAAGAAAGACATTTTCAGCCACTCCCTTATTCACAAGGGGTCACAACAGCAAGCCATGCCGCATGTTTATTTTGGTGCAATTTACCTGACTACCTGATGTAACCCCAAAGGGCTTTGAGCCTCCAAGGCAATCGCATGGAAATATGTTAAATTTATTAGTGGATGTAGAATGTGAGGGGGAAATGGAAAAGGTTCACTCAGTTGCATAACAGTGTGCTGTGGAACAGAAAGCCAGCAGGACACCAGACTGATAATACCTGCAATGGAAGAGCTCAGCGGGAGGCATCTTAATTCAAATTAGGTCTAAATGTGACCATTAGATATTAAAGCTTTACAAAAAAAAAAGCCCTTCGTTTTTTTTTTACAGTTAAACATCTTGAGAAATATGCACTAGTTTCCTCTTTTGGTGAGGAGCAACATAGATACTGCTCATTTCTATATCTTTAGCACGATATCGCAGCTAGGAAATGATTACCTAGCTAAGCAAAGCCATTAAAAACAGGGAGAGTAGCTAAAGGATACAAAAAAATCGGGCTAGCGACATCTCTAATCATATAGCTACTCTCTCACAAGGTTATCCAACTAGTATCACTGGGCATCTACTTTAATAAATAATGCACACATTGTTGCATTCTCAGTTAATTCTTTCCTGATCAAAGTTTTACCGCAATAGTTTTACATCTATCTATCTACAGTCCTCACAACCTACTGAAACACACTACACCTGAGCTCCATGAATATCAAAATCACTCAGCTTTTTATCCCTCTTGCTTGATGTCTTATGTTATTCAGATCAGAAACAGAAGCTCTGACAATGTCAGCATTTTAAAGCTATACCATGAATATTGTGCAGTGCTTTCACCCACATTTTGAGGTTGTAACTGTATTTTGCGGTGCATTTCCTTAATTACAGTTTTTCTCAGTCGCTTTGGTGCTTTTCTCAAATCACTATTAACATTTGCACAGCAGTTAGTGTATTTCTCAAAACATTTGGTGCAAACTGCAAAACCTAGTGGATAACCTGCAAAAGCAGGTCACTTGCTCAAAATCGATAATCCATTCCTCAAAAGCAAGTATTCATATCAATGAAACTGCCGGTGTCATCAAAGTGAGAAGTCTTGACACCATCTTTATGAACAAGATAGTCAAATGGCTTTGTCATGTTTTCATTATGACAGTTCACAGTATTCTCTCAGTGTTTTCCAATGCAAAAAAGGTCAGAACTCGGTGACGCTACCTAAAAATGCTCAAGACAGCACTATACACTTTTTGTACAGCCATTTACAGTAAAATCTACAGAAAAGTTAGACATTCCTGTAGTTAGGGAAGTAAGTGAGTACAAGACACTGAATATGTATGTTTCACATTTTTACTGTGTGGGCTGTTTGTAATTCTACAACACTGTGCAAAAGAAAAATACTCTACAGTCACTTATTTAGAATAAACATAAGAAACACCCTTTTGGTAGAGCTGTGCACAAATGTGAACAATATAACGGTACATATTGTAACTGAACATA
Source organism: Simochromis diagramma (assembly GCF_900408965.1). NCBI lineage: Eukaryota > Metazoa > Chordata > Actinopteri > Cichliformes > Cichlidae > Simochromis > Simochromis diagramma. The sequence goes on from NW_024386883.1 coordinate 2,618,189, forward strand.
CGTAAATCATTCTGGCACATCCAGACGTTCCTGTCTGTCTGACCACATATTCTCATCTACATCACAGCGGATATCATCCCTTGCAATGCAATGAGGAAAGTATCTCCTGGAGTGATGTCGTCACATGCAGCATCCACGGCTGCTAGCAGTGCCATTTGCGCATGTGAATGCCGGTCAAAAACCTTCCACCTCCAGACAGAGAAAAACTCCTCTATCGGATTAAGGAATGGGGAGTAGGGAGGGAGATATTCAACCAGCATTCTATCATGTGTCAGACACAGATCCAATGTGGCCAAATACACCGTTATCCTCTATGACAGCACTTTGAATTCTTTCAACTTTATTGCATTGTATGCAATCACCATTGCACAAATGGCTTCCTCTTGCTGCTGGGTAAAAACAGGCCTTCTTCCACCTCTGCGAGGTTGTTCACAGTGGTTCTTCCAACATTTGGTTGCACCTTCCGACCGCCCTCATCCATTGTGAGGCTGTGATTGACAACACACACGTCCTCACCCCTCTTCCACCATGCTGACCTCCCATTTCTGTGTCACAGAATTGTAAAAAATGGTACAAACTATGTCCTGCTCGGTTCATATTTGCTTGCCAATTGAGGGTTCATGGGATTGATCCATGAGTGACTGTGAACAAGAGGCTTGTCAGTGGTTACAACTAATACTTCACACACCTCCTCATCAGTGAAAGCTGAAGTTCACCTGAGAGAAATTGTTCAATTTCAGGGACATTTCCAGGAAAAAATCATTTTAAAAAGGTATAAAATTTGCTTGACAGCATTTGAAAACAAATTCACCAATTTTGTATGTAATGACTCAAGCAATGAAATGAAGACTATTAGTTTTATTGGGAACTAATAGTCTTTCAGCATCCAAAGGTATAGTTCATTTTGACTGACATGACATAAGCAAATGATAATGTTGTCGACCGCAGAGAATTGTATGAAAGCAACTGATACATGTCCAAGAGCATTTGCAATTTGTTCAGAGGAAGGAGAAATTGGTACCATAATGTGCACAAATGACTAAATGTTATGGAGGTTGCACTAATGGTTTTGAGAATTATTATTCTGATCTGAGAAAAGCACCAAAGGGACTGAGAAAAACTGTAAACACAAGCATAAGAGGCAGAACAGAGAAGGAAATAAGAGAGCGTGCTCATGTGGTGGTGTGTGACAGACAGACTCTGACAGACTGCTCACAGTCCTGAAAAACAGGCACTTACAGAGTAATGGTGCGTGACTTCTTCTTCTTTTTTTTCGTAGCAGTCAGGGCCACAATGTTAGAGCCCTGCAGTGTTGTCCTGGAAACACTTTCAGTCATGTCTATTACTGAAAACACAGGTTTATGACACACCCTGAGGCACACCTGTACTGACAAACAAAAAAGAAAAAGAAACACACAAATCTCTTCCTTCCAAAAACCTACAGGGAACTTTAAAGGCAGACGATCGGACTGTGTTATTATTTTTGGGTCTAGTTTTACAATCAGACAGCTTCCTCTTTGGGTGGTGTTGAAATGTTGAACCAAAGGTGCCAGAGCTGAAGAGAATGTATGTGACGTACACCCGCTCACCTTGACGTCTCATGGGCGTGCCACGCGTGTCAGCTATTGATTGTTCATGAGAAAGTGGTGGAGAATTGACAAAGCACACAGCCGAGAGCACTGGCTAGATTTGTGACTGTTAATGTTTGTTGTTGAACGTTTTACTTCGTCCATCGGAAGCTATGTTCCACAAAAATGAAGACAGAGTCATGAAGGATCCAAGGATTTCTTCAGGCAGACTTCCTTGCCAGCAAATATCTGCTCCTTTAGTCAGGTAAAGCGAGATGGTGGCGGTGGAGGTGGTGTTGGTGGCGGTGTCTCTCCTTTTCCTTAATGTGCATGGAAACACATCTTAACTCAGAAACAGCAGCTGGATCTGGTTTCAGTCAGGATTATTAATCCACATCGTTCATACAGATATGCTCATATCTATAAATCACTTCCTTATGCGGCATCAAATAACATTAAAGTCATTTTTTAAATCACAGAATCGAATTATTTACATTTTTTATTTGTTGTTATTTTGTATTTGCAAAGTAGTCACGCATTTTTTAAGGACTGATGTTACTGGTTATATAAGAATATGGGAGAGGATGCACCCAATGTGCCAATAACAATGACGCTTTCTATGGATGTGAAAGAAAACATTTAGTTATACAGTCAGTCCACTTACTCACTGTTATTCTGCTTGTTATTTAAAAAAATAGGAGGCAAAGTTTGGAGAATTGTACATGCAAATTATTTGCTGCCTAATAATAAGAGATTCAAATGAACATGAAAAAATAACTATTGATTCATGGTGTATGTACTCCATACATCATGTGCACTTTGAAGGTAATGAATTTGTTCTATTAGACTATCTTGAAATCGTTCAAGTGTTTCATTTGGCATTACTCATCTGTTAACAACCAGAACTGGAGATAAAACCTTTAAGACACATTTTAATTACAGCCTTTCAGCATTTGTTAGCATGGGTGTGATGGTAGGGCTTTTCTAGATTAGTATGACTCAGTCTGACTCTTTCTTCTGTCATATGTCAGGATAAATATAATAAAGCTTTAGCCCCCTGTGTTTATTTACTAAACTTAAACTTCTTCAACTTAACAGGGTGAAGAAGCCAGGCTCGCTTATCAGATGTTTCCACTTGTTGCAGACACACCTGGTGGTCATCGTTGTCCTCTTAGCAGGTATCTGACATCAGCTGTGACACAGAAGAGATGAAAAAACACGAAGACAATTGAGACAGACAATTGAGCGGAGGCGGCTGTTTAGTGGACAAACAGCTTTGAACCTCTAATTATAACCTGCAATGCATGGCATGCACACGCACACACATACAGTATGCACACAAATACCTTGAACTCTTTCATAATATACTGTAACCTGTTAGTCTAGTTTTGTTTATTAGTCGTACTGCTATTCTGAGAAAGGCACAAATGGAGAAGACTAAAAAAGACCACACAGAGAACAGGAAGTGAGGGAATGGAAATGCATTTCAATGACTTTGTGCAACTACCATAAAGTGCATTGATTTTTAAAGTGTTCTGTTTTTTTAAAAACAGAGTTTATGTGCTGAAAATTTTCAGAATTCCCATTTTCCAGCGTGTAGGATTTAAAAACCACATTAGGAACTTTGTACACTGAAACTGGATCATATTAATGTCCATCAACGTGGTGTCTAGTGTTCAATACACACAATTGGCTTTTGGTCCCAAAACTCTCCATGAAGTTGCCAACAGTGGTAACTGAGAACTTTTTTCTTTTCCAATCAGGGCAAGCCTCCTGCAACCAGACCACTACAACTCCTTCCCCTTTTACTGTTTCTACTACAGCTCCACAAATATCAGGTAAATGAACCCTGATAAAATCTGCTCATCCCTTGGCTTTGTAGGAAAAACGTTTGTTTAATCTGTTTTACTGATTTGTATGTCACTCAGTGATATAAGTGTTTGATATTCAAGCAAAACTTTAATACTTGGTTGACTTAGTATTTGGTTGAGAAACAAGCACAGAGATAACAAGTTTACTGATAGCTGGTCACAAGGTTTGCACAGACCTCAGGAAGGATTTGGGGCGACTCCGCACGATATGCAGAGGCAGATTGGGTGGATTCTTTTATGTGAGGACCCATATGCAGACCACAGTGAGACGAAAATGGGAATTAACTAAAAGTGTGCCATTTATTAAGGCGGATACACCAAATGGGGGGAAAGCAAATAACAAACTAAACAGAGGTACGCCTGAACTGGGGAAACAGAACACAGAAGAGCCACGGGGGTAAAGCAGACGCGACGACAAAGGTCAGGGGAAAACTCACACTGTCAAGAACCTCAGTGTACACTTACGATAAGGACCCCGGAAGCAGATTAATGTGCAGCCACTCAGAACTATGTGCAGGTTTATTAATAAACAAAGCAACTTGATGAAAACAAGGGAACCAAACCTACAAACTCAAGCCAGGGAAAAACTGGGAACAGAAAACCCTGGAGCACCGTAATCTGGACTGAGGGAAAACTGCAACAGAGAGGAGAAACACAATTACTAGAGTACTGAGGAATGGCACGTAACAGCCAGAAAAAGTTAAACGTCAGGGCTTATGATTAGAGCCGGACCGTGAAACTCAGAGGGGGAAGAGTCCATGGAGGGAGTCTGAGGAGGCAGGAACGAGGATGGGAGGCGAACAGGCATGGGGACAGGCAGGTGGCAGGATTCCAGCGCCGAACGTCGTTCCCTAAGTACATAGACACAAGATGAAGATGAATTCCAAAGTTCTCCAGTAAATACAGAACTTACGAAGAGCCTAGTTACCACCGAGGGGTGACTAACGGACTGGCGAGGAGCAGCCATCTGCGCCGGGTGAAGTAGTCCCCCAGCGATTGTCTCGAATGGGATGCAGGTGTGTAGGAGATGGCGCAGCCCGAGGGTGTGGCCTTAATATGCTTCTTTAGCCACACCTTTGTTCCTCTGCAGCATATTTTAAGCCACTGTCATGTTGGAAGTTCCATCCATGACCCGTCTTCAGTATTCTGGCTCAGGGAAGAAGGTTCTCATCCTAGGTTTTATGGTACATGACCCTGTCAATAGCCGCTCAATGCAGCGAAGTCCCCTGTACCTAGCCCAAAGCATGATGTTTCCACCTCCGTGCTTGACTGTGGGGAGATTTTCTTTGGGTCATACTCAGCATTTCTCTTCCCTTTTGGCTTCATCTGACCACAGCACTTTCTCCCAAGGCTTATCCTCCCCCAGGATGATCATGTAGGTCTACAATCTTGTCCCTGACATCCTTTGACCGTTCTTTGGTTGTGCTCATGATGGCGGAGAGGTTAAAATGAAAGAAACTGATTCTGTGTGCTTTATACACATAATGAATTGAGAGCAGGTGAATCTGTTCTTGATTGATCGATGTATTGAAATCTGTGTGTCACATGGGAACGCAGTCAGTCTGCGGGAGCCGGATTTCTGGTTGGGTAGAAATAATGTTTATTTCTCTAAATGACATACAAATGAATTCATAACTTTTATGTTATTTTTAAATGTATTTATTTATTTGAAAATTAGAGGCTGTTCATTTTTTTGCAAGTGAGCACTTACATGTCCAGCAGGGGATCAAATAATTATTTCCCCCACTGTAGTTGACTTGTACAGGTAATAGTATTTAAGTAAATTAGGCTAAATAAAAATACAAAAGATTCTCAAAACTGGGGCACATTTTTGAATGGCCTGTTAACATTAACCACCATGAAAGCCATATAATTTGGAATGTAACAGAACAAAAGTGCTCCAAATGGCAAGAACAACACAAACAAGCTAACTATCTAAAACTCCACCCCTGTTAAAATTACCACAGAGCACAATATTTGCCATGGAAATTAAATATAGTTTGACATTTAAAATGAGCAGCCAGCTTCAGTTGCAACACATCAGGTGACTGTGAGTCACTTCATTTTTGGTATTTCAATTTTTGGCTCCCTTTCTCAGCCCTTAGATTGCCTCTTTGTTACAAGCAGCTGGTATGTTGTCCTCTGTTATAGAGTTTAGCAACTTTTGCCAATGATTCTCTTTGCTTTGTAATGCAGTATACTACTTTGTTGACATTACGGTGGATGTCACTGGACAGAGCAAGAACGAATCTGAAATCATTGCCTGGGTATGTAACATGTACGACAGCAGGCTTATTAAAACACCAGATGTAATGCTTAAATCCTGTCAGCAAACTGTATGCTCTTTTGCTCAGCTCAAGCAGGTTTTCAGCACCAAGCTGGAGAACTGCGTGCCTCCAAACCCTCCAGAAACTACTGCCACACCGACCTCCCCACAAACTACACCTGCAAGTACTGTCAGTGAGACAACACAAGTGGCCTCATCAACAGTGAACACTTACAACAGCACAACAACTGCAGTAACCTCATTACAGAGCAATAGTACAGGTGCAACATCCACGGCCTTAGAAGGCAACAGCACTACAGCAGCGACACCCACGGGAGGCAACAACTTCACAACCACTGCAACAACATTACAAGGCAACGGGACAACTACAGCAGCAACACCAACGGGAGGCAACTTCACAACCACTGCAACAACATTACAAGGCAACGGGATGACTACAGCAGCAACACCAACAGGAGGCAACTTCACAACCACTGCAACCACATTACAAGGCAACGGGACAACTACAGCAGCAACACCAACGGGAGGCAACTTCACAACCACTGCAACAACATTACAAGGCAACGGGACAACTACAGCAGCAACACCAACGGGAGGCAACTTCACAACCACTGCAACAACATTACAAGGCAACGGGACAACTACAGCAGCAACACCAACGGGAGGCAACTTCACAACCACTGCAACAACATTACAAGGCAACGGGACTACTACAGCAGCAACACCAACGGGAGGCAACTTCACAACCACTGCAACAACATTACAAGGCAACGGGACAACTACAGCAGCAACACCAACGGGAGGCAACTTCACAACCACTGCAACAACATTACAAGGCAACGGGACAACTACAGCAGCAACACCAACGGGAGGCAACTTCACAACCACTGCAACAACATTACAAGGCAACGGGACAACTACAACAGCAACACCAACAGGAGGCAACTTCACAACCACTACAACACCATTAGCAAGAAAAAGAAAACGGAAAAGAAGCTTGATACGTGTAGCTCGGGACGTTAGTAGCAATGGGACACAAAGCAGGTATGAGTGCAACTATTTCTATCAAATAAATGAACAGATGGAAAATGAGATTATGAATTTTCATGGAGCACTTTCTGTAATATATTGTGGCAACTGTGTTGTCGAACCCACACTGTGAAGATTTGTTACGTTTATCATTTAAGGTGAGATTACATTCAGAGTTATTGTAGTTTTATATTTTTAAAATGTGTTTTTATTGTTATTTCATTTTCGACTTTTTGTTTTAAATCAGTTTAGTTTCACTTAGTTTCTTTGTTTTTTCATTTCAGTTTAGTTTTTGTAAAAATATTTTGTTATAGTTTAGTTTTTATTAATTTCATTCTTAGTTTAACATTTTTACCAAACTAAAAAAAAGCTCAAACTAAGAATTTTTTTTTTAAATTTTAGTTCGATTTCCAAGTTAACAAAATCTTTTCAGCTAGTTTTTCATTTTTTCACATTTTTTACTTTTATTCTAGTCATGTTATAGTTTATTATTGTTAACAAAAAGTTTTTTTCACATCTGCTTTTACTTTAGTTTTAGTTTAGTTTTAACTTTGATTATTTCCTTTGCTGACAGCAGCCAAAAGTTGCAGTTGATGAGATGCCTGCACACTGAATTTCCAATATTTCCCCCCTCTTGAATCCCCTTGAATAAGCATTAAGCAAAATAAGCAACGCTTGTTTGACTTTTTCATAAAGCTGGAGATCATATGAGCAGTTGCACAATCAGTCCTAATTCCACTGAGATGACGAATCATATCAGTTAGTCCTGACACCCATTAACCTTATCTCCATTTACTTTTCAGTTCGAACACTAATGTCATAAATACAACGGGCCTATTTCAAGTGAGTGAGCACTTAATTGTGTCTGTAGGTTTCTGTAAATGAAAAAGATCACTTGAATTTAGCCTGATTTGTGTTTTACCAGGAAATGGAAGTGTCATGCGTGACAAAAACTGAAATAAGGTAAGTGAAGTAAAGACATTCAAGTCATTGAAATAAGCTTATCTCATGATCCCTACATTAACACTGATCTTATGCTGCAGAAACACCACGTGCTCTGTGACGCTGAAGCTGAGTCAGGCGGTGTCTTCATGTTGTATCCTCCGCACTCTCTGTGCAGCCACTAACACTTCATCTGATTTTTACGTGCTGGGGAAAAAGGCAGATAGAGTGGGTGAGTGATGCATAGTTACCTACCTGATACGTTTGCAGTGTGTTATAAAAGTAACAATGTAATAAATCCTCTGTGTCGCTTAACAGGTCAGCTTCAAAATGTGTGCAATAACAGCAGCACAGTAGAAAACAGCTGCATTTACACTGGTCAAGACAACGCAGCATGGTAAGATCCTCAGTACGGGCAGTCTGTGCTTTCCCAAGTGCTAAATGTTAACTGATTAATCAAAGATAAATTATACTTTTTAAATTCATACTTTAGTTTTGTGAAATTTCATGTTTATTTGTTTGTTTTTTACAGTAATGAGTCTGCAGCTGCATATGTGGTTCCACCAAGTAATTCAACTAACTGCAGTGCAGGTGAGCTCCAAACTATTCAATGTAAGCATAGTTAAGCTCAGTTTAAATGGACCAACCATGAAAACAAACAAACAACATCATTGCATCAATACATGAATTAGACTGTTACTGTTACTGAAACCTGATGAAGCAACACACTTGTGTTAAAAGACACCAGGAAGTACTTCAGGGCATGTCAGGAAACACACATTTCAAAAGAATAATATTAATTAAGTCTCAGTTACAGTTAACATTATACCTGGATACCAAATCGTGTGGACACGCTACAGAGCATTTGAGGATTATGCCAGGTTAGCCAGCAGCTCGGGGTTGCTTCATACTTGCAACACAGACAATTAAAAACTGAACAAATAAGATTGTAAAAAAGCAAAATGCACAAGATTCTTCTAAATATTTTTTCTAAATGTATTTTTCCCTTAAAGTGTAAAAGTAGAGTCTTGAAGGTGCCTTGATTCGATCCACACTGTAAACCATCATGCTTTGACTTTGTTTCAGGCAACATCACCACAAGCAACTGCAACTGCTCCGACTACTGCAGTGGATCAGGTTAGTGTCACCTATCAAAACCATTTGCATTATGATGTAAATCACACAGTCTGAAAGCTTGGTGACTTGATTATCTTTCCTTTTTTTGTTTCTTTGTTTTTTAGATGCATACTACACTTTTAACATTTCCATACAAGATCCCAATATAAACTATTTAAATGTCACCAACCTGGTAATCTTCCATTCACACAGAACACAAATACATATAAATAAACAAATCATTAATGTAAAAATCATATGAATAAATTCTTGGAGCATCAATGAATCATTAATATCTTTAACTTTAACAGATTTCTCAGCTGCGACAGCTTCCACCTTGCTCTCCAAATGTAGAGTAAGTTTTGTTTTTTGTCACCAGTTTTTAAATAAATAAATACCTTTTTATCACATGTAAAATACAAAAAATAATAACAATCTTGTAATATTCCCTTGCAGAGGTCTATGTCCATTGTCCATTAATGCATCTGAGTACAAGGTATTCAACCACCAAATTGTGATATTATTGCCTTCATGTTTTTCTATCTCTGTTATGATGATTTAGGGCAAAAGCAAGTTTTCAAAATGTAAGTAAGGCATTTAGGTTGCATTAGGGAAAAAGATAACCTTAAAAAAATAAATCAATTAAACTGAATTGAATTTCTTTATTTGACTTAAAGGAGATTCAATCTATTCATCTAGATTAACATCTTTTGAGTTGTTCATTTTTGAAGATATCAGTTGTAGAGATGTCATTTTGTCAGTAATGTCTTTTTGAACATTACTGACTTTTACCCCAAAAATACTCCAGTTTCACATGACAAGAAACTCACCATGTAATGGCATCACACAGGAAAAATATAGTTTATGTCCAAAGGAATTTGCATTTCATGTGTTATTATTATATTAACACGTTAAAAATGTTTTAGTAGTTTCCTTTATTACGTTCAGTTAAAGTTATTTTTCTAAAACTGACATTTCTACACAGGACGCAAACGTGGCATGTGCAAGCACATCAACAAAGTGAGTCCAGTTATGTTAGAAGATTTGTCTAAAACTCACATTAAATCTCGCTGATGCATCTGTTGCATTTGAACACTAGGCTAAAATTGTTGTTGTTGTCTTTTTGTTTTTTCCGTTATAGCCTTCAAAGCTGTAGCGTGATTCTATCCTTTGCCCGTGAGGTCCTCGTCTGTGATGTAGCAAATGCTGTGGTGTATCTGCTTCAGTCTAAGGAACAAATCAGTTTCAGCGGGCATGTGATCCGAGCGGGTGTGTATACTAACCAAAATAAAACAAGATGAGGACTGAAATATCAGCTCAAGCAGTCAAAACATAAGTGTCGACTTGTGCTGCAAAGCTTCTCATTGGTGCTTTTGTGTTTCCACAGCAATTTGTGGAAATTTACAAGCCAATGTCAGCCTGCAGTCTGAGTTCACATGGGTCAGCACGGACATAAAGCCTGCAGATTTCTGTGCTGCAGCAAAGTCTAGCAGTCTCACTTGGTTTGTATGACCTTAATATCCTGCACACTAACCACATTTATACAAAATGTGCTGCAGCAGATCAAAAGGATCCAAAGTAAAATGTTACTTCTTTATTTCTTTTTAATAGTCAAAAACAAAACAATGTGGTTATGCAGCTGCAGGACAGTTGTGATCTTCAAAACGTGTCTACCACCACAGCCAGCCCAAACGTGACAACCGTGCAACCGAACAGCACTGCCACCAGCACCACCAACAACAGCACCACTACCACCAGCTCTGCTAATAGCACTACAATTGCTGTAAATGCAACTTCAATGCTACTGAATACAACACAAGGAGTGAATCTAACCACCACCACCACCAGTGCTGCTAATGTCTCAGTGCCAGCAACAGTCAACACTACTACAACTACAACTATCACTACCGCTAACAACTCAAGTACGGGTAACACAACTACAACCAAGTCTCCACTCACCGTTACTACAGCCACCACAAATCTGAACACTTCTGTGACGACAACTGGAAGTACAACAACAAATTCGTCAGGTTTGTGATCACTTCAGTTGCGTGCACAACTCTGTGGCAATGCTTTCCTTATCATAGCGTCACTGTCTCCTCAAATTGTGTTGACAGCAGCTGAAGCCCAAGCCAACGCACTGCTTGACGAGACGAAAGACGTGTCCAAACTGAACTCCAGCCAGGTGAATCAGCTGGTGTCTAAGCTGGAGGCTCTGTTATCAGGCCCAAATGTCAGCATAGGGCTGGGGAACACATCAGTCAACATTGTCAGCAATCTCCTGGGTGCTTCTCCATCTGTGCTGTCACAGTCCTCCAACAGGTTACAGATTTATTTATTTATTTATTTATTTATTGTGGTCTTTTTACATTATTATTTCATGGGGTGGACAATGCATTTGATCCATACTGTTTTTATTTTTATTTTACTCACAACAATAACCAGATATGGGCTCTAAAGAACACCAACAAAACCCCAGTTTTCCTCTTCCATCCATAGGAGGACAAAACACCTCAATTACAACTCTTATTTTCATCTTTTTTTTACCCAGTAATATTGCTTCTTGTTGTAATTAAAGAAATGACATGTACTATTATTTATTCATTTATTCTCACCAGGATAATAGGGATCGTTGATACAGTGGGGCTCAAGCTGGTTGTTGGAGGGACGGCTCAGACCATTTTGTCCCCGGCTGTTGCTCTGTCAGTGAAACCAGCAGATGGCGCCAACTTTCAGAAAACAACTTTTTCCATCTCAAGCCCCACCAATGTGGAGGTAAGGAAGAATAACTTTCACTTTTGTACAAGTGCTTTGTGTCTCATATAACACAGCATTTCCAGCTTTGTCTAGAGAAGCCTGTAGAAGATATTTAGTGCCTTTTTACTGTCAATTTAATTTTTTATGGTTATTTTAATAGGGAAGTTGGAGTAATTGTTTTAGGTTGTAATTGGCATATTTAAAAGAAGAAGAAGAATATACTAACTCAGATTTTGTGTATTTTGTGTATTTGCATGTGTAGTTCAGATTAAACTAAATTTAAAACTACATTTATTTATTTCAGCTTTTCAGAGTAAAGTGGTTCAGTCAAAAACAGGATCAATTCATAAAATACAACAAATTGGTTTAATCATGTGACTTGTTTTTGCTTTTAAAAACACAACCAGGTGATCTAGGTCGGAAATTCTGACGGTTTCTTTTCCTCACAATGACATGACATGATTTGTCAGTAAATCCCTGGATTACACTTGTGAATGTGGGTGTAATACTAAATGTTTTGAAGAATAAGCAGCCATTTTGCCACTATTTGGAAGAACAAAGCTGCTCCTCCAAACAGTGATTTCTAGTAGAGAGACGCCAGTTGCCCCAAATAGAAAACAGGGTAAAAAAAAACCCCCCAAAAAACCAACTCTCGGATGATCGAGTCTGTTAAGCTTGAGGCCCATGTGTGTTGCAGGTCCGTGGGAATCCCAGACTGAGAAGGAGCGTGACAACAAACTCCTCGATCCCTCAGGGCTCCGTCACGCTGCCGGCCTCTCTCACTCAGAATCTCACATCTCAGGAACAGCAGCAGGTCTCCAGAGTTCAGTTCAATTTCTACCAGAAGAGCACCGTATTCCAGGTCTGACAGTTCAACCAGCAGCCCCCTTCTTATTCACCACTAACAAAAACGCCAACTTACATTATTTTTAATGTAGTGTTTTAAATCTGATACTTACACACTCTTTACAAACTTGTTTTGTTGTCTCTAAATGGCTACACAGGACAAATCCCTGGGAGTACGCAGGCTTAACAGCGGGATCCTAGGAGCAAGTGTCGCCAACCTGTCAATCACAGGACTCCGAGACAATGTTATAATCACCCTAAAAAACCAAGAGCCTATTCCGGTAAGCCTGGTTTCACCAACTGTCATTTAAAGGCAAATTAAAAGGCAACGGTTGTGTCCTCATAGAGAAATTTACTTCTGGAGGAAGCATTGCCTAAGGGCTTCGGATACAGGTATAACCAGACAAACCAAGCCAGTTTGTAGCAGCGCACACATGCCGGAGCTATACGACCGAGCTACACATGTATGTGTGGTTAAATGTAGCAGCAATAGGCCACAAACATGCTGTAAAAGCAACACATCCTTAACAGAGAGAGAGAGATAGAGAGAAAACTATCATGTGCAATTAAAGATGACAAACTCTTTTTCTCAAATTACAGGCAAATTTTGTGGCAACGTGTGTTTTCTGGGACTTTGCATTAAATGGTAAGTTGTCCAGCCATGAGTTAAGAGCTTCAGTGAACACAAACAGACGTGTAAAAACACGACTCGTTTTTGTTTTCTGCCCACAGATGGATCGGGTGGCTGGAGTTCAAATGGCTGTTCTGTCCAAAATAGCACGGACAGTGAGACAATTTGTGGCTGCAACCATTTAACCAGTTTTGCCATCCTGCTGGTAAGATCACCAAAATACATTTTGTCATGTATGTTGTCATGTTTGGTTATTATTCATTAGAATAATAACACTTTTGGGGGGCATCTCCTTCATAAAGGACCTCTCCAGGCAGCCTATAACCAGTCGTGTCCAGAGCACCATCCTTACCTTTATCACATACATTGGCTGTGGAATCTCTGCTATCTTCCTGGCTGTCACCATCCTCACCTACTTGGCCTTTGGGTACGTATAGAAATCCAGAAAATAGATGATCTAGATCTGTTATTCATTACTTATTGCTAAAGCTCTATGAATTATTATTTTTTTTTTTTTTTGCTCGCTGAGGTATTTTTTACATGTTGTCTTCATAATTTCGCCTCCACAGCAAGTTGCGCAAAGACATCCCATCCAAAATCCTGATCCAGCTGTGCTTTGCGCTGCTCCTGCTGAATCTGGTCTTCCTGGTGGACGCCTGGCTGGCGCTCTACCCAGACGCCGTGGGCCTTTGCATTTCCACTGCCTGGTTCCTTCACTACTTCTTGCTAGCTGCCTTCACATGGATGGGTCTCGAGGCCGTCCACATGTACGTGGCACTTGTGAAAGTCTTCAACGTCAATGTATCGCACTACATGCTGAAGTTCTCGCTGGCTGGCTGGGGTATCCCGATGATCGTGGTCATTATTGTCATTGCAATTGACAAAAACAACTACGGTCTCGTTTCCTATGGAAGGTTTAGTGATGGCACTACTGATGAGTTGTGAGTACTTTATTTGTAATCTCATTATTGCACATTATCCTACATAAAATCCATGATATAAAACCTCAGAACAACCTTTAATTCTCCTCCGACTCTCCCACAGCTGCTGGCTGAAAAATGACATCGCCTTCTACGTGGCAGTGGTGGCCTATTTCTGCGTCATTTTTATATTTAACTTCATCATGTTTATTGTAGTTATGGTCCAGCTGTGCCGGATAAAAAAACAAAACCCTCAAAATCTCCAGCACCGCAGCACACTGCAGGATGTGCGCAGTGTGTTGGGGATAACCATCCTGCTAGGCCTCACGTGGGGCTTTGCCTTTTTTGCCTGGGGGCCCGTTAACCTGGCGTTCATGTACCTCTTTGCCATCTTTAACTCCCTGCAAGGTGAGCTGACATTTTCTGAGCTGGTTTGTGAAATAATGGTGATTTCACTAAAATCTGGTCAGTTTACATAGTAATTCTGCTGTTTTCCTTTCTTTTGTCCTCAATTTTAACCCGTTTTTATTGACGTCACCCTCTTCTCTTATTTTAACAACAAAAATACAATCACATCTTTTTCTCTAATTGGTTTTTAAATGCTCCTCTAAGTAACAGTGTACTGCACTGTGAAACGTGGCATTAACAAATACGCTTGTTTTGTAGGTTTCTTTATATTCGTGTTCCACTGTGCAGTGAAGGAAACCGTGAGGAGGCAGTGGAGGATCTATCTGTGCTGCGGCAAAATGAGACTATCTGAGAACTCAGGTTAGCGGTGTTCGTTTTATACTGTGTGCCTCAAAATGGTGAAGGTTACTCCTTTATTTGGTTTCTAACTCATTTAAGAAATAAGTTTACCGACTGTGGGATTGCGTGGGTTCTCTCCGGGTACACGTAGACATGCAGTTAGTGGGGTTAGCTGAATTGGTAACTCTAACTTGTCCATAGGTGAATGTGAGTTCAAATGGTTTCCTGTCTCTATGTGTTAGTCATGCAACAGACTGGTGACCTGTCCGTACCCTGCCTCCTGCCCTAAGACAGCTGGGATAGGCTCCAGCGGAAGAGAATGGATGGACTGTGTGATAATTGCAATTCACAATCACGTTTACCTTCATCATGTGGGTTTTTTTTTTTAACAGAATGGAGTCGCACTGCAACACAGAAGACTGCAAAGAAGTCATCGCTGACCAACAACACATCTCTTCATTCCAGTACCTCACGTGGCAATAACTCTTCCAGCTCCTCTTTCCTCAACAGTGACATTTCAGAACAGAGTGATGGGATCGGTACGAACTGACATTTTTGCGTTTCTTCTGTCATTGCTGCAACTCTTAGAATATATCAATTTCCCTTTTTGAAATAATGACAGTAGCACTGTTTTACAGGTAGCCCATATGGAGACAGAGTAATCACAGCAGATGAAGACTCAAATATGGATGTGGTCCTCAACGAGATCAACATGCGGCACAGACACTCACAAACTTCTTGATAGTGGAGGGACAAAGCCGCCTCTCTCAGCGCTCTTATATATATATATTTGTACAATATAATGTAACTGAACAGAGTAATTTATCTACAAGCTATCTGCAGGCCATATGTATTAGCTAAATGACTTTATAAATGAAACTTACTGTTTCAACATCTTATTTCCCCTATTGTATTCTTACAGATATTCTGAACACTAAAGTATTATATATTATTAATATTCAAAGTAAATTACTTTCACTAATGTAACCCACTAAATCTTTCACACAGACCTACATTTCTAATAAAAAAAATTAAGTTAATAACAAAGATTTCACTTTTAAAACAGTGTTGAAATGTATGCATGCTTACATAATTGCTCTAATGGTCTAACAAACAAATTTAAAAGCACCTAAAGTAAAGTAAGATGTTTTGATGTGTCACAGCAGAAAAAGCATAGCTGTATTAATCATGCTGCATTTCCAGTTAGTGTCCAAGAGAGCCGTGACAATGTAAACAGCATGCACTTAAGCAGGATGTCTGGAAAAGCCACTGGAGTGTTTACCCTTGATACAAGACTTTAGATTCCTCCACTGATCGGACATTTGGTGGCACACATACTGTCTTTTATATTCAAGTGAAATTAAAGTTTTCACTGGTCTCTATTGCAGTGCTGTAAAAAGTCCAACCTTACTGCTTCCAAAGAAACTAATAGGGCAAATATCAGCCAGATGCTATGAATCAAATGCACTTGATTAACTGGTCATCAGAAAGTTTGAGCACCTCCATTAAAGCAGAAGCCAGGTCTCTTTGCTGGTGGGGCAAAAACACTCAGACTCTACAGGCGTTGGTATGTTCAGGTAATGACAGTACAGTTAGAAAAAAGTCTGAACCAGTATGACTTGTTTGGAAGAGTTCCTGAGAGGAAGTGTGATCTCTAGAAAAAGAATACAGCAACACAGCTTAGGTTTGCAAAGTTGCATCTGGGGAAAAAAACAAAAAAAACCCACAAGATATCTGTCCTTTGGTGCTAATACGCCGTGTTTGGTTTTCACCAGAGATGGCACCGTGTGTTATGGCCAAATACCTCATACCATTGTCAAGTACGGTGGTGGAAGGGTGATGATTTGGGCTTGTTTTGCAGCCACAGTATCTTTGAATCAACTATGATATCCTCTGCATATGTTCAGGACAATAGAATAGAATACAGCAGAATAATGAATTGAAATCTAATCTAAGGAAGTATTCACCAACAGCAAAGATGGTAGTAGAAGTAAAAGTTCCCTGGAGGGACCTCCCAGCAAATTCCTCCCAATGTCAGACCATGCAATACTCAAACTGTGAGAAACTTAAAACAAAACAGACTCTACAGGCCTCAGCCTGTTAAATGCTAAAGACTGAACAAGTATGGCTTGTTTGGAAACATTGCTAGCAGAAAACTTTCTCCGTAAAAAGAATATAGCAGCACATGTTAGGTTTGCAAAGTTGCATTTGAATGAGTAATAAGAGTTCTGGAATAACAATTCTGTATACAGTACCAGAGTACTCTGGAGTCAAACTGATAAATGTCACTAGTTAACTACTGGGTTAAATGGTACACCAATTAAATTAAACCAGTTGGTAGTTACGGCTCTTATTTGCCAGAGTTTTCATAACACACCACACAGCGTCACTAGTATGGCATCTGTGTAAACTAGTGGAAAAGTGGCAAATGGCGCCAGAAGACTAGTACAAAGTAATTCTAAGCTAGCGTTAAGCACTAACAAAGACCAAAATATGAGAGGAAACTAAAACCTGATGTGAAAGGACAGAATAAATATTGAATTTCTCTTATTTGGACAGATTTTGTTGGAAGCAGCACTGAATACAACAGTCATGTAGCTTCAGCCAGAGTCTGTAATCATTTGTTTTTTTTTTAGTGCAAGAGTAGTCAAATCACTTTTAAGAAACAAGACTTGAGAAGTGATGAAAGAGAGGATGGTTAATCTTATAGCCTCATGTCACAGAATGAGAAACCCAACACATTCTAAGCAGATGCAAAAGCTGCTGCTGCAGTTTGACATTTTTAACCTCTGCCTTATTTTTTTTAGATTTGATTAGTTAAGCTTTAAGATTTTGGCTGACAAACTGGTACTTTAAGTTTTGGACAAATATTAGTTCTTACGAGGAAAACAGTCACATTTCCTGTCTCTTGCATTTTTCTTAAGATAACAGTGATCAAGAGGATTGAGTCAAACACCACAGGTATGTTTCCCCCAAAAACAGTTTAATCATAGATGGTCAAAATCATCTCAAGCAGGAAAGGACAGCATTTAATGAAATAACGAATAAATAAATGTCCCACAGGGTAGATCAAATGTGCATTGTACTGTATATGCAAGCTACATTCACCGTCCTTTACGTGCACCTAATACAGTCTTAACAAAAACTTTATATCAGGAAAAAACAAAAAGGTGCCGATAAAACATGACAAAACAGCACAAGCAGAGGTGGCAGTAACTTTGGAGAAATAGTTTCCCTTTTAAAACACTTTGATTTAAGCCCCTCAGTCCCGCTGGGCGTGACCACCTTAACAACCTGAAAGAAATCACATTTGAAAGGCAGCAACAAAAATGAAGCATGAAAGTGACACTTTGGGTATGCTGCACCTGTGCACTGGCTCACGCAGAGGCACGTTCATTCAACTTCATAACTCAAGATCACAGAAAATGAGTACATATGTATGGGAAATGAGTTACTCCACATTATCAGTGTATAAAAATCAGTGTTCCAACAGCTCCTTCAGAGCACATGCAAGTGGACATTTAAAAAAAAAAAAAAACCCAAAAAAAAAAAAAAAACAAACAAAACCAACCTCAAGTAACAAATACAACTGACAAGTTGTAAAATTAAAAGAATGGGGATGATAAAACTGCAATTATGCCTCGAGAACTCAGTCAGCTATAGAAAAAGAAAAAATATATATACACACACATATACTCTCATAACTTATCCACACCAACTTGACTGGTTTAAGCTGGAGTGTTTTTCAGTCAGTGTTTGTTAACTGAAAACAGCAAATTAAATTACTCGTCTTAGTCAGTCAGCAGAAGTTCACCAATGTGCACAGAGGTGTGTGAACAATTCAGACTTTGGAAATATCTGAATAGTTCCTAACATTTAAAACTAAACTGAATTTTGTGTGGCCTCCAATTTTCAGGCTGCATTCAATTTGCGTACAACTGAGGGGTACAGAAGAAATTAGGAGCCTTCACATTCCAGCTGCTGAGAATTTCAGGAGATAACTTGTTTACTTTTTCCAAGCGGTGTAAAAAACCCATCTGATAGTTGAGTTAAGGACTACACATGTACACAAAAACAAATAAATGTTAGACTGGATTGAAACTGAGCTAGATAGATGGGGAAGACCATCTTTATTCACCTGCATGTGGCTTTGAAAAACAGTCTACTAACACATCAATTAGATCAGTGGTGTTTAGAGTGCATAGTGCTGCAGTGCGTGCAAGCGGCACCTGCAGACAGACGCTTAGACTGGATTATTAAAATCAGATGGTCCTAATGTGCCTGCTAACTAAACTACACTGGCAGGATCAGGTGACCACAGCAAGCAAATATCCCAATTTTAATAATCAGTCCATATGCAAAGGTGACCTATGACAGTGCCTGAATGTCTGGCGTTTGTTTGGTTGTTTTTGTCTTTTTAAAGCAGACACTTTGAATTTCTCCCTCACAGTATAAGAACAAAATGCCATTATTTAATTTCTCTTCTAATGAAAGCAGAAATGATAACCTAGCCTTAATACTTCAATTCAGTAAACATTTTTATAAATTATGGGACTTTATAGAAAGGATACTGCTCCAGGTAGGATGGAACACACACCACCTCTTTGCGGAAGTCCACTGGACACGAGAGCCTTCCCAGCCGTTCCTCAAACAGATTCAGTGCCTCGGTCAGATTTGCGCTGTTGCCCTGATGGCCAGTAGCAGAAAAGATTCATGAGACTCATACAGATAAATAATTAGGCCCTGACACAGTAGAAATGATGCGTTCTAATGCTTGGTCATCGTTCCCCGTTATCCACTTTCTCACAGCATGAAGTGTTTCAAATAAATTAATATTTAGTTCACCTTTAAAAACAGTATTGAAAAAAATCCCCCAATCATGAACTGTATGGTAAATTAGGAGCAGACTCACCTGTGTGAAATACTTTCCACTGGGATGCAGCACTTTTATAGATAGATCTAAAATGAGACGCAGGAACTCCCACGTAGAGTCTACAGAAACCAGACAGCATGAGACAGGTTAAACATTTCTTCACACTGCACCTGTGTGCCACCTTTCCTGATGTATGGCTATTGTTAGCAATACCTTCTTCTGGCAAGGTGGATATTGGGATTGCAGTGAGGTCATTAATAACATAATCAAATGTCCTTCCTTCCTGGACATACTTCTTCAGCAAGGGAACACAGTCCTGAATTAATATCTGCAATCCATGAGACGAGGAGATTATTCAAAATGCATCTTCAATTTACCCCTGCTTCAAAACTTTTGTCCTGCCTATTGCAGCTTCAAAAATAAATATTAATAACACACTCTAAGATTAAAGACTATGCAAGCAACAAGTTTGTGCATGGTATAGTCATACAGAAAATACATTTGCTCAAAATGTGCACACAAAAAAAAAAAAACAAAACAAAAAAAAAAAAAAAAACACACACACACACACACACACACACACACACACACACACACACACAATTCAGCACTCACTTGGTAACAGTCTCCCTTCAGGTTGTCCAGGATATCACCACAAGTCTTCCTCATGTATTTTTTGCACCCATCTATCACCTTCTGGTCAATGTAGAAGCTTTATTAAGGAACAGTCAGATGCACACACAGAATTACACTGAGAATAATGCAAATCTAAGCGCCTTGAGGTAGCCGCTGTTGTGATTTGGAGTGATGTTAAAAAAAAAAAAAAAAAAAAAGTGAATGTTGGCTTTAATATGAACAAAGTCACTCAAATAAAAGCTCAGTAAAGGATATCTCCACCATGGTGATCATCTTTGGCTTTTGTTTGACCAACTCAGCAAGTATTCCTCCATCACCTCCTCCTAAAATCAGCACTTCTTTTCCAGCGTAGTTCTCTTTTCCACTGCCTGTGATGGCCTGGGTGTAGGCAGAGTCACTCTCTGCAAGGTCTGCAAGAAAAATTTGTTTTTAAAGGCAAAACAAATAATTCTTATTAGACTGAATCTACTACGTTAAACAGTCATTTTGAAAAAACAAAATCTTGTGTGCAAGCAACATGCCATGATTTATATACTTACTAACGTCTCCATCCAGAACTAGAATATTCCCATACTGCTGTGAGTGCAAAATCTTTATGTTTTGGTATTCAGAATCCTCTTCATACACCACCTTGTCAATGTCATACTCAATTAGTCTGCCATCGGCTGTGGGCCAGTAGCGGTCAACTTTTGCTCCTCGCAAAAGGGCTGGAAGCCTTTTGGGAGGTGGGGGGATAAATAATACTGCACCATGAAGTACGATACATTTACAAGAACAATATAGTGATACTTACTTTTTAATCCTTGTAACATTGCCATTTAAGAGAACTTTCAGCTTATTTTCCAGTGCATTCAAAAGCTGTGGAGTAAGAACAGATGCAGCTTAAATGCCACTTTCACCAAATTTGTGAAAGGTTTCATATTGCTACACAGACAACCCTAATGCAAAACACGTAGGGAGTAAACAACACCATAGTTTGTGTAATTTAACCCTCTGTATATGCACTAGCATTTAGGGATGTGAAAGTGTTTGAATACAGGAAGCCAGTACACAGACAGTAACTGTAAGTATCTTTTGACAGGCACTAAAGATGCCTAAGGTCAAAAAGGGTTGGGTTATCATTATATAGTCCCAGAGATGTTTAACCTTATTAGTTTCAATGTTGGTAAAAACAATAGCCCTGTGTACGCTCTTACATTGTCTAGCTGTGCAATGTCATCATCTTCGTAACACTGCAAATCAACTGTGACCAGCCCCTGGGAGTGCACACGCAGGACAACAAACCTGAGAATTGATGTAGGAAAGAGAAAACGATGCAAAACAAAGTTAGAGGAACACTAAACTAAAAACAAAAAAGCCACTCAAAGTGTGCGATGCGAACTCTCAGAGGAAGCTGTGAAAAGTTCCTGTTGCAAAGAAGTTTGAAGAGTAATATTTTTAAAGTTTGAAGGATTAACTGAAACATTCCTGCAATGCTGTCCAACTAGAAGCATGCTCAGGATTTATCAGGAAGTCTATCAAGAAGCCGTAGACATTGCTTAGAGAGTCAGACAACACACAAGTTTTAGACCTCTCCAAAGACCCACATTTGGTGAAAACACATCCTGGCTTTGGGATATTAGTACACTTATTTATTAGGAGTGCAATGATACACAAAATTCAGGGTTCGATATTTTTTTTCGATACAAAAAAAACAAAACAAAACAAAAAAAACACCTGTTTATGCCTTTTTAATTTGTCATGTATTAAAATTATAAATATATATTTTAACTCAAAAGTACAGTTTTTAAATTTAATGTTGCTGAAACAACAAAGTAATAAAAAAATATATATATCTGAGGAATCACTCATCTTTGGAAAAGAGTTTGTTACAGAGAAATGGCTCTTTCCAAAATAAAAACTATACTATACGCTTCTTCTGGGCTATATTCTCAGCAGCATATTAAACATATCAGGTCCCCATAAGGAGAATCATGTGCTAACGGCTGTCTAAATGACTCGGGTAAAGTTTGTAGCATGGGTGCTTGTTGTTTTTGTCTGCTTCCACTTGTCTTTGCACTAGGATGATGTCGGAGTAAATGTGCAGTCATATTCGTTGTGTTCCCACTAGTGCTGTCAGCGTTAATCTGAAATGACATTAACGTGGATCGCCCTGTGCATGGGGCTGGACGGCCAACACGTTAACGAGCTAACGCACTAGTTTCCACCAATGTAATTGAGCATTGGGTGGCACATCCAACATACCGTTTTACTTTTGTTCATGACCGCTTACCTTCAGGGTCATACGTCACATGAAAACCAAAATGGTTCCAAACGCCAGATCTGAATGAGGGTGGGGGAGGTTCAATTTGGCATGTTGCAAGGAGTGCTTAACTTCTGTCTCGCTAGCTTGCCCTGCGCTCAGTGAATCTGCGTTCGATTACTCCGCCTAGGATGCACTGTCGAGCGCAGATCCACTGAGCGCTAAACACGGACAGCATCGTCAGAAGAAAAGTTGATAAAAGAAGTTAAAAAATAAATTTGTATTGTTCGATACATATGCGTGCCGAAAGCACTGTATCGAACTGTTCAATATCGATATTTTTATTGTTGCACCCCTATTATTTATTTATACAGACACAAATCTGATTGAAGACGAGCCACAAGTACCCTAGCCGATTAGCTGTAAGCTATCACATCCTAATACACAAAATGTTTTGCCCAATTAGGATTTAGTAATCCAAGTTTTACTGCTAAAGAGTTATAATTAGACTGAAGGAGTCACTTTTGTTTGTGAAAAAAATATTGACCTTACCTGCCATTCTTGCCCACAAAGGTAGCAAGATAACCATGCCCGTCTGTATCATGAATAGTCTCTGTCAGTTCCTGTTCATGAAATATAGACAGCAGACCAGACACTGTCGAGGCAGGGTCAACTGAAAGAGGGAGCAAATAAATCTGATGTGAACAAAATATATTAATCAAATACAGCTGCACTTCACTTTCATTATCATATACTCCATTTATTATCTGTGACAAACTTTGGTTCCTCTAAACAGACTTCTGAAACAAAGGGTTAAAAAAAAAAAAAGCCTAATGACAGTTTGAGAGACTCTTCATAGCTTCATTCTCACACCACTATCAGTTAATGGTAAAACCACAACAATGGCAGAAATGCACGTCTTCCTGGACGATTTTAATTGGACTATAAATGTCTGGCAGAGCCCTCAAAGCGCACGGGTGCCAGTTTACTACATGCGTTTACTGATTATCGAGTGTTAACGGGGTCACAGACTTAGGTCGACGAAAAGCGCGTGCTGCATGATTAAACAACGATTACTCACACTTGATGTTATAATTTATACTTATGAAACAGACACACCTGTATAAGTCCTATAAGTCATAAAACATATCCGCATTATATTAATTCAAGCTGTACTTTTCGCAACTATTTGATGAGATCGCTCGGGCCCTCTGTTATTGATTATAGAGACTTGCTAACACGGCTAGGCTAATCATAGCCATGCTAGCCAAAGCTAACTGAGCTCTAATTAGAAGCTTATGCTGCACTGACAGTGATGTGACTTTGGTTTCAACCGTAGTTGCTTGCGCTGCTTTACCCACAAAGATACCTGCTAAACAGACATTTACGCTGACCTGTAAATATGTGCCACTGACATTAAATATGCATACTGATGTGACAGTTCACGAGCTAATAGTGGCCTACCAGTGTCAAGCCGTACCTGCCTACGGACAGGGGTTTGTACTGGTGGGCACAAGCAGCATAGCACTAGGGCACATGCATATAGTGCCTAAACATGGGCAACGTACCAGTGGCACTTCATAATCCTGGCAGTATTGACTATAAATTAGCAGGCTAGCAAAGCATGCAGCCCTGATGCGTAACGAAAGACCCTCCTACAGTCAGCTATGCATCACCTTCCTCCTACCTGCTGTAGAGAGGTTGAAGTCGAGAGTGTAATGTCGGACTGCCATGTCTCACTACAACCGTCATCCATGCCTGGGATAGCAGACTGCGAACCTTTATCTGCAGAGACAGGGGGCGGACCCTGTTACCGCTACAGACTGCACTTGCTAAAGTGGGCAGGGCTTCTGCGATGACCGTGAAGTCCTATTGGCTGCGGCTGACGTCAAGGTGGGGATTCACTACATCACCATGCGTTAATCAGGACAAGTGGGAATTTTGATTTTAATCCCATTCAATCAGCGACTGTTAAAACGTTTCACAGTCATTGCATTGAGCGCATGATGTTACACATCCTATAATCAAACAAATCTGCACATATTGTTACCATCTGTCCCACTCCGTGTGTGACTGTACAGAACTTTTCTCTTTTATCATGTCCTACAACGCATAATGGAACAGTATCTTGTTTTTTAACTGACTCTAGTTTACAAAAGGGGAGTCTCATACATGAAAGATGGACATAGTTTCCAGATCTGCAAAGTACAGCCAGCAAACCTGAATCTTTCAAACAACCAGCAAGCCCTCTGTAACAAGGCCCTGGATTATAAGGGACCACTTTTGTACTCTTATGATTATTCTATATTTGTTTTTACTTTATTTTTTATCTTTATTTCTTTGTATGTTCTGTTCAACAATTTCATGCATATGAAGTATAGTGACTAGTTTTAAAGATATATTTCTTTTTTGTCACTTTACACATCATAAAAACACAATACTGAGCTACAAAATACACACAGGACTCCTACCTAAAGGTATTGCATATGAAAATGTGCATGCACGCATGTTTATTCTTTCTTTACAAGTTTGTAAAGAGGGCTGATCTGAGATATTTAGACAGCCCGGGGGGGAACTGTTGCACATGCGGTGCCGTGTTACAAATTTACATTTCCATCATGAGGGCAGATATAAGTAAACAGATGCGGGGTATTGTACTTGGAATACTTCCTCAGAATGCTGTAGGACAAGACTTTGTATTTTGTAGGCTCTAACTGGCTGCCAAGAAGACTGTACTTGTCAGCAAAGCTGCATATGACTATTGACACATTTCTTTTAAGATAGACTCTTGTCATACTTTACAGTGCTAAACAAATTTAAAAGACCACCACCTAATGTGAGGCTTATGCCACAGCTGAACTGACAGCACTGGTAATTGCTAAAAATCTATATTTATTTTTTGTTGCTGCAATTTCAATTATGATGTTTCAAATTAACTTTTTAGTTTTAAACAAGTTTTTGACAGATTTGTAAAAGATTTGTTTTCTTGTTTTTGTGAAAGGCGGTCTAATAAATTTGTTAAGCACTACTTGAATGCCAAGCCTCTAAAATAATAAAATAATTTTGTTATTGTATGTTCAGAAAAAAGGATGTGAATGAAAAAGACCTCCGTCAATGCTTGTTCAGCCAGTATATGTCATTTATATTATGTTATTATATTACTTTATATTATATTACCTTTATATTACTGGTATTATACATATGTGATTGCACAATGTAAATTCGCACATGCAGTACAATCCTAAGATTAAACAAGATGTCTCTTCTTTGTCACTTTACACATTACACACCTTAAAAAGGCAATATTTACTTACAAATGTACACAGCATTCAGCATTCATGAATGAGTGTGTGTGTGTGTATGAACGTTCACTCTTTTCTAGAGTTTGTCAAAAGGGCTAAATGAGTCCTTAGTATAACAGCCTGGGGGGAGAGACAATTGCACATCTTGTTAGCTTTCAGGCTCCAACAATTTATTTAAAAAAAAAAAAAAAAGCCTTCTGGCCTTCTGGCCTCTAACTGGTTTTGCAGTGGTGATCATCAAAATTATTGCTTTATTTTTGCTGTCATGAAAATGATTTTATTGATATCATTTTCACGTTTTCTGTCTTGTTTTAGAGATTTTAGCAACCAACTTTGCTTTCTTTGCTATGTTTGTTTTTGGTGGTGGTTTTAGACATTTTATTGTTATTTATAGTGTCTATTTTGTTGTGTACTTAAGTTACACAGACTGCTGTGATACTGATACTGTTTATAAGTGCCCAAACCTCTCTCTGAAGATATTTCTGTTTGTAGACGTTAAGAAACCATGGTCACGTGTGCTGCTAAATTAGTAAGCTAAACCTTAGATGTCTTTAAATGCAGGCTAATTTTCTAGCTAACCTGGCTGACTTATGACTGTATGGCTGGCTTAGAAAATTTAAAGACCTGAATCTTGATTCTTCTGTGACTTTTTAACTTTGTTAAAAAAGAAAGAAAAAAAAGATTGTGGTTGCTACCAGCAACTGTAAATAATAGTTTTTATTGGTTCACAATGAAAGTACCTTTATTTTGAAATATTTGAGGGGCTAGATTAGTTAATAGTTTGTTTATTCATTTTTTTTATCTTCTTCCAGTCTTCCCAGGTCCGCTCACAGTTGCAGGAGACTAGGTGGGGCACACCAGGGGTCTCTCGTTTCTCCCCAGCAATAGATTTCAGTTTGCTGGAAACATTGCTGGGGAGGATTTTCCAGTTGCTCCATAACTTGAGCACATAGTAATCCCTCAAGCAATCTACAGCTCCAGCTGGTCATGCCTGGAAAACCACCAAAAGAAAGTCTCCCAGATGGTATTCTAATCAGACGCCCGAGCCATCTCGTCAAACTCTTTCTGAGCAAAGGAAAAGCAGCTCTATCCTGAGCTGTGGATGTGCCAGATCCATGCAGTATTTGTGAGGCTGGGTCCAACCACCAGAGCCAGGCAAAGTGTTTAAAGAATCCCTCCAGACCTAATTAGTAAAGTGGACGTTTGGAAGGTAGATTGACTGCTAAATCAAAAGCCTTGCCTCCTGCTCAGCATCCTTTCTGTGACAGTTTTCAGTGACTCACTGGTCGACCTGTCCAAAGGCCTCTCAGAAGGCAGCAACTCACTCACAACCCAGAGGAAGCAGTCCACCGTTTTCCAACAGTGAACCATGGCCTCAGACTTAACACTACTTTAAGACTTAACACTCACTTTCATACTTTTATACTGTAAGCACATAGAATAATTTCCACTATGAAAAAAAAACCCTTAAAAAAACAGAGGCATGATATTGTTCTTAAACTGGACACTCTTCTCACCCTGGCTGTGGCCTGGGCTCATATCACAAAGAGGAGCAGAGACAAATGGAAAGTTTGGCAGACTCCAAGCACATGCTGAAAACCTGACTGACCTTGTGTGGAGAATACTCACAGATTTCACTCCACTGCAAGTAGGACAGAGGTACTGATGATGTTTAGTTACTTTTTTTTAACTTTAAAAAAACCCAACTTAGTGCATGAACAAAGAGAGAATATTAAGAACAGTGTTAATTACAAACTCTCTTGAACCTTGGCTCTATATGGGCCTATAAGGGTATCAGTGAAGTCACACACAGGCTTTTATGACTGTCTTAAGCTGCTGCTGTGCCAGGAAGGTGATTAAGACTGCATGCATTTACACAAATAGAAGGAATTTGATTTCACTTCATAAGTGACTTGATTGGTGAGCAGCTACAGTGAAAAAAAAACAGTCTGTTGTATTTAATTTAAATAAGAGAACAAGAGAAAATTCAAAGAGTGATGATGTGACCCATGCATTACAGTAGTTACCAAACAGTGTTAAAGCTATTTTTCTCAAGAAGCATAGCTTTGCAAGCTACCTCAAAAATAGTCACATCACTGCAAAGCTACACTAGGAAGAAGTCTAGTTTTGTTAACTAATGCTTCTTATTAAAAGCGTTTTAAACTAAAAAAGAAAATAATGGACAAAAATGTACTTTTAGTGCCTGTGTCACTTTAGTAACTATGTAATGATAAAAAGTATTAACAGTATTAACAAAAAAGAATTAATATGTGTTATTTAGCTTTCAACACAAATTACTGAAGAAACTGTATATACTTTATGTATTGCATATGTAGAATGGTTAAATTATTCTAGTTATAACTTATATGAAGCACGTTGTGAGCAGGGACCTCACTCCTGCCTGATGTGTCACACCATCAGGTGTCCTCTGACATAGCTTTAGTTCAGGTATTACCAAACTGCCAGTCAGGGGGAGGTTTATTGTCTTTTTTCATTCCCTGCTCCTTTTTTTGTTTTAATTTCAATTTAATTTGGCTTTTATTGAGTTTGTTGGTTTCAGTTGAATGCAAAATGGATATTCTTTATTAAAAGTATTTGCAAGAAATTCAGTTTAGGTGGTTAGTAACTAACTGCACAAAGAGAACAAGTAGAACACATTTCCACACAAAGCTTTTATTCATTTAAAGGAAATGAACTCAGACATAATTACTTTGAATGTAACATAAATCCAAGGACAATTAACAGCTGAATGTTCGAAAGGAACACAGTACCTGAAAAAAGATTAAGGGGAGCTCTAGTAGTTTGTCCTTTGTCAATGTATCTATTACAGATGAATTTTAATCCAATCTGGGTTATTACATAATTTTTAAGACTCTTTCAACACTATGCACAAATGGTACTTATGTGTATCATGCTATCAGTCTTCAATTAGTGCCCATAATATCCAGAGCCTCCATTAAACACAGAGGAACATTTAAACCAAAACAGCAAATAATATTCTTCCACAGGATGGAGTCACATGTGTTATTAAAGTTGTTGTAATTGATGTTTTTTATCATAAATGATAGTGACAAAATAACACAACAATAAAATGATGAACCTCAGTGTTATTGCCTAAATGCAGATCACATTTGTGTCAGTGTTGAATTCACACTCACTGCCACTACACCCATGAGCAACAATGCTATTATTGCAGGTTTACTGACTGACATTCAGGGTTATTTTATTGATCCCTTAATAAAATATCCTCACACAGTTTTGTCATTTTGACAAAATATGCGGGAACAACTTGTTCAGTACCATTAAATATATCCGTATCCACAGTCTCCAACAAGCAGATTATTAGAAAGTAAATCCACCACAATCAAAAGCCTCAAAATCAGAGTCTGCCACTTCAAAGTCAAAGCTGTTAAAGTGGGCGGAGTTGAGTGCAGGAGTGCCAGTGTGGTACCCTCCTGCTGGTCCCATGCTGGAGAAATCTGTGCAGAGTGGCAGATCCGGGGCTTTGGCTTCCAGATTAGAAGATGAGCATGTGCCTAAATAACCCATGGCAGAGGAAGCAGCAGCCCCTCCCATCAGCAGATAAACTGCCTTCATTGCTTGGGCATTATTGATAGTGCCGTGACGCAAACAGCCTGCTGAATATGCACCTCCTTTATGATACTTAGTACGGGAAGAATTCCTGCCTGTTGAAATGAACAGTTTGAAAAACATGTTTTAATAAACTATCTATGCAATATTTTTTTACATGAAAATAGAAGAAACACCAGTGCTCACCTTTCTCCTTCGGGGAAGCGCCAGTCATCGGCCCAGGGGAGGATGACTCTGTGTCGCTGACAGGTGGAGTTGGTGGATCTTTATCCAGGATTTGCTCAGGCACAAGATCTCGGAGAGTAATACGTGGTTGTGGCATCTGATGTCGCTTGCAAGGACTGAGAGGTGATGAGAGACTCTGTGGAAAAGAAAATGAAGATGCTGTTAAAGAAAAATAATGTTCCCAACACAATGTCTGCCAGGAATTCAAAGAAATGAATTAATCGACTGATTAAAACACTAAAAAAAATCTAAGGATTAAAAGATTATCCGAAAGTGCAGAGCACATTCTTTATGTAAATAAATCAATCTAATTTCTAAAGAGTCCACAGTGTAGTGTATATTCTGTGTGTGTACAGAAAATATGATTTTGCATGCTAATAGTGATTTTTCTGAAAATATATTCACACTTTTTCACCCTACTAACTCTGGTGATTCACAGCCTTCTTTCTAACACCACTACAAGGTCTACATTCATTGTTTTATGTGAAACATCTCTTTGATACATGAATAGCAATGACATACACCAGGCAAAAACATTTAAACTATCTGTCTATTGTGTAGGTCTCTCTTTTGATTTTAAAAGCTTTGACCTTTGTGACATGGACTGCCTACACAGGTGCCCTAGCATGCGCTTTCAGTATGTATCTCTAAGCTCTAGTTTTTTCAGCGCTTGCAGATACATACTTGACTTCAGGAATCCCGATTTGGGGAATTTTAAGGACAAGTCAGCACATTGAACTCTTTTTCAAGTTTCTCATCATTATTTTCAGTGTGGCTAAGGAAATCCTGCAGCATCCAGGAGTGGAAATAGTCTGCAAGAAGGTTTGATAGGTGGTATGCACCAAAGTAGATGGGGTCACCATGGCTACTCTGACCAATCTGCCATACAAAGCATGGTGTAATGCTCCATGTTCTTTGACATGGGGCATCACATCATTTTTCTTTCATTAATGTGAAAAAAAAAAACCTGCTGACGGTCCTATCAAGTTCATCTATTTTGTTTGATAACAAATTACAATTATTAATAATGATGGTAAACATAGATGGTGAACATAGTAAACATTATTGGTAAATAATTATTACACATAATTATAAATAATATAAATATGTTATTAACTTACCCTTTTCACTTTTTTCAGCACGTTCACCCACTGGCTGAAAGTGAAAAAAGCGATTGTTATTACCTTTATGCAAATTCATGTACAACAATGGAATACCTGGAAATTTTGGAATGTGTAGCTAATGTGTCTTTCACCTGACATATATGTTTCAAAATAGTCAAAAAGGCATATTCCCCAAACCACTCAAACTTTGTTACATTAAACTTAAATATGTGCAGCATTAATCTAAAACAAGGCCCAAGAGTTAGCAGAGAAAGCCCCACAACACCTGCACTCTGCAGAGGTTTCCGCCAGCAGCAGCAGATATTTATTCTGGGGCAGGATCAGAGCAAAGCAGCAATCTCTGCCCCCGCCAGAGGGTAATTTAGGTAGGTCCAAGATCTCCTTGCCTTCCACAATCGCCTCACAACTGTTTTGCAAGAGTACCAGCTGGCTGGGAGGGGATGATGCATCATGGCACACTAGGAGACTGCCTTCAGCAGTTATAAGGAGAAATCTTTTCTTCCACTGTTTGAAAATAAATCCACCTGAACCAGAAATGCAGAGAAAAAGTCAACAGTCATTGTGTAGAAAATGCTTGTTGACAAAATGACAATGTGATATACAATTCCAATCAGAACCACAAAACCCCCAGAGGATACTGAGAGTGATCAAGATAACAGAGGGAACATTGTACACGTGGATTAAAGAATGAACACTGTGTCATTCCATCATCCCAGCAGATTAAAGGCAGTCAGATGGTTGGGGGATCAAGCATGAATCAGATCCTGTTGACCACCGTGTGCACATCATATAGTGTAATCGCACGCACACTTTGTGTTTACTTGTTCTATATGCAAATGGTAAACAACATATGGGTATTAAAATACCAACTGTCTAAGCATCTTTTTAGCATTTTTTTCAAACTACAACTTTAGGTCATGTTTCTATCAGCATTTGTCACGGCTTTGGATCTTGAGTGAAACAATGTATATATAGATTCGTCTGTACTTATTTGAAGAAAAACTCATAATATGGTTGCTAATGGATACAAAGATGCGAAAACTGATAGGTTTCTCTTATTAAAATTGTACTCAAGAGCATTACTAACTTGTCCTATTTATCATCCTTTTTTAAACACCATCTCCATGCCATGATAGATAATGATGGAAATTATACATAAATATATAAACAAAATCTGCATTTGCAATAGCATGACAGAAAGTACACAACAAACTGGAAAATTACCGTAAGCCCTGCAAAAAGCAACACATGCCAACCGCTAGAAAGATCCACACCTGAAGTAAAGATCCGACTCACCATACATCCTGAGCATCCCCTGATGTATCCCCGAGATGTTCATGTTTACAGTCGATGTGTGACTCCAGCGGGCTGAGAGAGAAATGTTTGCACACAGAATGGCCAAAAAGCACATGAGGCTCAATGTGAGTTTTTAATGCTCAGCTTTAATCCCCAGTCAGCTGGGATGCTCCACAGAGTCAAAGTTCAGCAGCATGGTATGAAAATGGGCTGTGATGAGAGAAAGAGTGCTGTAGTGCGTGCAGAGATACTGTGTAAATCAGGATGATTCGATTGTTTTTGAATGTTTGTTTTTAATACCCATTTGCTTTTACATACACCAAATGGATATTACAACTGAAAGTCATTTTAAATCATCAAACCATCACCAGACATCCATTTCTTTTATTAAATACACACCATGAATAGTAAGCCAACAATATAATTAATCTTCCAGAGGTTTTGTTGCTGTCATGAAAATAAAAATAATGACATTTTGGGGGGTTTTGGGGACAATTTAGTGCATTGTTATCTTAAACTGTGAATATTTATCAACCCGTGTCTAATCAGACAATAGTTTTTTTGCACTTACATTTACTTAAAAAAAGTAAGTCCACATTTAAAAAAATTGTAGGTTTATTGGAACCTACCAGGGTTTTAAATAGCTGGTTTTAGTAGCTGAAATGCAAACTAACTTGCAATGACTTTGCAAAGTTGCCAACAAATAATCTAAATGTTGTTATCCTTTAATAAACTTTTATTATATAATCTAGTAAAATGCATCCATTGAAAAATAGTTAGAGTAAAGGTTAACTGGTGGGATGCACACTTGGGGATTCGGTGACAGCGAATAAATGCATTTATCATTTCAGGCTAAAGAGGATTACTGTCTAATGAATGGTGAAGTGCTTGATAAAACTGAGAAACTTTAAAAGCTTAAAAATGGTTGAAGTGAACATTAACCTGGTTTTAATTTTTCCGTCTTTTTCATTCTTTTTGAATTGCAGCTTTCGCTTGCTGCATTTTTGTGTGTGTTTATTAATTGTGTTAAATACAATAACAAAGGCTACTAGAGCCACTGCTGATCAAACTCGTCTTTATTACACATACTGTTTAATGCCAAGTCCAAGATCAACTAATAGTGATATTACAGTCAAGCTTACCCTAATGTAATGTACTCTAATGTTTTCACTATCCCAGACTTTTAAATTAATTTAGGAAAAAACAGTAAATAAAATTCAACATAAATACTGTAGTATGTGAAGAAATTAAAACTGAAAAAAATCAGCTGTTCTAACAAATAAATATGCTAAAGTTCCAATGATGCCACAACCACCAAAGTATATAATTGAGACTGAATAGTATGTAAGTACAATTAATATGCATGTGTGATATGTGTGGTAGTCTGCTTGAGTTACTGCACATTAACTGGTAAGCTGCTTTCTTTGAAACAGGTTAACTGTGAGTGACATTAGAAAACTAATGAGCAAAATCCATAAATTCTCTAAATTTGTGTCAGAGGCAATGCTTTACAAATAAGTAGCTAAATGACTAAACTTTACAAAAAGACTGGCATGAATTTCCCTTCTAGGGCAAATTCTTATCCCTTCTTATTCCTAATTATCCATAGAAATTATTAAAGTTTTTATTAATAGTCATCTTAATAGTTCACAAACAGGATTTTCTTGATTTTTCTAGACAATTCCAGTTTGCTGTGATATGACATGACAACCTCATTTGTAAAATATTTGAAGGAAATATTTTAAGAGAGCTGATCCTCAAACTGTTTTCTGAAACAGTCTCCAGCTGGGAAGAAGTCCCAACAGCGCTCCTGGTACATCTTCCACACATATGACTCCTGAAAAGACACGATATAAGAACACAAGAGGTAATGTGAGGCCTTGAATGGAGCACACTAACTAAAGAAAAACTGTAATAAAAACCTTCAGACTGACCGGCCCAGTGTGCTCGGTGTCATCTTTGTTGATGAGGTACATTAAAAAGAACCTGAAAAAAAAAGATCCCGTGAATATTTTCTCATTTGTGCATCCATGTACAGATATACCACAGTTAAGCCCATAAATATTTGGACAGAGACAACTTTTTTTTTCTAATTTTGCTTCTGTACAATATCACAATGACTTTTTAATAAAACAACTCAGATGTAGTTGAAATGCAGACTTTCAGCTTTAATTCAGTGGGTTGAACAAAAAGATTGCATAAAAATGTGAGAAACCAAAGCATTTTTAGCACAATCCCTTCATTTCAGGGCCTCAAAAGTAATTGGACAAATTAAATAACTGAGAATAAAATGTTGATTTCTAATACTTGGTGGGAAACCCTTTGCTGGCAATGACAGCCTGAAGTCTTGAACTCATAGATATCAACAGATGCTGGGTTTCCTCTTTTTTAATGCTCTGTCAGGCCTTTACTGCAGCAGCTTTCAGTTGCTGTTTGTTTGTGGGCCTTTCTGTCCAAAGTTTAGTCTTCAACAAGTGAAATGCATGCTCAACTGGGTTAAGATCAGGCGACTGACTTGGTAATTCAAGTATATTTTACTTCTTTGCTTTAATAAACTGCTTGGTTGCATTGCCTATATGTTTTGGGTCATTGTCCATCTGTATTATGAAACGCTGCCCTATCAATTTGACTGCATTTAGCTGGATTTACATAAACAGTATGTCTCTGAACACCTCCGAATTCATTCGGCTGCTTCTGTCCCGTCCTGTGTCACATCATCCCAGGGCCACTGGGAGCCATGCATGCCCACACGGATCATGAGCTGTTCCACAACTTCTCTATACTTTTTTCTTGTCATCATTCTGGTAAAGGTTTCATTTGTCCAAATAATGTTTTTCCAGATCTGTGCTTCCTTTTTTAGATATTTTTAGCAAAGTCAAATCTAGCCGTCTTAAGGCTTATGAGTGGCTTGCACCTTGCAGTGAACTCTCTGTATTTGCTTTGATGCAGTCTTCTCTTTATGGTAGACTTGGATATTGATACGCCTATGTCCTGGGAAGGAGTGAAAGAGTTTCTTTTTAACATCGAAATGATTCTGCAATAATCCACAACAGTTGTCTTACTTGGACGTCCAGGTTTTTTGCATTGCTGACTTCACCAGTGATTTCTTTCTTTCTGTCTGTCTCAGGAGTACCAAACTGTAGATTTTGTCACTCCTAATATTGTAGTCATTTCTCAGATGGGTTTTTCTGTTTTTGCAGCTGAAGAATGGCTTGTTTCACGTGAATGGAGAGCTCCTTTGACCACATGTTGTCTGTTCAAAGCAAAATCTTCCTAATGCAAACACCACACTGCAAATCAACTCCAGCCCTTTTATCTGCTTGATTGATATTGACATAACGAAAGAATTGCCCACCTCTGCCTTTGAGTCAATTGTCCAATTACTTTTTTGACACCCTCCCTTTAAAAAGAGAGTAGCACATGCTAAACAGATGAAACTCCTAAACCCTTCACTCAATTTAAATGTTGATACTCTCAAGTGAAAGCAGATAGTCTACACATTATGCCCACACCCATAATATAACTCAAATATGTTTTAGTAAACAGGTAAAAAAACAAAACTTTTGTCAGTGTCCAAGTATATATGGACCTAACTGTATACAAGGTAAGACAGAAGAGGGGCACTCACATGTAATTGGCCAGGTTGTGTTCATCAAAAGTGTGAGTCTCAAAGCCATGCGGCGTTGTATCAAAGTAGTCACTTCCAATGCCACATATGAAGCATTTCGTCTGCACAAAAAAACAGTGGTCAACGTGGCATGATAAATGTGTGAAAAATATAAACACTGAACACGACTGTACCTCCATGTCTTCCTTGACTTGCTCTTGTTGGTCTCTGAGTTCTCCAAAGGCGTCAATGATCAGACCTGCAGTACACAATAACACAATCATCACACATGTGTATAAAATCTGAACATGTCCTAAAATCACTTTTCTGTGCCAACAGTAATCCAGATGTTCCTCACACTGTCCCACTGTGTTTCTTTACTTTTAGTTCAAACCAATTATACAATTATAACATTTGATGAGTAATGAAGGATTTGATAAATGTCTCCCAGGAGAGGATTTTCTATACCCTGAATGATGGCCAGCAGGATAACAATGACGAAGAAAAAGAAAGTAATATCAAAGACCACTCGATAAAGCTCGTATTCATCTCCAGCTGGGTCTTCAATCTCATCTCCAATGCCTCCGCCTGCTCGGACACCCACATACATGTGGAACAGATAACACTGTAAAGTAAAAAAAAAAATGTGGGAAGTGGCAAAATTGAGAGAGGAAGTACAAAGTTTGTTTATCATCCACAATCACGTACAGTCATCATATCGTCACATTTCATATCTGGTTCATCTTCATCTTCACTCTTGTTGTAAAACTTGCGGAAGAAATTGAAGGCAACTACGGTGTAAAGATACACCACCACGGCCAGCAAGCCCACTGTCATCATGAGCTAGCAGGGAGAAGAAGAAAGAAGAGTGAGCAAAGTGAAGCTTAAACAATATTAGTGCAAGTGAGTATTTCCTGCTCTTGCCTGTTTGCCATTGTGTGTGACTGACGACAGGATAGTGCGAAGAGTCTTGACACCCATCGCAATATCCAGCAAGTGACAGGCGAAGAAGAAGTTGTTGTAATGCCCAAGCAAAGACATCACCAAGTACCAACAGAGATAAAGAAAAGTCTACAAAGAGATGTGTAAGTATAATTTAGTACAATGTAGTGCAGAAATAGTATAGTATGATATAGTATATAGGTTTGCTTACACCATCTGTGAACACCACACCAAATTTCCAGATCTGGTACTTGATGTCAATAGAAGTCACCCTAAAAGAGACAACATTCTCTTTAATGTGCTTGTTTTAGTTTTCAGAAATCATGCCAAATGTGCATCTGACTGTATACGGTACCATGCAAACACAGAGTTATCTGGTTCTTCCTGTTTCTTCTCATGTTGTTGACTCACATCCAGGGAAGCTAAATCAACCCCCAGGAGCTCAGCAATTCTTTCTCTTCCATAAATGTCTCCGTATTTATCCAGAACCTGGACATGGACATGCCATTACATGTGAACATGCTGTACTGAGCTCAAAGTTAAGACCACTTGAGTCAATCTTAACTCACCTTTCGCTTGACAAATTTATCCCAGTAGTTGTTTGGGAAAGAGCTGCAGGAAAATAGGATCATTTGTCAATTACATTAAGAAAAAAGCTTTTCAGAATTTTCTTGTGAGCCTGCTTTATCTTCTCACTATTAAAAGCTGTTTTCTGTATCTACGTACGGTGTATTCAGGACTAATCTGTCCCACTGGCCCTTGATGTCATCATCCTCAGGTTGCTCAGTGATGTAGAGGCCATCAAATTCCAGCTTTCTCGCAAGTTCTTTCTCTCTTTTAAAAATAACCAGGGGAATCTGGCAGAAACAATAGCAAGTGCTGTTTCACTGAGGTATGCAGATGATTCAATACGATTTATCAAAATCTGTCAATATTTATGAAGAAATAGAGATGGGAATTGACAAAAATTTAGCAATTCCATTCCATTTTTTTTTCCCATTATCGACTTTCTGATTCTCATTCGATTCTCTCTGACTTTGCTTTGAGAGTCACCACAATTCCTAAGCAGTATAATTAATTACTCCCAAGTTAAAATTTTTTATTATACTACTCTTTATATTACTTTGCTTTCTCTGACCTGAAATGTGCTGGATCATAATTACTACTTAACAGCAGACCTAACAACATGCAGCCCCATACACCAACACAAATCCCAATCCTAATGAGGACACATACATGATCTCATTATTTAGGTATGAACACAAAGCTGACAGCACAAAGCAACGTTGAAAACCAGCATCAAGAGACTTTAAAGCCATCGCCACAGTATTTCTGCTGTAAAAACATGAACAGGTAGTAATGGAGGCATCAGCCTGACTACTCATCTGTTTGTTACCTGTTGAAGTTCAGGGTCTAGTTACTGGGCTGGGGTCAGCAAACACAGCTTTATCATCACTCTGGGTTCTTGGCTAGCTTAGCATTAGTGTTGATTATTATGGACCTTAGACCATGAGATCCAGTATTTCAAATTCTTATATGTAATTTTGCATATTATAATGTTTAATTAAATACTATTCAAACCACTGCCTCCTCCTAGACTAGCTAAGTAAATGCAACAACAACCATGGAGAAGACTACTGACAGTTCTGCAGATAACAAACATCAACACCCTCCACAGGAAAGGTAAGCTGCATAAGGTCAGTGCTGACAAGGCTGATATTTTGCAGCGCACTGTATCAAAGCCTATTATTGATAATGTGCTAGGAAGAAATGCACAAGCAACTGCAATCACTGAAGCCTTGAGAGAGCTCTTAATAAAAGTCCACTCAAAAACTTGGGAGAACTTCATAATAAACTGAGGCTGCTGTCAATGCATCGAGAGCAACCACACACAGATGGCTTGGTAATGAGCTATAACTGTCGCCTTCCTAATATCAAGCCACTCATGAACTAGAGACATCGTCAGAAATGTTTAAACTGTTTGAATTGTCTCAGCTGAAAATAAATGTTGTATTTCATTTGGAAATTGGATACCAAAGTCTGTAGGAAGAATGCAGAGGCACAGAAACCAGTATTGTGTGAAGTCCAGTGTAGCTTCTGCCATCTATGATGATTTGGGCTACCATGATATTTGCTGGTGTTTTTGGTGGTTGGTCCACTGTGTTTCATCCAGTCCAAAGTCAATTTAGGCATCTAGAAATTTTTGGAGTAATTCATGTTTCCATCTGCTAACAAGCTTTATGAAGACACTGATTTCCAACACCTAACACCTATCCATAGTACCAGAAGTACCAGGGTTTTCTGATCATGTTATGGATTGGCTACCCAATGCTGTCCTGACCTTCCTGTTAGGAGGAAGACGAGAAACACCTGAACCAAAAATACAGATGAGAGGAAGGCAACTATCAGAGCAACCTGGGCTTCAAAAAAGACGTCAGCCGTACTGATGCAGATATTTATAAATGAGTCTCAGACAAATATTGAGTAAATAAATGAACATACTTTTTAATGGACATTTCTATATTGTAATTCATTTTAGGAAATATTCTAATAATTTGAGATACTGGATTTCTGACCTTTGTGATTCATAAAACCTGAAAAATGTATTTTACATGTAATGATTATACAAATGCCTTTCTGAATTAAACAAAAAAAATTTTTTTCTATGTACTCATTTTTTTACTGTATACTAGTAAATTTTAAAATGTGTGTCCAGCCTACCTTCAGGCAGTTGTAGCCAATGATACAGATGAATGAAATGACTGTGTGAAGGATCGCAAGAAAGGACAAAGTAGGCTGCATGTATCCAGTGCTCTCCTCTAAATAGTAATAAATTGGAACATCTTCCTCATCTTCATCTCCTCCACCATTAATTCCGGATCCTTCAAGCTCTTCGCCTGAGCCTTCAAACAACGCAGACCCTTCAAACAGCCCGCTTCCCTCAGATAGTCCAGAGCCTTCCATCTCTTCACCCTCAGGCGGGCTGTCCGACACCTAAGAGTTGACAGGGTAAAATGATCAAAGAACAGACAGTAGCCACATTAAACAGACTCATCCCAGTTTCCAGGTAAAAAAAGGGATAGATTAAATTAAAGGTATTTCTTTTTACCTTATAGAAAAGAAGAATGAAGTTCAGGGCAAATGCGAGGAACAGAGCCAAAAAACGCAGGTTGTAGAAGTTTCTGGAAAGATAGTTCTATAAAAGACAGATAAATATTCTTCAACTGATCAGTCACTTGATACTGACATTAAAATTGCATAACGAAATCACTTTTGATACAAATACTACCATAAATTTATTCCTTTGGGTTTCCAGCTCAGTCCAGATTTGAAAACCTCCATCCTTTTTCAGCTTCTTTTCTTTTTTGGCTGCTGATTTCTTTGGTTTTTCTGGTTCTACTTCTTCTTTGCTCTCACATTCTTTCTCTGTTTTCTCTCCAGTTTCAGCACTAAAAAACAAACAGTCTTGAGTTAATGTCATATCAATTCATTCCATCAATTTAAAAATCATGGTGCACTAAAACTTCCATGATCTTTTTCTTAGCTCAGGGAAGTTGCTTCAATGCAATGAAAACCAACCCTTTTAATAAAAATGTGCATTCAGATAATCATTAACCTCAAACTGTTCAAAGTTGTTTTTTGTAATCCTCCTGGATTGTCCTGGCTAAAAGGTATAACCTGATTTAGAGCCATGGAAGGGAGAGGGAAATGCTTGAAGCACATTAGTATCGACACAACACCAACTAAAGAGTCTTACTCAGCCTTTTCAGGCTCCGTAGGGGGTTCTTCTACAGGAGGAGGTTCTGGTGGTTTCTGACTAGCATCAGTCTCTTCTGGTGCCTGTAGAAAAAAGAATCTACTGCACAAGACCTGATGTTTTCTATCCACATTTTTGGTAGATGTATAATCACAAACGACTGATAGAGAAGACCAAGCTACTCCTTACCATTTTTCTCTTTGTTATGGGAGTTCCTTCAGGAGTTGGAGGTTCAACTGGTGCCTCCACACCCATATCTCCAAGTCCACCTGGAGCATCCATTCCTGGTACCCTCCCACCCTCTTTTTCTTGGGTATCCTCCTCTTCTTCCTCTCCACTCCCAGTCTCACCAGTATCTGTTACACCTCCAGTGTCCTGTTCCTCCCCTGTCCTTGGCTCCCCTGGTCCATCGCCATGCACATCGTCCTGGGTGGGATCTGGCATGCTGGCTAAAATCTCAGTGACTGTGATATTTTTGGCTCCCTCTACCAAGCCACCTCCAAACAATGTTTGCCAGATGATCATAAAGATACCTTTGCATACATTGTAAATGAAGTGTAGTATACTCATCAGTATGGTCCAGAAAAAAGTGGACAAGGCCACTACAATCTCCTTGAAGGTCATCTTTCTCACTCTACGATACTGTCTGCGAAGGTTGCGGAAGGTGAAAATGCCGAGGAAGCTTAACATGCTGTTTATAAAATCTACAAAGGCAGAGGTTGATTCATGTGAACCTTCCCTTCCATTATTATCCTCATCTCCTCCTCCATTTCCTTCCCCACCTCCTCCACCCTCACCTCCTCCTTCTTCCCCTTCATCTTCTTCTTCCCCCTTTTCCTCTTCCTCCTGCTCTGAAATTTGTGAGGCTATATTCATCTCAAAGATGGTGTCTTCACAGAAGTTGACAAACATCTCCATCTTCTCTGATTCGCCACCCTCATTGACAACATCAAAGATGAACTGCCGTTTGGACTCTCTTACTTGAGGCATCTCCCACTGTCTGCGGTTAACCTCACTGATTTCAAAGTAGATGCGTTCAATCTTTCTACTGGCTCCCATTATTTCAATACGCCCCAAGAACGGACGGAAGTAGTTCAGCACACTCTCTGCTTGTTGCAGGAAGTTCTGTAGCCTGGTGTCATGAGGGACGTGCTCAGACAGATTGGTGAGCAGCACGGCAATGTTGAAGCCAATGTCTTTGGCAGGTTCCTGGAAGCGACTGGCAAACTCTTCATAATTGATCATGTCATTTTCATCTGCTTCTGAGCAGGACAAAAGAAACTGAATCTCAGAGGGGGAGTACTGCTTTTGACTGTCCATCGCCTTCTGGAAGTCCTTCTTTGAGATCAACCCTCGAGGGTCTGTCACATAATCACGGAAAGCATCTGAAGCCACGATATCTTTCAGTTTGAGGAACATGTCAAAGAACTTGAGTATCATCTCCACATTGCTGGAGGACTCTACCAACATGTCTACCATCTGGCGAGCGATTGTACCATTTACCACATTTCCTGAATAAATACAAAGCAGAATTTAAAAAAACCTGAAACTGGAAAAGGATAAAGAGATGAAAACTGACATAAAAGTGATGAGAAAGTTATTTTACCCTCCAATAAAGACAGCAACATAACAACCATATCTTTCTGTAGGTCAAGAAGCTCCTTCAGCAGACCAATCTGGCTGGAGTCCTGTGACCATGAAAGAAGAACAAGACCTTACAGTAATGACAACAATACTGTCTTGAAACATTAGAGGTTTACATAAAGACACAGTCTTTGGTAAAGTTGAAAGCACAAGTTATACTGTAAGTGTCAGGAACCCAAAACCTTGTTATGATAAGAAGTGGACATTCAAAATACTGTGTGTTGTATACAATCACATTCATAACAAAGGAGGATGTTAATGAACCAAATCGTCATGCTGAGAGAATTTATCAAAACGTAACAATGGTTTTTAAAGATGCCATAATGTGAACATTTTTTTCCCCATTTTTGTGATAAAACAGTGCTTAAATCTCATGTACCCCTTTGTGAATATTACATTTCTATGACAGTGAGCATTAGAAGTTAAAGCAGAAGCTTGTGTGTAAATGTAGAGTTAGGTCCATAATTTACTGGACAAAGATACCATTTTTGTAGTTTTGCCTCTGTGTACCACCCCAGAGAATTACTATTTTTATACACAGCTACTCAGATACTCAAAAGTAATAGAACTAAGGAATATAATTTAACATTTAACGATTGATTATGATACCTGGATTAAAATAATTTACAGACAATGACTCTGTTGCACTGTTCTTGAGTGTAACTAGTGGTAACACTTGTAAACTCTCTGTATTTACATTCAATAAGGCATCTCTTGATTGCAGAGCTTAGGAGTAATGCACTGACTGTGAGTGTTCTTGATTGGGTTAGATGTTGTAAAGTTGTTTTTCTTCATCAATAAGGAAATGCTATCATCATTCACATCAGTTGTCTTTTGTGGTCTCTCAGGCCTTTTGGTGTTGCTGAGCTCGCCACTGCATTCCTTCTTTGTAGGTTTGTACCAGATATTTGATTTGGATTTGTCCTAAAGGATTATGTTATTTCTCTGATATGTTTATTTTTTTCACCCTAATGATGATTTTACTTTGATTCAAATCACTTTGAATCAACTTCAGATATCATATCTCCTACATTTGTCATGGAATAGGGAAGGACCAAACCTCACCTGGCCATAAAACTGCTTGTCAGGTAATTATCCAGTACATTTTGAGACAAAGTCGGGACTGTGTAATTCGTCAAGAGGTAAATCCAAATTATTGTAAAACCCCTTGAATTAAAGCTGAAAGCCTGTTTGATTTGAACTGCACTATGGTGGTGCACAGAGGAAAAACTACAAAAAAATCCATAAATATATAGTTATTTTAAATCGAAGCGACACACAAGCCACAGCTCAACACACTGTAAATGAAAAAAGAAAAAAAAAAAGTTAAAAAATTGTAATTTCTGTTAAATGTGTGCACACGAAGTGGATGTCACATTAAAGTGTATATACAAAGACAAAATAATTTCATATTAAAGTGTATACTCCAACAGTTGAGGTTAAAAGTCAGGCCCTCCCTCAGGAAGTTTTGTAGTCACCTGCTTCTTTGTCACAAACTGCCTAAGTATAAACTATGTTTATTT
This sequence comes from Simochromis diagramma, assembly GCF_900408965.1. Classification (NCBI taxonomy): domain Eukaryota; kingdom Metazoa; phylum Chordata; class Actinopteri; order Cichliformes; family Cichlidae; genus Simochromis; species Simochromis diagramma. The sequence continues at coordinate 2,661,665 of NW_024386883.1, forward strand.
TTTAATTATAAGGCTGTTACTTTAAAACTCATGGTGCTAACATAATTCTGAAAATCGCTTTATAGGGTAAAAACTAAAAACAAAAAGACTATTGCAGTGTCTGAAAACATACAGTTTGCTGTTCATGAGGCCTAATGTGCTACAGAAAGGTTTAGTTCACTGTATAGTGTACTGAAAAAAATAAAATAAAATCTGATATATATATCAAACTGTTTTTCTATTTCCTTAAATGACTCAACGTGCTAGTATGTCAGTTTTGTTTGGAAATACACTGTAATCAGCATTGAGTAAATACTGACTCTTACTGAGTTCTGTTTAAAGCAGGTGGATATAAAACAGCCTGATAAGAGAAACCAACACTGAATAAATGAAAAACTAGTAAACACAATACTGCATTAATAAATAAAAAAGTAGATACATACTTTACCCTGCATTGACCATGTGGAAGACAATTTCAATAATAAATAAATTATTCAGGTGTTAAACAAAATACACTCACATATGTTTTTTTACATTTTGCGTGTGTGCTTTCTTTCATTTGACAGCAAAACAATGCACAAGTTTGATGTAGACTTTGAAACACAATGATAAATGTAAAACAGAGAAGCTGACTGTGAGACTATCAGCTGAAGAGCAAAAGCACATGGTAAGGTAATTTGTTTTAGGTGCGTAATATCTGTTAAAATATGCTGAACTGGGAACTTACAGATCAAGCATGGATCATCTCTTAATCTGGCCACATGTTTAAAAAGATTATGCATGCAAAAGCTATCAATGATAAATGTTATTAGCCTCAGTTATCTGCAGAGGATTAATGCACTAAACAGAATGGAAATGTCTACATATGTAAATATTTTGACCTTTTGTTTATAGCACTAGCATCACAAATAGCTTTGTGGATTTTAAAAATCATCCAATTAGAAAACGCTTTAACACTGTGTATAGTTATAATAATTCAAAGCAACACAGAAAAAAAAATCATGTTTGCTCATTATTATATAAAATTTAATTTAAAACTCCTGGTGCTAAACATACCTCTGGTAATAAACAATAGTTTGCTATTTATGTGGTCAAGTGTATATAAGAATTTTTGTTTGGTGTGAGATTTTTGATACTCAACAGTTTTCAGCCTCCTTCATAAACCACACAGGTTTGGACCAGAGGCCTGCCTGTACTCCATTGCTCCTAAGCACTGAAGCACTAATACATGACATAACCCGATACATTTTTAAATGCAGAGCTGCTTAAGGACCCAAAGATCTTCACCACACGACTGGTTTACAGCTTTGTCTCTAGTGTACAGAGATGTCTTTGGATTCTCTAAAACTTTTAATGCCGTTATTTTCTGTTGATGATGAAATCACCAAATTTAACACACTATTTACACACCAACTTTCACTGACTGTTGAACCTTTCTCTAACTTATTAAAGTCTGAAAGACTTAAGGAACTCTCTCTGTGAAGCATTTCTTTTCCTTTGTCGGACAACATATAAATTCAATAAATCATATTATAAATAAGTTTTTTAAATCATAGTTTTTGATTTACAGTTCCCTTTTCCCCATGTTTTGAACAGTAGTCCAACTTTTTAGTACTTAATTCATAAATAAGTAACTGACCTTTAAGTTCATTTTAAAGTATAACTATATGGTATAGTTTTAAATTAAAATAGTAAATCGTATAGAATCAACTGGGCAAGTCTTATTATTAAATCTCTTAATGTGTATTATATTTAATGCTGATGAACTCTATTTTTTACACCAGGCAATTCACAACAGGAAAAAGTGCAGGTAGTCAAATAACAATGATCTCCCAGAAAGGGAAACCATTGTCACGGAGAGCCTGCATAAATAATACCATAACCCTGAAATGTAAGCAGTCACATGAAACTCATAAAATTATAATTTAATCTTTTACACTAATACTTGGGCAACATGTCAAAATATGACCAAAATGACCAATCAAATACATAATGAAATAAAATAAATTTTTAAGAAATTAGAAATTGTAATATTTTCTGTAATATTGAGGTGTACTGTAAGGTGCTTCTGTCAATTGTTTCACAGAAAAGTTTATGTGTTTACTGTCAGGTTTATAACAACAGAGCTTTTTCATGTGCAATAAAGGAAAGAACCGTTGTAAGGTATAAAACCAGGGGAGGTACTTCAAAAAGATTTTCTTGATACCACGTCTACACTGAGTACCAAAGTTTAACATACTATACAAACAGAATCAGTGTAAAGCAAAAGCTTTTTTTCTTTGTAAAGCTGAAGCTTGATTTGGATTTATGCAGAAAATCTACGTCCTAACTTAGGTAGTAACCAGGAACTCATATTTATCCCTACACTGCAACCTTCCACGCCATTTAACTCGTTGTAGTATGCATCCAGCAGACGTGTAGCTACATTTCTCGAAAGGCGCACGTCAGGTTACGCAGAAAGTTGTGGCGTAGGGTTAAAATGTGCTTGCATTTTATGGCATAAGTTACAGCATAGATGTGATGCAGAAGTATAATTCACATGTAATGGGCATCACACCTTTTATGTTTACCACTGACTTTCTTTCATGGTCACTGAAAATAAAATGCAGCATGAGAGGTCAGGAGGTCAATTGATGATGTTACAGAACAGAGGCAACATTGTCTTCACCTCTACAGAGAAATAAATACATTTAATTTGGAATTAATTCGATTGATTGAATTATATGTATATACCTGTGCCAGCTTCATCATCATGTGGGCAAAGACATGAAGAAAGCCAACAATAGCATCCCACAGCCTGCTGTGGGCTAGGGACTGTTGGTTGCCATTGCATGGACCCTGAAATAAGAGACTATGTGTTATAGGCAAAACAGCAAAAGCATCCAATCTGTATAAAGGTCTGATCTGCTCCAGTGTTACCTGGATATATTCAGTTAGACTGTTGAAAATCTGTTTTGCCACTGTCATAGCTTTGGAGAAATTTTTTTTGCCTGGTTCATCGATGACATCCTTCCCAGAGTAATACCAGTAGAAGTCACTTATAGACTCCTTGAATGAAAAATAAGGGGTCATTAGAGAAATTTTGATACCATACTGCAAACACACTTTAGAAGTAAAATTATTGCACAGTTTAAAATGCAATAATGTTTAAAAGAGAAACTCATTTTATGATATGTGTGGCTTCGCAATATCACAAGTCCCACCATAGCCTTAAAACCTTTATTTTCAATCTGTATATGGTGCACTAACTGCAGCCAGTGTACCTGGAGACGGAGAAGGTAGTCCACTGTACAGATGATGACATTGATGGTAGTTGTGCTGCCTGTTTGAGTCCGCAAGTAGTTCTGAAAATCTGCATTAAAATAGACATCATTTTGAATAAGAAGATATGTGCTTCATGAGTGTCTCAATTTATTGTTACTCTCATTTGACACATGAGTAATTCCCACCATTATTGTGACCTTCACAAAGCAACTGCAGGAAACGGAAGAGGTCACAGGTGAACTCATCATCTGACATCACTTTCTCATCTAAAAAGATGAGACAAATGAATGAATCAAAGAGATACATTCGAGCTAAATCAGATTACACGTAACGGTAAAAAAGTCTAACAACTTATCTGAGTATAAGAAATGTGAGGATAATAACTAAAATTCATTACTGAACTTACCACCATGAATACAAGGATTTTAGTATCAGGCACCTCAATAACCACCTCTGACTGAGTGCTGCTCGTTTCAATAAAATTAAGGATGACTCTTTTTTTTTTTTTTTTTTTCAAAATTCAACCCCATTTCCTAAAAAACGTGGGAAGCTTTTTAAAATGTCAGGAAAAAAGACCCTATTCTATTTAATTGGTTTACTTTACAAAACATATGAAATGTTGAAACTGAGATTTTTTTTAAACATAATTTTTAGAGAACCCTTCAACTTAAGAAAACACCAGGAAATAGAAAAACAATGTAAAAGCACACAAAACACAATGGAAATTTAATAAAGCATAGTGGAAGTAGAAAAATACTGGTGGCTGTCAGTTCTACACCTCAGCGTACTAGCAGATACACGTGTGGTATCCATTTCAAAATCCTGTATCACATTGTTCTCGAGTTATCGGATTCACAAGATTTTCAGAAAACTTGACCTCTGACCTTATTGTCATTGTTTGTCTGTTAGGTAATTGCTTTGGTGCATTGTGAAGGGCAATGGGGATGGCCTTATCAATAGGAAAAGCTGTAAAATAAAAAGTTCAAAATCTACAAACTTCTTCATATTCTTAAAGTTGTCCGGCAGGCCGAACTGGAGTCTTTGCTGGGCCAATTCTGGGCCCCAAGCCTTATGTTTGACACACCTGCCATAGCGAAATGTGTGCTTTTCTTGCTAGCCATTGGCTTGTCACCTTCACACTTCTGTGTATTTTGTGAGGTTTGTGCACTTTTGCAGCTTGTATGTGTGTTTTTTTTAAATTTCCATTGCTTTTATATGCTTTTTCATCGTTTTTCTATTTAATGGTAATTTCTTAAGTTGTAGTGTGTTTGACCTCTCAGAGCCACCATACTTTTGGATGTCATGACTGTCAAAGCTTTGATAGAGTTTAGCAGAAATGTTTATCACAAGTAACAATGTTAACAGTTTGAGTTTGGGAACTGATAACATAAATAATTTTGCATCAGTTCAGGATCTCCTTCGATTGTCTATAAAACTTTTCTTCTTTTTTCATAACATGCTTTCACTGAAGTGCACCCGACTCTAAAACTGAAACTGAAAAGGAACATCTAAAAAACACTGTGTCTAGTTGGCAGCATTGGCTGCTTCAAATTTGTAAATATTGTTCCATGTTAGAGCTGAGGCTTTGTAATGTGGAAAATCTTTGGTTTCCACGTTCCCTATTGTACCCCCCCAAACCCTAACAGATGCTGGCTTTATAATTTTGTGCTGAAACAAGCCAGATGGTTGCTCTCCTCTTTAGCCTAGAGGACTCTGCTTCCTTAGCTCCAAAAATAGTTTCTAATTTTCACTCGATAGATCGAGGACAGTTTTTAACTAAACTCCATATTAAGGCCATCTTAAATGTTTGTTTTATTGGGGGGGTTTTAAACATGGTTGGGCTATAACTAGCATTTGTAGGTTCAGTTCACTGACAACTGTTTTCAGAAATGCTTCTGAGCCCTTGCAGTGACTTTCATTACATAATCACGCCTGCTATTAAAGCAGTGTTGTGTAATCCATTGTCACCAGAGGGACTGAAGATCATGTCTATTCAATCACAGTTTTGACCCTTGTGAACAGAGTTTTGTGGAGAGTTGCGAGTTTCAATGCTTTCCCTTGTGTTCTCGGGATGCTTCAAATCTTTGAATAACATTAAGTACTGCAGATGATAAAATCTTTTTCTGATAAAATTCTTTCAGTTTTGAACCATATCTCCATTTTCTTTAAGTTTCTTTAGTGATATCATGCATCTTTTTCAGCTGTTTATTGTTGTATCCCAACTTTTTAATTTATTTATTGCTAAAATAAGATTCACAATGAGGATTTAAGAAAAAAGAATACAATTTCTCAGTTCCAAAATTTGATTGCACTCCTTTTGTTTCAGTGTTTAACAATATTATGCACACTGTCCCAATTTTTTTTGGAAACAGGGTTTTAATATAAATCAAAGAAATACAAATGACTGCGGTTTGACAAAGTCTGACATACAAGCACATGTCAGGCACCATACACGAGGCATCAGCATCACATGCATACACTAAATTTAAAGAGAAAAAAAAACAAAAAAACTGAGACAGTAACAAACATTTGGTCACAACATGTATAAACTGAGACAATGATATAGGACTCTTGTACAGACAGAAACAAAGCAATAAAGTGAAATGTTAGCAGCAGTCAGAGGTGAACCCACGATATTACTTGATTTATTAATTTTCTCTTTTCTTTTCAATTTCCCGTTCACCGCTGGCTACATGGAACAAGCACACAAACGCAGAATCATGCAGGATATACAAGCTTCTAACGTAAATGTCAGAGAGGTTGGGGTTTTGTCCAACAAAAGGCTGAAGGGAATCCAGTGCATGATAGAGTACATCCAAGAATACACACATTTCTTGTCACATGAAACTTAATTCGAAGGAGATATGTATTTGGATGTGCCACATTTATGAATAAATGTGCTGCAAATTGAAAAAAATAACAATCGAGGAGACTTTAGTTCAATATAGTTTCGTTTATAGCATCTTTTGTGGCCATGTTTCAAGATAGGAATAGCCTCTTTATAAGTCATGTGATTAAGAAATGTGCGAGAAGGTATTAGGGTTGAGAAATGAGGAACTCTATCACTATTCATAACAAATATCGTTCATGAAGGTTTCATTCCCCGTTTGAATAGTAGTTCATGGGCAGAAAAGACCGGATTCCATCCGAGGCTTTTTGGAATGAACAAGACACGTGAGGAAGGGCGCGAGCTGTGAGCATGAAAGATGGAGAGGCATCCAATCCTCTCTTCAATGTTAGAAAGAGAAATGAGGGAGCAAAAAAAGGACAGGGGAGTGAAAGAGGAGCAGCAGTAGGACAGAGAGGCAGATGGACAGAAACATGATTTACCCCGATCTAGGTTCAAGTCTGAGGGCCATGAAAGGAGGGACAAGGGAGAGGTGGCAGTGATCGTGGGGAAGGGAGAGAGGATCAGTGTGTTGACAA